>NC_090440.1:367426703-368699203 GCF_031143425.1 Pleurodeles waltl | reverse complement strand
TACTCACCCAAGATACCCAAGCCCAGTTAGGTGGGTAAGCCACTAATATGCAGAGGCTTCCCCAAAAGGTTACTCCATCCACATACTGAAGCCTCCTTAAGTAGCCAAGGGCCTACTACGTACATTCAGGTATGTTAGTAATATTTTATGCTAAAAAAAACCTTAGAAATTCACTGAAAAAACTAAAAGTTAAACTGACATTATAGTTAAGGTCGTTAATAATTTGTTACTTTATATATTTTTTTAAACTAGAAATTCACAGAAAAAAACAAAGGTTAAATAAAGTAACTTTATAGTTAGGTCTGGTAATAATATTGTATTTTATGTTAAAAAACGTGAACGTTCAATGGAAAAACGAAAGGTTAAAGTGACGTATTATTTAGGTAAAAATGTCAGTTACAGATTATCATTTTAAAGTTAAAAAACCCTGAAATTCAGCAGTTAAAGTTTACTGAGCTAATTGTAACTTGTGTTCTGCCATGTAATGCTTATGACATCACATATTACATCACTCATGACATGTTCAATGACATCATTGACAACATCACTTATGACATCAACTGATGTAATTTGAGATGTCATGCCAGGTGGAGGGGGGTAAGTTATAGTTAGTTCAGTAAAATATGGTTGGTGAATATTCCTAATTCATATTTTCACTTAGCTATAACCTCACTTTGACCTTTGTTTTTTTCACTGACTGTATAACTCATGCCTCTGCCATGCAGGTCATTAATTTTACTGCAAATGTTGCAATGATATTGTCAATGATGTGTGACATAAGATGCAATTACTGATTAAATATGTGGGGAAATCAGCAGTACATGTAGAGGGTACATATGCACATGGCTGGGTCCAAACTGGTGTGGCATGGTGGGTAAAAAAAACAATGGTTTGGGATGCGGCCCTGAGCGATTACCAGTCGCTGAGATTAATTCAAGCATTCCATCCATCACCTTGTTGTTTTTGCATTTGCTGCCCTAAGTGCTCCAGGTATGCCCAGACGTGGGTCCCTGGCACACTGTGCCACTGGATTCAAGCTAGCCTGGCTAATAAAGGGCGATACCCTGAAACCGGTCCCAGGATGCTTGTTTCTGGTCCAGGGGGAATCTGGCCTAGAAATCTGTACTGCACTAATCCCATGGGGAGCAAGGTCAGGACTGATTTGGATATGGCTGGGTCCAAACTGGGGTGGCATGGTGGGCAAAAAAACAATGGATTAGCATGCGGCCCAGGATATTGCCAGTGGCTGAGATTAAGTCAAGCATTCCATTCATCACCTTAAAGGATTTCCATGTCCTTATAGAGAAAATGCTTTTCACAATAATTACACAAGGCCTAGTGTCTTTGTCATATCGTTTTGTAGGAAACAGACCAGAACAAGGATATCTAACATAATTTGTCCCATGAACCAATCAAGCTTTTATCATAAATTGCTCAGTCTTATTATATTGTGAATAAACTGGTAACTATACAAGTATGTGCACAATTACTGTTTACAGAACAAATGCACCCCTCTCAAAGGGCCCTAACAAGGATTATCACATTGCAAACCTTCAACCTCATGGGTTTGCAAGACATGTTGACCAACACCGCAACCTTTGCATGCTACAGTAACCTGTGGGGTTCCATGTAACAAAATACCTCTCTATAACCATTAACACTGTATAATAAAAATCTGCTTGTGACAGGGAGTGGGGCATGGGATATGGACCCAACATTTCCCAGATGGTAAGTGGGTAACAGAAGAAAGACCGAGAGGTGAGCGGTCTAGTGGAAAATGATACAAGATTGCCCAGAAGTGGAGAGGAGGATATGTCTGGGTCACCTGTAGGAAGGAAACAAGGAGGATGAGTGGTGGCAGCAGCATTTGGGAAAGAGGCAAGACTTCAAGAGGGCGTGGCAGAAGACAGAAGACAGAGCACCGGCTAAAGAAGGAGCAAAGGGGAAAATGCCAGAGGAACGGGGGTGGCAAGACCAACACAGTAACAGAAGAGAGGAGTGAGGCAGAAGCACATCGGAACTTGATGACAGAACCAGAGCTGAAATATTGACCGGAATGGAAAGGAGATGGTCCAGGCACCATTCAACTGTCAGACCGCCAGGGTTTTAATGTGGCAGTCAGACCGCCGCATTGACAGCAGTCCCGCCATCGCAAGTGTGGTGGTCTATAGACAATAGTATTTGAACAAGTTGTGAGATATAATTCCTGTTTCTGTTAATAGAAATCCTCTTAGAGCTCAAGGTCATGGCCAAAGTTTGAGAATCTAAAGTTTTAATATAGTACGGAGCATTGAACATAACTTTGTCTAAACAAGCCGTAGCCTCCTTCCTCAAGCAATAGAATCCAGAGAAGCAATGGCTCAACCTCAGAAGAGACAGAGCAAGCGATTATGGGTGGAGAGCAGGGATAATGGACCTGTTATTACACACTGAATTTCATTATTACATTGATATTACTATTTAATTGGATATAAAATTGTGATTCAATTGAGAAGCTTCTTTGTGAATTCATATTCAGGAATAGAAGAAACATTTTAGAGGATTATATTGTAAAACTAAATTGTATAATGTTTCATTATTTCAAGGATGATAAAACCATTAACGTACCTATTGTTATAGACTTTGATTGTGTGGGTGGAGACTTTAACACTATATTACATTCATTATTATTTGTTTGTTTCTTATACTTACAAATTGGTCCTAGTTCAATAAGACAGTCAAAGGCACAGACCCCAGTGGTACCCAAAGTTGCACAAACCTACAAACAGTAAAAGCTTTATGTGAATAGCACTAACATTAAATCTACAATAGGCACAGCATTCTTTACGTTTTCCAAAAATAGCTTTTCATAAAACGCTTACATTTTGTCATTGTACAATGTGTACTACATGTGCTAACACCAAAGATTTTTGAATTTCTGGAATTATCAAATTATTTTTAAACCTATTTAAACTTGTACAACTATTGCAATTAGCATTACTGTTATAAAATGCAGATTATATAATCCATAACAATTTTCTATGGTTAACATCACTTGAACAATGGCATATCAAACGTTTTGAAGAAACCATAGGAGAAACCAAGACATCAAATGAGAATTTTTGCAAACACATTTAACGACACAATGATAATGATATCAAGGTTATTTTACAAAAATCTACGAAAGCAGACTTACATTTAGGAATTTGGAGAATTCTAATGTGGTTACACTTAGAAATGTCCAACATATTTATATATTTCTGAGATTGAGTGGCCACCTTCCTAATCCACTGAGCCCTAACTGTAATTGTATTAAGTAATGAACGTAATGTGCATTTTGACCTGTTCTGTAAAACCCACTTTCTCCACAAGGAAAATAGTTTTTGCAGTAGAAAACCCCATTTCCTAACAGTGCTCTAAAATATGTAGGGGTTTCCTTTTCTTTCTCATCTTAGAAACACACTTATGCCCGTCTGTTAGACCTGATAGCCTTAGAGTGGACATTCCTTAACTTTTTGCCTGCGTCCTTCCACTTTTCTGATACTGTTTGTACTGGTTTTAGGATTCTGCGCACTTTACCACTGCTAACCAGTGAAAGTGCATATGCTCTCTCCCTTAAGCATAGTATCATTGGTTCATACCCAGTTGGCATATTTGATTTACTTGTAAGTCCCTAGTTAAGTGCTCTACATGTGCCCAGGGCCTGTAAATTGAATACTACAATTTGGCCTACAGCACTGGTTGCGCCACCCATATAAGTAGCCCCTTAACCATGTCTCAGGCCTGCCATTGCAAGGCCTGTGTGTGCAGATTCTCTCCCACTTCGACTTGGCATTTAAAAGTACTTGTCAAGCTCTAAACTCCCCCTTATCTACATATAAGTTACCCCAAGGTAGGCCCTAGGTGCTATGTAGTTAAAAGGCAGGAAATGTACATGTGTGGTTTATATGTCCTGGTAGTGGAAAACTCCTAAATTGGTTTTCCACTACTGTAGGGCCTGCTCCTTTCATACGATAACATTAAGGCTACCCTCTTATACTGTTTGAGTAGTAGACTCTAATCAGAAAGGGGTAACCAGGTCATATTTAGTATAGCCAGAATGGTAATACAAAATCCTGCTTATTGGTGAGGTTGGATTTTATATTACTATTTTAGAAATGCCACTTTTAGAAAGTGAACATTTCTCTTTACTTAAAATCTATCTGCGCCTTACAGCCTGTCTCCAATCCACATCTCGTCTGGGCCCGTTGACAGCTCCCTTGTGCATTTTACCCAGACAACCACAAACACAGGATACTCATTCTCACCTGCATTCATCTGCACACTGAATGGGTCTTCCTGGGCTTGGAGAGTGGAGGGCCTGCCCTCACACAATGGACTACCAAACCCCCTACTGATACCATGGCAGACAAACCTGTACTGAAAGGGGACCTTGTGCACTTCAAAATCACCCACTTCAAAGGCATTTTTGGCTATATAAACTGGATCCCTGACCCCACCATTGTACCTGAACCTGCAACCTGTCAAGAGGAACTCCCTGGCTGCCCAAAGGATTAATTCGGACTACTTTGCTGTGAAGGACTGCTGCCCTGCTGCCTTCTGACTTTGCTCAGAAGTGCTCTCCAAGGGCTTGGATTGAGCTTGCCTCCTGTTTTCTGAAGTCTCAGGGCCAAAAAGACTTCAGCTCTTCAAGAAAACTCCTTGTGCGCCGAAAACTGATGCACAGCCTGCCCTGCAATGAGAAAGTCACTGCACAGCCGAACCGGGACAACGCAATGCGACTTCCCGAGTAAAGATTGATGCAGCGCCTGCATTGCTACTGGAAATTTGATGCGCGGCCCTACTGGATTGACACACAACCGAGCTGGAACAACGCAGCCCGACTTTCTGAGTGAAGAATCGATACAGCGCCTGCCATGCGACAGAAAAGTCCAAGTATTGCCTACCAGATCGATGCAACGCATGTGACTTCTTCCTGCACGCCCAGGATTTTTCCTGCATCGTCCCTGGGCATCCAAAGATCCCCTCATCGCAGTGAGGAACCAAGTCTGCGTGCCGGAATTCGACAAAAAAAAACCTTGCAGCATGGAAAGGAACAACACATTGTCTGTGCCACATCGGAAAATCCGACGCACACCGTATTTTTCCAAGCATCTCCTCTGCGGTCTCTGTGAGTGGTAATTTTGACACAAACCAGGTACTTTGTGCAAACAAGAGACAACTGTTGATTTCTAAGATTTAATATTGCAAAAGTGATATCCTAACTTGTACTTATTGAATCTTTGTCGTTTTGACATTAATTTAACCAGATAACTATCCTATATTTCTCTCAACCTGTGTGGTGTATTTTTGTGGTGTTTTCGCTGGGTTAGTGTACGTTTTTTTGCACAAATTCTTTACACATTATCTTCTAAGTTAAGCCTGACTGCTCAGTGCCAAGCTACCAGAGGGTGGGCACAGGACAATTTGGATTGTGTGTAACTTACCCTGACCAGGATTGTGGTCCCTATTTGGACAAAGGTCAATACCTCTGCCAACTACAGACCCCATTTCTAACACGTCTTTTGCAAGAGCAGGTTTCAGTGTGCTTACAGGATAGGAAATACCTTCGCTAAGTTACATCCTTTTGGGCATTTCCAGATATTTGCATGGCCACCTCTCTTTCTTCTTGACCTACTGCCTCTTCATATCCCTCCCCTTAGGAAGACCTACCAGACACTAATGAAGTGGTAAACATCCAACCACTCGATATGCAAGTTAAAAGACTAAGGTACTCATTATGACCCTGTTGGTCTCTAGACTGCAAGGGTCATGGTTGCTGACGGAACACTGCCGAAGCAGCGGTCCGTCCGTGACATTACGACTGTGGAGTTACCGCCGCGGTTGGACTGTCGCACTGCCTCTTTCCAGCCTCCTGACAGCCTGGCGGTGCCAACGGTCCCAATCCATCAGGGCAGAGCTGCAAGCAGCCCTGCCCTGGAGTTTACGACCCCTCTCTTTGCTGGCATTTACATGGTGGTTTCACCGCAATTTGCAGGCTGGCGGAGACAGGGTGCGGAGGGATCCAGGGGCACTTGGCATGGGCAGTGAAGGGGCCCCACTGGCCAGTCCCGCCAGGCAAATCAATGTCTGCTTTGCAGACACTGATTTGCACGATGGGTGCTGGTGCACCGACACACAACAGCATGGCTGCCAGCTCTATTATGAGCCGGCGTCAATGTTGTTGTGCGTTTCCTGCTGGGTCAGCGGGTGGAAACTGTGTTTCCGCCTGCTGACCAAGGGGGAAACTCATAATAGGGTCGGCCAGAAGGAGACCACACTGGCAGTCTCCTGACTGGTGAGCAGGAAAGGCCACCCGCCAAACTCCTGCAAACTCATAATTAGGGCCTAAGGGCCTGCTTATGAGACTGGCAGTCTTGAGACCGCAGTGGCGGTCAGTACCTATGCAGCTGTGGCAGTCCCACAGCTACATTACAAACCTGGTGGTCAGAATGGCAGGGTACCCCCATCATCTCCGGGATCGGTGATCCCGACGGACTGATGGTGACAGAGGTCAGAATCAGCTAGGGGAGCGCTGCATGCAGCGCTGCCCTGTTGATCATGACCTGGTTCTCCAGCATTTTCATGGGGGTATTACCGCCATGGAAAGGCTGGCGGAGAACAGGTGCAGGGGGCCAACGGGGGGCCCCTGCACTGCCCATGTACTTGGCATGGGCAGCAGTCCCCCTGCCCAGCACTCTCGCAATGCTCACTGTCTGCTGCGCAGACACTGAGTAGTGCGAGGCAGACAGTGAGCATTGCAAGGGTGCCGCCTGCATCGGCAGCATTGTTGCCGGCTTGATTACGAGCCAGCGACAATGCTGCCGCCACTTTCCCGCTGGGCTGATGGTCAGAAACAACCATCAGCCCAGCTGGAAAGTTGTAATGGGCCCAACAGGGAGCTAGTCAGCAGGGCAGCAACCTCCCCGTCAAAAGGTTGGTGGACGAATCTTCCCGTCCCCAAACTCATAATGACACCATACAACTCATGAATTTGACATGCTCTAGGTCTAATAAGGATTGTGAGAAGCTGATACCATACACCTCAATGGCATGGCATGGCAAGTTATGCAAATAACGCCCACTGGATAGGGTCAGATACCTCAGCCTTACTGCAGTACCCTTATTTGGTGCTGCATTAAAACAAAGAGGCAGATGAAAGATCTTTGACCCCCACACCCCAGAGTCCTCAGTGTTGAGGCAGTTCTTGCCTTTTCACACCTAAGAAAGAGATTTATTACAGCCCTTTGATGGAGTAAATGTCTGGCACTTTCTAAGTTGGGAAGGACATACAGCAGTTTGTGATTGTCCATAAACTCACTAGTTTTTGTGGCCATCCAAAAACTTTCAAGGTGAATTACACCTCGATTTATCCCCTGTTCACTCTTTATGTGGTGGTTACTGCTGAGCAGCTATGTGTTCCAGATATCCTTTTGTGGATGCTGGTCAGATGTAAATGTAGTCATTTCAGTCATGAACATATATTTACTGCTGAAAATGGTTTTATTTCTGGTGTGCAGGTCAGTTATGATACTTTCCTGAAGAAGTGGAAACAAAGATTTTGTCCATTCACTGCAAAAAGCACAAATAAAAGTTGATAGGCAAGATGTAAAATAGTGAGGGGCTGATTCATAAAGAGAAGCATTAACATGGGTAAAATTACATCCTTCAACCCAGTTACTAACATTTCAGCTTGCACATTATGGAAACATAGCTATATTAAATATGCCACAAACAAAAATGCATGTTTGTCACAAAAAAGGTAATGTATATCTATATCTGTATTCCATATTGTGTAATTGAAATGGGCACAGGGTTAGCAAATGACCAAAGCAATCTTCTAATTTCTTCTTCAATATAAAAAAAATAATGTTTCTATACGTGTCACTTCTTACTCCACACATCTTGTGATGCATGAATTGATCGGCTCACTCCACTCCACTTGTAGTCCACATTAGGCTTTTTCTAGTTAGAGGTGTGCACTCTAAATATCAGAGTCAGAATATTGATGGTACTACATATCAATGTCAGAATATCGTTAGTATAATTATATTGAGTTAAGTATTATCTTTGGTAAGTGTATTGATTTTGTACATAATATTGAACCTTTAAATATCTTAAATATTGTTATAAAATAATATTGTTTTGAAGTGAAATTATTTATAGGTAATTCTTAGTGTTTATTTGAATGTTTGCATTTTAAAATGTGTTATAACTTAAATATATCATGTCTATATAATGTGTGTAAGTTTATATTCAGTTTCTTTGTGTTTTTATGCACATTATTTCTCTGAATTCTTTTAAATAATGTATTTTTTGTTCGGTGTTATATTGAGATTAGGGTGGGGAGTATATTAAATTGTGTTTATTTTTATAATAGTATTTTTAAAGATAATTGACTTTTTTAGTTGCATTATTTTTAAAGATTTAGTAGTGTTATGTATTGATCTGGTTGTGGTTGTGTTGGGGATTTGTGTGGGTAGTTTAACAAAATAATGTAATGGAATAATTATTTTTTGATTTATTTTGATGCATATGCAAATGTAATTATGTTATTCATTGCCATGGTTTTTGTTTAAGTGTTTTGGGAGGGCAGTATATTAAACTGTATTATAGTGCTGTACTTTTATTATGGAATTATATATTTTATGCAGTGGAATTATTTTTTTTAATTAATTACTTGTATTTATTTTGGGGGTTGCTGGTAATTTTGGGGCTAATTAATTCCATTATACTTTAAAATATGTATATATTTGCAAATGTAATATTTTTAAAATTGTATTATGTAATTTAAATATTTGTTTAATTTTGTTTAGGTAATTTTTATTTAATATTCTAATATCATTTTACCTGCACTGTCTGATTTCTACTGCATATTGCAGATGAACTTGAGGGAGTAATCAAGGCTCCCCTACAAACAATTAATTTTGACTTCGCCTTTGAAACTACTCACTTTGTTTGCCAGAAGTAGTGCGTGTATGGTAGCCTGGATTTCAGCTCTGTTTTGCTGCAGACACACTGTGGACACTGCCTAGTTTACATTACCCTGTACTTCGGTTACGCTTGACGCTTGGCACTTACCGCTACTTCGCATATAGCCTTAAAAAAGTTGTCAAAGATTAAACATGTGTCGGCTGCCTGCTCTTTATGGAATATTCAGTCTTACTACTGGACTTGTGTATTAACTGGACTTACTAGATGGTCATTTACTATTTTGGAACAATTTGATCTGCTCTGGATGTGCTTTACGCTAACATCTTACATGTTATTTATGTTCCTTATTCTTTGGGTTGTTGGGTTTTAGAGGAGATTTTGGTGGGTATTGTTTTAATTTCATTGAAATACATTTGATTATTTTAATATTATTTTTTTTCATATAGATAGTCTTTTTTATTTATTTGGGTTGTTTGATATTTTTAGGTTTTGCTAGGGTGGTTTATTAAATTGTGTCAATTTAATTTTAGTCGGTATTTTGGCCGTGTAAGATATTTTTGTGAATTTAAATATATTTTTTCAATGCAAATATATTTTTATAGAATAATTAGGTAATTAATTTATTTTAATTATTTAAATAATAATAAGATTATGAACCCAATTGTTGTTACTTTACAATATTATATTTATCAAAACAATCGCCCATTTTTTAAGTTTAAAATTAATTTTAATTAAATTCATGTAACATTCTAAAAATATATTGCTGTTTCTTAAATCTGTATTTTTTTATATTTGGGTTCTTTTAATTATGTTAATGTTATCTATATTTTGGGTATAGTTATGTTTAAACTTCTTTAAGTACAGTGTTGGTATTATGGGTCCAATAGATGTAAATGACGATATCGCTGATATCGATATTTAGTATTATTATTATGATTATCATTATTATTATTACTTCAGATTTATAAAGCACATGGCTACCCAAAAACCAGCCCTCCCTGCGCTAAAGAAAGCCTGCGAGATCTATGCAGTTTTACTTGGGATAAATCTATGTTTTTAATTGCTTACAAAAACAAAAATAATTATTTTCACTTCTCAAGTAAGTCGAGAGAGAGTTCCACAACTTAGGGACTAAACAGGTGAAGTCCGCCCCCTACCTCTAGATCTTTTTATCCTAGGTACGGCAAGAAGCTCCAAAGAGCTTGATCTCAAGTCCCTACTACAGTACAACCGTGTTAGATGTCAGTAAGATGTTCCTAAGCAAGCTGAGACTGAATTTTCAGAACCATATTGATTGCTTCTATAAGTTACTGTTTGTGAACCATTAGAACATGTGGAAGCCCTTCACCACGGTTATGGTACTCGCTTTTTATTATTTATATATACCCCTTGAAACTACCTTCACATCTGCCTTACTAGCAGGCTACGCTCAGGAACTTTATGAGATTATGCATGTGTAATTTAAACATTTCTGTCTTAGTGCATTGCATGTGTATTACACATGTGTACAGTTTATCTTTTTTCAGGCATGAATCATCGTTATTCCTGGAATAATTATTGGTAATGGCCTGTAATCCCCATTGCTTTATACAAACCAAAATGTACTCACAATATAATATATGTGCAGAATTCTTCTCAAGTCTCGAGGCCATTCAGAACTTTTTTGGATACCCCATATACCTCGGTCAAATCCCAGGACATCCTGGGGCCGAAAAGAATATAGCAAGTGCCACCATTTCTGCTCCAATCAGAATTTTCATCAAGTCAAGTAAGAGATGCTGAGTCTTCATCAAAGTTTACCACAAGCTCCTGCCTGAAGGAACTTTGTGAGTGACCAGAGTACAACAGTAACTTGGTTTGGTTCACCACACATCAGTCACACTCTGTCTAGATCTTATCTAAATCTGGTCCCATCATGAAGCTTTGCCTCACTAATTAAGTATATTGTCGCTTAGACATATACTTGAACATTTGACTATAGGTTTCTTGCTTGCCATGCTGGAGGATTTTGTCTTTCTAAAAACTAACTAGGTTTGAAGGTAAAACCTTCCACAGAGCAAGGTGGCAAATCAGGCTAACCCGTAAAGCAACCACAGCAGTTACATAATCCAGGTTTGCTCCACCCAGAGCTTTTGGCAGCAAAACCAATGTCTCCAGCTGGAGCTCGACAACAACTTATCCAACTTTGATGGATCCTCACTGAAGGCAGTCTTGGACATTGCCCTGCTGGAAATGTTTGACTTCCACTTCAGAGTCTAACACCTACATTTTGGAAGATGAGTTACTCCTTCAAAATGTGGCGTATAGCCAAACTGCAGTATTACACATGCCAGAGGCTACAATGCACTTGTGGCAAATAGAGTATCCCATTAGCAAACTCTGAATAAGGCTGCAAGTCTAAAGGTAAAACATTTGAATTGGGAGACATGCGTGATGTACTCAATTTTGCTCGGTAGCTGTTAACCTGAAATCACACATAGGTTGCAGTCATCCATAGTGACATTCGACTGCCACTTTTCTTGGTCCTTTTTGCTTTAAAACTTTCAAAAATCATATCTCTGGTTTCCTTTACCTATTTAAATGATCCTGATGTCTTATTGTTCATTACATTTTCTCTGCTTTTCTACATTGGTTTATTATCTTATGTTCTTTGTGTTAAAATTGTAGGTAAACTAATTTCTCTAGGAATTGCCTGTTGCTTGTCCCATAGCTACCAGCTACAACTGTGTTTGGAGCCAACCCGAGTGGTATTATTTAGTTGGCATGGGGTACCGCCATCCAAAATTAATAACCCCATTCCTGACAAAGAGGGTTTGTGAAATGTTAACCCTATATGTTCTAATGAGAACTCTAAAAGAGTTACATTTGATTACCTCATAAAAGCTGGATTTCATCTGTGAAGTTTTCAGGACGGGTGGAAATTGTTCCAACTGGACTACAGGGCGATGGTTCTAAAATCATCTCTCCTCTCTCTCTTGCTTTCCAAGTAATTATTAACCAGTTCTTGTTTGAGTGTACTTATGCGCATGCATGTAAGAAATTGGGTAATTAGTTGAGAGGGGTGAGTCTCACTCAAATAATAAACACAATCCTTGTCAGGGTTAACACACAAAAGTCAGTAAATAAACCTGTGCTTTACCCTCTGGTAGTTTGGCATAAAAGCAGTAAAGCTTAACTCGAAGGCAATGCATAAAATATTTATGCAGCGCTCAAACATTAATAAAGTGAAATTACAACTCAAGAAAACCTCTGATGAACTTAGAACAATATAGCAAAATTCAATAAATAAAATGACACCAAAACTACAAAATGTTTAGGTGAAAATTGAACCAAAAAGCACAGAGCACCTGCTTACAGTATGTGGTTGTCCGCGACCAGGTCAAAGTCACGGATTCAGGCCAACCACCCTGGAGCGAGGTGCAGATACAGGGACCAGGTTCATCCCGTCAAAGAGTTTACCTTCTCAAACTCCAAGTTCACATGAGGAGCCGCAACCAGAACTTCACACTGGCAGTAGCTATGAGGAGATTGTTGTTGATGCAAGGAGCAGGTCAACGCAGGAGCTTTGCCTTGGCAGGAGACGTGGGTAGTTGTTGTTTGGCATGAAGAGCAGGTCGCATCAGGCGCTCACTTTGGCAGGAGATGCAGTGATTGCTCCTGATATCATGTGTCTTGACATCATGGATGCAAAAAGCCCCAAACCTCTGGATTTTTACCTGGAGCTTGGTTTTGAAAAAGGGGGAGAACAGTCTGATGCCAGTCACGTTTCCAGGACCTGGTGGGAACTTCATGGGTATCAGGACTCACTTAAGCAGAGGTCAGGAGCAGAATTCAGGCAGCTCCAGTTGGTGCTGGTCAGCTGGGCAATTGCAGGGAAGGCTTCTGAAAGCTTGCTGTGTCCCTATACCTGAAACAGGATATCACGTCTGGGGATCCTGGGTTCAAAGCAAGCAGGTCCAGTCTTCCTTCTGTAGATAGGAGGGCCATCCTTCTTCTGATTCTCCCACAGGTCAAGAGTGTTCTGATGAGGGGTTCTGAGAGTGTCATTCTTATATTCAGTGCCAGCCTTTGTATGGAGGACAATCCTTTGCCTACATCCCAACTAGTTATGGCCAGTTCTTCTTCCACCCCTAGGTTTGGATCCAATCTGTCTAGGGGGGAAAGGCAAGGGCAGGCCTTGTGTCAGGTTCCAATGCATGTGCAGTAGGTAGGGTCATTTGAAGTGTTATCATGGCAAACCACAACTCCTCCCCAGCTATCCTGTCAGGAAGACCCACTCCCTCCACACGTATCCCTGTTTTGTCTCCATATCTGGAAGGAATACACAACACAACACAGGAGGCCCATTCACAGGAAAGTGACCCAGGAATTTTGGTGTAGGCAGAAAAATTTAAACTTTCTAAAAGCTGCATTTTCAGAATATTAAGTAAAAATCCAACTCTGCCATTAATGAGGATTTTAAATTGATTGTAACTCAAATGAGTGAAATATGTATTTCTCTATGTGATCACAAACTGAAGTTATTACTTCTTAAGTGTAATAAGGTAGCCCAGTGTTAGTCTATGGGAGAGATAGTCTTGCTACAGTGAAAAACGAATTTAGGGGTTTTTCACTGTCAGGATAGGTAAAAACCTAAGTACACATATCCTACTTCTTAAATACCAGGAACCCTGCACTATGGCCACCTAGGAGCCAACCCAATGGATGACCTATAAGTATTAAAAAATAATTATTAGGCCTCGACAAAGGTTTATTTTGCCAGGTTGAAATTGCAGTTTAGAACGGCACTACTAGCTGAAGTCACAGCCCTGAAACATGTTTAACAGTGCTACTTTAGTGGGTGGCACAACATGTGCTGCAGCCAACTGATACATTTTAATTTACAGGCACTGGTTACATGTAGTATCAATATTAGAGACTTATAAGTAAATTAAATACACCAATCAGGTGTAGGCCAATTGTACCCCATTTAGAAAGGGAAGACCAAGCACTTTACTACTGATCAGCAGGAGTAAAGTGCATACAGTCCTAAAAAGCCAACAAAACAGGTTGAGCAAAAGGAGGCAAACATCTGGGGTAGATCGAACAATGTCATATACAACGTTTCTAATACCATAGACCAATCACTATCTAAAGCTATTGTGACAATACCTTCTAAGTGATTCCAGTGTCAGGATTATATGTATGTAAGTCATATGAACATAATTTGTCTCAATCTTGTTGTTTAACTTATGCCTTACAAACTCTATCTTGCCTTTTCCCTAGGATTCTTGACATCTTGTCGGAAGGCTTTAATTTGGCAATAGCTAGCCTGAAACTCCAGTGGGCTGCAAGGAGGGCCTTTTGACGCCATGGGATGGGGGTTTGGATCATATTTCTTCAATGGTATCAACAGAAAAAATTACATTTAAAGCTTTTCTCTTACGGAATAAGTGTAGAAACACATCCAGGAGACTCATCCTCTAGTAATAACCGCCCTTCAAAATACACAATTGAACTGCTTAGAGTCCTTTTCATTGAATCTTTTGACTTTAAAAGTTATGTTTCTAGTTGCCATTATGTTTTTAAAGCAGTTGGAAGATTTGGTTTCATTGGCTTTTCTCATCCTCATTTAATAATTATTCCAGGTTGCCTTACTTTTAAAACCTGATCCTACTAGTCTACCAAAATACAGTCATCTTTCCATTTGCTTCAGCAGCTAACTATTCCTGGTATTCTGGAGGGGGTGAAAAGAATCCATTTGAAGGGTCTAGATTTCAGTGGTGGTGTCCGGCTCCATTTAGAGTGTGCAGCGAAGATCTGCAAATGTGATTCACTGTTTGTGAAAACTGTAGCAAGTAAGCAAGAAAAGGGGGCATGTGGCCAACTATCCATAGCAGATAGCTTCCTTCAAACATTGACTTGCAGAAGTCCTCAATAATAAGGAAAGGTATGAAAAAGAAGGGAGGAAATGGTAACGCATAGATTACTTGTGGTAATCTCCAACACTCTATCTCTTTCTGGTACCATTCCTTAGCCTGATAGAAGGTTGAAGGAAATGGATATACTCGATAGTTACAGGAATACAGCTTGAGAAGGATCCACTTCCTCCAAGGTAGTGAGGTATATAGGGAGCAAAGAAGTAGGTCTAAGAAAAATCAAAGACATATTTTATGGAAAAATACATGGAAAAGGGTCTCATTAGTAAGGAGTTGTAGGAGGAAGAAATTGAGAAAAGGTAATACCACCTTTTCTAGAAACTCTTTTTAAGATTCTGCATTTTTGCATCCAATCTATTTCATATTTCACACCGCACCTTTGTACCCATTTGTAAGGTGCCTCAATTAGTGTTAGCTGAACGTTTTTCCAACAGAAAAAACTCTGAAACTCATTGCGTTTCAAAGACTCTGGCATATTTACAAGACTAGTAATGTCTTTGTCTCACTGGCCGCCTTTTGGTACCAGATGGGGCACTGGAGCATAACTATGAATAGGGAAAAAGGTACACTGGCACCAGGACTCAAGGCTGTGCTGGTGTATTGCCCATTGCTTCCCAAATATGAATGTATTATACTGTCTTGCAAGCATTTGGGCCCATGAGCAGGGGCATAGCTAAATCAGTGAGATTTGTGGTGTATGGATCTCAAATTTCCCAACTAAACAAGCAGTGCTGGTTGGGGGGGTGAGAGGACCAAGGTGGGGGGTGGACTGCTTTCAAGAGGAACAGGTTTGAGTTAGGTGGGGCTCTGTCTAGAGTAGCACAGTTGGAATGTTATATCAAATGATTGCCACTGGTTAGACTATTTGCAAACATTCATCCCATCACCTTTCAGTGTTTGATTGCCAATAGTATGCCTGAAAACCTGAGACTGGTGCATTATTTTAAGTCTACTCCTGCTAAAAGTTGTGATTTCCAAAAAGTAGTAAAGTTTTACCCATTCTAGGAGTATGTCTATGAGTGGAAATTTACTATGTTTCATATTTAAGCTTACACTGTAAAAAATGAAAAACACAGACATAGAAAACCAGACTCAGGGACTCAACACCCAACTGCCAAGTCAAGAAGGCATTAACACCCCAAACCCACTCCCCCAAAGCTACACACTTCCATGTAGTTCTCCCTAGGAAATCATGACTATGATCATGTACAACACAACAGCCAGGAGTCCTTGCCCTGGCATCACTTACTTAAATGGATGTTCACTTCACACTCTTCTTCATCTCTGCTATGGGAAGGTTTGATGATAGGGTTGGCAAATCAGTGCCTGTAGGCAAGGGCTCCACGTTGCTGGTCCTTGCCTTTTACAAATCATTTTATCAAGTGACTGACTGCCCCATGAACTAAGCCTGAGTTGAAAATAGAGGTGAGTGCGCAGGCAAAAATGGTTCTAAGAGTCTGTGAACAAGCCTAACGATAAAAACGTTTGGCATGTAAATCATGCAACAAGCAAAGTGTATTCTTAACAAGTGGAAGTGTTTCACCTTAGTACATGAAATTCTATCATTGTATAGAAAGACATTTATTAAAAGTGATAGTTTTTAAATATGATTAAGACTAAGGAACATTAGTTGGTCCTTCCCCAACAGCAATGTCTTTAGTGAATTAAGGGGCAAGTGAGTCAATATTTAACCCCTAAACGTGCCCTAGTTTGTTATTATAAATTGAAATATGTTGTAGTCTATTAAATAAAACATAAGAGGTGATTGTACAGAGCACAATTTGACCTCAAGTATTTAAAAGTGCTCTCATGCTATAAAAAAGGAAAAACAAAATGTTTACCTAGGAACGCACAATTTAGACAACCAAGGAATTTATTTTTTTAATTTAGCCACCAGCTACATATCTCAGTCTCACTCTTATATCATAGGTCACTATTTAGTATTTTATTTTTGGGGCATGAAGAGAAAAACTTATACAGACATAGCAGACCCGACTTAAGTCTGCTAGACTCAACTAACAGTCCAGGAATGCATTTATTTTTGGGCTGTCATACCCCAAATACACCCCTCCAAAGCACTGCTCCTGCCTATGAGACTCTTATTATGCTCTTGGTGGGGAATATTGAAATATTAAGGCTGAAAGGTCATCACATGCCCTACAATAATAAGCACGGTTTTCAATTACATTTGTGGACATTCTGGACTGTGTTGAAATTAGATTTGCAGTAGAACTACTAGGAACCCCAGGCAGGCACAGCCCGTCCTTTAGGGCAGAGGGGCACCTCCCCCCACCTTTTGCCCCTCATGAAGAGTGTCTGTCAGGCTGAACAAAGGTCAGCCTGACAGACACTCTTCATTTTCAGGTCAGGCAGCCAGGAGCAGACATTCACGATTTGCGCAGACTCCTGGCTGCCTGAGCTGAACTTTGCTGGGATGAGGAGGTCACAGCTCCTATGGGCGTGACCTCCTCGGCTCAGCAAAGGTGTCTTGAGGCCCTCTCTTTGGTGACGAGGAAAGCGTAACCCATTGACTTCGAACTGGGCGCTTCAGGTTTAAACCCTGAAGCGCCCAGGGCAAGTGTCAATCAGTGACACTTCGTGAAGAGGCTGGGACTGCTGCTTTCCCTCATTGGCTGACCTTAGGAAGGCAGCAGTCCCAACCCTCCTGGGACCTCAGAGGCTGAAGGTAAGTGTGTGTGTGTGATCTTTTATAATGAATGTTTGGTGCGTGCGTGTTTGAATGTTATGAGTGTTGTTAATGGATGTGCGTGCGTGTGTGTGAAAGAATGAGTGTGTGTGTGTTTCCCGCCCACCCCCCTCCCTCCTAAAGCTGCCAGCCGCCACTGACCCCTGGGTATGTTAAACTGATCAATTTAAATGAGAGAATTTTCTGTAAAATCATACGTTTTTCAAAACAACAATTTGTTGTGGCATCTCTAAAGAACACATATTAAAGAAATCTTACAAAGACAGGCACTAAGCCTTGTTTTCGATCTTCTTCGATGGCTTGTCGTAGTGTTTCACCTCGGAGGGAAAAGTTTTCATCCACAGGTAAGAAGCGCACCTTCACAAGAGAAATCAAACTGGCTTTTTCCACTGACGAATGTGCCTGTGCATGAAAAAAATATATTGTTCAGTTAGGCGTGTCATAAGTTTTGAGAAAAAGAGCAGTGCATCCATGGTGTCAAACTCTGTGATATGCAATATCACACAAAGGTCCTATTTCATTATTATTAATTCATCTGGTGATGAAACTGCAGAACTACAGCACTTTTCTGTACTAATTGGCAATGTATACAAGAATGTGCAATGCAAGCAATGTAACCCTTAAGTATGTCCAGCCATATAGAAAAATGCTGTTTGCAAATGGCACTGGAAACAAAGTAAACAGACAAGTGTTAAACATGGTGGGAGACAGACAGTTTAGTATGCATTGCATATGATAACTGGCAAATTTCTGTGGTTTTGCACATTTAAGCCAGAGCCATAACTCAGTTTTTAACTGTTTTTTTTCAGTGTGTGTACACACACACATATCTTCACTGAAAAAAACAAAGGATAAAGTAACATTATAGTTAGGGGAAATGTTCAGTAACAACCTAATGTTTTAAAATCTAAAAACCACAGAAATTCACCAGTTATAGTTGTCCTCATCAATAATTTCACTGCAAATGTTACAGTAATATTATCAATGATGCCATAGAAGATGTGATGAATGATACAATATCTGGGATAATTAGCAATGCATGGCAAAGGTGTGAGTTATAGTTACTTACGGCATGAGTTACATTTATTTGAGATAACTATAACTTGTAAATTTCTGTGTTTTTTAGAGTGTAAAATGTTACATTGTTATTGAACATTTCACGTAACCATAACAAGCCACCAACCTCATCTGCGGCGTCCCCCAAGGATCCTCCCTCAGCCCCACGTTGTTCAACGTCTACATGGCCCCCCTCGCTCAACTGGCCCGCCAACATCATCTCAGCATCATCTCCTACGCCGACGATACCCAGCTCGTCCTCTCCCTGACCAAAGACCCGCTCACCGCCAAAACAAACCTCCACGAGGGACTAAAATCCATCGCCGATTGGATGAACAACAGTCGCCTGAAACTCAACTCCGACAAGACGGAAGTCCTCATCCTCGGACGCACTCCCTCGGCCTGGAACGACTCATGGTGGCCCTCCGTCCTCGGACCCCCACCCACCCCTGCCAGCCACGCAAGAAACCTCGGCTTCATCCTGGACTCCGCCCTCACCATGTCCAAACAGGTCAGCGCCGTCTCCTCCTCCTGTTTCAACACCCTCCGAATGCTCCGCAGAATCTTCAAGTGGATTCCAACAGAAACCAGAAAGACGGTGACCCAGGCCCTCGTCAGCAGCAGACTTGACTACGGCAACGCACTCTACACAGGCATCCCAACCAAAGACATCAAACGCCTCCAACGTATCCAAAATGCCTCCGCCCGACTGATCCTCAACATACCCCGCCGAAGTCACATCTCCCCTCACCTAAAGGAACTCCACTGGCTCCCGGTAGACAAGAGGATCACCTTCAAACTCCTGACCCACGCTCACAAGGCACTTCACAACACCGGACCCTCCTACTTCAACACCAGACTCCACTTCTACACCCCAACACGTCAACTCCGATCCGCCAACCTCGCCCTCGCCATCGTACCCCGAATCCAGCGCAAGACATCCGGTGGCAGATCCTTCTCCTTCCTCGCCGCCAAGACCTGGAACTCTCTCCCCACATCCCTTCGCCAGACCCAGGACCTCCTCGCATTCAGAAGGCTCCTCAAGACCTGGCTCTTCGACCGCTAAACCAGCAGCGCTCCCCACACACCCCCCTCAGCGCCTCGAAACCCTGACGGGTACATAGCGCGCTTTATAAATACTATGATTGATTGATTGATTGATTGACATTACTTTACCCCCTGTTTTTCATCATGAATTTTCAGGGTATTTTTAAAGCCAAGTAATATTTAACTACCATACATAAATCCAACCCGGCCGCGGCACAAATCCATTCGCCAGGTGTGACCAGGGGTTGGCTGCAACCTCACACTGCGCATGACCTTCTCCCGTGCGCATTGGGGGTTGGCCACAAGGCCTGGCCTCCTGCATGAACTGTGGCCAACCTTGTAAAAGTCAGCCAACCCTATACTGAGCAAAGCCTTCATTCATGCTTGGCATGGCATTGGCCATGTATATTTTAAAAGTGAGAGCGAGAAAAAGAGAGAGAGAGAGAGAGAAGAAAGAGAGTGTGTGTGTTTGTGTGTAAAAATCTCTGGGAAGATCCCAGTGTTTAAATGGTGAGCTGCACTTTTTATGGAGCTCTTCTACAACAGCATAAACACATTAGATATGCCACTGATCATAATGTATGCAGATATACAGTAGTCCACCCTGGTATATATTACACTATGCTAGTATTTGCTGTACATTATACAATTTACTTTTGTCTCTGCAGCTTCTCTTGACTACACTGACTCATATCCATTTGCCTCAAGATGTACATGCGTTATTATGTAGTAGGCACTGGTTACAGTGCATGAATTCAACATGACAAATCAGTTTTATATATTTTCCTCTTAAGTATTATGCGCTTAATATTTAATATCGTCCCAGTTCTTGATTCAATTCAACTGGTGATCAGCTTTGTTTAAATAAAATTGTAAACAAATCACTGATGGCAAAAATGCCTGCAGAAAGTTGTCCTATCTGAAATTAACAAAGATCTTCTTTAGAGCCCAGCATAAAAGTTCCTTTCTTCTGCAGAAATAGGTATGATCAAACATTAGTGATACTGACAAAATGTATGCAGAAAAAGTGTACAGGCCTCTACTTTAGTCTAGAGCGGGCACAGTGATGGACATCACACAGAAATATTTTTAAAAAATAAATAGTCTTAGAACAGCCACAAAGTGGGAAGAAGTTCAGAGAATCTGAAAGGATACTGCCCCTCCCACAAGGCTGCAGGGTCCAATGATAGACACTCTGCCCAGATACCAAAACAGGATAAACCAATGTTTCATTATTTTGAAGATATGTAATGCAGAGTGGATTTATGCGCAACAGCACAACAGGAAAGGCTGGACACTGGAACCATCACAAAACATCCAACATATATGTTTAAAAATAAAGATAGAGCAAGCCGACTTTGCAATGATTGCTGCTTGATTGTTGTAAATGGAACAAACTATTGGGCTTATTTACAACCCCCTTGCTCTGCCGGTGCGTCACTTTTTATATGGGAAAAGGTTACGCATCAGTGGCACAAGGGGCTTGTTAATAAGCCCCTATGTCTGGCCCAAGCACTAGCCCTTATGAAAAATAGAAGTAATATATTTTTTCTTTTTGATTTTATGCAACAAACTAAGAGAAAGTAGTGTGGAATAAGCTAGGCTTTTGCCTTGCAGATAACCATTACTGTGGAGGAAATACTGTTTGTTCCTGTCCATTGTAGAAAAGGAGCAAAAGTGGAGCAAGTGATTTCACCCTTTTTAATTGAAGTGGTACAAAGCTTCTGTAATCTGGCATTAAAGACTTCCTATAGCTAACCTCAAGAAGTCACATGATGAATACAACATGCAAATCTGCTTTAGTCCATAACATATGCGCATTATACTATCACCTACTACTGGGCTGTTAGCCTACCTGGTCAGAAGCATAGGCAACAAGGCGGGAGTTAAGTGAGGACTCATCAATCTCAGGCTCGTGGACCTTCATTTCCAAAATTTTATTTTTTCTTGCTGCCAGCAATGCGATTAATGTTGATTCACTGACAGTACTCTGTGGAGGAAGACTATGTTTTAGTACCATGTTCACAGAACATTTGAAATTAATTGATTGTCAAATGCATAGGTTTATTCAAATAGAAAAATAATATGTGCACATCCATGGGAAACGTTTAGAGTCTGCACATCTCAATCTCATATTTTTATAGCAATTTATTTGGTGAAATGTCCAAATACATAACAGTCTAGCATCACCTAAAAGACAAATGATGAACGCACAGCATCACTGAGCAACTGGTTCTGGCCATTTGGGCTCCTACTGCATGAACATCTTGGCCTGGGTTTCAAAGCTTTTTTTGTTTTTAAGTGTGATTTACACAAAGGGTCACTGGAATTATGCAGCAAGAAAACACCAAATTATTCAATAGGGTTGACTAAATTATGCGACAAAAAATAGCAACTTATACGTCATAATGTGACACATTTTGTATACTATTACTTCATTATTTTGTCATTTATGCACATGGTAATACTATATAGGCAAACATTTTACCCCATTAGTAACAACCACATACAGAAATAAGCAAATGACGGTCACCAGTTAACCTTAGTGAAGGGCCTTCCACTATGAGCGAACACGTTGCCATGTTTTAGTAACTTTTGATCCGTTTCAGCTAGAAACAAAATGGTTTTATTAAAATTCTGCAGATTATGCAGCAGATAATAGATTATGTGTCAAATGCTGCAAATCCATAATTGTGTGAAAAAAGCCACAGAATTTCATAATTCGAGTGGCACAGCTTACGGATAGTAATTTAGCTGTGATTTACAAAAGAAGAAATATCTCTGCTACACATGCAGAGATGTCATCTACTTGTGCTGAACCTACACAAAATATGCCCAATTTTATCATGTGTCGCTTCCAGATATATGAGTACAAGTAAGCGTTCCCAGTGGAGCGTCAGAAAAGGAAGTCTCTATTTATCGGGCGCCAATCAAATAATGTAAAATCTCCGCTACTTACCCAGCAGCCCCCAAAATAGTAGATAATCTCTGCTGTTTAGCCAGCCATGGATTAAATAGTAGTGATGATGTACAATGTGACCAGCACCAGATAAATATTTTGAAAGAGGGCTTTACTAAGTCGCCCATAAAGAAAAAAGGGACTCCAGGCAATGGTAGTGTGGTGGCTATCTTGTAATGGGGATGCAACATTGAAAGTAAGTGCATATACAAAAATACAAATAGTTTGTAAAACGTTGAGTGCATGAATTAAGCTAAATTGTTCACAGATGGAGAAACCGTAAAAGCAATGTTGAATAAAATAATGTAAGTTATTTTAATCTTCATTTAAGACATCAAGCAGAAGCTTCAGCATATAGCACACAGGAATTTTGCATACATGCCAACATTTTAGAAGAGGAAAGTGGGAGATTAAAAAAATAAATAATTGGGCAAATGTATTTCTCCTATTGATCTCTATTGAGGGAGAGACACTTTCAGGTGGGAGACAGCCGAAATAAGACATTTTTGTTGTAAAAAAAATCAGAAGTCGACCATCTGAATTGGGTCTATTGGCATGTATGATTTTGTGGTTCAGTCAGAGAGTATTTGGCTGTCGGCAAAGAATACTGAGTATGGTTTGAAAGCATGTTCTATAAATGTTTTATTCACTCATTAATTCATTGTTTTTTTTCTTAATGTTCGTAAAACTCCCAATTATTTTTGAGGGCTGGACTCTTTTTGAGCTTACCAATGCCACAGGGGACTAGGAACAAACAGAAGATGAGAAACAGGACAATGAAAAACAGCACTGTGGGTACTAGGGCCAGGGTGAGAAGGATCAGGAGTGCCAGGAGAATGTGTAACAAGGGATCTGGAACAAGTGGACAACGGCCTGAAGTAACAGAAGGACAAGAGTTAGAAGGAACAGAAGGCACTGGACTATAACAGCAAGGAGGCCTGTGAGGGTGTGTGTGCATCAACCAGAGGGACAAGGATAACCAGGGCCAGGAGAAGCAGACCCAAGTAGACAACCAAAGAGAACCAGTAACAGGAGACCAATGGAAAGGAGGGCCAGATACAGGAGAGTCAAGACCATAGACATATCAAGGAGGACCATGGAACCAGAGGTAAAAAGACCAGGACCAGGAAGACCACAATCAGAAAGGACAAGGGCTAGCTGGAACTGGAGGCCCTAGATTAGAATTACTTGGGGGTTTATATAGATGTGAAACCTAGGTCCAGTGGCATTACAATCAGAAGGTCCAGAAATGTCAGACTCAGGGGAATCCTAAACCTGGGTGGCAAGTACTACATGAATTAGATGGAACAATGCCAGAGGGATCAGGAAGACCAGACCCAATGGGACAATTGTTAGGAGGAGCATAACAGAGGGTTCCATGGACAGGAACAAGGTAGAATAGGCAAACCAGGAGACCAGGAGAACTAGTAGGAGTAGCATGGAACAGGAGGAGCAGGGACTAGGATGGCCTTGAAAACCAAGGCCATTGGAACTAGCACCAAAAAACCCAATACATGAGTGTCAGAACAAAGGCCAGGACCACACGGACCAAGGTGACCAGGATGACCAGGATCAGAAGGATTAGGACCAGACAAATAAGGAGACTAGATAAACCAGGGGAGCGAGACCAGAAGGACTGATGGATGAGAATTAGGGTGAGGAGGATGAAAAGGTCCAGGACTGGGAGCTTGTATAGTAGGGGCAGGAGTACATGGTAATGATGACCAGTCAAAGCAGGACCATGAAGTACAGGGCTAGGTAGTTCTCAGACTAGCATGAACAGGAGGTCAAGGAACATCAAAACTAGGAAAGGCTAGGATTATCTGTGACATGACAATTTTTTGTACAGCGATACAGAAACAAAGCAGCAGGATGAGGGCCAGGAGGATCAGGATCAGTTTGAAGGGGATTGCAGAGGACTACAAAAGGTCAGGACCTGGAGGGCAATGGCCAATATGTCCATATCTAAGCAGTAGGACAGTACCAAGGGCACCTAGAAGCTGTGCACGAAAGAGTAAGGTAAACTAAAAGTATCTTTACCAGGAGGACTGGAAACAGGGCTAAGATGGTGATAAAGATCAGAACCTAGGGGACCAAGGCTTAGATTAACAAGTGGGGCAAAGCAATCGTTACAAGTAGCAGGACCAGAGTGAGAAGGATCTGAGGAAAGAAGACCAAACACCATCTGGAAGACCAAGTGGAAAGGAAAGTGGTGGTCAGGTGGACCAGGACCAAAATGACCAGGCTCAGGAGGACCCAAACAAGGAGAACCTGGATCAAGAGGACCTGGATCAATGTCTCAGTACCAGCAGGACTAAATGGACAAGAATCTGATTCAAAAGAGCAAGGAAGACTCAAATTAGGAGGACAAATCAGGACATGAAAAACAAGATGGACCAGGACCTGGGGTACCAGGGCTACCAGGGCTAGGAGGTTGATGGTGACGAGAACCAGGACAAGGAGACTAGGACCAAGAGGACCACAAAGAAACAGGGCCAAATGGACCAAAACTGGAGAACCAGGAGGGGCCATGGTGGCCCACATGCAACTATTATGATGACAAACAGATAAACAAGAAGTACCAGGACTAAGGAGACCTACACTATGATAGCAGATGGTCAAATTTAGGAGAACTAGGTCCAGGACAACCCAAACGTTATGGAACAGGACCAAGAGGATCAAGGACAATGGACACAGAATTTTGGGAAGTACAAATTCTACGAATAACAAGAATAGCATGACCTTGGCCAGGTGTGTCAGATAGCTAAGACTATGGACACTGGAAGCCAGAGTCAGAAGAAACAGTTTTAAGATAGCCAGGAAACAAATGACTAAGGTGACCAGGATGATCAGGGCATGAGGATCAGGACCTTGAGTATCAGGACCAGGAGGAACAGGGTGAGGAAGAAAAGGAGGATGAGGACCAGGATAATTACAGCCTGGAGCCCCAGGCAAAGGCCATAGGGCTAGGAATAGGGTGGCTAGGCCCAGGAGGACCAGATAGGCATGATAAGTTGCTTTTGTAGCATAAGGACAAGCAGCAGGAAGGCCAGGGCCAAGAGGATAAGGCCAAGATCCAGGAAGACACGATTCAGGCCAATAGGACAGAGAGGCTAAAATAAGCAAGGAAGGTGAGGGGGTCAGTACCAAGAATTCTTGACTGATCAGAGCCAGGAGGACCACAACAAGGAGGACTAAAAGGATCACCACCAATAGGACTAGAAACAGGCCTAAGAGTGCTGGGTGGACCATGCCCATAGGACCATGGCCCAGAGTACCAAGAGGAACGGAAAGACCAAGAACTAGGGGTAGCAGGACAAGGATGTGGAAGATCAGGAGGATCAGAACAGCCAAAGCCAGGGAGACCAAGAGGACTAGACCTTTATGTCCATGAGGACTAGTACAAAAAGTATGAGACTCAGAAGGACCCAGACAAAGAGAACCAGGACCAAGAGTGTCCAGACCATTGGGTGCAGTGCCCAAAGGATCCTGATGACAAGGCACAGGGCCAGGAGGTCAATGATGATCAAAAGCAGGAAGATAAGAGCCAAGATGGCGAGACCTAAGAGGGCCAGGACACAATAGGCCAGGTAGACTGAGGCGACCAGTATGACCAGATCGAATGTCCTTGGATGAGTTGAGCAGGATAAGAAGGGTCAGAATAAAACAGGTTATATGAACGAGGGTCAAGAGGATCAGAAAAGAAAAGAAAGACCTATGAGATGGGGGCCTGAAAGGACCAGGATAGCCAGAAAGACCAGAACCAAGACGATTACATATACAAAGATCCAAACAAGGAGGACAAGGAAACAAAACGATCAAGTCTAGTGGGCACAAAGCCAGGAAGGGAACACAACTGTGAGGAACAGAAATTGGAAGACCATTGCTAGGCCAACCAGACTGAGAGTGAAGATTACTAGGAGAACAGGATGTGACTAATAAAGAGATGGCCAGGCAACTAGAGCCAACAGAACACGAGCTAAGAGACCAGTAGAACCACAACCAAGGGGAAAAAGAAGCACACTTCACAGAGGCTAAGGAGTATCAGGACCTGGCATACCAGGACAAACAGGACCAGGATTAGGAGGAAAAGAAGGACAAGGAAGGCTAGGATAATAGGAACCATTATTACCAAGCTGAGTGGCTTAGAACAGCTAAGGAAGGATTACCTGAACAAGGAGGATCAAAGGAAAGTGGACAAATTTGTCCAGTAGGACACAAGCAGAAGGTCCAGGGCCAAGAGTATTGTGACATTTTAGAGGAAGACACAGAGAACTAGTCAGGTCAGTAATAGTTGGACTAGGGCCACTAAGACCAGGGACAAGATGAGAGAGTATTAGGAAGACTAGAATAATCAGAATAAGCAGGAACAAGCCTAGGAGTACTAGAAAGGTCAGAATCAAAGGACCAGGAGCTGAAGATTCAAGTGAAGTAAGAGGACTAGGTACTGGGAAATTAGGACCAGGCTGGGGAGCATCAGGGGAACCAGGACAACTAGAGCCATGAGGACCAATGGCACCAAATCAGGACTAAAATGACCAGGCCCTCTTTCTGTGAGGAGTACCCACAGAAAGAGGAAGTAACGAGTGGCAATTCAGATATTTTTACTCGTTACGCTTCACTTGGAAAGGCATACCATTTTGCCAGGTTTACTCACCTTATACTCTTAGTGTGATGAAAGTCTTAGTGTTTGAAGGAGTGGGATGCATTTTGCATGACATGATAGAAAGTAGATACAGCTTCGTTATGCAGTGGGCATGTAGTGACTGCATCCATGTGGCTAGAGGGTGGAGACCCAGAAACAAAGTGAAGCAGAATGGAAAACAAGCTACCCAAAAAATTCTGTGAGGTCCTTTTTAGCAAAGGGCTGCTGATTAGTTCTTTCTGAGTGACGACATAGGGTAGATGGTAGAAGTAAGGGGTAGGTTATGGGTTTCTCTTGTTAAAGGTGTCAAAGTTCCTAAGCAGAGTTGGCCTTTTTTCAGTCCTTGGTGACTACTCAGAAAGGCGGATGATAGCCAGGTGCTGAGATCTCATATTTCATTTTGTCCTTGTTTTTTATACTTATGCTTTGAGCTGGCACTACTGCTACTGCTGTGAGAACCATCATCTAGCTCAAAGGCTGTGTCTGAGCGACAGACAGAAAATAATATTTGAAAGAGAAACATCCCAAATCAGTTCTAATAGCTCAATAGTGGATCTACGTTCCCTCTCAGGAAAATGAATACTATAGTGGAAATGTGAAATGATAGATCAGTAGGTCACAAGAATGGAGGGAACAAAAGTTTTTGTTTATTCAGTGTCTTCTGTCTTACAATAGTTGTAATAAAGCCAATGAATAAAAATCTCTGAGTTTCTTTTCTTCAGTGTCTTCGATGCCTATATTTTCCCTGACTTACTGGTAACATTAATTCTTATTCCAATTACATTCAGTTCAATTAATAAGAGTCCCATTACTTTGCATGTGGATTTTCAACTGAATACGTCCTCTGGTGGCCCAACAGAGAAGTGCCCGCTGAAGGAAGTACTTTATATCATCTACCCTACTTGAAGTAGGACCTGGCTGAAACAAATAATGGCCCTGTCACCCTGGGAGAAACCTCTCAGCATGTGGGAGCATTATTTTTTGCTTGGAAAGTTTGTGTTTGAAAAACAATTTGATAAAAGTTCCCTAGCCAGCAATCATGTCTGACTGTAAGGCCCTTCATATGTTTCATGCATAGACAGAAACAGCCATGACAGCAGTTCATGTCAATGTAGAGAGTTGTCCACAGGGCCAGCAGACAACGGACAGTGGACAATTATGAATTTGGTGGGCAAAGGTCCCTCAGAGTGTCAGAGGTATTGTTCTCTGCCATCTTGACGGAGTTAACTCCACCCTTGGAACTCTAAATCAAGCCCATAGTTTTTCTTACTTCTCTCACGAAATTGGAATAAAGCCTTTCAATTATACTGTGTTGGCCACTTCACCAGAAACCCTATGCAATTGTTTCTATTTTGATACCCTATATATTAGATAGCTCTATGTTACCAAGGAACAACATTGCTATTTCTGGTTTTTGTTTTTACAAATCATTGTTTTAAGATGTTTTACTCTGATTTCTTCAATTGAATGGAACCAGAATTAATATGTCCAGAATGTACTGATTTTCTGCAGAAAAAAGTGTCCTCAAACCATGGAGCTTTTTATTAATCCTATATCTGGTCCTTGTGCATTGCCATGGCAATGAGTAAGCAAGTACATAGCTTTACAAGATTAAACAGCTTTAACTAGCCCTGCAAATGATCCAATCATCATTATAGTTATTCACTTCTGCAGGTAAATGTAAATGAATAGGAGCATTTGTGGAGAACGAGATAGCTCCATAAAGGGACTCCCAAGTCACTATGTTTTGTCCCACTATGTAATGGAGGAACATTTGGGCCATGTCTGTCAAAATAAATTCAAAACATCCAAACATTTGTAACATTTGGGACCTTTAAACCTATAAATTATTGCCTGCATCTAAGTCAGGTTTAGCACTGAGAGCCTAGTGTCACAACATCATAAGGTTTGTGACCACAAAAATACTTAGCAATCTGCACAAAACCCTCGTTATGAGTGGGACATTTCTTTGGGTTAGTAAAAGTACTTTTGCGATTTTTTCTGTATTGCAAATAGGAGAGTTAATAAAACGAGTTTCCCTCTCCCCTTTACAATTCGGAAAGGAATTTAGCAATAGTTTGTGACTGTAACTGCTGTTGCAAACCATTGATAAGCTAATGACCACCGAGTTGTGGTGGTAACTAATTTGCAACGGTGAAGTGGTCCCCTTAGGACAGAATGTTGGCATCCTTGGGGGGGTGGGGGGTAGTTTCCCAAAACTATATTTTAAACCACTATTGGTTCCTTTAATGAACACGGACAGCTTAGGAAAAAAAAATCGATGCTGGAATGCGATCATAGATGGTGTGCTCTCCCTTGTAGGTCACTATCCATATGATTACAGTCAAATGCAGAAGGTCGCACATTGTCAATTTCCTAATAAATATTAATTAGACTGGTGATTCTGCAACTCCTTGCATTTCAATATTTTGTGGACTGACTAAGCAGAACATAGGATGATTAGCAAAATACTATTCCTATCGTACAAGGCATGTACATAATTTTTAACCACATTTTTGCGAATGCACTTAGGACCCCAACTTTCATAAGGAGATAGATGCAAATTGCGTTCATCTTTTTTTTTAGTTTTACCTGGTGTAGGTACCCGTTGAAATCTGAATAAGGCATAATAAAACAAAATGTAGTCTTTAGACAGCAGCTCGGTAATAGTGAAGTTCCTCAGATATTTGCATAGCTACTGGCTAAGTTGTGCATACTGTCTACTATTTATCTAGCCACCAAATAAACAATGAAGTTTCTTTTCAAATTATTTGCAAGGTCATCTGTAATACAGTACATTATTTATGCTATTTACCCAGCTGAATATTGAAATGTCTTTGCTACCTCCCAGGCTACTTGTCAGATAATATATTACAAAACCTCTGCTATTTAGTCAAGGCCATGTAAATAGTGACGTTTCCTCGTTATTCTATTTACATGGCTGCTGACCAAACAGTACAGAATCTCTACTATTTAGCTAGTGATTGGGTAAATAGTGAAGTTTTACTGCTATTAGCACAGCTACCGGCCAAACAGTGAAGGATCTCTAAGGTTTAGCCAGTGGCTGGGTAAATAGTGACGTTTTTCTGCCATTAGCTTGACCATCAAATCAACAGCACAGAATCTCAACTATTCAGCCAGCAGCCAGGTAAATCTTTAAGTTTTCCTGCTAGTTCCTCAGCTATCCGGACGAGCAGTACAGAATGTTCACTGTTTAACAAGCGGCTGGGTAAATTGTGACGTTTTCTGCTATTTGCATGGCCGCCAACCACACAGTGCAAAATCTCTACTGTTTAGCCAGCAGCCGGTAAATAGTAATGTTTTTCTGCTCTTTGGATGGCTGACGGCCGGACATTGCACAATCTTTAGTATTTGGTCAGCAGCCGGGTAAATATTCAAATTTTCCTGCCATTTGTATGTACGGTTGCCAGCCGAAGAGTGCAGAATCTCTACTATTTGACCAGTAGCCAGTCAAATAGTGATGTTTTTATGCTATTTGCATGGCTTCTAGCCGAACAGTTCAGAATCTCCACTGCTTAGTCAACGACCGGATAAATAGTGAAGTGATTCTGCTATCTGTATGGAGGATAGACAGGTAGTGCAGGATCCCTGCTATTTAGCCAGCGGCCTAGTAAATAATGAAGTTTTTCTGCTATTTGCACGTCCGCCAGCCAATTAATGCAGAATCTCTACTAGTTAATCAATAGGCAAGTAAATAGTGAAGTTGTTCTGATATATGTATAGCCTTTGGCCAAACAGAGCCGAATCCCTGCTATTTAGCTGGCAGCCGAATAAATAATTAAAAGTTTATGCTATTTGCACAGCCGCCAGCTTTTCAATGCAGAAACCCTACTATTTAGCCAACAACAGGATAAATAGTGAAGTTCTCTGCTATTTTCAAGTCCGCCAGCCAAATAGTAAAACATCTCTACTATATATCTAATGCTAGAGTAAATAGCAGAAAAAATCAATATTCACCCAGCGGAAAGGTACATAGCTGCTACTGACAGAAAAACTCTTTCAACTGAGAGGAACACCCATAAAGTTGTATTTGTTTGGACATTCACAAACATTCACAATGTCTTCCCCATGCATATCTGGACATGTAATTATGAAAACAAAGGATCCACGTATAAGTGGCGTAGAAAGTATGAGAAAGTGCATTTGACACCTTTGGAATCCATGTACTGCATAGGCAACACATATACTTGTGGCAAAATATTTCACAATTTTCGCAATCTATTGAATGTGATTCAGGTAACCATTTCTAAATAATATTGAGGCGATTGCAACTTTCTTTATAAATAAGATCATGTTTCCAGGTCTGTGCTTACATTTAACAAAAACAATGCATGTGGGTTTTTGTTGCAAATCATATTTATATTCATGGAACAAAATGAGCTACTGCGATTTGTATATGGAAAGTCTAAGAAGGGGAAAATTATGTCCTGTTTGCATATAGCCATATGGACAGCTAGTATCAACCTTTGTTTATGTCTGCTGCCAAGGAAGAACAAGGCAAACACCTTCAACAATGGGTAAGTCATCACTGCTAACAAGCACTGCACATTCACATTTTGGGACAATGCTCCTAAAGGTAAATTCAAATTATAAACTGGATGCCACACTACACGTTTAGTCTGAAGTTATTTTCAGGGTAAACTGAAAAGTTTGAAAAGAGATTGGGCAATCAATGGCATGCTGCAGACAGGAGGTGGTATTGTATAAAGGGCAGCCATGTTGAAAGTGTGTGGAAAGCAGAAGCAGAAAGCCTGTGACAGAACAGGAAGAGCGAAACGTCCATGGTCACATTTTGCTTGAAACACAAAAGCATGAACTGTGGACCAAGACATAGTGGAACTTCCTTTACAATAACTGTGTGCATATGAACATTTTTCTTCTATGTTCTTGAACTTTTCACAACATCTAAAGGTGCAGCAACGAAGAATACCGACGGACAACACACTGCACACACAGGCACACCACCAAATGCCATTTGCTAAGTTTCGGTTCATTTCATGAAATGGTAAAATTCTACAAAAAAATCCAATACATTTTCCTATTCAAGTAAAAATAAGTAGAGTTTAGAAAGAAAATGGTGACCTTATAACCTTATACTGCTATTCCCAGGCAATAACAGTAAATACAGATCTCATGACTTGTGAAACTGACCTACCTGTAGTACTCCCCCTCCTTTGCTGCTTGGATAATAATGCAGAAAATGATCAGGTAGCCCCAACATTTTGGCGAGCCAGTCCATAATATTCATCTCCAGCTCTGTACAAGCTGGGCTAGAGGCCTTTAAAATACAAGTTTGCTTAGATGTGATTTCATGTACAGGAATATAATTATTTCTATAGAAAACCATGCATCATTTAAATAGGACATAAACATGTCCCATGCTTACTTTTATTGAATGTATTACACCACATGGCAAAGTAGAAAAATATATCCGCAATCAGACAGATTTCAAAAGTTGCTGTTATGCGCCTTCAACAAATCTAACTTTAAATTTATTTTTATTGTTCATTATTTATTTGGTATCTTCATGGTGTTTTATACTAAGTGCGAGAGCTGGCTTACCACACTGCTGTATTTTATAAAAACAGTAACAAAACACTTAACGTTTGCAGAAAATCAGTAAACTTTACTGTGTCTTTCCATGGAACTAGGAGAATGTTTTACAATACCCGAGGATTAGCAGGCACTTCAGTTATAGGCTTAGATGTAATGGAGAAATCTGGTAAAAATTGTGTACAACTTGCGCTATTTTTTTCCTCCCATTCAATACGTCACAAACAAAACATAAACAAAACCTTTTTTACATTGGGAGAACATATTCTCTTAAAATACAGCTTAATATAATGTCTTGAACATCTTGGGACTCCACTGACAAGCATGATTGCCGTGCAAAGGCAGGCAAATGCCAACTTTCCAAAAGTGGCATTTTCAGAATTGTAATTTGACATCCGACTTCACCACTTAGGATCTTAAATTAGGATTCCAGAGATACCAATCATGGACTGGTTACCTATTCCCATTTGGAAATTAAACCTATAAAATGTAATAAGGCAATTCCAATGTTATCCTGTTATCCTGTTGGAGAGGTAGGCCTTGCAGTAGTGAAATGTAAGTGTGTTTCACTACCAGGACATGTAACACTTGAAAGCACATGTCCTACTTTTAACATACATTGCACCCTGCCCTTTGGGCTGCCCATGGACTACACTAGAGGGGACATATGTATTAAACTGGAAAGTTTGGACCTGGAAAAGGGTTTATTTTGCCAAGTTGAAATGGAAGTGTGAAACTGTACTCACACAGGTTGCAATGGCAAGCCTGAAACATGTTATAAAAGGCAACTTAAGTGAGTATCACAATCAGGGATGCAGACCCACTAGTAGCATTTAATTTACAGGCCTGGAGCACCTGTAGTGGCACTTTACTAGGGGCTTACAAGACACTTAAATATGGCAATTGGGGATGTAACCATGTTTAGAGGAGATAGCACAAGCACTGGTTAGCTGTGGTAAAGTGTGCAGAGTCCTAAGGCCAGCAAATATGAGTTCAGGAAATATGGGAAAGAAAGGCAAAAGGTTAGGGGGAAGAGCACCCTATGGCTGACAAGTCTAACAATGCTCTACAAATATTCACAGTTTTTGTGTAAAAAGGACCCTGGCCCACTATATTAGCTTCATCATCAGGTGTCATGTGGTATACTAAAAACGCGGATGAGCCTGCCCTCAGTGGAGGGAGTACTTAGGTGCCTCTTTTGTATGGAGATGTAGAGAGTTAAAATACCTAGAGGCTACCCCAATATAACTTTTTGGAGTGCGAGAGAAGGTTAAAAAATATATATAATGGATGCATAAGGATGTAAATACCAAAGCATCCTGCATTTCAATGTGTTTCAGTCATCAAATTCAAGGCCACTAAGAGTGAATGGCATTCATCAGGTCTGATTAATGACCCTTATCAGTGTATAATATCTGCCCTTTACGGAACAGTCTGTCAAGTGAACAGGTAAATTCATAACATGCTGGTGTAAATGTAAATTTATAACATGATGACTTATCGAGCCAGAACCATATAAAACATATAATCATGCCCTGGGCCTGAATATGCAGGACCTCACTGGAATTTTGGGGAAAAGCCCTGTAGTCAAACAGTCATCAAAGGTGACACACCGTAATCAACATATGTAGTGGCCCCATCTCCTGCATAGCCACAATTACAGCACTATGCGACTCACTTCGGGTCACATACAAACGTCAGATTTTGAACTCGCAAATTGCGAGTTTTAGCGACTCGCAATTTGTAAGTTGCAAAATCTGAAGCACAACAGTGTCTCAGACACTGTTAGCGATTCCCAAATGGGTCACAAGGGACCTGCCTCATTAATATTCATGAGGCAGGTTGCATTTTTTTACTAATTGGGAATGGCGGCACTCACAGGGATGGTGGCCTGCTGGAAATAAAGCAGTGTTGTTTTTCTAAATGCAGCCCATTCTCCATAAAGAAAAACAGGATGCATTTCAAAAATAAAATTGAAAAGTTTTCTTGTCATTTTTTCAGAGTGGGTAGTAGTCCGTGGGACCACTACCTGCTCTGAAAAAACGTGGGCGCCCCCAATCACAAATAGGAAGGAGTCCCGTTGGGACCCCATCCCCTTTGCGAATGGCTTACCACCAATTTGAAATTGATGGTAATCTGTGAATGTTTTGCAACTGCATTTTGGTAGTAAAACATTCATACATACCTTTCAGATTCAGTATAAGTAAGCAACGCCCTCAACATGCCCCTTCCTAATATCGAATCACAAAATCCAATTGCAATTCGGTAACAAGTTACTAAATCACAATTTGGGCTTTGTACATCCCCCAAAAAAATGTTCTAGTCGCAATCAGCCCGTTTGAGACTAGACAATTGCTTTGTACATGTAGCCCTTCCTCTTGTAACCAGAGTTTCCTGGGAGATTTTAATCTTCATTGCTTTTTTTTCATTAGATTTTGGAGGCACAGAAAAGGGAAGGTTGCATAGAGACAATGGACAGATATTCTACACTCATTTTCCATACCTCAGTCTGTGTGTGTTAACACTACAGAGCCAGACCGATTGGTTTTGCCAATGCCTCCTGCATACCTCCTCTGCACTCAGCTACCAGACATAACCTTCATTTATTAATAGGATTCGATTATCAGGCATTTATTCAGTGTAAATTTAGGTGAAATCGGACACTCTAAGTGCACCTTGGCGGTTTTATAATACAAAATTAGCCCATTTAGCCTTTTCTCATTGAGCCCATTGTCCTTAAAGGTAGTTAATTGACGCATATTTGCCTCTTCACATACATCTAGTTTTGTTAAAAGCACGTTCCTGACAGTTCTTAAAATTACAAACAAACCAATGACTGGTCTTGTTTAATCTAATGTATACATTTAAAAGCCAGTATTTATTCGTGTGCATCGCACTACACTCAAACAAGAAATATCAATCAAAAATATGAATTTTAGAAAAAATAATTTTATTTAAAATGAACTAAACTGGTACGGTTGAAATGAAAATGATAAATTGTAATCTATTTGATGCTGCAACCGGTATGCTTAGTTGTTTCTGTGAAATGTAGGTGTTTTTTAAAACTTGGCATTTATGTGAATAGTCTGCAGCATCACATTTCAGAGGGATGAAACGCTACATACCCACGTAAATCCTAAGCAGTTGATAGCATCAGCCAGCATGTCTCCCAAAAGCGAAGGCCACGAGGTAAGAGCAGGAAAGTAAGCATGCATATGCGGACTCTGCCAATGAACCACCTGAAAGAGAAACGTTGAAACAGTGTCATGTTCTGAAGGCCTCAAGAAAGCACCATATTTAAAGAAAAGTGAAAGTAAACCAGTGTACAACAGCGGTTCTTAACCTTTTCACTTCTATGGGCTTCCACTTAATCACTTGAATCCGGGGACCCCCCAATCAGTCATAATTGGAAGTTGGGGATCCCCCTGACTAAACAATGTATACGTTTTGAACCTCAAAACAATACACAAAGAAAGCTAAAAATACATCAAATAAATGCTCAAATATTGAAATATTTTGTTTAATTTACAGTCAAATATAGAAAAGGTTTTCAATGTGCAATCTTGCTTCTTTCATTGCATGTCGTTACTAATCTTAATTAACGTTAATATTATGTAATTCTATTTTAAAAAAGGCACAGACTCCCTGAGTAGGTCTCGTGGACCCCTATCGGTCCCTGGACCACTGGCTAAGCACCACTGCTATACGATTTCCTACACAACAAGCCTGCTCACACAGACTATGGGCCTGATTCTAACTTTGGAGGACGGTGTTAAACCGTCCCAAAAGTGGCGGATATACCACCTACCGTATTACGAGTTCCATAGGATATAATGGACTCGTAATACGGTAGGTGGTATATCCGCCACTTTTGGGACGGTTTAACACCGTCCTCCAAAGTTAGAATCAGGCCCTATGTGTTACCACCATTTGAAGTTAGAAGCAAGAAAAACATAACTTCCCCTCCCCTCCACTTAGGACCATATCTTCAATGGCACTAAAAGTGCAAAATAACTTTACTCGACCCTTTCATGGAGACATTGTTTTTTAAATAGGGTTAAATAGTATATTTTACAGAGCACTTTTTCTAAGAATCTTCTCCATGAGAGTTTGGGCGTTCAAACTATAAGTCACCACTCCGCCCAAAGAGTCAGAAGTTTCAGATTTGGCTAAAATAGCCATATGATTTACAATCAGTTCTCATGGGGTACTCATGAAATATCCCGATCTTTCACTATGTGCCCTGCAATTATGGTGCTCCCCTGCAGTGTTAGGTGTTCACACCCCGAGAAAACCTGTCCACCCCGAGCACAATCATTTTCTGTTCTGTTATCCAACAAATTGGCCAAAAGGCTATAGATTTTAGAGGTATTTAAAGGGGCTGGGTCTTTACTCATACATGGACTCCTCTCATCTTATTTCACTTCTATCCTCCCGCCAGCTTTCATTTATTTCCAAGCGGCCCATTTCTAGTACAATGTTATTAATATACTATGATTGTTACTCTACTTAGAGGAGGAAGAGATAAAAAGCATTTGGCACAGATCTCGTACGCTCAGTCAGTAGGCAGGATAGGATTTACAGTTGCAGAGTCCAAGTGCTGGTTACAATAGATTAGCCCTTGGAGTCACTCTGATGGTCCAGGGTACAGGTCCTGTGCGTCTCATTCAGGCAAGAGGGCAGCACATCAGCACAGGAGGGTGGCAGTCCTTCAGGGCAGCAGTCCAGCAGAGTAGCAGTCCTTTCAGCAGCACAGCAGTCCTTCTCCCTGGCAGAGTCTTCCACAGGTCCAGAACTGTACTGAAGAGTTGGTGTCTGAGGTTCACTATTTATACCTGGTGCCTTGTTTGAATTGGGAGAAACATATAGAGGATTCCCCTTGAAGTGCTCAGGTTTCCTTCTCCCTCCCTGCAGGGGACATGCAATCCTCTCCATGAAGGCAGGTCACAGCCTACTCAGGTTGAAGTGTGGCTGTGCCCAACTCCACTGTCCCATCATACCAGTGATGGCCCATCCAGGCACACCTAAGCTCTCTTTTGTTTGTGGCTGTCTAGGAGGCACACACAAAGACCAACTGCCAACTACACCCACTCATGTGATCCAGATACAGACTGCAAGCATTAAATGGCTGACACAGGAAAATGACAACTTTCTAAAAATGGGATTTTTAAAATTCTAATTCAAAATCCAACTTTACCAAAGAAGAGGATTTTTCATTTCAACTCCGAAGAGACCAAATATGAACTGCTTACAGGTTCTCATTTGGAAATCATCCTTATTAAATGTAATAAGGTAACTCCAATGTTATCCTCTGGAAGAGTAGGCCCTGCAATAGTGAGAAACAAATTTAAGAGTTTTTCACTTCCAGGACATGTAAACCTTAAAATTACATGTCCAACTTTTTGAATACATTGTACCTTGCCCTGTGGGCTGTTTGGGAACTATTATGGGGATGACTAATAGGTATTTTAAAAAAGAAGGCTTCCGCCTGGCAAATGTTTTTTTTTTTTTGCCAGGTTGAAATGGTAGCTTGAAACTGCACACACAGTCTGCAATGGCAGGCCTGAGAAATGTATGCAGGGCTACTTAAGTGGGTAGCACAATCAGTGCTGCAAGCTCACTAACTGGAGTAGTTTTGAGGTGGTTCTCTTCCCTATTGATTTGATGGGATATTAGCAATTGATTTACCACCTTATTCTGTTTCCTAATTGAGTCTGGACCCTTATTATTATGAAGAGGTGAGCAGTAATTACATGATTGAGTCCGGACCCTGTAAATTACGCTGCTATCACAAGGAGGTGTTTGATTAGACCCATTGGCTCTCTTGGCCTATAATCATATCCTGACTCGGGAATTTATAATTGGAGGTCATTAGGACAGTGTGCCTTCCATTGAGCCACTTAGGGGGTCATTTTGACCTCGGCGGTCTTTTTTCAAGACCGCCAAGGGATCGCCGTGCGGAAGACCGTCAGTGGTGGCGGTTTGCCGCTCTGCCTATTATGACGTTGGCAGCTCTCCGTCCTTTTACGGACGGAGAGCCTCCAACAGCCATACTGGCGGACGGCGGAGAAGTGGAGGTTGCTCCACCTCCATCGCCACGCCAATAGAACACCACCCAGCGAATCACGTCCTGTGATTCGGCGTGGCGGTGTTCTGTTGGCGGTGTGGTGACGGCGGAGCAGCCACCATGGCTCCCGTCCCCTCCCGAAGGATCGTCGGACCAGGTAAATCAATCGTCCGTGAGGGGAGGGAGGTGGGGGGGTGCTGTGTGTTGTGTGCGTGCATGGGGGTGTGTGTGTGTATGTAGAGGGGGTGTGTGAGTGCGTGTATGCTTGCAGGGGTGTTGTGTGTATGGGAATGAGTGTGTGTATTTCTGTAGGTATGTCTGTATGGATGTGTGCGTGTATGTTTGAATGTGGATGTGCGTGTCTGACTGTGTGTGTGGATGTTGGCATGTATGTCGGTGTGTGTGCGTGTATGTGTGTTGGTGGTGCCTGCGTGCGTGTCGTGTGTGTATGAGTGATGTTATGTTGGGGGTCGGGGTGGGGAGGGGGATCCTGCCACCTTCGGGTGTGGCAGGGTGGGTGGGGGGGTAGGGAAGGGATTCGGGGTGGGGTTGGGGGGTGGGGGAGACCCCTATCAGTGCCAGGGAAGGAATTCCCTGGCACTGATAGTGCTTACCGCCATGGATTTCATGGCGGTTTCAAACCGCATGAAATCCATGGCGGTAAGCCGGGTCCAAATACCGCCGGCAGTATAGTGACGGCTGCCGGGCTGGAGGCCCTGGTCTCCAGCCCGGCGGGCGGAACGGAGAACCGGTGGATGACCATGGCGGGAACCGCCATAGTCATAATACACAGAGGAAAGACCGCCAGCCTGTTGGCGGTCTTACCGCCGCTTCTCCGCCTTCCGCCAAGGTCATAATGACCCCCTTAGTGTTCTTCTTTATGTATCTGATGCACTCCAGAATATTCGTTGATTGACCCTGATAGTGGGACTGATTTCTTGTTCTTCATGTGAATCTGTGAATCTCCTTTGAATTATACTCCAGGACTTCATTTTCCATTGTCTATAGTCCTAATGACGATCCTGAAATTACCTGGAGTCTAAATGTTGATTTCTGACGGCTGAATTGGGTCTCCTTTGATCTTTTATATGTGGTTGATTAATTGACTTATTAAACATTCATCCCATGTAATAGAATTGGATATGCATGTTTCGTTCTAGCCTATACGTTGTTAATTTTTTGTCTTTTGTTGTGCTTTACTTGCGCTGTTTACGAGCACTGCTGAACAAGCATTTTCTGTTCATGTTCTATGGTTCACTTCACTTAATTTTGAGAAATGCTGATGCTGCTATATTTTTTATTGCCATTTAATTTAATATAGTATATACTTATATAAGATATTGTGAGTGCCTACTTGTGGTTGGTTTTGTTATTCATTATACATCAAATTGTGGTTTTAAATTATACCTGTTGAGACATTGTTATAGACACCTCCTGTATAACTGGGTCTCAACTAGGATTAGTAGTTTTTTCCTCTGCAAACCCACTAATATCATTTTAATTTTCAGACCCTGGGTACATGTTGTACCACTTTACTACAGACTTATAAGTATATTAAATACGCCAATTAGGGATAAGCCAATGTTACCATGTTTTGAAGAGTGACCACACACTCTTTAGCACTGGCAAACAAAAACGAGATCAGAAAAAAAATGGAAGAGTAAGGCAAAAAATGTTTGGGAAAAGAATACACTAAGCCTGACAGGTCTAACAGGAATCTTACAGGCTGGGACATTAGGCAGCATTACCAATGTCATAACATAGCAACTGATGATAAAATGCATACCCCTAAGCCTTGAAAGAATAGCTATACTGGAATGTGCCCACCAACAATTAGGAAATAGCTTCAGTACCACATGTTCACAACTCAGCACTACTTCCACTGAAATGTGAGAATCAAATACAACATAGAAATATTTAAATTTTGTCCCCAAATATCATCTCTATATTACCAAACAAAAGAAACATTTTTGCTCCTAAATGCTAACTTTTCTGTTTCTATAAGTTGAAATCTGACAACATTTTATTTTTCTGTTTTTTCACAAACCTATCACCTTTTTATTGCTAATACATATGCTACATACAACTCTCCTTATGGAGAAACATGATTTCATGCCCTAGCTTACTTTTACTTTTTATGGTTGTGAACTGTACACCAGTAGCAGCCAAGAAAATATCAAGAATGTCCATTAGGACTCATAGGTCATCATCAATCCCAGGAATGGCCCCCATAATGCCTAGTTAGGCAGAAAAATACCAAGGATGCTGACAATTTTCTGGGGGTCAACACCTTAAAAGAGGAACACCTTCAATCTAAGGATGGCCTCCATAATGAGTGAGATGGTCACAATAAAGTGAAGGATACACACAATACATCAATGAGGCACACCTTCTGCCAGGAATAAAGATGGTTGAGAATGCCCACACAATGCGAAGGAGGGACACCCTAAACTAGGGTCACCTTAAGCACTAGAATGCCCAGAGTATTTCAAAGAGGATAATGATAATGCCTAGAATGCCAACAATATGCCATGCCAAAGACAGCCATCTCATGCCAGGGCCACCATGATTCTACACATGCCCAACTCAGTCTCACTCTGCTAGTGTCGCTATCTCCTCGATCTCCCAGTTTCCTTTTCACCATAATCTTCACCTGGACCTTACCTTTATCTCTATATCCCTCGCATCACACTCAGGTACTGTTTCTGCCCTTCTTCTGGGCCTCCTTCCATATACTCTTCTCAAGCTCATTGTATCTTGATGTTTTAGTCTTCTCTTTTCCATCTATTTCCCCTCTCACCTGTATCTTTCCTCTTCAACTTCATTTCATTACTAATCCTATTCTGTCTTATGCCACCATTTTCAAGTCAATGTCTGCCTTTGGTATCATCACAAGCATGGAGGTAATAGTAATTCAGCCAGAAGCAAGAGTTACTGGCTGATTCATGATTATGACTCTAGCAGAAAAACGACATTCTTGTTGCCCCCTCCAAATATTTCACTAGGTGAATCCTGGAAATTTCCAATTGGAAAAAAGGGAAAGTACGAAGGAAACTGGGTTCTGTAATCCAAAGTCCTATGATAATTCATAATTTCTCTGGGGACATTCAGCGTCACTCATGGAATAGGTATGTATTTCTGCATCTCAAAATTACAGCTACCCACAGTATATATAATTTAGTGTCAAATATTGCTCTTGATAGATTAACACAACACTTGTAATGGATGCCTTTGAGTCAACCTCACTTTTTGTTTATTATTGTTAGACCTGACATTCTTGCTGTGGTATTTTCCCAAAATGTTTTCAGTCCCTTACTTTGATGAACATGTTTTGTTGGCATTAGGATTCAGTGCACTTTACCCCTTTTAACCAGTGCTAAAGTGCTTGTGCTAGCTCCTTACAACGTGGTGAAATTGGCCTGCACCTACTTGGCACATTTAATTTACTTGTAAATCCCCAGTATATGGTACTACTTGTACCCAGGGTCTGTGCATTAACTGTTACTAGTGAATACAATACTCATTGTGCCATCCACTGAAGTAGGCCTGTGAAATGTGGCCCAGGCATATCTCTGCAGCCTGTGGTGCAGTTTACACTGCCATTTTGACTTGCCAAAATGAACCTTTTACCAGCCTTAATCCTTCTTTTTTAATGCTTACGAGTTACCCTGACGTAGGCCCTAGAGGCTCAAAGGGCAGGGTGCATGGTATTTAAAAATCAGGATATGTGGGTATAGGTTTTACATGTCCTGGCTGTGAGGCTATGCTTCCCTTAGACTAAATCTGGGTTGCCATATTACATTCAATGAGTGTTAACTTCAGATTGGGAGCAGATAGAGAAATAATGTTTGCGCTCAAATGAATTCTAATCTAAAATACTAGTTGCTAGTAAATTCGAATTTTAAGTTACAATTGTGAGAATGCCACTTTTAGAAACTTGACATTTTTCTGCCCAAACCATCTGTGCTGTTCTGATAGTGTCCTGGGTCACATGATTGTGAATGGCTCTGCTGTTGTGGGCTCTGTATTACTTCCAGACACTGAGACAATAGAAGCCTAGCTATGAAGGTAGAGGGTCTTCCTGACAGGATGACTGGGGACATGCTTTAGCATGTCCTTATTGCATTTCAAAGTGCCCTGCCTGTAGCACACACAACGGAACACAACACCAGGCCTGTCCTTGCTTTTGGAGCCCTAGCCAGTTTGTAGCTAGGACCAGGGAAAGGGCAAGAATTGGCCAGAACTAGACTTGGGGGTAGGTCAGGGAATTCCCCACACAAATGTTGACACCAGGTAAAAAAGTCAAACCTTCAAAACACCTCATCAGAACACTCCTAGACCTCTGGAAGATTCAGAAGAAGGACTACCCTGCTGTCTGATGAAGAGGGACTGCCCTGCTGACTGAAGAAGTAATGGACCTTCTTGTCTCCAGCACAGGCTACCAAGAGTGACTCCAAGGGTAATTTGGCTGACATCTTGTGTAAACTACAGGGACAAAACCAGCTTCCAAAGGCCTCTGTGCAACTGCACAGCTGACCAGTACTAACTGAACCTGCCTGAGTCCTGCAGCTGGCCTCTGCCGGAGTCAGTCCTGATCCCCAAGAGGTATCCCCCAAATCCTGGAACTGTGGTTGGCATCAGTGAGAACTCCTCTTCAAGAAAAGGTGGAGTTACAGAGGTTTTGGGCTACTTGTGACCGCAAAGTGATCTTTTCAGGCTGAGAATCGACCACCAATGATGACTGCTAATGCAAAATTCAAGCAGGACCAGCTCTTTGCGTTGCCCATGAATGCCTGTGTCAACCGGCAACACAAGATCTGCACTTCACGGCAGCAGCAACCATACACGGCAAGCACCTAGTGCAAAATTACAGCGATGACCAACTCTTCACCCAACAGCAATGATCATCTGCATGCTCAGCCTGCTCCTTGAGCCAACAGCCTCCCCCTCATGGCCTCCATGAATGCAAGACTTTAGCAGGTAACTGTTCAGCAGTACTAAAATGGTCCCTGTGTCAGACTGATGCTCCATTATGGTCTGTCTGAACTTGTGACTTTCCCCTGGTCTAGCATGATGATTTTTCATTCTTGGCAATATTTTCACGTAAAACTTTAAAAGACATTATCTCTGGTTCTGCTGATTGGATTTTTGTCATTTTGGTGTCATTTTATTTATAAACATCTTCTCTATGCTGTGCTGCCTCACGATCCCCATGACCAAGGATTTTGGGGGAGGCACAGCATGGCAGCAACCCATCCACAACCATGCTTACAATAGAGTCAGCATTGTGGTTCATGTGCTGCCAGTGGGTGGTGCTTGTCTTGGACCCTAAATAAAAAAAGAAAAACAGAGGGGAAAACACCTGCAACGTGAGGACACTAAGGCCCGTATTTATACTTTTTTTGCGCCGCATTTGCGTCGTTTTTTGACGCAAAAACGGCGCAAACTTGCAAAATACCATTGTATTTTGTAGGTTTGTGCCGTTTTGCGTCAAAAAGCGGCGCAAATGCGCGCTAAAAAAAGTATAAATACGGCCCTAAAGGAGATAAAGCAGAGCAAGCCTCTCATCCAATATACACCGAAATGAATGAGGAGCACCCTTCAATGCTCCATGAAGGCTGATTTGGATATTCTTGTTTTTTGTGGTATCCCAAACTGGAAAGGGGCCTGACCAACGTTTTGCTCAGCTGTTGCAGTGGGCTGCAGGAGGTGCAGTAGGCCCCAAGAAAGGTTTTAAGTAAAGTGACTGTATGTTTCTAGGGGTATGTAAGCTATGTTCACAGGGAAGACTTGCCATAGTTCTAAGCATTCACAGAATGTAGCTTTTGCTCCAGGGCATTAGAGTGCAGGAACCCCTTGTGGATGGTCCTATGGCTGTCTTATTTGTCCAATAAAAAGTGAATACATGGTCTGGCACACATATTTTTGAAATTGAAATGTTTAATTGACAGTATTATTGATCAATGTTGTAATTCCTATAATTAATACATTTGAATATGTTATGATCCAGATTGTTTTCAATGGTGAATCATAATATGTAGGTATTTTTTTAATGTGGTGACACCCTGGCAAAGCCAGTAGGTCAGTTTGATGTCTAATGACCTTTTCTCACATTGTGAGGTTGTATCCGCTATAGGTGGTTAGATATTGTGATTATATTATTTAGGACCAACTAGGGGTGTAATGTGATATTGTAGTTTCACCAAAGGTATTTCCATCTTCCTGATGTACGTATTTGTAATTAATGTGTAGTATCTAGTAGTGTGTGTGTTAAAGTACTTTTCCTTTTTAAAAGAAAATGCATTGACTGGACAATAATTTTGAGTGTTGTTGCTGCGTCCCAGCAAATAGAGATTGCAAGCCCACACCACCTCTTCAGGGAAGGCCTTGGACTGCTCTGGTTTGCTACCCTGATAGAATCAAGTGCTACAGTGGTTTACTTGTTACCAATAAAGAAACAATTGTGGACCTATTATTTGCAAAGATTGTGAATCTTTCACATCGAGTAACCCAGTGTCTTACAGCAGGCCTTAAAATGTGAACAGAAACGAAAGGTTTAGTGTGATCCCAAACTGCTAAATTACCTTCCTGTGTCGCTCCAGAGTGGCCCAACAAGGTCAGCTACATAAATAACAGATAGAATGGACAAATACACTGTGTGACTGTAATAGACTGTGCTATTTTGGATTACACAGCCATTACTGTTACGTACAATTGATAACATATTTCATTATAAATAATATTTGCACTTTAAATATTCAGTTAAACTCATTAAATTATGACGAATAATCCTAGTCAGGCTAAGTGGCGGCTCACTGAGCACAGAAGGGGCGGGGCGGCGTGTGGGGGTGGGAGGAAATAAAAAATAAATTAATATAAAAAAGAAAATAAACTTACCTTTGCCGCTGTGCGTCACTCCGCTCCTCTGCTTTGTTGCTGGATGCAAACCGACACAGGCTAACAGACTGCCCTGCGCCAATCCTGACGCTGCTCAGAGGAGCGTCGGGATTGGCTGGGAGCGCCCAGCCAGGGCACTCACAGGCAGACTGGGAGCCTGTGCAGGCTCTCTCCAGCCCAGCAACTATGTTGCTGGGCTGGAGAGAACTCAGTGCGCATGTATGTTTGGCCGGCCTGAGACAGTCACCTAAACATACATGCGCAGTAAGGTGCAGTGCTGTGCACTCCCCCTCACTACTCGTCACCCCACTGGCCCCGCCCTTTTTACTGAAAAACGATAATAAACTATGCTTATTATAGTTTTTCCATAAAGGGTTTGCAGCTACTGCTGCTGGCGGGGGATGACACTCGTCCCCCCAAATGGAGGAGCCGCCCCTGGTCAGGCTGTGCCTTAAATTAAGAAAACAAATTAAATATTAAACCCCGTAATGAAGGGAAATGGTTACAAAGCAGCAATAATTGTTCTTAGCCACGGAGGAAATAAGTTGATCAGATTCATTTTAAAATCTTATAGGCTGTTTGCAATTATTAAGCAACACAAACAAGGTAGAAATACCCTGAAAGCATACACCTGTAGTGTGCAGCTACAATCTGAGCTCCAGCCTGCAAGAATATACGATGAAAGGATATCTTATACACTCCGCAAGTAGCCTCGGCCAGATGAATAAAACAAGGGTAAGCATTTCATTCACAGTTTGGTATATTCTGCATTGACTGGCCATTTTGTGTCTCCTTGCTGGTTTGCAGTGGTTCCAAAAGGGCGAGTAACTTGCATTAAGGTTGCGACCCTCCTTCTCATTTACTTTTCTCACCCCCTCTCTCCACTGTCTTAAACATTGTATCTGATGGTTGTTTGTTAGGCGCACATAACACCTTTCAGGTAAAGTTGCACTGTAGAAGAAAGTGAATAAATGAATAAAAGTAAATAAATTACGTCTCAAATCCAGGCCTATCTTCCTTTAGAACAGATGAACATTCAAGATCTGCTTTAAATGGGCATGGCCTAAATGGGTGTCATATTGTTTCTAGGAGCTTTGGAAAGCACATTGTTGAATTCAACCATATTTCAGACAGAACATATTCAAACATTAAGACATAAAAATGTTGCCCACCTTATGAATGTGTACTTGTGTTGAAAATAATAGTTTGAGCAACTAGTAGTTTCTTGACATGAACAAATGCGTATAATGTATAGTCACGCTCGAACTGTAACTGAGAGAACGTATTCTGTCCTCTATTTGCAAAAAGGTAAAGGGGTGTGGCGTAAGTGTAGCACAGGCCCCTGTGGTGCAGGAGCGCCCTAAACCACCTATCATTTGGGGTAATTCCACTGGTAAGGGGAATAGATCCACTAATTCTAAAATTACTAAACACAAATTGCTAGACTTTTTAACTTGCTAAGTGATATGGTGTCCATCACTGTAGAATTATAGAACTATATAAGCCTGTTGCCACTAAATTTATTTCAAATACTCGTGATACCAATGTAGAGATGACTATCCCACATATGTGGTGTTGAAACAAGGCAAAGCTGTAACAACACAGAATAACTATAAAGGTAACATGTGGTGTTCGACAGGGATGTATCCTTGCACCATTTTTATTTGTATTATATATAAATGGTGTTCCTAGTCATTTGATTCAACACGGGAAAGATTTGCCTTGCATTGGGGCCCATCAGATTCCGATTTTATTATATGTGGATGATGCCGTATTAGTTGTTCGTACTGCAAATATACTGCAAATTTTATTAGATGGTTTTACAGACTACAGACTACAATTATGGCAAATCGTTTATTATGACGTGTGGCCATCGTAACACGAAGACCACGAAGACCACAACTTTTAGGATGGGTAGCAAAGTCTAAGAAAAGTTACCAAATTACTTGGGAATCCCTTTTAGCTCCTCTTTAGCTTGGAAAAATGTATTAACGGTTCAAACATCTTGTTTTAAAAGTAATATTGAAGCAATCTTTGGAATCACCCAGAAATTAGGGCAAAAGCCAGTTAAGGAGTTGATATATTTCTACAAAACAAAATATATCTCAGCAGGTTCATATGGTGCAGCCATATGGGGATATGCAAATTATAGAATTTTTCAAGTAGCTCAAAATCAGTTCCTTTAGAGGCTATTGCAGGATCTCCAGGGTAACCTGAAACATCTGCTTACTTGTCGCACAAGCTCATACATGTGTACTGCCACTTACACATACACGCTGCTCTCTCTCACACACACAGGCAGTAAGAGAATGTAAGACGCCCACACTCATACTTCTCTCACAGATATTAAGTGCAATCTTTCCAGTCTAGTACAAATAACAAATAATCACTCATATCAGGTACAATTACCCATCTCAAATCATCACACAGGGCAGTCACCCACATCAAGTAGATTCATCTCCATCAAGCACGGTCACTTGCATCAGTTATAGTCACCCCCCCCCCCTCCCCCTGCTGATCATCAGGCAGTTTTGCACCACGGTGGCCCTTGCTCAGTCACCCCCAACCGACAAGAAGACTAGCACAAGTAAAAAGATGACAACAAACAAAATCTAACTGCCAGGGGGAGACCGAGAACGAGAAGTAAAGGTGTACAAGAGATAAAGAGAACCATTGTTTGACAAAAGACAGTTATAGACAGTTATAGAGATGGGGAAGATGCAGGATTGTAGGAGAGCATAAAGGAGAAACGAATGCCAGGAATGTGGGGCAAACAAGGAGGAGTACACCAGAGAGTAAGGGTTCTCAAAGACGGAGTGACAAAAGAGTACAATGCATAGCCAAAGAGGTCAAAAGACACAGAAATTGGATGATAAAAGGTACAGTGAAGGGCAAAGTCGGAAAGGAAGATATAAACATTAAATGGCCAATTAAAGAGAACAGTAAAGGAGCCATGGCTCATTAATTACCTCAGTATATGTGTTAGTATGTGTGCCACATAGAGGGCAATGAGAGTGAGTGAGGGGTGAGCTGCAAAGAGGTAAAGAAAGGAACAGATTAAGTGAAAAGAACGAAATGAAAACTAAAGACAGAAAGGAAGGACATGTGTGGGAGAGAAAAGGAGGGAGTGAAAATTATCATAGAGTGAAAACGGGGGTTGTCAATACTCACGCGTGACCAGTACTATGTAAAGAATATCAAAATAAGACTGCAAGACAAGAGGGACATTCACACAGAATGAAGACAGCAAATAGAATTACGAGGAAGAGGCAGAGAGGACAGATGCATCGTAGTGACAGTCAATAAGAGGGGAAGGAAATATAAATAAAAAGTGATTTTCAAGGGAAAAACAGACGTTGGTCAGGATGGCAGGGCCCAATGGGCCCTTGTCCTGTGCCAGGACAGCCAGGTTCCTCTGCTTCTGGAGTGTGCACCATGCCTGAAGTGTCATTTCCAACAGTCAGACCTCTAAATGCCGCCGTCACTTCACTCATTTACTGTTTCTTATTCTAAAATAAATGTGTAAAAAAGAGTCTTGCCTTAAGGAGTGAAAAAAATATATATTCGTGTGTCTTCGCTAGCTGTTCTTCAGCCAGAGAAGGAGCAGCCTCAGCCTTTCCAGGCAGCACCCTGTGACACGGGTGCCTCAAGGTATGTTATCAGTTAGGCCCTTATTTTTCCAGCAAATGTGCAAACTGCAATCCTACCTCTGGGTCAGAAGCACTAGCAGACTCCCAGGATCTGAAGCAGGCCCTTCGCCTGTCCCAGGGCCCAGGCCCGCCGCCTCACTGCGGATAAGAAGGCGAACACTGCCTTTTGCCTTCAGTAATATCAGCTGCACAGTTAAGCTCTCCATTTCTTCAGCGTTCTGCATATTCATCCCCAAGTAAACATCTTTACTGACATTAAGTGGCGCCTGTTTAGGGGTCGGGGGGGGGGGACAAATACAAATATAGGCTAGCCTGTCCTTGCTGACCCTAGAAACCCGCCCCCCCCCACCGCGCCTCATCTCGTTCTCCGTGGCTACGGCCCAGGACTAAGGCCCTCATTACAAGTGGCCCGTTCCAGTATGTTTAGTAACTCACGTTACCGCACAAACTACAATTCTGAGTTTTACGACTTACAATGGATCACCAAGATTTTTTCCCTGATAAATTTTAGCAGGTCAAGGCAACCGTTATTGCATCTGAAAATTCTATGTCAGGACCGGAGGCTTCGGATTATGCTTCTCTTAACTTTACTGACAAACACAGCAGCCAATAAAAACAATGATTTTAAAACTACAAATCCCATGAGCCTTAGACCACCAATCATGGCCCGATACTGTCCATAAATAGCTTGAACGCTATAGTCCTTCCTCTTTCTTTGCTGCTCCAGAAGCCAGTTAAGTCACGCGCAAAACGCTCCAGTGCTTTGTTATTTGCTGTATACTAATTTAAGCGAGCGCGCTTAACAATAACAATTTGTTTTTTGTTTAAAAACGTTCCGGAGCTTCGTCTCCACAAAATTTGTTGTTTATCTTGTTGCCTACCGGTGTGGAGTGGGAGCAGGCCAAAAGAACGAGCATTCGCTCGTCTCAGAGGACGCAGTCCTCTTTTCATGCCCATGCGTGCGCACGCGCACTGAGCCGATCAGAGGTTTTCCGGCCGGTTTTGCTGCATGTGTGCACGGAGCGGCAATCTTTAATCTAACTCGGCCTGAAATCGCCCGCAGGGGCTGCAAAAATACTTGAAGAGCTTTGCTCAGGGGGCATATTTGGTTTTCTCACCAAATATTAAAGACATTAAAGATTTTTGCAGGTGGCTCCCTCCACATAAAAAGATTTACCGATTACAATTCAACTTCATTCACCTGCTCAGGGTTTTTTGCCCCCCGTTAACTCCTCCTCGCCAGAGATATATATTAAGATGGCGTACTACGCCAATGAGGACGAGCAGTATGGCGAACTGCACGAGGTTCCCTCAGAACACCAAATGGAGGAAAGACTGGTGGAAGCACTTGGTTACCACGTGCAAGATTCCGTGAACTGGGCGCGAATTCAGGCCCTCAAACCCTTTACCCAACCTCTATCAAACTTTGCCAAAAGAGAATTTTTGGGCGAGAGTAGCCAGCAACCTCGCTTACAGGCCGGGGATTCCGGCGAAGTGTTGGGTATTAAACTGCAACGCTCAAGTGGCACTTCTTCCGCAGAAATTTTGTCGCAGATGGCAACCTCCGTGTTGCGTGACCATGCATATAGAGGGTTCCTTCCTCCTCAAGATTCATCTTCCAACCCTTTGCAATCCTCTCATTTCAGTTATCACGACCCTTCCTCCTCAAAATCGGATTCGGACGATTCGCAAGCTGACCCTCAACTGCGCAAAAAGCAGCCCAAGACGAGGCATGGTATTCCCGAGGGTGACCCCCCTCAAGGCAAGAATCTTTTATTCTCCCCAGAAGATATTATCCCCCCTCGCTCTACTGAGTGGGTTCCTCACCAAGAGGTGGCTAATTACGTCCAAGACAGACTGCGCAGAGGTTTTGAAAAAGAAGTACGCAACACCCTTAGGTCAGAATGGCCCGCCCCTCCCTCCTTGGCAAAGTGGCAGACACGCCAGAGTTGGATCCTAGCATGGAGACCTTTCTCCGGAAATTCGCCAAAAACCCGAAAAAGGGTCTAGACCGTGCCTGGAGAGGCTGCCAGGACAAGTTATTGGACATGTCCGGTCCTCTAACGAAAATACTGGATTTAGCCATAGAATCCAAAGAAACGGAGATGCCGTTGGATACGGAGGCAATACTTCAATGGGCTCAGAGAGCAATCTGCCTCCTAGGCAACGCAAACTGCGCCATGTCAACGGAACGCAGACGATCTTTCCTCATTCGTTTAGACCCAAAGCTCGCAGAGTTGGCCACTAACGAAGCTGGTTCATCGGCCAATGGTATGCTCTTTGGAGATAAATTTATTTCCAATTTGAGCAAATACGTAGCTACATTCACAGCCCTTGACAAAGCCCAGTCTAACATCAAGAAAGTATTCAACAACGCTCTTTTTATCCGGGCCGGACATTTCAGGGGCCGAGCGCCAGGCCAAAGATACCAGGCTCCCAGATACGCCTCCCAGGGTAACCGTGGAAGTTACTCAAACCAAGGCAATTTCTACCCCAATCGCTACAGGGGGCGGGGTAGAACCTCCAGAGGATATCGTGGAGGTAACTCCAATCAGGACAACGCAAACTCAGGTGAGAATTATTCCTCCCTCGGAGGTCATATTGGGGGGCAGGATACAACTTTTTCTCCAGGCTTGGGAATCTATTACTCAAGATCCTTGGGTTCTTCAATCAGTCCAGGGCTTCCAACTAGAATTGTACGCCCCCCCAAGGCAAACGAACCCTCCTATGCCTCTCCTTTTTTCCCTCGCTGATCGCAAATTCATAAAAGAGGAGATTCTCTCTCTCATTCAAAAAGGAGCAGTGGTGGAATCCTCGCCTCACCCTCAAGGCTTCGCCAGCACTATCTTCTTAGTACAAAAGAAGGGCGGCGGATCCAGACTGGTCCTAAACCTAAAAGATTTCAATTCCTGAATGGTGTATCGCCATTTCAAGATGGAGGGCATCCATCTCCTCAGAGATCTTTTAAGAGACAAAGACTGGATGGTACGGCTAGACCTCAAAGTTGCCTACCTCTCAGTTCCAATTTTCGCACCTCACAGGCGTTTCCTACAATTCCAATGGGATTCCCAGTGGTTCGAATTCAAAGTGCTTCCCTTCGGCCTCTCCTCAGCGCCCTGGTGTTTCACCAAATTCCTACACCCAGTGGTGCAGTACTTAAGAGAACGTGGAGTGCGCCTAATTATTTACCTGGACGATATTCTTATCATGGCCCAGGACAGGGATCTTGTGCTGACCCACCTCAATTGGACAATAAAGTTACTCCAAGAACTCAGGTTTATCATAAACTCCGAGAAGTCCAGCCTAACCCCTTCACAGAACATAGATTTCATGGGGTTCCAGATAGACTCTGTAGCATCCTTATTAATTCTCCCGATCAGCAAGCGGAATCTGATCAAGAAGGAGTTGAGGAGAGCGCTTGCCTCTCCGACTATATCATTGAGGACATTAGCTCGCCTCGTCGGCCTCCTAGCCTCATCCATTCAGGCGATTTTCCTGGGGCCCCTGAATTACAGAGCCCTTCAGAGATTGAAGATTCTTCACTATCAGAAAGGTCTTCAATATTCAGAGTTAATTCCCCTTTCGGAGGAAGCCAAGACAGAGATATCATGGTGGCTAGACCACATGGATGCATGGAATGGCAGAGCGATCTTTCCTTCCAATCCGGATGTGGTGATAGAGTCAGATGCCAGCCGTTGGGGCTGGGGGGCACGTTGCGGCCAGGTGGAGACAGGGGGCCGTTGGTCCCCGCGGGAACTATCCTACCACATCAACTGCCTGGAACTCCTGGCAGGATCGTTTGCCATCAAATCCCTGGCTCCTCGCCGGGCTCATTGCTGCATTCTCCTGCGGATGGACAATGTCTCCACAGTCAGTTAAATCAATCGCCTAGGAGGGACCAGATCTCACCTCCTAGCGGAGATAGCGAAGGAATTCTGGCACTTTTGCCTCAGCCAAAAGATTTCAGTAGTAGCGGAATACATTCCGGGCATTACCAATACGACAGCAGATTTGAACTCTCGTTTCCTTCGGGTTGGCAGCGACTGGAGGCTCAATCGGAACATTTTTCAAGCTCTCCAACTTCGTTGGGGGACATGTCGGATGGATTTATTTGCCTCCCGATTGAACAGTCAGGCCCCTTGTTTCTCCAGTTGGAGGCCGGACCCTCAAGCGATGGGGACGGACACCTTCATGCAGTTGTGGCCGAAGGATCTTCTTTATGCCTTCCCTCCTTTTGTGATGATTCCTCGCGTCCTGGCACAAGTGCGTCGGCAACGCTCGGAAATCATTCTAGTGACCCCCTGGTGGAGTGCTCAACCCTGGTTCCCTTCCGCAATGAACCAGTCATGCGACTTTCCGGTGAAGATTCCGTGGTCTGTGGACTTTCTCTCGGATCCGTCGAACAGTTTTCACCCTCTAGTTCTGCAGGGACTGTTAACCCTGCTGGCCTGGAGACTTTCGGACTCAGCAATGTTTTTCTCATCCCAATCTTGGGCCCCCCTCCACTCAGAAAAGATACGAACAGGCCTGGAGGAAGTGGATACGTTGGTGCAATACAAGGAGTGTGGATCCCCTGGGGTCAGAGATTCATGTCATAGCCAATTTTCTCTCGGAATTGGCCTCACAGGGTTTGGCATATAGGACAATTAATAATTGTCACTCAGCTCTTTCTGCAGGTCATCCCCACATCCAGGGGAACCGGTAGGGGAACACCCCTTAATTTGCAAATTGCTTAGGGGTATACTTATGGTAAAGCCCCCACAACCGAAATATACCTCCTTATGGGATGTTAACATCATTTTGCGTTTCCTCGCAAACAATTATCCGCAAAACTGACTATGCTTTTATGTTTGCTCTCCTGCAGAAGAGTCTCAGATGTTAAAGCTCTGGATTTTTCAGGTAGAGTATTTACTCCTAATGGAGTATCTTTTTCCATTTCTAGACGTATGAAAACTTCATCCAAATGTATTTCATACCCCTCTTTTCCGCATAATAAGAAACTGTGTGTTGTTCAATGTTTGAAAAGTTATGAAGATGTCACAAGAGAATTCAGACAGAATGTTTCTGGGCAATTGTTGATTTCATTACAAAAACCTTATAATCCAGTCACTGCAGCAACCTTAGCCCATTGGGTCAAATGGTTATTAGCCAAAGCTGGTACTGACATAAGTGTGTTTGGGGCCCATTCGGTTAGAGGAGCCATGGCCTCCAAAGCCTTTGCTACTGGAGCCAGGCTAGAGGACATCATGGCTGCAGCTGACTGGTCAAATGACTCCACTTTCAAGGTTTTCTATCACAAACCCATTGTTGATGTAGTGTCTGAAGTAGTAAATAGACTTTGAACTAGCATAATCCGAAGCCTCCGGTCCTGACATAGAATTAAAAAATGTCTAGCTATCGCGTCAAGAATTTTAGATTCTATTAAGGACACGGAGGCGAGGATTATCCCTCCCAATATGCACATTTTATGCTAATGGTGTTATAAATGCTAAATTGTCATAGTTTAAAACGTGAATTAAGTACCCTCCCATGGTATACCTCGATATTAGTTGATATTTTTGTCTCACTCAGGAACATCCAACACAACTTCATGAAAATCTCCAATGAATCACCGCTGGCGCAGTTAGTCTCCAACGTCTTGAGATCGTTTCAGGGACCTGGAGGGAGTTCGTTACCAAGTTCTGCAAGTTAACGCATGTTTGAACTGTTTTCGCAAAGAAAGAGGAAGGACTATAGCGTTCAAGCTATTTATGGACAGTATCAGGCCATGATTGGTGGTCTAAGGCTCATGGGATTTGTAGTTTTAAAATCATCGTTTTTATTGGCTGCTGTGTTTGTCAGTAAAGTTAAGAGAAGCATAATCCTCGCCTCCGTGTCCTTAAAGAATCTAAAATTCTTCATGCGATAGCTAGAAATTTTTTAATTTCTAGCATTTCAGTGGTGATATTTGTTTGCGTCCACTAACAGACTACTCGTGATGAGGGCGCTAGAATTGCTTTTTTCACATCCATATTTTAATACATTCTTTTACTCATCTATCCATTCCCCTCAAAGTATTACAACATGGAATTGTGCTTTTAATCTATCCTGGCTCTATGTGCTTTTTTAGGGTTACAAGTGTTTGGTTAACCTTTTGAGAGAGACCTGAGGCTGAAGTGGCGGCTATTCCTTTCTGAGAAAGTTTTATGCAATAGATGCTCTAGAAAAGAGTAGACGAGGATATGCGAATTGTCAGATTTCGCCTGCAAACAACTGCATGTGATGTTGAACAAACACGTTTATGACATCCAGGCCTGTACACATAGACAAACATATATTTTAGATATTTTTACATAATTTCAAAGCATATCCAGGTGACCCCACTGTTTATTAAACCACAGTTGCCATGGCTGCGGTTGTGGTTTGCTTTTCTAGCAAGATGAAAGCGAGCCCACTCTGTATTGCGTCAAGGCAGCGCAGCATGAAATTAGCTGCCACTAGTAGTTTTCATTTATTTTACGACTGATATTCAAGTCTAATATATTTGCTCTACGAGAAAGTACCGTTTCAGTTTTGTTTTTGAACACATTCTTCTTTTTCAGATCCGAACAAGATGAAAAGGCTTTTCATGAATTATTCTTTAGTATTATTATGAACAGAAGAACAGTGCACTGAAAATGAATCTTGATGTGGCTGCAATTTCTAACTTGCACTGTACTAGGCTATCCAACGTAGGTGCAGGGGGGCCGGATCTATGCCAGGTTTTCAGGATAACAGCTATATAAATGACTTCCACTAACTTTCATTGCGAGAAAACATATCTTATGTTGATATACTCAACATTTCACAAGACGGCCCCTCATGAAGCAGTGTTAGACATCCATGCCCAGCTCATTGTAATGCCACATGTTTATTACATTTTTTTCTGAAATGTATAAGGCAATTTAAGCATTCATAATTCATTTCGTTGCCTTTGCATGTGTAATACATGTAACACAGCCCAATCAGTGCTTAATTTGTGCTTGTTGTTTCCGGTGCTGGGCACCGGCATTTATTTTGGAGGGCCGGGGCTTATTCTTCTGCCTTAAGCATGTGCTGCGACCAAAAGACACATATGGGAAAGACGGAGGAAGGGAAAAATGAAAAAGCGTCACAAAGGGAGAAAGTAGAAAGCTACAAGAGTGATCTGAAGGGGCAGGGAGTGGCTTTTTATAGATTAAAGAGGCCCGAGATGGCATCAGGATTACACCGCCTCAGTATTTCGTGTTCGCACATTTAATTGCAGCAGCCGCGTTTTTAAGAGGAGGGCTTTGGGCACCGGCACCTTTTTATTTACAAATTAAGCACTGAGCCCAATGCTTAAGTCGCCAAAAGTACGAGCATGCCAATACGTCACAAATGTGACACAGTGGCGCATGTCTATTGGCTTTTCCAATGCTTTCTTAATTTTCAGGTGGCTGTTCAGCATGCAGACGCACAGGCAGCCAGCTTGAAGAGTTTTTTCTTAAAGCTTGCATTCAAAGATTGTTGCTCTGTGTGTTTAGACATCTGTGTGCACACATACGTGTGTGTATGCACAGCAGCTATCTTGGAATGCTTTTTCTATTGCTTTAAGAAAAGTAATTCCAAGGTGCCCGATGTGTGTGCAAGCACAGCAGTATCATGGAATTGTTTCTTAATGCAACAAAGTATTACAAGATGGTTGTAAACCACGCTCGTGTTTGTACATGCACATACACAGATTGTCGTCTTGGAGTGGATTGAAAGCCATTCCGTCGTGGCCACCCATAGATGCAATGGATGGTAGCAGATGAAGCAATGGAGTATCGGGGGGTGGGGGGTCATTTTTAAATGAAACTAGAGGGATGCAGGAAAGGAGGTGGTAGAAAAGAAAACAGGGAAAGTTAGAGTGAAAGAAAACAATCGCTCACGCACTGCAATGTAAGGTCTTGTGATCAATAGCGTAAGGTTACAAATTATTCAATCAAAACACAGTTAGAGCGAAATGCTCCCTAGTTGGGACAAACAATATAATATGGAGGAAAGTCATTGAACTGGCAGAAGGCAACTGGGACAGTCACGAAAGCCACTGAATTGTGAGCATGGGGCAGATCCAAAGCCCACTCTAAATCTATATTGGCCAAAATAGGTCTGTTGTCAATAGACAAATAAAGATGTCTGTGGTTGAGACTTAAAAATATGTGACTTTTGAAATCCCATGCTGTGCATCCTAGATGCCAACAATCTCCTGGCCTACTAACAAATATCCTCCACTATGAAATTTATATGGTTCGGTGCTCCTGGCAAAGACTGGAAATGCCCTCAACTGCAGATGGACAACATGGCAGTAATCCAGGGATAGCATGGTATTCGGATGTACACAAACAATCAAAGCAGGCCAAAGGCTGTAATCAGTCGCCTATCTAAAAAATAAGTTATATCTGGAACGTATGGTTGTGTAAAAAACATAGGAGATCAAATGCCATTCCAAAATTCAAAGAAGTGTTTAGTACGCCACTGGACGTGCCTGCCCCACCCAATATAACCGCAATGAATGACTCAGATGAGAGGTACAGCACAGCACTACACACACTCATACCTTCCTATATGGCCACCGAATATTCCCCTGGCTAATTTACCACTATGCACCAGCCGCACAAATGAAATGTATTAAGGCTGTGATCACCATAAAGAAGGGACCAACGGACCCCTATGTCGGCGTAGAGGGACCAGCGAGTGGGCTACATGGAGAAGACAACTACGGAAGTAAGGAGAGGCCCAAGAACCAGGATCGAGGAGAGAAGCCTCCCTCGGCAGAGGACTGTGAGCCAGCGAAAGAGAGGAGCCGGGAAGACGACGTCAGTCCAGATGATGAGGGAGACCTCTCTTGGAGCACTGCCTTTCAGTCCAGTGGTTCCCGAGCAGGAGTGGATGCTAGGAGCCATGACCCAAGAGAGCCGTGGTACCAGGCAAGTCCTCTTACCCCATGTGAGCTTATATAAAAGGTGGTGGGCCTTTAAATGAAAGGACCTAAGGGGGAGTGTGTTGCGCCACCTACATGAGTGGGAAAACACTGAACCTGAGCACCTAGTGGAGAGCACTGCTGATATACTGTTTTATATTTATGCTCAAGGGCCACTATACCATATACTGAGAGTCGATAAAGACGCCAAGATACCGGTGACCCATAAAGATAGCACGGTTCAAGAAACAGCTTGGAGACAAAGGGAGGAAATTAAATGTTGCATTCTATTTTCATTTTAGACATGTCCCATAGTGACAGTAGCTCTACAATAAATAACCTATACTTTCTGAGTAAAAGCCTGAGTGTGTCCTTCTGACAGCTGAATAATAGACCACAAAGTGGTTTCAAGAATCAATACATGATCTAAATCCCTCTCTGGACAGTCATCATTCTGAACATATTGAGCAATGACTGCACTAACACAATACTGCCTGCAAAACATCATGCTACTAAAAAGGCTTAGGGTTGGAGTTAGGTCCAGAGCTAGGGTTAGGTGCCGGGCTATGGTTAGAGCTCATGCTATGTTTAGTGTCAAAGACAAGGTTGGAGTTTTGGGCCAGGTTTAGATTCAACGGTAGGCCTTTGGTCCAGCGCTAGGGTTAGGCTTATAGTTAAGGTTAGCCTAGGGTTGGTGTTAGGGACAGGGCCTGGGCTAGAATATGTTATTCAGTATAAATGTTAGATGATATTATGGTAAGATTCGTAGGTCACAATAAAATACTATATGTATATGTTCAACATCTTAGGCAAGAAATGTATGCAGCATGATATTTCTGTAGTCAATAATGTGCCCTATTTCAGAGCACACCCAACACCCTGCACCTTGACAGCAGTAACTACCTATTTATATGCCCTAAAGGAGTCCATCTCCACCTACTTCTATTCAATATTGTGTATCTCTTCTTCTTTGAAAAGCTAGTTAGCCAGATCAAGGGAGAGAACTAATACACCATGGTGTGAATGAGCCAATCGGGTGCCTATGTTTAACATATCATGAATCGACCATGTCACCTCTAATTTAGTAGTGGTACATTTCAGACTGCTATATTTTAATGAAAATTTTACCAACACATTTTTTTTAAACATAAAAATGGCTTTCGATGTCGGTAGTCTTCACACACTTTAAGAGTGTGTTACTGCCTGGCTATCTGTAAAAACATGTGGAAAAGTCAGGTATTTTGCAAAGGCCTGGTAAAGTCAAAAGCAAATTGTCAACTGAGTCAGTGAAAACCATGAGGAAGAGTATGGGAGTCAATAGAAATATCTAATTTTGGTGGCTAGTGATAGAGAATGGAGAGACCTATACACAAACAAAGTAATCAGTGGGTATGTTTTGAATGTATTGGTTGACACAGGCAAATGCATCACTATGATTAACAAGGAATTATTTAACCAACACTGGGATAGTAAGCAGCTAGATCTTCCTGATAAAGCACACATTTCATATGAAGGGTAAAATGTAGAGCTACTGGGATATTTTAAGCATATTCAAGTTTGAAAAGAGATGTGTACAAGGGAATGTTTATTTAATGACAAAAAGGTTGAATAATTTAGGGTAGGACCTTAAACTGGGGTTAAGAGCAAATTTTACAGGATGGAGATTGTGAAAGTGGAGAATGCTACATGTTGATTGAAAACTTCAAGGAGATGTTCAGCAATAAACTGAGGAGAATAATGGGTATCACCTTAAGATTTACATCAAAGAGAATGCAAGTCTGGTAAAACATAAATGAGAAATGTGCCATGTAGTATTAGATAGGATTTGCCAAATTAATTGAAGAAAATGTGTACTGAAGGGGTTCCTTGAACCTATTTAGTCATCTCTGTGGTTACCCCCATTGGTTATATTGTAACAAAGGAAATGTTAGCAGTTTGCATAGATCTTATTATGTTTGAATAAGGAGATTTGGATAGGCTCTCGCCCCCTTCCATATACTAAAAACAAATTCATGAAGGTCTGTGGTGCTAAGTGGTTTAGCAAAATTGATATGGTGTCTGCTAATCACCAGGCTGAAATTAGACCTAGAATTTAAAGCCTCAGACACCATTAATGTCACCTCTGGGCACATTTAACAGAGGAGGGTGCTGTTCAGACTAGCGTCCGCAGTTTTAGTTTTCAGAAGATAATGTTTAAAGTTTTGGAAGGCAGCAAACCTGCGGTCTCTTTTCAGGCCTACATAGTCATAGCTGGTTGGGACAGATTTCACCATGACAGAATTTCAAATCACTTGTTAGAACATGTAAGAGAAGCAATAAATAAAAATGCATCTTTAGGAGGAACGGAATTGAGTATCTGGGACATATGTTGCTTGATCAGACAGTTGACAGAAAAGAGGTTGCTTCATTTTCAGAACTGTGTGACTTTTACTAGAGGTTTATTCAGAAATTACTAAAAGAAGAGACTAAAAATATGAACATTTCACTAAGACAAAAAGTGCTTCAATGAGACAACAATAGTGATTGTGGAATTTAATGCATTGAAAGAAAACACCGTATCAGGAAAAGAATCTGAAAACATATAGTCCTAATACCATGTGGTACTATTACTGCAAATGCTTGTAAGTAGATACTGGGTGCAGTACGGTCTCAGACAAAAGGAGACAATGTCATGACCATTGGGTTTGCATCCACATTATATCAAGCTGAAAGGCTATACTCGCTCGTCAAAAAAGAACTTCTAATATCTAGGTGGACCTTTGAAAATTTAAAGATTTGTGTGGGGAAGAAATTGATCGCAGGCCACTGATCATATGACTGTGGTCTTTATACTGAAAGGGAATGTGGTCGAGCATTATGCATCCACAATTGCAAGATTTGGGGCAAAGTTATTACTGTATCTTATTTAAATGATCCACATACTAGGTGGAAAGCTTGTCAGATCTGATTTGTCAAGGGTGCATTCACTGTGTAAAGAAAACGGTGTGGGGCGCAAGGAAGAAGAATGTTTTACATTTGTCATTGATGTGATGAAATCAGGTTGTGTGCTGGTGGAAGAGTAGTTTGAGACCATAAAAAGGGATGAAGGTTTGTAGTTGGTACAAAATGTATTGTCCAGAAGTGTGCATGAGAAAGATCAGTATTAGCTTCATCCAAGGGCCTCATTCACAAAGGTAAACTTACACTTTGTGTACGTTTACAATTGTTTGCTATTTACAAAGGGATTTACAAATACTTTCTTTACGAGTGCAGAGACTCCACGAATAAATTATGTGTGGGGACCCTGTACTTGTAAAGATACTACTCATAAATCTCTTTGTGAATAGCAAACAATCATAAACTTAAATGAAAATGTGAGTTTACCTTTTCTGAATCAGGCCCGAAGTGTTTGTCAAGGTTGCTGATGAGCAAAATTAGTTATCGAGGCGTGACACATTTGTTCTACCTTATGAGCTGCAAGAATAATGAGGCTGGAACATTAAGGCCACTTTGGTCAGTTACTGAAGCACTTGGCCCTCTCTGCATGGCCACCCCAAACATTTTGCCTTAGTCCCTCCTGATTGGCTGAACTTGTGAAACCAGTGCTAAGGTGCTCGTGCTCTCTCTCCCTAAAATATGGTAACATTGGCTTACACTTGATTGGCACATTCATTTACTTATAAGTCACTAGTAAAGGTGGTACTACATGTACTCAGGCCTATACATTAACTGCTGCTAATGGGATTGCAGCACGTATTGTACCACTCACATACGTATCCCTTTAAAACATGTCTTGTGCCAGTCATTGCACCTGTAGTGCAGTTATAAACTTCTAATTCAACCCCAAAAAAAAACCAATCCAGGCTTAAACCTTCCTTTCTAATACATATGTCACCTCTACGGGTAGACCCTAAACAACCCTTAGGGCAGGGAGCAGTGTATTACAAAAATTGCACTTGTCAGTTTTACATGTCCTGGTAGTTCTTAAAATCATTTTCCCTTCAGTAAGCCCTACCTCTCTCATAGGTAAAGATGGCAATTCAAGATCCTCACTGTCACCTACAAGGCCATGCACGACCTCGGACCCTCTTACATTAACCATCCTCCCAGGATGGGAGGGGTGGAGCTTTGTACAGCCCAACTCACTTTTCAAAGGAGTGGCCTCAGCACACTTTCAAAGGACTCAACACCAGTCTTTTGTAACCACAGACATCCTGGGTCCAGGGCTGGGAAGAAGGAAATTCCAGAGGCATCTGTGGCGAGAAACTCCAGACAGTTCTTTCACTTCAAAGCTGACACCAGGTCCTGTGGATACTACAGAAGAAGGACTGGCCTGCTGCCAGATGACTGCCCTGCTGCTTGAGGCCTGCTCTGCTCTCTTAGAAGGCAGACTGAACCTGCTACCTTCATCACAGGCAGAGTGACTCCAAGGTCTGGTGTCTAACCTTCTGTTCTGAGCTACGATTAGTCAACAGGCTCCAGAGGCCTCCCTGTAACTGCCTAGCTGACCTTCTGCACTGGCCCTGCCTGGACCTGCAACTGGACTTGCCTGCCTGAGCCATGCAGGCGTCTGCTGAAGTGAGTTCCTGATCCCCAAGTGGTGCCCCCCCAGAACCTGGATCCTTGGCTGGCATCGGTTGAGCTCCTCCTGTGAGGAAAAGGAGAAAGCCTGAAGTTTTGGGCTCTACGCATTTGCACTACAAGTCGGGTCCCCGGAGCTTTGCATGGACAGTCATTGCAGGCGGCAAGATCCTAGCACAAATGGGCACGTCATAGCGAAGCTCTGGTGGACCTGATCCTTCACAATACAGAGAAAGATAGCAACGACGTAGCTTGACACAAAACCAGAAGGCTAAGCACAGGTAAGTGACTTTTTGTGGTTCACCCGGACAGGAATTGTGGTTGTTGTTTGAGAATGGTCTTCACCCTGCCTTCCTCAATCAAAAACCCAATTCCCTACACTTAACAAAGGTTGAGTTCAGAATTCTAGTAGCAATATAAGTGCCACAGTCAGAGTGTTTTTGCATGGGGATGGTCAAGTATTTGAAAAGTGAGGTGCATGTCAACTAACGTAAAGGGCTGTGACAAAAAGTGCCAACTGATTTTTTTGAACCAGTTTGTAGCCTGGATTACAGAAATAGATTTGTTTTAGTGGATTAGTATGGGAAATCCTGGGAGGTGTAATTCATACCAGAACCTAACACAAGATCAGTAATAAAAGATTTGAAATCATTTTAATAAGGGATGGTTTTCTCAAAGAGACAGTATAGAACGATTGTTTTCAGAGAGATTGCAGGCTTTTACTAGAGAGCATCATTAAACATCATAGGATTACGCTATATCACCCGAAAGTTAACAGGATAGTAAGCGAATTAATAGAATGTTGGTTGAGTTTGTTCAATGGACTAAAAGAAGGAAGGTGAATAACAACAGATTATGGTTTTATAGTGCTAGGCCTCGTATGGATACAGACATTAGTTGATTGGATGTCCTAATTTGAAGTACATGGAGGAAGTCTAATAAATTGGTTGCGGCAAAGACACAGCTATCGTCGTTCAGGTATTAGCCTCCGTTACTGCAGTAAATCTCTCACATGACTGTATGCAGCTTTTATGATTAATCCAGTTTTCTTATACTATTATTCATACGGCACTATAAAGGTGGGTGTTTATGATTTATTGTTTCTTTTTATTGTTTTCTGATAAGGGAGCTTTTACATATTTTACATGAGCTTCTGCTTACTTTATGTTTTGCTAAGAGAAGAGATTAATAGTAGTCCACATCATGGTTAAGAGCTACGTTGACACTCTCATACAATTCTTGTGACCTTACAAGTCTAACACTGTACGATACTAAGGCAATGATGGGTTTGTTTTTCAAAGTATGGAGATCCTAAACCTGTTTGTGTCCCTGGGTCTGTTGATTGGCTGCAGTGGATAAAAGCTCCTTTAATCTAGGGAGATTTCATGCCTTTTGTCCCTGTGCCCAAATCCCTGGTTCCTGTTTGCATCAATAAAATACACATTCTGACTTTAATCTCACTTCTTTGTAGTAGTCCATATTACCAAATATAGATGTAAAAATTTCTCGAGGGAAAGTGAGGTGGTACTAGTCTAAATTATTTTCACATTTACTTCATGGAAATTGTGTTTAAGTAAATAAGAATTAGGCATAGTTCCCCGTGAATTGTTCTCATTAAACACACAACGGTCCTTTGAAGATTTGAAACTGACATGCTACAGATTTAATTATTATTATTATTATTATATTATTATTATTATTGAGCTCCCCTTCGTTTAACTTATGAAAAGGAGATGAATTTCTAAAATTATGAGTCTGCACAAAGGTAACAGCTGTTGCGCTAACAGTATCCGTGCATTCACGTTATCTTACAATTGTCTACGACTTTCTAAGGAAAATGATGTAATTATCTTACCCCAGGCATGATGACCTCTTCAATGTCACCAAAGATGCTTTCCCAGCTCTCCGACTCGAAGGGAGCACTATCCGGGAGGAGGGCTCGCATGTATCCGGGCTCCACTTCAGGGTTTACGCGTCTGTCCCTCACAGTACTCAGGTACTGGCAGATGTAGTCTACGAGCTCCTTCCCTGTACGTGCAAGGATGACACTTTCAGCTCGAGATGCTGGAAATTAAAATCTGTGAATCATCAAGATCTTAACATACAAATCATTCGAACGCCCAGTCCGAAAATGAAACGTAAATATGTTGTTGGTTTTCGTATAGCGCTTAGTGCAGGACAGCATCATGTGAAGAAGTGGTTTTATAGTATTCTAAATTACATATATAAAATATTTCTATAAAGCCTATATGGCTTAACACAGGCTCGCCGCTCCGTGCATCTTCAATGCCATATATAAAATGTAAAAGACTGTAATTGAATATTACAAAACGAATCACTATCTATGTAATAACAACAATTACAACAAAACACTCTTGAACACCAGGGGCCCGGATTTACAAAGACCTTTTACATAGGGCTTGTGTTACCTTTTTGATGCAAATCAGACACAAAATCCATTTTGATATTTACAAAGCAACACAACTGTCAATTGTGTTGCTTCATAAAAAGGAATGCAACACAGCGCACTGCACTGCATTGCATTACTTTGCATCAGGGAGGTGTTTCATGGGTGGTGTGTGGGCATTCCTGTGCATCCAACCATGGATTTTGACACAAATTCATATCTACAAAGACTTGTAAATGTGTTTGCGCCAAAATGGTGCACCTTCCAGAAGATGGCATAAGGAGGAAAAATATCTTTATTTCTCCTCATTATTTCGTCTTTGTGTGCATGCTGCAATTTGCAGCACACATACAAAGAGGAAACAGCCTCAAAGAACAGTTTTTGTGCAGGAAGGTAGCCCTTTCTTCACAAAAACTATCCTGACCTTAACACAGACACCCTAGCACTGTCGTGCATGGGTGCCTGTGTTAGCGTTAGGCAGCCACGAATGCACCAGAGCATGAAGAGAGCAGAATTGCACCATTAATTTGACAATATGATACGGTTCTGCTCTTGCCGGATTCATGCAACCCAATGCAGCTGCTTCGTTCTCTTTGCCGTGTTGCGTGAACTCTTTGAAAATATGCCCCATATACCTGGAGTATAAAAATGGGTCTCAGTTGAAGGCCCACAGGCTCGTTATGAACAAAATTCAGATACAAGTTACAGAGATATAGCCAATTATATTGAATGACAGCCCACATGTACAAAGCATGTGAGGATAGTGAGAAAATCAGTCTGGCCTTCATCAAATGATACAGCGCCAACAAAAACAGAAGTACATTGTGTTGTATTGCAACATTTATGTAGCACTTACTACTGCTATGTGAGGCCCGGATGCACCTGGCCTCTGAGGGCTGCATAGTATGCCTTGCAGAATGTGTGGTTGGAAGGGTGTTGTTTCCATGTTGTATGTGATGACCACTGAGGTGCGGTTATCATGTTATGGAACGCAGCACTTTGCAGTGTGGATGAAGAGGTGTAAGAGATAGATGCGCGGTTTATGGCTTTGAGTAATCTGGCTCTGCAGGTTCCTATATGGTATTTCTTATAATCATAGCTCATTTAGCTGGTTAATGCACCAGGTTGTCCAATCTGAGTTATTTGTTTAAACGTTCATGTTCCGGAGCAGGTACGATTGGAGAGATATATGGTGGGGAATCTGCTGGGTTCTATTTTATTAGTATTATCCCATATCAGACTCTCATTGTGAGATGTAAAGAAGCGGTCAGAGCATGTAGCTAGTTGGGACTTTCAAGGCAGACCAGAGTGCTCAAATTGGCCATCAGTGTGTTGCAGATCTATTCAGGTATTTCATGACTATTCAGTTGGTGATGGCTTCTACATCCACTCAAGGCTCTTAGCGGGCTGAAAGGCAACATGAAATCGAGGATGCGGTTAGAATACCACTGCTGAATATTGGTCACACGGGGAAACAGGTCTGGGTCGTTTACATGTTCCATAACAAAAAGGTGTGCGTGCACTAGTGTTCAGGGGCTGATCAGTCACAAAGGGTTCCAATAAGCATTGTGGGGTCTTGAACATTGGATTGCTTATGTCTACCATAAAAGACGGAAGCCTGCAGCTGAGTCAATAAAATACTTAAGGAATATAATTGAGACAAATAACCATGTCTGCTTTGCAAACTGAATACAATGAAATATTCTAATATACAAATCGAATACACTGACATTTTCTCCACAGCAATTCATTGTCCAAGCCTGGTCTAGTTAGCTGAGTGGACTAATGCATTCACTCAAGAAATCAGTGTTTGACCTCATGATCACAGGTTTGAGTCCTCTTGGGTCCACCCACTTTTTCATCTATCTGAGGTTGATAAAAGGAGTATCACTAAGTTGGTTTACGATAAACTTGTTAATCGGCATTTAGATGCCGCCATGGGCCAATGTAAAGTTTAAAAACACACTTTACATTAATGTGAGCTGAATCTCAAAGAAATTAATTAACTGAATTGACAGTTATAATTTTTATGTCAGACTGTTTAATTCTGAGATTTATGACTGCTTATCTGATTCGCAAACCGTCTACGTTTATGTGTGTTCCCCCCAGTTCTGGAAGTTCTGCATTCAAATACATAGTATTCAAATATGTTCTTGCTTACACCCGAGTTATATAACTCTATTTTTGTAGTCTCTACGCATAAAAATATGTGTAGAGAAAGTTAGGAAACATTTTTTTTAACATGTTTTGGTTTCCTTCATTAAAAATAATATTTTATTAAATATATTCCAGCCCTGCACTCTTCTGTTGTGCCTCCTGATCATATCCCTACTCGCATATTCTCCCTAATTTCTTTCATTCTCCTTGTCTTCTGCCCAGGGAAGGAGATCGGTCCCACTTCTGTCCATCAAGCGGTCCCGCAGTCACTTGGGTTCCAGGTCCCCTGCCCTAGCTAACTTCTGATTTATTTCTTCATTCATTTCCCCTCCTTTCTTTCTCAACCTCCTTTTCCTTCCCTCCCCCATTGCCGCATAAGTGGTGTTCCCTATTTCCTTCAGAAGGCCACTTCAGTGAGCATCATGCTCCCTGCACAACGCTTGTCCCCCAGCTCTTCACTACCACAATCCTCCGTTCGGTCCCTGCTCTCGTCCCCTATGTTCTAGTTCCGCTTTTACTAAATACCTGACGGGTTCTCTTATTATTTAGTATTGATCACTCCATTGGAGTGCGTGTGTTCCCTCGCTCTCTCTTCGCTATCCCTCCACATGCTCGGTTTCCACTCCCTCTCCTTCCAGATGATTATGACCCAATGCCCGACTCCAGCCAAGGCTCTGCCAGATGCAAAGTACTGCCGGGCCGCTTGCTTTCATTCCGAGCTTCTGGCTAGAAAAACGTTGTCGCTCACAACGAACCCTGAAAATATCGAAAATAAAGATGCAGAGCAGTCCTTAATTTGTAAAAAAAAAAAAGAGTGTCCGTGCCGAAACTCTGTCCAGAAACCCGCGGTCGTAGCAATTAACCCTGTGCACCGAATACCAAGGCTGGCAGTCTTAAATGCACCTCGTGCCGCCTGAATCTACTGCCAAGCCCTCCCGGGCCCTTTATCTCACTCCTGCACGTTCCTACTATCTTCGTTGGTGAGGTTTCTCCGTCTTACTCCTCTTCCGTTTTTTTTGATCTGTGTATTTCTCCTCTTTGCTCTCCGCAAATATTTGATTCAGAAAAATAAGTGCCATTCCCCAAAAATAAGTGCGGTCAGTAACTTCCCCCAGTGGGGCGGTAGTACATCCACTGCGGGCTGGCACAGAGAAGTGAGAGAGGAAACTATCACCACCCACTGCGCAGCTCCCACAGCACTGCCACTCTCGCACAGCTGAGGTGCGGCCGGATCACGACGTCGCCTCTCTCCTCTCTCAGCAGCCCTGCCACACCATGGCTTTTCCATCTGGCTGGTGTAATGCATTTGGGAACCAGCAGTCTTGGACAGCCTTACTTTTTGAGGGGTGGCTCTGTCTTGGGGTCACAGCCGCATGTTAGGTATGTGGCAGGTCCCCCGGGCACCTAGAATAGCCTGCCAACAAGCAGCAGGCCCAAAACACTGTGTGGAATAGTGGATGAAATGGGTACGGACACTAAGTTGGCTCAGCTTGCCATGAGGGCTCTTGCTTGGTCCCCGGGTAAGTCCTCTGATTGTATCAATAGGCACTACACAATGGCTTCTGGCAAAGGCAACACCGAATAGAAAGAGACTCGGGGAACTGTGGGGAACTACACAGTCCATGGAGCCAGCCTTCCTAGCCAGCCAGATTTACTAGTTTTTCCTTGAAAACTAATAATCAAGAAGCCCACAGCCCCCAGGACTAGACAAGGGTCTTCGGGTACCAACAGTGCTGAGGTATGTCCATCAGTGAAGAGAATTATGATCTGAGCCCAATCTCTCTTGTTTGGGGTCTGGCAGATAAATTAGTGGTTGGCAGGAGGCAGGGGCATAGTGCAGGGTGTATATACACCCACATGTGTCAGTTTGAATAAAGGTGTAACATGTATATTTATAAGTATACATATGTATAGTTATTAAACTCCATATACCAACTCTAGTTGAATAACTGTAATCGAATAACCGATCACAAACCACTGACCTTTGGTGTTAAAGGGAGGAAAGAAGAATATTTAACCTACAGTCTCTGAACTGCATAATATGTAGTCCTGGATTCAACTTCCCCACTTGACCAAATTGTGTGATCCACCGCTTATCTCTTTACTTCATTAGGGCCCTGATTACAAGCGTAGGTGCTGTTTAGCTCACCTGATACCACAGGGTGCATTATTTATCGGGTGAAGTAAATAGCACTTATTTCGGGTTTATGGGGAATAACATGCAGATTTTGGTGATTAACACACCAAAGCCACATGATAGAGTAAATACTGTATGCTTTTCCCCTATTAAATTCTGGCAGGTTTGACTTGCAGAAATGTAACAAGCTTTGAGGTATGTAATGCATCCGATCACCATTGGATGCATTAAATGCCTTTTAACTTGTACTCCCAAACTGTGCGTAAACAATATACACTATATAAATAGAGCTGCAATGTTATAAGGACATAAGGTATTCTTGAATGTTTAATGTTAAAAAAAATACTTCTTCCAATATATGTTACTCTACTCAATGATATAATCATATGTGCTTAAGACACTGAGAAAAGTTTTTTTAAAAACGTATATATTTTTTCATTTTAAAGACTATCATATTTTTCATGGAATATATTACCTGTTTTACTTTCTTTAATAGCTCGGCTCATCCTTTGGTTAATGGAGCCAAGCCAAACCTCTTGCTTGGCTCTCCCCAAGGCACTCCATGCCCCCCACAGTAATCCAGTGTCTCCTACACCATTGACTAAATGCATTGCCTTTTAAGATATGATACAGGCTATATGTCACCTGCTGGGATTCTAAAAATGTATGCGTCTATATTACTCATAGTAAGAGGCTGGCTTCAGGTGTACACATACCTAGTACAAATATAATTGTCTTTTGCAGTCTGCACTAGATCCCTTACAGTGGTCTGTGCAGAGGATGCTTCTGTTCCCACAGCTGTTCATATTCCAGGCTCTGATACTTTATGAAAACAGAGATCCTTGTACTAAGCGAATTTTCTGAAAATTATGATGTCCAATTGCTTCCTAGAAGTGACTTGGGAACTTTTTGTTGATGTGATCACCAGTATGAGCAATGCCTGTTTCACAGTGGGGAGAAAGTGTCCAAGGTGAGACCAGAAAATGTCAAGAATGTCAAGGACAGGCCTATCTTTTTATGTGCGGAGTTCCCCACCCTGACTGCGGAGTCTCCGCACCGTAAACTTACTATTCCAATGCAGTTTTGTGAGTACTGTAAAATCGTAAACTTAAACTTGTACGTTTACCGTTGTGAATCAGGTCCATTTGGTCAACACATTCAGAGACAAATCGTGCAATACGATTGACATTCATTCACTTAAATGCTAAGTGCAGAGGAAGTGGCATCACGCACCCTCATGATGACATCACAGGGTTGATCCACTGTCTCACCATTAGCTGGGACAAATCATTTTTAAAGCATGTGCAATGTAGGCAGTTGACCAGCTTTCCCCCTGGGAAAGTATAATTATTTCTATCCCACAGCTGTGTATTTCGCTACCTCAACCATCAAGGCATAATTCAATATCGTCAGGCAACAGAAGGCTTTGGTAGGCAGAAAATGACAATTCTGGGGCCAGCGAGGTCCGGCCTGTGCTGCAGATGGAAAGGGCGGGTGCGCAGGTCGCACGCGTCCGGTTTACGGCTGTTCCCGATGGGCCTCCGAAAGCCTTGTGCTCGTTGAGAGCTGCGCACCAGCTGCCCTGGTCGCTGTTGGACTCCGGGGCTAGCGTGTGGCGGAGAGCTGAGACTTGAAGTGTGTGGAGTGAATAACACAGCCTCCGCCCCAGCAAAGCCCCAGAAACACTGCACATTCAATGACCTCCGCTTGTGTTCTCAACAGCCCTTCAATGAGTCAAGCTATGGCGCCCGGAATGCAATGCGGCTCGAGAAGCTGGTAGCGCCGGAAGGTTTCCCACTTGTCGATGGGGTCGCCTGGCTGCTTAGCCAAACCCCCCTCTGAAACCAAGGACAGTGAAGGCATCTCTCGATGAGCAGGGTTTTTGAGAGGGGGTCGATCCTACTGCTTTTCTATGTCACCAGAAGAACATCTGAAGGATCTTCCCTCTTTTGAAAACAAAAAATAAAGAAAATCGGTTACATATGGGAAAGTTCTGGAGGGTCAGTAGTCCGCGGGTTTGCAACCGCAGAGATCACTTTGGGTAAGAGGGATCAGAAAAATAGCTGCATCCTTTACTTTGTGAGCCAATTTCGCTCATTGGGGGAAGTATGGGAATAGCATTCCTCGGCATTCCAAGGCTTGACGAGCCTTGGGAATTTGTGAAGGACCACAAACATTTATGTTTGTCTGTATTCACAAACTACTATCATTCTCTTATCCAGCCTGGAAAGGGTTGTATATTTGCTTCAAGCTAATGCTGGCATAAATAAATCCCCTTCCCAGGGTAGGAAGGGAAATTAATCACCCCAGATTTAGTAGGGTAGGGGTGTTGGGGAGGAAGTGGTTATTGCAAAAGAAAAAAAAAAAAACCCAGTAGAGAAAAAAGGAAAACAAAATGTGCATTTACATAGGGGAATCCATTTCTCTTGTGCAGATTTCTTCACCAAGGAGAACTCCACTCAGAGGAAATGGATGTTATCAGACAAAACCATGTGATTTCCAAAGAAATCCATGTGGAAGCCTGTGCATGGCACAGCTTTCAAGGTAAATGCCGATTGCTGTTTGTGAATTCCAAAAAGTAAAAACGTCAAAACCCCAGTGTATATAGCCTATTTCGTATGAATTTGGTCCCCATGCATACACTAAAGTACTCGGAGGATATATGTGCATTATGGCAGCCCCGAAGCAGCCCTCAGTGCAGGTGTTTAAGTACATGCACTTAATAAAGATACAGGTGAGCTCTGGAGCTGCCCCCTAGCATTATGACAGGGGTGCATGGATCAGGTCAAGATTGATGACAGTTCATTCTGATATATATATATATATATATATCAGTAATGAAACAATAAGCCACATATTTAACTGATCTGCTTGATGCACTGGTGTGTGTGTGTGTGTGTATATATATATACACACACACACACCAGTGCATCAAGCAGATCAGTTAAATATGTGGCTTATTGTTTCTGCTTGATGCACTGGTGTGTGTGTGTGTGTGTATATATATATACACACACACACACCAGTGCATCAAGCAGATCAGTTAAATATGTGGCTTATTGTTTCATTACTGGTATAGCGGCGAATGACAGTCAAGGCTAGCGGTTCACTGTCACAGCTCCCTTGATATCAATGTTGGGACCCACGTGCATGCTCTGGATATGTGAGAGCTCGATGGAAGCCCTCCTACTGGGATACCACTATACGATAGACCAGGACAGTGGTACATTGTGAGAGCTATGTAGCTACTTGCTACAGTTGTGCATGCCAGTGCATACCAGAAACTTCTGGGGATGTTTGACTTTTTGGATAGTGGCACATAGCAGATGCGGATGGAGGTGCATTGTGAGACCTCACAAGGTGTCCCTAGACATCTCCATTTTGCCACAGTGGTGGATGATAGTCCAGAGTAAAGAGTTACAGACTTGTGATAGTGGTGCATGGAATGTCTGCGCAGAGGTGCATTGTGCGACCATGAGAGAGGTCTTTAGACATATCAGTGATACCCCAGTGGTTCATCACGGTCCAGGGCAGAGAGTTCTGTGAATATTTAGACATGTGATAGTGGTGGGTGGAAGGTCTGCGCAGAGGTGCATTGTGCGACCACGAGAGAGGTCTTTAGACATATCAGTGATACCCCAGTGGTTCATCACGGTCCAGGGCAGAGTTCTGTGAATATTTAGACTTGTGATAGTGGTGCATGGAATGTCTGCGCAGAGGTGCATTGTGCGACCATGAGAGAGGTCTTTAGACATATCAGTGATACCCCAGTGGTTCATCACGGTCCAGGGCGGAGAGTTCTGTGAATATTTAGACTTGTGATAGTGGTGCATGGAATGTCTGCGCAGAGGTGCATTGTGCGACCATGAGAGAGGTCTTTAGACATATCAGTGATACCCCAGTGGTTCATCACGGTCCAGGGCGGAGAGTTCTGTGAATATTTAGACTTGTGATAGTGGTGGGTGGAAGGTCTGCGCAGAGGTGCATTGTGAGACCATGAGAGAGGTCTTTAGACATATCAGTGATGCCCCAGTGGTTCATCACGGTCCAGGGCGGAGAGTTCTGTGAATATTTAGACTTGCGATAGTGGTGGGTGGAAGGTCTGCGCAGAGGTGCATTGTGCGACCATGAGAGAGGTCTTTAGACATATCAGTGATGCCCCAGTGGTTCATCACGGTCCAGGGCGGAGAGTTCTGTGAATATTTAGACTTGCGATAGTGGTGGGTGGAAGGTCTGCGCAGAGGTGCATTGTGCGACCATGAGAGAGGTCTTTAGACATATCAGTGATGCCCCAGTGGTTCATCAAGGTCCAGGGCGGAGAATTCTGTGAATATTTAGACTTGCGATAGTGGTGGGTGGAAGGTCTGCGCAGAGGTGCATTGTGCGACCATGAGAGAGGTCTTTAGACATATCAGCAGTGCTTTAAATGGAAAAATAGAAGTGCAGGTACCAGTGTACCTGCTTGTTTCTGAGAAGTGCCGGTACTCTCTCTCCAATTAAAAGTATTACGTTTTTCTTGTGATATGCCGGTACTCTCCCTCTCAAAATAAAAAAGTGCCGGTACTCAGTACCGGAGAGTACCGGCCCATTTAAAGCACTGCTAATGCCCCAGTGGTTCATCACGGTCCAGGGCAGAGAGTTCTGTGAATATTTTAGACTTGGGATAGTGGTACGTGGAAAGTGCAGACAAGAGATGTATTGTGAGACCAAGTGAGCGATCTCTTTAGACATATCAGTAATGCCCCAATGGTTCATCACGGTCCAGGGCGGAGAGTTCTGTGAATATTTTAGACTTGGGATAGTGGTACGTGGAAAGTGCAGACAAGAGATGTGTTGTGAGACCAAGTGAGCGATCTCTTTAGACATATCAGTGATACCCCAGTGGTTCATCACGGTCCAGGGCGGAGAGTTCTGTGAATATTTAGACTTGTGATAGTGGTGCGTGGAAGGTCTGTGCAGAGGTGCATTGTGCGACCATGAGAGAGGTCTTTAGACATATCAGTGATACCCCAGTGGTTCATCACGGTCCAGGGCGGAGAGTTCTGTGAATATTTTAGACTTGGGATAGTGGTACGGTGAAAGTGCAGACAAGAGATGTGTTGTGAGACCAAGTGAGCGATCTCTTTAGACATATCAGTGATGCCACATTGGTTCATCACGGTCCAGGGCGGAGAGTTCTGTGAATATTTTAGACTTGGGATAGTGGTACGGTGAAAGTGCAGACAAGAGATGTGTTGTGAGACCAAGTGAGCGATCTCTTTAGACATATCAGTGATGCCACATTGGTTCATCACGGTCCAGGGCAGAGAGTTCTGTGAATATTTTAGACTTGGGATAGTGGTACGTGGAAAGTGCAGACAAGAGATGTGTTGTGAGACCAAGTGAGCGATCTCTTTAGACATATCAGTGATACCACATTGGTTCATCACGGTCCAGGGCGGAGAGTTCTGTGAATATTTTAGACTTGGGATAGTGGTACGTGGAAAGTGCAGACAAGAGATGTGTTGTGAGACCAAGTGAGCGATCTCTTTAGACATATCAGTGATACCACATTGGTTCATCACGGTCCAGGGCGGAGAGTTCTGTGAATATTTTAGACTTGGGATAGTGGTACGGTGAAAGTGCAGGCAAGAGATGTGTTGTGAGACCAAGTGAGAGATCTCTTTAGACATATCAGTAATGCCCCAGTGGTTCATCACGGTCCAGGGCAGAGAGTTCTGTGAATATTTAGACTTGTGATAGTGGTGGGCGGAAGGTCTGTGCAGAGGTGCATTGTGCGACCATGAGAGAGGTCTTTAGACATATCAGTGATACCCCAGTGGTTCATCACGGTCCAGGGCGGAGAGTTCTGTGAATATTTTAGACTTGGGATAGTGGTACGGTGAAAGTGCAGGCAAGAGGTGTGTTGTGAGACCAAGTGAGAGATCTCTAAACATCTCAATACTTTCAGTGGTACATGACAGTTCAGGGGGCGAGTTCTATGGATACTATAGACCTGGGACAGTGGTACATGGCAGGTGTGGATAGAGGTCCATTGTGAGACCATGCAAGAGGTAAGGACTCAGTCCTTATACAATTATTCCAAAAGTAACACTGATGAGTACCTCTGCTGTCGTTAATAAGTCTCAGGTTTGTGGCACGGTTGGCAACTTTAAGACCTCACACTGTAAATCACAGGTGGACGTAACACTGTTCTGAAACCGCTTTCTTGTTACGTTCCACGAGGGCCTTCCACTTTCTTAATCTGACAGTTTGAGTATTGCTAGCGCGCGCGCGCTTCAGCTTTTCACAAAAGCCAAAGTAACGCTCCATTTTCTCAGAGCGTACAGTGCTTGCGAAAATGAGTGGGCCGTGGGAAACAATGGAGCAGGCACGTAACCCCATGGCAGGATATGGCACGGAAAGGGAAACGTGGATAGTTGGAGAACTCACTTTTTTGTTCACTGTGCGGGCGATGCTAGCATCGCCGTCCGATTTTAAATTGTTAGGTCACTTGATTTTTGTATGATGTGCGCATTGTGTCCGGAAGTAGCTCAACGCTCCTAACCAGAAGAGCCAAGCCTGCTCAGATCCACTGAAAAATCATCGAGCTGTTAACCAACGTGTTTCGAAACATCTTGTCATCTTGTCCTTCAGCAACACTAGTTGAAAGTTGATCTTTAGCTTTCATGTCCATCTTCGTGTTCATTAATGTAGTAAATTTGTTTTTAGTTTCTCTATATATGTAAAATATAATAAATGTATATTCCAATTAAAGAAAGTAATATCTTTAAAACGAGATGTGAGGGAATGCATTTTGAACATATTTATTCTGTATGGGAATAAAATCGAATTAGTTAATATTAACTATAATAATAATAATAATAATAAATAATAATAACGACACCAACAATAAATAACAAGGAAAATTATAACACGAATATCATTACATAATATGACGCTCTGCCCTTGTTAAAATAAGAATGATAAAAAGTAATAAAATATGGCGTGCAACGGTTGCAGGAAAACGTTTACAGTCCTCGTGGCGTCTTGAGGAGCCGACAGAAACGCTTGACCGGGGAAAAATGACTGCCTGGGGGTCCCTCTCTCGACTCGTCCCACCCATCGCCCTCTCCCGGCTGAAGTGATTTATGCGAAAACATCTGGATCATTTTTACGAAAAAAAATTTTTTTCCTAAATTACGCTGCCTATCGAGATTTCACCTTTTCGCGGTTTTATAGTGCTATCCTAAAACCCATTTCCATGTTCTTGCCCTTGAAAAATGTGCCTTGCGGTGTTATTGATTTGTTTCTTGGCGCTTGTTGGGGAATTGGAGTAAAAACTAAACAATCTTGGCATTCAGATTGGGAGGATGTGGTAACGCTCTGGTTACAGCAGTCCCTCCCTGCACCTGGGTCCGGGCGCGCCTCAGACTCACCTCTCCGTCTGTACTCCTCAGGTTCCATGATGAAGCTGATCTTTAACTCTCCCACCTGCACACACTGCGTTCAGGGCTCCAGGTTCGGCCAGTTGCTTTCATTGTTTCACCACGTGCCCCGCTGCCCTTTTTATACTCTTACAATGCTGCGTGACTGCATCGTTTTCCTACGTAAGCGGCTGAGCTCGGTCCATTTCCGAATCCCTCTTACGTCCAAGCCTGACTCGGAGCATGTTTGCTTTCTTGATGTGTTTGATGCCCTCGCTTGATTCTCCAGGGGCGTAGCTTTTTTTTTTTTCTTTTGTGGGGGTGGGCGATTACACCCCCCTAATATATTTTCTGGTAAATAGTTGAATAAGGGTCATTCAGTTGGGCATGGGGAGGTGACTCTTGGATTTCACCATAAATGTTTGCCTTCACACAGACAAAAAAAAAAGCACACATTCTTTCCCTTTGTCTTTTTTAAAGTCTTCAAAATTTTCCTAAATTTACAAAGTACCGTTTTCCCTCACTTACTACTCCTACCTACCAATCAGTGCTTATTTTATAAATAAAAAGGTTCCCGTGCCTAAAGTTCTCCTTTGAAACGCGGGGCTGCTGCACTTAAATGTGGGAACAGGGGGCCATATTTATACTTTTCGGCGCAAAACTGCGCCAACGCAGTTGTGCGTCAAAAAATCTAACGCCGGCTAACGCCATTCTGAAGCGCCATTCTGAAGCGCCATGCGGGCGCCGTATTTATTCAATGACGTTAGCCGGCGGAGCTGCCTGGTGTGCGTAAAAAAAAATGACTTACACCAGGCAGCGCCGGCGTAGGGGAATATGGAGCTTGGGCGTCAAAAAATGGGGCAAGTCAGGCTGAGGCAAAATTTTCGCCTCAACCCGATTTGCACCATTTATTTTGACTCCCAACCCCCATTGAAATGACTCCTGTCTTAGCAAAGACAGGAGTCATGCCCCCTTGCCCAATGGCCATGCCCAGGGGACTTATGTCCCCTGGGCATGGTCAGTGGGCATAGTGGCATGTAGGGGGGCACAAATCAGGCCCCCCTATGCCACAAAAAAAAAAAAAAAAATACTTACCTGATCTTACCTTAAGTTCCCTGGGATGGGTCCCTCCATCCTTGGGCGTCCTCCTGGGGTGGGCAAGGGTGGCAGGGGGTGTCCCTGGGGGCATGGTAGGGCACCTCTGGGCTCCTTCCGAGCCCACAGGTCCCTTAACGCCTGCCCTGACCAGGCATTAAAAAATGACGCAAAAGTGTCTGGACGTCATTTTTTTTGACCCGCCCACTCAATGGCGTCATTTTTGCCTGGGAGTGTAAATACGGCACACATGCCTCGGAGTCATTTTTTAGAAGGGAACGCCTACCTTGCATATCATTAACGCAAAGTAGGTGTCCACGCTAAAAAATGACGCAAACTCCATGAACTTTGGCGCTAGACGCGTCTAACGGCAGAGTATAAATATGGAGTTAGTTTTGCGGCAAATTTGCGTAAAAAAAAAAAATGACGCAAATCCGGCGCAAACAGAGTATAAATATGGCCCAGGGAATATTGAGGCAGCGTAATCCTGAAGCCATCTCGGGCCTCATTAATCCATTTGCAGCCACTCCCTGCCCCTTCAGTTCACCCTTGCAGCTTACTGCTTCCTTCCTTTGTGACGCTTTTTCGATTTTCTCTTTCCCCGCCTTTCCCATATGTGTCTTTTGCTCGCAGTAAATGCTTGAGGCAGAAAATACGTGCCGGCCATAAAAAATAAGTGCTGGTGCTCCGCAGCGGAAACCACCGGCTCAAATTAAGTGCTTAGCTGCATTTCTCTGCCTTTACCCTGCCCCTTAAGCCCCTCTCATGTCTTGCCTCTTATAATGTAGTTTTACATTACATGCCAAGTTGATTGTTGGGAAATTTGAAGCTCACATCTCCCCAAATTTACAGATCAAGCTACGCCACTTAATAGCCCCCTATACTCCGGCCCTTGTGCTCCTTGCACTTGTGTGCGCGTTTGCTTTACGTCCCGCTGGGTCCCTGCATCAGAGCGCGCGGTGATCACTGGACAACATTCTGCGTTTTTCACGGGTGAAAGCAACGCAGTGAGGCCCTGATTTACTTTTTTTGCGCCGCATTTGCGTCATTTTTTGACGCGAATGAGGCGCAAAAAAGTGTAAATCAGTGCCTGTGTGCGCAACCATCTCAGTGACCTCAATGGGCACCCGAGGGTAATATATAAAACCAACGTAATCTTTTTTGAGGGCTTCTAAACAATGCTCCCAAAGATATATTTTTGCCGTGGAAAAAGTACCATTCTTAATTGGAGCTGTGCAATTTAGGATATTCATAGACAGGGCAGGACCAGGGACGAGCTAGAAATCGTGCGCGAGCCGAGACATCAAAAGATATGACAGGTAAATGATACAGCAAACATTAAGTAAACATGGCTCTTCAGATTAAAACTAGTTTACTTTTTGAACACCTGCTACACTATACTGTATCAGGTTGTATCACTGCATAAACATCTGAAAAAATAGTTTTTAAACACGGAATTGGTTGATTTGATGCTAAATTAAGATGACGCACAGCGAAGAAGAAAAGTGATTTGGTTAGGATCATGCCATTTAGTCAAGTAGGGAAGCTAGGATTTACATCCAGTTTTCCTGGCAACACAATGTACTATTTCGAAACTAGGTGAATAGCAATCACTTCTCTGTCATTTTGCCACCAAAGTACAATGGATTGTGCTACTTTATTTCTTGATCTAAGTTATTAGTCTACGTGACAGATGTACTAAATCAGATTTAAAAAGTTGTCATCAATTGTTTACCAACTTTCTGAGACCTCTCTCTGATTTTCCAGTGCTGCCTATGTCCTAACAGATCACATTTTATAATCATCAGTCGCAGGCAGTTGCAGCACGACCTGCCTAATGAACATTCATTATGCGGTGACTATTTGCCACCTTCTATCATTGGTTACAAACACAGTGATGGTGGACTGCAAGGAACAGCAGACCCACATCCATGCATTTGAAATCCCAAACGGGAAACCTTTTTTAAATAAAAAGTTGTCTATTTCCTTAAAGAACCTACTGCTGCCTTAAAAAAGATTCCCATTTGGAAACAAGCATTTGCAATGCAATGGGTCTCGCGTTTGCTTGAGTTATAGAGTTGTACATTCCTAACTAGAGTTTTTTTGCCACATAAATTGAAAATGAAAAGTAAAACAGTTGACATAAGCAAGTCAACTTAAAGCGCCACAGCGGTCGTGAGCGCGAAGGAGAGACCCAAAAGGAAAAAGCAGTTCGCTCACAGGCAAGCATATCAGCAAACATTCAATTATAGATGTATTAGGGTCAGTGGCCAAGGCAGTAACAAAACGGCCCAGAGGAGGGACAAGAGTAAAGCATTTACCAATGATAGCAAAGGATTTTTTAAAGGCAAGCCCACGAACGAGTGATAGTGATGGGCGTGCTGTGGACGTGGTTAAAAGCCCACAGATAGATTACAACACGTCAGAGCGCTTGCACGCTCGACCTAAAAATTCAAGCAGAAAGGGAGTGCCTGGAGCAGGCAGCTGTGGTCATTTGACAGGATTCACAGGATCAAACTGCTTTGAGTTCAGAAATGGTGTTGGTGTCGTACAGAATAGTTTGCAACTGCATTTGCTATCACAAACCATTGCTACATACCATAACAAATGTGCAATTTGGAATAGAAATTTGGATGGGACACCCCTATCACAACCCATTCTAATTGTGATCTAGTGTGAGTCACTAAACCCATTTTGCAAAATGGAAAGGCTTTTCCAACTCAGGAGACGATTTTCATTAATACCTAAACATGGTTTGGGGTTGCAAACCCTGTGAGTCTACTAATCACAGTATGAAGTGTCAAAATGCCTTCGTACATCTGGTGACAAGCTCAAAAAATACAAGTACCACCTGTTAATTTAAAAAGGTAGGGGGGTGGGCCTTAAAATGGGGTGTGGCTTAAGTAATTAACAGCATGGCTTAAAACATGTGAACTATAATTCTGTGCTTTACGCAGCAGCCTGACCTGCACTTAGGTGTCTGTTACTTAGTTTGTTTCGCTATTACATTTAGTGAAATGTATGCCTTACATAAACCAAACCTATGGGATTTGTGAGTGCTTAGCTTGTTAGCAGCTTGTAAATCAGGAACTATACTTTTGATGTAAGTAATTAGAATTGGTGATTATAAATAATACATATTTAGCTATAGAAATGTGCACACTGGAGAGAGGATAAAGATTGAATGAGCATGTAGTCTGAACAGTGTCATGGCTCCCTGACTCACACTGACTTAAGCTTCAGCTCCAGAGCGCTCAGTCATGCTCCATTGTGAACACCCTCCCAAAACCAGAACTCACCCAGACACCTAAATGCGTCTCAGCTCACGTGTACCATACAAGCAATGGATAACCCAGTAGCTTAGACTTTTAGAGCATAGACCTCTTGGCTTTGCCAATACATAGCGAAGTAAATTCCAGTAACAATACAAAATTGGACTACAGCAGACACAGTTTACAGATGTTCACAAATTCAAAGTTTTAATTCCATAAATCTGCAATGTATAAACAGTAACAAATTGTCAGACCTATTGACATGCTTGCCTCTGCTTAATTTTGGCTGACTAATCCCCATTGGACAAGGGCAGAGATATAGCGAGTCATTCATCCCAAGCCGAACTCGAGCTTTGCTGCCTTACCCATCTCTATTTTCAATGGCATATTATTTTGTCCTATATGGTAAAACACATTTTAAACTCAGAGGCTTACAGGACAAAATAATACAAGATTAAGAGAACTTCAAACTGAGGCAGGATTGCAGCCACATAGAGAAGCCGTGCAGAACTTGGAAAGCTTGCTCCTGGCCGACTATTCTCCTTGAGTGGAGAAACCGCAGCTCTGGCACCACCTTCTGCTATTATGGGTATTGGGGGTCCTGGCAGCTGCTGTGTGGGAAGATCTTAACCACCCTTACCACTTTATGTTCCTATTCCTCACTCTCATCACCTTGGTCGGCAAGACCTTTTAAGACCAGGGAGTAGAGGCAGAAGCGGTTAGAGAAGGGAAGAGTCACCCCCAAATCAGGCAGCCTCATGTCTGCTCAGAGAAAGGAAGGAGACATGGGGTCTAAAACCATAAACGCATTACAGCAGGTGTTGCGAGGGTCCCTGTCCAGGGGCAAGAAAAAAAGCCCTCAGCTAAGCAACTGACTGCAAGTGAGAAAGCCAGTGTTGGTGTAGTATTGGGAACACGTGCCTTAATACCTGCACGCAGCTTTAGTTGTGGAACTTGGTGCAGGGATTCGAGAATGTGAGGTGGGAGCGTGGAGACGGCGGATAGGGAAAGACCGAGATAGACGTGTGAGGGCCTGCTCTCAATAAAGGATTACAGCTGTCCAGGAGTTGCTGTGTACTTACTCTACAAATTTGGCGATAAGAGAAGAACATCTACCTTAGACGTGGCACTTACCGGCAGAAAGAAAGCAGGTCCAAGATAGGCTGCCGGCCTGTTGTACCTATTGTAGAGCCCCAGTGAGCGCCAGTGCATACAGGTCTACTGCCTACTTGTGGAAGGCAGCGTTCTTTCTGCGTGGAGGTTCCTGGAGGATTTTTGACAATTTCTGGAGCTATGCTGGTGTGTGCAGATCTGGAACATGTGGACCGTTGTTGTGCGCACACCTGGATCACGTCACATTGAACTTGCCCTCATCTTTAACTCAGGCGTCAGGCACGTTGGAATTAACGTGGTGACGCATAGGCAAACATGCCGCCATCTTGCATCGTTGTATTTCGGAATCGGGTCTTCTTAGGTCAACGCGGTTACGCATAATGGGCGGCCCGCCTTCTTGGATTGTTATTTTAATACCTTACTATGTAAGGATCATGATCGTGCCGCTCCTATCAGTATCGGAGTTGTACTAAGGTACAAGTTGCGTCAAGTGTGCTACAGCAGTTACAGCAGTGATGTGCACACCTCATTTGTACCTTTTTACACATCAGTTGGTTGCTTCAATGGTGCACACTTAATTTTCATAATCATCGGTGATGTGCACACCTAGTTTATTGTAGTGCACAGTTAAAAAAAGTGGTTATTGTGCACTTTCTATTTAATTTGACATAGTGTGTTTCCTGGCAGGGTTTATGTATCTTCCAAATTTTTCGAACATGTATGCACAGGAGTTTTCACTCGCCCCTCCGGTTCCTTTCCTTCCCTTCCCAGAGTGGGTGAGCCTGCAATGAAATGGGGTGATTGGAAAGAGTATTTCTTAAATTACATTGCTGCTATTGAAGAGGAGAGTGGAGAAGTATTCTCCTGGGTAAGGAAGAAACACATACTTTTACATAGTTTGGGTCCTGAAGGACAAAGAGTGTTAACTCAGATGGAAAAAAAAAACAAGCACGAGCGAGGAGTCTGATGTTTTCAAACATGCCTTGGAAAACTTGGATGCGCATTACCAACCTGTTGTGTGCGCTGCTATGGATAGGTACAATTTCTCTCAGCATAAGCAGGGCAAAGATGAGACCGTAGAAGACTATGGCCCTCATTCTGACCTTGGCGGGCGGCGGAGGCCGCCCGCCAAAGTCCCGCCGTCAGATTACCGTTCCGCGGTCGAAAGACCGCGGCGGTAATTCTGACTTTCCCGCTGGGCTGGCGGGCGGTCGCCTTCAGACCGCCCGCCAGCCCAGCGGGAAAGAGGCTTCCACGATGAAGCCGGCTCGGAATCGAGCCGGCGGAGTGGAAGCTGTGCGACGGGTGCAGTTGCACCCGTCGCGTATTTCACTGTCTGCACAGCAGACAGTGAAATACATGTAGGGGCCCTCTTACGGGGGCCCCTGCAATGCCCATGCCAGTGGCATGGGCACTGCAGGGGCCCCCAGGGGCCCCGCGACCCCCCCTACCGCCATCCGGATCTCGGCGGTCCGACCGCCGGGATCTGGATGGCGGTAGGGGGGGTCGGAATCCCCGCGGCGGTGCAGCAAGCTGCGCCGCCGCGGAGGATTCAATGGGGCCGCGGTACACTGGCGGGACCCCGCCAGTGGTGCCGGTCCGACCGCGGCTTTACCGCCGCGGTCGGAATCCCCATTGGAGCACCGCCGGCCTGTCGGCGGTGCTCCCGCGGTCCTCCGCCCTGGCGGTCAAAGACCGCCAGGGTCAGAATGACCCCCTATGTATCTGCTCTCAAAAAGTTGGCAATAACTAGCAAGTTTGGGCAGCTACATGATGAACTGATCAGTGATAAGATTATAATGCATTCTAAAAATGCTGGGGTACAAGAGAAAGTTTGGATTCGAGGAGAGGTACCTTTGAATGAAATTATTGCCTTGTTGAGAAAGCAGAGTATTTAAAGCTGTGCTAAAGTGTGTGGGGTAATGCATGAGGAAAAACAACACACCAGTAATAAGTATGCTGCGCATAAACCTGGTATGAAGAAAAGTCAGCAGGAAAAAAATACCTTGTGCTACAGATGTGGCAATAAGGGACATTATGAGAGAGACAAATGTTGTCCTGCAGTTAAATCTAAATGTGCCTTTTGTGGTGTTCTAGGGCATTTTGCTAAAGTATAAGAAGAAAACTAATGATTCTATTGTTAAGTGTGTGGGATTAGGACAAGAATGCCATGGCGAAGAGTCTGAGTCAGAAGATGTGGATTGTATTTTAAGCATTGAAAACATTGTTTTAGATATCAATGAGTTGTATAAGAAACCTTTATGTGATATACTAATGGTAGCAGATTCTGGTTCATCATTCACTATTGTTTGTAGTGATGTTTGTGATGAAAAGTTTGCCAAGTTATACAGAAATGATTTATCACCCTCTTGTATTCAACCAGTTACTTTTATAGGTGAGAAAATTCCAATGGTGGGATTCATTAATTTGATGTTCGAGATCAAAGGGAGAGTGGCATCTGGGACTTTGTTTGTGGTGGAGAAAGGACCCTTGGTTTTAGGGTGGAAGGATCAAGGGGCATTAGGTGTCATTTTGAATCCCAGTAGTGACACACAGGTGTTATCTCTGGAGGATCCTGGCATGCTCTTAGAAGTGGAGTTATTGGAAACAATTTCCCCAAGTATTCTCTGGCAAAGTGGGTGAAATATTAAAATGTAAGCATAACATTGTAGTTAAGGAAGGTGTTACCCCTGTATGCCACAAAGTAAGGAGTATTCCTTTAAGTGTGAGAGACGCTGTTATGCATGAGTTGGACAAATTGGAAAATGACAGTATAATAGAACCCATCGAAAGTGCAGAATGGTTAGTACCCTTTGTAGTAGCTCGTAAAGCCAATGGACAGATTAGGCTCTGTGTGGATTTGAGAGAACTAAACAAGTGTATCGTAGGTGATAAATTTCCTCTTCCTAAGATTGATGAGTTATTGACTAAATCGAAGGGGTGTCAGTGGTTTTCAACTATTGATCTTAAATCTGCGTATCATCAGATCCTACTGCATCCATCTAGTACAAAACTAACATCCTTTATCACACCATTTTAGTGTTATAGATTTGTTCGGATGCCGTTTGGACTAGCTTCCACTGCAGTGCTATTTCAACGGCTCATGCATAAGATTTTGGGTGATGTTGGGGGAGCCACTTATTTTCAAGATGACATATTCATCATGGGGAAGGATAAAATGGAACATGATGCTAAGCTAATGCTGGTTATGGAAAGGCTTGCCAAGAATGGCCTTACCGCTGAGATAAATAAGTGCAAGTTTGCTAGAGAATCCGTCACGTATTTGGGTCATGAAGTAGGTAAGCAAGGTATTCTTCCAAAGGGAAGTATTTTGGCTGTGATTAGGGATGCTCCTGCTCCAAATTCTAAAGATGGGTTAGGTACTTTTTGGGATTAGTTGAATCCTATGCAAAATTTATGGAACACTTTTCCACCAAAACTTATGAGTTGAGACAGTTGATTAAAGAGAAACAGGAATTTAAGTGGGATGCTTAATTGAATAAGGATTTTGAACAATTAAACAAGATATCTGTTCTGCTATTCCCCTACAAGGATTTGACAACCAAGAACAAAGTATACTCACTGTTGATGCTAGTAGGAAAGGTCTTGGGGTGGTACTTACACAAACATCAAAGAAGGGTTTTGAAAGTAACATTGCATTTGCTTCACGTGCTCTATCGTCTACAGAAGATACATTTTCTGTTATTGAAAAGGAAATGGTGGCAGGTGTTTGGGGCACGGAAAAATTTAGGCATTACCTATGGGGTTCTAAGTTTGTATTGAGAACAGATCATAAACCTTTGGTTGAGGTTTTAACATCAAAGGCATTGCAAAAGCTACTCCCCGCATAGCTAAAATGTTGTTACGATTGTTGGATTATGTTTATGATGTGGAATATTTCCCAGGCATAAGAAATAAGGTGGCTGATTAATTGAGCCGTTCTCCATTACCCATTCAAGCAACTAATGTATGTGAGTGGGATGATTATAGTGTCGCCATTGCGGATGTAGTTGAGAGAGACATAACTAATTTGGAGAATAATGTTGTTAGTAGGGAGACATGGATTTCCACTTACAATATAGCCAATGTCTTGCAAAGAATAATAGGTTATGTTAGAAGTGGTTGGCCTTGTAAGAATAAATTAACCCAAGATTACATTATGTGGTGGGAGGTCAGTGATGAATTGACTATTAATGATGATGATTTCCTCATGAGAGGTGATAAGATGGTACCTCCTGAAGTACTTAGGGAGAAAATTCTTGCAGTAACTCATGAATGACATTTGGGAATAGTCAAGTCAAAGAAAAGAGTGAAAATGTCCTACTGGTGGCCTGGGATGGATGGTGATATTGAAATAATGGTGCGGAATTGCATGGTGTGTGCTAATGCAGACAAATCCTTGAAGGTGTTTAGACCTGCCTTAGGTTCGAGTTCATGTCCAGAAGGTCCATGGGAAGATGTAGTGGTAGACATATTGGGTCCAATATCTAAGTCTGTTTATAGTACTTTCGGTGACTCCAAATATGTGATTGTATTACTAGATCTTTATTCTATGTGGCCTGAATACAAACTGTGTGAGAAGATTGACTCGTCTGTGGTAATCTCATTTATATCAGGTGTGTTTTTGAGAGAGGGCATTCCAAGATCTATTTTGAGTGACAATGGTCCTCAATTTGTGTATGAGAAGTGGAAGAAATTCTTGTCTAGGAATGGCTACCATTCAGCAGGCAGTGGGACTGTGGAGCACTTCAACCGTGTGATTATGGGTTCTGTACAAGCTGCAATTGGTGCAGGAAAGGATTGGAAAAGAGAACTTGCATGCATGATGTGGGCTTACAGGATCACACCAACCCTTACGGGGTAAAATCCCTTTAAGATACTTAGGGGAAGAGAGCCGTCCACTAAAGATAATACAGCATGGTTAAATCTGAAGAGTCAGAGTAAATGGTCCCCTGCTATAGTCAAGAGCAACAATTTTTAAGGCACAGAGAGTTTATAAAGAACATTATGATCATAGTCACAAGGTAAAAGAAGTCAAACTTGAGCCAGGTGATTGGGTCAAAGTTAAATTGACGTGTAAAACACCAAAAGGTAATATCAAGTTCTCTAAACCTCTTCAGGTTAAGAAGATGTTTAAGTGTTCAGCCTTATTGAGTGATGGGAAAGCGTGGCATTATGGTAGATTGGCTAAATGCAGTGGCAATGTGAAGCAGAGTGGTGTGGATGTGCAGGAGAAAGCTGCATTAGATTTTGAGTGGTTATGGGCGGAGGTTGAGGGTGGAGAAAAGCACATACATGTTGAACAGGAACATCCCTTGGTACATAATCAACATGAGGGTTTGTTGGGTTCCACTCTGTTAGAATGGGGTCTTTGGTTGACAGTCAGGTTACCCCCTGTTCTAGCAAAGACCCTCACTCTAGTCAGGGTAAAAGAGAATCACCCTCAGCTAACCCCTGTTTCCCCCTTGGCAGCTTGGCAGAGCAGAAGGCTTAACTTCAGAGTGCTAGGTGTAAAGTATTTGTACCAACACACATAGGGCCTGATTCTAACTTTGGAGGACGGTGTTAAACCGTCCCAAAAGTGGCGGATATACCACCTACCGTATTACGAGTTCCATAGGATATAATGGACTCGTAATACGGTAGGTGGTATATCCGCCACTTTTGGGACGGTTTAACACCGTCCTCCAAAGTTAGAATCAGGCCCATAGTAACTTAATGAAAACACTAAAAAATGACACAAAACAGGTTTAGAAAAATAGGAAATATTTATCTAAAAAAACAAGACCAAAATGACAAAAATCCACAATATACAAGTCAAGTTATCAATTAAAAAGCAAAACGAGTCTTTATGTAGTTTAAAACACACACTAACACTGTTAGCGTGAAAATGTACCTTGGGTGCATCAAAAACAACCCGCATGGGTGGGTGTGCATCAAAAAGGGCTTGCGATGCGTCTATTTCACTAACGAGCGAGACCTTGCATCATTTCTCCTTTTGTCGGGTGGGGCGTGTAGTTTCTTCTCTCCGCAGGAGAGCAATGCGTCGATCCGGTCAGCACTCTCGGGTCCGGGCAGGCTGTGCGTTATTTTTACATGCCCAGCGGTGCTTGCGTCGGAAATCCAGCCGCACGATGATCCGAAAACCACGCAGCACGTGTTGAGAACTCCCAGCCTCCATCAGCGATGCTGCGCGTCTTTTCTCCAGCTCCGCGCGTTGATTCTTCAGTCGCGTTTCAGGCGAGCAGCGATATTTAGCCGCAAAGTACCATCACGTCGTTTTTTCAGCCGCAGATCAGAGTCGCATCGATCTTTTCCCCGCACAGCGCTCTAGTACCTCACTTGTGTGGGTAGGCCTAGTGCCCACAACAGGGAATGCCCCAAAACACAACGTGGACACATCATGGGAATGGGGTGATAACATGAGGGCAAATTCTGATCACCTTTCTTAAAAATATGTACACTAACCAATTCCTACCAAGAGGTAATAAAGTCTGCCTTAACAGCAGCTGTTAGAAATTGGGGCCCATATTTATACTTTTTTAGCGCTGCATTTGCACTGCTTTTTGACGGAAAAGCGGTGCAAACTTACAAAATACTATTGTATTTTGTAAGTTTGCGCCGCTTTTGCGTCGAAAAATGAAGCAAATGCGGCGCTAAAAAAGTATAAATATGGGCCTGGGTCTCTAGTTGGCAGAGGTATACACCCTTGTCCAAGTAGGGACCACAATCCTATGAGGGTAAGTCACACACAATCCAAATTATCCTGTGCCCACCCTCTGGTAGTTTGGCACTGAGCCTGAGGCTTAACTTAGAAGGCAATGTGTAAAGTATTTGTGCAATAAATTATGCAATAACACAGTGAAAACACCACAAAACGACACCACACAGGTTTAGCAAAATATAAGATATTTATCTGAGTAAATTAAGGTCAAATCGATCAAGATTTGATAATCTCAAGTTGAAATATCACTTTTGCAATAATAAGAAGAGTCTTAAGTCTTTCAAAATCAGCAATTGTCTCTTGTGTGCACAAAGTACCTGGTATGTGTAAAAATTACACGCATGGAGAAAGCAAAGGAGCAGATGCATGGAAAAAGGAAGGTGTGCATCGGATTTCCAGGTGCACACAGACGATGCATCGATCCTTTTCCATGCGGCAAGGGCTTTGCGTGGAATTCCGGCACCCAGGCTTGAATCCTTCTTGTGATGCGGGGTCTTATGACGCCATGGGACAATGCGTGGAAATCCTGGGCGTGCTGGATGAAGTCACAGGCGTCGGAGTTTCTGTCACATGGCAGGCACTGTGTCGATTCCTCATGCAGGAAGTCGAGCTGCATCATCGATTCGGTGGGCTGTGCGTCAAAGTTCCGGCAAGCTCAATCCAAGCCCTTAGAGAGCACTTCTCAGTAGAGTCAGAGGCCAGCAAGGCAGCAGGACAGCAGCAAGGCAGCAGTCCTTTGCAGCAAAGCAGTCCAGGTGAGTCCTTTTGGCAGCCAGGCAGCTCCTCTTGGCAGGTTGCAGGATCTGATTCAGAGTGTCTGTCCCAGAAAGTGTCTGAATTGGTAGGGTCAGGAACCCAGTTTATATACCCAAAAGTGCGGTTGAGGTGGGGGAGACTCCAAAGAGTGGTTTTGAAGTACATAAGGTCCCCTTTCAGTACATATCTGTCTGCCAGGGTCCCAGGAGGGGTTTTGCAGTCCTTTGTGTGCAAAAATATGCTGTATATAGCTAACCCAAACATGGTCACAACTTCCAAAAGTGTGACTTTGCAGATCAGGAAGTAGGGACAAAACTGATGAACTTTTATGTGCAGTTGAGTCAAACAATACAAGACAAGCGGGTGTTATCTGTCAATTTGAATGTTTTTCTCTATAGATTCCTCCAGAGACTCTCTACAGAACTACATCTCTTTCCAAGATGGTGGTCAAGGGACAGGCAATGTTCTAAGAATTTCCCTCTCTATCCAGAAGTGGACAATAATTCAATTTCCATGTTCTCAGAGATGTCAAGGAGAATAGTACACCTTATTTCTAGTAACTAAGCCAAATGGAAGGCTGCCAGAAATTGGGTCTCTAGTTGTCAGAGGTATGAACCCTGTCCAAGTAGGGACCACAATCCAAATCAGGGTGAGTCAGTTACACTTCCTAAATTAACCTGTGCTCACCCTCTGGTAGCTAGGCACAGAGCAATCAGGCTTAACTTAAGAGGCAATGTATAAAGTATTTGTGCAAAACACACACACAGTAACAGTGAAAACACCACCAAAAGACTCCACATGGATTTAGAAAAATAGAGAATATTTATCAGAGTAAAGCAAGACCAAAACAACAAAAATTTAATCAGTAAAAGTCGCAATATGTAGTAAGGGTCTTGATGATGCAAAAACTCTAGAGAAAATCGGGGAAGCCATTACAAAACTGAGATCGGAGAAAACTCATGGCCGACAAGTACCCAGCAGAATATTATTCTAAATTCCGGGACATTTTATTGCCTCAACTCCATTGCCTATACACAGAAGCACTGCAGAGGGGTACCTTCCCCCATGACTTGAACTAGGCCACGATAGTGGTACTGCCTAAGTCCCAGCCCCCTCTGTGTCATGTGCAGACTACCGACCGATATTGCTAATCAACAGCGAAATCAAGATTTTCGGTAATATACTGCCACTCGCCTCAAGTCAGTTTTATGATACCTGATCCATCCCAACCAATGCGGCTTCATGGCCACCCACAGCACCAGACACTGACTACGGAGGCTACACGTTGCCCTGGCGCACAGACACATGCTCCTCTCCCCACTGGCTCTCCTTCTCATCAACTTCGAAAAAGCGTTTGACATGGTGGACTGGGGCTACCTGGACCTCGTCCTTCATAAGGCAGGCCAGGGAAGCCCTTTTCGGCGCCTGGTCAAACTCCTATACCATATGCTGACAGCCCGTGTTATAGTAAATGGGAAGCTCTCAGAAGTCTTTCCTGTCGGGAGGGGCAGAAGGAGGGCTGCCCCCTGTTCTTTCTCCTCTTCGCCCTAGCCATAGAGCCATTTGCACAGATGGTCCACAGAGACGCCTTCATAGAGGGTTGGCAGTGGGCCGGAGGACCACATTGCGCTTTACACTGATGATGTTTTGCTCTATCGGTTGCAGCCAGAGTTGAGTGGACCCAGGTGTCTCCAACTACTGCGCATATTCAGAGACGCCTCCGGCCTTAAGATCAATTATAAGAAATCTCTCCTGGTCCCGCTTTTGGAGTCTCGTGACCAGATTGACTGGCAAATTACCATTCCCATCTGCGCCAAAGCTTTACCTACCTCGACATGAAAGTAGCACTCGACCCGACTATGACTTGGGCCCTTCACCTCACCCCTCTTATCCGGAGGGTGAAAGCAGACCTGGGACAGTGGCAGATGTTGCCGCTAAACGTCATGGGCCGCATTGCACTGTATAAAATGCTTATCTTGCCCCGATTCCTTTACATCCTTCAAAACCTTCCCCTGTGGCTCCCTCACCACTGGTTTCGGGAGATGGATGCTATGGCTCGCTCCTTTGTGTGGCGCAGCGGCTGGCCAACTTATACTGCTACTACTTAGCCGCCCGGGTCCTCACCATCAACGACTGGCTCACTGGAGGCTGGGATGATCCAACCTACCACCTAGTACTGTCCACAATGGGGTTCTCACATCCTATGAACATGCTCTACGGATGCCGATTCCCAAGACCATGCCCCAGGTCACTAGCTAGGTCTTATATGGTTGGCGGGCAGCTCAAAGACTGACAGGGTGGTAGGGCCGGGTCACCTAGCACACCACTTTGTGGCATGGACAGTAGTTACAAGAGGTTGCCACCCTAGAGGGCTTTTCGAGATGGGACGCCATAGGCATAATGATGGTGGGAGACATCTGGGAGGGCACACACATGATGTCCTTTCAACACCTCCAAGAAACATATACACTGGCTTAGACACAGTTCCACAAATTCCTATAACTGAGACATGCACTGAGAACACATACCCCTATACCTTAATTTAGCTCCATGGAAGCTCCATGGAAGCCAAAGTGATTATGGGGTCTCTGGGAACTGGGGGTGATCTCACAGATCTACCGCTCTCTTGTACCGAACACCTCACCGCCTCTCCAACCCCTGCGGACCTGCTGAGAATCCTGGATTGGTCCTCTAGATGACGAGGACTGGCAAGACACACTGATGGCGCCACGAGTCTTTACAATCTCAGCCAGACTGTGCATGGTGCGGATGTATTACTTGCACTCTGCCTACTTGTCCCCGGCTAGGCTTTTCCAGGCTGGAGTCAAACCGGACCCTTAATGTAACAGGTGCACCTATTCACCGGCAGACTTCTTTTATGTAGCGTGGTCCTGCCCCAAGATCCAATGATACTGGGCACAAATCCTGAACGAACTCTCCACACTGTTGGACCTCACACTGGTTCCCTCTCCCAGGATGGCCCTGCGGGGGGAGATGGAGAATGTTGGAAACTCCCAAGCTACTCAAACACATGTGGGTACGGCCCTACTAATTGAGAAAAGAGACATTGCTGGGCACTGGGCATCCAAGACCTCCCCATCAGTGCAATTATAGAAGAAGGGGATGGATTGGTGCGCCCAAATGGAAAGACCGGTCTACCAGGCGAGGGGATGTGAGGGTAAATATCACAAGATCTGGGGCGTATGGCTGGGTCTTGCCTGAACACAATCAATAGTCTGATTACTTTATTATATAGCCATGTTCATCCATGTAACTGTACCTGTACCTGATTGTGATATTTAGGCATTGGGACCTGTCTTCCTGTATGTGACATGTTGTTATATGTATAAATAAATAAAAGTTGGTTATCAAAAAAAAAAGTTGGGGTATGATTTTTTAAATATTAAATCTAAAATAGTGCTTAGAAGTCACAAGTGGTCAAAAAGTTACTTGATGTCGCGAGGGACCGGTGCAAATCCAAAGTTCAAGTTGACCATGATGGAGGGTAGGTTGACTACAGAACCCATGCAGGGTCAGCTGAAACAGTACCTTTGATGGAGCAAAGCGTTGAAGTTAAGGGCTCAATGTGGTGATATTTCCCATGCACTTGGGTCACTGTGTTGTTGTCGGGCGCCACTGTAGTGAGTGCAATGCATCATTGTCAAACCTCACAGAGTGTCGTCGTCGGGCTGAGCAGGCTGTGAATCCATTGTCGAACAGCCTCTGCATTGCCGTCGAAGGAGTGATGCAGTGGAATTTCTCACGCACTCAAGGAGATGTATCAGTTTTTACAGAAATCAGCTGCAGAACCCACTTCTGAGGCTCAGGACTGGAGGGGGCACCACAAGCAGGGGTGGGACTCAAACATGACAGAGTCCAGCAGCACCAGGAGAGTTGCAAGCAGTCTTTGATTTCCCTGAGACTGCAGAAGAAAAAGGAGCCAGCCAGCAAGCCCTTGGAGTCACTCTGGGTTCAGCAGGATGGGTCCAGTCGTTGTCCTCAGCATGGCAATGTTAATATCAAATCAATCAATGCACACAACAACAAGATGCCTTTATACACAAACGATACATTTTCATACACAAACAAAGTCAGATCACCCCTGTTGGATTACTCGTCATTAACTCTCCCTCAACCCCAGCACAAAGGTACGTGGTTAGGCAGCCTCTGCAACCCAGGCCTGAAGGTTAATGACTGACAGGTGGGGTAACACTTAGCTGAAATCCAAACACGCAAGCTTAGATCAGATACCACAGATAGGCAGCAACACTTCAATGGTCCCCAGAGATTGGCCTCAATAAAGTACAAATGGCGAGAGGGTTGCATGCATTCCCAAAACACCATAAAGTTGGATGCCACATGTAGTTAGGTGCACTTAGCCAATCAGGACACAGTACACAGCACACAGCGACCACGAGACCCTCAGACCGGACATCTGGACACATACTAGCTGGCCCACATAGTGTCCACGCCAGGTCGAGTTCCACCTTCATTCCCTATCTGGAAATTGTATCCACGACTCCTTGTCAACAGTTTGCATATTTCACCAGGGAAATAATTTTTTATGTGTTTATTGCCCCCAGAAAAATATATAAAACTTGGGTCATTTTTATGTCGTATGAGAGACAGTCCGTAGGCCCTTGTGCTGTAACTGTTCTCCTGGCCATCATGTTTAATTAAACAAACCATTTCCTGTTTAGCCAGATGCCTCTTTTAGCTTGTTGTTTAAGGCAAATCCTCATTCGAGTAACATTTTGGCGTGCCAGATAGGAGCTGATTGATTCTTCGAACTCAACAGCGACAAAAGGAAGGAGACCCCGCCTGGAGTGATTAACATTTGTGTAAACAAGAAAGGTGAGCAGGCGCCGCAATTGATTGAAAGTTCTGCTGAATCAATGGGGCGGAAGTCCGTCCTGAAGCCGCCATCACAAAGGTAGGAGACTACATCAGAACCTTAGTCCTAGCATTTGACATGTGGCAAACAAGGAAAAATCACAATCCGTTGAAGTCACCCTCTTGATTGTCAGTGTCGGAAAGGGTGATCGCTCGAATTGCTTGGCGTAGCACAGCTGGTACACTTGTCCCTTGGGTGTAGTACAGGGTTTTGGGATTTTTGGGTTGCTGGCTGCTTGGACTGCTGGGCGTGACACAGATGATATGCATGCAGCCCTGGTTGTGACATAGGGCCAGCTCTCTGTTTTAAGAGTTGCTTTCACTTGGGCTGCTGGGCAGGATGCAGTTGGTATGTGTAGGCTCTGAGTGTGATATAAGGCCCACATCTCAATGTTATTAGGCTATCCTGGTTTTCTCAGTGCCACCGGTTACTTAACACTGGTGGTACTTAAAAGAAGTGAGAGGTGTGCTTCGCTTGGACCGCTGGGCGTGACACAGATGGTAAGCAGGACCGCTGGGTGTGACATGGGAGGAATTTGGACGTTAGGGTACTAGAGCGATTGGGATCCTTGAGATTAGGCATATCTGTTTTTTGCCAAGAAAGGTCTATGGTCATTTAAGTAAGTCCTTTCTTGCTCCACATAAATTGTTTCAATCTTTCTCCCGAGCTGGTATGAACCGGAATATCAGGCGCCCCTAGCTTTAAACAGCGCAGAGCTCCCCTTGGTTACAGGATAATGTGCACTTGTAGTGGGCAGGGCTAAGGTATTGCAGACAGGCCATTCCCTGGATTTTTTGGGGCCTAGTAGGCATCTCCCATTCAAGTTGAAATGGTGTTGTTTGGATATTATGATGCTGGTAGACCAATAGGATTATGTTTGTCTTTAATGTTGAATGTTGTGTTGTTGTCAATGTTTAATGTATATGTTAGACTTTTCATCCTTGGCGTGGTCTCCCTTAACTTTTTGCCTCTGTTCCCCAGGTTGTTGATGTGTGCTGGACTCTGATTTTGCTATTTTTGTTACTCTGGGCACTTTACCACTGCTAACCAGTGCTAAAGTGCAAGTGCTCCTGTTTAAATTATATGTAAGTGGTTCATCCATGATTGGCATATTTGATTTACTATTAAGTCCCTAGTAAGGTGCACTAGAGGTGCCAGGGCCTGTAAATCAAATGCTACTAGTGGGCCTGCAGCACTGGTTGTGCCACCCACATAAGTAGCTCTGTAATCATGTCTCAGACCTGCTCCTGCAGTGTCTGTATGTGTATTTTTACACTGTAAATTCGACTTGGCAAGTGTACCCACTTGCCAGGCCTAAACCTTCCCTTTACTTACATGTAAGGCACCCCTAAGGTAGGCCCTAGGTAGCCCCAAGGGCAGGGTGCAGTGTATGGATAAGGTAGGACATATAGTAATGTGGTTTATATGTCCTGACAGTGAAATACTGCCAATTTCGTTTTCACTGTTGCAAGGTCTGTCTCTCTCTCATAGGATAATATGGGGGCTACCTTTAAATATGATTAAAGTGTAGATTCCCCTAGAGAGTAGATGGACATGTGGAGTTTGGGATCCCTGAACTCACAATTTAAAAATACATCTTTTAGTAAAGTTGATTTTAAGATTGTGAGTTTGAAAATGCCACTTTTAGAAAGTGAGCATTTTCTTGCTTAAACCATTCTGTGACTCTGCCTTGTTTGTGGATTCCCTGTCTGGGTCAGTTTGACAGTTGGGTTGTTTTTCACCTCACACCAGACAGTGACACAAAGGGAGCTGGGGTGTGATCTGCATCTCCTGATTAGCCATCTCTGCTAGGAGGGAGGGGTGGAGTGGTCACTCTCATCTGAAAGGACTGTGCCTGCCTCTGACAATGCTGTCTCCAGCCCCCTGGTGTGTGTCTGAGGCCTTGCCTGGGCAAGGCAGGATTTCACAAGTAGGTGTGAGTCCCCTTTGAAGGAAGGTGACTTCAAAGACTAAAATGGGTATAAGAAGGGCACCCAAACTTACAAACTTTAGAAACACTTCTGGAATCAAGGGGAACCTCTGCCTGGAGAAGAGCTGATCGCTGAGGAACAAGTGCTGCCCTGCCTGTGACTGTGCTTTGTGGAGCTTTCCTGCAGTGCTGCTTCTGCCAGAGTAAGAGGGCAAAGACTGGACTTTGTGTGCCTTCCATCTTGAAGAAGAAATCTCCAAGGGCTTGATGTAGAGCTTGCCTCCTGTTATTGAAGTCTCAGGGATAGCAAAGACTTCTTCCTGCCAGCATCTGGAGTCTCTGGAGAGACCCCTACTCTGCTCTGTGGTGCCCTTCCAGTTCCTGGGACCCTGAAAGGAGAGGCTGGCAGCCTAAGGACAAAAATACACGCACCGCGCGGAGAAAAGATCGACGCGAATCCGATCGCGGCTGAGAAAACGACGCGACGCCGGCTCCGCAGCTGAGAAACGACGCCGCTGGAAACGCGACCGGAGAATCGACGCCCGGAGCAGGAGAAACGACGCGCAGCATCGCTGACGAAGGCTGAGAGATCGCAACCAGCGCCGCGGGACTTCGGACCGTCGCGTGGCTGGCTTTTTCGACGCGCCTCGCCGAGCCGAGCTGTTTTCAACGCATATACCCGTGCAGGGTTATTTTCGACGCACACCGCCCGTGCGGGGTTATTTTTGCCGCAAACCAGGTACACTTACACGCTAGCAGCGCTAGTGTGTTGTTACAACTACCTAAAGACTCTTTTTATTTTAAACCTTTAAAAAATCATAACTTGACTTGTGTATGTTGGATTTTTGTCGTTTTGGTCTTGTTTTGTCTAGATAAATATTTCCTATTTTTCTAAACTGGTGTTGTGTCATTTTGTAGTGTTTTCATTAAGTTACTGTGTGTGTTGGTACAAATACTTTACGCCCAGCACTCTGAGGTTAAGCCTACTGCTCTGCCAAGCTACCAAGGGGGTAAGCAGGGGTTAGCTGAGGGTGATTCTCTTTTATCCTAACTAGAGTGAGGGTCCTTGCTTGAACAGGGGGTAACCTGACTGTCAACCAAAGACCCCATTTCTAACATTGGTGACCAGCGGTCGGGATTTGGACTTGTATTTGTACTTGACATACAGTAATTAAGTGTACACTACTGTTTTGATCTCAGACCACTACGTGACCACATACTACTAGTCTTGTGATTTTTGTTTTTTTACTTGGACTGTTTTTCTCGGCATTCAGTTTCTTTTTTTTCGCTGATCCCGTGATTGACTTTTCTGAAACTTCATTTGAGAACTTGCTTTTCTGTTTTTGGAACTGTGCATATTTTTTTAACCTCTCATCATGTCTCAGTCTGGAGATGCCCTAGCTGAAACTGCTTTTGATTTGGAGAAATTGGAGAGCTACAAGGTGGCTCAGTTGAAGCAGTTTTGTAGGAATGTTGGCTGTCCCATTGAGAGCTCATCCAAGAAGGATGAGTTGCAAAAGGCGCTGAGGGCCTGGGTGACAGCCAAAGCAGCTGAGGGGCACACAGATGAGGAGCCAGAGGGGGAAGAGGAGTTGCAAGTCACTCACACTGATGTAGTGGGTGGGCCTGCTATGTCTCAGGGGAGAATCTCCAGGGCAGGTAGCAGTGTGTCCTCCAAGAGTCTGACACCTGGAGAGTTACAGGACAGACAGGCAGAGAGGGAGTACCAGTTGGAGCTGAAAAGGCTCAGTCTAGAGGTGGAACAGAGAAAACTGACCCTTGAGGGGGAACAGAGAAAGCTGACCCTTGAGGTGGAACAGAGAAAGCTGGCCCTTGAGGAAAGGAAGATAAACATGGCTCATGAGCTCAGTTTAAAAGAGATTGATCAGAGGAGTCAGTCCAGTAGGGATGGTGGCAGCAATTCTACAGTGCAGCCTGAGAGAAGGGTACACATCCCAAAAGACCTTGTGAGGGATTATAAGAGGGAGGATGATATCTACTTGTGGTTCAAGGGTTATGAGTCAGCTCTCCACATGAACCTGGTCCCTGAAGCTCATTGGGGGGCAGCCCTGTGGAAGCATTTTGAGGCAGAGGGGAGGGACACACTGACGGCCTTAGGGGATGCTCAGAGTCTCACCTACCCTGCCATGAAGGAGGCCTTACTTACCAGGTATGGTCTCACCCCTGAGCAGTACAAGGAGAAGTTTAGATCCTACAAGAGAAAGGAATCCCAAACATGGTTGGAATGTGTTGATTCTTATTGCAGGTCACTGGATGGTTGGGTGAAGGGCAGTAAGGTAAACACGTATGAGGGGCTTTACAATTTAATTGCTTGGGAGCACTTGTACAGTTTATGTTTTCCAGAGCTGCGCCAGCACCTCATTGACAGCAAGCTGACTGACCCCAGGAAGCTTGCACAGGAAGCGGACCGCTGGGAGAGCACCAGGGTCCAAAAGAGGTATGGGGGAGACCACGCCAAGGGTGGGCAGGGTCCCTCTCAGAAGAAAGGGGGGGGGTAAGGGCAAACAGGATGAGTTCTCTAAAGGGCCCCAAACTGATTCCCAGGGTAAGGATTCCCAACCCCCCAGTGAAAAGAGGCCATGGTTCTCCAAAGGGAAGCCAATGGCAGGTGGTCCCCTACGTAAGTGCTATTCATGTGACCAGGTGGGTCATGTGAGGGGGGACCCCAAATGCCCCAAAAGTACACCGGCACCCACTGGTGCACCGTCCCAGGGTTTGGCCAGTGTAGCGCTTGGGGAGGAGTTGGTTTCAGGTGGGTGGGAACCAGCAGAAATGACCCTTGTCTCACTAGGGGACAGTGAGATGGTCCAGAGAAACCTAGTGCCTGATAACACTAAGAAGTACAGGCAATGGGTGACCATCAATGGACAGAGGGTGGAGGCTCTGAGAGACACAGGAGCCAGTGTGACTACAGTGAGGAGTCACCTGGTGTCTGAAGAGCAGATTGATCCCCGGGTACTTCACCAAGTAGTTGCAGTAGACAACTCTGAGCGCCTCTGCAGAGTGGCGCAGGTTCCCTTTGAATGGGGGGGGGTCTCAGGTTCCTGGAAAGTAGCTGTGAGTCCAACCATGCCTGTTGATTGTTTGCTAGGCAACGACCTGGAGGATTCCCCTTGGAAGGAGGTGGAACACAGGTCTCACTTGGAGATGTTGGGTCTGCCTGGGTGGGTATGCGTATCCACCCGGTCTATGGCAGCCAATCAGGGTAGTCAAGAGCCCCTGGAGCCTGAAACAGTGGCCCAGGGGACCGCCAAGAAGAGGAAAGGCAGGAGGCGCGGGAAACCCGCCCCAGAAGTTCCCACGGTCCGGGAGGAGGCAGAGCCTGAGGGTGATGCCCCGGAACCTACAGGGGAACAGGTGGCTGAACTGGGGGAGGTCCCTGAGCTGTCGCAGTGGCAGCAGGAAGGGGGACCCACCAGGGAAGTATTCTGCACAGCGCAGAAGGAATGCCCTACTCTTGAGGGACTGCGGCAGCAGGCTGCAGCCCAGGCGGCTGGCGGAGCGCCAGGTACTCACCTGATTTACTGGGAGGATGGCCTCCTGTATAGTGAGCCTAAGGTTCCTGAGCCGGGGTCAGCTCGTATGCTGGTGGTACCCCAGGGCTTCAGGACCTTCCTACTGGGTTTGGCTCATGATGTGCCTTTGGCAGGACATCTAGGGCAGGACAAGACCTATAAGAGGCTTGGCTCCCACTTTTACTGGCCCTTGATGAACAAGCAGTCAGCTGCTTATTGTAGATCTTGTCAGACTTGTCAGGCAAGTGGCAAGAGTGGGGGGAAATGCAAAGCTCCCCTCCAACCTTTACCGGTAGTCAGTACTCCCTTTGAAAGGGTAGGAATTGACATTGTGGGGCCTCTGGATCCCAAGACAGCCCTGGGCAACAGGTTCATCCTGGTCTTGGTGGACCATGCCACACGGTACCCAGAGGCTATTCCTCTAAGGACGGTCACCGCCCCCGTGGTGGGACGTGCCTTGATGGGGGTTTTTACCCGCATGGGGTTCCCCAAGGAGGTAGTATCTGATAGGGGTACAAACTTCATATCCACTTATATGAAGTCTCTGTGGAAGGTGTGTGGGGTAACCTACAAGTTCACCACCCCTTACCACCCCCAAAGTAATGGTCTGGTTGAGAGATTCAACCGCACCTTGAAAGGCATGATTCAGGGCCTGTCAGAGCCCTTGAGGCGTAAGTGGGACGTCCTCTTGCCATGCCTTCTGTTCGCTTACAGGGAGGTGCCTCAAAAGGGACTTGGCTTTAGCCCCTTTTAGCTCATCTATGGCCACCCTGTGAGGGGACCGCTCAGTCTGGTGAAGGAGGCTTTGGAGAAAGCTCCTAGTAAACCACCCCAGGATGTATTTAGTTACATGCTGGCACTAAGAAACCAGACTGCCCGCTTCAGGCGTCTCGCTCAGGAGAACCTGGAAGCAAGCCAGGAGGACATGAAACGGTGGTACGACCAGAATGCCACTCTGGTTGAGTTTCAGCCTGGACAAAAAGTGTGGGTCATGGCACCAGTAGAGCCTAGGGCTCTCCAAGATAAGTGGACTGGGCCTTTTGAGGTGGTGGAAAGAAAGAGCGAGGTCACCTATCTGGTAGACTTGCAATCCCCCAGGAACCCCTTGAGGGTCCTACATGTCAACCGCCTCAAACCCCACTTTGAGCGAACTGAGCTATCCATGCTCCTAGCGACAGATGACGGGGTGGAGGAAGAGAGTGAGCCTCTTCCTGACCTCCTGTCTGTAGGAGAGAAAGATGGGTCTGTGGAGGGAGTGATCCTCTCCCCCTCCCTGACTGAGGAACAGCAGAGGGACTGTCGCCACGTGCTGGGACAGTTCGCCTCACTGTTTTCCCTGATCCCAGGAGTCACACACCTGTGCACACATGATGTGGACACTGGGGACAGTACACCTGTTAAACATAAGGTTTACAGGGTGACTGACCGGGTGAGGGCTTGCATTAAGGAGGAAGTCTCCAAGATGTTAGCCCTAAGGGTTATTGAGCACTCCAGCAGTCCTTGGGCCAGCCCAGTGGTCTTGGTCCCAAAGGCTACTGCTCCTGGTGCCACTCCAGAACTTAGGTTCTGTGTGGACTACCGGAGTCTCAATGCGGTCAGCAAGACTGACGCACACCCCATCCCCCGAGCTGATGAGCTCATTGATCGGTTAGGAGCTGCCAAGTACCTCAGTACGTTTGATTTAACATCTGGGTACTGGCAGATTGCCTTAACTGAAGGGGCAAAGGAGAGGTCAGCATTCTCTACCCCCGATGGGCACTTCCACTTCAATGTGATGCCCTTTGGGATGAAGAATGCCCCTGCCACCTTTCAGAGGTTGGTCAACCAGGTGTTGGCAGGACTGGATGAGTTCAGTGCCGCCTACCTGGATGACATTGCTGTGTTTAGTTCCACATGGGAGGAACACCTGCAACACCTCTGGAGAGTGTTAGAGGCCCTGCAGAAGGCAGGCCTCACTATTAAGGCGAGCAAGTGCCAAATAGGGCAGGGTTCTGTTGTGTACTTAGGACACCAGGTGGGGAGTGGCCAGGTGGCACCCCTCCAGCCTAAGATTGACACGATTCTGGCTTGGGAGCCTCCCAAGACCCAGACTGAAGTGAGAGCCTTTTTAGGTCTCACAGGATACTATCGGAGGTTCGTTAAGGGATATGGTACCATTGTTACCCCCTTAACTGAGTTGACTTCTAAGAAGCAACCCAAGAAAGTGATCTGGACAGAGGCTTGCCAGAACGCTTTTGATGCCCTGAAGGCTGCCATGTGCACAGCACCGGTGCTGAAGGCACCTGACTACTCCACGGAGTTTGTTGTACAGACAGACGCCTCAGAGCATGGTATTGGAGCAGTACTCTCACAGCTGAATGAAGAGGGCCTGGATCAACCCGTAGCCTTCATTAGCAGGAGGTTACTACCCAGGGAACGTAGGTGGAGTGCCATAGAACGTGAAGCGTTTGCTGTGGTCTGGGCACTGAAGAAGCTAAGACCCTACTTGTTTGGGACTCACTTCCGAGTTCAGACCGACCACAGACCCCTCAGATGGTTAATGCAGATGAGGGGTGAGAACCCAAAACTGTTGAGGTGGTCCATTTCCCTACAGGGGATGGACTTTACGGTGGAACATCGACCCGGTACAGAACACGCCAATGCTGATGGTCTGTCCAGGTTCTTCCGCCTTAGTGATGAGAACTCCCATGAGGTTGGGTAGTTGCTCCCCACTTTTAGCTGGGGGGGACACGTGTTAGACTTTTCATCCTTGGCGTGGTCTCCCTTAACTTTTTGCCTCTGTTCCCCAGGTTGTTGATGTGTGCTGGACTCTGATTTTGCTATTTTTGTTACTCTGGGCACTTTACCACTGCTAACCAGTGCTAAAGTGCAAGTGCTCCTGTTTAAATTATATGTAAGTGGTTCATCCATGATTGGCATATTTGATTTACTATTAAGTCCCTAGTAAGGTGCACTAGAGGTGCCAGGGCCTGTAAATCAAATGCTACTAGTGGGCCTGCAGCACTGGTTGTGCCACCCACATAAGTAGCTCTGTAATCATGTCTCAGACCTGCTCCTGCAGTGTCTGTATGTGTATTTTTACACTGTAAATTCGACTTGGCAAGTGTACCCACTTGCCAGGCCTAAACCTTCCCTTTACTTACATGTAAGGCACCCCTAAGGTAGGCCCTAGGTAGCCCCAAGGGCAGGGTGCAGTGTATGGATAAGGTAGGACATATAGTAATGTGGTTTATATGTCCTGACAGTGAAATACTGCCAATTTCGTTTTCACTGTTGCAAGGTCTGTCTCTCTCTCATAGGATAATATGGGGGCTACCTTTAAATATGATTAAAGTGTAGATTCCCCTAGAGAGTAGATGGACATGTGGAGTTTGGGATCCCTGAACTCACAATTTAAAAATACATCTTTTAGTAAAGTTGATTTTAAGATTGTGAGTTTGAAAATGCCACTTTTAGAAAGTGAGCATTTTCTTGCTTAAACCATTCTGTGACTCTGCCTTGTTTGTGGATTCCCTGTCTGGGTCAGTTTGACAGTTGGGTTGTTTTTCACCTCACACCAGACAGTGACACAAAGGGAGCTGGGGTGTGATCTGCATCTCCTGATTAGCCATCTCTGCTAGGAGGGAGGGGTGGAGTGGTCACTCTCATCTGAAAGGACTGTGCCTGCCTCTGACAATGCTGTCTCCAGCCCCCTGGTGTGTGTCTGAGGCCTTGCCTGGGCAAGGCAGGATTTCACAAGTAGGTGTGAGTCCCCTTTGAAGGAAGGTGACTTCAAAGACTAAAATGGGTATAAGAAGGGCACCCAAACTTACAAACTTTAGAAACACTTCTGGAATCAAGGGGAACCTCTGCCTGGAGAAGAGCTGATCGCTGAGGAACAAGTGCTGCCCTGCCTGTGACTGTGCTTTGTGGAGCTTTCCTGCAGTGCTGCTTCTGCCAGAGTAAGAGGGCAAAGACTGGACTTTGTGTGCCTTCCATCTTGAAGAAGAAATCTCCAAGGGCTTGATGTAGAGCTTGCCTCCTGTTATTGAAGTCTCAGGGATAGCAAAGACTTCTTCCTGCCAGCATCTGGAGTCTCTGGAGAGACCCCTACTCTGCTCTGTGGTGCCCTTCCAGTTCCTGGGACCCTGAAAGGAGAGGCTGGCAGCCTAAGGACAAAAATACACGCACCGCGCACCGTGCGGAGAAAAGATCGACGCGAATCCGATCGCGGCTGAGAAAACGACGCGACGCCGGCTCCGCAGCTGAGAAACGACGCCGCTGGAAACGCGACCGGAGAATCGACGCCCGGAGCAGGAGAAACGACGCGCAGCATCGCTGACGAAGGCTGAGAGATCGCAACCAGCGCCGCGGGACTTCGGACCGTCGCGTGGCTGGCTTTTTCGACGCGCCTCGCCGAGCCGAGCTGTTTTCAACGCATATACCCGTGCAGGGTTATTTTCGACGCACACCGCCCGTGCGGGGTTATTTTTGCCGCAAACCAGGTACACTTACACGCTAGCAGCGCTAGTGTGTTGTTACAACTACCTAAAGACTCTTTTTATTTTAAACCTTTAAAAAATCATAACTTGACTTGTGTATGTTGGATTTTTGTCGTTTTGGTCTTGTTTTGTCTAGATAAATATTTCCTATTTTTCTAAACTGGTGTTGTGTCATTTTGTAGTGTTTTCATTAAGTTACTGTGTGTGTTGGTACAAATACTTTACGCCCAGCACTCTGAGGTTAAGCCTACTGCTCTGCCAAGCTACCAAGGGGGTAAGCAGGGGTTAGCTGAGGGTGATTCTCTTTTATCCTAACTAGAGTGAGGGTCCTTGCTTGAACAGGGGGTAACCTGACTGTCAACCAAAGACCCCATTTCTAACAGTATACATGAAGAAATTGTTAATTTACCCAATTTGTTGTTTGATGCCAAAGTAAGACTCACTATTTTGTTGCCAAATTGCAGTCTGTTGCGATCTAACAATTGCACTTTTTACTAGGATGGTGTTTCTCTATGCATTTGTTTGTTAAATGTTTATTGTTGATGCATCTGTGAATAACATTGAGCTCATTAGATCTAGGAACCCCTGTGCGTATATCCTCCCCCACCAGATTAGGTTTGGTATATCTCTTGTGTATACAGTTCCCATTACCAGAGAGATCCAGTAGTTCCGTTGTACATACTTCCTGTGGCCAGAGTACAAATTCAAAAAAATCGATTAAAAAAGTATCAACTAGAGAAAGAAAACCCTATTAAAAAAATTGAGAAAGGTAGAACTTGTGTAACTTAAAAATCCCCTAAAGAACATAAACTTAGTAGAGTAACGGTCCCCTGAAGACTACCCAAATATCACCATGGCATCGCCTTTAGAACACATGCAGAGTAAGTTTCTCACTCAGGCCAAAAAGCTTAGCAAACTCTTCCACGAGTTACCCACACATACCAAGACTCACATGTTCCCCTGGCTTAAAGAGGAAAGCTTTAGCACTAATACAATTGCACCCACAAGGACATACAAACAAACAAAGTATAAAGGGCAAACAAAGTACAAACAGGAAGCACTGCTAGAGCTCTGTGTCTTTTCTGAGGGAGTCCAGACCGATAACCCATCACCAGTAAGCAAGGTGCCCACATCGCCCCATCATATGTAGGTACGGAGGTGCTCTCCCAATGCCTGCTATCCCTACTTTGGGATACTCTAACCTGCTAGTCGAGGGAGCTCAAGGGGCCCCTACTGATCAGCAGGCTGTTAGGACGAGGCATGGCCGATCATCAGGCCAACAGGCCCTTATACTCCCAGCACCACCCCTGTCCAGCGCTAGAGTACCCTGAAGCTTGACCCCCCCCATCCATTGCGGTTGGCAGACCAAGCCTCAGTGGCATGGAGATCACGCACCCCCCCCTGGTTCCAGAGAACAAACGCGAGTGAAGGGAAGATTTATAGCCGACCAGGATAGTAAGAAAGCTAGCAAGAGTGAGGGAAGAGGACCCAGTTCTCCGAGATATGGCAGTGAGGAGGAAGCCACAGGGTACGCTCAGATAGCTGAGGACACCACTGAAAGCGAGCATGAGAGCACGTCCCAACTTAGAAGGACAGCACATATATCCGAGCGAAGGAAGCAATCTAGGTGGGAGTCAGAGGAAAGGCATGACTGGAGAAGAGAGAGGGAGCTCCCACCCTGGAAGCCCAGCATGAGAGCAGGGTAGTGCGTCCTCCACCTGAGGAGAGCGAAGGGTAGGTATGTAGCCCTGGTCAAGGAAGAATCCGAGAGAGAGTTGAAAGGAACGTTTTTGACAGAGGTCCGTACCTCACCAGAACACCAGCAAAGGAGAGGGGTTGACCTCGAGATTAGGGGCAAAGGCAGCCTGATGCGGACCCAGCTTAGACACAGGCGGACCAAAGTGGCACCACTGCATGCAAACAAGGAGAGTAGTGACAAGGACGTTTGCTACTCCCCCTGAACGCTCAGGACAGGTAAACCAACTCCAAGGGACATGGTAGCTCAGGAGATATTCGCCTGACCCTTTTGTCACCTGCTAGCCTGCTGGACCGAGGAAAGTGATCTGTACAATAGGCCCTGTCCTAAGGAGGGATCCTTCAAACCAGAGGACATAGAGATTGCCGAAGACTGCATCTGACATGGAAGGGGAAATCCCAAGTGGAACTTCCCTTACATGAAGGAGTGTCTCAGGAGATAGGAATGCTATGTAGAGGATAAACCAGTAGCAATGTCCATAACGAGAATATGCCTGTTACCACAGAAGGGCACAACAGAGACCATCTATGTGCCATGGGCCCAGATGGATAAGGAAGTGGTAAGAGCAAAGCTGCTGACATTGTTGGATGGAGCCGGGAAATGCATCTCATGCTTTGAGAAAAACACCACAGGGATCACTCTAGAGACAGGCGATGTTAAAATTCTTCTAAGCAGTATTATCAGTGAACAGACCAACATGGTGTTTACCCTTGCTCGCGTCCCATTGATCACGTTGACCAACTCAGAGCACAAGAGGGATGCATTTAATTCATACAGGCACTAGATATGGAGAACACAGATGTAGGTGGGTTGATGGCGGAAACCATGAGACCTGGGAAGACCATAATAGACTTCCTAGGCAGGATGAGAGAATGGTGGGGACAGGAGACAGGAAAGACATGGACAGATACGGGCCTCAAGTTATTTTCTTTTATATCATCCTCAATGAGGGGCTGCCTTCTGACATACAAAGCGGTTTGGATAGCGTAGTATGGTTAGAAACTAAACCCTGACGAGAAATACAAGCATGCATACTGCACTTCCACAAGAGGAAACAAGTGAAAGCTAAGGAGAAACAGGAACAGGCCAGGAGGGACAGAGCTGAGTTGATCCAACATAAGCCCAGAAATACCACCCTCGAGGGGATTACGTTGGTCGCAAGCATGCAAATGGGGCCAGTTATGAAGGGAACTCCACCCCAGGACCCCCAAGGGTACCAAAATGGCTACAACCCTGGAAACCAGGGAGGTTGGCAGCAGCAAAACTCCATACAGTGCTACTGTTGCCGTAGAATGGGCCACATGGCCAAGAGGTGCCAGCTAGTGGCATAACACGTGCAGAAGTCAATGAGCTGAGGCTAGTCCCCACAGAACTCCCATCCACAGAATCAGGCCCATGGAAACGTAGCAGCACCTTACACTCAGCCGCATGAAAATGAGTCCACTACCACACCACTGTAGCAGGTGTCAGTTAATTGGACTAGCGCATGACATCAGCAGCCGCAGCCCAACCGCAACCGGAGAACCAGGTCCATCATGTATTGGGGCTGCAGCCACATCAGGGAGGGGTAGCTGTTAGGAAAACAATGCTTTCACCTAGATACAGAACCCAAATGTGCAGTAAGCCTAGGTACAAAGTATACATTTTGAGCACACCTTAAAATTCACTGCAGTAGGATTCAAAATAAAAGGCAAATGAGAATAACATTAGGGATTTTAACATTTTACTTGTACTTGGGGAATTCCGAGATGTTGCATGGCTGTCAATTGGGTGTCCTCGCTATAGTCCGTCATCTTGGGCTGCCATGTCTGACGAAGAGGGGCGGGCAGCTCCCCAACTGCCAATTAAAAGGCTGGAATCCCAGGTCCTCGAACCTATAAGCAGAGTGGGACGGGTTTCTCTCACCAAGTCAAAATGTCCCCAAAGCTAGCTCAAAGGAAGCCTCGAGAAAAAGGCATAGTTAGGACACCTGGCACCATTTAGGAGAAGTACGGGGTGCCCCGCATACTGAGACTAGAGGAGTGAACACCAGGGGTGGTCCCTCCGCTATGGTGGAGGACCGTCGCCCCACTGCAGAAAGACAGCAAAAAGCGAAAAATAAAATGATAATGAAAATATTTTATTATCATTTTATTTTTCCGCTTAGCCAGTCTGCCGACTAGTACAGGGCGGGCCATTCACAGTATCAGCAGGAGGAGGAGGTGTGCTAGGTGTGCACTCTAAGTACAATCTAAGTGCTCATGTCAGTTTGGCCAGCCGTCTTAGGCATGCACACTTAGAACTCTCCACTGGAGCTGTGTTTCACAGCTGAGTGGAGTCCAAGCGCAGGCTCCCACGCCCTCACTGAGCAGCATTTCAGCTCACTCAGGCCAATCTTGGTGCTTCTTTCATGCTGGGTAACAGCATGAGGGAAGCACCTGAATTGGGTGAGGAGGGGAGCAACAAGAGAAGAACCTGAGGCAGGAGCAGAGGAAAACACAGGGCCGGCAGCGGCAGGTAAGTATTTTTTCATTATTATTACTCTCCGTGTGCTGCCCCTCCTGCTCCGTGCGCTGCCCCTCCAACCATTCCTGGCAGCAGCTGTGTTCACCGATCAATGTTCAGTGCAAGCCACCTCCCCTTTTGCATCCCTCCCACACATGTAGGCCTGTGGCACCACCTTGCGCCGGTAACACTGTCCTGTGCACACACCAGGGCACTAAAGGGGTGGCAATGACAACATGGCACCAATTGGAAGGTTAAAAACCATCTGTTACACAAGAATAACCCCATTAAACACACCATCTAAATGTATATTCAGTGAAGCACGGAGATGGAGCAGACCTGACGATGTGTGAAAATGAAATGTTTATAAATAAATGTTTTCGTCCAGAACCAGGTATCTCGATCGAGGCCACCCCCCCCAGTGCCAGACCCAAACACATGGAGAGCACAGAAATTCTTAAGGGTTAATTGGCAACATAGAGGTATGCAATGTTTTTCTTACATAACAACCAAATATAGCTCTTGCTCAAAAGGTCTGCAGTCAAGCCGTTAAGTGCACCACCTCTACAGTGGACCTTCTTCTCAGCGGCCGCACCAGAATAGTCAGCAGGATCAAAAGCTGCATCACACTCCAAAGACTTTTTCCGCATCCATACCCCCCAATGGGATCCGTACCACATCTTGACCCAAGGACCCTTTCCGAACAGTATTTCAACCTTTCTACCCCGTCACCAAGAAAGGAACAAATCATCACAGCTGGGAATGCCTCAAGAACTACATTGATGCCTAATTTATGTGTAATATTGTGTTTAAACATTCTGTGGTTGCTAAGAATGCTACCGCACCTATGTATTTCCAACGAACAGTCTGATGTAATGGAGTCTCTTTGAGAGTTCTCATGTTTACACAGGGACCTCACTCACATTGCTTTTAATTACAGTGCTCCCAACATTAGCATCCCACATGCATTACACAGCGCTCCTTTACACAACACGTGGTATCAGCACATTAAGGCAGTGAGCACTAAGACTTCAGCCAGGTATGCTATGTCTGCTAGCTGATACCACATGCAGTCAGCACAGATAGATTGTACTTATCGTAAAAGGTAACACCTGAAAAAGCAAAATGCCTCCTCCATCGCTACCTGTGTGGAATTAGGGCTACCATGCAACCTACTAGAGTAGAGTTCCATAGGGTATTAGTAAATATGACCCTCCATGAGACCAATCGTACAGCACTGTACCTTCTCAGCAAGTACAGTGACATCCAAACTGAGCTGGATAGGATGCACAGAAAGGGAGCTATAGGGGAGGACACCGTTTAGCCCCGAGATTTTCACGAGAAGGGATTCTTAGAGGTAGTTACACCACCTAACCTGTGCACAAACATGTCTGTTCCGCTTCCGTCTGTGGTCGTAGGATGACCCTTAGCATGTCTGGGGCTGTTTTCCTTAACCGCCCCCAGACACGGAGTTTCATTGCAGAGCCATCCATCTCAATGGCATGAAGGGAAATAGGTCCCGTAGGGGAGGGTTAAACAACAGTGTAGACACCCTGTGTCAGGAAATCTGGGGCACTGAGGTAGACAGGTAGACTGGGAAAGAAGGGAAGGGGCAACCCCTAATTGAACTGAAGCTCACATTGTATTCCTTATGTATTTATGGCTGTCTAGAGGTAATGCGCAAAGTGTAGCTGTCACCTAGCCCACATGTGTACTAGAGACGGGCTGCAAGGCACGCAGAACAGTAAGAGCAGAGAAATGCCCACTTTCTAAAAGCGGCATTTCTAAAATAGTAATGTTAAATCCAACTTTACCATTAAAGAGGGTTCAACATTACCATTCCAATGATACAAAATATGGTTCAGCCACTCCTTTTTGGTCAGGAATTATAGCCTGAAAGTATATTAAGGAATTCACAATGCTGGTCTATGAGAGGAGTAAGCCTCACAGTAGTGAGAAACGACTTTGGGAGTTTTTCCACTACCAGGACATGTAAAACCTAAAAGTACATGTCCTGCCTTTTACATACATAGCACCCTGCCCAATGGGTCACCTGGGGCCTATTTTATGGGTGACCTACATGCAATAAAAGGGGAGTTTAAGGCTTGGCAAGAGGCTTTAAATGCCGAGTCGAAGTGGCAGTGAAACTGCACACACAGGCTCTGCAATGGCAGGCCTGAGACAGGTTTGAAAGACTACTTGGATGGGTGGCACAATCAGCGCTGCGGTCCCTCTAGTAGCATTTAAGTTACAGGCCCTGGGTATATGATATACCAATTTACAAGAAATGTACAAGTACATTAAATATGCTATTAGTGGATACACCAATGTTACCATGTTTAGGGGAGAAGCACATGCACTTTAGCACTGGTCAGCTGTAGTAAAGTGCTCAGAGTCCTAAGGCCAACAAAAAGATACAGCAAAAACAGGAGGTAAAAGGCAAAAAGTCTAGGGGAAGGCAACAGTAAGACTGTCAGGTCTAAGACATGTCCTCTCCAGCTGAAAGTGAGGATAGCTACCCAACCTCTAGGGAGCTCTTATCACTAAACCTAGATAGACCATTAGCATTGGCATGTTCCATCCTGAAGTCCATACTCTTTAAGGAAATGGACCACCTCAACAGTTTTGGATTTTCCCCTCTCATTTGTATTAGTCACCTGAGGGGCCTGGGGTCAGTCTGAATAAGGAAGTGAGTGGCAAACAGATATGGCTTCAACTCCTTTGGGGCCCAAGCCACAGCAAAAGCTTCTCTCTCTATAGCACTCACTTCTATTCCCGGGGAAGCAACCTTCCAGTGATGAAGGCTAAAGGTTTAGCTAGGCCTTCTTAAGTTAGCTGTGCTACAACTGCCCCTATGTTATGCTTTGAGGCATCTATTTGAATGATAAGCTGCGTGGAGAAGTCTGGGGCCTTGAGCACAGGGGCTGGGCACATAATTTGCTTCAGAGAGTCAAATGTTTTTTGGCAAGCCTCTTTCTGGGCTGCTTCTTAGAAGTCAGTTCAGTCAAGGGGGCAAAAATAGTGCCATACCTCTTGCCAAACCTCCTATAGCACCCAATGAGGCCCAAGAATGCTCTGACCTCAGTCTGGGTTTTGGTGAACTCCCAGGCCATGATGGTTTCAATCTTGGCCTGGAGGGTTGCACCTTACCCCTGCACACCAGCGGTCCACCACAGACCCCTGCCCGATCTGGCACTTATTGGCTTTGATAGTCCGGCCTCCCTGTTGCAGGGCCGGAAAGCACTGAAAGAGGTAGTCCGCCCAGCTACTACTGAAGACAGATATGTCATCCAGGTAGGCAGCTGAAAAGGCCTCCACTCCAACTAGGACCTGGTCCATTAACCTCTGGAAGGTGTAAGGAATGTTCTTTGTTCAAGAAGGGCATCACCCTAAACTGATAGTGGCCCCCTGGAGTGGAGAAGACCGACTTCTCCTTGGCATCCTCTATTAGGGCGACCTGCCAGTACGCTGATGTAAGATCGAAAGGTACTTAAGTACTGGGTAGGGCCTAACTTCTCAATGAGCTCATCCACCCTGGGGATGGGGTGAGTATCAGTCTTGGTCACAGAAGTTAACACTCTATAATCCACACAGAACCTCAGTTCAGGTGTGGTGCCCAGTGGGGCAGCTTTTGGTGCCAGAACCACAGGTCTGGACTAGGGGCTACTGGAGGGTTCTATCACCCCCACCTCCAACATCTTAGAGACTGCTCTTGATGCTGGCCCTTACCTTATCCAACAACCTGTAAGATTTATTCTTGACGGGGAGGTTGTCCCCTGTGTCCACATTATGGGTACACAGGTGGGTAATCCCAGGAGTAAGGGAGAAAAGGGGTACTGCTCCAACAGTTGGCGACAGTCCCTCTGCTGTTCAGGAGCTAGAGTGGGGAAAAGGATTATTCATTTCACAGACACATCCTTCTCCTTGGAGGCTAAGAGGTCAGGGAGAGGTTCACTCTCCTCCTCCTCTGCTCCATCTGTCACCAACAGCGTAGTGAGCTCAGACCTCTCAAAGTGTGGTTTGAGGTGATTGATGTGAAGCACCCTGTGGTATTGCCGGGGGGTCTTAAGTTCCACCACTTAGGTGGCCTTACCCTTTGTCTCAGTCACCTCACAAGGCCCAGTCCATCAGACATGAAGGGCACTGGGACCCACATTTTCTGCCCTGGCTTTAACTCCACAGTGGTAGAATTTTGGTCATACCACTCCTTCATCACAGTCTGGCTGGCTTATAAATTGTCAGAAGCTTGCTTCCACAACTGAGCCATCTGTTTTTGGAAGGCCAGTATGTAGCTCAATACAGCCTGGGTAACTTTCCTGGGAGCTTGCACCTATCCCTCCTTCACCAAACAGAGAGCTGCTGACAGGGTGCCCATATAGAAGCTCCCTTCTGCAGTACCTCCCTGTTGGCAATCAACAGACAGGGTAAGAGGATATCCCTCTTTTTCCCCATGCTCTCAGGCAGACCTCTGATCATGCCTTTCAGGGTCTTGTTGAACCTCTCAAAAAGCCCATTGCTTTGGGTGTGGTAAGGGGTGGAGAACTTGTAGTTTGCTCCACACTCTTTCCACATGGACTAAGTGTATGCAGGCATGAGGTTGGTGCCTCTGTCAGACCCCACTTCCTGGGGGAAACCCACTCGGGTAAAAATCCCCATCAGGGTCTTTGCTAACACAAGTGCAGTGGTGGTCCTCTGAAGGATGGTCTCTGGGTATCAAGTGGCATGGTCCACCATAACCAGGATAATCCTGTTGCCTGAAGCAGTCTGGAGCTCCATAGACCTAACAATCTCAATGCCCACCCCCTCAAAGGGAGTGCTAACGACAGGTGGGGAGAAAGGGTGGCTTTCAGCCATGTCTTCTCCCTGACCTAGAAGGTCCCACATGTCCCACAGTAACCATCTGAGAAAATCCTGATCTTAGGCCAATAAAAGTAGGGGACAAGCCTTGCAAAGGTCTTGTCTTGACCCAAGTGTCCTGCCAGGGAGATCTCGTGAGCCAGCTCCAGTAGGAAAGCTCTGTAGCACTGGGGGGGCACCGGGGCCCTTGTTGTTCCACGCAGCACATTAGGCACACTGTAAAGAAGGTTGTCCTCCCAGTAAATGTGATAGCTCCCAGAGACATTGCCTCCTGCTTGGGCCTCAGGCTGTTTCCTCATGCCCTACAGGGTTGGGCACTCCCTCTGTGCCCTATAGAACTCTTTCTTGGTGGAGCCTCCTTCTACATTCCATTCAGCAAGCAAGTGTAGGCAGGTCACCTAGGGGAGCAGTGCCCTCCTCAGTGGACTCCAGGGTGGACACTGCAGGCGCACCATCCATCTTGCTGGGGGTTGACGCAGCATAGCTGCCAATTTTTCAGACTGCTCAGGTGTGATATTTCTGTGTTTATAGCGTGTGTATGTGTGACATTTCAATGTTTATGTGTGACACCTTACCACAAGTATACCAAATCAGTTATGGCTCTGTTGTGAAATAAATTGACAGTTTTAACCTTCTGTGCAATGCGAGGATCTAGAAATAGCTGCAGTGCTTATGCTTCCATTATAAGACATGCAAATTATGTCTTGTACTGCACTGTAAGAAGTTAGCGACTACATCACATCAGTGGCCAAATAAGGCCCATTGTGAAGTGTGATCTTTTTAGCATTACTGGCTTTTGTATGTTATAGATGTTGCATTCTGGGATTTGTAGTTGCTTTTTATATCAGTTGTTAGCTACAAAGCCAGAACTGCTGGAAATATGTTGCAGACCAGCAGCTTAATTCATAGCTGCCAAGTTTCCCAGGTCCATGTGTGACTAGTTAGTTTAGCCTGTTTTCTTCTTTTAATTTTGTAACTTGTAGTCCTTTTTGCATACTGGATTAAATAACACTACAAGCATTACACGAAAGAATAGGGCTGAACTAACTAGTCATGCATGGACTTTGGAAACTTGGTAGCTTTGTGACATTTTAAGGTCTGCTGAATAAAGTAGTTGCGTCCATGTAATGAGATTAATTTCACACAATGCTTTAAAAGGGGCTTTAAAACACATGCTACCTTCCTGCAAGGTGATTAGTTTATTCTGGCTGCCTTTCCTCAGAGGAGCATTGCCTTTTCTCACAAATACAACTGCTTTCCGTCTCCTCACTCATTGGTGGTTCTGAGTGGATATTTTGAGAGCTTTTTTGCTTTTGTTATGCAGTTCTTAGGGGGTCATTATGAACACGGCGGTAAACACCACCGTGTTCATGCTGGCGGTCTTTCCATAGACTGCCAGCCCCCCTGGGACCCTGCCGACCGTATAAAGAACATTCTGCTGGGCCAGGACATTACACATGGAGCTGCCGTCAATGCCGCTGAATGGCGGGTGCAGCAGCACCTGTCGTGCAGATCACTCCTGCGCGATGTGGCACTGCACGGGGGCCCCTGCACTGCCCATGCCAAGTGCATGGGCAGTGCAGGAGCCCCAAGGGGATTATGCGCCCCCCCCAGTGGGTTTTGCAGCAAGAAATTCCAAATTATGTGACATAATGCAGTACCACTTTAAGATTGTATTACTTCATTATTTTCTTCATTTCTACAGTTAACACTGTCTGGATATTGGTTGCACCCCCTTAGTATCAATTTAACACCCAAATATAAAAAATAACCAACAGAAAGGATGCCAGTCAAACTTTGCAAAGGGCCCTGCATGGCAACTGTTTGAGCTAGCAAAAAATATTTTTTTGCCAAAGTTTCCAGATTATGCAGCAAATGAGTAAATCTACGATTATGCGAAAAAAGCTGCAGCCACATAATTGCATATTTCCAATGGCCGCTGGCTATATAAAATTGGTCATAGATGAAAAACACACACCTCTGTCCTCTCTCCATCCCCTCAGCATAGCTAGCCTATTCCATAAACACTCTGGTTCGTCATGTACCGTTATTTAAAAGCGCAATCGTTTGTGCAGAGAACCCTACATCCCACTGTGACATATCTGTAGAAAAGATTAACTGTTTGTCCTGCTCCCACGTGACAAAATTCCTAACATAGGTAAACCCAAACCCTTCCATCTTCAGTAGCCTGGCACATCCTTTGCCCCCTCATTAACTGCAGCGTTCAACACTGCCTACTTATATGCATAGACCCCGTGGCACATATTCTCCACCCTCCCTACATCTGCAAACACCTTTGACGTACTTCATTTGCGCATCATCCATCTGCAGAGAACTCTGGCTACCCCTATGCCCTGCCTTAATCTGCAGAGACTAATTACAAACTGTCTACTTTCTCATCTGGGAGTACTTTCCTCTGAAAGAGCACTTCCATGGAACACCATGGTCCGTTGGCTCAGACCACCTCCTACACATGCAATTACCTCTTTCACCCATTGCACTCCAACCTCTCCGTAGGGATTGGTGTAAGAGGGCAACGATCTTCTTGCTTCAGGAAAACAAGGACTCTTCTAAAGGATTAGTACAGGCCAGCAGCTTTTGTTATGGGTTCAGACACGAGGGATTGTGGGATCTGTCCTGCACCAGCTCTTCTAATTGCGGGCTGCAGGCCGACTGCTGATCTTAGGGCTCCGTGTAGGGGTACAGACGCACTTCTCAGGATCTCTCCTCTGCAGGAACAACCTCTTCTTGGTGATACTTGTAGAAGTAAAGTGACTCTTTTGAGGGCTCCCGTACAGTGCTTTTTACCTATGCTTCATGCAAGACGCAAGCAGGTTATTCCTAGGGCCCTGCACAGCAAATGCTACGTGTGATGTGTAACTCTATTCATCGAAGAGAAATCTGAGCACTTATTACAACCCAGTGATATGCATCCGTGGAAAGCTGCTTCTGTATTTAAACTGCAGAAAATCGTTCTGTAGAAACTGATAACATAATTTCTCTTTTCACAGTGGCGTCCGTTACTGAAGGACGTACTGCAGTGCCTACGCCACTTTGAAATGCTGGTTGCACATTTTAAAGCTCATAGTTAATTCTTAAAATGGAATTGGTTCTACAAACACCTAATTCACACGGCCTTGATGCAAATAACTTCCAAGAATACGCATTTATAATAGCACAGTAACTGGCACAATTGTCAAGAAATCTTCACAGTGCTCCAACACCGGCGCCTAGAGGCTAGCTTTCCAGTCCGTCAACTGTCAGGGCAGTTGTTGACCTTACCTGTGCTATGTAAATTCCTTGCACGCCTCAGGGACCCTAAATCAAGAGGCACAGAAGAGAGTGGGAAATCTGTCGACCTGACGACAGATGAGTGATTGAGCGTAGACATGCCTTCTGCCTACATCACAACTTGCCACCAGCTGGGATCCCAGGATCAAGTCTCGGACTGTCTCTCTTCCTTTGCTGAGTGACCTGTGATGCCAAGTTTCTTGGACATTTCAGTGTAATGAGCAGCACTGCACAGGAGGCTTCAGAGGCAGACATCCAGATTGAGAAGATGGCACCAGTCAGAGTGCAGTGTAGGAAGCCACCCTCTTCGGATCCAATCAGACTCTCAAACGCTTAATCGGGAGATGGGCCATGCCATGGCCAAATTAACACTCACCATTGTCTGCTGGAAAGTAGCAGGAGGAGCCATATCTAGTCCCGGCCAGCTGCACAAACCAACTTTCAATGTGTAATTATACTGTGAATTAGAAATACATGCTGTCAGCTGAGGTAGCTGATTTGCGTGAGCATTCTGGGACCTTCTGGTAATGCAGGGAATAATTACAGAATGTGTTATTCTAACTCTTGATGTGTGACACTTGACAGGGCTGAGTCAGGGGATGGTATCCCATACCCTCTGCCTTTCCCCTTTTGAGCTGCCGGCTGGGTCACTGTAGCAGGCTCCAGCCCTTTCTGACTTCCCTCCCAGGCAGCCATAAACCTTGTGGTAGCACAGATACAATCAGGTAACCCCAACATCTCCATATGAGCCTTGACTTCTACTTCTTTTCAGATAGTGGACTCCAGGTCATTACCCAACAACCAGTCCAGGGGCATGGCAGGGCTCACAGCAACCTTCAGAAGTTCTGAAACTGCCCTCCCGTGCTCAAATGGAACAAGGGCCACTGGATAGTGACCCTCCCTGTTGTCAGTCCTCACAACCTGGTGGAACGCATTGGGAATCACCTGCTGTGGGGGCACTACCTGACACCTTAACATAGTCATACTGACACCTGTGTCCCTCACAGCCCAAACACCTTGCCCACTGATGGTGGCCCATTGCCTATATTTTGTAGTATTTGATGGCACATGGATCTTAAGAACCATCTTACTGTCACCCAGGGACACTAGGGAAGCCCCACTAAACTCCCCCTCATTAACTGGGACAAACTCCTCCGCCAACACTATGCTAGGTACCACTGGGTTCTTATCTCTAATTGGAGGGTTTGCTCTTTTTGGCCCTTGTAGTGTCCATACTCGCCTCAGTCATAGCACTTAGGCATTTTAGACTGTTGATGTTTGTCAGGGTAGTTTTGCTTCTGGTGGCCGATTGGGAATGAGAACCTGATAGTTTTCCCTGTGAGTTGTTTTGGGGACCTTTGGAGAACTCTTTCCTCTCTTGGGGACCCTGACCACCCTCTTGGGAGTCCTCCCAAGATACCTTCTTGGACACTCTGGTGCTGACCTAGATGTCCACCTTATCAGCAAGTTTCCTGGAGTGAGTCTGTTTGCTATCCACCAGGTGTTTGCACATCTCTGAAAAACAATTATCAAGAATGTGCTCCTTTAAAAATAAGTTGTACATCCCTTCAAAATCATCAGCCTTGCTGCCCCTCACCCAGCCCTTCAGTAGCTTACCAGCATAGTCCAAGAAATTCACCTGTGTATGTGCAGAGAGTTTGTGACTAGCCCTGAACCACTGCCTATACTTCTCAGGTGTCAAACCAAACTTCCTAACTAGAATGGCAGTGTGGTTGGTATAGTCCCCCACCTCTAATGTAAGATGTGTGTCCCCCTCCACTGTGGGCATGTACCACCAAAGACTACCCCCAGAACTCCTCTGGAACCCTATGCACTTTTAAAGACACTCAGTAGGTTGTAAACCATTTATATATGCCATCCCTACTCCACTGACATTCAAGATCCTAGAACACCGTCAACAAGATCTTCAAAAAGCTTTGATCAAGGGGGGGAGGGTGCCAGAAAGTCGGTGCGCAAGATGGCCGCACTCTAGTGTGGCTCCTGCGGACAGGGGCTAAGATCTGGCACCATCGGCAGCTCTTTGACCAAATCGCAGGCAACAAACAGTCATCCACGAAACTAAACAGCTGCACAAGCGTACGTGAAGGCTTGGTACTGGTATCCACTTAACTAAGAAGAAATCCCGTGAGGCTTCATTACCCGTAAGCAGCCTAAGATGGCGGACGCGCCACGGTCAATGACTTGGCACCACTTTGTGTATACTGTGCCACTTGCTGGCGGGCTTGCCCAAATGTGGAGTGGACAGTTATATTGGGATGCCACGCTCCCTCCCTGCAGCACAAAGTAAACTCAAATATAGACTAGACTAAAAATCAGCACTCTGTGTGGCGGTGGGTCACTGGAGGGCCAGAGAGGTAGTGGTCTGGCCCAAGCGAGCCTGAAGCTCCGCCACACAACATGAATCACAATGCTCGAATGACAGCCTGAGAAGAATCAAACAAAGTTAGCTGCAGCGAATGGTATAAATGCCCAGGCCAACAATAAATCTCATTAGCCCGAAGCAGTGTGTAACCTGTGCATGGCCCGATGTGGATTGGGCAGTACGAGAGCATAGATTATAAGCAGTGCCGTACCTACTGCAGCCCCACGCTGGCTGTGAAATCGCACAACCCATTCGCTGCATAAACAGATGCTGCTAACCAGTTTCCCGCTTTCGATTTGACGAGGTGCTAAGCCTACCGGCGCATGTCTGAGACACCTGACACAAAGGTCCTCATTATGACATTGGCAGTAAATGCCACTTACCGCTGCTGTGACGGCCACAAACTTTCCACCGCGGTGGCGGATATCCGTTCGCCATATTATGAGACACACACACCAATCCAACAGAATACTGCCACATACACAAATCCCCCAGCTCAAAGGTTAGTGGTAAAGTATCGGTACCACCACCCATACCGTTACGGCAACAAAACAACGCCCACCACATTATGACCCACAAATCACCACAACGGACATTCTGCGGTGGTAAACCACTGGCAGTACACACTGGCACGCTCAGAATGGACACCCAAATACAAAACAACACTACATTGGCCAAAACTGAAATCACACACCTGACACTCATATACACACCACAGACAGCACCATAAAACACACACTCACATTACCTACAACTCTTTAAGAACACCAATTATGGCCACCTGACTGAAACCAAGACCACTGAGGCAACTACACACACACAACAAACACCCACACAGCAGTCACGCACCCCACATCCCACACCCCACCACTCTCCCACCAACACACACCACACAACACCCATGTCCACACTAACCCACCCCCATATCACTGATGAGGAGTTGCGGGTCATGGTGGAGGAAATAGTCTGGGTAGAGCCACAGCTGTTTGGAGTACAGGTACAACAAATATCCATTGTCAGGAAGATGGAGCTATGGCGGAGAATCGTGGACAGGGTGAACGCTGTGGGACAGTATCCAAGAACAAGGGACGACATCAGGAAGAGGTGGAACGACCTACGGGGGAAGGTGCATTCCGTGGCAGCAAGGCACAAGCTCGCCATCCAGAGGATTGGCGGTGAACCCCCACCTCCTCCCCCACAGCTCATAGCATGGGAGGAGCAAGTCTTGGCAATACTGCATCTTGAGGGACTCACTGGAGTTGCCTGAGGACTGGACACTGGTGAGTCAAGATTTACTACTTATCACCCCCATACCTGCATGCCATCACACCACCTCACCCTCACTCCCATCACTCCATTACATCCCACACACTGCACCTAACCCCAATGCCTAGCCCTGCATGCTATACCAATGCATAGACAGCCCTCCCAGCCCTTGATGGACACCCATCACCAAAGCATGCACAGCATGGAGAACTAACAAGCTCACAATACATCACCATACACAAACAAAGGCGGCAGGGCAACAGCAACAAATAGAGGGGAAGCCAGGGATGTACAATCTGTCACAGACATGAGGCATAATACATCACTTACATCCCCACAGGTGTACCAGCCAATCTCAGCGGAGAGCAGGTGCCACGTCTAACCATTCCCCCAACAGAAGATGCCCCCAGTGATGACAGTTATGGTCCCCACTCAACCACCAATGACAGTAATGGTTCCCACTCAACCACCAATGAAAGGCAAGACTCCCTTACCTCCAGCAGAGACAATGAAGCTTTCACCTCCAGCAGAGGCTGCCCTGGAGACACCTCCCCCAGCAGAGATAATGCAGCTCTTACCTCCACCGGAGGCTGCCCAGGAGACACCTCCCCAGCAGAGACAATGCAGCCCTCACCTCCAGCAGAGGCTGTCCAGGAGACACCTCCCCTAGCAGAGACAATGCATCCCTCACCTCCAGCAGAGGGCATGTACGCCACCCTCCAAGGGCCCCCTCCAGAAGCAGTGGGTGAGTTCCCCACCTCAGAGACTGTGACCTTGCACTCCCTAGCATTGTGAAATGGGCATGGAGTCCCCTCCAGAAGCAGTGGGCGTGTTCCCCACCTCAGAGACTGTGACCTTGCACTCCCCAGCATTGGGAAATGGGCATGGAGTCCCCTCCAGAACCAGTGGGTGAGTTCCCCACCTCAGAGACTGTGACCTTGCACTCCCCAGCATTCAGAAATGGGCATGGAGCCCCCTCCAGAACCAATGGGCGTGTTCCTCACTTCAGCTGAGGTGCCCCCCACTCCCCTTCCACCCGAGGTGCCTGCCCACATCCAGCATGTTGCCCCTGCACAGTTTGGTGCAGTGAATGTCAGGATCAAGTTGGGGCTTGGACGCTGCCCTGTGGCCATGTGGGCCTTTTGTACTTCAGACTAAGCAAGGGTTCAAGTATGATATTTGTCACTTTGTTACTAATGGTGGTTGTTGTCATGTGAATATATTTTCAATCCTGCCTTACTGTTGTCCTTGCATTATTATGACGTGTATCCTGTGACATTGTTTTTCGTCTGCAGCTGGTTGTGTGTATGGTGTGTGTGTGAATGGTGTGTGTTGTGTGTGTGTGTGTGTGTCACTCTCCTTCTCCTCCCTACCTCCCTTTTGTGCTAGGCGGCTGTACTCATCGTCGTCATCTTCGTCGGCGTTGGTGTTCTATGTGGAGCATTGCATAGAAAACCATTGGGAAGACCTGCAGTTCCGGTTCCATGGCGAAGTTGATCTTCTCTGCGTCACTAATGGTGAACCTTTGGTCTTCTGTGTTGTGTTTCTGCCAGGCTTTTGATGGCGTTGGTACCGCCCCAGAAATCGTGGCGGTGTGCTGTGTCATAATATGGTGGGTGGTACCTTGTCTTCTGCCTTGCTGTTGATGGCTACCGCCATGGACGGTGGTGATTACATCCTGGTGGTTAATGTGGTACATTGGCTGTCTGTGGAAGTTCTCACCGCCATGGTCAGAATTTGGTGGTAATTATCGCCAGCCTGTAAGTGGTATTACCGCTACGTTATCACTCACCGCCAATGTCATAATGACCACCATAGTGAGGGATAAAGGAGATACCCCTTTGCCAATATCTTGTGCTGTCTGTCACCAATCTTACAATACCTAATTAACTAACACATCTGCGCTCTTGTAAAGACGGTCTGCTCATGCCACCCCCCACATTAGCGGAATTGTGGGGTGAGGCGGGGCCGCTGTGAACCACTACGAGGGCTGTTGACGTGAGAGGATACTTATCAGCAAAGCTTTTGTGCCCTCCCAAACAGGAAGTGACCTATACAGCTAAGGGGCCTCTGACCCTGGTTCTCAGGCAGGTCGCTCCCCTCACCGCCTCACAGCCTCCAGCGTGACCGCTCTCGCTCCTGTGCCCTGTGCTCCTGTGCCCTGACTGCCTTTTCCCGCCTCCAGTGACCTAGCGCCAGCGCCCTCTTCGTTGTGCCCGAGTGCCTGTGTCCGCTCTTTCTTCTGTACCCCGAGTGCCTGTGCCCCTGGTATTGTTCCACTGTATTGTATTGTTTTTACCTTGTTTGCCCTCACCGTGTTCTTCTCTCTTCCAGCCTCGTCGCGTCACCCCATCGCCGCCCGTTCGTTTCCCACCGCTACACTCCGGTAGCTCCGCCCCCTTGCTCCCCATTGGCCGCCCCGCTCCCACCTCCCAGCTGCTCCTCCCTCCCTCTTCCCCTCATATGGAGGCCGCGCAGCGATAGAGAGAGCGACCTCTGACCCTGGTTCTCAGGCAGGTCACTCCCCTCACCGCCTCACAGCCTCCAGCGTGACCGCTCTCGCTCCTGTGCCCTGTGCTCCTGTGCCCTGACTGCCTTTTCCCGCCTCCAGTGACCTAGCGCCAGCGCCCTCTTCGTTGTGCCCGAGTGCCTGTGTCCGCTCTTTCTTCTGTACCCCGAGTGCCTGTGCCCCTGGTATTGTTCCACTGTATTGTATTGTTTTTACCTTGTTTGCCCTCACCGTGTTCTTCTCTCTTCCAGCCTCGTCGCGTCACCCCATCGCCGCCCGTTCGTTTCCCGCCGCTACACTCCGGTAGCTCCGCCCCCTTGCTCCCCATTGGCCGCCCCGCTCCCACCTCCCAGCTGCTCCTCCCTCCCTCTTCCCCTCATATGGAGGCCGCGCAAAAGGCAAGCCCGTCTGCGCCCGTCCGCGCCTGGACCGCGCCCAGCGCCAGACCCCCTGGCCCCCACCACTGCGAGCCTACACGCCGGACCTACGAAGCCGCCACCCTCATCGCACTCAACACCGGCCGGATCCCCGGGTGCTGCCGTGCCGCCCCAAGACGCACCCACTGACCCTTCACCTGCCAATCCTGCAAGTTCTCCTGCATCCAGACCCGCACCGCGCCCGCCAAACCAAGCACCAACAGCGACCACCTGAAGTGCATCCTGCTTAACACCCGCTCCATCCACAGACACGCCGTGGAACTCTGGAACCTGCTCGACACCACATCTCCAGACGTCGCCTTCCTCACAGAAACCTGGATGAACGCCTCCTCAGCGCCCGACATCGCCATCGCCATCCCGGACGGATTCAAGATCACCCGGAGGGACCGCATCAACCAGACAGGAGGAGGCATCGCCATTGTCCACAAGAACACCATCCGCATCACGACCAACTCCGACGACACCCTCACAGCTGCCGAACATCTCCACTTCCAGATTCACACCGACCCCAAGACCACACTCAGAGGCACCCTCATCTATAGACCCCCAGAACCCCGCACACAATTCAGCGAAGACATCGCAGACTTCATCAGCCCTCACGCCCTCTCCTCCACCGACTACATCCTCCTAGGGGACCTCAACTTCCACCTGGAGAACAACAACGACAACAACACCACCACCCTGCTGGACAACCTCGCCAACCTCGGACTCAAGCAACTGGTGAACACCCCCACCCACTACGCCGGACACACGCTTGACCCAGTCTTCTCCTCCAGCAAGTACATCTCCTTCAGCCACTCCACCGGACTCCACTGGACAGACCACAGCTGCGTCCACTTCAGCTTCAGAAAAACCACGACTCACCACCACCCACAACAGGCTCCCCGCAGGAGCTGGAACAAGATCACCACCGACCAGCTCTCCACATCACTGAGCCAGAACCCTCCCGCCAGCTCAGCGGACCCCAACCAAGCAGCCAACAACCTTACACAGTGGATCACCAACTGCGCTGACAACCTCGCACCTCTGAAAACCCATCCCATCAGGCCCAACAGCAAGAAAGCCTCCTGGTTCAACAACGACCTCAAGAACTCCAAGAAGAACTGCCGCACCCTCGAGAGAGCCTGGCGAAAAAACCCGACTACAGACAACATGACCGCCCTCAAGTACGCGTCCCGTAAACACCACCAGCTGATCCACACCACCAAGAAGACAGCATTCAAAGAACGACTAGACAACAACGCACACAACAGCAAGGAACTCTTCAGCATCGTCAAAGAGCTCTCCAACCCCAGCGCCGGAAACAACGACATCACCCCCTCACAAGACCTCTGCGACTCACTCGCCTCGTTCTTTCACCGCAAGATCGCCGACATACACAACAGCTTCGGCGCACAGACCACGCACCCAACCACCAAACAGACGCCCCCCAACACCACCCTCCGCGCCTGGACCCCGGTCAGCACCGAAGACACCATCCATACGATGAACACTATCCATTCCGGATCACCAACCGACCCATGCCCCCACCACGTCTTCAACAAGGCCGACTCCGTCATCGCACCCCATCTCCGGGACATCATCAATTGCTCCTTCAACACCGCCACCTACCCGGAGAGCTGGAAGCATGCCGAACTCAGCGCCCTCCTGAAGAAACCATCAGCAGACCCCACCGACCTCAAGAACTACCGCCCCATCTCGCTCCTCCCGTTTCCTGCCAAAGTCATCGAGAAGACCGTCAACAGACAGCTGGCCGCCTTCCTCGAGACTAATGGGTCCCTCGACCACTCACAGTCCGGCTTCCGAGCCAACCACAGCACCGAGACCGCCCTCATCGCAGCCACTGACGACATCCGAGCCCTGCTCGACAATGGGGAAACAGCGGCCCTCATCCTCCTGGACCTCTCCGCAGCGTTCGACACGGTCTGCCACCGCACCCTAGTGCAGCGCCTCAGCAACATCGGAATTCAAGAGAAGGCTCTAGAGTGGATCATCTCGTTCCTCACCGGAAGAACCCAGAGAGTTCGCCTCCCCCGTTCAGATCCGAGGCCACCGAAGTCATCTGCGGCGTACCACAAGGATCCTCACTCAGCCCCACCCTCTTCAACGTCTACATGAGCCCCCTCGCAGCCATCGCACGCCATCACAACCTCAACATCATCTCCTACGCCGACGACACCCAGCTGATCCTCTCCCTCACCAACGACCCAGCCACCGCCAGAACCAACCTGCACGAAGGGATGAAAGACGTAGCCGAGTGGATGATGAACAGCCGCCTGAAACTAAACTCAGACAAGACGGAAGTCCTCATCCTTGGATCATCACCCTCTGCCTGGGACGACTCCTGGTGGCCCCCTGCCCTGGGCAGCGCACCCAAACCAACTAACCACGCACGCAACCTGGGCTTCATCCTGGACTCCTCCCTCTCGATGACCAGACAGGTCAACGCCGTCTCTTCATCATGCTTCAACATCTTACGCATGCTCCGAAAGATCTTCCGATGGATCCCCACCGAAACCAGGAAGACGGTCACCCAGGCACTCGTCACCAGCCGACTGGACTACGGTAACACCCTCTACACCGGAACCACGGTCAAACTACAGAAAAGACTCCAACGCATCCAGAACGCCTCCGCACGCCTCATCCTTGACATCCCCCGACACAGCCACATCTCCGGACACCTGAGAGACTTGCACTGGCTCCCCGTCAGCAAGAGAATCACGTTCCGCCTCCTCACCCACGCACACAAGGCCCTCCATGACCTGGGCCCCAGGTACCTCAACAACCGCCTGACCTTCTACACTCCCACCCGCCAGCTACGATCGACCAGCCACGCCCTCGCCGCCGTGCCACGCATTAGAAAAGCCACCATGGGAGGAAGATCCTTCTCCTACCTGGCAGCCAAGACTTGGAACTCCCTCCCCATCCACCTCCGTCTGACCCACGACCACCTCTCCTTCAGGAAGCAACTCAAGACCTGGCTGTTTGAGCAGTAGCGGTCCCCCCTCCCCCCCAGCGCCTTGAGACCCTCCGGGTGAGTAGCGCGCTATACACATTTTTTGATTGATTGATTGATTAAATAGCAACAATACATTGCAAATTCACTGGAACACATAAGACAATCACCTGGCGCCAAGGATAGCCAAAGAAGAACCCACAGCACTAAGCACACACAAAGGAAGAGGCAGCAAGGTGCAAGGTAACCCTGCAGGATATAACAACTAATAACTGTGCCTCACTAAGCGCTGCAAACTGTGCAACCTATCATAGCCCTGACTGAACTACAAAACTCCAACAGCATGGGCAAGACAGACGGTCGTCAATCCAAGCTGCAATTTGACTCACGGTGTTCTGAAAATAACGAATGATGGCTCTGAATCATCTGAAACGGCAGAGGGATCAACAGAAAGCTCACGTGACAACACTGAAATGAAAGCACTCTTACTGGCAATGAAACAGCTTGACATCCATAGAGGCTAAAATGGATACCATGTCCACTAGAATAGACTCCATGGCCCACAAGTTTGAACCCCATGACAGGCGGCTACAAGAAGCGGAGCAAAGGCTGTCCACTGTGGAGGATGCTATGACCTCTCACAAGCAGCTTCTCAACATGGAGAACGTATTGAAAATCATAGTGGCCGAAAACAAAGAGCTGGAGGCGCAATCGCGCTGCAATAATTTGCATATTCTAGGGTTACCTGAAACAACCAACACAGGCAAGATGGAAGAATACGTAAAACAGCTCGTCACTGCATTATTTGGTGCTCATTCCTTCTCTAAAATGTTTATTGTAGAGCAAGCTCATCGGTCACTAATGACTTGGCCCCTTCCGGGCACTCCAGCATGCCCAATCGTCGCCTGGAATTTGAACTATAAAGACTGCAACAGAGTACTCTGGCTGGCTAAAGAAAAGAAGCAACTGAAATTCAATGGGAACACAGTGTCTATATACCCTGATTTCACTATTGCGGTCCAGGAAGCACGGAAAACAATTGTTGTAATTAAGCAGAGGTTACGTCAAGTGGTGGTACCGTATGCAATGCTATATAAAGCCAGACTGCGGATCACCCATCAGAGAAAAGATCATACTTTTGGGGGTCTGCAACAAGCCCCAGACTTTATGTGAAAGAATGCTATTGACCCATTAAGGAAGGTGCACAGGGCGCCCACGTTCAGACCCTGCTCTCCAACATCTCACATTGACTAAAGCTGTGATCCTAACGTTGATTGCAGCAGTAGCCATGAGATGTTGTATCAACTCATTACCCAAAACAGATCCTCTTGATCTTTTCTAAATGCTTGTGTACAGTTGAAATACTTTGACTACTTTATCCACAATTATTATAGAAGTGCTGCAACCCCATTGTAATTTCGAGGAGGACATCACCTGGCTCCTAGGGTGACTCCCACAGGTCAACCCTACTTTACCTAACTACTCACTAGGTGTGAGGCTATTCTTAGATTGAGAATGTGGGTTGCTTTGCTAGTTAATCTGGAGTAATAAATTGATGTGCTAGGCTGAAGTGTTATCACACCACATGACATACTTATAGACAACAATTACTGCCCAACAATGCTACTCTATGTTTGCATGGGGCAGTTTGTTAGTTTTTGGAATGGTTGTAAATTCCTGGCAGGTTTGGGCCACCAGTTTGGGCGGCGGCAGGATCTAGGGAAGGTTAATGTGCTACGAAGTGCCCGATATTATTTGAAATGATCACAGTGGTCTACAAGATACCTAAAACTGTGCCGTCTTTATATACATCACACAAAATATATATTAAATGGCCAGCTACGCACAACCCCAAAACTTTGAAAAGTGCATTCATCACACATGTGAAATACAGATGCCTGACATGGAATGTAAGGGGCCTATGTGACCCGTGCAAGCCTAGACATATTCTGGCTTATCAAGATAGACATGATATACACATAGCGTTATAACAGCAGGCATACTTTTCAGTCACTGCTGGAGCGACATTTGCCACTCGATGGGAATCCTATAGGCCAAACTCCACTTACTCTTCCTGCACATGGGGAACTAGAATAATAGTGCGTAAAGGAGTGCCTTTCATACCGCAACGGTCTATTAATGGCATGCAGGGTCGATACTCAATCATATGGGGCAGGCTGTGCTCCCATGCCATTTTTACAGCTAACTGCTAAATCCAAACACACTTTCTTCAACAGATTATGGGGGTTGATTGCAGACATTGGCCTGAGTTTGGTACTATGGGGTGGAGGCTTTAATGTAACATTAAAATTTGAGAAAGATAGATCACTTTGTCCCATACAACACACAGCACAGTGGCCAGACATATTGCTGATATCATGGAGAAACACAAGTAATAGATACTTGGAGACAGATTAATCCCACTGTCTGGGAGGGTACCTATTACTCGGGTGTCCACAATAGCTGGTCAGGATTGGACTACTGGCTTATTTCAAGGGGGATGGGTCAATGGATCAATGAAATGCGCCATCTCGTGAGAATATAGTCAGATCACTCCCCAGTCTTACTGGTACTGCACTTGCCCACCAGGACTATGGGTTGGGCTTCCTGGTGGCTAACCCCTTTGATTCTACTAGATACACCCTTCAGTGAGGAAATGAGGTAAGAGATCGCAGACTTTCTAAAACACAATGCTGCATTGGTACCATTAAAAGGCACAGTATGGGAAGCGCTTAAAGTTACAGTACATGGGCAATGCATCGCCAAGAGCTGAGGAGTACAACGTGCGCGAGCTCAGATCTGAATAAACTGGAAGCTGAACGTAAACAGCTTGAGCACCTCCAGAACACACTTAATGACCCTACTATACTTCATAAATTCAGAGCAACTTCATCTGAATACCAAGATGTTGCTGAATGTGAGCACCTTTACTATGGCAAGTACGCCACGGCTCGACCATATGGTGAAGGGGAAAGACACCCTAGCTACTATGACTCGCAAACCACCATCAGCTAATGAGATATTAGAAGTGAGAACACCAGAAGGGCACTTGTGCAGAGACAAAATAGATATACCACACATCTTTGAAAGATTCTACTGACGCCTTTATGGCACTCATAGGATGACACAGGTGGACGTCATTAAGTTCCTGGACGATGTAGCGCTGGGCTGGATAAGCGATGCACAGTAGCAATTTCTCATTGAGGCCATAACAGCCGATGAGATACATGAGGTGATCATGCAGCTTCAGGTAGGCAAGACCCCTGGGCCTGACGGCCTCCCAGCTGACTTTTATAAAACATATACCGAGCTGTTGATACCAGTTTTAAAAAAGGTCTATCAGGAAGCAAAGGAAGCAGAATCACTGCCCCCTACAATGCAAGAAGCTGTGATCCTGGGCCTCCTTAAACTGGCAAGGCCCCTGATGAATGTGATTCACATGGGCCCTTATCGTTAATAAACTTTGATGTTAAGATATTAGCTAGGATTCTTGCTAATCGCCTATCATTGCTCATGCCGTTCCTTTTAAGACTGGATCAATCTGAATTTGTTCCGGGTAGGTCGACATCACACAACCTCAGAATGCTATTTGCTGTAATTCAAGATTTAGACCCAGACTTGGTTGTGGTGGCAATCTTTCTTGATGCCACCAAAGTTCTTGACTTCCTTGAATGGGATTTTTTAATGACTGTGCTCCGACGAATGGGAATCCCTTATACATTCTTGTCAATGATTGCCCTCCTGTACTTTCAGCCAACAGCAACAGTGCGAATTAACGGATCAGTCTCTGTTCCTATTTCTATATCTAGGGGCACAAGGCAGGGATTCCCGCTTTCACCACTACTATTTCCCCTGGCAGTGGAACCCCTGCCTGCCAAACTGCGGCAATGGCACAGAGAATTACTATTTGTTACCCATCTAGGCACATTTTTGTGCCATTATATGCAGACCACATCACTCTCTATCTGAAAAATCTGCAATAGCCTAAACAGGATATTAAGGGAATTTGTTTACTTTGGAGAACTACCAGGCATACAGATCAATTGGGGGAAATCCCATATCTTCCCATTGACACCTAACGTACGCCCCTTCACTCCAGATTATCCACTGCAGTGGTGTTTAACAGACTTTAAATATCTAGGGGTGGTGATTGCTAACACAAGGAGGAAACGCCAAGGGTTCTATCGGCAATCACAGACAGCATTACTAGTTGGACCTCCCTACCTTTATCCTTGGCAGGCCGTGTTGGGTTCATGAAAATGATCATACCGCCCACACTCCGATACCTTTTTTTAAACATACCATACCTACCAGGTCACTCCTTTTTTCATGCCCTCCGCGCTCAGATGATACGATTAGCATGGGCAGGCAAGCAACCTCATATACAATGGGAAGTTCTTACCTTCCCCTTTTCAAAAGATGGATTCCAAGCACTGAATATGGAACTATGGGCCATATGTACTAAAGCATTTTCCCATAGACACAGAATGGTAAAATCCTTTGGTACATCTGGCCCTATATTACCTATGTGCACAAGCCCACTATGCCATACATTAGTATAAGCCCACCTCATATATGCCACATCTGACAGTAGAGGAGGGATACTTGAGCCCGACACCATCAACATCCTACTTAGGTGCTACATTGAATTTTCCAAAATCAGTAGATTCTTCAGTTGCATGTACCTCCAGTGCATGGTTCAAGCTAGCACGTAAAGCCGGGAAACCACTGTTATACTCTCCACTTGTCCCTAGCACCCTGTATTTCTTTTCACACATTAAGCTGCATGCCGGCTGCCTCCACTGGGGAGATCTATATGCAGATGGCTTGTTTAAAAAGAAGGACATTTTTTTTGCAGAAGTATTGTCGTCCCCACTAGATATATTAATTTATATCAGAAGTAGACATAATGTGAAGTCAGCCACACCTAACTTTCCCGAGGAGACCCACAAACTGAATGCCCTCCATACTTTACTTCAAGCAGAGACACCACTGCGCTTAGTTTCTACCTTATACCACACTATACAACTGGAGATGGTTTCCATGGGAAAGCAGGCACGCACCTGCTGGCAACCAGATATAGATACTGCCCTAACGGATGACATTTTGAGCGAGTGCTGTACACACACTGGGAGAGTTGCCTCCAGTAGTCGACTGCGAATTATACACTACAAATTCCTCCATAAAGTATATTACACCTCACAAAGGTTGCACAGATATATGGGCTGCGCACAGATGACAAATGTCAACAATGCAATATGGAGGGTGCGGCTTTCTTACATTTAGCTTGGGAGTGTAGCTCTAATTGTAAATATTGGAGCAAGATAGAGGATGTGCTGCAAGATATGATAGGTCACAACCTCACGCTCAACCCCTGATTGCTTTGCTGGGACACACGCAGCAGCTTGAAACATGTTACAGGGAATTTGTGGCGCTGGTTCTATTGCTAGCTAAGCGAAGAACTGCTTGATGGTGGGGCAGAGGGGGAGTGCCGAAATTTAAGGAATGGCTGACTGACTTAATATACTGTACTGACCATCTAGGCTTAATTGCGGAAACACTACCACTAAGATCTAGGCCCAAAGACAAGTGGGATCCCCTACAATTATATCTGCTACCGCACCCCATTGCTTTCCCAGACACAGAAACTGCAGGGAACTAACTAATAAGTCGAGAATATATGTGAGATATCGGGCAAGTAACCTGCTGGAGAAAGTCAATGGAAATAAGAGATACATTTCATGTATGGATCGTGAGCTTGAGAATGTATATTGTGCAGGCACTGCTGATAACCTGATATCAAATCACACACATACCTACTGTCAGCTATGATAAATTAGCGTTTCATGAAATAAAATGTTAAGATAATGTATCTGACAGAGGATAGAGAGGTTGGAAAACTGTGATTATGCACATCATAAATTCATTGAGTTGTCTCATTGTGAACATTTGCTATAACCATACAAAACATTTTGCACTTGTAGCCTATTTGGGCTTGTGTTTGGAAAGTCGTGTAAAACTAATAAATAAATAAATAAAAAATTACTAAAAAAAAACCTTTGATCAAAGGAGTTTGCTATCTGCGGTCTTATCCAAACCCTGGAATTTTCGAGAGAAGATTTTCAAAAGGGGTTAGCTCCATCTACACTTTCGCCGCAAAGGGCAGCTACTAGAGACTTAAGGAGACATCTCAAAAATAAGTTTTAAGTTTAGCAATCGGAACACCTCTTCCTACCTGGGATCTTTTGGGGATCTTAAAAGGCCTTCACGAAAAACTATTTGAACTCTTAAAGTAAGCTGATAAATCCTGACTGTCAGCACAGATAGCCTTCTTACTGATGGTGACTCCAGCTAGAAGGCCACAGGAATAAGGAGTTTTGGTCACATTCAATTAATGCATTGGTTTTTTTCCTGAACGAGTTGTTCTACTTTTAGATGCACATTTCAAACCTATGATACAATCACATTTTCACTTATCTCCAGAAATTGTATGGACAGGTTTTGAGTGTGAATCTAACAATTCAAATCCTTTAGCTCTGGATGTAAGGTAAGCTCCAATGTTGTATTTTTAAAAAAAATAAAAGCTGACTTTTCATTATTTGTGGCATATGGTTCTGCCAAAAAAAAGCTAGAAGTTAGCAACAGTTACTTTAAGTAGATGGGCGAGGCAGGCAATATCTTAGGCATATACTGCAGTAGGGGAAAAATGTTAGAAAATGTACAAGGTTGTTCAACAAGATCAGTTTCACAGAAGCATGTGGTGTGTCATTAAAGGAGATTTGCAGGGTTGACACATGATCTACACCACATATTTATGTTTCCCATTATTGAATGTGTTAGAAATTGGGTTTCTGGTTGGCAGAGGTATGCACCCTGTCCAAGCAGGAACCACAATCCTAGTCAGGGTAAGTCAGTTACACACCATAAATTAACCTGGCCTCACCCTCTAGTAGCTTGGTACAGAGCAGGCAGCCTTAAACTAGGAAGCAATGTGTAAAGTATTTGTGCAACACTCAAAACAGTAAAACAGCGAAAACACCACACAAAAGGATACCACACCTGGTTAGAAATAAAAGCTTAATTAAATGAACAAAAAAGACCAAAAATGACAAAAATCCAATAGGTAGAAGTTGAGACATGAATTTTAAAGAATATCTGCAAATATAGTGCTTAAAAGCATAAAGCACCAACCAGGGCTAACTAGTCACGCTAGACCAGGTGAAATCAACATGAAGGCCAATTGCGTGGAGCACAGGTCCTATACAGGGACCAACCCTGTCCCACTAAAATCAGTACTTTTGTTCGGGGTTGGGTCAAGGGAAGATGAGAGGAGTGATGCGTGGATAAACCGAGTTGATGCTTTGTCCTCAACCTTGGCAATGTAGGCTATACCTCTGTTCTGAACCATGCAATCGGGCGTGTGTCGGGGATGTGTCGCTGCCGAACCCCTTAGGTGTAGGTGATGCATTGTCTAGCCATGCAGTCGGTAATGCAATGTCTCCTGAAGCAGTGAAGCAGCAGCGTCGAAAGAGATGCATCAGTTCAGACCAGTGCAACAATGGTGATGTGTGGATTTTACAGTTGCAGCAGTTTATACCCGCTTCCAAGGGCCCAGGACTGGATTGGCACCAGTTGGCATGGAAAGACTTGCAGCAAGCAAAGTCCAGGTGCTGTTGCAGGATGGAATGACGTCTTTGATGTCTCTGAGACTTCAGAACAGGAGGCAAGCCAGCAAGCCCTTTACTTTGGTTCTGGAGATGTAGAGATGCAGGTCCAGTCCTTCTCACTCCCAGGCAACGAGGGCAGCAGGGCAGGCACAGCATAGCAGGAGTCCAGCCAAATCCAGCAGAATGAGAATCCCTTCAGCAGCACAGCTGTCTTTCTTCCTGACAGATTGTCTTCCGGTCCAGAAGTGTACTGAGTTGGTGGTGTCATGGGTCCAGTATGTATACCTATTTGTGCCTTTGAAGTGGGGGAGACTTCAAAGAGAGGCCTTTGAAGTGCACAAAGTCCCTGTCCTTCCTGCCCTGTATACAGCTCTTCGTGTTGGGAAAGGCACAGGCCATTCAGGTGCAAGTGTCAGCTCCTCCCTCCCATCCTGCCCAGGATGACCCATCAGGATGTTAGTGGCCCATCAGGATGTGGCTGGCCCATCAGCCACACCTAAGCTCCCTTTGTGTGTGGCCGTCTAGAGAGAATGCACAAAGCCCAGCTGTCATCCACCCCAGACGTGTATTTAGAGACAGGCAGAGGATCAGAATGGTTAAAGTAAAAAAAAATGTCAACTTGCATTTTCAGACTTGCAACTTAAAATCCAACTTTACCATAAGGTATGATTTTAATTTGTGAGCCAAGAGACACTAAACTCAAAACATCTATCTTTTCCCAATTGGAAATTACACATACAATGTAATAAGGTAATGCCAATGATAACCTATGGGAGAGACAGGCCTTGCAGTAGTGAAAAACACATTTAATAGTTTTTTCAATACCAGGACATGTAAAATATAAAAACACATGTTTCTATTCTATAAATATGCTACACCTTGCCCTTGGGGCTGTCCAGGACCTACTGTAGGGAAACTTAAAAAGGAAGGTTTGGACCTGGCAAGAAGGCTCACTTGTCTGGTTGATATGGCAGCTTGCAACTGCACACACAGGCTCTGCAATAGCAGGCTTCAGACATGTTCAATGGGCTACTAAAGTGAGCAGCACAATCAGTGCTGCAGGCATTCTAGTAGCATTGACTTTTGCGGGCCCTGGGCACATGTACTGCACTTTGCTAGAGACTTATAAGTAAATTAAATATGCTAATTGTGGATAAGCCAAATGTCACCATGTTTTGTGGAAAAAGCCAATGCACTTTAGCACTGGTCAGGAGTGGTAAAGTGCCCAGAGTCCTAAAGCCAGCGAAAAAATTAGGGCCCTCATTTTAACCCTGGCGGTCTTTTGACCACCAGGGTTAATGTGGCAGTATCACCACCAACAGGCTGGCGGGTTATACCGCCACATTATGACTGTGGCGGGTTGGCCGCAGCTAACCTGCCACATCACCACTCATACCGCCATGAGGGTATGAACCGTCGGGCCGGAGATTTGCATCTCTCTACCCGGCAGTCCACAAATGACCACCAGCGGCATAATGAGCTAGCCTCCCACCATGGTTTTCGCAGCGGTACCAATGCCACAAAAAGCATGGCGCTAGGGCTACCAGTGACAGAGGATTCCTTCCCTGTCACCGGTACAAGGCTCCCCCACCCCCCCAGTAATCACTTAACCCCCCCATCCCCCACGCCCTAGAATCATACCGACCCCTCCTAGAATCACACCACCCTCCCAACCGCCCTCCCTGCAATCATGCACACACACACACGATGCATGCGCTCATGCACCTCCACATCCATACACTTCACTCACACTGATCCATACATGCATTCACTCACACTCATCCATACACGCATTCACTCATACATGCTCACACGCATAAACACTGACATGCAGACACGCACTCGCTGTAACATTCATACACACATTCACTCACATCATATAACCACGCATACACTACAACACTCACAGATGCATACACACACGCAGAAACCACACACTGAAACACAACACCCCCCACCCTCCACCCCCCTCCCCTGACGGACGCCCTACTTACCTTGTCCGGCGAGGAGGTCATCCGGCAGGGAATGCGAAGGGGTGCTGCTACCGCCAGCAGCACCCTGCCAGCAGGACACCGCCAGTAGGACACCCCAAGGACATTTTGTTTGGTCAAAATACGTCTGGTGGCATCCTACTGGCAGGGCGCTGCAGGTGGGAGCCTAGGGGCCTCAACCGCCAGCATGGCTACTGCCGGATTTCTGCCCTTATTGTGGCGGAAATCCTGCAGCAGCCATATTATGGCGGGCGGCACCCTTGGCATGGGCAGTTTCCTGACGAAACCGCTGATGTCATAGTGAGGGCCTAAGTCAGCAAAACAGGAGGTCAGAGGGCAAAAGTCAGGGGAAATCATACAAGGATGCCAGGTCTAACAGAACGAATTTGAGTAAAGAATATATTAATTTTGGTTGTGGTGTTATAAAGGCAGCAAATACGTAATTCCTATGTTAATAAATTGATTTATGCATTAATTATTATTGTCGGTGCTCTCAATAGTGGCCTTGGGTATATTCTTAAATTGTATGGACTCGACAAGGAGGGCGGATGGAGAAGTAATTAATCTATTAGTACCAGTAATCTTTAGTACTCTGAGTTGTAGTCCTCCTCCTTCCAGTCCTCATACCTCCCTGTATTCTGAGGCATTCCTTGGCACCTTTAATAGATATTTAAAATATGGATTGCAGGCAGCTATGGGAGAAAGGAGAGCTTTTATGCTTACATGGTTAGCATAAAGACAACAGAAATACTGCATGGCTGACTATTTTGGTGTGTTAAGCCGGTCTTTCTCTGGAGGGTGGTCGCTTCATATCCTAAGGATGGAGAAGAAGAGGACTAGGACTCAAGGTAATGAAGATTACAGGTAAGTGATAGTTCATTACCCCTCAAACAGGTGGACTCCCCCTCCATGATAGAATATTGCTTAACCAGGTACAAATTCATAAAGTAAGAGTGGATCCTGTCTTTTTGTTTCCAATTGGAGAAGCTAAATACCCACTTACATATTATGCATTGTTCTGGTGTTGGGCTGGGTATAAAGAGTCCGACGAGGATGAGCAGGGCTTTGAGTAATGAAGATGACGAGTACGTAATCAGGCATCACACCTAGAACGTCGTCCCATAGGTTACAAAGTAAGGATTATATAGCTGTAAATGTTTTTGGTTCATGCTTGGATTTTAAAAGGTGTAAAACTATGACAGAGATGGCATAGTGTCGCCATACCGTGGGTGCACATTCAAAACCTATTCTATGGGATTGGCAAGTGTGCCTGGCTTAAGTATGTGTTAAGGTTGACTGTTGCTGCATTAAGTTGTAATGTTCCTAAAGACTGTCTGTCTTCAACCTTTTCCTACATTAGAGTTTGTTCATAAATTAGAGCACATGTGTGGCAGTCCTGATCAATAGATGTTGTCTTAGATACTGGGAGCATAGGTGGAGAAGTCCTATTTCATTGTTTTGGTATTTTTGGTTGCATTTTTACATCCCCATCCTGATGGTGCCCGGGCCACAGGTAAGCCAAGAGCCACCAGAGATGGTGGGCTTGTCAACCAGAAAGGTTGTTGTGGCTTGGCAGATGATAAAGCTAGTTTTGAAGATGGTGAGAGCTCGACAGGGCAGCGAGTGGGGTTCCATCAGGGTGGAGGTGATGTTGTCATATTTCTTCATGCCATTGATGAGCTGTGATGCTGCATGTAGGATGTCCTAAAAGGAGACCAGTGTGGAGTTTGGGAGACTATAAAACAGAGAATTGCTGCCACCATCTAGATGTGAGATCTCAAGGGCTTTAATAGCAGTTCTAAGGTTGCTTTCTGGGAGGAAACGTTTGGCTTATTTAGTACTGGTTGAAATATGTCAACCTTCAGTTTCTTATTCCTTTACCATGTGCATGCCAACATTCTCGGAAAAAGGGGCATCAACAAGCCTTAAAGCCTGCACTCCCAAATAGGATGTTAAGAGAGGGTTTCAGTCCAGGATGAGGTAGAGTTTTCCTGTGATGTTCGTTCCGATTAATACAATATGTAAGAAGGGATTTCCAAGTGAAGTGTGCATCACATGGCCTGAGTTCCATTATTTTTCATTATGTTCCATGCCCCTGCACTACCATTTTTGTCCCTTACGTTTGCTCCTTGCAGATGGAACTTTCTTCTAAATTCTACTCCTGGATACAACTGCCTGGCTCTTTCTCATTCTTGATGTCAGGAGGAACTTGGTGCATTGCTAATCTCTTCAGTACTAACTTAATCCTCAATCAAGACTTACAATATTGTCAAGGAGGTTTTTCAACCTTTATGATTTACCTCTTAAGGAGCCTCACTAATCACACATACTAATATGTGCCATGCTAAGGCTTTGATGCACTTTCACGTACAGCAACTGCCCTAGTAAATTCAACGGCGACACCTTTCTGGAATTCACGGCTTTCACCAAGTAGTTCAAGAAGACGCCCTAGTTTGGCATCCTGCTGATAGGGTGACACTCCGCAATCCACTCCCCATTGCTGCCACAGACCCCCACTCCTCCAACCATCTCATGGAGTACTATTTCAAGATGCCACAAGCAGGGAAACACAGGAGTGGCTCATGTGAGGCATTTGCCCAGAAGCAAGTTCGGTGTAACCATCACACACATGCATTACACCAAAGCTGCTCTCAATTCTCCTCAGCTCACTCAGAGCATTTGGTGAATTTCTGAGTTCAGTTTCAGCATAGTTAGAAGCCAAGCAGTAAGCTGACACCCTTCATCGGGGTAGCTAGAATGAGTACATAAAACAATACTTCAATCAGCATCACATTATAAAAACTACACAAGAAGACATGACAAAGACACAAAGATAATGGTGCATGCTTTGGTTATCTCAAAATGAACCTGTTAAATAACATTGTCACAAAAAAAACAATGTGATGGTGTGAAAACACCTCATTAAAAACACACTTTATATCAACTCACGAAAGTGTACATGACATGCTCTAGATGCAACTCATGTTTTCCATATTAGTGCCACCAATGCCCAACAGCCACATCTCCTGGTGGTTTTTGAAAACCAGTATTTGTGACATGACAATTAAATGAAAAACCTCAAACACCGATAGGGTCCAAGTCGGACGTGCCCGTGCAACGTGCATGTTTAAGTGATTAAAAGAAAACCAAGGGCCTGATTTACACTTTTTTAGTGCCACATTTGCGTCATTTGTTGATGCAAAAGCGGTGCAAACCTACAAAATATAATTGTATTTTGTAAGTTTGCGCCGCTTGTGCGTCAACAAATGATGCAAATGCGGTACTAAAAAAGTATAAATCAGGCACCAAAAGTTTCTGAAATTGATTGCAAGTGACTGCAATGTCCAGCATGCATTTAACCAGCTTCCTTACTAATTGTAGGTTTTGTGGTCCAGAAAATTCTGCGAAAAACATTTGATCCAAAAACAAGAAATGACATAGTAAAATGTTGAATGTATAATACCCATGTCAGCACTCATATTAACGTATAAACCATGTCAGAACTAGTGATAGTTTATCATAAGCTCATGTGAATGCTTCCATGCAAACTTACGTGATATAAAATGGAAGCAGTGCCTCTGCGGACACTTTGTTTGTGGATTGTATATTGCTGTGACGCCAACCAGATGAGATCTTAAGGTTGATCCCATGAGTTTCCTAGTGTTTAAACATGAAGATTATAAATGTATGCTCAACCAAAACATTGCTTAAATTCGATCTGTGAAAATAAAAAGTACACTCTATCTGTCCTAATTGGTCACTGTGCCGTGTCCATTGTCAGCCCTGAGGAAAGAAACCAAGGTACACCGCATGCACGATTTCGGGAAAATGGGTGCATAACCAAGGCTGACACCGAATTGTGTGGAAAAGCCTACTTTATTGAAGACAGGTGCCCTAAACATGACAACCTGGCCTTTGCCTTACAAAACTAATGCTGAAGCAGGTGTTTTAATAAAAATATTAATGAGTATTCATGTATTCTGAGTAATGGATCTGCGTATAAAATTTATTAACCTAGAGAAAATAATGTACATATTTGAAAAAGTGATTACAAAGAATGGCCGCCAATGTTCACAAAGTACACTTATTAATGGCTCATTAATATGAAACATGGAGCTTATCCTTGATTAATGTAATAGTACATCATATTGAGGGTTATGCATTATGTATTAGCTCTATTAATCATAGGCCTTAACTTAGCGGAGGTCTTGGCCTAGTTGCACAGCCTCATGTCAAGCTGTATTTCTAAACTGATTAATAAAATGCTTGCTTAGGGAGTTAAACTGTGATTTTCCACTGTACTGCTCATGTGCTCGTAGCTAAAAGTCTTTTCTCATGAGAACCGATTGCTAGAAGATGCTGTTCTTGCTAAATGTGACAAAATGAATGTAATGTGTGTAAGACTAACTTTCTCAGGAGGAGAACAATGGAGACACTGACTGAAGTATAAACTGCAACAATATTGTTACCTGAAGAGCCGGATGATGAGGACGTTACAAGAGAAGCCAATCAGCAACATGTGAACCGAGTAGTAGTAGAAATGATAGATTTGAAGTTTTAGTTTTATTGGACAAAGTGTGAACATACTATCCCTTGACCAATAGGGACTTGGGAAATAGTTTTAGGAAATCTAACTTAGCCAAACTGCACTGAGAAGAAGCCCCCCCATTGCGCTTTTGCCTTTTGCCACAGCTATTACTTTCTTGAGCGTCTTGACAAGAGACATGCTTAACTTTACTGCTTAAAGACTTTGCGTTTCCTGAACTTTGATCCTAAATATTGATGCCTTGCTGACCAAACTGATTTCCTGATGACGAAGACTATTTTAGCTTGCCGATCCATTTGAGGAGAGGTATATTATTACTGATGTATTTCTTAAGACTGTTCGCTTTTTCTTTCTGGGTATGAACCGCACTAATTTGATAGAGCCATAGTTAGATGTTTTTTTAATTTGTGTTTACTAAATTGTTTTGCATGAAGCCCAACATGCTGATGCTAATCTGATGTGAGTTAAGGTTTCCTTCCTAATGAAAGCATGCTAGAGAGAATAACATGTGATGTCTTTTCTTTGCTGAATAAAATGTGATATCATCTGCGCAAAGGTTAATCAAATTGTAGTGTAACTTTAGAATATAAATCGGCTCAAGCTTTGATTAGATTAAGTTTCTCTCGCTGCTTTGGACAAATAGTGATGTTTCTGTATGTGTATTTGATCTGAGATTGCCTTATGTGACATTACCATTGTTAATATGGGGAAATAAATATTCTAACTTTTACAAAAGGTGTGGTTATTCATGACCTTTCAGTCATTGTGTGTGACAATTACTGACTCCAATTGATTACTAATGGTATTGATTATCATTGATTGTTGATGTTGTTTATTAATGATTGATTATTGGTCTGCATATACTGGAGTTATGGTGGGAACTTCCTAAATGTGAGTCAAAAGGTTCATCGACCTATTCGCGTCCCCTTGTAAGTTTACTGTTAGAAATGGGGTCTCTGGTTGACAGTCAGGTTACCCCCTGTTCAAGCAAGGACCCTCACTCTAGTCAGGGTAAAAGAGAATCACCCTCAGGTAACCCTTGCTTACCCCCTTGGTAGCTTGGCAGAGCAGTAGGCTTAACTTCAGAGTGCAAGGTGTAAAGTATTTGTACCAACACACACAGTAACTTAATGAAAACACTACAAAATGACACAACACCAGTTTAGAAAAATAGGAAATATTTATCTAAACAAAACAAGACCAAAATGACAAAAATCAGACATACACAAGTCAGGTTATGAATATTTTAAAGATTAAACTAAAAAAAAACGCTTAGAAACCCAAAATGCTTCGATGAGGTGTTAACACGGCGTCGTGACGGAGTCGTCCCAACAAGCCAACACCAGCAGCGCCGGACACGGAGTCACGTAGACCCCCAAGTACAGTACCTTTGGTGAAGAGTGAAAACAAGCCGATGCACGAAGTCAGGAATAGCGGCATCTGTGCAAAACATTGAATCCGCGCACTTCGAGCGGCGTCGGTCACAACGTGGTGCAGCGACTTCCACGGAGTCGCAGACTTCAGCTGGGCTGCAGCGGCATCGGGCCTGCGAAGGTCATCGCGTTCCAGTGAAGATCACGGAGTTGGGTGCAGGTGGCGTCACCGGATTCAGCAGCGGCATTGGTCCGAAGTCGTCCGAAGTTGCTTTCTATGGATTTCCACCAGCTTTCCTTTCAAGGGCCCAGGGACTGGATAGGGCACCACTTGTCAGAGCAGGAGTCTCTACAGAGACTCCAGGTGCTGGCAGAGAGAAGTCTTTGCTGTCCTTGAGACTTCAAACAACAGGAGGCAAGCTCTAAATCAAGCCCTTGGAGATTTCTTCACAAGATGGAAGGCACACAGAGTCCAGTCTTTGCCCTCTTACTCTGGCAGAAGCAGCAACTGCAGGATAGCTCCACAAAGCACAGTCACAGGCAGGGCAGCACTTCTCCTCAGCTCTTCAGCTCTTCAGCTCTTCTCTAGGCAGAGGTTCCTCTTGTTTTCAGAAGTGTTCTAAAGTCTGTGGTTTTGGGTGCCCTTCTTATCCCCAATTTCTCCTTTGAAGTAGGCCTACTTCAAAGTAAAGTCTCTTTTGAATGTGAAATCCTGCCTTTCCCAGGTCAGGTTGTTGTGTAGCCATTTTAAGTATAGCTCCATGCATGTTAGGTTGACATACTAGGCCGCTGTGCCCCTTGCCCTAGATATATTTTATTCAGCTTCGTACTGTTATTTTACAATAACCAGTTTTTACAGTCTTGTTTTAATTTCTTCTATCACACTGTTTAGCTGCGTTCAGCACTGTGTTCTCAAACAATGCATTCTTGATCGCCCTGTGCTTCAGTCAAGGCTACAGTCTGGTACATTGCCGGTAAACGTGGTAGAAGTTTAGTCTCCAACATTCGTAGAAAATACACATCCTTACGTAGGGACATTTTCTTAGAACATTTGCTGTGTTAGTTATAAAAACACTTTCTAGTCCTAGTACACGTCAAGAGGCAGATTCCAGCCAGGGAACCACAACTGTATGCTGAATGCTCCGTTGCAGATGCTGACACAGATTACAGGCCTGTGCTCAGGTATGACGGTTGATGTCCTCCCGGGGGAACCTGAAAGGCAGGCTTAGAGCTTAACATGCTGTGCTCGAAATATAATTTAGAGAGGGAATAATCCATAGATACTAACGCCACTATGATAGCCTTATTCTTGTGCTTCGCTTTCATCGTCACTATTTTAATATTACTGTGTTGTGTAGTTCTGGTTATTGCAGTTCACGCTTTGCTATCCAAAATGCAGTCGTTATATTAAACTAATCTTTAAAACTTATACTGCCTTATTTTCATTTATATATGAGACCGTACTGTGTATGAGAGAACCGGTTGTGACCTGAGTGACCACGACTTCCCTGAGAAGTACTGATATGTCCTGCGCTCGGCTACCCAATTGTCTCTACCATTTGGGAGAGATGAGGCATTGCTAGTTAGCTGGAGCAAAACCCGGATTTGGAGTGACAAGTGTCATCCACCGTGGGTCAGACTCAGTCCCCCACATAGGGGACGATCTTGCTGCTCAAAATCCAGTAGTCTCATTAGGATAATGAGAGCCTACGCGACATGGCGCCGTCAACGTTTGGTCAGGCTCTAATTTTTGGGTCCACCAGAATATCTCAGTCTCATTTTATATAATGACATCTCAGTTCCATATACGGAGACGTCCGTGGTACTGAGGATTTCCACCACAGCCATATAGGTAATCCTATTTCAGCTGGCGGTTGTTAAAGCTTGAACTTTAAAAGGAAAAAAACCCATCTTGGTGTGCATTCTCTGAACTCTTAGTGCTTCTATGATGGCGAATCCCCAGGTTGTACAAATAGCTGTTAACATGAGACAACCTCTCACAGCACACTTACCAGCAAATGGCCTCACGGCCCAGGGAGGTCCAGTCACATTTGTGGTGGACGCCCACACAGCTTATAGACCAGAGCTTTTTTACTCTTGGATCACATTTCCAGCAGTTGATGGAAATACAAATACATTTCACACATATACAGTTGCGAACGCGCCTGGACAATACAGGGCATACGCATATTTAGAGATACCTCTATCTTATCAAGAACATAATAATTGGCTTGATGGCACCCTACCCCATACAATATTACCAGTTAGGTAAGGTCCACTAAGTAATGACGGTCCTACCTGGCCTTTATTGGCCACATACACACCACATCCTGCGGTTGCGAACTTAGCAGTAGCTGAGGTTCGACGCTCATATATTGAATTAATAGCAATATACAGACGATTAGTGCAATTTGTGATGCAAACGTTAAATACAAAGCCAGCACGTGCTGCTCCAGCGCAACCATATGCAGTAACACCATTTATAAATCCGGTGAATGTACATTCAATTATGGGTAAGGTCCCGGCCAAACTGGAGGAGACTCCGTTTTGGCTAGCACAAAAAATGAATACGCTGGAAGCAGTGTTTCCCCATACTGGACCTTAGGATAAACTTAGGATATTAACTATGTGCTTTCCCTTTGGGATGGTCCCTACAGATGAATACTGTAATACATAGGGCACGGTATTTGCCGCACTCTATACAACGGCACACGGTACGCCGACACTTGCCAACTTACCGGAAGTGCTTAAACAAATTCAAGATGAATAAGGGGCTGCTCCGGCCCTAGATTTGGGAATGCAACTGATGGGCAATTTTGCCACAGTTTCTTCAATCATCCTAATTAATCTTAAAGGGGAAGCAGTTGCACTTGCAGTGCGCATGCGACTCCGTGACGTTCCGCAACAAGATCAGGAATGAGAGCTGCCTAAAATAATAGCGGAAACATATTCAAGTATCAGTCGAGATAGCCTTGGGGCTAGACCACAAGAACCTCAATTTCAGGGTAAAATTAATAAAGATAATACTAAACAACAGCCTGAGGGTAATAAGAAACGCTGGGACAAAAAGCAACAAACACCTAAAAAAGAAAGGGGAGAATCTCCACGTATGGAGACCCCACAGAATCGATAAAATCTCAGTGTAGGAGGCTGGACTGGCTTGTAGTGAGTACCTAGGGGTACTTGCACCTTGCACCAGGCCCAGTTATCCCTTATTAGTGTATAGGGTGTCTAGCAGCATAGGCTGATAGATAATGGTAGCTTAGCAGAGCAGCTTAGGCTGAACTAGGAGACAAGTGAAGCTCCTACAGTACCACTTAGTGTCATATGTACAATATCATAAGAAAACACAATACACAGTTATACAAAAAATAAAGGTACTTTATTTTTATGACAATATGCCAAAGTATCTTAGAGTGTACCCTCAGTGAGAGGATAGGAAATATACACAAGATATATGTACACAATACCAAAAACATGCAGTATAGTCTTAGAAAACAGTGCAAACAATGTATAGTTACAATAGGATGCAATGGGGACACATAGGGATAGGGGCAACACAAACCATATACTCCAAAAGTGGAATGCGAACCACGAATGGACCCCAAACCTATGTGACCTTGTAGAGGGTCGCTGGGACTATTAGAAAATAGTAAGGGTTAGAAAAATAGCCCACCCCAAGACCCTGAAAAGTGAGTGCAAAATGCACTAAAGTTCCCCCAAGGACATAGAAGTCGTGATAGAGGAATACTGCAGGAAAGACACAAACCAGCAATGCAACAACGATGGATTTCCAGTCGAGGGTACCTGTGGAACAAGGGGACCAAGTCCAAAAGTCACAAGCAAGTCGGAGATGGGCAGATGCCCAGGAAATGCCAGCTGTGGGTCCAAAGAAGCTTCTACTGGACAGAAGAAGCTGAGGTTTCTGCAGGAACGAAAAGGGCTAGAGACTTCCCCTTTGGTGGACGGATCCCTCTCGCCGTGGAGAGTCGTGCAGAAGTATTTTCCCGCCGAAAGACCGCCAACAAGCCTTGCTAGCTGCAAATTGTGCGGTAAGCATTTTTGGATGCTGCTATGGCCCAGGAGGGACCAGGATGTCGCAAATTGCGTCAGGAGAGAGAGGGGACGTCAAGCAAGACAAGGAGCCCTCTCAACAGCAGGTAGCACCCAGAGAAGTGCCAGAAACAGGCACTACGAGGATGCGTGAAACGGTGCTCACCCGAAGTTACACAAAGGAGTCCCACGTCGCCGGAGACCAACTTAGAAAGTCGTGCAATGCAGGTTAGAGTGCCGTGGACCCAGGCTTGGCTGTGCACAAAGGATTTCCGCCGGAAGTGCACAGGGGCCGGAGTAGCTGCAAAAGTCGCGGTTCCCAGCAATGCAGTCTGGCGTGGGGAGGCAAGGACTTACCTCCACCAAACTTGGACTGAAGAGTCACTGGACTGTGGGAGTCACTTGGACAGAGTTGCTGGATTCAAGGGACCTCGCTCGTCGTGCTGAGAGGAGACCCAAGGGACCGGTAATGCAGTTCTTTGGTGCCTGCGGTAGCAGGGGGAAGATTCCGTCGACCCACGGGAGATTTCTTCGGAGCTTCTAGTGCAGAGAGGAGGCAGACTACCCCCACAGCATGCACCACCAGGAAAACAGTCGAGAAGGCGGCAGGATCAGCGTTACAGAGTTGCAGTAGTCGTCTTAGCTACTTTGTTGCAGTTTTGCAGGCTTCCAGCGCGGTCAGCAGTCGATTCCTTGGCAGAAGGTGAAGAGAGAGATGCAGAGGAACTCTGATGAGCTCTTGCATTCGTTATCTAAAGTTTCCCCAGAGACAGAGACCCTAAATAGCCAGAAAAGAGGGTTTGGCTACCTAGGAGAGAGGATAGGCTAGCAACACCTGAAGGAGCCTATCAGAAGGAGTCTCTGACGTCACCTGGTGGCACTGGCCACTCAGAGCAGTCCAGTGTGCCAGCAGCACCTCTGTTTCCAAGATGGCAGAGGTCTGGAGCACACTGGAGGAGCTCTGGACACCTCCCAAGGGAGGTGCAGGTCAGGGGAGTGGTCACTCCCCTTTCCTTTGTCCAGTTTCGCGCCAGAGCAGGGCTGAGGGGTCCCTGAACCGGTGTAGACTGGCTTATGCAGAAATGGGCACCAAAAGTGCCCATGAAAGCATTTCCAGAGGCTGGGGGAGGCTACTCCTCCCCTGCCTTCACACCATTTTCCAAAGGGAGAGGGTGTAACACCCTCTCTCAGAGGAAGTCCTTTGTTCTGCCATCCTGGGCCAGGCCTGGCTGGACCCCAGGAGGGCAGAAGCCTGTCTGAGGGGTTGGCAGCAGCAGCAGCAGCTGCAGTGAAACCCCTGAAAAGGCAGTTTGGCAGTACCAGGGTCTGTGCTACAGACCACTGGGATCATGGGATTGTGCCAACTATGCCAGGATGGTATAGAGGGGGCAATTCCATGATCATAGACATGTTACATGGCCATATTCGGAGTTACCATTGTGAAGCTACATATAGGTAGTGACCTATATGTAGTGCACGCGTGTAATGGTGTCCCCGCACTCACAAAGTCCGGGGAATTGGCCCTGAACAATGTGGGGGCACCTTGGCTAGTGCCAGGGTGCCCTCACACTAAGTAACTTAGCACCTAACCTTTACCAGGTAAAGATAGACATATAGGTGACTTATAAGTTACTTAAGTGCAGTGTAAAATGGCTGTGAAATAACGTGGACGTTATTTCACTCAGGCTGCAGTGGGAGGCCTGTGTAAGAATTGTCAGAGCTCCCTATGGGTGGCAAAAGAAATGCTGCAGCCCATAGGGATCTCCTGGAACCCCAATACCCTGGGTACCTCAGTACCATATACTAGGGAATTATAAGGGTGTTCTAGTAAGCCAATGTAAATTGGTAAAATTGGTCACTAGCCTGTTAGTGAAAATTTGAAAGAAATGAGAGAGCATAACCACTGAGGTTCTGATTAGCAGAGCCTCAGTGAGACAGTTAGTCACTACACAGGTAACACATTCAGGCACACTTATGAGCACTGGGGCCCTGGGTACCAGGGTCCCAGTGACACATATAACTAAAACAACATATATACAGTGAAAAATGGGGGTAACATCCAAGGCAAGATGGTACTTTCCTACACTCAGGAATAGAGATAATATAAAAAAAACGCCTGATAGATATCAATATGCTGACACACGCCAATCTTGTTCCTTTCAGGACTCATCAGAAAAAAGAAATGAGAGAGGTGGGCGATCAGAGCGAAGAACAGAGCACGTGAAACCGAGACAGGAACCACAGCGCTCTTCTGAGGTTTCTGTTAAAAAGGAAGAGAAACCTGTACAACAAAAACAACAATTTAAAAAGAAAAAAGTGGCAGCAGTCTCAGTTTGACATGCCACACAGGAAGAGGGTCCTCTTGAAGAACAAGAACTGGGATCTAGCACTGCTAGACAGCGCGGCAGAGGTCACAATAGTTCACCGGAATCTTCTAGAGCATCTGGAGGTGAAAGCAACTGATGACTTTATACAACTAGAAACTGTGGACATGCGTGTCTCCGAGCCTGATAGGGTGTACATAGTAACACTACAATTAGAAGGAGACATTGAACGCACGATTCGCTGAGTCCTATTCTATAGAATGGGCTCTAGTACAAGCACCCGCGTTATATAGAAATCACGTGGGGTGGGATAGGGACTCTCCCTACCGTGTTATTCCTATTAAAAGTGGACCTCAGCCACAACCGCAGTATCCCATAAAACATGAAGCAAGGGCAGCGGAGAGAGAGATACTCACACAATTGAAATACCAGGGTGTGATTGAACCCTGTGTCTCACCAATGAATAACCCTTTATTCCCTGTAGCTAAGCCGGATCATTCATACAGAATAGTCTTAGACTACAGACATTTAAACGGACATACACGTACACATGCTATACAAAATTCACATAGCACTGCACTAATGAGCAACATTGTGTGAAAAAAATACAAAACAACTTTAGACATCTCGAATGGGTTCTTCTGCCAGAATATAGCACCTGAAAGCAGGGACTTAACAAGCTTTAGCGCATTAGGCTCTCAGAAACAATTCTGTTATTTGCCTCAGGGGTATAAGAACAGCCCAGGACTGTTTGCAGCTCGTGTGACTGCTATTTTACACAAGATTGACCCTGAAGCATTGTCATATGTAGATGATATATACCTCACAAATGATGAGTTACTACAGCATTTATGACGGGTAGCCCGCATTGTTGTAGGGTTTGCCGAACTTGGCTACAAATGTAACTTTAAAAAATCAAAAATTGCCTTCCTCAGCATCCTGTTCCTGGGATATGAGCTGTCGAGTGAAGGGAAGAGCCTAGTGTCACAATTTTTAGAAATATGTGCACAATTACAACCACCGAATGTGATTAAAAAACTTCAGTCGTTGTTGGGTTTTCTAAATTTTGGCAGAACATACATTCCTGATTATGCAACGCGCATAAAACCTTTATATGACTTAATACGTCCTGATTTTTCAAATAAATTCTGGACAGTTGAACATACACGCACTCTTCGAGAATTGCAGACAGATATGCTAGAAGCAAAACATTTACACACAAGGGACAACAAAACACATTTGGTCATCAGGGTAATAGCTGGGGCCATCGGTTTCACCAATGTGACATTTAATGAAGGTGAAACAGTCCCAATTGCATACAAATCACATTTGTATTCAGCTGCTGAACAACGCTTTGCACCCACTGAGAAAATTCGCACTGCTGTACAGATGGCTGTTCTTAAAGAAAGACCTCTTGCCCAAGGGAAACGCATCATTGTTGTTTCTCAAATTCCAGCCCTAGAGGCTGTTACAAAAGCTAGCGTTCTGAATGCAAAAGCACTTCATCCACGTTGGATACAATGGGCTACGTCTTTAACAGCCACTGATGTAGAATACATTTTTGATCCAAATTTACAAACTCAAGAATTTCTACAATATGAAGTAGAATACTTTGCCTATTGATCAATATCATAGAGTCATGTACACCGATGGCTCTGCGCAACCAGCGATTGGAACTAAACATCAATACTCTGCTGCTTGCGCAGTCGTAAGCGGCTATATTGAGGGGGAGAAATTTTGTCCCCTACATACATATACACAGACATTAGGGGATTGTACAGCACAATTGGCTGAGCTAAAAGCTCTGCTGATGGCACTAGAAAATACGGATCCAGCGCAGCCTACGCTGATTGTTTGTGATTCATATTACTGTGTCCAGTCCTTTAATGAATATCTGCATTACTGGCATCAGAATGGGTTCAGAGATTCCAAAGGCAACACCATAAAACACGGACTCCTGTGGGGGAAGGTAGCAGACCTGAAAGAGACGCTACCGAAAGTCCATGTTGTGCATACACTTGGACACCAGCGCGTTGGAATACATGTTGCTGGAAATACTTTGGCTGATGAAGCCGCAAAGTCAGCAGTTGCAGTAGCCACTGTAGCTGCAGTGACTCGTTCAAGTTCCAAACCAGACCCAGACACTTTTGGCTGCCATAAAAGCTATGCTTGATGGTATGCCTTATCCTAAAGGATTTCCTAACAAATATCAATACTATATGGGAAGTATGCTGAATGCTGAAGTTAAAATTCCAGGCGTGGGCGTACGTGACACCCCCAATAATGATATAAGACCACAATTGATCAAAGCAACGCATGAGGGAGTGGCATCTGCACATGCTGGTGTGGCGGCTACAATTTCAATCTTACAGGCCCGTTATTGGTGGCCCGGTCTCTACAAGCAGTATGTCCTTTGTTGTGACATCTGTCAAAAAATTTAAGTTTCTACAGCCAAGCACCCGCCACAGACACCCCTCTTAATGTAAGCTAATACATTGGCTTAAAGAAACATATTTAATTTTTCCATGGAACTATGTATGGCTTTCTTTGACTGTCCTAGCCTTTCTACTTTGGATTGATTTTGGTATTACCTTTTTCTTGTAAATACATGGTCATTTTATTCCCGAGAGATCAGTGGTTGAACAGGTGGAGGAGGTTTTGAAACCACATTTTTCATCACATAAGATCTGAAGAGACTTGTCTTTTGTGAACATTTCCGCATGGGATTCTGATGGGATTGTTTGGGACAAAGTAATGTTCTATATATATGGTCCCATGGAAATTATTCAAATACTGTATGTGTTAAAATTATCAATGAATTATATAGCCATACCCGGCATTGTATATGATGATTGGGATGTGAAAACAGTTGATTCTATGATGACAGAGTTGCAATATTATACTGTCTATGAAAACGAAGATGTTTACCAACTTAAAGAAAATTATGGTGATATGTTTTGCTATAATAACTATGGGAACCATTTCATACATAGAGCGAGTAGTCCAAAAACGATATTTAATTACACACAATGGGAACATTGTCCAACTCCACCGCAAGGGAGTTAAAAAACTTATACTGACAAGTTTGCGTATTTTTCTGGGCATCATCAAAAAAATGCTGAGTCATATTATTTTAAAGTAACTCCTACTGAGGATATACATATGTTATTGACCAACACTAAATGTATGTATTCGGAATCCTTTGTTTCCCGGTTATCAATAGAAAGTTATGAATACTGGTCCAAATATATTGATTTGAAAAGTGTTTGGGGAACAAAAAATTGGCAGACCAAGGGTACAGAAACATTGTTTAGAGCATGTCTCATCCCTGTTCAAATTATCTTTTTGAATGAAACAGTGCAACAAACAAGTTGTTTAGGCTTAGCAACAATCAGAGAATTAAATATGCCCAGTAAACCTGCCCCTGCAAAATTTGAAAACTGGCAAAAGTACATAAATGCAACAATACACGAGCTCAATGATTGGGTCCAGAATTGTACGTTTAATGCTTCACTGACACGTCCAGGCGGGTGGTTATTGTGGCCCATAGATACCAACGGCTGTCATCAGTGTTTTATCACCTCCTGGTGGGGTTCCGGACGAGTAAGCCAGGCCGTCGCTATATATCACCGGAACATGCTGACATAGTTACAACATATAGTGTAGGAAAATTGTGCCAGCAGTGGCTAAAATCGTCCTCACTAGATGCGGTTAAAGCACACCTCAATCTCCTGTCTAACAAAACTGACTCACAAGATTTTTTGTCAGGCCCCAAGATACCACGTAGGAAACGTTTCTTGTATGAAGTATACAATGAAATACGGAAACTTTCGCAACAAGAGGCTGCAGCCCGATTAACGAAAATAGACCAGGAAAATTTGAAAAAGGCATTAGATGTTGTGGATAATGGGATTCATACTCTGTCCGACCGGAATATATACAATTAACAACATTGTTTCTTCTGCTATAGACATTATGCAATCTGATATGTCTTCATTATACCATGGACAGAGTCGGACCAGGTCCATTATGCAGTTGGGTTGGACACTTCAAACACTGAAGGCGGGTCACGTTCCATGGCAGCAGATTCAGTGCCAGGGAATTTTTTTTCCTTTAATTTAACGTGGCAACAACAACTAAAGAAAGAAGTGACTTATGTCATGCTTAACATTGAGAAAATAGAAAGACTGCCTTTTACCGTGGTTAAGATTCCTTCAGCGGAGTGGTTGATACACCGGGTTATTAATCTGCCCATTTCAACATTACAATTCACTTCTTGTTTGAAACACGTTCCAGTAGGCAGATATGAAAAGTTGGGGGATAGTTACATCCATGAGGTGTGGGAGCTTCCCTTCTCATACAAATGCCTCAATGGCATGAAAGAGGTCTTTCTTAGCAGTAGTGAATGCAAGACTTCAGTCAGCCATTCAATGACTTGTAAGCAGCTGTCCTTGCATGGGGTGTGCAACGCCTCGGTTGCAAATTTAGCTTGCTATCTGAAGGGAGTTCCAGTCCCCTTGATTAAACGCATGTTCCAGGTGCTTTCAAACGGCAACTACGTCCTTCTCAATAGTGAAGGCTGCTGTGGCATGTGGGCCGAAATAGTTTATGTTGTTTCGGTCTCTAAGGTCATTACATGCTACGGGAATGTGTTGTTTCCCCTCACTGAATTAAGGGAGGTAGCTGACATCTGGCCTCATATTGCTACTTCCAAGGTGAATTTTGACAAGTTGAGTAGACTCAAGGCATTATTGTTTCAGAAGCATGTGGCCCTTACATCTGCACGCAAGACCTACGCACTTCAGGTGGCAAGGTCATCGGCAGAAATACAACCACTGTTAAATACGAAAAGCATCAGAGCCCCTCCCCCCCAGTTTCATAATACCTTCCCTATCCCAACCTCTTTTGCCTGCCTCAGTCACTATGCCTATTCTGAATGAATGAGTGCCAAATTCTGAAGGAGTGAGGCCCAAAGATAGAGCCGCTTTCCTTAGCACTGACAACAGTTGGAATGCTGTCACAGGCTGATTATCCTTATGTAGAAAGACTATCTCAGAAGGAAGTCCCACTCTTCTATGCAAAGCACAACCCCATACTACTGGGCTTATGCGCCTGTCTGGGTAACCATTCATTTGTACCCTACTCCCTCAACCTCTTTGGTCTGTTTTTGACTTACTAATTCAAATCCAAACAGTGTTTCCCACCTCCTTGACGTCCGTCCACTGAATCCCTGATTGTCCCCTATCACCTATTAGCTCAGACACTCTAAAGGCCCCGAAGAACATCCATACCATAAGTGTACTAAAGAGCAGCACCTCACCCTCAAACAAATTTCTGGGAACTTGGATACCACAGCCACCAGCACTGCTAACGTCACTGGTTTCCTTGCAGTCCCCTTTGTCTCTACCTCTCTAGCCCAACCTTCTACACCTTTTACCAAGTTCTCTAGCCGAAGGAGCGTAACCCCACAATAACTTGCCCATAAATGCAATTCCGGTGAGCTTGCCTAAAATAGTGACCCTGGATTGCCCTCTCTGGATGAGCTACATCCTCAACTCTCTCCCACTGTTCCCGTCGCCTACAGGCACCACTCCACTCAAACTTCCACCAAGTTTGCAAGTACTCTTCTCGCATGGATAGTGCTAAAGAATTCAGTACCAGCTGAAGCACCCACTGTCTCCCAACGCCCATCATTTTGGAGGCATCTGCACTTTTCTGATTCCCGCATCTGTGACCAGATCAAGGAAACTCTTCCACTGCGAACAAGTCAAAGCATCCGCAGTTTCATTGCCCACTGCAGGAACATACCTTGCTCTAAAAGCAACATCATACATTAAACAAAGCAGCATAAAAGCGCGCAGCAACTTTGACACCAGAACATCCCTTGTAGATTGACTGTTAACAATGTGAACAACTGCCATATTGTCAACTCTGAAAAGCACTTTTTTGTGTGCCAGCTCTGCTCCCCATAAGGTCATTGGTACCAACAGAGGAAACAATTCCAAAAAGGCAATACTTCTGCCTCCCTACTTCCACTCCTAAGGCCACTCCTCTGTACACCATTTATCTTACCAATAAACTTCAAAACCGATGCTACCTAATACATCAGAGAAAATCTGAGCATCCCATTCCTCATCTTTCCATTGCCTCAATGGCACTCCATTAAAATCCTCCAAAAACCTAAGCCACATCCTTAGGTCTTCTTTCACCCCCACTGACAAATGGACATGGTAATGAGGTGAATGGTTACCCGCCAAGGACAACCCCATAACGCCTACAAAAACTCCTCCCAGCTCTGACTACTTTACACACAAAATTCAAGTGGCCCAACAGTCTCTGCATCTCTCTAGCAGTCACGTTTTCTTTCTTCAGCATGTGATGTAACAATTGAGCCATTGCAATCTTCTTGTCCAATGGAAGATGGGCCTCCATGCTCATTGAATCTATCTGAATACCCAGGAAAGACAATGATGTGACAGGTCCTAACGTCTTCTCCGGTGCCAACATCACCCCCAGTTCCCTCATGAACTCATGATAAGTCTCCAACATTTCCCTGCATTTGCTGGACTCAGGTTTCCTACTAAGAAAAAGTCATCTAGGTAGTGTGTTATTGCTGTACGCCCTGTGCTCTGCTGGAAAACCCATTACAAGAATGTGCTGAAGCATTCAAAAAGCACACACGATATGGACCAACCCATTGGCCGTGCTTTATCTACGTACCAACACCCCTCAAACTGGATCCTCAAAAGCTCAAAGTCATTAGGGTGAACCGGCAACAGCCGAAAAGCTGACTTAATGTAGCTCTTAGCCAGCAAAGCCCCCTGTCCGACCTGTTCCACTAACTGAAATGCCACAACTACTGAGGCATATGACACAGACACTTCCGGAATTAAATCATTAAACAAAGCTTCCTCCGGCCATGAAAAATGTTGAATCAATCAAAAATGTCATAACTCTTTCTTTAGGACAGCTCCAATAGCGGAGGTTCTGCATTGGGCAATCAAGAAAAGGGCCTGCCATGCAACCCTCCAAAATCTCTTCCTGTAACTTCTCCCTCACTACCTGTTTGTGTGAAGATACTTATTTCAGATTCTCTGCCCACATGCGCCCCCTATGACCTGTGTAATACAGTCTGAAACCCCAGGTAAAACCTTCCCTCAATAAAATAGCATCATCCTGTCTGTCAGATTGCAGTTAACAGAAATCCAGTTTTTCAAGATTACCCGAAGTAGGAGCTCTCACCCCCAGAGCTGTGCGCCTCTCTTCCTCCTCTTGGTGTGTTCGTATGGAACTGTTGTGACCCCCCACTTCCTTGTGACAATTGCCACTGTCCTCCTGATCCGCTAGATGCTTGCCCCCCCCCCCAGCAGTTGACCAAATAGTGCTTTCCTGCGCACTTGGAACATTTGTGCCTGAAATGGCAATACTCTCTTGTACATAACCCTTTATTGAAGTCCCAGCATGCCCGACTTGTCCACGGCTAAACCCACTGGCTTGTCCTCTTGTCCCAAGTGGGACGTTCCCGAAAGGGACAATAAGATATAGGAAGACCACTAGCCATAAATACCATCTTCTCAAATTTGGCAGGGCTCATGGTATGTTGCCAAAGATCCGCGTCAATCTCTCCCTATTTAACTTCTGGGTCTACAGCCATGCAGGCCCGAAACTCCTCATCATATTGCGCACATGCATAACCTCTGTAATTCAACTGCGCCTTCCTAGTGATGTTCATGTATTTTAGAAGCACTACTGAAAGCTCTGGGTACTTTTCACATTCTCATTTGTTACCGGGACCTTAGGGCGTTTAGCCAATTCAGTTTCCTCTTCTTTCAATCCTTCTTTTGCTTGTACTGCTCTATGGAGGAATTTCAACATTTCAACATACTCCCCTTTCCATATCTTCTCTTTTGTGGAAAGCATTAAGTGCGCACACCCAGAGGCTTAGAACTTCCCATATATGCAAGTTTCTTAACATTAACCTGTGTGTTCTCCAAACCCTCCTTCTTACTCTCTGTTTTGTCTACTACCACCTGCTCTCCCGCTACCCCCCAACAATCGCTGCTGCTCCTTCCACCGCTTGACCATTTGCGCTTTTCTTAGTAACTGGATCTACCTCTGACCCATAACCCCATCTGTGCCCACAGCAATATCGGTCATGTATACCCCTTTCCATAGTCACACCTCACTGCCACCTGTTTCAGTAGCCTCCACCGCTACTGCCACAGTTGCATGAAGCTTCTGAACCCTCTTACCTGGCACCAAGGTTGGTGGCCACTCGAGACTCTTCGTCATCCCTTCTTGATGCACTTTGCAAGCCACTCTATGCCCCTGAACCTGATCCCTGTAAGACATGAGAAACAACTATCCCCCTCATTCTCCCTCCTTTTTTGTCTGAGCATCTTACCTTTTTGCCACCATTCCACTTCTCCCCTTTGAGACCCATACTCCTCCAGCACCTCCCCTTCCTCCAAGCTCTCTTCATCGTAGTCAAGCCCTGGTTGTTCCTCCAAATAGCTGTAGGGTTCTGTGTAAATATGTTGGGTAGCCGCCGTTGGGCGTCGAGGGGTTGCTGTATACCTGTGGTCTGCTGATGCCTTGAGACGCCAACAAGTGCACCAGACCTGCCATCCCACTGCATCCTTCCAACGTCACTGAACCGGAATACTGCTGCCTTTTCCGATCCTTTATTGGTGCAGCCGGCTGCTCAGGGCTCCGCCTTCTCTTCTCCTCAGGGGTCCTGAGGCGCCCTAAGCTCCCTCGAGATCCGCGTTGTACTGGGCACCACTGGCTGTACAAAGGAAAAAGAAAAAGAGGCCTGGTGTACTGGACTTAACCTTCTCAGAAACATCCAAAGGGTCTCCGCCAAAATGCATCTGCTCCTCACCCCAGCTTTTTTCACCCCGACTCAAAACTCTACTCACCGATGCCCCCATATCGCCAACTCCTGCCTTCACTGCCTTCTCACAGACCACCCTGGACCCACGCCCTACACCGCTCCTTCTTGAATAAACCTTCATAGGGGGCCTACAGCGCCATTCATCCTCCTAGACCTCATCTTCCTCATCGTCACTCCAATCAAAGAGGGCTACCACTAGCACTGATGCCGGGCCCTTCCTCACTTTCAAACTATGAACTCCAAACTGCAAACTGCTCCTACAGCAGCCCCCACCACATCCATATTGAGGTCAATGGTCTGCTTACTCTGTACCTCTCCACCCCAAGTTAATCCACTCTGCTGCTCTCCCTCCTGAAGCTCTCCTTGCACCCAAGACAAATCCACCTCTTCATCCTCTGACCCAAAAACTTCTGACTGACAAAAAGTGGCCAAACCTATCTGGTCATCATCTTCCCCTTCGCTCATTTTACACTTTGGGGTAACTAACCCTGTACCAAAAACGTACTCTCTCCCTCCTTCCCTCTCCCGCCTCCCATTGCCCTTCCTTTCACCGCCGCGGCCCGAGCGTTATAGTAGGACCCACTTCCTTTCCTCCCTCCCTTCCCCTCACCATGCTTTGACAGGGGCGGTGCTCTTCTCCCCAGCTCACCGCCCACAGAATATTCCCCTTCAGCTCACATCTAAATCCTAAGCTTCTCTAAAGAGCTCCAAGGTGTGAGATATGTGGAAATTGCTTTTACTTACATAAAGAATTATGAGAAAGAAAACACAATAGATGTGGACCTGCAGGGGAAAAACTGGAAAGAAAATTATACAATTACCTATGTCATAACACAAACATCCAATTAGTGCAAAGACACTCTGTGAATACATGCAAGCATGCTATAAGTCAAGATGTCAGCCTGACTTATAGTGAGCCCTTCACTTCAATGTGTAAAAACCATAACAGCAGAACATAATGAACTCAATGTCTTACTATCCTATATTAGGGAATGGGCCCCTTGGAGAATGTAAGCCGAGGGACTACCGTGAACGTAGAAAGCTTACACATGAAGAAACGGTAAGTTATGAGGCAAATTGCTTCTAAAGACAATACATGAAAGGAATATACAGTCATCTCCCCATATATAGGGAAAATAAGCACAGCCCGCTGTGTAAAGGTGGGGCTCACACTGGGTGCCTAGGCGAGATATAATCCCATCCCTGTATATGCAGGAAGTAAGGCACAGGCTGCTGAATATAAGGGGCGACCACATTGGGTACCTAAGTAGGATAAACAATTTGTTGTATTGAAACCCACTGGTTAGGCTGGCATCAGAATGCTTGACATACATATAAAGAGGGTCAAAAAAGAGACTTCTCATAATTCGTTATGTAAGTTAAACATTTTTTACGCATCTCACACCTTGGAGCTCTTTAGAGGAGCTTAGGATTTTTTTGGGGGGTCCTGATCCGTTAGGACTATATAGGCGTGAAACATGTCGACCTTTCTCTAGGGTAGAAGGACTAATTCTTCCCTTTCCCCACCTCCTTTTTTGGTAGAGTGCAGGAATATTATTTCCTTTTTCACTCCCCATGCTTTTAACCTTGACCTAGACCCCTCATGTAAATTAAGCACACAGTTGGTAGAGTCTAGAGCCAATTTTAGTCCACCCCTCCAGCTTCTTTTTCCTCAGCGTAGGTCTGAATCTACTCCTACACTTAACCACGGCACACATTCAAAAAGATCTCTGGCAAAGAGCCCCCCATAAGGGGCCCGCTGGTCACTGCAGAGCCAGCCCGACAAGGGGCACAACCTATGATGAATCATGACACCCATGGGGTGTGTGAGGGCTCTGACTTCTACTTTTAAGAGTGCCTTTCTAACCTGCTTTCTTTCCTGTGGAACAGTGTATCTTATTCAGTTATGATAATTAATAAACAAAAGTCCCTGTATGTGAAAATGTGTACGTCCTTCAGATTACCTTACAACTGTGGACAACCTGGATGCTCAAAGCTGATAACCAATGAGTACGTTTTCATATATACAGAAATACGACATGAGCAGCGTGTAACCATGTATGGATATTGTCATGTGCACAGGAAACTTATAATTTCCAACTTATCGTTGAGACCCTGCAGAAGAAAACGATCTAAGTATTTTATACAGAATGTTTTTCTCTGGGAAAGGATTAATTGTACATTTGTATCTGGATCGATGGTGATCTTTTCAATGACAATAAAACGTAGCTGAGCAATATTATGATTGTGGTCTAACCAGTCACAACCAAACTGGAATTTCTGTTCCTGGTTCTAATCACGTTTTTATGTTCAGTCTTTCAAACTTTCACTTTCCTTTCTATCTTGCCAACGTATAATAAGCCAACTGGGCACTTGATCGCATAAATCACTTTCCCCGGATTTCAGTGTGCTGAATGGCATAATCTAATGGGTTTGCCCGTATTTGGGTGTGATATTATGTTGCCTGTATTTACATTTCCACTATTAATGCAAGTGTGACATCTTTGCTTGCCAATGTGACTGGAGAGTTATGGATATGAAACAGCTGACAGCATCTCCCTGAGATTTCTTCAGCGCAAGTGTGCAAAACATTTGTTTTTGAGATACAGTTCTCTTTGGAGTAAATACCAACGTTTGCAGATGCTGCGTTTAATTGCCTCACACTTGGTCGAGAATTTAATGACCAATACTTCATGTGAAGGTTTTTCCTTCTGAGATTGTTTGAGTCAAACTCAACTGTTATTGCCTTGTAATGCAGTATCCAAGTAAACAAAGTGTCAAAATCCGAAGAACTGTCTGTTGCGTGCGTGCCATTCAGAGCAGGAAGAGGCCTCAAAGAAGTCATGGTGAATTCTGCTCAGAGTCGGATTGCACAGTGAGCTGCATCTCTTCTTCTGTGGTTGCGGCATATGTGTTTTTATGCAAAGGGTGGTACTGGAACCAAAGTCAGCACTGGAGCCGGTCCTGAACCTGCAGTGGGTTCAAATGGTATAGACAGTACAGAGGGAAAACCAAATGGTAGAACTCCACTTGGAGGCCCCTTTAGATTATTAGGGCCAGAAGACACACCAGCGGGAACCGGTAAAGTGCAACATTTTCACAGTCAGGGCTCTCTTAAGACCTCTACTTGCTACAACATCTCCAACTGACCAGGGAACTCAGGATGAATCAGGACTAGACTCAGAATTGACTCTGATGTAGATAGTGAGTGTTAGAAATGGGTTCTCTAGTTGACAGAGGTATGCATCCTTGTCCAAGTAGGGACCACAATCCTAGTCAGGGTAAATCACAACACAATCCAAATTATCCTGTACCCATACTCTGGTAGCTTGACACTGAGAAGTCAGGCTTAACTTAGAAGGCATTGTGTAAAGTATTTGTACAATAAAACATACAGTAACACAGTGAAAACACCACAAAAATATACCACACAGGTTTGGAAAAATATATAATATGTATCTGAATAAAATAAGATCAAACCAATGAAAACCCAATGTACACAAGCAAAGTTATGATTTTTTAAAGATTAGATCCCACTAAGGCTCTTAGAAACACAATAGCTTCAACTGAGGCTATCACAGTATCATTGACGGAGTAGTTCCCAATAATCTACAAACTACAATGCAGTAAAATACAAACTGCGCGAGCTGGAGATCCCCTACTCAATGCAATTTCCTGCCAGACTTAGAGTAGCTACACAGACGGGCACAGAATTCTTCTCAACACCCGAGGAAACTTGGGCATGGCTGGAGACCAGATCAACATTACCCCTAAATGCTGACCTGCAACAGAGAATGAAACAAAGGCATCCCAAGCTGAGCAAAAGACGAACAGCATACAGAAGCGACCCCCCCCCACTGCAGAAGAAACTCAACAGGAGAGAAGACAAGCAATGGAATCAGCGGCAATGATCGGTGCGGGAGCAGGGAGATCGGAAGCATCCTCGCTACAGAGCACACAGAGAGGAAATGAACACTCGGACTCAGACAATGAGACAGCGACCTCTACACAATCAAGCATCTTGCTACCCATGGTCACACCAGGCACAGCTGATGAGATAATCTGAACAATAAGCGCCACCCCAAAAGTCTCGAGCCGAACAAAGCAGAAAACAAAAGCCAAGATCCTTGACGGGAGCATCGGCCGAGCAGGAGGGGCTTCACCTACTGCAACAAGATCTACAATTCACATGAGACAACATTTATGTGCATTCCTCACGGCACTGACAGCCAGTGCGGAGGTTCCGATCTGGGGATTCCCAGAGCTCCCAACTGCCGGACAATAATCAAAACGCCACCACGGTAGCTGGGAATTAAGCAGCCGACAATAAGACATTAACTTGATCCTTGTTTTACACACAAGTTTGGGCGAAGTAGCTACTACCTTTGCCCTGGGGATGGGGAGTTGGGTTTTTCGTTATTTAATCATGTTACAGTGCATATCGAGTGTCCTGAGTAAGTTGCTATATTGTGGGTTAACCAGAGTCTAACACAAAGCTGATGGGTGATGCAAGGGGCCAGAAATGCTTAGCGTGGAATGTCATAGGGATAAGGCCCATGTCAAAACGCCACAAAGTCTTTGCTTACCTCAACAGAAGGGGAATCCACATAGCAATTCTCCAGGAGACACACCTAGACATGCCGAGGGCCAAGCCCTACAAAGGCCCTGGAGGGGAAGGGTCTATTGCACAACCTACTTGGCCTTGTCTAGGGGGACCCTAATATGGATCAGGGCAAGAGTCCTGTACCAGCACATGACAGCCATTAATGACTCGCTGGCCGCAACACGGTAATCATGGGAAAACTAGATGGCAAAGAAATCTCAATAGGTAGTATATATGGACCCAGTCTACATCAAGGGGAGTTCTTAGCAACCCTATCATCAAACCTAGCAGGGCACTTATCTGAGACGATAATCCTAGGAGGGGACTTCAATTGCATAGCAGATACAACATTGGACAGGTCACATCCCCCCTTCCCCACCTCCCCAACAGTGCGAATGGCACACACATATCACACATGGCAAAATAACTGGGGGTTGGTGGATGTCTGGCGAGCCCAACATGCTCAAGATCAAGACTACTCATTCTACTCACCCATGCATGACCTACATGTCAGAGGAGATACACTCCTGCCTCACCAGACATACATAGGACAGTGCAAACAAGCGAATACGTTGCCTGAACGCTTTCAGACCACAATCCACTCATGATCAGCCTGAACTGGTCCCGCCAAAAAGCACCCATACCCTCTTGGAGACTGCAACCTGCCCTGTTAGAAGACGAGGCGTTCAAACACGCGATTGGGGAAGAAATAGACATGTAATTTGACACCAATGAGGGAACATCTTCCTCCAAATTAATAGAATGGGATGCATTCAAAGTGGTCATCAGAGGGAGATGCCTCTCAGTAGCTTCCGGAGTAAGACGAGCACTGCTGCGTGATATAGAAGAAGTTGAACTTAGCCAGAGGGAGAAGGAACGGCAATGCCCCAGAACCCCAAGTACAAGGGAGTCACTCGCTACCGCGCAAGAGCTTACTATGGCAGCGACCGAAAGGCTGCGCTGCTACGAATACAGAGCCTACTTAGCACGAACGCATGCAGAGGGGGACCGGGCGACCACACTGTTAGCCTGGCTGGCGAACCCTACAAAGAGAAGCTCAGTGATAGTCGAACTTGGTCAGCCTGGAGGTTCCCGAGTGACCTCACAACTGGCCATAAACGAAGAATTTAAAAAATACTATGCAGACTTATATACTAGCAAAGTACTTCCCGCATTAGAGGAAATTCAGAATTTCCTACGCCACTTGCCGCTTCCCAGACTATCAATACAAGACACAAATAAACTAGGGGCACCTATCTCATTGACGTAAGTGAAAGAAGCAGTAACATCTATGGCGCTAAACAAAGCACCAGGCCCAGATGGGCTGCCAATGGAATTATATCTATCTTATTTAGCTAAACTTGGGCCCATACTCGTAGAGGTGTATAACAAGGCAGCCGAAACCCAGACTTTTCCCTTATCCGCTCGAGAGGCAATGTTTATCCTGCTCCTGAAGCCCGGGAAGGACCCGACAGATGTGTCTTCCTATAGACCTCTATCGATGCTAACAACAGACCATAAAATATTGAGTAAAATATTAGCGAATAGACTCTTCCCCCATATGCCCCAAATAATACAGCCGGACCAAGCCGGCTTCATACTAGGGCGTCAAACAGTGCAAAACACACGCCGCCTATTAGCCCTGATGAATAGTACCGGGTTCACTAAACAATCCGCAGCAATTTTCGCCATCGACTTCAAAAAAGCCTTTGATAGCCTGGAATGGCGATACCTATACGAAGTCCTTCGCAAATTAGGTCTGGGAGCAAGATTTATTGCCCGGACAAAATTGCTATATTTTAAACTGAAGGCTAGGGTCCGCACAGGCTCTATTATATTGGACAGTTATGCTGTAGCGCGGGGGACCGACAGGGATGTCCCCTCTCCCCCATGCTGTTTGCACTTGTAATAGAACCACTGGCCTGCATGGCCAGGGCAGACAGAGCCTACAGAGGCATTTCCACAGCGGGCCAGACCCACCACATCGCACTGTACGCAGACGATCTTCTGCTCTTTCTCAGGAATGCGGCGAGAGACCTACAGGGGGCGCAGCTTAAAACATTCAGAGACCTATCGGGCTTGAGAGTAAACTGGAAGAAATCCAGCCTCTTCCCATTTGCGAAGGGGGAGGACCCCCACCAAATATAGGAGAGCTACATTGGGAACCTAGGTGCCTCAAATACTTAGGAGCCCATATTTATCCTGATCCACAGGGCCTCTATGAAGGGAACATAGAGCGGGCACTAAGAGGCATCAGAGGCTCAATGGGGTTCTGGGCCACACTACCCATGTCCGTGGCAGGCAGGATAGCACTGCTAAAAATGGTAGCCCTCCCTAGGTTACTTTATCTTTTTACGGCACTCCCAGTTCACTACCCTGAACTCTGCGATCACGGGATTCATATGGGGCACGGGCAGGCAGAGGCTGTCACTGGCGGTGCTGCGCAGGTCAACCGAAGAGGGAGGGCTAGCTGTCCCAGACTTCGAGGCTTACTATCTGGCAGGACAGCTTCAATGGCTAACAAGATGGATGGCCGCCAGGGTGGCACCCGAGGGTGTAATTTTGCCCTTCACCCCCGAACTACACTCACTATCCGGAACCATTCTAGACCTCGTCAGCCCAAAGTCCAGCGGACTTCAAGCATTAGAGGTCATACACGGGTGCTGGAGGAGATATCTACACAAGGCATGATGCCCCAAACCATACGCCTCTGGGATTCATTTGCGAAGCTTACTAACGCTTCCACACAAAGGGAACTGGAGCGAGATTAGGAGCTGGGAAAGAGCAGGGGCCACAACACTAGGCACACTCTATGAGGCAGATTCCCTGCTGCCATTTGAGGACTTCCGGGCCGTCACCGGATCCCAGTAGGGAGTTTCCTGACACATAGAGCGCTGACAAGCGTGATGGGTAGACACTGGGGCATGGGTAGCGCAGAACCGCCCACATCGGAGGTTAAACAGTACCTCGTGAGCGCAACAGGGACACATAGAGCCGTATCCACCCTTTACAGAAAAATTCCATCTACCATGACTCGCCCATTATCGGACCTCAAACTAAAATGGGAAACGGACCTGGGAGTAACCATAGAAGATAAAACATGGGAAGAAATGCTATTCAGGACTCCAAGAGTATCTAGAAATGCCCGCTTTAAATTAATTAACGTCTATGTCCGACACCGAGCATATCTAACACCAGGAAGAATCAAAAGGCACTTTGGTGCACCAGCGACTTGCTGACCTAGATGTAGGGAGGAAGGAGCTGAATTTATACACATGTTTTGGGGATGTCCGGCACCACGAGAATACTGGCATGACATAACAAGACTTATTATGGACACTATCGAACGCGCAGTTCCAGAGGACCCCAGATACTGCCTCCTAGGAGACTATCGACATCAGCCCAAACACAAATACACTAATCAATTCCAGGATTTAGCCCTAGTTTTGACTAAAAGAGAGATAGCAATGACTTGGAAAGCGGCGACAGGTCCAAGAGTACAAGCATGCAAAAGGGAGGTCCTTAGATGGGCTAAAGCAGAAGAGACGACTAGACATAGGGAAGCGAGAAGAGGCCAGGGTCCGTTAGATAGAGATAGAGCCTGGAGCACATTAGTGGTCGAATGGGAGCAGCGCTGTAAAGAGACGCAAGAACTCTGATATCTATAGGGAAACACCGGTAGAGTGGAACGGACCCTCGAGGCTTCCCGCGAAGCACGAATATTAAAGGTACACCCATACTCTGAAGCATCATTCACACCCACGAGCGAAATGCAACCCTGACCCCCACACAGGAGACTGAACCATTACAGATAATAACTGTCACACTGCATTTACCAGACACTCGATCACTAGTTGGGGAGGGCTGGGGCTTGAGGGAGGCCTGCTCCCCTCAAGGGGAGACCTACTGATCAACAAAGAGTGGGGGACCACTGCACCACTTTACGGAAAGGGCCTATCCTATATTGCAATAGTAATTATAAATGAGGACATTATTGAAGAAAGTAAATTATTAGCTTGATCCTGGAGAACCCATATATAAAGGAATGTCACTCCTGCAAGAAATACTATAATAGGCCAACAATGGACTTATTGACTCTACTTGAGGGGAATGCATGGTATGTTGTAATTATTGTTTCCTTTTACGTACATCAAAGTTAATAAAAATGTTTTAAATTAGAGAAGAAGCCTGGGAGTTGTCCAGGTGGTTGAGAGTGCCAACTAATATAGATACATGGACATTGTCTACTGTGGAAAATTCCCAGAAAGAAAGTACATCTTTAAATACATGGACATCATTTGAAAAGCCCATGCAGAGTTTGGGGGATATGCATGGTTCCATTATGATGAGGAGTTTCGGGAACGGATAGTTATGAAATCTGATAAACCTTTGGGAGAGGAAGATAAAGAACTGTGGGTGCAATGGACATATCCACAAAGGCCACCACCCACAATGCATATAGCTAGTGGTCTGGCTGTCTCTTACCGGCTTTTCCTGGGAAAACCCCAGCAGAGGTGGGAAGCTTGAATAAAGGGCAATCCAACGTGTCAGGGGCATGCTGTAACTTTAACAGGGGTTTCTGCAACAGAGCACTCTGTAAATAAAATCACAAGTGCTCCAACAGTGGTGGGAAGCATCCAGTACTCCAAAGTTTCGGGGAACAGCAGACAATTAACACAGCAATGCCAGAGAGAAGTTGGGGATTTGGCAATTCTGGTAACAAAGGCTTTGACCCCGGTTAAGTTAGAAGTTTTAAAAGAAGGGCTTTCATCAGTGCTTAATTTGTAAATAAAAATGTGCCAGTGCCCAAAGCCCTCCTCTTAAACATGCAGCTGCTGCAATTAAATGTGGGAACACGAAATACTGAGGCAGAGTAATCCTGAAGCCACCTGGCCCTCTTCAATCCATATAAAGTCACTCCCTGCACCTTCAGCTCACTTTTGCAGCTTTCTACTTTCTCCCTTTGTGACGTTTTTTCATTTTTCCCTTTTTCCGTCTTTCCTATATGTGTCTTTTGCTAGCAGCAAATGCTTGAGACAGAAGAATAAGCCCCGGCCCTCAAAAATAAGTGCTGGTGCTCAGCACCGGAAACAACAAGCACAAATTTAGCACTGGCTATCACATTACCCCAAAAGAGAGGCAGCAGTGTCACTAAGGTGGGGTTTCGTGCTTTGAACTAGGTTTGGGCCTGGGTTATTTGGGTCCTCGTGTAGACATTTTGCAGAAAATTTGCTGTCAGCTCGGCAACATCCTATGATGGTCAAACGAGGTTTGGGAGGAAAGTATGGTTGGCCCCTTTGACTATAGGCCTTTACCAGATCTTATGGTTTCTCCACTGGGAGTAGTACCTAAGAAAACTGCTAGTGAGTTTAGGCTCATTCATCACCTGTCTTGGCCGGAAGATGCACCAATTAATGATTTCATAGCGAGAGAAGACTGCAGTACAGCTTCCCTCTTTGGATGTAGCAATAGCTTTGATTCAGCAAGTGGGTGTTGGTGCTGAGCTTGCAAAGTGCTCCATAAAATCTGCTTTTGGTTTGCTTCCAGTGGATCCCTCTGACTTTTCCCTGATGGGGATTAATATTCAGCAAAGGTTTTATGTTGACAAAGTTTTTTCCATGGTTTGTGCGGTGTCCTGGAAATTATTTGAGATGTTGCAGTGGTGTTTTATTGTTAGTACAGGGCATAAGAGAGTCACACATTATTTCGATTATTTGTTTTTCGATGGTAGGGCACACACTGAGGAGAGTAGTACTGCTTTACAGGCTTTTCAGGCATTGATTGAAGAGTTAGAGGTGCCATTAGTACCTGAGAAGACAGAAGGTCCAAGTATGCAATTGGTGTTTTTAGGAATTCAGTTAGACATAGTTAAGATGGAGGCAAAATTACCAACATCAAACGTACAAGAATTGGTCAATCTGTTGCAACAGGCTCTGACAGCTAACAAGTTGCAGTTTAGGCAACTGCAAGGCTGGTGATCTCAATTTTCCTTGCCATGGTGCCAGGGTGGGAAGAGCCTTTGTCGCAGACTGGGATTTGCCATGGCAGGGGCGTCCCTTCCTTGGTTTTTCTCAAAGGTTTCAATGTGTTCACATTGTGGTCCCTTGAGGAGAATTTTCAATTGCAGGTACAGATCTTCTTGGATGTGGCAGGTTCAAAAGGATTTGGAGTCTTTTGGGATGGCAAGTGGTGTGTAGGTTAATGGACACAGCAGTGGAAACAGGAGGGGGGGAGCATTGCCTTCTTTGAGTTTTTCCCATTATTGGTGGGTTTGGCAGTTTGGGTAGGGCAGTTAGCAAACAAAGCTGTGCTGTTTCATGTTGACGATAAAACAGTGGTTGATTTAGTAAATGGACAGAGAGTCAAAGACAAAAAGCTGCTTAAATTGCTATAATGTTTCATGTTAGCCTGTTTAATGCACAACTTTGTCGTTTCAGGAAAACTTGTACCAGCACAGGATAATAACATTGCAGACGCTTTATTTTGTTCTCAGTGGCACAGATTCCGTGGTTTGGCACCCAGAGCAGAAGATAATGGTACCACAGGAGGTACCTGGCACAGTGAGGACCTTGGAGTGTGTAGAAAAATCTACTGCTCCTAGTACAAGAGAAGCATACAGAAGAGCTTGGGCTGATGTTTTGGTAAGTGGAGCTTGTTTTAAGAAACAGAATATCAAAACGAACAAAAATCTGGACAGGGGTGTCACAAATTTTATCATGCAAAATATAGAAAACAAAGCCTCTGCCACTATGATTGCTGGGAAACCAGCTGGTATCAATTTTTATGAGAAAACATTATGGAGTTACAAACCATCTGCAGGTGAGTTGGGGAAGAGTATTTTGACAGGATGGTGAAGAAAATTCCAAAGGAGGTCTTTTGTGAGAGAACCCATAACAATAGGCATATTATCCAGTTAGTTCAACATTTACAACAGTATAGTTATTCCCCATTTGAGAGTACGTTGTTTCAGCTTTGCATGATTTGGTTGTTTTTTGGGGACTTTAAGATATCAGAGCTTATGGTGGGGGGAAAAAGAAGGCGAAATGGCAGTGGAACATATGAAATTGTCAGGTGATTCCCTTTGGATTTTTCTGGCACGTTCAGTAATGGATCAAGCAGGTAAAGGTTTTAACATTCTTTTCCACAAGATTGGAGGCATGGTATGCCCAACGGAAGCATGGCATCAATTCAGGCAAGTGGGTGGTGCCCAAGGGAGGTTTGTTTTTCAACATGAAAATGGTACTAGGTGGACATCAGGCCAAGTTTTGGCAGTCATGAGGGAAGTGTTATTGAGTATGGGGAAGGTGTCAGGTCATTTTGGAACTCATTCATTTTGCATTGATGCAATATCTGAGGACTTGAGATTGAGGTTTTCCATACATGAAGTCAGGTTGTTGGGTAGATGGTCTTCTAATTGTTGTTTGAGCTACATTAGAAGTTTAGAAGGGTAAAGCACAGTCAGGATTAACATTTCTTTCTCGTCCAGAGTTGTGTGGCAGGGCCAGCTATGGTGGCCTTCCCCATCTGGATCGTGGGACATTCCTGTGAAATGGGCGGTGAAGCATGTGGAAAAAAGACCAGAGGGTTGGGATTTCGCTTTGAGGATGTCCATTTGGAATGGTGGGGTTGGGGAGGAATTAAGTGGGGGCAGCTTTTGCCCTCATCTAATCTCATCATTAATAGGGCTCGTCCGGATGTTCTAATTATACATGTGGGGGGGGGGGAATGATTTAGTTAAAGAATCTAGCCTTATGTAGATTAAAGCTATGAAGGGGGATCTCGATATATTTGGAAGATCCTGGCAGGGACTCATCTCATTTGGACAGCATTTGTTCTGCGTAGGGTTTGGCATAGTGCCCTTAAATACACAGCTGTATAAAAAGCACGAAGAAAAGTCAATAGGGACATGAACAGATTTTGCAGAGCTAGGGTGGTGGGGTGGTTGGAACATCAAGATATTAAAAAGATCAATTTTGAATTTTTCAGCAAGATGTTGTCCACTTATCATCATTAGGCAATTAGGCAATGTACTATGGGCCATATGTACGAACACATTTTCCCATTGACACAGAATGGGAAAAACACTTTGCTACATCTGGCCTCATATCTCTTAGAGATCAGGGATATGTTAGCTTTTGTGTTGTACAAGAGAGGTTAGTACTAACGGTTGTTTAGCGACAGCTTCACACAATGTTTACCTCTTTCTTTGGCATCTATCCTCCCCAGAGGTATTTGGTTGGTAAGTGTTTTCTGGCTGTTTGGTGACAGGCACAAACAAAATAGTTTAGGTGCACATTATATTTTATACAAGACTATTTGGTGACAGTCTGTTACTTCATATTTTTGCAGGAGGAGATGTTCAGCTTTGAGAAAGGTTTTCAAAGGGGAAATGTGGGATGGGGACAAGAAAAAATGCCTTACAGGGACTTTTCTTGGTGGCAGAATGGGGGAACATCAACACACAATGGAAGGGTAGGCATGGCTGAGGGAATGTAGGGAGCAGACGGTTAGAGAGGAGTTCTGGAGGTTACAGTAGGGAGGAAGGTGATCAGGAGGAATGAGTGTTTGGTTGGCTTTGGGGTATTGTTTTGTTGGGGGTGGAAGCTTATGGGTGGGGGGTATTAAGAATGTTATGGTATTAGTGAGGCCAGGGTTGTTCAATATGTTGTAAGGTTAAATGAGTCTGCATTCCTGTCCTAATAAAGCAGCCTTTTACTCTCAATATTGCCTGGATATTCATGCCTTCCCACTCAATGGGTCCTGGCAGTAGCATCCTTGGATGTCCAACCCCGGGGTTTTCGGGTAGGTGGTACAAGCCAGGCAATTGTGGCAGACAATTGGTCATTTTAGACCCAGGGCGAGGTTAGGGTGACATTGTCATTGTCACATAGGTTGGCCCCCTTTCAACTCAGGTGGTCCTGGTGGTGGGAGCTTGCTAAGTTTTGTCTCCCTCCCTCTCGTTGAATTGTTGTTAAGGCTTAGCCTGCTTGAGATAGGTCAGCAGGCTTAAGTTGTCCCTTAGGAGAGGTTGAAGAATGGGGGAACACGAACACAGGACGGAATGGTTGAGGGCATGGCAGGGTAGGCAAGGCTGAGGGAATGTAGGAAGCAGATGGTAGAGTAGATTAGGAAGGAAGGTGATCAGGAGAAATGAGTGTTTGGTTGGCTTTGGGGTACTGTTTTGTTGTGGGGTGGAAGCTAATGGATGGGGGGTGTTAGGAATTCTATTGTATTAGTGACACTGGGGTTGTTCAATATGTTGTAAAGGTAAATGAGTCTCCATACCTGGCCTAATAAAGCAGCATTTTACTCTCAATATTGCCTAGTTATATGTGCCTCCTGCCTGAAGATTCTGTGCAGCCCTCTAGCTGGGGTAGGACTGTGTACACCAGCTCACCCAGGGAAAGAGGAGGGACCAACAGGAGCCAACGGGCTCAAAAGAGCCAGAGTCAAGCCACTGTGCTGGTGTTTACTTGCAGTTTCCCTTTGCCTGCATTCCTCCCAGAGACTCTGTGCAGTCCTGTAGCTGGGCTGGAACTATGTCCCCCAGCTCATCCAGAGAAAGAGGAGGGTCCTCAGGAGCTGATGGGCTCATAAGAGCCAGAGTGGTCCTACAGCGCAGGTTGTGTTTGGGGCGGGCCCGGGCACGGGCCTGGGGAAAACAGGGTCAGGACATGCCCATTTAAGACAGGAAGAGTCAGGGCCACGCTATTAACACCTACTGCCTCTGTCTCTGTCCAGTGTTCAAGGTTTGTTCATTTCATTTTCCTGACAATTGTGCCCCGGGCAGGCACACTTGCAATTATGGGTAAAAGGAAAGTGAAAGGGAGCCCCCATGGTAATACTAAGATGGCTAAATTGTCAGTAACAAATGCAGCAATTAACTATGTGGTCAACGATATTGACAATCTAATCAAAGAGGTGGAGACTTTACTTAGCGGCAAGAACTCCTCTGGCCAGAAAATTCCAGACATTTTCAAGAAAAAAACTCCTGTTTCATGTTCACAAAGGAAAGCGCCTTCAATGCCTCTAATCCCTAGGGACAGCAAAAAGGGGAGCCTTGCAGGCACTGAAGGTAGTGATGTGGGGGCAAGCAGGGTCAGATTGGGAAGGCGGGCAGTCAGGAACTGGCCGATGGGCCAGTCCTTCAGGGTTACATGTGGAACAGTTTTATTAGTGCCTCAGAGCAGGGTCGGATTGGGATCACAATTAAGCCCAAGCACTCCCAAAAAAGGGGCCCAAGTTCCAGGATTTCCCCTCTCATTGCTCGCCATTTACTTGGTCTCATTGGACTTATTTTTGAGAAATGTTGTTCAATTAGGCATTTGAAAGGTCATAGTGCTGGTAAAGTTGGTGACAACTAGAAGCACTGCAGTTCGGCCAGGCTGGTGAGGAGAAATTAAATGTCCACAACCACATTTCTGACGAGATTCTAGCTGAGCGTTTTTTCTTTTTAACAGCATGATCTGCATTTTAATGTCCTAGGTGGTACCGAAATTAAAAAAATCAACCAAAGCTGGTATTTTTTATTCTGGTCATTGCATACTTTAAAAGGAAATGTAATGCAAAAGCACATTAAAACATTTCTTAGAGATAAGTTACACCTAGTCCTAGACAAAGGCAGAAAAGCCAATTTAAAAAGGAATATGGATGTCTTCATGTAACAAATCCTCATTTTTAGGGTTGAGGGCAAAGCGCTCTGTCCCTGGTGTAATCTCTTTGTGGGCTTTTAACCACGCCCATGTCAAGTCCATCAGTTTGGTTGGTGCGTGGGCTTGCCTTTTAAAATAAGATTGATTGAATTAGTGAAAGGCATGAATTTGTCATGCCTTTTCCGGTGTTTAGCCCGCCTCGAATGCCCCGGCCAACTACTGAAAACATACGAGGCTCCATGTTTTCTGTATAGTTTTTGCACAATTTTCTTTCTTTATTTCATAGGCAGAGGGAACTCGCTGTGCAGTAGTAGAGCACTTTGCATTACATCGATCCTGTTACATGGATATTTGCACTTTTGCTGGTTACATGGATAATTGTACTTTTGCTGGTTACATGGATAGTTGCACTTTTGCCAATACATTTCACTGCGAGCGAACTTCTGTTTCCTTTTGTGTGTTTGCTTTGCCCTTAGGTGAAACTGTTTTACTTTTCAGTTTATTTGGCAAGAAAAGTCTGGCTAGGAGTTTACAACGCTAATAGCTTTACCTTGAGTAAACGTGAGACCCACTCCATTGCAAATGCTTGTTTATCACTGCTCAGGCCTTTGCAGAATCTGGCTGTTTTTTTTTTTTTCTTTGTGTAGTTTTATATAGCGTGAACTCGGCCCAAAAGTATTGGAGCCATTTACATGAGCACTAGTTACACTGCACAAGATCACATTCAGTTTTATTTCGGCCTTGAGAAAGTAATTGTTTTACCCGCAAGCACACGGGATTCTGACGGGTGCCCCCCAGTACCTCATCCCCCCAACTAGGCCTCTGCATACTCCCCCTTCTCCCGTTGGCCAGAATGTGGCCAGAATGTGGTGGCCTAGCGGAGATGCGTCAGAGGAAAACTGCTGCTGCGCTGGGTCACATGGAGGCCTGAGGTGAGAATGGCTCAAGGGCATTCTCAGCGGCCTCCAGCCTGGCTTGGGTGGCTGGAGACATGGCCAAGATAAATACACATTACAGTGGCCTGGCGGGGGCCTGCCAGACTGTAAGGCTGGGCGATGATTGCTTTGGGGAGCCTGTAGCAGCTAAAACTTACACTAACCGCAACAAGGCTAATGAAAATGGGAAGCAATCCCTAGAATACACTCAGTTTAAGGCTCTTGCGAACCATGATAAATTGACTACATTGTCCTGTAACATTGTTGATACTAGGTCTAAACATACTTGTGAGGAATGGGGGAATTTATTCATAACTTCAATATATGTTTCCTACAAGAGATGGGGGCCACTGATGTGGTCCATAGGATGGACTTCAGAAATGTCAGTTTAGAGGCCTCTCCTTCACCTATAGGAGACCCGGAATGGGGCCTTATTATTGCCGTTTACATTCTCCTACAATGTACTCTCGAAAAATATTACACCAAGCCTAAGGAACTACTGGCTGTAAACTCTACACAGCACAAAAGGAAATCGGTATGTTCTTTTGGTCAATACTTACAATAGATTCTCCACGCAGAATTAGGAATCTTCTACTATAAATGTTCCTGACGAGTTTCTCGATAAGGCACGGGTCACCTGATACTTGTAGGGCACATGAACGCTACCTATGAACCCCTTGAAGTGATAACATTACAAAAAGGCGCAGATGTCTATAAGACATATGTGGGCTATAATCAGGATGCTCAGAATTGACACCAGAGAATGGGTCATCTTTGCCCTGTCAAAATACTTTTTATTTGCATGGCAGCTAGGGTGGAAGAATTTTAAATTTCCTGTTAGTGAATGTATTTGCTCTTTACTGACTTTATTGATTGATCTGTATCTCATTTTTTTGTCTTAACTTTTGCTGTATGGGTAGTGGTATTATAGACAGTATACAGCTTTACAAATTTTAATTTAATGGTCAATTAGATTGATGCTCCCTCTTCGAGACTAGTTGTAATTTTGGGAAATCCAATGCACAACAAGCTCTTTAGTGTTGTCTATGTTGTATTGTATTTTGATATATTTTAACGAATTTTAGGCACAGTCTTTTTGAATATGTCTGTGAGTGAGAGGTAAATCACACGTGAGGGTCTCCATATCATGTTTCTGAACCGAAAAAGGGGAGCAAATAAGTGTAATGAATTTAATCAATAGCTTTTATATGCGTTTGGTTGTTTTGAAATTCTTTCATAGTGTATTTATATGGTTGTACTTTTATGTTTTTAGTTTTTCAAAACCAAATAAAGAATACCATACCTGTAGATCAATGGAAGTCTTGGGACTAATCCAGGAAGAACTCCTATACATTGCTGGACTGCTTATTCCTTTCTGTTTCTGCTTGGAAACTATTCTATGGTTCGTATTCTGCCCCAGACAAATGGTCCCAGGTCGAAATTACTGTTGCAAGGGAACTTTTGTTAACCAATTACTTGTGTGGAGTATGTAAAACCTTCCGTTGAGGAGAACACGATTCATAAGGTACATTACCTGAGCTAATGTGTCTTTCTAGATGCCATATCAAAAACGTTATAAAATATTCATAACTCTGATACATTTCACCTTGCTTTGTAAAATACAGCTGGGACGGTTTCTTGTTCTTTTTTAAATATTTACCAAATTATGCTTCTTTCTTGTGACAGGACCTGGAGAGCCTTCATTCCTAATCCTTCCAGAGCGTCCCAGTCTTCAGTAGCAGTATTCAAGATTTGTCATCGAATTTAGGTATTTGTGCCTCCACGCAATTGTTTCGGTTCCCGTGTAACTGTATGAAATAATTAGAACAAACTACTGTATATTTTACGGAATCTCAGTCAATGCGAGATTGTAGTCTCGAAGGAGTCCATTTAAAAGCAATGCTTACATGTAGAGGTTCCACTGTTGTGTTGCCAACAAGAAGGCAAGGGCCCGAAAAAACATGTGTAGTATATGACCCAGATACATGGGCAGCCAGTGACAGTGTAAATCACCTCATACTACCAACAACAGGCCCAGCAACCGAAGACACACGTTTGTTAAGCACTTCATTTGAAAATGTCCACATGTAGGCAATGTCAATGTATTTAGGACCTCATTATGACATTGACATAAGTGCCGCTTATCGCCATGCTGACTGCTGCCAACACACCGCGACCACTGCGGTATACCGCTACGCGTATTATGACCCACAACTAGAAATCCAACATGATACAGACACACACGCAAGTACGCCAGCCCAAAGGTCAGTGATAAAATGGCGGTACCAAAACCCACACCGTTACGCCAACAGAAATATACCCACAGCATTATGACCCACGAATCACCGTGGTGGTCATTCAAAAGCGGTAAACCATTGGCGGTACAGACTGCCGCGCTCAAAATACACACACACATACAAAACAACACCACATTGGACAATTCAAACTACACACACCTGACACACATACACACACCACACCCACACCACTATAAAACACACACACACTACCCACAACCCTTTCCAAAAAGAAAAAAATTGACAACTGAGAGAGAGACTCGCCAGGAGCACCCACCATATCAGAGCCACAGAAAACCATCACCCATACACCATCCACGCACCTCACAGCACACACCCCAGCACATCACCCCACACACCCTCACACACACCACACACACTATACCCATGGCACCACAAAGACACCCCAGTTCTCAGAGGAGGAGCTACCCAGGAGGAAATCATCTGGGTAGAGCCACAGCTATTCGGATCACAGGTGTAGCATACGTCCATTGCTAGGAAGATGGAGCTATTGCGGAAAGTCGTGGACAGGGTCAACGCCGTGGGACAGCACCCCAGAACAAGGGATGACATCAGGAAGAGGTGGAACGACCTACTGAAGAAGATGCATTCCATGGTAGCAAGACACCAGATAGCTGTACAGAGGACTGGCGGTGGACCCCCCACCTCCTCCCCCACAACTAACAACATGGGAGGAGCAAGTTCTGGCGATCATGCATCCTGAGGGGCTAGCAGGAGTAGCAGGAGGACTGGACTCTGGTAAGTCAAATCTGTAATACTTTCACCCCCCCTTACCTGCATGCCATCACAAACTCCTACTCCTACCCTCACCCCATCACTCCACCACCTCACATATACCCCACCATCACAACCCACCCATTCCAATACCAATCCCTGCATGCAACACCAATACATGGACCCCCCATCACCACAGCATGCACACTAGTGACAATCTCTTAGCCAACCAAATCACAGCTCACACAAGCCAAAGCTGCCTTGGTAATAACAACCATAGAGGGGAACATATCCATGCACAAGATGGCATACGCAGTAACAATAACACTGCATTTACATTCCCACAGGACCCACACACAATGTCACCAAAGAGGAGGTGCCAGCAACATCCAGTCCCCACCAGAAGAGGCCCACAGTGATGACAGCAGATCTGCACGCCTGGATCAGGATGACCAACCTGGCCCATCAGGGACCTCTGGACAGTTGGTGACCCAGCCACAGTCCCAAACCACGACAGAGCCTCCCCCCTCAGGAAGCACCAGCACACCACCCACCCAGCGGGCCCACCCGGGCTCTGTTCCCAGGACACGTCAATCAGCAGTGTGTCCACCACTACAGGGACTCCAGGCAACCCCACAAACACAGGACGATCAAGGACCTGGGGTCAGTGGGCACACGGTTCAGGGGAAAGAGGCACAGGACAACAGGGAAGCTGGGAGGACTGCTGTGCAATAGGGGGAGGACAGGCCAAGGGAACCGACTCGCCACAAGGCACTCACCAACATCCTGGGAGCATACTATCGTTTCCCAGGAGACCATGGGCCAGATACTTGACAAGCTGCAGGAGACCCAGCGGCTGCAGGAGGGACAGTACCTGGGGATCAGGGAGGACCTGCAGGACATCCACACCACCCAGGTCACCATTGCAGGGGTGCTGGCAGACATGGCCAACACCATGAGGGAAGCAGTGTCACACCAACAGGCCCCTGAAACTAGCCACACCGAAGAACAGCCCTCTACCTCCGCCGACGCTCGTGGACAGGAGGCCCCGCCACAGGAACAACAGGCCACCAGCACCCCACCCCCTGCAAAAGGAGAACCACCCCGCAAACGGTCCCTGCAATCTAGGCAGAAGCCAGAGAACATTGCCAAGACCCCGCCAGGAAATAAGACTCTCCTGATTGTCACCCTTGTGTCCCACTCTGTCACCCTGTCCACCTTCAACTGCCATTGCTCCCCTTCCCTTTGGACAATGCATCTGTAATACAAATAGACTGGAATCTACCCTGGACTTTCCTCCATCAGCAACCCAGCCCATTGCTATACCCCCTCCACTTATTAGCACCTAAATAAACACCCTTGGAAAAAATTCAAGTATGGAGTCTGTCAATTGTTTGACATATGTATTAGTTTCACAAACTGTAAACATTGCAATTCAAATGTACTGTAATATTTACATAGGTATGACCTGTAGTGGGCAGCAGTAAACACACAAGGAGCCAGAGTGGGGCACAGATATCTGAAAATAGAGATGCCAAAGGGTACAGTAAGTGGCCATAGAATAGGGAAATCAGGCTGCCATGTTCAATGTCAAACACAAAACTGCAATGGAAGGTGAAGTTACAGTGTCTTACCTGTGTGTCACTGGAAGTACTGTTGAATTAGTGTAGTTCTGTTGTCCACATCTTCTTCCTCTGCCTCCTCCTCATCACTGTCCACAAACTCCACCGCTGCGCACGACCACCTCCAGGCTCATCCTCCTGCAGAAAAGGCACATGGCGTCTCAAGTCCAGGTTGTGCAACATGCATCATGCAACAATGATCTGGCACACCTTCTTGGGTGAGTAGTACAGGGATTCACCTGTCAGATGGAGGCACCGGAATCTGGCCTTTAGGAGGCCAAAGGTTCGCTCAATGATCCTCCTTGTTCGCCCATGTGCCTCACTGTAACATTCCTCTGCCCTTGTCCTGGCATTCCTCACTTGAGTCAGTAGCCATGAGAGGTTGGGGTAACCAGAGTCACCTGCAAATATCGAGGGATACCTGTTAGCCACACACTTACCCTTAGGGCCAAAACCACACCCATATACCTAGATCAACTGGATGGGGAGCATGGGCTCATCTATTAGCCACACCCGGTGCCTTCGGAGTTGAGACATCACATATGGGATGCTGCTATTCCTCAAGATAAAGGCATCATGCACAGAGCCAGGATACTTTGCATTGACATGGGAGATGTACTGGTCCGCCAAACACACCATCTGCACATTCAGAGAGTGAAAGCTTTTTCTATTTCTGAACACTTGTTCATTTCTCCCGGGGGGGAGACAAATGCAATATGTGTACCATCAATGGCACCAATGACGTTGGGGATATGTCCCAGTGCATAGAAGTCAGCCTTCACTGTGGCCAAATCCTCCACCTGGGGCTGGGGGAATACGATGTAGCTGCCCATGTGTTTCAGCAGGGCAGACAACACTCTGGTCAGCACGTTTGAGAACATAGGCTGTGACATCCTTGATGCCATGGCCACTGTCACTTTGAAGGAGCCACTTGCCGGGAAATGGAGCACTGACAAGACCTGCACTAGAGGGGGGATACCTGTGGGGTGGCGGACAGCAGATATCGGGTCTGGCTCCAATTGGGCACACAGTTCTTGGATTGTGGACCTTTCAAGTCTGTAGGTTAGGATAATGTGCCTGTCCTACATTGTCGCCAGGTCCACCAGGGGTCTGTACACGGGGGATGTCTCCATCTCCTATTTATCCTCAGTGGTTGAACTCTAGGGTGAAAAACGGTGAGCAGAAGGTCATATTCACACATATTTCAACATTAATAAGCAATTTTTGCGTTACAGAAACAGTATGTGAACTTGTAAGTCAGTTGATGTGCCAATGTCTTCTGTGATGCAGTTAGGTGCCATGGCCTGTGCCCACCTGAAATGGCAGCTGCCTGACCTGAGAGGAGGGAGAAGTGGAAATGAGGTAATTCTGCTGGTGTTGTGCGCCATTGCGGTCGGTGGTCGCCGACCGCTGTGCAACACCGCATTGGTTATCATTGGGGCCTATGGGTTCCAGGAGCCAATGGCAATGTACGCCGGCGGTGATGGTACGCACCGCCGCGGACGTGGCCGCTATTTTCTATCTGTTCACTCACTTGCTACCTGACCTCAACATGAGAGGACCTACACTGCAAGTGCTGCTGTGACCTGTGTCTGGAAGTGACAATGGCTTGAGTGTCTGGGGAAAGGGCCCCTGCCTTCACTTCAGAGGAGTTGGAGAGACTGGTGGATGGGGTCCTACCCCAGTACCCTTTACTCTATGGTCCTCCAGACAAAAAGGTGTGTACACTGTGAGCATTATGCGTGGGGCATGAATATATGGAGTGCTGTGTGTGTAAGCCTTGTGTAAGGGGGGGCTGAGGGGTCCTGGGCAGAGTGCTGCATGTATGATGGTCAATGTATGTGCGTAAGGGGATGGGGGATATGGTGGGCCATGAGTATAACAGTCCGGACGGGATGACTAATACCTTTAATGCTGTTTTTTTCTGCAGGTCAGCGCCCATCAGAAAAAGGGTATTTGGCGTGCCATCACCAAGGAGGTGCGGATCCTGGGGATCTTTGACAGGCAGAGCACCCACTGCCGCAAACGGTGGGAGGACCTGCTCCGCTGGGCAAGGAAGACGGCGGAGGCCCAGCTGGGGCTGGCCTCCCAATGAGGAAGGGGTGCCCGTCGTACCCTGACACCCCTGATGTTCCGCATCATGGCAGTGGCCTATATGGAGCTGGATGGGCGCTTGAAGGCATCACAGCGGCCACAAGGGGGTGAGTACAGATTCAGAATCATGACTTTGCGTGCATTAAGGTATTGCCTGGGTGGGGGGTGTGGGCTGTGGGTGCCCCTAAGCCAGGGCAAGCATGGCAGGGTATGTTCAATGATGGGCAAGCTCAGAGGCACTCCAACCACAATAATTTTAGTGGGCATCTAATATTGGGCAGGGTCCTGTGGGTTTCAGTTGTGCAGCTAATAGCATTAGGCATTGTACCCCATGGGCTGGTGACTAGCATTGTAACTTGTAGTGCATGGTCTGGTACATAGGGCTATTCCCTGTGAGTTGTGTATGCCAACAAAGTGGTGTTGCTGGAATTGACCAAGTGAACCCTCTGTCTCTCTCCCCCCTTTTTGTTTTGTCACCCTGTCCTTGTGTGCATTGGCATCACCTGGCGGAGGAGCATAGGCCCCGGTGACGGAGGGAGCTGCATCCCACATGGGCCTGGAGGCCGAATCCCCTGACGGTGAGGGCACCAGTGGAACTGAGGGTGAGGGGATTACCATGACGGAGACAGGCAGCTCCCTGTGGTGGCGGACACCTCTGTGCCCACCCCAACTACAGGTACAGCCGCCACCCCGTACCAGCACCGCCCTCCCAGCAGTCCCTCAGCGTGTTTCCCGTGTCCACTCACCCAGGAGGGTGGGCCTCTCCTTTGACCCAGGCACCTCAGGCCTTGCCCCAGTCAGCCCTGCTGCCCTCAGTGAGGAGGATATTGACCTCCTGAGATCCCTCTCTGTTGGGCATTCACTCTGGCGTGGCGGCACAACAGAGAGCATTCCAGGCTCTGGCCAACTCACTGATGGCAGCCATAGTCACTGTCTCCAGCCTCCCACCTCCAGCTTCCTCTACCCAGTCCCAATACCCTCAACCCCTGCCTATTCCAAGCACACCTTCAGACCTGCATGCACCCAAATCAACACACAGAAGTGGCTCAGGCAAACACAAGCACCACACTTCATCTCACAGGCACTCACACAAGCACCATCCACATGCAGACACACCAACATCCACTGCCTCCACTGTGTCCCCCTCCTCCTCGTCCACCTCCCTCCCAGTAGCGTCTCCACTCACACCTGCATGCACTACATCTTCATCCACTACCTCCATCACCAGCACGCCCATCACTACACGCCCCTCACTGGCAGTCACCAACCCCACATCCATGCACACGTCCCCTGTGTCCTCTCCCACTGTGTCTGTGACCCTTCCTCCCAAAGTACACAACGCAAGCACTCAGACACCCAACAGCCATCCACCTCACAACAGCATCCAGCCCATGCACCTGCACCCTAATATAGCAGACTGACACCTCCTACAACCACTCCTTCTTCCTCCACACCGAAACCTTCACCCTCTTCCCACCCCAGTGTCCCTAAGAAGCTTTTCCTCGCCAACATTGACCTATTCCCTACCCCTCCCCCCATCCTTCACCTCGGGCCAGAACCCAGCCCGGCACCTCAGCCACCCAGTCCACGGCCACTGTGGTTTCTGCATCAACTGCAGGTGTGAGAGGCTCCTAGGAGGCACCCGTCAGCCCAGCCAGTGTGCCAGCACCACCTGTCAAGGCCAAGAAGGGTCCGCCACCTAGCAAGGGCAAGAAGGGGACACCAGCCAGCAAGGGGAAGGAGGCACCACCAGCAAGCAAGGGTAAGAAAAAGACACCAGCTGGCAGAAGTAAGGCACCACCAACTGCCAAAGGCAGGAAGGGGCACACAACACCAGCCATGGCACTTCAGCCGTCCAAGGCTGCAGGTGAAGGCCTGGAGGCTACCACCACCACGGCCAGCACGGCCACCTACACCGCGGCCAGCACCGCCACATGCACCGCCACCAGCAGCACCACTGCCAGCGGCAGCAGCCCCGGTGGGCAGCCGTCCGAGGCTGCAGGTGAAGGCATGGAGGCTACCACCACCACTGTCAGCACCGCCACCTACAGCGCGGCCAGCACCGCCACCTGAACCACGACCAGCACTGCCACATGCACCACTGCCAGCAGCAGCAGCCCCAGTGGGCAGCTGTCCGAGGCTGCAGGTGAAGGCCTGGAGTCTACCACCACCACTGACAGCACCGCCACCTGCAGCGCAACTGGCATCCACTGAGCAGCCGTCACCGCCATCGAGCAGTGTGTAGTGGTGACTACATAGGCTGCAGTGCATCCTGGCCCCTGCAACAACTGTTGGTATGACACACAGGTGAGAGACTGTGATTTTGCCCCATCCAGGATGAAGCACACTGGGCACAAGGCCCCCTCCAGACCCAGTGGAAGAAGGCATCCACTCAGCCCCTCCTTGCCAGGATGAAGCACACTGGGCACAAGGCCCCCTCCAGCACCAGTGGAAGAAGGCATCCACTCAGCCCCTCCTTGCCAGGATGAAGCACACTGGGCGCAAGGCCCCCTCCAGAACCAGTGGAAGAAGGCATCCACTCAGCCCCTCCTTGCCAGGGTGAAGCACACTGGGCACAAGGCCCCCTTCAGCACCAGTGGAAGAAGGCATCCACTCAGCCCCTCCTTGCCAGGATGAAGCACACAGGGCACAAGGCCCCCTCCAGAACCAGTGGAAGAAGGCATCCACCCAGCCTCTCCTTGCCAGGGTGAAGCACACTGGGCACAAGGCCCCCTTCAGCACCAGTGGAAGAAGGCATCTACTCAGCCCCTCCTTGCCAGGATGAAGCACACTGGGCACAAGGCCCCCTCCAGAACCAGTGGAAGAAGGCATCCACTTGAGAGACTGTGGCTTTGCACTCCCCAGGAACAAGCAGTGGGCAAACCACCCACTAGAGAGATTGTGGCTTTGCACTTCCCAGGCCCAAGTAGTGGGCATGGAGCCCCCTCCATCTCCCGGCTGAGGTGCCCCCATTCCCTGTCCCCCTGAGTTGCCTGTGTGTTTTCGACCTGATGCCGCTGCAGTTTTCTCTCCATATTGAGGCAGGAGTCAAGTATGGCTTTGGCCTATGTGTTATGGCCCAGTGGGCCACGGACATTTTGGAGTCAGCATTGTCCCTCGTTTTGTATATACTGTACATACTGTTTGTTGTTTAAGGATGTATTTATCTAAAACTGTACTATTACACTCATGTGTGTGTCACTCTCTTTTTCCTCCCCCCCCCCTTGTGTGCTAGGTGCAATACTCACCATGGTCGTCTTCGCTGGAGTTTGTGTTCCTGGTGTATGAGAAGGTACACCAGCTTTGGAAAAAAGCACAGCTCGGGCTCCATGGCGTCATGGTTCTTCCTTGAATGTCGAGAGGTGAGTCATTTCCCTTCAGTATTCTGTTTCCTCCCTGCTTTTGATGGCGTTGGGACCGCCCCGGAAAACCTGGCGTATAGGCGTGTTGTAATGCTGTGGGTGGTACATTGTCTTCCGCCTGGCTGTTGGCAGTTACCACCACGGTGTTTGGTGCTACCGCCGTGGTGGTCGGTATGTTAAAGTGGCTGTTTGTGTTGGCGGTTTACGTCGTGGTCATGGTTCCATCTTTTTTACCGTTGGCCTGTTGGCGGTGTTACTATCCCTTTATCACCGACCGCCAGGGTTGTATTGATGGCCTAAGTGTGACTACAGTGGTATTGCATGAGCTTTGCATGTCTCCTAGATAAGCCTTGGCTGCTCATCCACAGCTACCTTTAAAGAGCCTGGCTTCTAGAAACTGACTATACACTAATAAGGGATACCTGGACCTGGTATAAGGTGTAAGTACCGTAGGTACCCACCACACAACAGGCCAGCCTCCTACAGATCCCCTAATGTCTGTCCCCACTCAAGAGCCACTCGGATGGCTTGAGCCCAGCCTGCCCTTAACTTCTTGAGAAATGGGAGCAGGAATTGTGTTGTTGGAAAGGCATACAGGAGTCCCACGTTCTATTCAAGGCGGAATGCGTCTCTGAGTAAAATACATCTTGGAAAATCCAATGCGCAGAAGGGCTGACATTGCATGTTCCGATCAAGCCAAGGTTCTCCCCATTCATGGAAGTGACCTCCCACAACCTCTGCATGTATCTACCATTCATTATCAGCTAGGCATTGATGGCTGAGCTTATCCACCCTGACATTCAATGAGCCTGCCAGGTGGTTTGCCACCAGGAAAATCTCATGGTTGTCTAGAGATTTCCAGAACCACAAGGCCTCCTGGTACAGGGTCTGTGACACCACCCCACCCTGTTTGTTGCAGTACCAAATTGTGGTGGTCTTGTATGTGTACCATGCTCCCCTTGAGGGATGGCAGGAAGGCTTTTAATGCCAGTTAAAGGTCCTTCAGCATCAGAAGGTTGATGTGGAACGGGAACTCAGCCATAGACCCGAGGCCTCTGAGCTCCACGCTCTCCCAGGTGGCTGCTCCAACCCAGAACCCACCACTGTTATCTCTGGGTGGGGAAAAGAGAGTGGTCATCACTGCCCCAAAGCAGATATTTCACAGTCTCCTTCAAAGTCTGAACGTAGTCCGAGAGGTCCCCTTGAGATTGGGCCCACTGGGACTTTGAATCCCACTCCAGAGTCCACCTGCTTGATCAGCAGGATGCAGGGGGCCATCAGTCCCAGCAGACTCAGAGTCACCTGCACTGAAATTCAGGACCAAGGCTGAAGGACCAGGATCATAGCCTGAATGTTGTAAATGTCCTTAACAGTCTTTCTCAGGGGAAAGGCAAGAAACCGAATTCTGTCCAGAATGGCTCTGATGAAGAGCAATGTCTGAGAAGGTGTGACCTCAGCACATTGATGTGAATCCCAAAGATGACAGGGGGTTCGTTGTGGTCTGGAGGTGGTTAATGACTGCCTCGGGTGAGGCTGCCTTGAACAGCCAGCATCAAGGTAGGGGAAAACTGGTACTCCTGACCTCCAAAGGTGTGCTGTCACCACTCCCATCACTTTCGTGAACACCCCAGGGGCACTGGTGGGACCAAAGGAGTGTACAGCAAACTGAAAATGCTCCTCACCCACCACAAATCACAGGTGCCTCCGGTGGGCCTGCAGGACAGGAAAATGGAAATAGGCATCCTGCAGGTCCAATGCTACCATCCAGTCTCCAGGATCGAGGGCAGAAAAGACCTGAGCCAGTGTGAGCATTTAGAGGGTGCAGGTCTAGAAAAGGTAGAAGACATCCATCCTTATTGGGTGGGAAAAACAACTATGTCCTACTTCTGGCACCAGCACTCTCTTGACATCCCCTTTGGCCAAAAGGGCTTGCACTTCTTACCACAAAATGGAGAGATGTCACTGAAGGGATGGTGGAAGGCACAGCGAGAAGAGAGAAAGAGTAAGGCGTGCCCCTTGCAAACAATCTGTAGGGTCCACCTGCCCAACGTGATCGCTTTCTAATTCTCCCTCTCACCAGGTGGCTGCATATTTTCAGGGACATGCAAAAGAGGATTCTCAGGTGGGGCCACTGGGGGACTGTAAGCAGGGCTGCAAGCTGACCTTGACTTCAGGGGCAGAGGGCAACACGGCCTCTACAGCAAAACATGTGGGTTTCTTGTGGGGGCTTGATGGGTTGGCTTTAAGGGATGCCTCGGCCCAAGCCACAAAAGGAATGGAGAAACTGTTGCACTTGGTGAGGCGGTGCGGAAAAGTAGCCCTACTCTTCTTAAAAACAGGCGAGTCCCATCAAAGGGCACATCCATCAAGGAAGACTGGATGTCATCGAACAGCAAACACTGGTGCCTATGGTCCACCTGAGGAAATCACTGGTGTCCAAACCACAGTGACTGTGAATTTGGCAGCATCATAACCTACAGATTGGAGAGCCAAGCTGGTAGAAGAAAAAACACATTTGTTGAATGTTTCCACCAAATTTAGATGCCATATCCGGAAAATCCGGAAAGTGGTAGAGAATGTGTTGGTATTAGAGCGGCTGGAAGAAGCCAGCACCTCTGGTGAGGGGTGCTGTGAAAGAACAGCTACATTGCTGGGAGCAGGGTGATGGCACCTGGCAATTTGTCTATTGGCTGTGGGGGGGAGGGTGGCAGGCGCTAGGATTGGCCCAGGCCCCCAAATAAGGTATCTGTCAGTGCCTCATTAAAGGGAAGAAGGGGCTTGGAATACATTTGTCCCAGTTTGAGGACTTCCATCAAGACATTAGTTTTCACCTCCAAGGTGAGGAGCTGGAGGTCAAGTACTCTTCTGCCCTAAGCACTACCATGGTGTAGAAGGTGGATTCTTCTGTGCTGGACCAGACGGAGAAAACTGAACTGTCTCCAGTTGAGGTATAGAGGCCAATAACCTTCTGTAAGTCCTCATACAAATTGTCATCATGATGGGCTGAGTGAACTCATCACCTGGATCATAATCATTATCAGAGTCAGTTTCTAAGAGGGAATGTAGTGAATATTGTCTAGGCGGTAAATCAAGCAAAGGAAGTGGCATCTCGGGCGGATCCAGGCACAACATCGGCTGAAGTGGTTCTGGCATCAAGAAGGATAATCGGGACCACAACTTCAGGCAGCAACTTCGACATAGGGATTGACATGCCTGGGGTTGGCGTGGTTTGTGGTGCCAGTTGCGGAGTAGGAGTAAGAGCTGGAGGCAAAGCAAGAGTAGAGAGTCCAGCTGGCACAGTGGGCGAACCCACCAGCGGTATCCCAGTTGAAAGGCCTCTTGGCTTCTTGGGGCTTGAAGGCATGCCAGAGGGAGTCAGCAGAGATCAACGGAGCTGGAGCATGGCTGTAAGGAACTCTTTGATCTGACGCGGTGTGGCTGAAGTTCCTGGAATCTTCGATTTTGTGGTGTGGAATCAGCTCTGAAGTAGGCAGACTTCTGGAGCAAGATCGAGAAAAGTGGTGGCACCCCCGTGCATGTTCAGGAGAATGCAAGTGGCGCACGTGAGTGGATTCCCACTTCAATCTCTAGATTTTTTCATGATTACTTAAGGGCTTAGAGAGATTTGAAGACTGACCTATGAAGCGGCTCTGACAGCTTCAGGAGCGAAGTTTGGATGTGGAGCAGGACTTGGAACGGTCTTGTCATGGAGCCTTCTTATGCTTGAAGACATAGAGTTTCACCTCGCAATCTCTGATGGGCTTTGGATTCATCAATGCACAGTTTCTGCAGACTTTGGAGATGTGGCTCGATCACAGGCACACCGATGGGGATCTGTCACAGGCAATTATTTGCAACTGTCCCTACAGGGTTTAACATCTGTTGTCTTAGGGGGTGACATCCCTTGTTCATGGTAGAATTTTAGAGAAAAACTTAGAAAATGTCTCTGAGAGATGAGCGGGAGCTTTGGATCAGTGTCTGGAGAAATGGAAAGAAAGGAACTGACGTCAGAGAGCGAAGTGGTGCCTAAATAGGCCCATCATATCAATTCCAGAGGAGAATGGTGCCAGTGCGGAGCCACAATGCACAACCTTTTGCCATGGAGAAGTACCACTGAAATGTTTCCAGCTCCAGTCTGATGCCTGGGGAATATTCAAAAGGTAAGGAATCTGTGGCTAGAAATCTCTGTCAAAAATAGAGATAATGTGAGAAAAGACAAAGAGAAACTCAAAGTGAGAAAGTCATCAAAAGTTATAGGAGAGTTGAGGAAGAACTGAAACAGGGACAGAGAGAAACAGAGAAATACAGGGGCACAGAACAAGCACATGAAAGGGCAGAGAAGCAGAGATGGGAAGACTGGGAGAGGCAGCTAGCAAAAGAGACAGGAACAAAGAAAGAAAGATAGACAATAGGAGTTAAAGGAAAAGAGAGACAGCAGGAGAGAAAGACAAATATAGGCTGGAGGAAGTATGAGGGGGAACGAAAATGAGAAGAAAGAGAGGCAGATTAAACACAATGAGAGATTGTGGGAGAGGCAAAGAAGATTGTGAGAGAGAAATACGAAAGCTAGGAAAAGAAAGAGAGATCAGGAGAGACAAACAAAGATGAAGATGGGGCGGGGAACAAAGACAGAGAAAGAAATAGAGAGACACGGAAATAGCCACAGTTGGGGAAAGATAGAAAGAGAAAGACAGGGACAGAGATAGAGAGGGAAAAGCAAAAACTGAAGGAGAAAGATATGTGGAGACAGACGCAAGCTATTGACATTACCCAATTACACACTGCTGTTTATTTTTGTGGTATGTGGAATGCATATGTTTCCACTTGTGCCTTAAGGTTTGGTGCAATGTCACTTACTCTGGCTATTCACATTCTTGACTCTATTTTTCTACTGCAATTCCTTGGCATAACTTTTATTTTTATGTGCAGGTGTGTGACATAGTGGTGCAATTTTACAAGCAAGTTAACAATAAGGTACACATACTCAAAGAAAACATTTGTGAATGATTCTCAGAAGTAACACCATCTGATCTATGGCACACTTACAGGGAGGTTAACATAATACTTAAGGCACGAAAAAAGTGAGGACTGGGACTGAATGGGTGTTATCGCTTGGATTTGTTAGTGGATGTCTCATTGCTCACTGGTTGTTGGGCTTCTAACACTATACAGTGGTTTGGATTGGATGGAAAAACTAGTCTTTGATTCAGCGGGTCATGCTGAGTGACCCAGGCCTGAGACAGCTAGAAGACCCAGTTGATTCTTGTACAGGAGATCAGTACTGGTGAATGGACTGTTCGACAAGGCAGCCTAAGTTTGCCTGCAATCTAGTCCTACGTCCTATAGGAGACGTCTATCCAAGCTGTGATAATTCAAACCCAATTACATTCTTTGGAATAGCACATTGAAGCACTGCACTAAGAAAATACACTATATACATTTAACAGTGTTTTCGTTTTTAGTTTAACAGTCTCATCCTGTTGCATGAGTAATAACCAAACAGAATGTATTTAAAACCACACTAATGCATGCTGCTAGCAGCGAGAATAAAATGAATGTCTAACATAATTAGAATGTTCCTGGCAGCCTAACTCCCTAATGCCTACTTCTATGTGCTAAACTATGGGAGAATGCAGTAACTAACTTGCCTCTAGAGTTTCTTGGGGCTCAGCACACTGCATACCTGCTCACAGCTGATCAGCTGTGGTTATCAGTCTTCCTCTAGGATAGAGTGTTCCCTTAGAAGGAAAAACAGGATCAGCTGGGATCATCTCCTCTCCTCTCTGTATCACCTCTCAGCATAGAAGTAGATGCTGCTCTAGTCTGGCGAGACGTCTCGTGATAACCTGGTGTGAAGGTCTTTCTCTTTTAGTGATCAATTCATGGGGTTTATAAAGGGTTGACCCATGACTTTTAGCCTACATTGGGAAACTTTCCAATAGTTGAAAACATAATCAGTATAAACCAGCATGATGAATTTATGTCATCTTGGACTAGATGTTTATTTTCCACATCCATTGGCAGGCCTTGAAATGTAGCTGTCATGCAGCTCGTAGCAGACTTGTTTTGCCTTGTATGCTAGCAAAGGTCATTGTTTAGATAAATTGACACTCACGTTTCTTCAAAGATAATGACATGCTCACTATGGATCAAGGGTAGACAGGCAGACTTGCTCCAAATGGAGTCTGTCTTTGGGAGTTTCCAGCATCCCTGGCGTGTACAGCTGGGTATGGCATAATTTAATTGAATGTATAAGTGATGTTATTCTAGGGATCCTGTCTTGTATGAATAAACAGCACATAAATAGAAACTCAGTAAAATCTGTGTTCTTAAAAGCAGGAAATATAAAATCTCACATGTAAAATAAACTAATTAAAAATCATCATACACAATTATATGTAAAACAACATAAAAAGAGGCATTAAGCTTTGCATGAATCCTTTTCTTTCAAGTCGTTCATGTTTAAAGCAGTAATATAAAACACTGCATACCTTTAAAAACATTCTCCTGTCAGTACATCAATAGAAAAGAGATGTGTTTTGATAATTAAGTAGATCAGACATGACAATGAAATGTGCCAAATCAGAAAAATAATGCGGCTTGATGAAAAATGAAAGAGAAAAAAGGAAACAATAGTCCGCGTATAGCTAATTTTTTACTCAAGGGGATTCATGAAACGATCTTGCTCATTCAATACTAGATTCTATCCATTTTCTTTGTCGCACTGTAGGACAAGCACTATCTGTAGATGGGAAATGTTGCCACAGCGGCAGAATCACAGGCAGTATATGACTGATCCACGAGATAAGTTGGCAATACAAGCTGTTACTGGCTACCTGTGTGGTTGATGGACAAAAGCACAGGTACAGATGTCGTGGGTCCAGCACACTCAAGGATGGGGAGAGGCTTCGATTGGTGGTTCAAGTAACACTAGCGGTGGAAATCAATCATCTGGTGGCTCTTGAATGTGCGAAACTGGTCCATCATAGTGGGAATTTTGCCGCATGGGCAGGTGTAGTGCTAAAAAATGCTTCTGGTGTCAATGTAGTGGTTGCAGGAACATTTCCACGTCCAGGAATGCCACTGAGGACTGCTCCAGATTTCCAGAGTTTTAAGATGATTTTAGTTGTACGGTTTATACACCAAAAGACTTTCTTGTAAAGCATCAATTGTGTGAATGAAAAGATCCAGCTCTCACTCAGTTCAGAAAGATATTTTGTCCCAAACAGTGGAGAAGAGTTTTCTCTGCACTTTTTTTCAGCTAGATACATGTACTGCATGTCGTCGAGGAGGTTGATACTCTTATTTGATCAAGAGAAAGATGACAACACCACAGCAGATTATTAGAAGAATGGTGGGGAATCTTCCAAAAAGACCAGAAAACAAGGAATTAAAAACAAGGGAAACAGTTTGAGCACAGCTTTAAATCCAGTCATCAGACCAGATACAATGCTCTTTAAAAAAGTGCACAACACTAGTTGTACTAGATGTGTTGAAAATTGTTTGCACAAAGTCTGCAAAATGAGTAGGATGTTGTGTCTGTATTTCTGCAGCAGTTTGGACTGCTAGCACATCGTAAGGCTCAGCTGCAGAAGTCAAAGGGGTCTTGTTTTGTAGGAAAACTGCAACAGGTTTACTAATATTGTGAAGATGCATGTTCTTCATATAAATCCTAGGCCAAGGGCCACCTTTAATTACGTGATGAGGTGGAGGATACAAGGATTATTCCAAAACACTGTATTTTTGAGAAGCTGTAATCACATGAGGTTGGCCAGGCTCCCACCTGCAGCAGCTGATGTTGGTTAACATTAAGTATGAATCATTAGATAATTGTGTGGTGTATCGGGAGCGGGGAAACGGGAGTTGCTGATATGACACTGTAGGAGACTGGCCCTTGTTGCAGTTACCCCCCCCCCACACACACTTTTTGCCCTGTATTGATTCTGACTTGTCTGAGAGTGTGCTGAAATCCTGCTAACCAGGACCCAGCACCAATGTTCTTTTCTTAAAACTGTACCTTTGTCTCCACAATTGGCACAGCCCTGGCACACAGATAAGTCCCTTGTAAATGGTACCCCTGGTACCAAGGGCCCTATGGCCAGGGAAGGTCTCCAAGGGCTGTAGCGTGTATTATGCCACCCTGGGGACCCCTCACTCAGCACATGCACACTGCCTCACAGCCTGTGTGTGCTGGTGGGAGAAAATGACTAAGTCGACATGGCACTCCCGTTAGAGTGCCATGCCCTCAACCCACTGCCTGTGGCATAGGCAAGTCACCCCTAGAGCAGCCCTTACATCCCTAAGGCAGGGTGAACGATACCACAGGTGAGGGCATAGCTGCATGAGCATTATGCCCCTACAGTGTCTAAATCCATTCTTAGACATTGTAAGTGCAGTGTGGCGATATTAAGTATATGGTCTGGGAGTTTGCCATTTTTAACTCCACAGCTCAATAATGGCCACACTGAATACTGGGAAGTTTGGTATCAAACGTCTCAACACAATAAACCCACACTGATGCCAGTGTTGGATTTATTTTAAATAGCACACAGAGGGAATCTCAGAGATGTACCTGTAATTTACCCAATCCTCTAGTGTAGGACTGACTGGTCCGTGACAGCCTGCCACTAGCAGCCAAATTTCTGACTCCATGAGGTGATGGTTTTTGTGCTCTCTGAGGCCAGAAACAAAGTCTGCTCTGGGTGAAGGTGCTTCACACCTCCCCTCTGAAGGAACTGTAACACCTGGCGGTGAGACTCAAAGGCTCAGGCTTCATGTTACATTGCCCCAGGGCACTCCAGCTAGTGGAGATGCCCACCCCCCGGACAAAGCCCCCCTTTTGGTAGCAAGTTTGGTAGGAAACTCAGGAAAAGCAAGGAGGAGTGACCACTTCAGCTGGGACCACCCCTAAGGTGTCCAGAGCTGAAGTGACCCCCTCCCTGCAGAATCCTCCATCTTGGTATGGAGGGCAGGGACTAATAGGGTTAGGTTTGTGTCCCCCTCCCCAAAGAGAGTGGACACAAGAAGGGTTTAGCCACCCTCAGGGACAGTAGCCATTGGCTACTGCCCTCTGACCCCTGTACGACCCCTAAATCCAGGACTTAAGGGCCTCCCTGAACCCAGCTCACCAGATTCCTGGCGATCTGACAAGAAAGAAGAAGGACTGCTTAGCTGAATCCCCAACAGAGAAGAAGGAAGATGACAATTGACTTGGCCCCAGCCCTACCAGGCTGTCTACTGCTTCAAAGAACCTGCACAACAACAGTGACGCATCCAGCAGTACCAGCGACATCTGCCAAGCACCCAAACGGACCAAGAATTCCAGTGGATAGCGGCTCTGTCCAAGAAGAAACAACACCCAGGGACTCCAGCATTACTCTGAATGCATGAGTCCTGACCACTCTGCACCCAATGTCCATTGCCCATGTCCAGCTGGCCCAACCAACTAGAGAGGATCCCCAGGCGATTGCAAGCAAGTGCCCACCCTGGGTTGACCTCCCTACCCCTCCACAATGCGACGCCTGCGAAGGAATCCTTAGGACCCCCCTGGCCGTGAAAGCTCCAGATGAAGATATCCGACGCCTAAAAGACCACTGCATCCGCAGCCCCCAGACCTTGGAGAATCTGACCTCCGGGGCAGCTACGTTCAGCAGGTGGCCCTCCTCTCTGTCCAGCCTGTGGTTTGCCTCATTTGACCCCCTGGACCTCTACTGTAGCATCTGAGTAACCTCCGGGGTCCCCTCATAGAGAATCATTGGAAACCCAAACCTTGTTTGCACCCTGCACCAGGCCGCCCAGTGCCATTGAGGGTGTATGTTTGGTGCCTACATGTGGCTCCCCAGGGCTCCTCTAAACCCCCCAGGTCTGCCCTCTGAAGTCGCAGGCACTTACCTGCAGGCAAGCCTGATTCCGAGTGCCCTCAGTCTCCATAGGATCCCATGTTAATTTTGCCTCAACTCTGACCTCTGCACCTGGCCGGCCCATGTTGCTAGTGGTGGGTGTTTTGGGTTAACTTGAACCCCAACCTGTGAACTTCCTAAACCTCAGAGAATGGTACTAAATAAATTTATATATTTTTGCTTTATAAAAACCATTGGTCTGGAGTTAAGTGAGTGAGTGTGTGCTGCTTCTTTTGTCTGTGTGTGTACAACAAATGCTTTGCACTACCCTCTGATAAGCCTAACTACTCGACCACAGTACCACAAGAGAGAGCATTAGTATTATCTAGTTTAGCCTCTGTTAAGCCTCTGGGGAACCCCTGGACTATGTGCATGCTATGTCACATTTTGATATAATAAATACAGAGCCAACTTCCTACAGAAATGATTTAAACAAGGCATAAAAGGGTTGCACATTCCATTGATGGAACTAGAATTGTACATTTAATTCTGCAGCTTGAAACACTAATAAACACTGGGCTATGCTCATTTAAGCACACTTAGGAGAAAATAAGTTTATACAAACTAATTAACTGTAAATTGTGCATTTTCCCATACCAGCCCAGCAATTTTAATGGCTGGCAATCATGAAAGTGGAAAGTTGTAATTGGAAGGCAACTTACTCTGTGTATCAACCATGAAACAGGTGTATTTTCAATGACAGATAATTGGGTTTGTTTTATTTTCTCAATACTCAACAAGGTGTAGGTGGTTTGACTGTCTTCTCTGGTAATGTGGAGGTGTGGGGACCTAAAATGGCTTTTTCATATATAAATTGCCAGGGCACATAACCTGACCGTAGAGTTTGTAAAGGACAATGCTATAATATTATATAGTTCTTAACTAAGTCTGACCATGCTGCAAAAGACCTAAGTCCCCTTTGTGGATATTTAATGCCGAGAAAATAATGTTATTTCATGAACACACTCTTTTAGGGAATGTGTGCAGGCCGCTGTGGATAATCTTAAAGAATGAATGCTTGCATATGTTAATTATCCATCTGTTGAATTCTTTCAGCAGCTTCTGTTTCTGAGTATTTGTTCCATTTACTATAAATGGCGTATTGCTAAGTATCAATTAGTTGTAGTGGCGAGTAAACCCAATATGAAATCAGAAAAATCTGTATTTCCTTTAATTAGGGACAAACGCTCCCTCACAACTGTAAGACTGGAATACACTAACTAATGTTGGCACAGCTTACCCACACTATATATAGTAACAACTACAGGCATGCATCTATTTTACCAGCGATCAGGGCAATTAGCTTTTGGATCCGGAGAGTTGTAAAGAATAAGTTACTTACCTTCGGTATCAAATTATCGGGTAGAGACATATTCTAGTTGCAGATTCCTTACCTTAGAATTTCCCTCAGGCGTCAGTCTGGATCTGGAGATTTTTATTCGAGGAGTACCCGTGCATGTGATCAGGTGGCACCGGTTGACTCCATATCCATTATTGGCATTGTGGTCGCCGTGATGACATCACAGTAGTATATACGTGCCACCCCGGCGCACTGACGTCAGTTTCCTTTCACGACTTACACACCAGTAGCACGGAGCCATGAACACTGAGAATGGTGTGCCAGAACAAGGGCCCTGAAAGGGGAATTCTTGCCCCTAGACATCAGTTTGCAGTGTGGGGAAGATGGGTGGGTCAGTAAGGAATCTGCAACTAGAATATGTCTCTACTAGATAATTTGTTACTAAAGGTAAGTAACTTGTTCATCTGACAGAGACATCTACTTGCAGATTCCTTACCTTAGAATAGATATCCAAGCAATACCATCCTCGGTGGTGGGCTGCAACCCAAGACCATACTAGAAAGTCCTATAGGACCAAACGGCCAAAGTAACCATCTCTGCAGACCTGACTGTCCAGGCAGCAATGCTTTGTGAATGTGTGCAGAGATGCCCATGTTGTTGCCTGCTCCCTTGGTCTAGAGAACTGCAACTTCCTTGTGGAGAAGTGCAAAATTATCCACAGATAAATGGTCGTAAGACAGTGGTGTGGTCGGAGGCGTAGTTTCGAAGGGGAGGGAGTATCCCCTTCAGACTATTTGCAAAATCCACCTGTCCGTCATGATGGATTGCAGTGGGGCAGATGACAGAGGTTACTGCCTCCAGCTGGTCCAGGATAGTGTGACAGACTAGGAGATTTGGAGGCTGCAGTGTGGTGGGGATGAACTAGGCAGATCACTGGCACGCTGACCCACGAGCCTGTGGGATTCCGTGTTCGCGGCCACGCAGGAGATGTGCAGCATGCGCGGATTAGTAGCTGGCAGGGAAAGGACACAATAGGGAGCCCCTTCCATAGCCACAAAAGGGGCAAAAAGTGGACTGTGTTGGACGAGGGGCGTCTGCGAGGCCAAGGGACCAAGTCGTAGCTCGGGAATCCTTAAAACGCTAATGCCCCTAGTCCGGTTTGTCTTCAAAGAGATGGGTGCCATTGAAGGGGATGTCCATAAGGGATTGTTGGTCATCCTCTGAGAAGCCAGATGTGCTCAACCAGACGTGACAGCATAAGCCCACCATCAACGCAACCTATCTGCCCAGTCAGTCGGTTGTGTCCAGCCTACAACTTATTGTGAACTTAGCCGCAACCCTCCCATCAGCAACGGTTTGGGAAAGGATGGCCTGGGCCTCCCTCAAAACCTGGGCAGCACCTGTGCAATGTATCCCATAGTGTAAAGGAATAGTGTCCCCAATGGCATGAAGTGTTCACAACCCGCAATGCCAGACTGGAGGAAGAAAACATCTTCTTCCCAAGCTGATCCAGTCTCTTTGATTCCCGATCCGGAGGTGCAGATGGGAATGCGCCAGATGAAGAAGAAGCCTGGATGACAAGGCTCTTAGGCGTAGGGTGTTGGGTCTGGAATTTAGAGAAATTCATGCAGGCCAAAGGCGGCGGGCAATTGCCCTATTTACAGGAGCCCCTGTGCTGGGTCTTAATGGGGCACCCAGAAGGACATCCGTGAGAGCTTCATTAAAGGGCAACCGGGGTTCTGAAGTGAAAGCCCCAGGCAGAAGCACCTCAGTCAGGATATTAGTCCTGACTGCCACAGAAGGGCGCTTGAGGCCCAGGACCTCAACTGCCCTTCTGACAATCATGGAATATGACACTCCCTCCTCCATAGCCACGGTAGGGGGAGAAAGCATGCCGGTATCTGAAGAAGTATCCAGACCACTAGCCTTGCCAAATTCCTGTGCCCAGTCCATTTCAGGATAGTCTAGCTGGTATTCTAGAGGGTCCAGCGACCCCTTGAAACATTCCATGTACCCATAAGAAAAAGGGTCCGGATCCAACCTGGGGTGAGTAGACCACCTCGAAGACGGATCTGACATCGAACAACGCCGTTCCAGGGTGTCGGGGATGAGTATTGGGTCGATGTTGATTGTGTGCCCAACCAACATCGAGAGCATCAATGTCTCTGCCGGCACCCGGGAAGGTTGCATTGGCATGACCGGTGTCAGCACAGATCTGGAGGGGCCCTCCAGAGCCAGGGCAGAAGCCAAGGGACCCCCTTCTGACCCCACAGGGCCCAAAGGCGCTGCAAGGAGGTAAGTGTGCCCAACAATGAGGTGCATGGCCTCATTAAATTCTCATAGCTGGACAGAGGTGGCTCCAGCCCCCAGAAACTCAAGGAGGCACAGAGCCAACCCAGATATAGGCTCTGTGGATGGAGATCTAGAGCGTTGACACTGTTCCCGCATTGCGCCATCCAAACGACGGGGCAAAGTCAAAGAATGTTTGGCCTTCTTTTACTTCTTTTTCTTGTGACCCGAGTGTCCAGAGGCCTTCGAATGAGATGAAGAAGAGTGGTGGTGACTCCGCGAGGGGTCTCGTGACCGCCCTCTCAACTGAGACTGAGAGCGATGCAAAGTCATGCGCCGGGCTGCCATGAGCTTCAGGGACCGCTCCCTGAAAGTCTTTGAGTTCATGGCCCGGGACTCAGAGCAAAGGTGTGGATCCATCACGAGTCACACAGTTTAAACACGGTCTTCCATGAAATCCTTGACGCACAAAAAAGGTCAAATAATGTCAACAAAATGGTCCAATTCAATCAAAAGATTACTGAGGATAGCTCTCTCAGGATCTGCAAGTAGGCTGGCGTGAAAATTAAAGAACTGACGTCAGCATGCTGGTGTGGTGCCTATATGCGACTGTGACATCATCACCGTGGCCACCACACCAACGACGGATGCGGAGTCAATCAACGCCACCTGACAGCACAGGGAACTGCTGAAACAAAAATCTCCAGATCCAGTTTGACACCTGGGGGAAATTCTAAGGTAAGGAATCTGTAACTAGAAGTCTCAATCAGATAGAAAACGATGCATACATATTCTAGAATCATATGGTCAGAAGGCCAAACCTTCAGGAGAAAATGGTGAGGGATTATAACTTCCATTCTGGATCATGGTATTTATTTGGGTCTGAAATATTTATTTTCTGTTGTGAATTTGTAAACAATGTTGAATCAACTTTTGGTTCAGAGGTCTTTTTAGGGCATTTCATGGTCCTAAATCCCAGACAGGTAATCTGCAAGATTGTTCCATTCAAGAAAAACATTTCTTTGGGTGTAATGCCTGCTTGGAAAAGGGCTTCTTCACCTTGAATGTGCTAATATTTGGTTTCCAAAATGCCTATCTTGTCAATAATTAATTTCCACTACTCCAATCCATGTATGTCCAAATTATGATTGAATTCCTGTGAATGGATTGACTTGTTAGTAGTAATTAGGTTTTTCAGGAATTAATGTGGCAATTGTCCTCACTCTGGAAATAGTGGAATTTCTTTAAGAAATGTTGAGGACTTAAGGGGTGGAGCTTTAGAATACTCTCACTGTGTGTAATTGTATATTTCTCTGGGGTAGCTTGTCCAATGTATATATTAGTGTGCACAATTATAAAAACAATATATTTCTTTCTAATTCAATGAATTCAAATAAGGGTCTTCATTGTTAACAGTTCTATATGTCTAAATCGAACATCATGCATTTTACAGTATCAGAGTCCCAGTCACCTGAAATAGAACCAGGAATTATCACATATTTCATTAAAACTTTACAACAGATGGCAACTGCAATGTCTAAGTGTAGGAAGGTGGCTATCTATGTAGTGTACCAAATGTAAGGGGACACTATGCAGATAGTGCAGGTGATCGTTATTGGTTTACAGGGGTTAAAATAATAATCCCAAATGCTCTCTTTTGTGGTAGTGTGGGTGATCAGTTTAAGCTTTTCAGAAAGTAGGGCTAAGCATTTGTTGAACACAGAGTGAATAAATAAGACACATACCGAAGAAGAAACTCAAGACCAATAAAAAATAAATAAATACAAAACCTTTTTATATAATGGTTTGACACCAGAAAACTTCAGAAGAAGGTAGTACTGTTGGAATATATCAATTTTATAGGTTCACTCAAATGCGCTTTTAGGCATATAAGACTTTAAATTGGCAAAGTACATGTACTGCACAGGAGTCTTTGCAGATGGTTCTCTGGGGTCCTCTATAGGTTGTAGGGTGCTAGATGGGCATAGTCACAAGAAACAACAGCAGTACAGTTTTACTTGCCCTGGGTCATCCTGGTGCAGAGGTGCTAGGTGGGTTGGGTGCCTGGCGCACTGTACGGCTGGCGATGGGGAGGCATCAAGAAACAGGCTACAGAGGGTGACTTGGAGACAAGTGAGCTCCCAACACTGGGCTCAGTCGGTGGGGGTCCGGGAAGCAGTGAAGTACCATTGGTTGTCATGGACCTGGGCCGGGGAGCTCGGGTGCAGAGGGTTTTGGTCGTCAGGTGCTCCTGGTTCAAAGGCACCAGTTGCTTGGTTGAACCTGCAAGAAGGGGACAAAACAGGTCAGCTGAGCCACTCTTGGCACTGGTCTCTGCAATGTTCATGTCCCTCGATGGCTGGTTGTGGCATTGGAGTCTGGACTGGACTCAAACAATCATTGGTTGCTGCAAGGGGTCTGGTACCCCAGGTATCAGTGCAGGATGGCTCAGTTGGGTCCTGGTATCTTTTCACATGGTGGAGTGATGGATCTGAAATCCTGGAATATGGTGACCTCCTCCTGGGTGACTTTTGCATAGGTGGACCCAGTGGTCAGTAGCACGGTGAGCCAGACATTGCTGTTGGTGCCTGTAGGCTGCAGAGAAGTGGCTCCTCCACCTCAAAGGAGAGACTGAAGGCTTGCTGAAATGCTGGAGGCCCTCTGAGACTTCTGGAGGATGCATAGCTGCAGGACGAGTCAGGTTGTTGTGATTTTTGGGACAGAAGGAGGTAGGCAGGCAAGGTTTAGTGCCTAAAGTCCACCAGCAGTCTGTTCTCACTTCTTCAGGTTCTTCTCCATTGTCTTCCTTCTTCAGTCAGATGAAACCATTCTTCTGATTCCAGGGAACAAGCAAAATACTCAATTTAGGGGCATTTAGGGGCATTTAGGGCAATGTAGGATAGTAGACAAGGGGCTACTACCCCTGGGTGACTACACCCCCATATGACCACTTCCTGAGGGGAGTGGGCATAACCCCATCCCAGAATTCCTATGTCCACCAACCAAGATGGACCCCTTCCTCAAGTGCCAACTTTGGGTAGCCACCTTAGGGGTGTGACAAGCCCAAAGATGGAACACGTCTATTGAATAATTAGTTTCCCACCTGTCCTGGTGCCAAATTGGTCTCAAGGCAGGAGGTGTCATGCTCCAGGTCTGGGGAAAGCCGGGGTTGCATATCAAAGGCGACAAGGACTTTGAAGTCCCTGGCCTTGGTATGCGGATTCCCTAGCCATCCTTCTGGAGAAGGTGAAAACACCTTCCTCCGGAGCAGGCATTGTTTCTGGCCTCAGAGAGGGTGGGCTCTCACCTCCAGGGGTTCAGAAATTTGTCGGTGGTGGCCAGCTAGTTGATACCAGTCAGCCAGCATACTAAGGGTCTGGTAGGTTTTAGGGGCACCGCTAAGGTGCCCTCTGGGTGGATGTCATAATAAATCCAAGAATGGCATCAGTCTGGATTTATTAAGACAAGGTGTTTGATACCAAACACCATAGGTTTCAGTGAAGCCATTGTGTGACTGGGTAACTCAGAATGATGAGTGTCCAGTACATACCTTAAGATGGCTTCCCTGTTCACTTGTAACATCTAGTAATCAAACTAGACATCACAGGGGCATATCTGCTCATTCAGATACATGACTTACATTTATTTAGATGCATTGATCTGTGGCATGGCACATTTTTTCTCATGGCTTGTACCATGACACAGAGTTTGCGATGGCAGGCTGTGTGCAATTTTTTAGGGGGTCCCTGAGGGTGTCACAATACATGCTGGATCCCTTAGAGACCCTCTCTAGTGCCCAGGCCCTAAGTACCAGGGATACCATTTACTAGGGGATTGCAGAGGTACTAGAGTATGTGCCAAATGCACACAAACCTTTTACCTCATTTTTAGAGAAAGAGCACTGGCACTGGGGACATGTTTGGCAGGAACCCAGTGCACCCTTGTAGGAAAGTACCATCTTGCCTGGCATGTTACCCCCATTTTTACTTGTGTGTCAGTTTGTTTTTGCCTGTCTCACTGGGATCCTGCTAGCCAGGATCCCAGTGCTTATAGTTTGTGGCCTGAATGTGTTCCCTGTGTGGTGCCTAACTGTGTCACTGAGGCTCTGCTAACCAGAACCTCAGTGCTTATGCTCTCTTTGTCTTTAAAATTGTCACTGCAGGCTAGTGACCATTTTTACCAATTCTGATTGGCACACTGGAGCACCCTTATAATTCCCTAGTATATAGTACCTAGGTACCCAGGGTTATGGGGTTCCAGGAGATCCCTATGGGCTGCAGCATTTATTTTGCCACTCATAGGGAGCTCAGACCATTCTTACACAGGACTGCCACTGCCGCCTGAGTGAAATAACGTCCACTTTATTTCACAGCCATTTTACACTGCACTTAAGTAACTGATAAGTCACCTATATGTCTAACCCTCACCTAGTGAAGGTTATGTGCAAAGTTACTAAGTGGGAGGGCACCCTGGCACTAGCCAAGGTGCCCCCACATAGTTCAGGGCAATTTCACCAGACTTTGTGAGTGCGGGGACACCATTACACCTGTGCACTACATATAGGTCAATACCTATATGTAGCTTCACAATGGTAACTCCGAATATGGCCATGTAACATGTCTAAGATCATGGAATTGTCCCCCCATGCCAAATATGGTATTGGGGTGCCAATCCCATGCATCCCCGGGGCTCCAGCATGGACCCCCAGTACTACCAAACTAGCTCTCTGTGGTTTTCACTGCAGCTACCGCTGCTCCCAACCCACAGACAGGCTTCTGCCCTCCTGGGGTCTGGGCAGCCCAGCCCCAGGAAGGCAGAACAAAGGATTTCCCCTGAGAGAGGGTGTTACACCCTCTCCCTTTGGAAATAGGTGTTAAGGGCTGGGGAGGAGTAGCCTCCCCCAGCCTCTGGAAATGCTTTGAAGGGCACAGATGGTGCCCTGCTTGCATAAGCCAGTCTACACCGGTTCAGGGATCCCTCAGCCCCTGCTCTGGTGCGAAATTGGACAAAAGAAAGGGGAGTGACCACTCCCCTGTCCATCACCACCCCCAGGGGTGGTGCCCAGAGCTCCTCCAGTGTGTCCCAGACCTCTGCCATCTTGATTGCAGAGGTGTGAGGGCACAATGGAGGCCTCTGAGTGGCCAGTGGCAGCAGGTGACGTCAGAGACCCCTCCTGATAGGTACTTACCTGTCTAGGTGGCCAATCTTCCTCTGAGGGCTATTTAGGGTCTCTCCTGTGGGTTTCTCATCAGATGACGAATGCAAGAGCTCACCAGAGTTCCTCTGCATCTCCCTCTTCGACTTCTGCCAAGGATTGACCGCTGACTGCTCCAGGGCACCTGCAAAACCGCAACAAAGTAGCAAGAAGACTACCAGCAACATTGTAGTGCCTATTCCTGCCGGCTTTCTCAACTGTTTCCTGGTGGTGCACGCTCTGAGGGCTGTCTGCCTTCACCCTGCACTGGAAGCCAAGAAGAAATCTCCTGTGGATCAATGGAATCTTCCCCCTGCTAACGCAGGCACCAAACATCTGCTTCATCGGTCTACCGGGTCCCCTCTCATCTTGACGAGCATGGTCCCTGGAACACAGGAGCTGGATACAAGTGACCCCGACAGTCCAGTGGTCTATCTGTCCAAATTTGGTGGAGGTTAGTCCTTGCCTCTCCACGCCAGACAGTAATCCTATGTACTGCGTGAACTGCAGCTGCTAGGGCTTCTGTGCACTTTTTCAAGGAATCCTTCATGCACAGCATAGCCCAGGTCCCCAGCACTCCGTCCTGCATTGCTCAACTCACTGAGTTGACCACCGGCTTCGTGGGACCCTCCTTTGTAGTGTTGAGTTGACCGCCAAGCTCACTTCTCTTGAACCCATGATCAAGTGCTTCTGTGGGTGCTGCCTGCTTCTGCGTGGGCTCTCTGTGTTGCTGAGTGCCCCGTCTGTGTCCTCCTCCAAGGGGCGACCTCCTGTTCCTTCCTGGGCCCGGGCAGCACCCATTTTCTTCAACTGCGACCTTTGCAGCTCGCAAGGCTTGTCTGCGGTCTTTCTGCGTTGAAACAACTCTGCATCCTCCAGCACGATGTGGGATATCTTCTGTGCAAAGGAGAAGTTCCTGGCATCTTTCGTTGTTGCAGAATATTCAGCTTCTTCCACCCAGAGGCAGCCATTTTGCACCTTCATCTGGGAGTTAGTGGGCTCCTGCACCCCCGGACACCTTCGTGACTCTTGGACTTGGTCCCTTTCCTTTACAGGTCCTCAGGTCCAGGAATTTGTCTTCAGTGCTTTGCAGTTAGTTGTGGTCTTTGCAGAATCTCCTATCACAACTTTAGTGTGTTTCTGGGGAAGTAGGGTAACTTTACCCCTACCTTTCAGGGTCTTGGGGTGGGGTATCTTGGACACCCTTAGTGTTTTCTTACACTACCAGCAACCCTCTACACACTACACTAGGCCTGGGGTCCCTAAGTGGTTCGCATTCCACTTTCTTAGGATATGGTTTGTGTTGACCCTAGGCCTATTGCATCCTATTGTATTCTACAGTGTTAGCACTAGTTTTCTAACTGTTTACTTACCTGATTTTGGTTTGTGTGTATATTTTGTGTATTTTACTTACCCCCTAAGGTAGTATATCCTCTGAGATACTTTTGGCATATTGTTATTAAAATAAAGTACCTTTATTTTTAGTAACTCTGAGTGTTGTGTTTCTTATGATATAGTGCCATATGATATAAGTGGTATAGTAGGAGCTTTGCATGTTTCCTAGTTCAGCCTAAGCTACTCTGCTATAGCTACCTCTATCAGCCTAAGCTGCTAGAACACTATTAATCTACTAATAAGGGATAACTGGACCTGGCACAAGGTGTAAGTACCATCAGGTACCCACTATAAGCTAGGCCAGCCTCCTACAACCCTCAGTCAAAAAACCTCAGTACCATTGGCAAAAAGTGGGGTAACCAGGTCAATAAGAGTACATTCCTACACTCAGTGGGTCCCATAACCTGATAAGGAGCCCTATCCTTAGCAAGAGATCGTGTTGAGATTGTTAGGAAGAAATATATTGTTTTTGTTCTGGAACCACAGGTTGTGGAACAGTTCTTTCAGAGATGTAATGTCTATCCAATTGTTACAGAGCGAAAGTTATCGTTATCAACCAAATAATGAAAAGGAACAGCCCTGTAGCAATCCAAACAGAGTACCATGGTGATATTAAATACCAGTCACAAAACTAGTTATAAGCAAGAAGAAATCAGTGGTGTGAGTGACTGGAGAATGTGCTGAAATGTAATTTGTGCAAAACTCTGAATCATTCTCATAAAGCGTGTAGGAAAGTCCCTTTTTCTGGCATGGTTAACCCCACTTTTTACCGGTTGTCAGTGTGCTTAGACTGTTTACACTGGGATCCTGCTATCCAGAACACCAGTGATTGTGCTCTTACCTCTAAATTGGGTTGTCTTGGTACTCTTTACACCCCACAATTTGCATACTGGTTTACCTCTCTAACTCCCCAGTATATGGTACTTAGGTACCTAGGACATTGGTACACCAGGAGTCCCCCATGGGCTGCGGCATGTATTATGCCACCCATGGGAGCCCATGCAAGCTGTGTCGGCAGGCCTGCTATTTGCAGGCTGTGTGACAAGGTGCATGCTCCCTTTCACTGCTGATCACTACACCAGGTCACTAAGTCACCCCCATGGTGGGCCCTTCCAGCCCTAAGGGAAGGGTGCAGGACCCTGTGGGTGTGGGCACCCCTGCAGAAGCAGAGGTGGCCCTAAGGACTCCAGCTCCAATTCGCTGGACGCCATAAGTGTGGGAAAGCCAGTTTAGCTATGTACTGGCCATAGGTCACTACCTATGGTTCAGCTACATGATGGTAACGCCAACCCAAGGCATGTTCGGGATCAAACATGACAGAATCATTCCTCAATACTGATGCCAGTATTAATGGCATGATTGCATGCACTCTGGGGAATCCTTAGAGGACCCCCAGTATTGCTCCTACCAGTCTTTCAGGGTCTGCGAACAGCCCACGCTGCTGCAGCCCATCAGACAGGATTCTGCCCTCCTGCTGCTGGACCAGATAAAGCAGGGGAAGATAAAAACAAATGATTTCCAGGGGGAGAACGGTGCAACCTCCTCTCCTTTGGAAACAGGTGTTACAATGCTGGGGAGGGGTAGCCTCCCCATGACACCAATGTGCTTCCTGCTTCTTTCTTCTTCTTCTTGAGGTTGCAAGGAATCTGCTGAACTAGGTTCAGGGATACCCCTGAATACTAGATTTAGAGGATTTACAGGAGTCAGAGGGCAGTATCCAATGGCTACTGATCATGAGGGTGGCTACACCCTTCCGGTGTCCACTCGCTTTGGGGAGGGGGACAAATTACTAAACCTATTGGTCCCTGTCTTAAACAAAGATGGAGGATTCTGCAGGGAGGGTCACTTCAGCTCTGGGCACCTTAGGGGTGGTCCTAGCTGGACCTAATTCTCCAGACAGACTTACTGCCAAAAGTGGGGCTTTGTCCGGGGACAGGCATCTCCACTAGCTGGAGTGCCCCGGGGTACTGTAACAGGAGGCCTGAGCCTTTGAGGCTCACCCACAAGTGTTACAGTTCCTGCGGGGGAGCACCTCCACCCAGAGCAGACTTTGTTTCTGACCCCAGAGAGCACAAAGACTCTCACCTCATGGGGTCAGAAAGTTTTCTGTTAATTTCAAGCTGCTACAAACTCATCGGTCCTGCACTAAAGGGTTGGGTAAAATAGAGTTGGTAAAATAAATCCAACACTGGCATCAGTGTGGATTCATTGCGCTGAGAGGTTTGATACCAAACTTCCCAGCCTTCAGTGAAGCCATCATGGAGCTGTGAAGTTTGTAATGACAGATCCCCAGCCCATGTACTTAATATGGCCGCACTGCACTTACAATGTCTAAGAATGGACATAGACACTGTAGGGGCATCTTGCTCATGCAGCTGTGCCCTCACCCGTGGTATAGTGCACCCTGCCTTAGGGCTGTAAGGCCTGCTAGAGTGGGGCTTACCTATGCCACAGGCATAATTCGGTGTGAATTCAGTCCAGAGACCCCTGGTCCCTGTTCTGGTGTGAAACCACAAAAAGGAAAGGGGAGTGACCACTCCTCTGTCCATCAACACCCCAGGGGGGGTGCTCAGAGCTCCTCCAGGTGGCCACTTGATTCTGACGTCTTGAAAGCAAGATGTACATAGGCCCTAGGGAACATCTGACTGGTCAAGTTAGACAGATGACGTCAGTGACCCCCTCTGATAAGTGGTCACCTCAGAGAGGGACCAAGCCACTTTTGGGCTATTTAGGGACTCCCTTGTGGTTGAGATCCAGATTCATCATGCAAGATTCCACCCGGATTCCTCTGCAAAGACCTCTTCTGCTCCTGGCTACCGGAACTGCTGCTGGACTTCAGAGGAACTAAAGAAGACTGCAACACCAAGACTACCTCTCCTTGCAACATTGTTTCCACGGCTCCTGTCAGCAACTTACAACATTTCCATGGCTGTGCATCCTCTGGGGTCAGCAACACTTTAGCTGCACCAAAGAAGCAAGAAGGAACTGTAGGACACTGGCTGTGTATTTACTATATCAAAATGAGATATAGGGCCTCATTATGACCCTGGCGGTAGAGAACCGCCAGGGCCAACGGGGGCGGGAGCACCGCCGACAGGCCGGCGGTGCTCCCTTGGGCATTCTGACCGCGGCGCTTTGGCCGCGGTCAGAAAGGGAAAACCGGCGGTCTCCCGCCGGTTTTCCACTGCCCCTAAGAATCCTCCAAGGCGGCGCAGCTCGCTGCGCCGCCGAGGGGATTCTGACAATCCTTACCGCCATCCTGTTCCTGGCGGCTCGCCCGCCAGGAACAGGATGGCGGTAAGGATTGTCGTGGGGCCCCTGGGGGCCCCTGCAGTGCCCATGCCAATGGCATGGGCACTGCAGGGGCCCCCGTAAGAGGGCCCCGCTAGTATTTCACTGTCTGCATAGCAGACAGTGAAATACGCGACGGGTGCAGTAGCACCCGTCGCACCTTCCCACACCGCCGGCTCGATTACGAGCCGGCTTCATGGTGGGAAGGTCGTTTTCCCCTGGGCTGGCGGGCGGCCTTTTGGCGGCCGCCCGCCAGTCCAGGGGAAAACTTGGAATACCCTCCGCGGTCTCTGGACCGCGGAGCGGTACTTTGGAGGGGGGAAGTCTGGCGGGCGGCCTCCGCCGCCCGCCAGACTCAGAATGAGGGCCATAGTGTGCACAGAGTCCAGGGGTTCCCCAGGGGCTTAACAGAGGCTAACATAGATAATACTAATGCTCTTTTTTGTGGTAGTATGGTCAAGCTGGCTTATCAGAGGGTACTGCAAAGCAGTTGTTGTACACATACAGTCAAGAAATGAGGCACACACTCAATGGCTAACTCCAGGCCAATTAATTTATATGGGAAAAATATATTTGTTACTTTATTTCTAGAACCAAAAGATCCTCGTTGCAGGTAAGTACAGTTATATGTATGTATCAAGCATATGTATCAAATGAACTTTGTTTAGGTTTGGCAAATAAAACAGTTTACAAGCAAGTGACACTTTTCACTTTCAAAGTTGACAGTGCAATTTTCATAGCAGTCCTGAGGGGGGGTGTTGGTGCAGTTTTGAGGTAAGTACACGACTTACATTTCCAGTCTCTGGGGGTTAGGGTGTCCACAGGTCTAGGTTCAAGATGACCCCAAACACACACCACTAGCAACATGGGCCCAGCCGGGTGTAGAGGTCAAAGTTGATGTTAGATTTAGAGTGGGATCCTATGGAGACTGGGGGCACTCAGACACCGATCTGCTGGCAGGTAAGTACCCGTGACTTCGGAGGGCAGACCTGGGAGGTTTAGGTGAGCACGGGGGGGCTACAGGTTTGCACCAAACACACACCCTCAGTGGTACAGGGGCGGCTGGGTGCAGGGCACAAAAAACAGCATTGGGCTCCAAATGTTTTTCAATAAGGGGTCCCCAGGGGTCACAAAGATGCTACAGGCTGGGACTAGGGGGTTGGTCCAGAAAACCAAAGGCTGGACAAGGAGGAGGGCCTCCTGCTGACTGTTGCTGGACTGTCAGTCGGATTCCTCAAGGCCAGGGGGCTCCAGGTGCAAGGGTTCCTTTGGGCATGAGGTAACTTCGTCCGGTTCTCTCGTGGTCAAGGGGGTCCTTTGGATTTAGGCTGCAGGTGTCGTTGTGTTGGCCAGGAGGGATCAACCTAGGGTGGATACAAGGCCAGAATCATCTGGGGACCTGCTCTAGACCTGTGGGCCACCTGAACTCTGGCCATGGGCGTCGGGTACATAGTGGGCAGGACTTGCGGATCCGGGATGGTTCTGGAGTGCTTCTTGGAGTTTCTTGTGGACAGGGCCGCTGTCCTCAGTAGTACTTGGTCGTCTGGTCGGCAGCCAGTCCTCTGGGGGTTTGTAGAGGTTGCTGGTCCTGCAGGATGCGTCACCTTTTTGTAGCAGGGCTTCTGCAGCTTCAGACAGGCCGGTAGGGCTGGGTCCAACTCAGTTGGTGTCTGGAGTCTTCTCAGCTGGGCTTAGCTTAGCTGTCCTTCTTCCTGCTTCTTTCTTCTTCTTCTTGAGGTTGCAAGGAATCTGCTGAACTAGGTTCAGGGATACCCCTGAATACTAGATTTAGAGGATTTACAGGAGTCAGAGGGCAGTATCCAATGGCTACTGATCATGAGGGTGGCTACACCCTTCCGGTGTCCACTCGCTTTGGGGAGGGGGACAAATTACTAAACCTATTGGTCCCTGTCTTCGAAACAAAGATGGAGGATTCTGCAGGGAGGGTCACTTCAGCTCTGGGCACCTTAGGGGTGGTCCTAGCTGGACCTAATTCTCCAGACAGACTTACTGCCAAAAGTGGGGCTTTGTCCGGGGACAGGCATCTCCACTAGCTGGAGTGCCCCGGGGTACTGTAACAGGAGGCCTGAGCCTTTGAGGCTCACCCCCAAGTGTTACAGTTCCTGCGGGGGAGCACCTCCACCCAGAGCAGACTTTGTTTCTGACCCCAGAGAGCACAAAGACTCTCACCTCATGGGGTCAGAAAGTTTTCTGTTAATTTCAAGCTGCTACAAACTCATCGGTCCTGCACTAAAGGGTTGGGTAAAATAGAGTTGGTAAAATAAATCCAACACTGGCATCAGTGTGGATTCATTGCGCTGAGAGGTTTGATACCAAACTTCCCAGCCTTCAGTGAAGCCATCATGGAGCTGTGAAGTTTGTAATGACAGATCCCCAGCCCATGTACTTAATATGGCCGCACTGCACTTACAATGTCTAAGAATGGACATAGACACTGTAGGGGCATCTTGCTCATGCAGCTGTGCCCTCACCCGTGGTATAGTGCACCCTGCCTTAGGGCTGTAAGGCCTGCTAGAGTGGGGCTTACCTATGCCACAGGCAGTGGTTGGTGGGCATGGCACCCTGAGAGGGATGCCATGTTGACTTTACCTTTTTCTCCCCACCAGCACACACAATTTGTTATGGCAGTATACATGTACTTGGTGAGGGATCCCTTAGGGTTGTACAATGCATGCTGCAGCCCTTAGGGACCCTCCCTGGTGACAGAGCCCCCGGTACCACTGGTTACTTTTATAAGGGACTTAGCTGTGTGCCAGGATTGTGTCAATTGTGGGAGCAATGGTACAGTTTGGGGAAAGAACACTGGTGCTGGGACCTGGTTAGGAGGACCCCAGCACACTCTCAGTCACGCCAGCCTCAATATCAGGCAAAATGTGTGGGGGGGGGGTAACCATGCCAAAAGAGGGACTTTCCTACACAACCCCCCAAAACAAAAGAGAATGAGACTAACTTTTCTCAAGAAAGTCTTCATTGTCTATGTGGAAGAACCTGGAAAGTCCATCTGCATTGGCATGGGTAGTCCCAGGTCTATGTTCCACTTAAAAGCCTCAAACATTTAGGGGTCTCACCTTTTATTTGCATTAGCCATCTGAGAGGTCTGTGCTCAGTTTGCACAATAAAGTGTGGTCTCAACTTTTTCAGGGACCAAACCGCAGCAAAGGCCCCCCTCTCAATGGCACTCCAACGCTGCTCCCTGGAGAGTAACCTCCTGCTAATGAAAGCAACAGGATGGTCATGGCCATCATCAATTGCCTGAGACAGGACTGCTCCTGTCTCATGTTCAGAGGCACCTGGCTGCACAGTGAACTGCTTAGGGTAGTTTGGAGCTTTGAGAACTGGTGCTGAGCATACTGACGACTTCAGGGTGTCGAAGGCCTTTTGATAGTCAGAAGTTCAGTTTACCTTTTTGGGCATCTTTTTAGAGGTCAGTTCTGTGGGAGGGGTCACAATTGACCCATACACCTTCATAAACCTTCTGAAATAACCAGTCAAGCCAAGGAATGCTCTGACTTGGGTCTGTGTTTTTGGAGCTTCCCAGTGCAGAATTTTCTGGATCTTGGTCTGTAAAGTATGCACTTGGCCTCTACCTACAAGGTGGCCCAAGTGCCCTGCCGTATCTGGCATTTTCATGCGTTAATAGTGAGGCCTGCTTATTGCAGAACCTGCAAAACCTTCCACAGGTGGATCAGGTAATCCTGTCAGGAGGAGCTAAAGACAGCAATATCATGTAGATATGCTGCACTAAAGGACTGCAAACCAGCAAGGACTTGATTTACCATCCTTTGGAAGGTGGCAGGGGCATTCTTTAAACCAAAGGGCATAACAGTGAACTGATAATGCCCATCAGGATTTTTATTTTTCTACTGGTGCCATGCGAATTTGCCAGTACCCAGCAGTTAAGTCAAAGATACTGAGGAATTCTCCTGCCCCTAACTTATCTATCAGCTCATCTGCCCTTTTGAACTAGGGTGAGCATCTGTCTTGGTGACAGCACTGAGACCTCTGTATTCCACCCAGAACCTCATCTCTTTCTTTCCATCCTTGGGGTTTGGGGACCAAGACCACTGGGCTAGCCCAGGGACTGTCAGAGAATTCAATAACCCCTAACTCCAGCATCTTGTTGATTTCAACTTTGGGTCTGTACGTAACCTAATCAGACTGTCTATAGATTTTATTTTTGACAGGTAAGCTGTCTCCTGTCTCCACACCATGGGTACACAGGTGTGTTTGTCCAAAGGTTAAAGGGTTAAAGTGAAGAGCTCATACTGCTACAGGACCTGCCTGCCATCAGCCTGCTGTTGGGCAGATAGGGTGTCTGAGTAGACACCTCCATCAACTGACTCATCTTTAGGGTTGTGTGAGAGAAGGTTAGGGAGAGGTTCACTCTCTACCTCCTGATTCTCATCAGTAACCATCATGGTTACATCAGCCCTGTTGGAGTAGAGTTTGATGCACTTCACATGAATCACCATTATGGGTGTCCTGCTAGGGCCTAGGTCTGCGAATTTGGTGACCTCGCTCTTCTTTTACAGGATAGGGTAAGGGTCACTCCATTTATCCTGAAGTGCACTAGGAGCCACAGGCTCCAGAACCCATACCTGCATACTGCTGCTTCAGGAGCAGTTGGCTGACCTCAAGGTTTTTGGATGCCTTTTCCATGTACTCAGCCAGCCTAGAGCGAAGGCCAAGCGCATAGTCCACCACATCTTGCTTAGGCTCATGGAGAGGTCTCTCCCAACCTTCCTTCAATAGTGCAAGTGGTCCCCTAACATGGAGGCCAAAGAGACGTTCAAAAGGGGAAAACTCTACTTGCTGCCTCAGGCCTTCACTTCAAGAGTGGGACAGGTTCTCTGTCCCTGGCACAGCTGGTCCCTAGAGGGTCCCCTTGGGCCCAAGTGTTCTACTTCATAAGGATCAAGCTCCATGGGCTCAGTTCCCTCCGAGGACTTCAAGCCCTCTACCTGCGAAGAGGAGGGCTGTATCTTTTGCAGTTCAGAAGCTGGTCCCACAGTCTTCCTGCCTTTTCTCTTGGAAGGTTGAGCCAATATTAAAGTCTTCACTCGGTACTCAGCTTTGTGCTCTAGTTTTCACACCATCTCAGAGATTCCCAGCATGTCTGCATGGGTTTTGAGTTCTACCTCAGCCCAAGCTGAAGACTCCAGATCATTCCCTAGCAGACACTCAACTGGAATTTCAGAAGAGACCGCTATCTGTTTCAGGCCAGTAGGCCCTCCCCAATCTAGGGTCACCATAGCCATGGGATGGACCTTAATTACATTGTCAGCATTGGTAACTAACTGGATATGATTCTCCAGCAAAGTACTGTCCTGGGGAAACTAGTTTTTCTGTCACCATGGTGACACTGGCACCTGTATCCCCCAGGGCTTCTACCTTACTCCCATTAGCTAAGGGATTCTTGCCTATATTTGTTTATATTAGGGGGCCAGACAGTAAGAGCAGCAACATCTACCCTACCCTCAGAAACTAATGTAGCTTTAATGTAAACACGCATTTGCTTTTGGTACACTGCTGAACCCATCTAGAGACTGGCTATACTAGTGCTAACTAGTGCAATGCTAGGGGGTTTCTTTTTGGGACAGGCCAAGTATCCAGTTTGGTGCCCATGCTGTTTACAGTTGAAACACTAGGAATTTTAGGATTCAAAGGTTTTACCCATGTGAAGATTGTGAACAGGCTCGGGCCCACCCTCCTGAGCAAGTTTTTGGGGCCCTTGTGAAGACTCTTTACTTTTATCCTTAGGTGCCTCACCACCCTTCCCTTGGGGGGCTTTGTAACCCCTTTCTTTTGGTCACCCCCAGTTTAAGTCTTGGTCACCCTAGTCTTGACCCAATGGTCTGCCTTCTTTCCCAGTTCTTAGGAAGAAATTGGTCCTAGGTCTACCAGCTATTGATGCAACTTGTCATTGAAATAGTTACTTAAAAGATGTTGTTTCACAAATAAATTGAAAAAAAATCATAGTCATGCACTACCAGTTAGACAACCATCCAGTGTTTTCACAGAGTAGTCTACAAAATCAATCCAGGACTAGCTCGGGGTTTTATGAGCCCCCCTGAACCTAATTCTATACTCCTCAGTAGTGAATACAAAGCCCTCAATCAGGGTAGCCTTCATGTGGACATAGGATTCAGCATCTGTACCAGTGAGTGTAAGGAGAATATCCCTACACTTACCAGTGAACAGTTCCCAAAGGAGAGCTCCCCAACAAGACGGTTTCAATTTTCTGGTTCCACAAGCCGTCGCACAGGCTGTGAACTACTTGGTGATGTCATCACCTTCCTCATACTTGGAAACAATCCCTTTGGGGATTGTAAGGGTATCAGAGTGCTCTTGGTCCCTAGCTGTTGTATTGCTGCCACCATTAATGGGTGCTAAGTCCATTTCTGCTCTCTCCCTTTCTATAGCCAGGAGCTGTCTTTCCAAGGCTAACCTTATGGCTACCCTGGCTAAAAGGGGGTCCTCTTCATTGAGACTGCCCTCAATGTTCCTAGAGGAGCTGGACTCCCCTGTGGGAGATACAGATCCTGTGAGCACCATGTTCGGAGACAGGGACCTTGGGGGCCTGTCCTCCCTACTTAGGTTAGGGGGGGGGAGTTAATCTTCCTGATCCCTTACTTCTTCTGCATCTGAGGGGAGGTCTTCCTTCTCAGTAGGTTGTTCCTTAATGTACTATAACAAGTGCTCCTGGAGCTTGGTCTTGGTAAGGTTGGAACCAGTTTTGATTTGTTTCAGTCTGCAGAGTGTCAAAGCCCAGCTCACCTAAATTCTTGTTCAGTTCTGATGGAGGTTGAAGACAATCCGACCCCACCCTGAAACTGCTTGTTCCAGCACACTAGTTTTTAAAACAGTGCACTAACAACAGAAGCTCAAGGGAAGGGGGGAAGTGGATAAAATAAAAAATAAAAAGACAACACCGTTCTTGCGTTTCCACTGTTGAAGTGCTACACAAATCTGCGGCCCTTTCTGACTTCTGTAGAAACTGGTGCCTAATGAAACATAAACAAAGAACAGATAAGTGCAACCTATTCCTAAATGGGTTCCTGACTATCCCTTTATTTATTAGAAATTCTCTTCTAAAAGTACCTCTTGGATCCTGGTCTCTAGTTTCCAGGTTTGGAATGTGTTACTGCTCTGGGATGTGTTTTCTATTACTGTAAAGCTTCTAAAACATTAAACAAATACCGTTATCAGAATTACCAATATCAAACATTCATCATAATATAACTAAAGCCTAAATTCCCAATAGTAGACTCACTTTTCCCATATTTCCAGAATCTTTTATAAAACAAATACTGTACTTTTACATCAAAATACAGCATGTAATTTGTGCAAGTCCTTGATTTACTGTTTGCCTTGCTGTCAATGGTTTTCACTGTTCGATTCCCAAAAGTTCCATGAAAAAAAAACAATGTCCGCTTCACAAAGTTCCGCAAAATACTCCTGCAACAAAGTGCCTGAATCACAATGCTCGTGGAAGGCACTTCGCCTCAAACTGTCTATACACGAATCCAGAAATTGCCATCAAAGCTTCCTCAGGTAATAAAAAGTTTTGCACTTACTTGTTGCTGGCAAGAGATACTGATCAGTCTAACCTTGTCTTCTTTCTCTTTTGCAGGTTACTCGTAGGAGAGAGGCTGAGGCAAGGAGGAACCGGAAACCGGAAGAAGGAAGATCCAGCAGCTGCGCCCATTGAAGTCAAAGAAAGTCTGTAAAGAGCAGGAGTGCCAGCGCCGAGGGATCTGTTCTCAGGTAAGCTGGAGGTAGACGAGCACAAGCACTGGGTGAGGCTCGGGGATGCCTTTTATAGACAGGGCTGGGTGTGGCTAAAAGAGCTGGGTGTGGTTTGAAGGGCTGGGTGTGGTCCTCACATGCTGCACATGTTCTTGGAAGGTGTGCAGAGCTGGGTGTGGTTTGAAGAGCTGGGTGTGGTCCTCACATGCTGCACATGGTCTTGAAAGGTGTGCAGAGTTTCAGTTATTATGCAAATGAGTTGGATTAACACATGGCCTAGGGAGGAGTGTTTTAAAGAAGCCTTGGTAAAAGCAAGGCCCAATGTGTAAACAAAACAGCACATTAAACAACATACACAGAAGCCTAGGGGGGGGACGGTGAAATAACAAGAAAGGCTTTTAATAGTAAGTTTAAAAGGGAGCTATTACAGAACCCACTAGTGCAGTGAGAGGGGACATGCTCTTTGCTGTGTACAAACCCTAACAGTTGCCCCCCTCAAAGGCCCTCCTACAGGACGGGGTTTTCCTGGATTTTTTAAATAAAACCGTCTAATCAGCTGTGGGGCATGTACATATGATGCTGGTTCCCATGAATTCTCAGATTCATCATATCCTTTCCATTCTACTAAATAAAACAGACGTCCACTAATTCTTTTTGAGTCTTTTATGCTTTTCACTTCATATTCCAGATTTCCCTTAATTGGTATGGGTGGAGGTGGTGGTTCAGGTCGGGTTTTTGAGTTGTACGGCTTAAGCAAGGACACATGGAATGTAGTATGTACTGGATATTCTTTTGGTAAATCTAATTTTACTGTTACCGGGTTTACTATGGCAGTTATACTAAAGGGTCCAATGAAACGTGGTTGCAGCTTTCGGGATCCCTCTATGTTTAGGTTTTTTGTGGAGAGCCATACCTTGTCACCAATTTTATACATTGGGGCCTCAGACCTGTGTTTGTCTGCTTGTCTTTTCATGCTTTCCTTGTACTTTAATAAATGTTTCCTGGCTTTGTCTTGTATGTCACCTAACCTCGTTAGTCTATCCGTTACTGTAGGCAACAGGGAATCTTCTAACAAAATGGGTATAGCTCTTGGATGATACCCCTGCAAGAAATAGAATGGTGAGCAAAGTAGAGCTGAATGCTCAGTATTATTATAAACAAACTCTGCTACAGGAAGAGCTTCCAACCATTCACTAGAATAATCAGCCAATAAACAACGTAGCGTTTGAAGTAAGGTTTGGTTCAGTCGTTCAGTCTGTCCATCTGTCTCTGGGTGGAAAGCAGTGGATAAGGCCACATCTATTTTCAGTTTTTCACATAATTTTTTCCAAAATCTGGAGTTGAACTGGCTCCCTCGGTCTGACACCACTTTGCTTGGCAAACCATGTAAACGCACAATTTCCCTTATAAAAATATCGGCAAATTCTGCCGCCGTGGGTAATTTCCGTAATGGTACAAAATGTGCCATTTTAGATAAAAAATCCACTATAACCAACACTGTTGTGAAGGATTTTACAGGTGGTAAACCTACAATAAAGTCTACGCTCACAGTGTGCCAAGGTTGTTTGGGTGTTGGCATTGGTATTAACAAGCCGTCAGGAGCCTTATGAGAAGATTTATGTCTTGCACAAATTGGACAGGTAGTGACAAATTGCTTAATGTCCTTTCTTATAGTGTCCCACCAAAAGTGTTTTTGCACATTTTCCAGGGTTTTTACCCAACCAGGATGACCTGCCAACGGTGAGGCGTGATGCCAAATTATCACCTGTGTTTGTAATTCAGAGGTGGGCACTAACAGCATGTTGTCGTGATACAATAAACCTCGTTGTATTGTGTTATGGGAATCCTTTAACCAATCCTGAGGTGCTATTTGCATGTGTGCATTATATAGATCTGTGATGAAATCCTTCTGTTGTACTGGTGCCAACAACTTTTGGGGAGGAATAATGGGTTCTCCTATTTTATCTTGTTTCATGTCTGAGGTATGTCCGTATCTAGATAACACATCAGATTGAATTTGTTGTGCACCTGGTCTATAGGTTATAACAAAGTCAAATGTGCTAAAAAAATTTAACCAGCGCATCTGACGTGGTGTTAGTGCTTTAAGTGATCCAAAAAAACTGTAGGTTCTTATGGTCAGAAAAGATTGTAACTGGGTACTTGGCTCCCATTAAATGGTGCCTCCATTCTGAAAAGGCTACTTTGATAGCTAGTAGTTCCCTTTCAGCCACAGTGTAATTTTGTTCAGCTGGCAATAACTTTTTGGAATAGAAGGCTATAGGATGTAACTGGCCATCTACTGCATCTCGTTGAGAGAGAACTCCTCCTAAAGCTACTTGTGAAGCATCCGCTTCAACAAAAAAGGGCAAGTCAGGATCAGGATGTTTCAGAATTGGGGCTGAAGTGAACTTTTGTTTTAGGAGTTGAAAGGCGTGTGCCGCCTCATCAGTCCAAAGAAATCGTTGCCCTTTCCGCAACAAGGTAGTTATTGGGGCCGCAATGTCTGCAAAATGTGCAATAAACCTCCTATAAAAATTGGCGAAACCCAGAAATTTCTGAATATCTTTTACAGAGGATGGTTCTGGCCAATCAGCAATAGCACTGATTTTCTTTACATCCATAGTTATTCCTTGAGGTGACAGGCAGTATCCTAAAAAGTCCACCTTGCTGACATTAAAAGTACACTTTTCTAACTTAGCAAAAAGATGATTTTCTTTTAACTTTGATAATACTGCACGAACATGTTGGGTATGTTCTTCTGAGTTCTTAGAGTAAATGAGGATGTCGTCTATGTATACTATGACACAAACGTCCAGGAATTCGTGTAGGACCTCATTTATAAAGAACTGAAAGGCCGCAGGGGCATTACATAACCCAAAGGGCATTACTGTGTACTCAAATAAACCAAACTTTGTCTTGAAAGCTGTCTTCCACTCATCCCCCTCTTTTACTCGGACCAGGTGGTAAGCTCCCCGCAGATCTAGTTTAGTGTATACAGTAGAATGTCTTAATTGATCCAACAACACAGGTATTAGAGGAAGAGGATATTTATTCTTTATTGTAGCCTTATTTAGTCCTCTATAATCGATACACGCGCGCAGGGATTTATCCGGCTTCGGGATAAAAAAGAGTGGAGATGACACCGGAGATGTGGAATGACGGATGAACCCAGACTGTAGTAGGTCATCTAGGTAGGTTCTTAAGTATTTGGTTTCTTCGTCAGTCAAAGCATATACTCTGTTATTAGGTAAAGGGGCCCCTGGGATAAGATCTATACGGCAGTCATAAGACCGATGTGGGGGCAGCACACTAGCCTTTACTGGATCAAAGACGTCTCTAAAGTCAGAATATTCAGGAGGGAGACTTGGTTCATCTTGTGTAACACTAGCACAGTGTAATACTGTGCTCTGTTCTGTACCTGCTTCTTGATAGCAATTGGTTCTACAGAAAGAGGAATCCAAAGTAACAGTTCTATTCACCCAATCAATTTTTGGGTTATGAGTTGTTAACCAGGGTACCCCGAGAATCAAACCAAAATTAGGAGTATCTATTAGATCAAAGCTAATCACCTCTGTGTGCCCGTTCTGACAGACCATAACAAGTGGACTTGTTTGTTTTGTGATTAATCCAGAGGTCAATTCTGACCCATCCACTGCACATACTGCTTCTGGACAAGGCTTTAGGCACATAGGAAGTCCTAAGATTTCAGCTAACTTATTATCCACAAAATTTCCTGTTGCGCCTGAGTCCAGTAGGACAGGGAGAGAATGCCTCACTTGGGTAGTAACAATTAAAACGACCTGAATTATGAAATGTCTAGGTATGTGCGGTACCCTGAAGGGTGCAGCATTAGAGGTTTGATTAAGATGTTTTCTCGAACAAGTAACCTCTCCCCTTGTCGAGCTTAATCGTTTCCCGATTCAGTTGAGGAGGTGGAGGAAACAGCACCCTTTCGTGGAGTTTTAGACTTTACTGGACATTCTCTGGCAAAGTGACCTGCTCTGCCACAATATAAACATAATTGAAATTTTCTCCTTCTTTCTTTTTCCTCTGATGTGAGTGGACCTCTGAGTGTCCCTATTTGCATAGGCTCTGGTTCAGGGAGTTTATTATCTGTGTCTTTCTTCTCGTGTCTAATAAAAGTTAACCGTGATTCCAGTTTGTATTTATCTCTCTTTCTTTCTCCTAGTCTATGTTCTAATTTCACAACTAAATCTACAAAGTCCGAATAGTCTTTTGGCAAATCAACGATATGAGCCAGCGCGTCTTTTAACTCGTCTCTCAAACCTTTATAAAAAAGGGAGACACGCTTTTCTTCTGGCCACTGTGTCTCGGTGAGTAAACGATTAAAACTAGTGAGATAGGTCAATAAATCCTTGTTACCTTGTTTAAGATTTAAAAGCTCATTATCACTTGCCTGCATGAAAGTGTGTTTTGCAAAAAGGCTGGTCATGGTACGTTTAAATTGATTCCAATTATGGAGGATGGGATCATCTCTATCCACGAAAGGAATTGACCAATTGGCTGCTGTGCCACCCAAATAAGACAAGACGAATGCCACTTTCGTATCATCAGTAGGGAACTGTTGTGGCTTACAAATGAAGTGTAATTGACATTGATTGATAAAAACATGGAATTTGTTACTATCTCCATGAAAACGTTCAGGTGCTGCTAAGGGCACAACATTAGGAACATTAACAGTAACCTCAACTGGAGAAGGCAAAGTTGTATGTTTTGATGGCGCCCCTGTCTCTGAGGAGGTTTTAAACAAAGGCGTAGAAGCTGTGTTCCACTGAGATCCCCTAAATTTATACCTGCTTAAATCCTGTTTTAAAGAGGTATTCTCCATCTTTAATCTCTCTATTTCCTCTTGCATATGTTGCAAGATGCCAGACACTGATTCATTATGAGCCAAGTCCTCATTTAGGGCCAGCGCCATATCCGTGACGTCAATGCCCTCTATTTCTTCCCCGGTATTCATCATCCACCAGAACTGAAATTTTTTAAGGCTTGTGCTTCTGTCAAAGCCCAGCTCACCTAAATTCTTGTTCAGTTCTGATGGAGGTTGAAGACAATCCGACCCCACCCTGAAACTGCTTGTTCCAGCACACTAGTTTTTAAAACAGTGCACTAACAACAGAAGCTCAAGGGAAGGGGGGAAGTGGATAAAATAAAAAATAAAAAGACAACACCGTTCTTGCGTTTCCACTGTTGAAGTGCTACACAAATCTGCGGCCCTTTCTGACTTCTGTAGAAACTGGTGCCTAATGAAACATAAACAAAGAACAGATAAGTGCAACCTATTCCTAAATGGGTTCCTGACTATCCCTTTATTTATTAGAAATTCTCTTCTAAAAGTACCTCTTGGATCCTGGTCTCTAGTTTCCAGGTTTGGAATGTGTTACTGCTCTGGGATGTGTTTTCTATTACTGTAAAGCTTCTAAAACATTAAACAAATACCGTTATCAGAATTACCAATATCAAACATTCATCATAATATAACTAAAGCCTAAATTCCCAATAGTAGACTCACTTTTCCCATATTTCCAGAATCTTTTATAAAACAAATACTGTACTTTTACATCAAAATACAGCATGTAATTTGTGCAAGTCCTTGATTTACTGTTTGCCTTGCTGTCAATGGTTTTCACTGTTCGATTCCCAAAAGTTCCATGAAAAAAAAACAATGTCCGCTTCACAAAGTTCCGCAAAATACTCCTGCAACAAAGTGCCTGAATCACAATGCTCGTGGAAGGCACTTCGCCTCAAACTGTCTATACACGAATCCAGAAATTGCCATCAAAGCTTCCTCAGGTAATAAAAAGTTTTGCACTTACTTGTTGCTGGCAAGAGATACTGATCAGTCTAACCTTGTCTTCTTTCTCTTTTGCAGGTTACTCGTAGGAGAGAGGCTGAGGCAAGGAGGAACCGGAAACCGGAAGAAGGAAGATCCAGCAGCTGCGCCCATTGAAGTCAAAGAAAGTCTGTAAAGAGCAGGAGTGCCAGCGCCGAGGGATCTGTTCTCAGGTAAGCTGGAGGTAGACGAGCACAAGCACTGGGTGAGGCTCGGGGATGCCTTTTATAGACAGGGCTGGGTGTGGCTAAAAGAGCTGGGTGTGGTTTGAAGGGCTGGGTGTGGTCCTCACATGCTGCACATGTTCTTGGAAGGTGTGCAGAGCTGGGTGTGGTTTGAAGAGCTGGGTGTGGTCCTCACATGCTGCACATGGTCTTGAAAGGTGTGCAGAGTTTCAGTTATTATGCAAATGAGTTGGATTAACACATGGCCTAGGGAGGAGTGTTTTAAAGAAGCCTTGGTAAAAGCAAGGCCCAATGTGTAAACAAAACAGCACATTAAACAACATACACAGAAGCCTAGGGGGGGGACGGTGAAATAACAAGAAAGGCTTTTAATAGTAAGTTTAAAAGGGAGCTATTACAGAACCCACTAGTGCAGTGAGAGGGGACATGCTCTTTGCTGTGTACAAACCCTAACACAGAGGGACTTTATCTCTCTCATCCCAAGATGAAGGTTATGGCTAAGTTTGAGTTACATCACCATGACCTCTGAGCTGCTCATTTTGTTACTAATGTTTGGGACTACTTTTAGGAACTAATAACTACTTCTAGCTACTTACCCCTAACTATAGTAACTTTTAAAACTTGAAAAGAATTGCTAAAGGGGACTTAACCAAGGCCCTAGCAGGACTTTAAAAAAATGTGGAAAATTTGTCAATTCAAAGATCAATTGAATCTAGAGGCAATTTTGGGACTCAGTCGTGAGATGAGATATTAGCCGAGTAGTCCAGCAAATGCAAAGTCGTGGACCCCACCACTGATCCACCAGTGTAGAAAGCTGGCTGTATATTTACTATATCAAAATGAGATATAGTGCGCACCGAGTCCAGGGGTTCCTCAGAGGCTTAACAGAGGCTAAAGTAGATAATACTAATGCTTTCTTTTGTGGTAGTGTTGTCGATCAGTTAGGCTTATCAGAGGGTAGTGCAAAGCATTTGTTGTACACACACAGTCAAGAAATGAGGCACACACTCAATGACTAACTCCAGGTCAACGTATTTATATTGGAAAAATATATTTGTTACTCTATTTCTAGAACCAAAAGATTCTCGTTGCAGGTAAGTACAGCTGTAAATATGTATCAAGCATATGTATCAAATGTACTGTGTTTAAGTTTGGCAAATAAAACAGTGTACGGCAAGTAACACTTTTCACTTTCAAAAGTGCAATTTTCAGAATAGACCTGGGGGAAAGGTGTTAGTGCAGTTTTGAGGTAACTACTTGACTTACAGTTCCAGTCTCCGAGGGTTAGTAAGTCCACTGGTCAAGGTTTAAGATGACCCCAAACATACACCACTGGAAACACAGGGCCGGCCGGATGCTGAGGTCAAGGTTGATGTTAGATTTAGAATGGTATCCTAAAGAGACTGGGGGCACTCGGAAACAGGTCTGGGGGGTTTAAGTGAGCACTGGGGGCGCCACAGGTTAGCGCCAAGCACACACCCTCAGCAACACAGGGGCAGCCGGGTGAAGGGTGCATACACAGCCTCACGCCACCAGTGCTTTTCAATAGGGGAACCCCGGGGTCACAAAGACACTGCATGCTGGGTCCAGGGGGTCGGTTCCAGAAAACCAAAGGTTGGTCAAGGAGGTGGGGCATTGGTCCGATTCCCCAAGGCCAGGGGGCTGTGGGTGTAGGGATAGCTTTGGGTGTCAAGTGTCCTCATCCGGTTCTCTCAGGGTCAGGGGGTTCCTCTGGATTTAGGCTGCAGGAGTTGTCATGTTGGACAGGAGGGGTCAACCAAGGGTGGATACAAGGTCATAATCGCCTGGGGACCTGCTCTGGACCAGTGGGCCACCTGGACTCGGGCTGTGGGCGTCAGGTGCAGAGTGGGCAGGACTCGCCGATCGGGGGCGGGTCTCGAGTTCTTCATGGAGTTTCTTGTGGACAGTGCTGCTGTCCTAAGGAGTTCTTGGTACTCTGGTGGGCAGGCAGTCCTCTGGGGCTTTGTAGAGGTCACTGGTCCTGCAGGATGCATCACCTTTTTATCAGGGCTTCTGAACCTGCAGACAGTCCATTAGGGCTGGGGCCAAGTCAGTTGGTGTCTGGAGTCTTCTCTGCTGGGGTTGGCTTAGCAGTCCTTCTTCTTGCTTCTTTCTTCTTTGTGTTAAGGTCCTCAGGAATCTGGTGAGCTACGTTCAGAGGTGCCCCTAAATACTAGATTTAGGGGTGTTACAGGGGTCAGAGGGCAGTAGTCAAAGGCTACTGTCCCTGAAGGTGGCTACACCCTTCCTGTGCCCACTCCCTTTGGGGAGGGGGACACATTCCTAACCCTATTGGTCCCTGTCCTCCAACCCAAGATGGAGGATTCTGCAGGGAGGGGGTCACTTCAGCTCTGGACACCTTAGAGGTGGTCCTAGCTGGAGTGGTCACTCCTCTCTGTGTTATCTAATTTTCCCAACAGAATTGCTGCCAGAAGTGGGGCTTCGCCCGGGGGGAGGGCATCTCCACTAGCAACTCCTAGGTGACTTCAGGGACTCCTCTTCAGCTCCTGGACTCTGCAGCTGGGCTTCCTCCATCACCGCCAACCCAGATCTTCACGCACAGGAGGTCTCCATGTTAGCTGAGACAACCAGGTAACTTACCTCTCCTCTCCTGGTTGCTGGGGGTATTCTAGATACTTACCTATTGGGGTTCCACTCTCTCCCAGTCCTTGGCTAACTACTCTGTACCCTTTGGTGGGGGACCCATTCTCGCATTCCACTTTTTTAGTATATAGTTTGGTCCCCCTATAGGGCCCTGGCTATTTTATGCTATTTCCTAATACTTACGTGTGTATATTTTGTGTGAACTTACCTCTAGAGGGTGTTTCCCTATAGTAATCTTGTTTGGTGTTCCTGTAATAAAGTCACTTTATTTTTCCAACATAGTGTGGTTCCTTTCATGTGTAATAAGTTACTGTGTATCTACTGTGGTATTGCAAGTGCTTCACACTCCTTCGAGATAAGTCTTGGCTGCTCACCACAGCTACCACTAGAGAGCCCTAGCTACCTACACACTGTAACACTATCTAATAAGGCTTGCCTGGACCCAGAATAAGGTGTAACACCACACATTGGGCTAGCCTCCTACAAAGCGTTTCTCACATTTCTTGAAAATACATCATCTCAATTGACATTGACTCAGGCATGCTTTCAAGCCTCAGCATTGATAGGAACATTCACAACTGTAAACCCAAGCTGGTGATGTTACTGTACTCTTCAAGGGATACTTCATTAAGAGTGGGAAGAGGTTGTAAGTCTCCAGTCCTAATTCTTTGTGATGTCCACAAGGGTCTTCTGTACAGGATCAGCCACATAGTGTTTCTTAATGTGGTCAATGTACACCTACCTGTTTTCCTTTGAACTAGACAATGGAGGCAGGATTACAGTTTGTGTGCCTTTTACCCAAAGGACTGGAATGGGTGATCTGTGGAATGGTCCAAAAGCTTGCTTATGATAGATCTTTTTTCAAAGTAGATCACATACTTGGGGCACCCACATGTTAGTTGCTGATCCCTTCTATTTGCCGGCGGTAGCTTCAAGATGCTTCAAATTAGATAGCTTGTCTCTGAACTCTTGGACGTTCTGTAAGATCTTTAAATGTTGGTTCAGGTCAAATTCTATCTCTTCTGCCACCTTCCCAGGATTATCTAGGTTAGGTACATACATAGGCACTCCAAAGAGTACATTGTATGGAGTGTAGCCAGCCAATACTCTTCTATACAAGCTATGTGATATTTTCTGAACCCCATACATGTTATGATACCAATTAAGATCTGAACTAAGCACCCTATCAGTCAGGGTTTGTTTAAACATGACATGAATCCCATCATACTAATGGCCCAAAGTATGAGTCACATTGACCAGCTTGAAGCTTTGCTGTTTGTTCTTGATTCTTATTCAGAATTATTTTGAATTGTTGAATCCATTTCGATGTTGTCACCAATGTTTTAAATCTACATTACAACCTTGCAATGTTGTGCAATTCTGTACTTGGTGTGCTATGGGTGGAATTCACCACCTTCAACTACACCCTGCACTGCTGCTCAGACTGTGGAGTACCTTTATGTAGTCCCAACTGAATGTTGTGCAGAGTTGTCTGTATGAAACATGCTATAATATGACTCAATGGGTACGGCTTGCTGAGTCAAAGCTATATTTTGTTCATACTGGAGAAAAGCTTGTGTCTGAAGAATCGGATCATATTCAAACTTTACATTAAATGCACTTAGAGAAGAGGACCATTGCACCCATCTCATATGCTGAGCATTAGCACTGGGAACGCTTGCCTTAGTGACCTCTTTTAGTGCAGGAATGGGAGAATCCTCAATCATTAGTTTTCACTGCACCCATGGGCACTCTTTCCGAATGGCGGTCTGCACAACTGCAAGAATTTGGTGCAAAATGTGCTTTGGCAGGAAAATATAAGTTTTATTTTTAAGCTATTGGAATCGTCCGTCCCTCGTTGTAAATGACATATTTGTAACTTGAGTTGCTTAATACAATCCTTAATGACCAAGTCACTTACCTTTGGTAACGCCTTATGTGGTAGAGACAATATCTAGCTGCAGATTCCTTACTGTAGAATTTCCCCAGGTATCAGAATGGACCCGGAAGAATTTTCGTGAGCAGTACTCCTGGTATGTGGCACCAACCGGCTCTGTGTTCGTCACTGGTATCGTCCGTGCCAGAAGTGATGTCCGCGGCACCTATAATGGTGCCACTCAGGTGTGTTAATTCCAATTTCATTTCACGATTTTCCACGCCAGAAGCTGGAGCCATGAAGAACACTGACCACTGGTGTGGAAAACTAGGGCCCTGAAAGGGAATAGCCCTTCCCTGAGAAATCAGTTCGCAGTGCAGGAAGGATGGATGGGTTGGTAAGGAATCTGCAGCTAAATATAGGCTTTTACCAGATAAGGAGTTTCCCAAGGTAAGTAACTTGTTTATATGATAGAGAGTTAGCTACAGATTCCTTTCCTTAGAATAGCTACCTAAGCAATACCATCCCAGGAGGTGGGCCTGCAGACCAATTTCAAACAGAAGTCCTGCAGGACTGAATGGGCAAAGTACCCATGCTTACAGGCCTGACTGTACAGGCAGTAGTGCTTTGTGAACGTGTGCAAAGTATTCCACGTTCCTGCCTGGCAAATGTCCAGGACCAGAACTCTGCGTGCTAACTCAGTGGTGGCAGCTTAAGTTCTGGTGGAATGAGCTTGCAAGCCTTCAGGAGGTTGCTTTTTGCCCAGTGCATAGCAGATCTTAATGCAGAGTACGACCCATCTGGAGATGGTCCACTTCAGAATGGCCCGACCTTTCTTCGCTCCAACATAGCCCACGAAGAGTTGGTCGTCCACCCGGAACTCTTTTGTTTGATTAAATTAGAACGACAATACTCTTTTTGGGTACAGAAGGTGGAGTCACTCCTCTTCTTTAGAGGGATATGGTGGAGCATAAAATGAAGGCAGTGTGATGGATTGGCCTAGGTGAAATGGAGTGATCACTTTCGGAAGAAAGGAGGCTTCTGTGTGAAGCACCAGTTTGTCAGGATAGATGGTGAGGTAAGAAGGCTTGGATGACAATGCCTAAAGCTCACTCACTCTTCGGGCAGATATAATCGCCGCAAGGAAGGCTGTTTTGATCATAAGGAGCCGGAGGAGACAATTATGAAGAGGCTCGAACAACAAGTTACTTACCTTCAATAACGTATTATCTAGTAGAGACAGTATCTAGCCATAGACTCCTTACCTTTGAATTTGCCAGGCATCAGACTGGATTCAGAAGATATTTGTGTGAAGAGTTACTTTTTCACGACTTTCCCCGCCAGGAGCCCGGAGGCAAGAAGTGCACTGACACAGGTGTGTCCATACTAGGGCCCTTAGGGGAAGTATCCTTAGCCCTAGAACTCTGTCTGAAGAGCCGGAGGATGGGTGGGTTAGTCAGCAATCTGTGGCTGGATATTGTCTCTAACAGATATTGCGTTACCAAATGAAAGTAACTTGTTCATCTGATTGAGATATTTAGCCGCAGATTCCTTACTTTTAAACAGATACCCAAGCAATACTGCACCCAGTGGTGGGCTGCGAACACGTTTTTGAAACTATGAAGGCCCTGCGGACCTGACACTCCAGGCAGTAGTGTTTGGTAAAACTGTACTGGGATGCCCATGTAGTTGCCTGGCAGATGTCCAGGACTGGAGCTCCACGTGCTAACACAGTGGTTGCAACTTTGGTTCTGGTAGAATGAGCCTGCACGCTCTCAGGAGGTTGCTTCTTGGCTAATACATAGCATATTTTGATGCAGAGAATGACCCATCGGGAAATACTTGCTTCTGCACGTTGACCTTTCTTAGCCGCAACATAGCCCACAAAGAGTTGGTTGTCCACCTGGAACTCTTTTGTGCGGTCAAGGTAGAATAATAATGCTCATTTTGGGTCCAGACGGTGGAGTTGCTCCTCTTCTTTGGAGAAGTATAGAAAGTGGGCAAGGTGACAGACTGGCCCATATGATTTAGTGTCACCACTTTCGGGAGGAAAGAGGCCCTAGTGCAACGTACCAGTTTGTCTGGAAAAACAGACAAGTATGGATACTTGGATGACAAAGCCTGGAGCTCACTCACCCTCCTGGCATATGTTAATGCCTCAAGAAATGCTGTTTTGATCGTGAGGAGCCAGAGGGGACAATTGTGCAATGACTCAAAGGGAGTACACATCAGAAAAGTGAGGACCAGATTAAGGTCCCACTGAGGCATAATGTAAGGTGAAGGGAGAAACATATGTACATGTCCTATGCCGAATCTATTTACAAAAGGGGACTTAAACAAGGAGAGTTGGTCAGGCAGCCACAAGAAGGCAGACAGAGCAGAAAGGTAACCCTTAAGGGTATCCAAAGCAGAGCCCTTCTGGGCAAGGGTGAGAATAAAAAGGACATCAGGCAGAGAATCAGAAAGAGGGTCGACAGATTTATTTGTACAATATAATACACATTTCTTCTATCTGCAGGCTATACAGTCTTGGTAGATGGATGCCTGGCTTCCAGAATGACATTACAGACTTCTGGAGGAAGGTCAAAAGCTGTCAACTGTTACCGCTCAATCTCCACACACGAAGGCAGAGAGTAGACAGGTTACAGGGGAGGAACCTCCCCTGCTGCAGTAACAGAAGATCCTCCCGAAGGGGCAGCCTGATTGGAGGATCGATTCTCAATTGCAGAAGCCCAGTCCAGAACCACAAGGATTACTTTGGCCCAGTCATTCCTGATCTTTTTGAGAACTCAGGGCGGAAGTGGTATGGGCAGAAAGGCGTACAGGAGGCCTGAGCTCTACCTGAGACAAAAAGTGTCTTAGAGCGATTGCCACATTGGAAACTCCAGCGAGCAAAGCTGCTGATATTGCGTGTTCTCGGCGGAGGCAAACAGATCTAACCAAGGTTCTCCCCACTGCTGAAAGAGACCCTGCACTACCTCCACCATTTGGAGCCACCATTTGTGATCCACTAGGCACCTTTAGCTGAGTTTGTCCATCCTGGCGTTCAGCGAACACGCTTGGTGTTGAACCACCACTGATATGCCCTTAGGTTCCAGTCATGTTTAGAGATGTACAGCCTCCTGACAAAGGGGTCACTACCCCACCTACTCTATTTTTTGCAGTACCACATGGTGGTGGGGTTGTCCATGAGCACCTGCACTAATGTTACTTTGATGGAGGTTAGAAAGGCTTTCAATGCCAGACGGATTGCTCAGAGCTCCAGCAAGTTGATGTGGAGTCCAGATTCCACCAGAGTCCACTGATCTCCACATCTCCCAGATGGGCGCCTTGTTCCAGAAGTGACACATCAGTCACTACTTTGAGATCAGGTTGGGAAATGGATAGGGGTCTGCCGCTGACCCAATCATGGTTCGTGAGCCGCAACTGCAGGTCTTTCACAGTTCCCTCTGAAATCTGGACCATGTCAGAGAGATTTCCCCTGATGCTGTGCCCAGTGGAACTTCAGGTTCCAGCAGGATGCAGAAGGTCGTGAGTGCTAATAGCCTAAGAGTCAGTCTCACAGAAATCCATGGGTACAGGCTGAAATATCTGGATCACTGACTGAATAACCTGAACTTGCCATTTGGGAGGATAAGCCTGAAACTGCACTGCATCCAGATCAGCTCTGATGAAAGGGAGCGTCTGAGAGGGAGTCAGGTGTGGCTTCAGCACGTTTGGAGTGAACACCAGAAATGCATGAGGTCCGCCACAGTCTGGAGGTGGAAGACAACAGCCTGGGATGAGACAGCCAGTTGTTGAGACAAGGGAAGACTGACACCCCTAATCTTTGCAGATGAGCTGCAATCACCACCATCACCTTGGTGAAAACCCGAGGAGCGCCGGTGATGCAAAAAGGGAGCACGGCAAACTGAAAGAGCTTGTGGCCTACCGTGAACAGCAACTAATGCCTGTGAGTAGGCAGGGCAGGAATGTAGAACCATGCGTCCTGCAAGTCCAAAGCTACCATTCAGTCTCCTGGATCTAGGGAAGACAGAGTTAATGTGAGCATTTTGAACTTCTTCTTGAGGAAGTAGTTGGCGCACCGTAAGTCATGGACAGGACAAAGGCCTCTATCCTTTTTCAGCACGAGAAAGCAGTGGGAATAACAACCACGACCCACTTCTGGCGTCCGCACCCTCTCTATGGCTCCCTTGACCAGGAGAGCTGTGACTTCCTGGTGGAGACGGAAAAGAGGATCCTCCATCAGCCTGTCAAAAGATAGTGGCATGGGGAAGAGGTGGTCACGAAAGGGAGAGAGTAGCCTCTTCAGACTTTTTGGAAAACCCACCTGTCCTATTTTATGTACTACCAGTGGGGCAGGTGATAGCAGATCCTGCTGCCAACAGGATGGCCATGACGAAATATGGACAAATTAGAAGGGTTTGGAGACTACAGCTGCTGAGGGGGGATGGTGGATTGACCCGAATGTTAGCTGCCTGACCCATGAGGCCTGTGGAAACTAAGCCCCCTGCCACACAGAGGATGTGGACCATGTGCAGCATGGTGGCTAGTAGGGTACTTGCGTAGCTGGAAGCCCCTTCTGTTCCCACAAAAGGAGTGAAAGGTGGATTGTGGGTGATGTGGGGCCATAAAAAGGCCCAAGGACTGGCCGGCTGTCCATATAGCACTTGAGTACCAAATCTGCCTTGTATCTGAAGAGACGGGAGCCATCAACGGGCATGTCCATCAGGGATGACGGGACATCACCCGAAAAGCCAATCATCCTCAACCATGCACAGTACCTCAAGATTGAAGAAACCACTCTGCCCGGTGAGTCGGTCATGTCAAAACCACAACAGCCTGAGAGAGAACGGCCCAGGCCTCCTCCGGGACCATTAGCAGCTCCTGAGCAACCATATCCCACAGAGCATGGGAACAGCGGCCCAAAGGGCAAGCAGTGTTCATGGACCACAAAGCCAAGATTGAGAAGAAAACATATTGGGCCAGATGTATGAAACATTTTTGCACTCGCAAACGGTGCAAATCGAAAAATTCTGCCGTTTGCGAGTGCAAAAACTTGGTCTGCGATGCATGACAGGCAATCGCAGACCAAAAATAAGAAATCGCAAAAATAGCGATTTCTTGCGTTGCAACCTGGTTTTGCGAGTCACAGTTTGCGATTCGGTATTTCCAGTAGGAAATTGCGAGGCACAAATTGCGATTCGCAAAATCCAAGTCGCAAATCGATGCATCAAAAAATCCCAAAGTGTGATTTTTCGCAGAATGGCATTTTGCACATGCAAAGTACCACTAAGTGAAACCAGGTGGTAACCAGGTGCAACCTATATAAAGAGGCCCAGAATGCCTCAGATTCCACAGTGGCTGCACTCTACGTCATGGCGAGGAGAGGGAGGAGGAGACAGGAGCGCATTTTCAGAGTGTGCATTACACTTTTTAACCTGACAGAGGAGGAAATATATGAGAGGTATAGGTTGAACTCAGGCATGATACTTGATCTGATAGCTGAGCTACAACCCATACTGCAGCGCAGAACACTAAGGACTCACAGCATACCCACCCATGTGCAGGTATTATGCTCCCTCCACCTACTCGCCTCAGGGAGCCATCAAGGGGTCATAGCAGCAGCTGGAGGGGTATCACAGAGTACCCTCTCCAGATTTTTCAATGCATTTATTAATGCCATGCTGAGCAAACTACACCAGTACATCAGATTCCCCCACACCCCACAGGAAATACAGTAGACAAAAATTGAATTTTACCAGATAGCACAGTTCCCCCATGTCCTAGGTGGCATAGATGGGACACATGTGGCAATCTGTCCACCATCAGCCACAGAGTATGTGTACCGCAACCCGAAATACCAATATTCAATGAATATACAGGTGATATGTAATGCTTCCTACATCATAACTGATCTCGTGGCCAGGTACCCAGGGAGCACACATGATTCGTACATCTTTCGCCATAGCGGCATACACACAATACTGCTAGCTGGGGAGTTTGGAGAAGGATATCTCCCTTCCAGGAGACAGTGCCTACGCAGTGCGCACCTACATGATGACGCCCTACCTCAATCCTGCAACACCTGCTGAACGGAGATACAGTGCAGCACACAGAGCGACCCGTAACGTGGTGTAGCGCACATTTGGACTGCTGAAGAGTCGCTTCCGGTGCCTCCACAAAAGTGGAGGGGCACTACAGTACAGTCCAGAGATCACATGTCGAATAGTGGCTACTTGTGCAATCTTGCACAATGTAGCTACCACCAGGGCCATACCTACAGAAATATGTGAATCTGAATCTGATGAGGATGATGATCCCATACCACCCCTACAGCCAGCAGACAGGACCAGTGCAGCAGAGGGAAGGCAAAGGTGTGCTGACATCACACACAACCATTTTAGACGTGAGTATAAATAACACAAATCCACTGACAACTGTACCCGTAGTGAAATAAATGTATTACTTTAAGTCAGGTAATGTTTGTTTGACGAATTGCAAAAAAATATTTAGTGAAAAACTAGAAACAATGAAGGACCTGAGTAATGCACTATTACGTCATAGTGAAAATATAACTCCACTGGCAGCTAGTCATTTTTTGCGGCCACGCACACCACTCGGGTGCCCAGTTACGTCACTGGCACCTCTATTGTCTGCCTCAGTGGCAGTGCTGTGCCTGGCACTGCGCCTTCTGGTGTCCAATGCTGGTACAGCTACACTGCTGAGGCTGGAACTGTCCTCTGTGTCCCCCAGTGCAAGCTCACTGGGTGTGACTGACCTCTGTCCCATTATGTTATTGATCACATTGGTGATCTGTACCAGTCAGTTCGCAACATCCCAGCTGCTGTGTGCTGCCTCCACTTGTGCAGCCAGTGCACGACGTGCAATCAGTGACGTAGTATTTGCCACCCTGTTCACAGAACGACAGAAGCCGCCAAACATGTTCATAAATCTGCGCTCCTGTCTGCGGTGGTTCACCCTCTCATGGCGCAGCTCCTGGCATAGTTCATGCCCTGGGCCTGCGTCGGACAGGCGCAATGGTGAGAGACCCACTGGTGTTGGAATCAGAGGCTGGATGGGTGTCAGTCTCGTCTACACTTGCTGATGCTGTGGCTGCTGGGCCTGGCCCACCTGCAACGACAATATGCAGCATGTCAGTTATGTTTGTTACAATTACGGTCACACAATGGTAATAAAGGTACAGGTACTTTTCTTCACTGTGTTGTGGGTGTTGTGTTCCTCTGGGTGTCGCTCTACTTAAATACATTGTATGTGCTACTTTCAGCTATGGGTTGTGGACTGCCACTCCCATAATGCATTGTTGTGCTGCTTATAAGATCTGGACTACTTCTCACATTACTTGCTAATTCCTAAGGGGCTTTTGGGAAAACACATATTGGGTTACAATTCAATATTGCACTTATCTTGGCTGGTACTTGGTGTCCCGGAGGTGTATATCTCTGTGACTCCTGTCACAGCTTTAGGGAGGAGTGTGGCCTCCACTAGGTCCTCTAATGGGGTGGATGGTGCCTCTGTGGGTGGACTGCCTCCTTTGCCCCTGGCCTCCTGCAGTCTTCTTGCCACCCTCTCCTTCGCACGGGACCGCAGGTCATACCACCTCTTAATTTCTTCTACGGAGCGCTGTGCCACTCCAACTGCGCAGATCTTTGTTTGTATGTCTGCCCACAGTCTCCATTTCTCACTCTCAGGCACCTGGAGTGAGCTTTTGCCAAAAAGGCGGTCACAGCTCCTGACCACCTCCTCTGTCAGCACCTCAAGCTCTTGCTCGCTGAATTTGAGCTTCCTCTTTCTCTCTCCCTTCTACTTTCCTTGGGCTGAGGTGTCCATCCTTGCTCAGGTGTGCTGCCTCCTTCAGAGTGCTGCTTTGTGTGGCTGGGCTGCTCTCTCTCAGGATGCTGGTTTGGGTGTGGCACCTGAAACTGCCTGGGATGACTCACTTCCTGCTTGTGATGTCATCAGGCTCCTCCAGGTGAATCGGTAAAAATTAGCAATTTGCGAAAATGCAAATTGCGATTCAGTAAATGGGCCTCGCAAACCACAATTAGCGATTTTTAAGAAATCGATAATTCCAATTCGCAATTTTGTTACATGGCCAATTGCGACTCGGAAATAGCGATTTCTTAAAAATCGCTATTTGCGATTCGCAAGGCCATTTTTTCATACATATGGCCCATTCTTCCCTAAACTTTCCAGTCTTTTAGATTCCCTGTCTGGGGTGCAGTAGGGGATGTGTCAGGATTTAGGTGGGATGTAGAGGCCTGGACCACTAAGCTCTCTAGGGTAGGGTGCTGGGTGAGGAAATGTGGGTCTACCAGTGCAGGGTGGTGGTGACAGGCAATCTTTCTATTCACAAGAGCAAACCCCTATGCTGGGATAGGACCATAGCCCCAGAAGGGACCCTCCAGCTCTGTATCGGAGTTGGAGATCGGAATGGGGGTGCTGCTGCCGTGGGAGCCGGCAGCACTGGGAGCATCAGCATCTGGACCAGCGCCAGAGAAGGTCGAAATGGTATGACTGACGCCAGTCCGGATCAGGAAATTATCCTTGGGGCCCAACTGGAGCTGGGGCCAGGGCCAGAGCTGCCAACGTGGAACCAGAAGTGGTCCCTGCCAACTCCTCGGGTCCGAAAGGCACTCTGGAGTAGGTGCCCCCCCCAAATATGAGGCGCATGGCATCATAAAACTCCTTTAATTGGGCGGAGGTCAATCCGTCAGCCAGAAACTCAGAAAGGCACGGAGTCAGCACAAGAGCAGACTCAATCACGGAGCCAGGCCTTGGATGTTGATACTCACTCATCTCGCCAGCTGATGCACAAGAAGAAGACAAAGATCTCTTCTACTTATTATTCTTCTTGTGCTGGGATTTACCCGATTGGCCTGATGAATTGAAATGGGACAACAACATTGAACTTTACAACCGCAACTGGTGCAACTGTAGAAAGTCGATGGAGCTGATGCCAGACCACTGCGGGGGACCACTTGGAAAAGCACTGCACAGACTGACTTAAAGGTAAGTCCGGTGGGTCCCCTTGGGGTGTCGAAGTCACAAGGGGTGGGGGGCCCTTAGGGCATGGCTGGATCTTCGGTGTAGGGTACCGGGTGGCCCGGTGCAGAGCAAATTGGTGAGCCAGGAGCTGTGTGCAATGGTGCCCTTGGAAGAAGGAGGTAGGTACCTTGTTGAGTCACATGCAGGTCAGCAGGGCCACTCTGGTGTGAGGTCCAGGTGGTTCCTGAAGTTCCTTGATTGGGTATTCCTCCTGGTCTTTTTTCAGACCTGAATGGACAGACCTTCTGGGTGTTCGGCGTGAGGTGACCAGTACCTACGGCTACTGCATGGTCTGGCCACTTGGGGTTGCAGTATCACCAAATTTGGCACCCTGGCAGGGTTTGTCCTCACAGTCCAACAGGCAAAGTTTAGTCTGGCTGCAGCATCCAGTTCCTTGGTCAGCAACCCATCAGTGAAGTGACCTTCACTGGGTCTTTGGTTCCTTGTGATTGTAGAGTGGTACATTCACTCTGGAGGGAGATCTTTGGTGATTTTTCAAGAGTGGAGGTCCTCGGGGATTGTAGAGTCCATCCAATGTCCAAGCAACCACTCAGCGGTGATTGTCGAGTCCTGGGTCCAGCAGGCAGAGTTTGGTGCCTTTTCTTAGTGAAGTATTGTATTGTATTGTAATCGTATTTATATAGCGCTTACTACCCCTGACGAGGCGTCGAAGCGCTTTTCGATGAGTAGCACGCTACTCCGGTACCCAACAAGAATTAGTGATGGATTAGTATAATTTAATAAGGAGTACAGTTTTAGTATTATTATGAGTTAATTTGAGTTATGGATATGAGAGTTTGTTAGTTAGATTGACTGGAGTAATGGAGGGGTGGAGGAGGAAAGAAATCCAGAAGTGTTAGGACTTCAGTTCTCAAGCTTTGGGTGTTCATTGTTGCTGGTCTTCTTTTGTCTGTGGGATCTGATTTCTTGGTCTAGGGATGCCCACTAAACAGTGTATTTAGTAGGCATTTTAGGGGGTACCTAGTAGTGACCAATGGGTCATCTACCTTAGGGTGGCTTCACCCACTAAGTGACCACTTCCTAAGGGCAGAGGCCCCTTCCCTACAACTGATTGGCTCTTTTCCTTCCATCCAAGATGAAGGAAAATGAAATGAATGGAGAGGTCACGTCAATGCAACACCTTAAGGGTGGTGCAAGCTGGGGGTGATGACTCCTCCTACTTTGTTAGTTTTCCCGCCGATGCTCCCGTCAAAAGTGGGTGTTTGTAACAGGGGTGGCCATATGCTGCTAGCAGCAGGCCTGGGGGGAAGCCTAGTTTCAAGGGTGGTATGCCCTTTGAAGCTCACCAGCAGGGCAGTGCACATTCCTGAGGGAGAGGGTGTTAGCACCTCCATCCAGGAAGGACTTTATTCTGAATCCCAGAGAGGAGGATCTCTCAACCCAGGGATTCAGAATCTTATCTGGTGGTGGCAGGTTGATTGTGACTGGCCAGCAACCATTTCAGGGTAGTTAGCTTTTGCAGGGGACACTTCTAAGGTGACCCCTCAGTACATCTTGTAAAAATGTCAATACTGCTACCAGTTTGGATTTATGATTCTGAGTTGTTTGATACCAAACAACCCAGGATTCAGGGTAGCCATCATGTAGCTGTTAAACTCGTACTGAGCAGTGTCCAGCACATGCATTAAGATGGATGCCATATTCACTTACTATGTCCCAGGGTTCGCAAGGTCAAAGTAGGGGCATATTGCTCATGCATCTATCCCCACACATACCATATAGTGCTCTCTGCCTTAGGGCTGGAAGGCCTGCCAGTGGGGTGGCTTACCTATAGTGCATGCAGTGTATAGTGGTCAGGGCAGACATGCTGTGTGCCACGTCGAGTCTGTCTTTTAGGATTGAACCAGAACACTCAGCCTGCAATGGCAGTGCTGGGAGCTTTTTGATGCAAGGCCCTAGAGGGTGGCACAACCTGTGTTGGTGCCCTCAGGGGCCTACCCTTTGTACCCCATGCCATGGGTTCCTGAATATCATTTACTAGGGACTTATAGTGGCAGACAAAGGTGCTGCCAACTGTACCAATGCATCGCAACAGTTTTAGGGAAAGAGATCAGGCCCAGGGAACCTGGTAACAGGGACCCTGGGCACTGACAACTTTGAGGCTACATCAGATGCCAGGCAAAAAGTGGGGGCTAACCATCGCAAAAGAGGCCTTATCTCTCAAGATGTTTACATTTTCAGACTTACATCATCTGTCATGCAGAACAAATTTCAGCATCTTGTGCATGAAAGCAAAAATACAGCCCTATTTTACATTACGTGAAAACAAAAATAGAGCCTGTCCCTTTAAGGACCTGGGAAGCACCCCTTCCCACGATGCCCTGTGCAAGCAGTTAGAAAGACAGTTCTTTTTTATGATAAGTTTAGAAGATACCCTCACTTTAACTATCACAATAAGAGCCAGGGAGGAAAGTGGGTCATTTATGACTTCATTGACGATTCCTGTAAGGCAGAGCTAAAAATTATGATTATCTAACCTTTTCTTCTGCTTCATAGAATTTTCACTGATAGTCATTAATGTGTGAACTGATTAGCAAGCTAACAAAAAAGACATATTCCAGCTAAGTGTAAGAAGTCACTTTGTTATAAAGCGTTTATATTACTTAGCACAAATACTTTTTTTATTTAAAAGATTATATAAGGGTTTCTCGGTGAAATTAAGCATCACCTTGAATTTCTACATAGTAGTGTCTTGTAAAAGTATGCACTGACTTCTATGTTGCTGCTTTGAAGATGTTTGAAATTGGAACACGTCTAAGCCAGGCTGTGGCTGCAGCCTTCACTCTTGTGAAATGGACCTCAGGTTTGCCTAGCAGAAGCTTCTTAAAAAGTTAGTAGCAAATAGAGATATAAGCTATTACCCATCAAGCAACAGATTGGCTAGAAGTGGGTAGACCTTGCCTAGAATGAAGTTTATAAATAAAGCTTAAGTCTTTCAAATATCTTCAGTTTTATCTAAATAAAAACATAATACTCTTCTGTCATCTAGAGAATGGACAGTTCTTTCTGCTGCTGTAGATGGATTAGGAAAGAAAGTAGAAAGTAGAATAGAATGATTTATGTGGACATCAGACACTACCTTGGGTAAAAAGGAGGGATGAGTTCTTAAGACTACCTTATTGGCATCAAAAGACTGTAAAAAGTGTTGTACTGCTCTACTGCTCACTAATTATTTTTACTGATATAATTTCTATTAAGAATGCAGTTTTTCTTCACACATGTTGTAAAATAGATTGATATATAGGTCCAAAAGGAGGGTTCATCAATTTTGACAATACCTAGTTCAACATCTAAGGAGATAAAGGTCATTTTATTGAAGGAAAAACTAAGGATTTCAAGAAGTCTTTCACTAACAAGATCTTAAATAAGGATATCTGTTGTGGTGAGTTGTAACTTAGTTTGTGAAATAAAGCAAGAATTGAAGAATGGCACCTTCCTGACCAGTACTGGGATCGTGGGCATTCGTTTGACACGAGATACATAATCTATATTGGATAACAGGATCCAGTGAAGGGAAATTTTGATTCTTTTAATATAGTCATGAACTCAGGGGGTAGATTTAAGTGTGCATACTGTTCGATTTGAGGAGCCATGCTGTCAAAAAGATTGAAAGGGAAGGTGTTGTATTTGGCCCTGAAGCATTGTCAAAAGATCCGGTCTGAGAAGTAATCATTTGTGATATAACAGGGACATTTTAGGAAAAAAATAGTCTGAGAAAGGCTTTGAGGGCTTAATGTAATACCTTCTGCTTGAGAAGACTTGTGATAAGTTATTTTGCTCTCCAATTACCGGTCCTGAATTGACAGATGGTTCATATGTGCTTCTCAACCTGACAGAGAGGCATCTGTGACTATGGTTTGGGTGGGGCTCTTTTTCTGACTCTTCCAGTTGCCTCTTTCTTGAGGCTATTAGTCTTTGAGATATTACTGAAGAGATGTCATAAACAGCCTTGTCTTTAGAACTATGATTATGCAAGAAGCCCTGGATCATAACAGGGATGCACTTGGCAAACCGTGGGGTTGAAGGCGTGTTTTAGATCTCCACATTTCTTTTGATGAATAATACTCTTTCCTCCGAAGGTTACACATTTTCTTTTAGAGTATCTATTTTTACCCATCAATATACCCGACCCTGCATAGGTGTTGCTATGGATTTGTTGTAAGTGATCTAGTGGCCTAGCTTGGTCACTAACCCTGCTGTGGTCTTGGAAGGGATGTTATGTGCTGCCGTCCACCAATAATCTGCTCTTAACCTCTAGTCGTCATGGTGTGGATAAGCAAAGATCTTGCTCTTCCTTAGATGGGCTGAGACGGCTGCCACGCATATTGAGGTTTGAGGTGCTAATTATAGACTAAAAGGTAAGTTAGCACACTGCTAATGAATGCCTCCTACTCGGTGTCAAAGGTACTTTCTGTAAGAATGTGAAACTGGACACTGAAATTACCCCTTCTGCAAATCCATTGCAGAAAGCCAATCACGTGATCTTATGTGTGGTAGATTTGCCGAAAAGCCAACTTTCTAGGGGGTAGCCTACTACGGTTTTCTTTTGTGCTAGGATTTCAGCCCAAAAGGGACAAATGACTCAGCAGTCCAACTAGATATGACAGCATAACAACATGCACCCCGCTCCAACATAGGGAAAGATTGCCCTGCGTTTGGTAGAATAAAGACGCCAATCAAGCAGGACTTTATAATGAGCTTCCAGCTTCCCCAGGGAGTGGTTGAAATGCGAAATATTGTTCCACAATTTCTGCTATTGTTTGTCTGTGATTGGTACTCCTTGATTGTTTGTGGCGTGGATTGTATTGGGGGGCTGTTGTGCAAGTTGATGTAGAGGAAGGATGTAGAGGCCTTGGCGTGTCCCGAGCTTCGTACAAATTCTTCTACAGGAGTAAGATCCCTAGTGGCCACTAATCGCATGGCAGGGTGAAGAGCCCAGTGTATTAGTTGTGTGGTAATGACATCTTTCCAGAATGGGAAACCAAAATCTCTTTCTCAGTGTTCAAAGGTCAAGATATCCCACCAATGGAACAGGTTTGTGATCATGAGGCAGCCTCCCTTTAGCCACAGATGAAAGGGGCCCAGCGTGAGAGCAGGAGGGAAGGCAGGATTGAAGTGCATGGGGGAGGGGGGGGAGGGAAAAGTAGTCCAATTCAGCGTCCGAGTAACCGAGTCCCACACTGTAAGGGGTGTTCTAGAGGGTGCACTGAGATAAGCATTCGGGGGCCGGTCACTTTTTGGTTTCCACAAGACATCCCAGACATAGCAGCCAATTACCGCCATGTCCATGAGGAGCCAATGTTTATTTGATTCCCTTTGGGACCATTCAGTTATGACCCTCAGTTGTGCCGCTTTATAATACAAGAGAAAATCTGGGAAAGTTACTCCCCCTGCTTCTCTTTGCTGTCGCAATTGCTTTGATGGTAAACAGGCTCCATGATTCTGCCATATAAAACGTATTACCAGACAGCAAAGTTTTAAGAAAGATTCTTGGTACAGCTCAATCACAAGGCCTTGTAAAGGGTAGTGGACTCATGGCAAGTCTGTCATTTTTACTACACTGATGTGACCCAGCCATGTTAAGTACACAGTTGTGAATCATTTGAAGGCTATTTTAAGTTGGCGGAGGAGTGGGGGGAAATCACCATGATAGAGATCTGAAACCTTTGGGGTGATCTTGATCCCCAAGAAGGTGATTTCTTGCTTCGCCCACTGAGAAGGTGTTGTGTCAACATAAGGTTTCCATCTCACGTGTGGGGAATGTGAAGCTGAGGAGAAAAGATTTGTGGAGATTTATTCAGTTACCATGAAACTACCTCATAGAGTGCTCATTTGTGCTGTAGGGCCAGCAGGACGTAGAGGGGAGGTAAATAAGAGTAACACGTCATCTGCATAAAATGAAATTTTGTGGTCTAGAGAGCTAAAGTGGATACCTCTGATGGCAGCTGCATCTCTAATTTTGGCTGGAAGGGGTTCTATTCCAAGCGGAAACAATAGTGGTGAAAGTAGGCATCGCTACATGTGCCTGTTATAGTTGAAATGTATCTGATCCTACTCCATTACCACTATGCGCGAACAGAGATTTGCATACTTGCTTGTATCACTGCTATAAAGCATTTGTCAATGCAGAATTTATGAAGGGTTTGGAAAAGAAAGGACCAGTCCAATCGGTTGAAGGCTTTCTCAGCACCTAATGTCAATAAAGTTCCTGGAATCTGTTTTTTGACCAGGTAGATCACCCTCCGCTGGTTGTTGTGTGTCTGTTGCCCCTGAATAAAGTCAGTCTGATCTGTGTGTACTAAATCTGGCATGATACTTTCTAGTCTTGTCGCTAGTTTATTTGTGACAAAGCACGGTAAATTCCACTTTATTGGTGTTAATCACATTTAATTTCTCCTTCAGGGCTGTGACCTTTCTTTGTAGTGTTAGAATGGAGGCGTCTTCATGGACCTTTTCTGGGGCTTGAAGTTCAGCTTCAAGGATCGGTCTTGCTTGGTTTGTGCCGATAAGAGTAAGATACACTTTCCTCTTATCATAGCTTTGAAGGCGTCCCGTGTTGTTGCTGAATCAGTGTCCTGGGGGGGGATTCAAATGGAAAAAGTTAGGATGGTTTTACACATGTCATCTCTAAAGAGGTGGTCTCTGGTGAGGTAATGTGGTGAGAACCAGCATTGAAGTTTGGGTGTAGGGGGTGTGCAGTTGGGTATTAATTCTACCAGGGCATGATTGGGCAAGGCAATCAGATGGAATGTGATTGTCTTGATGGCAACTTCCACGCATTGGCTAACAAATGTGTAGTTGAGTTACCAATAAGAATAGTGGGGGGGGGAGTATAGTCTTGAGTGGTGAGATAAGTTGTCCACCAGGCATCTATCAAGCCTATGGTGTGTATAGCTTGTTTTACAATGACAGAGGGGTGCTTTTTTCATTTTGACCAGTCTTCCAGCAAACACTGAGAGGAATTCCCCGGTGTCAGATACCTCCCAGCACCAGTGGATGTGTCCATCAGGTGTGAAAAGTCGGGTTTTGGGGGAAGGGACAAGCCATAAAGTCTGTTTTAAATGTACTTCCATCTGCATACAGCATAGGAAAATTGGTTATTTACCTGTAACTATGGTTCTCCAGTAACGGTATCCTTCATAGATTCACATGCTTGATCATCCCCCTTGCTGAGGTGGGAGTCCCACAGTACCTTTTAATATAGCAGAAGGTGAATTACCTTAGGCCCTAATGGCAATGGACAGTCACTGTCATAGCCTATAAAAAATAACCAAAATTGAACTACAACCAATCAGGTGACAGCCCCCTCTAGAGAATGTACAGTCTTTTCACAACTGTTTGCGGATTTGGGAAAAACATTTGCAGGACCTCTGGTTCATTTATATGGAAGTCCGATGGAAATTTCGATATATACTTAGGATTTGTTGAAAGTATAATGCTGTTTGCCATAAATTGAAGAAAAGAGTCTTTGATGGTAAAGGCCTGGATGTCACTTACCCGCTTGGCTGATGTGAGAGCCAGTAAAAGTGATGTTTTCCAAGCAAGGTATTTTAACTCAGATTTGTGAATGGGTTCAAATGGTGGCTTCATGAGCTGTCCTAATACTATAGGTGTACCAATGGTGGATGCTTTCAAACAGGAGGGAATGCTCTAAAGATACCTTTGAGGAATTTCTTCATAATTCGGGAAGACCATAAGGAAGGAGCATCCCGAGAATGTCTGAACATGGAAATTGCTGCCAAATGCGCTCGTATTGACAAATAAGAAAGTCCAGATTTAGCTAGGTGGAACAAATAAGGGAATTTCTGCTCTGGAGGCTATGTAAGAGGGTGGATGCCTGAAGTGGCACACCACAAGCAGAAGTGCTTCCATTTAAACTTATAGCTTCTATTGGTAGTATCTACCATGGCTTTAAGTGTAGAGATAATGGGTCCAGATGTCTGACATGGCCCTGGTTCATGGTCAGTAAGGCTGGCGTCTGTATGAGCTGAACATGTGGTTGTTCTGAGTACAGAAGAAGTTCTGTGAACCAGAACTGCTTGGGCCATTTTGGTGCTATGAGGAGGAGACAGAATCCTTCTGTTTTCATCCTGCTGAGCATCCTGGGGATCAGTGGAATCGGGGGAAAAGACAGAAATTCCTGATCATCTCATCAAAAAGGGATTTAACCACAATCCTTTTTTGAGATGCCAGGCTGCGTAATATGGGCATTTCTTGTTCTCGTTTGTGGCAAAAAGATCTAAATTTGGCCTGCCCTCTCTTTGGAAGAGTTTGTTGAGAATCTGATGGATTAGTTCCCATTCGTGTAACGGGATGATCGTTCTATTTAACAAGTCTGCCAGGATGTTTGGACTGTCCTGGACCATGTTCTGCTTTTAGAGACATTTGGTTTTCCAGGGCCCACTTCCAAATGCGCTGAGCTTGATCTGATAGCGCTAATGATCTTGTTCCTCCCTGTTTGTTCAGGTAGAACATAATAGTGGTGTTGTCTGTTCTTATGAGGACTGTTGACTTCTGTATTTTGAGTAAAAAGGCTCTGAGTGCGAGCTCAATTGCCTTTAGCTCTAGTTGGTTGATGTGAAGCTTTTTCTCTGTTTGACTCCAGTTGCAGCTTATTTGCAAATCTTGAAGGTGGGCACCCCATCCTTTGAGGGATGAGCCCATAGTTATGATGAAATTGGGAGTTTGCTGAAGATATGAAAGCACCTTGGACAGGTTTGACCATCGTGTCCACAGAAACATGGCTGTTTTTATTTCTCAAGTTACCTGAATGCAATCCTCAAAGGAGCCATTCACCTGGAGCCACTGTTTGTCTAGCTCTTCTTGAAGTGGACGCATACGTAGTCCGCAATTCTGGACAAGCAGAATGCATGAAGAAACCATTCCCATGAACGACTTGTAGGTCCGTTCAGAAATGTACTTTTTTGTAGAGAGTTTACGAGCTATCTGACAGATTTTTTGCTGCCTTTCCTAGGATTGAAATGCTGTTTTCTATGGTATCAAGCAGTGTCCCCAAGAAAATCAGCATTGTTGTCGGATGGATATGCAACTCTTGATAGTTTATTGTGAGGCCCAGATTTTTGAACACTGTGAGGCAGATGGACATGTGTGGTACCAATTGATGGTGCATTGAGAACTTTATGAGCCAATCATCCAAGTATGTGAACACCTGAATTCCTAGTTGTCTTAGATGAGCTGCTACTTGGGCCAGTATCTTGGTAAAAAATTCTAGGGGCTGACTTTAGTCCCAATGGCAGGACCTTGAAATGTAGATGTGAACCGGCTACCTGGAAGCGGAGACATTTGCGATGATTTCAATGTATTGGGATATAAAAATACGCATCTCTGAGGTAGAGATGTCATGTGATCTCCAGCATTAAAGAGGTGTAGAATTTCTTGGAATGTTACAAACCGAAAGGTTTGTTTCTTCAGAAACTTGTTCAAAGCTCCCAAATCTAGAATGGGACGTCAATCTCCTAAAGGCTTTTTCACCAGGAAAAAACAGGAGTAGAATCCCTGGCCTTTTTGAAGAGGTGGAACAAACTCCAATGCTCCTTTTTGTAGCATGGTGGCTATCTCCTTGAGGAGCTGCTTTAAACATGGGGACGGTGGTCCTGATGGAGGGGTGTTTTGAGGCTTCTGGAGGAACTCCAAGGTGTGGCTTCTGGATGCTTTATCTAGTACCCACTTCTCTGATGTTATCGCTGACCACTTTATGAAGTGGTTTGTTATGCGGCCTCCAATTCTGGTTATGGGGGACGGTTGGGTAGCCTGTATCAATGTGTGGTCATTGCTTTCTGCCTGTTTTTCTGCCACGGGCAGGAAGCTTTCCTCTTGTGGGGTGCTTGTACCCTGCAGCGGACGACCATCTATACTGTTGTTGCTGCCCATACTGTGGTCAATAGGATGTCTGACCTGATTGAAACTGCTGCATGTATTCCTGGTAGCCTCCATGAAAGGAGTACGTGCCTCTTCCTCTAACTCCTTAAAAGGGTTGTTTTCTATATTGCAAAGTGCCCAGAGATCTTGCTGTATCCGTGTCCACCTTGATGGACCGTATGGCTTCATCCATGTGTTTATCGAAGAGGGATTTACCATCATATGACATATTGAGTATTTGTCTCTATCTCTGGTCGAAAGGAGGTAGATTTCAGGCAACCCTGTCTGCATAAAACTGAAACCCCTGCGAACTGTCTGAATCCCGTTCGCGAGATGTCAATGGCACAGTCAATTATTTCTGCTGCTCTCCGCTTCCCTTCTTGGAGTATCTTTCTTGCCTCTACTTAAGAATCTTCAGGTAGGTGGTCGAAATATGTAGAAATAGCTGACCATTTTTGTCAGTCATATCTGCCTAGAATGGTCAAGGAATCTGCGGCTTTAACCATAATAGTTGCTGTTAGAAATGTGGTCTTTAGTTAGCAGAGGTTTACACCCTTGTCCAAGTAGGGACCATAATCCTTAGTCAGGGTAAGTCACAACACAATCCAAATTATTCTGTGCCCACCCTCAGGTAGCTTGGCACTGAGTAGTCAGGCTTAACTCAGAAGGCAATGTGTAAAGTATTTGTGCAAGAACGTATAAAATAACACAGTGAAAACACCACAAAAATATACCATGCAGGTTTAGAAAAACAGACAATATTTATCTGAATAAAATACTGTTGAAACAATAGAAATCCAATGTACACAAGTAGAGTTATATATTTTTAAAGATTAAATCCCACTAAAGAGCTTCGAAACACAATAGCTCCAACTGGGGCTATCACAAATTCATGCCCAGAGTTGCACGGACCCCCATGTACAGTACCTTTTGAAAACAAAGACGTTGCATGGAGTCGGGGAAATGAGGTGTCGCTGGGGACGGTGCGGCGTCAGCCTCTTAAAGGGTCCGGGGAAATGAGGAGTTAGTTCCGCACAGTGAGGCATGTGGAGGCAAGGTGCCAGTTCCGAACAGTTGCAGGGGGTGTTGGTGCGGCGTCAGTTCCTTGTGACCCGGCGGAATTGATGGCTCCAGTTGTTCAATGTCAGTGGTGTAGCGACACCGTCGGACTTGCATTGCAGGCCTTGGTCTTTGCATGCACGATGTCCACAGAGTGGGAGCAGGCTCCGGCGTCGGTGCTGGTGTCGCAGAAATCATTCCAGATGTTAATGAATTCTGAAAACTAGCTAAAAGTCAGTAGATTAATGGGGTCATTCTGACCCCGGCGGTCAGAGACCGCCGGGGCCAGGGTCGGCGGGAGCACCGATGACAGACCGGCGGTGCCCCGCAGGGCATTCTGACCGCTGCGGTTCGGCCGCGGTCAGACAAGGAAAACCGGCGGTCTCCCGCCGGTTTTCCGCTGCTCCTGTGAATCCTCCATGGATTCTGGCACCCCCTACCGCCATCCTGTTCCTGGCGGGTCTCCCGCCAGGAACAGGATGGCGGTAGGGGGTGCCGCGGGGCCCCTGGGGGCCCCTGCAGTGCCCATGCCAATGGCATGGGCACTGCAGGGGTCCCCGTAAGAGGGCCCCACTTTGTATTTCAGTGTCTGCTTTGCAGACACTGAAATACGTGATGGGTGCCACTGCACCCGTCGCACCTTCCCACTACGCCGGCTCAATTCTGAGCCGGCGTCTTCGTGGGAAGGTTGATTTGCCCTGGGCTGGCGGGCGGCCTTTTGGCGGTCGCCCGCCAGCCCAGGGCAAATCCCAAAATACCCTCAGCGGTCTTTCGACCGCGGAGCGGTATTTTGGTGGGGGAAGTCTGGCGGGCGGCCTCCGCCGCCCGCCAGACTTAGAATCACCCCCTAAGTCTTTACCGTCCATGAGACTTTAGAACAGAAGACAAGCTTAATCCAAGCCTTTGGAGAGCACTTTTGGGGGAAAGCAGAGTCCTTCCAGCACAGTCAGAGACCAGCAGGCAGCAGGGCAACAAGCATGTCAGTAATCCTTCTCAGCAAACCAGTCCAGCTGAGTCCTTTGGGCACCCAGGCAGTTCCTCTGACTGAGTTCAGGTGTAGCTCCGGAAGTGTCTGATTTGGTGGGGTCAGGGCCCAGTTTATATACCCAAAAATGCCTTTGAAGTGGAGGAGACCACAAAGAGGGGTTTTGAAGTGCACAAGTTCCACTTTCAGCCCAGTCTTGTCTGCCAGTATCCCTGTGGGGGTTTATCAGTCTTTTGTGTGAGGCCAGGCCACTGGCCTTTGAAATGTAAGAGAGCTCCTTTACCCTTCCTGCCCAGGGAGACCCATTTAGTTTGCAGATGAATGCAGATGTGACTGAGTGTCTTGTGTTTATGTCTGTCTGGGTGGAATGCAAAAGGGGAACTGTCAACCGGCACAGACCAGACATGGATTGGAGAGAGGGCTGTAAGGCACAGATGGCAGTAAGTCCAGAGAAATGCCTACTTTCTAAAAGTGGCACTTCTAAAATAGTAATATTAAATCCAACTTCACCAGCAAGCAGGATTTTCTATTACCATTCTGGCAATACTAAACATGACTGGGATACTCCTTCCACATCAGAATCTACCACTTAAGAGTATATGAGGGCAGTTATAATGCTAGTCTATGAGAGGAGCAGGACTCACAGTAGTGGGAAACAAATTTATGGGGTTTTCACTACCAAGATATGTACAACACATAAGTACATGTCCTGCCTTTTACTTACATAGCACCCTAGCGCCTACCTTAGGGATGACCTCTATGAAGGAAAAGAGGAGTTTAATGCTTGGCAAGTAGTTTAAAATTCCAAATATAAATGGCAGTGAAACTGCACACAGGCCTTGCAATGGCAGGCCTGAGACATAGTTAAGGGGCTACTTATGTGGATGGCACAATCAGTGTTACAAGTCCACTAGTACCATTTAATTTACAGGCTCTGGGCACATGTAGTACACTCTACTATAGACATACAAGTAAAATAAATATGCCAATTGGGTATGATCCAATGTTACCATGTTTTTAGGGAGAGAGCACATGCACATTAGCACTGGTTAGCAGTGGTAAGGTGTCCAGAGACCTAAAGCCAGCAAACATGAGGTCAGAAAAAGAAGAGGAGGAAGGCAAAAAAGGAAGGATGGTGACCCTTCAGAGAGGCCATTTTCCAACATATCCCACTTCCATCCTAAAGCCAGGGTAGACTAATAAATACATTGGTGGACTTCCCTGCTTAGGGCAATAGAACATGGACAATGGCCCACTACCTCAACAGACGCCTCAGCTTCTACGTCCCCACCCGCCTCCTCCGCTCCTCTGGCCTCGCACTCGCTGCTGTCCCTCGCATCCGCCGCTCCACGGCGGGTGGGAGATCCTTCTCCTTCCTGGCAGCCAAGACCTGGAACTCCCTCCCCACCAGCCTCAGGACCACCCAGGACCACTCTGCTTTCCGGAGACTCCTAATGACCTGGCTGTTCGAGCAGCGATAACCCCCCCCTTTTTCCCCTAGCGCCTTGAGACCCGCACGGGTGAGTAGCGCGCTTTATAAATGTTAATGATTTGATTTGATTTGCAGGGGCACTGGCAGGTTCTATGCCTTTCTGCACTCTGTTGGGCTCCTCTGTCCATGCTCTCTGGGGCCACTGAACTGACCCAGGGGAACCCTTCTCCTTATCTGTGGACCCCATCTGCGATGCTCCTAACCTACATTTGCTCACAGATGCATCCTAATAGGCAGGCAGTACCACCATGGCCAACAAAGTGATTTGGCTCATTCCATTCCTTGGGTCTGACTTCTGTCCCTAACCCAGAGAAAGCTCTGTCCATAAGGACAGTAACCAACAGAGGTCACTGACAGCTGTCAATGTCAAGAGCCAAGCCCCAGGCCATCCACTGCTAAGTGAAGGCCCTTCACTGGGCCATTGGGTTGTAGGGAATCCTGTCTTGTTTTAATGGGAAGCAGGAGTTAGCTTAGCCCTCTGGCTTTTAGACTCGTGCCCCTGTCACCCAGTGACTTTTACCCTACTTAGTTTGCTCTGTTTTAGCACATTTATTCAATTATATGTTTCCAATATGGCTGCATTGTTTCTAGTTAGGCCAATGTTTTACTTTCACGTTATCAGTGCCCCGCGCTAAGGTGTCACTATCAAGCGACATCGATAAACAAACTGTAGGTATTCACATTAGGTACTTTCCCTCTTCACTCCTTTGAGGGAATTGTTTACATAAATTGCCATCCCACGCATGTCTTGTTATCTATTGTTTGGGAACAGACCTATGTCAGGGGTCCAAGCAGATCTGTATAAATGCACCTCACTTAGACAGATAGTCAGAGGTATTCCGACCAGATGCCGTTGCTGCTATCAATGCTGCACATCACCTTGACGCTGACGCAGTGTCCCTACGGAGTCTGAGCTAGAGACCTCATTCCGAGGTAGCGAGGGTTGGGGGGCTCTTCTCATGGACATGGCATTGGCAGATTAGGTTTAACATACCTGGCTCTTTTTTAGGTTGGAGATTAGGTTAACATTATTAGGGTATTAGGGCATATTTCACATCTCATGTCACTTTATGTTATTGCAAGATGGTGGGATATTTGTCTTAATTACTCTCGTGTTCACAATTCTGTTTCTTGCATTATTCATTATCCTTATTATTACAGCCCATGCAACTTATCGTAGATTACAGTTTTGCTAATAAAACCTATTTTAAACTTTCCTGCATCTCCTCCACTGCCTGATTTGACTGAGACATGTTGTTCATGTGAGAAAAGGGTACTCTCCGTTTAACCACAACACTCCCTAAGATGTCGCACTCTTGAGTCTATGTGTAAAGGCCGCCACAAATCACCTTTTACTGTTTGGGTTTTTGGTGAGGTGTTGCTTGTGAGCCGGGAGTGTTGGGACAACAGTTGCGACTTGTTGTAGGACTGGCATAGTCGCCTACAAACATAAGTACTGTCATCCTTAAACCAGCAGTCTTGTCTAGAGCACGAGTCAAACTACGACATGGCACCACCAACGATGGTGTTTAGGCACTAACCTATGGATACCCCAACTATCACTGTCTCACATACAACAGGTACCCTATGTACCATTATATGGAGACATCTGTGGGCTTGGGGAAGATCCTCCTCAGCTGAATAGGGCGCACCTAATCAGGCTGTAGGTTGTTCGAGCTCGAACTATTAAAAGGACTTTCTCTCCCCACTTGGGATTCCATCTTTTAATCCAATACACAATATGGCTAACGCCATAGACATTCCTGAGAATGTTAGACTTGCTTTAACATTACATCTAATAGGGAATGGCTTTTCAGATGAGAGCGATCACAATATGTTGCCAGAGTCTGAAAGATAAACTGGATGCAACAGCAACTAGTGATTACATTGGAGTTGAGACTGCGGACGGGCGCATCCTCCCACCCAACAGGGTTCATGATTTAAATATCCAAATTGAGGGAGACGTGGAGTGCACCATTAGTGTGATATTCTGGAATGAACTTAGCTGTGATATCCTGCTGGGCGAGAGGGACTGGACACCCGAGCACGTCCGTAAGCTCCCACATGGGGAAGATGTCATGTTGACGTCTTTCTCTGATCTTGTTCCAGAAGCGGTAAAACAAGCCTAAGCTGTCAACTGGGCTTTAGCGCAGGCACTTGTGTTATACCACAATCATGTAGGTTGGGACACGGACTCACTTTCCCATGTAATACCTATCAGGTCTACACCTCAGCCTCAGCCACAAAATACTGTTAAAGATGAAGCCAAAGCTCCGGTGAGGGAGGTCCTCACTCAGCTCGAGTACCAGGGAGTAATTGAGCCTTGTGTCTCTGCAATGAATAACCCGTTATCCCCCTCTGCAAAACCAGAACATTCCTACAGAATAGTCTTAGATCACAGACATGTAAACAGTCATACACATACATACGCTATACAAAATTCACTTAGCACAGCACTAATTAATAACATAGTGTGCAAAAACTACAAAACAACATTGGATATTTGCAATGATTTTTTCTGACAAAACGTAGCACATGAAAGTCAGGACCTGAGTGCATTCTCATTTGGCTTCCAAAAACGCTTCTGCCCAGGGCTGTTCTCTGCCCGTGTAACATCAGTAGTACATGATATTGACCTCGAGGCGTTGTCCTACGTGGATGACATCTATCTCTATTGTCAGTGTCGACCGGATGGTTTTAGGACTTGCAGCCCTTGGTTACAAATTTAGTTTTAGGAAACTAAAATAGCGTTTCTCAGCGCATTGTTCCTGGGATACGAGTTATCAAATGAGGGCAAGAGCTTAGCCCCGCACTTTCTAGAAAAATTTGCTCACTACACCCACCTAACACTCTCATGAAACTTCAGTCTTTACTTGGTTTCTTTAACTTTGGCAGAACTTACAGTCCTGACTATGCACAACGTATCAAGCCACTTTATGACTTAATATGCCCTGATTTTTTTCAGCAGACACTAGATAGTTGAACACACACGCATCCTTAGGGAATTGCAACAGGACATGCTAGAAGCAAAACATTTGCACACCCGTGACAACAAAATAAATTTGGTCATCAGAATAATTACTGGTGCCATTGGGTTCACTTATGTCACCTTTAACGAGGCCAATACGGTGCCCATAGCATATATATCACATTTATACTCCAAAGGAAAACAACGTTTTGCACCCACAGAAAACATTCTAACTCCAGTTCAGATGGCTGTCATTAAGGAGAGGCCACTTGCCCAAATGAAATGCATCATTGTCATTACCTCAGTGCCAGCCTTAGAGGTGGTCACCAAAGCAAGCGTTCCAAATTCTAAAGCATTACATCCACGCTGGATTCAGTAGTCATCCTACCTGACTGCCACCAATGTAGATTACATTTTGATCTAAAACGTCAGACACAAGAATTTCTCTGCTACGAACAGGAGTTCCCCACTCCTCTAGATATTTTGCCACTTGACAGATACCATACTGTAATTTACATGGATGGTTCAGCACAACCAGCTGTAGGTACCAAGCATCAATACTCAGCAGCTTGCACAGTTATGAGCTGAGTGATGAAGGATGGTGTATTCCACCCTCATAACACATACACACAGACCCTAGGGGACTGCACAGCTCAGCTGGCTGACCTGAAAGCCCTTATACTAGCATTAGAACACACAGAACCAGGATTACTGACCTTAATTGTCTGTGACTCATACTAATGAATCCAGTCCTACGATGATTAACTTAATCATTGGCGACTGAATGGGTTCAGAGATTCCAAAGGGAACACCATACAACACAGAATTCTGAGGGGGAGGGTGGCTGATCTCAAGGATAAGCTACCTTGTGTCCATGTAGTATATACATTGGGCCACCAACATGTAAGTGTACGTTATTGGCAATACTTTCGGTGATGAAGCGGTCAAATATGCAGTAGCTACAGCTTCTGTGGCTGTAGGGACTCGTTCTCAGTCGAGATTAGATAATGAAATTCTGTCTGCCAAGACAGCTTCGGCTGAAAGCAAGCCTCTCCCAACATACCCTACAAAATACTCTTACCACATCAGTGCACAGAATGTTGCCTATGCAACACTTCCTGGGGTTGGTGATAGAGCGATCCCCAACCAAGACCAGAGACTAGATTTAATCAAAGCCGCGCACGAGGGTGTCGCATCTGCTCATGCTGGTATTTCGGCTGCAGTAACACTCTTACAGAAAGACTTCTAGTGACCAGGTCTATACAAACAGACAAAGCAATATGTCCTTTGTAGTGACATTTGCCAGGAAATTAAGGGCTCCAATTTTAAATGCCCACCACAGACATCCCTCTTAGTATCCAATAGGCCAGTACAATGTGTGTATCTGGACCATTGCAGTCTGCTTCAACCTGATGGTGCATACAAATACATCTTAGTTGCTATAGATTCGTGTTCTAGGTTCTTGTGGGTATGGCCTCAGAGGCCGGCTGACGCTCGAACTGTCATAAAAGACTTGCTAATCTTTATTGGTACATATGAAGTTGCAGCATTCCATTCGGACCAGGGCCCGGCCTTTCTTTCTACGGCATTTGGGGACACCATGGGGATGATGGGTGTTGATCTCCATTACTCCTCACCATACCATCCTGAGGGAAATTGGGTCGTGAAGAGGAGGAATCGTGATCTAAAGCAGTCCTTAACAGCTAAAGTATTAGGATTGGGCCGCAGTTGGCTTCATCACTTATATGGGGTCCAGAGAGCACTGAATAATCTGCCAAGATGGTCCCGGGGTGACTCACTCCCTATGAGGTTCTCTTTGGGATACCTATGTATGTCCCAGATCTTGTTGGCCCTGGTTTGGTGGCAGCAGACACACCTTTTGACATAAATGAATGCCTCACTGTTTTACAGGAGCTTCTGCAATTTCGTGAAGATAAATCAGCCACCAGTGCTGCCACCTTAGAAATAAGGCATTTACCAACAACTTCCACTGGCTGGATTCCTAAAGTTGGGGATCTGGTTTGTGAGAGGATCATTGTGAAGAAGGAATTTGATCAATCCTACAGAGCACCGGTCCCACTCCTTGGAGTACAAGGTACCAGAACTGTCATCTTACCACCTCTGCCTGGCTCCAAAGCAAACAGATTAATTTCCATTGATGACGTCAAACTTCACCATGTGGCCGATCCTGCACAGCAAACCCAGAGGTCCTTTGGGTAATTCCTGGTCTCCTCTCACTACACAACAGGATATACTTCTCCGAAGCAGAAATAACAACACTACTTCTGACTACACAAGCATGTCCAACGATGCTACAAATACCTCCTCGACCGCGGGGAGGGTGGAAAATGAGCTTCTTCTGATTCAAGTAACCATTTCAATGACAACACCTGTCCAAGATTTGGCTGTTTTCTATAGCAACACAATAGAGACTGACAACACCGTCTACTGTGAGCCTCCACGCAAAGTGGATCCATCCACCTATAATGCATCCTCTCCTGCATTTGCAGAGACTGCTTCTAGTTACTTCATTGATATTGATTACTTTTCTTTAGACTCACCCACTCCTGTGATTGAACATATTTCAAAGACACATAAGCTGTATTTATGGCTTAATAATAACTATTTAATTCACCCATGGAACTATTTATGGTTCGCTGATTTCTTTTGCATTATTTCTATGGACAGGTTTCGTGACAGTTTTATTTTTGCTTATACATGGTCATTACCTTCCTCAACGCTCCTCTGTTGAGCCTGTGGATGAGGTCTTAACTCCATATCATTCCTCAAATAAGGTCCGAAGAGACTTGTTCCTTGTGAACATTTCAGCTGTACCTATTCCTGATGGGAATGTGTGGGACAACGTTCCATTTGCTATATACAGGCCTACCGAGGTTATTCAAATTCCATATGTCTTCAGAATTACTGTGACTGATGTAATTACACCTGGTGTTGTAGCTGATGATTGGGATGTCCAGACAGTTGATCCTATGCTAACTGAAACGAAGGACTATTTAGTATTTGAAAGTGATGATGTATACACAAATACAAAGAATTATGGGGACATGTTCTGCTATAACAGCTGGGGTATCACTACCTGCACCATGCCACAAGACACAGACCAGTATTTAACTACACACAGTGGGAACATTGTTCAACTCCACCTGTGGGGAGCCCAAAATATTATTTGGATAAATTCACTTAATTTTCTAGGCATGACACAAAAAATCCAGAGTCATATTATTTCAAATTACCTCCTTCAAAAATTAGGAAAATGTTGCTAACTGACACAAAACTGATTTATTCAGACTCCTTTGTTTCCCGTCTTGCAGTTGAAGGTTACTAATACTGGAAGAACCCTATTCACTTAAAAAGTGTATGGGGAACACAAGATTGGCAAATACAGGGGAGGGAAGCTGTATTTAGAGCATGCCTAACTTCTGTGCAAATGATCTTTTTGAATGACACAGCTCAGCAGACATCCGATCTGGAGTTAGCAAAAATGAAAGAGATGAATATGCCCAGTATCCCCACACCGGCAAAGTTTCACAATTGGTAATCCTTCCTGCATATCACAGAGGAAGAACTAGATGCAAAGATTCAGGCTGACACCTATAACTTTTCACTTTCCAGTCCCGGCGGGTGGTTGATTTGGCCAACAGACACAAATGGGTGTCAGGCACGTTTTGTGAATTCTTCAGGGGGTTTAAAAATTAGCCGGCTAGACCCTCGCTTTGTCTCGGGTGAACACACACGTATAGTTACAACATACAGTGTGGGTAAACTGTGCCAACAATGGGTACAGACTCACACGTTAGCCGCAGTTAAGGAACACCCTAACACTCTTTCTTAAGATACAGACTTGCAGGACTTTTTGTTAGGTCCTAGAAAGCCACACTCTAAAAGATTAATCTATGCCATACATAATTAGGTCTGGAAGCTTTCTCAGATAAAGGCAGCTGCATGTTTAAGGCAGATAGACAAGGAACATTTAGAAAAGACTTTAGCTGTTGTCAACAACGGCATGAACACTCTGTCCAACAGGATTTATTCCCTAACAAACACAGTGTCGTCTGCAATTGATATCATTCAGACGGACATGTCCCTTTTATATCATGGGCAAAGTCAGCTGCGTTCCATCATGCAGTTAGGTTGGACATTACAGACTTTGAAAAATGGGAGCGTTTCATGGAAGTACATTAACAGTAGTGACTTGTTTGCTGCTTTTAATTTATCCAGGGTACAACAGACAATGGCTAAAAGGGAAGCGAGTTTCACCATGATTCACATAGAAAAGTTGCCTTTCACAGTTGCAGAAAGACCATCACACAGTATAGCTCCTGCATAGCATTATTAATCTGCCCTTTTCCACTTTTCGTTTTTCTAAATGCCTGAAACATCTTGCTATGGGCAGGTATGAGCGGCTAGGCAATAGCTATATTTAAGAAGAGTGGGAGTTGCCCTGTGATTACAAATGTCTGAACGGCGAAACAGAGGTCTTTCTCAGCGAAAGCGAATGTGAGACTACTGTTAGTCATTCATTGATCTGCAAGCAGGTGTCCCTTCATGGTCTTTGCAATGTGGGAGTCGCAAATTTGGCCTGTTTTCTGAAGGGTACTCCCTTCCCTTTGGTTCAAACAGCATTTCATGTACTTTCAAATGGAAGTTATGTGGTGCTGAGTGACCAAAGCTGTTGCGGTATGCGACCAGGAATTGCCTACGCAATTTCAGTCTTTAAGGTCATAACGTGTTGAGAACAAGTTTTATTCCCCCCACAGGGAAATAAAAGTATCAGAAATGTGGCCTCACATTGATACTGTTAATGTAAATTATGACAAGCTGAGCAGACTAAAGGTGCTACTGTTTCAAAAACGAGTCACGTTGACATCGGCTAAAGAGATGTATGCTGTCCAGATAGCAAGATCATCAGCCGAGATACAATCTCTATTAAATACCACCTTCCCCAAGCACTTTGGAATACTGGTATACAGAATTTTCAACTCTTCGAGCACTACAGGGATTGTCTATTTCTTTAAGGCTGTTGGGTCTGGATTTGTGTCCATCTTCCAGATTGTCTTCAAAGACATTCCTTCGGCCATTCATTCACTCCTTTCAAGTGTGTTTGGCGGCTGTCCTATTATTTTGGCATTAATAGGCGGAATACTACTGCTATTTCTTCTGATTCGCAGTGGTTGGGTCTTTCCAGCTACGCGAAGCAATGGAGCCACTGTCACCAGCTCAACTGTGCCATGAACACAAGGTTCAGGTCTTTAATGCTCCATTGCTGGAAGAGTTTGAGCGTGTTTGGTCATTGTCGTTCGGACCAGTCCTATGGCACATGCAGCCAGTCTTTTGCTACGTGTGGTACCTCTGAACATTTGCCTACTGTGTGCCTTGCTGTTACACCATGCCTCCTGTGGACCAAGCACTGCTGATGTCTCCGATGAGGGGTCATTCACGGTCATGCCCCTTGAGACTCAGGCTAATTTGCGAAGCCACTTATGAGCCGCCCTTGGTGAACGATTTGGCTCTCTTTGGCGCTGTGGAGAGTACCACTCCTACAGGTGGACCTGCACAAGAGACTACTACGCATTACTGCTCCGTGGATCCGTCTGCCTATCCTGTCATTGATCTCACATCTGACGATGTGGCCTCTTTCCTGAGGTCGTTTCCATTCAATGGCTTCAAGGATGCTCTTCTAGATCATGACTACTGTTAAATGAATTTGATTATTGGTATATAATAATAAAACTTAAAGATTGCCTTTTAACTTTGGCCTGCTGTGCTTGTCATGGTTGACATTATCTCTCTTTGTATGGTTTTTAGCTATTACTTTTTAACATGTTTTTAGAAATGGTTTTTAGCTAGTTTTTTAATGACTTTAGCTTGTTTTTCATCCAGAGCATTTTTTAACTTGGATTCATTCACCTTCGGTGGCGTCCTCCTATGGTGTCATACCTGTTACGGCAATGGAGAGAGTGTAGTGAATCCTATCTTGTTTTAATGGGAAGCAGGGGTTAGCTTAGCCCTCTGGCTTGTAGACTCGTACCCCCATCACTCAGTAACTTTTACCCTACTTAGTTTGCTCTGTTTTAGCTCATTTATTTAATTATATGTTTCCAAGATGGCTGCATTGTTTCTAGTTAGGCCAGTGTTTTAGTTTCACGTTATTAGTGCAACCGCGTTAAGGCGTGACTATAAAGCGACACAGATAAACAAATTGTAGGTATTCACATTAGGTATTTTCCCTTGTCACGCATTCGAGGGAATTGTTTACAATAATTGCCTTCCCAAGCAGGTCTTTTTATCTATTGTTTGGGAACAGACCTAAGTCAGTGGTCCGTGCAGATCTGTACCTCACTTAGACAGATAGTCAGAGGGATTCCGACCAGATACCATCGCTGCTATCGCTACTGATGCTGCACGTCACCTTGACGCTGGCGCAGTCTTCGTGTCCCTACGGAGTCTGAGCTAGAGACCTCATTCCAAGGTAACGAGAGTTGGGGGGCTCTTCTCATGGACATGGCATTTGCAGATAGGTTTTAACATACTTAGCGCTCTTTTAGGTTAGATATTAGGTTCACATTAATAGGGTATTAGGACATATTTCACATCTCATGTTACTTTATGACTCTTGTGTTCACAATTCTGTTTTTTTCGTTATTCATTATCTTTATCACTGCAGTCCATGCAACTTATCGTAGATTGCAGTTTTGTTAATAAAACCTATTTTAAATTTTACTGCTTCTCCTTCATTGCCTGTGTTTGATTGAGACATGTTGTTCATGTGAGAAAGGGGTAATCTAGATTTAACCACAACACTCCCTGAGATGTCGCACTCTTGAGTACATGCGTAAAGGCTACCACAAATCACCTTTTACTATTTGGGTGTTTGGTGAGGTGCTGCTTGTGAGCCGGGAGGGTTGGGACCACAGTTGCTACTTGTTGTAGGACTGGCATTGTCGCCTACAAACATAAGTACTGTCTCTCATGATTTAATTGTATAACCCCAAATAATCATTAACTTTGCTGCCCGCACCTAGCCATTGAGTGCCTTACTGGAGTAATCAATAAAGACTATCCAGGATTGGTTGGGCAGCTTGTGACTGTCCCTGAATCTTTGGCGATACTTCTAAGGGGTCAGTCCAAATTTGGAAATGAACCCCTTCTGTGCCGCGGACGTAATGGTTACGTCCTGCGGCACAGTGCTGCTGTGCCCAGGACGTAACCATTACGTCCTGGGCACACAGCCCAGAGGGAGCGCTAGCGCTCCCTATGTGGGGTTCTACCCCAACCCCCCCAAGGCAGGGATGGAAGGGGAAGCCTCCATTGCGCTGGAAGGTCAGCTTCCAGCAAGATTGGAAGAGAAATGCTTTGCATTTCTCTTCCGATCACGTGGGGGAGGCCGAGAGAGGCTTCAAAGGGAAGGAAAGTTATTTCCTTCCCTTTGAAGTCTCTCTCTGCGTTTTGGCAGCCGGATTGAAAGCAATCCGGCTGTCAAAACGCCCACTACACACCAGGGATTTTATTTCAAAATTGAAATTGACAAAAGGGCAAGGGCAAGGGTCGCTCCCGGGGGGGCTTTTTTTTTTAAGGCCTTATTGGCCTTTTATTAGGCCGATCCGCCCCCAGGGGGGGCAGAAACCTCTAGGCACCAGGGATACATTTTTTTTGTTTGTTTTATTTTTGTTTAGTTTTTTGTTTTAGAGGTGGGGAGCGACCCCTTAGGCAAGGGTCGCTCCCATAGGGGGCAAATTATATTTAGGCCATTTCTGCCCCCCTTGGGAGACAGAAACCACTAGACACCAGGGAGTTTTTTCCCCGTGAATTTCACGTAAGGGGAGCGACTCCTTAGGCAAGGGTCGTTCCCCTGGGGGGCAAATTTATATTAGATCAGCCTATTTTAATTAGGGGGGCAGAAACCACTGGGCACCGGGGATTTTTTTGTTGTTGTTGTTTTACAGATAGGGAGCGTCCCCCTGGGGCCGGCTGAGCTAGGGGCCAAAATCCACAGGTATATTTATATTTCAGCAAATGAATTGCTGTATACCCGGTATAGAATGAAAACCCACTGCAGGGTGTAGGTCATTTATTGGCTCTGGGTACCTAGAGTTCTTGATGAACCTACAAGCCCTATATATCCCCGCAACCAGAAGAGTCCGGCAGACGTAACAGTATACTGCTTTCAAAGATCTGACATTGCAGGAAAAAGTTACAGAGTAAAACGTAGAGAAAAATTGCAGGTTTTTTCACCTCAATTTCAATATTTTCTTTTCAGTTGTTATTTTCTGTAGGAAACCCTTGTAGGATCTACACAAATTACCCCTTGCTGAATTCAGAATTGTATCTACTTTTCAGAAATGTTTGGTTCCTGGGATCCAGCATTGGTTTCACGCCCATTTCTGTCACTGACTGGAAGGAGGCTGAAAGCACAAAAAATCGTAAAAACGGGGTATGTCCCAGTAAAATGCCAACATTGTGTTGAAAAATTGGGTTTTCTGATTCAAGTCTGCCTGTTCCTGAAAGCCTGGAAACTGGTGATTTTAGCACTGCAAACCCTTTGTTGATGCCATTTTCAGGGAAAAAACCACAAGCCTTCTTCTGCAGCCCCTTTTTCCCATTTTTTTTTTTTTTTTAAACAAAATTTTCACTGTATTTTGATTAATTTCTTGGCTTCCTTCTGGGGAACCCACAAAGTCTGGGTACCTCTAGAATCCCTAGGATGTTGGGAAAAAAGGACGCAAATTTGGCATGGGTAGCTTATGTGAACAAAAAGTTATGAGGGCCTAAGCGCGAACTGCCCCAAATAGCCAAAAAAAGGCTCGGCACAGGAGGGGGACAAGGCCTGTCAGCGAAGGGGTTAAAATGGCTGTCATGGGAGTGTACTTGTTTTGGTCCCCAACCTCTGATGCCAGAAGTGTGTCCCTCCCAAGTGTAGGCATGTGTTTCCACAGCCTCCCCCCCAAAGCTAATCAGGAATCCCATGTGCCCTCAGTGCAACTTAAGCAGAAAATCACTTGTCAATGTCATCTCCCACCACATAACTGAGAACCAAATCCTTGGGAATACGAACCTTCTTGGTACTTACACCTTATACCAGGCCCAGGCATCCCCTATTAGTGTGGTGTAGGCAGTGTCTAAAAGCCAGGCTCTCTAGAGGTAGCTGTGGCTGAGCAGCCAAGGCTTATCTAGGAGACATGCAAAGCTCATGCAGTACCACTGTAGTCACACAGCACTTACACACATGACAGAAAACACTCAGTATTACAAAAATAAAGGAACTTTATTTTAGTGACACATTACCAAAAAGTACTAGAGAGGCAACCCTCCAATAGGAGATAAGTAACACACTAGGTATTTACACTAGATATCAGCAAAAGGCATAGAAAGTGGTAGAAAACAGTGCAAATGCAAATAGACAATAGTGAACCTAGGGGGAGCCCAAACCATATACTAAAAAAAATGAAATGCAAACACAGGACCCCTATGTAGGTAAGTGGAATGTGTAGAGGGGAGCCGGGAGTACTAGGAAACCCAAAAGGTAAGTAGCAAGGAAGAAAATGCAACACCCAGACAAGACTGGAAGAAGCCAGCAGTGAATTCCTTAAGACGACCTGTGGAAGGAGGGAAACAAGTCCAGAAGTCACAGAAGAGTCCAGGAGGAGTAGGAGCTACTACCCTCCCAGCTGGGGATGCAGGAGTTGGTAGACGGTGAGATGAAGACGATCAGGAATTCAGCCCTGGAGCAGGTGAAGAGTTCCTGGAGGATGCAGTCGACGTCCCACACCGGATTGAAGATTGCAGTCAGTCAGTGATGTGGAAAAGCCACCAACAAGCTTTGGCAAAGGCAGGAGTTGCAATGAAGCAAAAGTGGAGCTGCTGGGGACCAGCAAGGTCCAGGCGGACTCAACCAATGGGGAGAGTCCACAGAAGAGACAACCCCCACAGGAGATCCACTGGACTAGGAACCAGGAGTCACAGAGGAGCCCATGCAGCACTACTGGAGAAGGGTCCCACGCCACAGGAGAAGCACGCAGACGGCTGAGCGTTACAGGAAGGAGTGATGGGGGTTGGGGCTACACAAAGCCTGAAGATCCCTTAGAGGATATGCAAACAAGCCTTGGCATCTGCAAGAGATGCGGTGCATGGAGGTATTGTCCTGCGTGGGAAGGCAAGGGCTTACCTCCTCCAAATTGGACAGCTGGCAGAGAGGACCGAGAGGACTACTCGGGACTACCACCAGTGATGCAGGATCCACGCAGCTTAGGATGAGAAGAGATACATGAAGCCGGTCATAATTGCAGTTGGTGCCTGAGGATGCAGGGGAGTGCCACCTTCACTCCAAGGAAGATTCCTTCTTCCTTCTCATGCAGACTGAAGACTTGCCACCCTCAGAGCATGCACAGGCGGGGAAATGTTGCAGAAGCTGGAAGGAGCTGTGAAAACAATGTTGCAAGGAGAGTCTTCGTCTTGGATGCAGATTGCTGGTTCCTGGAGGGTCCAGTTGTGGTTCCAGTTGCTAGAAGTCAAAGTAAGGTTGCAGAGGAGTTCTGCTGGAATCTTGCAAGCCGAATCTGAGAACCTACCCAAATAAGAGACCCTAAATAGCACTGAAAGGGGGACTGGTCATCTAGCCAAGTGACTACCTATCAGGATGGGGCTCTGACGTCACCTGCCAGACCTGGCCACTCAGATGCTCCCAGAGGTCCCTGCCAACCTTGGATTCAAGATCACAGAACCCAGGGAGCCTCTGCAGGAGCTCTGGAGACTACCCCTGGGGTGGTGATGGGCAGGGGAGTGGTCACTCCTCTTTCCATTGTACAGTTTCACGCCAGAGCAGGGACTGGAGGTCCCTGAACTGGTGTAGACTGGTTTATGCACGGAAGGCACCAAATGTGCCCTTCAAAGCATACCAGTTGGTTGGGGAGGCTACCCCTTTCCACGTCATGTTATACCTATTCCAAAGGGAGAGGAAGTTACCCCACCTCCCAAAATAAATCTTTTGTTCTGCCTTCCTGGGCATGAGCTGGTAAAGTGACAGGAGGGCAGAAACCTGTCTGAGGGGTGGCAGCAGCTTGGGCTGCCCGGAAAACCCCAGAAGGCTGGTAGGAGCAATTCTGGGAGTGCATAGAATCATACTTCCAATACTGGCAACAGTATTGGGGTATGATTTGGACTTTTTTGATACCACTCATGCCTAGGTTCGGAGTTACCATTATGTAGCTGGACATAAGTAGTGACCTATGTCCAGTACATCCATAAAATTGCATACCTGCACTCACGAAGGCTATGAAAATAGCACTGGAGTTTGTGGGGACTAGTGCAGGGGTGCCCTCATACACAGGTACTTGTACAATGCCCTCTGGGCTAGGAGGGCCTGCCATAGGAGTGACTTATAGTGACCTGGTGCAGTGACCTATGGTGAAAAAGGGTGCATGCACCCTCTCACGCAGGCTGCAATGGCAGGCCTGCAGAACACTTTGCATGGGCTCTCTTTTTTTGTGGCATAATACATGCTGCAGCCCATGAGAATCACCTGGTACCCCCAATGCCCTGGGTACCTGTGTACAATATAATAGGGACTTACCTGGGGGCACCCGTAGGCAAATTGTGGGTGAAAATGGTACAAGTTACCAAGTTAGAAGGGAGAGAGCAGAATCACTGCGGTCTTGGTTAGCAGGACCCCAGTGAACACAAACACACTGACAACAGGCAGAAAATGGGGGTAACCATGCCAAGAAAGAGGGTACTTTCCTACAATCAGGTACCATACTTATGCTCCCACCATCACTGCTGGACTCAGACTTCCTAGCCTTGAGGTCCAGTTCTTTTAGACTCAGTTTATGAGCCAGAAGTAATTTCTTTAATGCCTAGGCTCTCTCAGCCTCTCTCTCTGCCCTCCTCTACTCTGCCTCCATTTTTAACCTTGCCAACTGCAGCCTGAATTCTCTCTCCTCCCTCCTTTTCTCTGCAGTCAGACTGTGACTTTAGACACTGATCCCTGGTCTCGCAGGGGCATAAATCCAGGGGCGTCATCCCCAACTGCTGTTGGCAGTTCCTTGGGAGAGCCATCCACTTTGTCATCTAACTCATCATGCTTTTAGTTGTGGGGCCCTGCCCTGGCCCTCAGCGCCTTTTGAAATTCTCTACACGGGCAAGTACCCCCTTAGCATTGCAAAAGCCCTTCAGTTGGGGGACTGTGTAATCCTCCAGCTTAGCACAGTCAAACTCTCCAGCTCCACTTGTGGACCTAGCCAGAGACATAATGTATAGGATTGATCAAAGAATGTCGAGCAAGAAAAATTGCAGAAAAAAAATAAAACAAATCAGATTGCTCTTTGACTGTGGGTGGGTAGTGTACATGTAGCTATTGTATGGCACTGCACAAACACAAGTCCTATCCTCACCGCTGATCACCAATGTTAGAAATTGAATCTCTAGTTGGCAGAGGCCAAGTAAGGACCACAATCCTAGCGAGGGTAAGTCACAACATAATCCAAATTATCCTGTGAACACCCCCTCCGATAGCTTGGCGCTGAGCAGTCAGGCTTAACTCAGGAGGTAAAGTGTAAAGTATTTGTGCACTTATACAATAACACAGTGAAAACACCACAAAAATACGCCACGCAGGTTTAGAAAAATAGAGAATATTTATCTGAATAAAATACTGTTAAAACAATGGAAATCCAACAAACACAAGCAGAGTTATGATTTTTAACGACTAAATGCCACTAAAGCACTTAGAAATATAATAGCTCCAACTGGGGCTATCACGGTGTCATTGACAGAGTCATTCCCAATAGTCCGACGACACAGGTGCCGGTTACAGAGTCGCACTGACACCCAGGTACGGTACCTTTTGAAAATGAAGAAACAAAGACGTCGCACGGAGTCAGGGAGAGGAGGCGTCGCTGGGGCCGGTCCGATGTCAGTCCCTTTTGGCATCCGGGGAGATGAGGCGTCGGTTCTGCACTGCAAGGAAGGTGGAGGTGAGGCATAAATTCCGTCCAGTTGCAAGGTGGGGCTGGTGCGGCGCCAGTGGCTATGCGTCGGTTCCTTGTGACCCAGCGGGGTTGATGGATCCAGTCGGTCAAGATGTGATGTGTCAACTTTGCAGTGTCGCGATAACCCTGCATGATGCCAGCGGTGTCTCAGCAATGTCTGACTTGCATTGCAAGCCACGATCATTACGTGCAGCGTTATCCACAGAGCTAGAGCAGGCTGCGGCATTGGTGCTGGTGTTGCTAAAGTAATTCCAGGCCTCAATGAAGTTGGAAAACTAGCCAAATGCCAGTAGATTAAGTCTTTTTTGTCACTAAGACTTCAGTTCAGTGGGCAAGCTCAATCCAAGTCCTTGGAGAGCACATTTGGGGAAGGCAGAGTCCCTCCAGCACAGTCAGAAAGCAGCAGGCAGCAGGGCAACAAGCAGGGCAGCAGTCCTTCTCGACAAAGCAGTCCAGATGAGTCCTTTGGGCAGCCAGGCAGTTCCTATGACTGAGTCCCGGTGTATATCCAGAAGTGTCTGATTTGCTGGGGTCAGGGACCTAGTTTATATACCCCAAAATGCCTTTGAGTGGGGGAGACTTCAAAGAGTGGTTTTAAAATGCACAAGTTCCCCTTGGCCTTCAAAATGTAAGAGAAAGCCCCAGCACCCTTCCTGCCCAGGGAGACCCATTCAGTATGCAGATGTGACTGGGTGTCCTTGGTTTATGGCCATCTGGCTAGAATGCACAAGGGGAGCTGTCAAACAGCACAGACCAGATTTGGATTGGAGACATAGATGTAAGGCACAGTCGGCAGTTAGTGCAGAGTAATGTCCACTTTCTGAAAGTGGCATTTCTAAAATAGTAATATTAAATCCAACTTCACCAGTAAGCAAGATTTTCTATTACCATTCTGGCAATACTAAACATGACAGGGCTACTCCTCCCACATCAGAATCTACCACTTAAGAGTATATGGGGGCAGTTTAATGCTAGTCTATGAGAGGAACAGGCGTCACAGTAGTGGAAAACAAATTTATGGCTTTTTCACTAACAGGACATGTACAACACATAAGTACATGTCCTGCCTCTTACTTACAGAGCGCCCTGCCCTATGGGTTACTTAGGGCCTACCTTAGGGGTGACATATGTAGAAAGAGAGAGTTTAAGGCTCGGCAAGAAGTTTTAAATGACAAGTTGGAGTGGCAGTGAATCTGCACACACTGGCCTTGCAATGGCAGGCCTGAGACTTGGTCAATGGGCTACTTATGTGGGTGACACAATCAGTGCTGCAGGCCCACTAGTAGCATTTAATTTACAGGCCCTCTCACATGTAGTGCACGTTACTAAAGTAAATATGCCAATTGGGTATGAGCCAATGTTACCATGTTTTTATGAACAGAGCACATGCACTTTAGCACTGGTTAGCAGTGGTGAAGTCCTAAAGCCAGCAAAAATGAGGTCAGAAAAAGAAGAGGAGGAAGACAAAAAGTTTAGGGTGACCCTTCAGAGAGGCCATTTTCCAACTGCTGCCATGGTGGAGAATGTATTGCTGATATTGTCGAGACGACCCCCATCTCTATCACATCTGCGAAACCACAGAATCTGGATTAGGGTGGCCAATCAAACAAGTTGGAGAATTTTCTGGGACTTTATTTTTTTCTCCAAACGTGGTAACTCCACAGGTATTGTAGCTCGGTTCCTCGTTGATTTAAGGCCTTCCTGCCATAAGAAATCTACAACCAGGATAGCTTTCACCAACCTTTTTGCTGGCTCCTTGAAATCATAGAGAAAGCAGTCTGTTTCCTTAATAAGCAGAGGTAACTCAAAATGTTTTGCTGCTCTCTCCATTAAATTGTGAAATCTGCCTATATCCTGTGGTGGAGAATCCCCCGGCGTTATGAAAGGTGGCGAAGGAGTGGGTATTGAATATTTGTCCAACTCATTAGGCCGTGTTGCATTATCCAGTATTTCTCTCTCCTCTCTTTCCTCATCTGTAGATTGATAGTCATCTTGTGGGGGTTGGACCAAAAGGATAGTCACATCGGTACAGGTGGAACCTTCGGCAGAAACTTGTATAATAATCCTGTAACATGTTTTGTAGGTTTGTCACCAAAGACAGTGTCTTTGTTATCGAGGGATCGTAATAAAAATTCTCAGATTGAAAAGGCTCTTGTTGGCATCTCGCAGAGTTGTAGTCCTCTTGATATTGATCGTCATCTAAATCCTGACATTTAACAAGGGGCCTTTGTCCTGAGAATACCCGTCGTACAAGTTACTTACCTTTGGTAACAATATATCTGGTAGAGACATATTCTAGTTGCAGATTCCTTACCTTTGAATTTCCCAAGGCGTCAGACTGGATCCAGAGATTTTTCCTCCAGAAGTACCTCTGCGCGCTGTCAGGTGGCGTCGGTTTATTCCGCGGGCATTGTTGGAGTAGTGTTTGCCGTGATGACGGCGCAGTCGTATATAGGCGGCACACCCGCGCACTGATGTCAGTTACTTTTCACAATTTTCCACACCAGTATCGCAGAGCCATGAAGAACACAGAGTGGTGTGCCAGAACTAGGGTCCTTAACAGGAAGTTCCTGTCCCTAGAAATCAGTTCGCAGTGCGGGGAGGATGGGCGGGTCGATAAGGAATCTGCAACTAGATATATCTCTACCAGATATATCGTTATTGAAGGTAAGTAACTTGTACATCTGATAGAGACTTCTAGTCGCATATTCCTTACCTTTAAATACCTACCCGAGCAATACCATCCTCGGTAGTGGGCTGCGAAACAAGATCACACCAAGAAGTCCTCCAGGACCGAACAGCCAAAGTAGCCGTCCCTTCGGACCTGATTGTCCAGGCAGTAGTATTTGGTAAAAGTGTGCAGAGATGCCCATGTCGCTGCCTGACAGATGTCCAGGACAAGAACGCCCCGTGCTAGCACTGTGGTAGCAGCAGTAGCTCTGGTGGAGTGAGCTTGCAAACCTTCGGGAGGTTGCTTTTTAGCCAGAGCATAGCACATTTTGATGCATAAGAGTACCCATCAAGAAATGGTCCTATTCTGCACCACCTTCCCCTTCTTTGCACCCACAAATCCCACAAAGAGCTGATCGTCCACCTGGAAGTCTTTGGTACGGTCAAGATAGAACGCCAAGGCTCTTTTTGGGTCCAGACGGTGGAGGGATGTGGGGTGCATAAAAGGTAGGTAAGGTGATGGACTGTCCTACATGGAAGGGTCTCATTACCTTAGGTAGAAAAGAAGCCCTTGTGCGAAGCACCACTTTGTCAGGATGTATGGCCAGAAAAGGAAGTTTCAATGACAGAGCCTGGAGCTCACTTACTCTGCGGGCAGAAGTAATGGCAACTAAGAAGACAGTCTTGATAGTTAAGAGCCGTACGACAGATGTTAAGTGGCTCAAACGGGGTACACATAAGGTATGTCAATACCAGATTTAAATCCCATTGAGGCATGATAAATGGGATAGGAGGAAAGAGATGAGTGAGGCCTTTAAGAAACCTCCCAACTATAGGAGATTTACATAAGGAAGGCTGATCTGGTAACCTCAAGAAGGCAGAGATAGCAGAAAGATATCCCTTAAAAGAGCCCAGGAGGAACCCTGCTGGGCAAAGTAAAGAATAAAGAGGAGGACTTGAGAAAGAGGAGCAGATAGAGGATAGACAGATTTGTCGATTCACCATGCCACAAATTTCTTCCAACGACAGGTATATACAGTTTTGGTTGAGGGACGCCTGGCTGCCAAGACCACATCACAGACTTCAGGTGGCAGGTCAAAAGACGTCAACTGTTGCTGCTCAATCTCCACGCATGAAGCCGCAGAGTTGACAGGTTTGGGTGAAGGACCCTACCCTGCTGCTGCGACAGAAGATCCTTCCAAAGGGGCAGCCTGATCGGAGGAGCTATGGCCATGCTCAACAGCTCGGGATACCAAACTCTTCGTGCCCAGTCCGGAGCAACCAGTATTACTTGGGCCCGGTCTTCCCTGATCTACTTCAGAACTCTGGGCAGAAGTGGTATGGTCGGAAAGGCGTACAGGAGGCCTGAATTCCACTTGCAACGAAAAGCGTTGCTGAGCGAGTGCCGCTTTCGAAACTTCAACGCGCAGAACTGCTGACAGTGCGAGTTCTCTACGGAGGCGAACAAGTCTAACCAAGGGTCTTCCCACTGCAGGAAGAGATCTTGTGCCACCTACGGATGGAGACGCCATTCGTGATCGACCACGCATGGTCGGCCGAGTTCGTCTGCTATGGCATTCATGGAGCCTGCCAGGTGTTGAACCACCACGGAAATGCCCTGATGTTCCAGCCAAGTCCAGAGGCAAAGGGCCTCTTGACAAAGGGTCCACAACCCCACTCCGCCTTGTTTGTTGCAATACCAAATTCCGGTGGTGTTGCCTGTGAACACCTGTACTGCTTTCCCTTTGAGAGAGGGAAGGAATGCTTTCAATGCTAGCGAATCGCTCTGAGCTCCAGATGATTGATATGGAGCCCAGATTCCAGCGGAGACCATAGGACTCTGATCTCCCCCTCTCCCATGTGGCCGCCCCATCCCAGGAGTGATGCATCTGCCCTTGACCCAATCCTGATTAGTTAACCACCACTGCAGAGCTCGCGCAGTTCCTTCTGAGATCTGGACCTTGTTGGAGAGATTCCCCTGATGCTGCGCCCACTGGAACTTCAGGTCCCACCGCAGAGCACGCATATGCCGTCTGGCATTTTGAACCAGCAGCATGCAGGAGGCCATGAGGCCCAGCAGCCTCAAAGTCATTCTCACCGAAATCCAGGACAGAGGCTAAAACATCAGTATCATAGCCCGAATATCCTGGACTTGCTTTTCAGGACGATATACCAGAAACTGCACTGTCTCTAGAACAGCTCTGATGAAAGGGAGCGTCTGAGGAGAGTCAGGTGTGACTTCAGTATGTTGATAGTGAACCCCAGTGAATGCAAAACGTTCGCCGTAGTCTGGAGGTGGGAGACGACTGTCTGGGATGAGTTCGCCTTCAACAGCCAATCTTCGAGGAAGGGAAAGACTGGAACCCCTAACCTGTGCAGATGAGCTGCCACCACTAGCATTACTTTCATGAACACCCGAGGGGCAGTGGGAAGGCCAGAGGGGAGCACAGTAAATTGAAGTACTCGTGGCCTACCACAAATAATAGGTAACGTCTGTGAGCTGGTAAGACGGGAATGCAGAAGTATGCGTCTTGCAAGTCCAACGCTACCATCCAGTCTCCGGGATCCAGGGCAGATAGAACCTGAGCCAATGTCAACATTTTGAAATTCTCCTTTTTGAGGAAGAGGTTGAGGGACCAAAGATCTAATATAGGCCGAAGACCTTTGTCCTTTTTCGGCACCAGAAAGTAGCGGGAATAGCAACCACGGCCTAGTTCTGGCAACAGAACCGTCTCTATAGCTCCTTTGGCCAAAAGGCCTTGGACTTCGTCACAGAGAAGCGCCATCTGATCCTCCGCTATCCGATTGTATAAAGGTGGCATGGCTGGAGGAGGTGTCTTGAAGGGGAGGGAGTAGCCACTTTGGACAATTTGGAGGACCCACCTGTCCGAGGTAATGGCTTGCCACTGGGGCAAGTGTTGGAGAATCCTGCCACCAACTGGCTCCTGGTGCACCCGCGGACTAGTAAGGTTTGGAGCCTGAGGAAGGGGCGGGGGTGGACTGGGCGACCCTCTGGCTCCCTGATCCCCTGGGGCATGGGATCCTGCACCTGTGCAGAGGCTGTACAGCATGCACGGGTCGATGGCCAGGGGGGAAAGGATGCAGTTGGGTGCCTCTTCCGTAGCCACGAAAGGGGCGAAAGGCAGACTTCTGGGGTCTAGAAGCGGGAACGAGGCCAAGGGACTGGGCCGTGGCTCGGGAATCCTTAAAGCGCTCGAGCGCCAAGTCCGCCTTGTCTCCGAAAAGACGGTTGCCATCAAAGGGCATGGCTATCAAGAATTGCTGGACATTCCCTGAAAAGCCAGATGTTCTCAGCCAGACGTGGCATCTCAATGCCACCTTTGATGCAACCAATCTGCCTAGAGAGTCAGTCGTATCCAGGCCACAACAAATCCTGAACTTTGCTGCATCCCTCCCATCTGTTACGGCTTGGGAAAGGATAGTCCGGGCCTCCTCCGGTATTCTAGGCAGCACTTGTATGACCAAATCCCAGAGAGTATGGGAACAGCGGCCCAAAAGGCATGCAGTGTTCACAGACCACAGAGCTAGACTGTTGGAAGAAAACAACTTCTTCCCCAAGTTGTCCAGTCTTTTTGATTCCCTATCCGGGGGTGCAGCAGGGAATGAGCCAGATGAAGACGAGGCTTGGATGACAATGCTCTAAGGCGTGGGTGGTGAGGAATTTTGGGTCTTGCGGAGCAGGCCGATGGCAGCGGGCAATCGTCCTATTCACAGGAGCCCCTGTGCTGGGTCTGGAACAAGTAACCAAAAGGATGTCTGTCAGTGCTTCATTAAAGGGAAGATGGGGCTCAGAAGCAGAAGACCCCGGCTGAAGGACATCAGTTAGGATATTAGGCCGAACCGCCACAGTAGGTAGCTCGAGGTCCAGGACCTCAGCCACCCTTCTCACCACCATGGAATAAGAAGCACCTTCCTCCGCAGCCACGCTAGGTGGAGAGAGCATGTCAGTGTCAGGGGAGGGCTCTAGACCGTTTGCATCACCAAAATCCTGCACCCAGTCCATTTGGGGGTCAAGCTGGTATTCTAAAGGGCCCAGTGTACCCTCCATACTCTCCCCGTATCCATACCTACAAGAATAAGGGTCTGGATCAACCCTGGGCCCAAGAGAGCCCATTGATAATGGATTCAGCGTCGATCAATGTCATTCCAGCTCCGGGTCGTCATGCATGAGGATGGAATCGATGTCGATTGTGGGCCTAACTGATATCAGGAGTGTTGACGTATGACCTGACGCCGGGGAAAGTCACCATGGCACGACCAGCGTCGGGACAGATCTGCGATTGGATCTGGAGGGCCCCTCCAGAGCTGTGGCTGAAGCCGACGACTTTGAACCCGAGGGGGCCCCCACCGACTCACCTGTGTCCGAGGGCACAGAAGGTGGGTCGGACTGCCCAAAAATGAGGCTCATTGCCTCATAAAATTCTTTAAGCTGGGCAGGGGTGTCTCCGTCTCCCAGGTAGTTGGGGAACCGCGGAGCCGACCTATATGAAGGCTCCGATGACGGAGGCCTAGAGGTTCGACGCTCTTCCTGCGTTGCGTCGTCCGAGCGACAGGGTGAAGTTGAAGAACGCTTGTCCTTCTTCGACTTCTTCTTTTTGTGACCTGAATGTCCAGATGACTTGGAGGACGAGGAGTGGTGGTGACTCCGCGGCCGATCGAGACCTTCGTCTCGAACGAGACCATGAGTGCTGCGGAGTTGAGTGTTGGGCCCCCATGAGCTTTAGGGTCCGTTCCCTCAAAGCTTTTGGATTAAGGCACCAAAGACACACGAGGTGCGGATCCGTCACCGACATAGTTCGGTGACAGGAGCCGCAGGACTTGAATTCAGTCTTGTGGTACATCCTTCGACGCATCCAAAAACTCGTCAAAAACTTTGACAAAAGTGTTGACGTAGTCAAAAAATGAGTGAGGTAGCTCTTCTCCGGATCTGCGCGTAGGCTGGCGCGGAAAGAAAAGAACTGACGTCAGCATGCCAGGAAGGCGCACATATAAGACCGCGACATCATCACAGTGAACACGATGCTAATGACGCCCGCTGAGTCGACCGAATTCACCTGATGGTGCGCAGAAGTACTGCTCGAAGAAAAATCTCTGGATTCAGTCTGACACCTGGGGAAATTCAAAGGTAAGTAATCTACAACTAGAAGTCTCTATCAGATGTTATCACCATCCAAGAGGTGTTGAGGAGGATATGGTAACACCTTGCTTGGGGAAGTATGTATTGGTAGTACCACAGACAACTTTTTCTTTAGTGGAATCAAAGAAAGTGGCAGAAATTCGTTTTTTTTCTTGACTTTCCGTTGGTAGTTCTTTCATGTACGACATCCTTACCATCAACAGGAGTGTTGGCAGTGTCAGCAGTGGTGGCGTCTACGGGTCTCTTGTCGACTGGCCCAACGTCGATGATTCCGTCATCTTCTCTGTTCTATATATTCTAGCCAAAAGATAGTCGTCGATGATAGCGACGAAGCTGTACCAATCATCGGAGACACCGCTGTGGCAAATGTGGATCTGGCTGTTGCTGTTGTCATCGTGAATAATGAAAACCAGAGGGTCCCTGACACAATACAGTAGCCCCTCCAGGGAAGAATACACTTGATCATAAACAACTGGCTACTATGGATTTAAGCATACTTAGATTAATAATTTCTTTCTTGATATTTCAATAAATGCCTTATAAGTTTAATTACTGGGTGATCAGGTTGTTTCTATTGAAGAATGTTTCACTTTGGCATGTTAGCAGTGCATGCATCTCGTATGGTGGTTGATTCTGTCTTGACACTGGGCTCACTTCTTGGTGTTGTATTAATTTTTGTGTTTTTTGTAATTGTGAATACAAGTCTCGTGAGCCTTATGGATCTGTTTATTTGTTCTTGGAAAAAAATTGCAGATTCTGGCCCGTGTATAAGAAGTGGCATTCACCACTGTCCCCCTACAATCGGAGTTGCCCTGATCAAGGTGGTCACATGATGGAAGTAACACAGAAACGTGCGTTGGCAAAACGTATCTAAGCTTCGTCTAGTCATTTCTTTTGATTTTTGGGGCAAATCACGGGTCAGTATTGTGATTGAAAATGATGAATTAATTAATGATTGTAAGGGTCATTCGATCTCTTGAATCCAATGCTTTTACCTGATTAAGGCCCTCATTCTGACCTTGGCGGTCTTTTCGCAAGACCGCCGAGTTACCGCCGCGGTGAAGACCGCCGACCGCGGCGGTATGCCGCTGTGCGCATTCTGACCGCTGGGAGCGTTCTGCCGGAAAACCGCCAGCAGCCACACTGGCGGTCGGCGGGAAAGTGGAGACTGGTCAACCTCCACCGCCACGCCAGCAGAACACCGCCCACAGAATTACGACCCACATTTCTGTGTGGCGGTCTTCTGTTGGCGGTCACCTCCCCATGGCTCCCGTCGCCTCCCGGAGGACCAACGCACAAGGTAAGTTGATCGTCCGTGAGGGGAGGGGGTGGGGGGGTGTTGTGTGATGTGGGCGTGCATGGGGGTGTGCGTGTGAGTGTGTAGAGGGGGTGTGTGAGTGCGTGTATGCGGGCGGGGGGTGCTGCTGTGTCTATGGGTAATGTGTGCTGTTCGGCAGGTGCGCATGTCTGCATGTATGTGTGCGGGTATGTGTCCCCGTTGTGTATGTGTGTGTAGGGGGTGTGTATATGTGCATGTTGGGGGTGTGTGCATGTCGGGGTGCATGTATGTGCATGTCGGGGTGGGGGTGGGGAGGGGGTTCGTACCACCTCTGGGGGGTGGCAGGGGGGTGGAGGGTGTGGGGGGAGGACTCGGGGGGGCAGTGGGGGGTGGGGGAGACCCCTATCAGTGCCAGGGAAGGAATTCCCTGGCCCCGATAGTGCTTACCGCCATGGTTCGCACGGCGGTTCCCGCCCGCAAGAAACCGCGGCGGTAGGCAGGGTCATAATACCCTTGGCGGTCTTGGGACGACCGCCGGGCCGGAGTGCGCAAACTCCAGCCCGGCGGTCATGACCGCCGTGGCGGTCGGAGTGGAGAAGTGGCGGTCGGTCGCGGCGGGGACCGCCGCGGTCAGAATGCCATTTTTAATACCGCCGGTCTGTTCGCGGTCCGACCGCCGTCTCTCCGCCGACCGCCAGGGTCAGAATGAGGGCCTAAATCTCTTGGAGGAATGCACAGAATTGGTTTGTATTAGTCTATTTGCGCTCTAAACAATTGGTTCTTATGGTAGTATGGTTGAGTCTGGGTGTGAATGACTTTTTATTGGTATGAATAACAGTTTCTTTCTCTGAGGGGGATGGGGCCGTCCGCTTATACTTAGCATTTTGAATATATGTTTATTTTATATTTTGATCTTTTGAAATGTAGAAAATATAGACTGTAATCATGTGTATGTGAAAAATAATAAAGATAGAAAATATAGATTGCATTTATATGTATCAGCAAAATAATAAAGATTACTGTTTATAAAAAAAGGAAAGAAATAATTGAACTCACAAAGCATTTATTGAACTATCAAGAAAGAAATTATCTTTGTATGCTTAAATTCATAGAAGCCTGTTGTTTATGTTTAGCTGTTGTCATCGTGGACAGGGTTGTCGACGAGTGTGTCGACAGTGCTCTCGTTTATGAGGCCCTTTTCGTAGACTCCAAAGGGAATTTCCTAATTTTCGTTGTCGACGGTTAAGGATTGGAAGCACTGTTTGGCGGTGCTTTCTTCATAGATGGAGGAGTAGTCTCTGAGTGAGCCTTTTCTAAGGCCTTTGGTTGATCTCATGCCCAATGAAAGATGTTTAGATTTTTTTAAGTGCCTTTTGTGGTGGTTCCGAGGCTAGTTTCTTCTTGGGTTTAGGCATTTTTAGATAGTGAGAAGCCTGTGAAGAGGCATTACTCTCATCAGAAGGGCACTCTTTCGTTTTTGCAGCCATAGTAATAGCCTACCTTTTCTGTCCTTAAGAGTTTTACGAGTAAAGATGCAACAGATTTTACAATCCCTCACCTTGTGATCCGCATGTAGACCCTATATACACTTCTTGTGTGGGTCATCAATATGAAGTATTTTCTCCCCACAGGTTCTGAAAAGTCCTTTCTTGGTTTGTTGAGATATAGGTGGTCATTACAACCTCGGCAGTCTTTTTGCAAGACCGCCGAGGGACCGCCGTGCTGAAGACCGCCAGTGCAGGCGGTTTTCCGCTTGGCGAATTATGACTGCTGGCAGCCCTCCGTCCTTTTCCGGACGGAGAGCCGCCAGCAGCCATACTGGCGGTCGACGGGGAAGTGGAGGTTGCTCCACCTCCACCGCCCCATCAACAGAACACCGCCCACCGAATGACGTTCCGTGAGTCAGCGTGGCGGTGTTCTGTTGACGGGGTGCTGGCGGCGGAGCAGCCCCCATGGATCCCATCCCCTCCCGGAGGATCAACGGATCAGGTAAGTTGACCGTCTGTTAGGGGAGGGAGGTGGGAGGGTGTTGTGTGCGAGAATGGAGGTGTGCGTGTGAGGATGTAGAGGGGGTGTGTGAGTGCGTGTATGCATGCGGGGGGTGTTGTGTTTGGAAATGTGTGCGTGTCTGTCAGTCTGTATGGATGTGTGTAAGTCTGTATGTGGGTGTGTGTGTATGACTGTGTGTGTGTGGCTGTTGGCATGTTTGGTGATATGTGTGCGGGTATGTGTGTTAGTGGTGTATGCATGCGTGTACGGTGTGTGTCTGGGTTGCGATGTTGGGGGTAGGGGTGGGGAGGGGGGTTCTGCCACTTTTGGGGGGTGGCAGAGGGGTGTGGGGGGAGGAAGCCGGGGTGGGTGGTGGGGGAGACCCCTATTAGTGCCAGGGAAGGAATTCCCTGGCACTGATAGTACTTACTGCCATGGATTTCATGGCGGTTCCCAACCCCATGAAATCCATGGCGGTCACCTGTGTCGTGATACCGCCGGCGGTCTTGTGACGCCCGCTGGGCTGGAGACCCAAGTCTCCAGCCCAGTGGTCGTCTCCGCCCTGGCGGTCGGATCAGAGAAGTTATTACCGCCAGCCTGTTGGGGGTAAGATCGCCACTTCTCCGCCAACCGCCAGGGCCGTAATGAGGGCCATAATGTCCATTCTAAGTCTGCTGTCAATTCACTGAGAAAGAGTAGTAATTGAGCAGAGCTCAGAAAGACTCCTTTTACACGACGCGCAGTAGAAAATCTGAGGGAATCAACCTCTGTTGGGAGCGTTCAGGAGACTGCTGTCGCCCGATTGATTGTAGTTAATGTTTGGTTCTTTTTATTTAAAAAAAAAATAAAAATAAAAAAAACATAGATAGGCTATGACAGTGACAGTCCATTGCCATTAGGGCCTTAGGTAGTTCACCTACTGCTATGTTAAAAGGTACCATGGGATTTCCACCTCGAGGATGGCGAATGATTCAAGCATGTGGATCTATGAAAGATCCAACACTGGAGAAAATGCATATAAACAAATATAGGTATATGTGTGCGTATGTACATAGGTATGGTACATTATAAAAATATTATATATTTAATGATACTTACATGCTAAGTATTGACAAATTTGAAGTAATTAGTCCCTGTTTAAATGTAACAAAGCTTGCCTCCTGTATAAGGACTCCCAAATAACTGCTTCCGTCATGAAAACATCTGGTGTACTGCTACCACAAAGACTTTCAATGTATCGCTTCTGGCGTATAGACTCCTGATGTACGTCTTCCAAAGTATAACATAAGGCTCACAATGTACTGCTTCTAAAGTAAAGAGTCCCAGAGTCCTACTTCACAAGCAGTCCAATGGGAGTCTTTATATAAGAGGTAAAGGTATGACACCAACAAGGCGCTAGCATACCAGGTAATGTGGATCATGTGCTTACTCTCCAGGTAGTCCTTGCAACTTTATCATCTGTGTGTGTTGGACTTCAGTAAATACTAAATATATAGAGGTCTTGACAGGCTCAACAGTAGAGATCCTGCTCAGAGAATATTATAAAAGGGTTACCAGTTGATATGAAATGTTTTTTGGCTTCACCTGTAGGAATTCTAAAATCTAGGGACAATGGTGCAAAATGTGGAAAACTGATTAGGAAAGGTGCACATCTATTGCACACTTTGAGCCAAATACATTCCAGATACTTTACAGGGGCTCTTTCACCAGTACAGATCCAGAAGGTTAAACTAGATGCTTAAGTGTTTGGGGAGAGGAAGAGGCAATGTCTTAGCTACTAGTTTCCTGACGAAAGATCACAACATTATAATGAGACATACAAACTGATCAGCATTATATGATATGAAAGTGCGTGCTCTTAACCCAACAACACTAAAAGAATAAAATGAATCCGAAATTCATATCATTTGACCTGGTTTCACTCAAGGGGCATAAAGTAGGACATTGCATGAGGCATTTGACAATTGGTGCAATGAAGGGATCATATGGCTTCTTGAAGAAGGGGCACTGGTGAGAGTTGGGGTTGAACCAGAATGTGATCCACGTCCTGAGTCTTTGAAAGGATCTATAGGCCTGAAGAGGTGGGAAGATCAGAAGCACCAAGCCCTATCTATTCAGAGGATCAGACTGTGCTAATTATATGCTTGAATATGAACAAGATATGCATGTAGGTGGTCATGCAGCTCTTCCCTTATGCTTCTAAAGATAGGTTTCCCAAACACCAAGAGAGGGAGGGCTTCGGCATCAGACAGGGATGCATTACTGCAATGGTGCCACTGATTCTAGGCTATGCAAAAATCTGTTGGTTTACTGTGTACTGAGATTTATATTTTTGTAAAATTTTAAATAGGTGTTTTTTTTTTTATTGTACAAGGAATACTCACTACAAAATACCTAGAGTTAGATTTTTCAGTTCTTTTTATACTAGAAATGATTAAATGAGTCTCATCATCACAGTGGCAGATATTAGGTCATATATGCTAGTTCTGTACATTAATGCACACAATGAATAGAAACTTCCACATCAAAGGTTCAAATCACAACACAGGCCATTTTATTGAGGCAGACAACATGAGTGATACAAGGAAGAAAATATCAGTTATTAGGGATGAAAGACTATGCAAAATACTGATATGCTCAGGGCACCAGTTTCCAGCAGGGAAAAGCTGAGGTACAGATTGTGAGGCACTTGCAGACACTGGTTACTCCTTAATATTCATTGAAATGCAGTGCACAGGATTGTGTGCTCTGGAGTGCTGCAATGCTTCAAACTGGGTTCACTTAAGCAGCAACAGAACTAAGGGAGATTTTCATGCACAAATAAACGCTGCAACCTTAGGCCTCTCCACGGATAACATTTGCGCATGACAAAAAGTATTTGGAGGCGAAACCAAAAGAAACCTACATAGCAATCTGTGCTCCTTGCTAAAACAGCACAAAGCCAGCTTAGGGTGCAACTTTAACCCTCATCACTGGGCAGCCTGCCTCAGCTCTGCCGCACGAGTGATGTTTTCATGAGCTCTCTGGCAGTGTGAACTGACCATCGCACGTGCAGTGTGATGGCAGCAGCTAATGCTTTACCACGTCCAGCTTCTTCCCTGGCCACTGACCGAGGCGTGCCTTGTGCAACATGAGGACACTGCTAACTTGCTGGAAATCTTTTACGAAGCAGCCTGTGGAGATTCCTGCCCGACCAGGCCTTTTATTGTCAGCACATTTCAAAATCAAATAAAGATCATACTGATGACTTTTTATGATATGTTTTATGCCATGTCAGTGAAATGAAAGGTGGCCAAAAATAGACTGTTTGTACTATGTGTAATAGTAAATACACTTTCACTTACATATTACTACATTGAAAAGGTAAAACTCCTAAAAGTTACCATTCAGTACAGGAAAACTGAGTTCAAATAACAATGCATGGTGTCTTGATTATCCATCAGAGAATCAGCCGACGGAAGGAAAACAAGCCAAACCTGGTAGCTGCCTGTTGCTAAGGTTTAATGGGTAGCTAATGTTCAAGAAGCCACAGGGAGACAAGGGCAGGATGAATGCAAAACAAGATAGCACGCTTGAACTCACCTAGCAACACATCCATCCCAGCTCCGATCGGAGCACAACAGCTGGTCCTTTCTAGCTTGGGAGTAAGAGGTGGGAGGGGCGAATGCTGCAATAAATTTCAGCAGCTACAGCTCGAAGCAACCTCAGTGCAACACCAGCAAGAAAGGAAGAATAAAGTAGTCCCTGAAACCAAGAGCTAAAGAACCTTGGTGTAAATATACTGTACTCAGTCCCTGCTCTGTGGGAAAAATAAAAAAATAAAAAGGAGGGACAAACAGGCAGGATTGACCAGTAGCAAGCAAGGATTTTTAAGGGACGCTGAAACAAACAAATAAAATGGCAATGAGCCCACAACAGTAGTATACTAAAGAATACAGGAGGTCGAATGCTTACGCTCGACTAAAAAAAGAAAGAATCAAGATTCACACAGCTAGAATGCCCTTTAAACTCAAAAAGCAAAAACCAATCACGGCAAAGGTTCAGATTTAATGCGCTATTTATCATGCACAAGCCCTTCCACAGAAAAGAACAGCTAAATCTGCAAAAATCTGGCTGCAGACAAGCAACCTAGAAGAAATTTTAGGCCCATCAATGTTTCTAATCTCTACCCAAGTAAACCAAGAATATTAAAACTTAAAAGAACTGTCCTGAAAAACTGGGTCCCCTCCCATAAATTTTAATCCAACCTTGAGAGGTCAACCAAACTATCACAAGTTCAGGAAAGACCCAAGATAATTTTTCAAGGACACATGTGCCGGATGGGGTACAGACATTACCCCAGGGATCAGACCATATAGTATAATTAGGTACTTCTTAAGTCCTGGTATCTTCCATATTGTGAAGCCTGGCTCTGCTTCTTCCTTTTATGGTTCATCCAAACATCTCTCATCAAATACTCCAGATCGCCACTTTAAGTACCTATGTTCTAGTACCTTCTCATCTGCCTGAAGTTCACAGACAACCATCACCTACATGGTGAAGGGGCTTTAAAGCCATATGCACAAGAGGAATGTGGGGCCAGAGAAGACCACATCAGTTGGAAACCAGCCATATAGAGATTAAGACTGGTTCTCTTGGCGTTCAAGTAATTAAATATTTGTTCTGTAGAACCTTTAGTTCTTTGAATGATAAATGGGGACACTATTTCCTGGATTGAGTAGAAAGCAAATCTCATTTTACGAAAGGAGAAATTTTTGCCAATTTAATTATGCTACTATATTACTGTATGGGATGCAGAGCCTAATAAGAAGGCATGGGGTGTAACTGTCTGCAGACAGAAGGCGCAAACTAAGGAAAATATTACCTACATGCTGTCAGCATAGAAAACATTCCATAAACAGCCAAAACATCTGGAAATCCAGCGAAGATTCTCAGGCTCTTCACATTCACAGATTTTGAAACATATTAACTGACTTACCAGCGTACGGGGAAAAGACTCCCTCTGGAGGCTTAAGGAGATTATCAAGAAGATAATCCTCACTTTCAAAGGCGTAAAGTAAGGAGACACAGGGAGTGTACCATGACTACTCAGATTAGCTATAAAGAGGGGGGGGGGGATTCATGGACAAACATCAAATTTTGCTGTGACAGCACAGATAGGCTCATACTGTAACTGAATACATATTGATCAATTTGTAATAAGAAAGATTATTTCAGAGTCAACATGATTGCTTTCGGCATTGGTAGACTGAAAGAAGCACCACCTGTACTTGTGGTGATTGGTTACTGATTTGCAGCAGTCTCCTAAGCTTCCATCCAGTACCACTTGTCAGTGATGAACCAAATATTCAATTAAAAGACTTTAAAAAAGGACAACCTGTGGGGCTGTAAGTTCAGCTTTGAAGAAATAGTCTAAGTAATACCGTTTGACAAAATCATACTGTTGTCTGTCCAAATGGACAAAAAACAATGAAATGTTCCTGATCAAAACAATCCTTCCTGGAGAACAAAGCAAAATCATGGTTAACTATACCCCAGAATATAGGAACCAGGGGATGTTCACAGAGAACTTTAAATTAAACAGGTAGTTGTTGAGAATTAAATTCAGACTATCTTCAACCAATATTTATCTATATTTGTCTGGTAAATCTACATAAAATGAGGATTATGTTACATTGTAAGCACAGGGTCAAGTTTTGTGTACACACCTGACATTTAGTGCTGTGCTCAGACGTTTACAACTTGTTTTCTTTCAAAGAAGTCTTTTGAGTCACAAGATGCAGTATAGGAAAGTGCCCCTTTTTGGTATGGTTACCCCACCCCCCCCCCACACACACACTTTTTGCCTGATATTGATGCTAACTTGATTGAGAGTGTGCTGGAACCTGCTAACCAGGTCCACGCACAAGTGTTCTTTCCCAAAACTATACCATTGTTTCCACAATTGGCATACCCCTGGCACACAGTTTAGTCCCTTGTAACAGGTACCCAGGGTGCCAACGGCTGCAGCATATAATATGCCACCCTGGGGGATCCCTCACCAAGCACATGCCTCTCAGGGTGACATGCCTACAAACCACTGTCTGTGGCACAGGTAGGTCACCCCTCTCTAGCAGGCTTTACAGCCCTAAAGCAGGGTGCACTATACTACAGGTGAGGCCATAGCTACTAGACCAATATGCCCCTATGGAGTACAAGTCCATTCTTAGACATTGCAAGTGCAGAGTGGCCATATAAATTATATGGGCTGGGAGTTTGTCATTATGAACTTCACAGATCCATAATGGCTTCTCCGAAGTCTGGGAAGTCTGGCATCAAACTTCCTAGCACAATAAAACCACACTGGTGCCAGTGTTGGATTTTTTGAACAGTTCACCCAGAGGGCATCTTAGATATGCCCTCTGTATTTTAGCCAAACCTTTGATGCAGGACTGACCAGTCTGTGCCAGCCTGCCACTTACAGACGTGTTTCTGACCACATGGGGTGAGAGCCTTTGTGCTCTCGGTGACCAGAAACAAAGCCTGCACTGGGTGGAGGTGCTTCACACCTCCCCCTTGCAGGAACTGTAACACCTGGAGGTGAGCCTTAAAGGCTCAGGCCTCTTCTTACGCTGCCTCAGGGCACGCCAGCTAGTGGAGATGCCCGTCTCCCACACAAAGCCTCACTTTTGGCAGCAAGTCCGGTAGGAAAATTAGGGAAAACAAGGAGTGACCACTTCAGCTGGGAACACCTCTAAGGTGTCCAGATCTGAAGAAACCCCCCCTCCTTACAAAATCATCCATCCTGGTTTGGAGAACAGGGACCAACAGGGTTAAGTCTGAGTCCCCCTCGCCAAAGGTAGAGGGCACTGGAAGGGTGTAGTCACCCTCAGGGCAGTACCCCTGTAATGTCCCTAAAGCCAGGTTTTAAGGGCTTTCTTGAACCTAGCTCTTCAAATTTCTGGTGACCTCAAGAACACAACAAGAAGAAAGAACACAGACTGCTAAGCTGACCCCCAACAGAGAAGACTGAAGACACCAACTGACCTGTCTCCAGCTTTTAACACCCTGCTACAAGAAGGCGATGCATCCTGCAGTACCAGCGACCTTTCAAAAGCCTCAAGAGGACTGCCTGCACCCCAGAAGACAGACCAGAACCTCCAGTGGACAGCAGCACTGTCCAAGAAGAAACACCAACAAAGGGCTCCAGAACTGCTTCGGATCAGAGTCTCCTGCCCACTCTGCACCCGACGCCCACGGCCACGGCCAATGTCCAGGTGGTCGAACAGACTAGAGCTGGTCCTAAGGCGAGTCTGACATAGTGTCCACCCTGGGTTGACCCCTCCTGTCCAACATGATGATGCCTGCAGCCTGAATCCAGATGACCCCAACCTGACAGCAACAGAACTGGACGAAGATTCTCAACGCCAAAATGCACCCCTGCAACCCGCAGCACCCTTTGCTTGGGAACCCAACCTTCAGTGCAGCAACGTCTGGCAGACAAAAACCTCCTCCTTCTCCAGCCCTTGGTTTCCCGGAACCGATGCTGTGTTTGCATCCTGCACCCGGCACCCCTGCGCCACTGAGGGTGTGTATTGGTGCCCCCCAGTGCTCCTCTAAACCCCTCAGGTCTGCCCTCCGTAGACACGGGTACGTACCTGCAAAGCAGGCCTGATTCAGAGTGTTCGCAGTCTCCATAGGAGACCATGTTAAATCAACTTCAACTTTGACCTCTGCACCCGGCCAGCCCGGTGGAGAAGTGCAGCACAATGGTTAGGGCGGCAGACCCTGATGCGGAGATCTGGCCCGGGACCAGGGTTCAATTCCCACCTCGGTGGGTCTTGGGCTCAATTCCCTTGGACCGGATAATTCTCGCCTCAGAGCCTAATCTAATTGATGGGTCACACTCTCTAACTCTGAGCAATAGCTTGCTTAATCTCCACAACAGCCCTCACAGCGCTTGGATGCCTGGCTTCACCCTGGGGCTGTCCAGGAGTGGGTGCCTCACAGGGAAAAGCCAGGAGGGGTTCCACAGCGTTATGTGTACAGCGCCTTGAGACCCTAACGGGTGAGTAGTGCGCTATACAAGTGTGAAGTTTACAGTTTTACAACCCCATGTTGCTGGTGGTGGGTGCTTGGGGCTAACTTGAACCCCAAACTGTGGACATCCTAAACCCCAGAGAATGGAACTTTAAGTCTTGTACTAACTTCAAAACTGTGCTAACTTTTCTCCCTCCCCAGAACTGTCTTTGAAAATTGCACTGTTGACTTTTGAAACAGATTATTGCTATTTATTTGAAAACCGTATAACTTGCCCATTTGAAACAGAGTGGCATTGACACATATGTTGGATACCTACTTGCAAATGTACTCACCTGCAACGTTGATGATAATGCAAACACATCTAACTTTGGTGTTCCCCAAATTTGGAAGTACCTGTGAAGGACCTATGGATGGACTTACCACTGTGTACTTGTTGCTCTGTCTTATATAGGTGGTCTGCAAAGTTGTTGTATACTCCCAGGAGATATTCTGCCAGGAGTTGAATGTGGTGTTGTAATGCCTATGTCCATATCTGCTGCGCTAAATGAGACAGCAGTAGGGAATGAGTGCCTCCCTGTTTTTGTATGTAATACATCACTGTCATATTATTCATTTTTATAAAGACTACCTTGTAACGAATGTATGATTGAAAGGCCTTACGCGCCAACTGCATTGCAAGGAGCTCTAGAAAACTCATGTAATGAGTTCTTTGTTGAACAGTCCATACTCCTTGTACTGTCATTTCTAACACGTGTGCCCACCCGCCCATGAGCATCTATGTTAATGGTCACCGGCGGAAGTTATCCCTTGAAAGCCGTTCCCTGCGGAAGATACCATAGATCCTCCAGACTGCTCTCCATTTGTTACCATTGTGACACTAGGCACTCCTGTAAGGGGCACATGTGCAGTCTTGCGTGGGGTACAATGGCTATGCAAGAGACCATCATGCCTAGTTGATGCATCACCATTGTGTCTGGCATGCAATGCTTTGGCTGGGGGGGAAAAAAAACAAATCTGTTGGTTCTGGAAATGCAGAACTCTCTGGGCACTGGAGTAGGCTTTGGCTGTGACAGTGTTGAGAACAGCCACCCACTAGGGTTGAATCTCAAGTGGTTCCAGATGTGACTTTGTCCCACTTATCGTGCAGCCCAATCTGTGGAGCAGGGAGATAGTGACTTGTGTTTCCTATACACATCTATCCATTTCTGCAGTCTTTATCAACCGATTGTCCAGGTGAGGTGAATCCTAAAACTGCTAGGTATTTTGGGATACCCTCTGTCACTTCGAAGGGCAACCATGAACCTCTGTCACTTGCAGCAAGCTAGGTTGATGGGAATATGGAAATATTCATCTTTGAGGTAGAGGGCTGTAATGAACTCGCCTTCCTTCAAAAGTGGGATTATAGCTTCAAGGGTCAGCATACGAAAATGTTTCAAAAGGATATATCAATTGAATGGCCTGAGGTCTAAAATAGGCTGTAGTGTCCCATCCTTTGAAATTAAGAAGTATAGTGAATACACTCCTCTGCCCTGATACATTTTTGTAACTGTTTCCAACTTTGCCAACAAGTGCCTCTACTTCTTCCTTCAGAAGATGTAAGTGTTGTGGACAGAGGATGTGTCTGCGTGGAGAAATGTTTGGTTGGGTTGATAGGAGTTCAAGAGAGTAGCCATGCTCTACTATTGACAGTACAGACGTAATGTCTGCCCACTCTAACTGGAAGCTCAGAAGTCTTCTTCCCCGACACGTTAGGTGGCTTGAGGGGAGCAAGGGGATTCATTGTTTGATCATAGAAGTGGTGTCTTTAGTTGGCATTCCTCTGCCTTTCCCACTGTGTCCATTTCCCTTGAATGAGTCCCTATCAAAACCCTTTCCTCTCTGATGTTGACAGGCCTGCTGCTGTCGCTGGTAGGATTGGTCCTGATCTGTGGTGGATGCTTTACTTCCAGCCCTTCCCTGTTGCTTCCGAAAGGACTGATGCAAGGTGACTGCAGCGCACCCATAGCTTTTGGTGTTGCTGTGCCCATTTTGATATTTTCTAACCTCTCATCAAACTTGGGTCCAGAGAGACGATCTCCATCAAAAGGCACATTCGGAAGGTGTCGCTGCACCTCAGGTTTGAATCCCGACTTAGTCTGCCAAGCGTGTCTGCATAGTAGGATAACACAGTTGATACCCCTTGCTGAAGTGTCAGCAGGTTCCAGTGCACATCCAATGGTCACATTAGATAGAAGTTTCCACTCTGCGAAAAAGTCTTCCCCTTTTTTGTTACAATCATCTGGGAGGTGCTGGAGGAGATCTGCCATCTCATCCTATTGTGCCCGGTTGTATAACAAGAGCAGCCCTATAGCACTGGCAATGCACCAATGGTTGGCATTACCTACAGCCAACCTCTTCCCTGTAGCCTCAATCCGATTACTATCCTTATTAAGAGGAGGTGCATCTTCTGTCGCTTATACTACTGCACATTTCTGTGCAGTACACACCACTAGGGAATCTGGGATTGGGTGTCCCTGATGTAGAGCATGTCTGAAGGGAAAGCTTTATACTTCCTCTCTACCCTAGGGGTTAGTACCCAAATTTTACCTGTTCTTGAAAATCTCTATGGATAGTTTCAGCTTTGGCTTTATCATTGCTCGACTTCGGACAGATTTTTCTGTTTTCAATAAAGTCTCCACTAAGAAGTCCTCCTCAGGTGTGACATGCTTTTCTACATTATGGTATGCTGCAGCTCTCTGTATAACAATATAATAACTGGTGCGGTCACCTGGCAGGGATGGTTAAATAGTAAGTTTGCCAGTTTGTGGATCAACTGTTCTCTGGTGCGCATCAAGGACCCTTTGCAGTCGCTCAAGGATAGGGCCTTCTGGGTTCTCGGGTGCGACTTTCAGAGTTGATAAAATGTCCTTGTAAAGGCTTTTTGATTGTCTCTTCAGAGACTTTTCTTTCTGCACCAATGCTTTTGGTGTCAATGATTTCGAAGCTGTAGGCTTAGATGCTGCAACTTTAAGCGGCAAAGGTGTCAGTGAGGCATGGCTTCTGAAGATGTGAGATTTTGGTGCCTCAGCACCATATTGTGGACAGGGGCATGATGAGGCTAGAGAGGCCTTTCATCCTTTCTAGTCTCCGAAGCCTTCTCTCGATGTCAAGAGGAATGACTTGGTCACTTGCAGAACACTAAGACCTGTGCCTCTGAAAGGACTGCTGGGCCGATCCGATCTGCTCTAGGATGCAGCTCAACCTGTGGAGTTGTCTTTGTCTTTAGGCCCATGGATGTCTCCGGCTCGAGAATCTGGGCTTCCTTGAACAGGGATAGAAGGCTGCCCCTCTTCATCACTGACTCCGGTGTCACTGTTATAGTCCCAGGATGCAACATAGAGTGGGCTGCCTGTTGAGTTGTCCTCTTCATATTCGCCTTCCTCTTCAGCACCAATAATCTCCTGTCCTTCCAGCACCTCCTGTTTATCAGTGGTCTCCATGCTATGGGCAAGGAGACGTGTACGGTGGCATCTTAAAGTGTTTTTGATGTGAACTGTTGACACATTGCACAGTCCTGGTCATTGTGTTCTGGACAGAGATACATATTGTACAACAGGTGTGAGTCATTGTGAGGGTAAATACAGTATCATTGTGGGCACCTTCATAATGGGATCTGTCCTGTCATCCCACCTGGAACCCACTCTGTTCCCCATGGAAGACACCACGTGCCCATAGTTGATATTTGGTCACAAATGCCCAGGCCACGTCGAGGGGTAGATGCTCGACGACGTCAGCTTTTTCCTCTTAGGTAGACCTCGAGAAGGGGCATTGACAGTGAGCTTCAGTACACCAGAACGGCAAGGTAAAACAATCTGGAGATCGAGCCGATGAGTATGCACATTACCCTCAATAGGAGTCAGCACTGGATGTCGTGACTTGAAAGACTTCTTTGAAGAAAAACAAGTGGTAAAAGTTGGAGCCCAAAACTAGATGGCTGGAGTGTGCACAGTATGCGTTTCTACATCCACACATGGTACGAATACAGATTATTTTTTATCTAATCTAAAATACTGATGTTTCTAGAAGCAACAGTACTTTTAAGAACTGAGAGAAGAAAGCCAGATTGATGAATAAGATGTATACCTACAGTAACTTTTCCCAGGTTTGATGAAACACATGAAAGTGCAAAGTACCATTCCTCTAGCTGTTTGAGGCCATAAATTATCAAACTGCGCGGGTAGTTTCTTCCAAGATCTCTTCTAGCAATGCCCGACCAGAACTGCTGAAAGAAAGCTTTAGGGCTTACCAAAATGGCTCTAAAGAGTGGTACATAGCAAAGGGGACAGAAAGCTCACAATGGGTTTGTATGCAGCCAGAGATTGGGGTTAAATAGGTAGTACAATTTTCAGACGGTGGTGCATCCCTCTTGATTACTAACTCACTGACGCTATGAGACAGTCACAGAAACAATGGTGATGTAAGAAAGGACACTGGCAAACAAACACTGATGCTTGATTGATATAGATTCGGGATAAATCCTGTACACAAAGCTAGCTGCTTTAGTTACAAGTGAAAGCACACACTTTAGGTAGACAGCTGAAGAAGAATAAAATGCGTCAACAAATGTGTCCCTTACTGTTAACACAACATTTTTTACACTAGTTAAAAGGACCCTTTACTAAAGTAATTCGCCACAAGGACTACGTTTAGTTATGACTATCAGTTTTAACCACAGAAAAAAAACACGACAGTAGTGCAGTCCCTATCATTTTCCTCTTCATTATTGCACAAAATAGACAAATAATTAAAACAGCAAAAGTTCTATACTATTAACATGTATCCTATGGAAGAGAGAAAGCATTATTTTTGCCAGATCATCAGTCACCAACAAAATAAGACGAACTAAACTGAGTTGGCTTATGTGTCTATGCTGTAACATCAGGTGTGACACTCACAGTCAGTAAAGGCTCTTAGCCAACACTATTTGTCTAAGACTTTCCCTTTGCGTTCTCCATTGCAAGTATGTGCTTGTTAGGTCCAGTATGTAAAGTGTTGTCGACTAAGAAGTCTATTCACAGCTGAAGAAATAACAATTGTGTTAACTTGGTACCTGTCCAGAGTCCTGCATTCATGTAGCAAACATGGCTCCCATAAAGTCTCTTTCCTCGTTACTTACATTAAACATGAAAGGCAAAACAAGTTTCTTAAACAATTATTTAAAAAAACAAAAACCTAGTAAAGCAGACCCCAATTCTAGGCACGTATCTAGAAAAACACGAAAAATTGAATACGGTGTTGTTCAACATTAGTGTATAATGATTTGCAACAGGTGTTCAAAAAAGTAACGTTTCTTGTGTTTTAGATTTAACAAACTCATATAGATTACTAAGCCTGTCGCTTAACATTCAACATTGGAAATGTTTTGGATACTGGCTAATTCAAATATTACACCTGACATTTAGCGCTGGTCTGCATAAAGAACCTGACATTTGCGTCACCTAATCTTTCTTTAGCTGATAATACTACACTTTGAAAATGAAATAGGTGAGAAACTAACGGTGCAATTCATGATTAGTAAATATTGCTTCAAGAAAATAACAGTTTGCGTCTGTCATTACCCACAGTACAGATTGGGTTGACTATTCTCCCTGACGAATAGAGTATTTACTGACAAGAACCTGTTTAAATAAAGAGGCGTGCAGCATTAGGTTTGGGAAAAAACCCAGATGCACATATACGTCTGTTATTGCGTTCAAGTGTTCGCGGTTTCTTTAGAGCACTACAAATTTGGTGTACATTGCTTTCAGTAAAAAAATACAGGTGAATGAGATATGTAATAATAATAACGCTTTGTAATTACACGTGCTACGTACAAAAATATACTTGAGCGAGATGGATGATTGCAGCTGGGAATAGGCGCGCTTTATAAGAATTGATCATATCATATCACAAAATATGCATAATACCCAAATAACAAGGACCAGCCAAAGATTTATAGACGATATAAACTGTCTCAATTTATATTTTAGTTCTGCGTTTTTAAAGCAACACTTTTAACAATAAAACCTGGAAAAAAGGGAAAGTACAACGGAAGCAAAGTTATTCCTTCAACAGGGTTAAAATGATTGTTAATATGGTACAGCTTAACGGGAACGTGACAGAATCACTGCTCAAAAATAAAAGGGCGATTAACTAACTGTAAACCATAACAATACAATGAGACCGAAAGCATGACATTACAAAACCTTCAGTTGATTAACTGAATGTAATTCATCTTTCGTCGACAGGATTAGACTTTACAGTGAAGACAAATTTCAGAACTAATTAGCACGAAGGTTTCCGTTAAACATTATATTAAGCTTTGTTTAAAGGTAGACTGCATGATAAAAAATATATTTATTCCCTTTTCTTTCACAGGATTTACATGTGCAGTAATTGCATTTGTACTAGTTTCTAGGAAGAAATCCATCATTCACGATACATCTGATGGTCGGTGTACTCGAAATGACCTTCGGTATAATTCCTTAAAGCGTTCTTCATCTTGACTGAAATTAATTATGCAAGATATGAACTTAAATTATATATAAAAAAAACATGCAGCATATGTACAAAGGCAGAGTTTTAAAAAATAGCTTCATATAGACGAACATCTACTCCGATATATCGCATGTTGAAGAATATAAAAGTTGTAATTTCTAGAAAAAGATTTCAGAGACTGGTAATGAATTCTGGAAAATTATTTCCAATAGAAAATAGACTGTTTTGATGGAGGTCTAGTCAATGAAGAAAAAAAAAATCAAAAATCACTTGTCAAGTAAATGTTGATTGTAAACCGTAGATACCTATGGAGTGCTTTCCTAAATTATGAAACATTTCACAAAAATGTTGGATTGCCATAAGTATTTCAAGAGTCCTTCCAAAAGTTAATATTAATTGTGTAACAGTAAAAAAAGGGGACTATGTACAACACTTAATTTTAAATACTTCCCACAAGGCCAAAGTGTCCAAGGTAATAGCCTTTCTTTTGTTACAAGAAATTCATCAGAGCGCATGGTTTGAGTCCATTTCTCAAGCCGAAGTCCCTCTTTTATGCTTGCAACATAAGGTTAATTGCCATCAAGTGCACAGTTCAGGGTTGCATTGAAAAATATAAAGACAAATGGGCAGGTGTCCTGATTAAACAGCTTCTTGATTAGTCTGAATTCGTGTCATGGCCTCCAGTTTCCGCCTATAAGCTTCTGCTTCCTGTTCTTTTTTTAAAAGCTGTTGTCGATACTTGTGTGCTTCTCTGTTAGCTTCATCCAATTGTTTCTGTAAAGATTCTCTCTCCTAAAAACAATGGAAAGGTTTCAATCAGCTAAGATTTAGTTGCATTTAAAATATAAGGTACTTATCTAAAGATACATATGACAGAGACATTTATCAAAGGAAATTGCGGGCTATCATGCACAGCTGATTATCAGAAAAAAAGACAAAACAAAAACTATTCAGGTAAAAAAAATAAAAAAAATAAAGCCATTAATACACCAGTTAGTGGTTGATGTTCTCTCAGAAAAAATATCTTCAAATTACTTTTATTTACCTGAGAGAACTCTTGAGTATTCACAATATAGATTTCTGACCCAGAAGTTTCTGGAATCTGGCAGATCAAAGAAAAAAAGTTAAAAAAACAAAAAAAAAAACAGGCTTTAACTTTCCTAACCTTTAGGACTGATTATTTTCTTCTGAAAACAGAAGTGAACAAGGTACAACATTTCTTGTATGCGCAAAACATTTTCAGTGTTAAATAACACATCACAATTACAGGAAGTTTCAGTTAATACTACCTAGTTACACAGCATATCAGTACACTATGGAACATTTAGGGGGAAAACCGAGATGAAAACCAACTCTAACACTGCATTACGACATTCCTATTGTTTGTAGTTAAAATCCAATTATTGAGAATTCGAGTTAAAAACATTGTTATGCTTTGCCAATCATTGTAAGCATACTAGTCTACCCTCCATCAACCAAAATATCTTGAAACAAGTAAACCACCAACATACATATGCCATGCTCAGGTTGTGCAAAAATAGACTACTTTCATTTAGATCAATGCCATTCTCACCGAGAATATTTAGAGCTTTGTGATTGAAGAAAGATGCATAAACAGTGAAATAATTCTCAGGAAAATTTAACCTGCAATACATACGGAGTAAATACTTGACAAATGAAATACAGTAACTTGTATAACATTTATTTATGCACATATTTATTATTTAAACGACATGGAGCATGATGTAGTCTCAGATCAGAATGAAACAGTAGCGGTCATCCGGTGTTGCAGATAGTTTGCACAGGACACAAGACAGCCAACTATGTCCAGGCAACGTTAACCTTCCAAAGCTGCCACAAGTTATAAGGGAAAGGCCTTTGGACCTTGTTGGATTTGACTCTTTCTGCAGTGTCACCCCCCCAAATCTGACTTACCCATCCTATTTTTGCTGAATTCGTTTTAGGGTGGCCTTAGGACTCACTGCTTATCAGTGCTAAAGTTCTTGTGCTCACTCCCTAAAACATGGTAAAATTGGCTTACATCACATTGGCATATTTAATTTACTTAAAGTCCTTAGTAAAGTGGTATATCACATACCCAGGGCTGGTAAACTAAATGCTACTAGTGGGCCTGCAGCATCTATTGTGTCATCTTCTAAAGTAGCACCTTAAAACATGTCTCGGGCCTGCCATTGCAGGCTATTAGAAGTTTTGAACTGCCAATTCAAGTTGGCAAAATAACTCCCTTGCCAAGCCTTAAACTCTTGTTTTACTACATACAAGTGGCCCGTAAGGTAGACTCTATACAGCCCATTAGGCACAATGCAATATAATTGAAAAGTTGGACATGTACGTTTGAGTTTTACATGTCCTGGTAATGAAAAAAATGTTAACGTTGGATTGAGAGCAAGTAGAAAAGTCATATTGTAATTTAAAATCCTCTTAATGGAAAAGTTAGATTTTAAATCACAGTTTTGAAAATGGCACTTTTAGAAAGTTGGAATTTTCCCACCCTATTTGGTGCCTGCGTTTTTTTTCTGGGTAACATGACTAAGTGTAGTTGGCTATTTTATATTCCTCCCAAACAGCCACACAATAGAGGGATTAAGTGTACCTGCCTGGATGGGCCATCTCAGGCAGGATGGGGGGGGACAGGGTTTGCCCTGGGGTGTGTCCTGCCTTCACACAAAGAACTTCACACTAGTCACACTAGTCCATTGTGCCTGTAGCCAGGCTGGATTTAGGGTAGGGAGGCAGGAAATTCCAGGCACTTCTGAAAGGGGTACTTCTAGAAACTTTACTTCTAGAAATGTCTCCTACTTCAAAGGGGGCACACCAGGTATAAATATAGGGCCTTTAGAACCACTCTTTAGCACATTCCTGGACCTGTGGATACTACAGAGGAAGGACATCCTGCTGCCTTTCTGCTGCATGAGGCCAGTCCTGCTTGCTGAGAAGGAAGATGGGACCTTCTCTTTTTATCCCAGGCTCAAATGACTCCAAGGATCAGGCCATAGGGACACAACAAGCTCCAGTGGCCCCTCTGCAACTGACCTGCTGCAACTGGACCTGCCTGAGCCATGCTGGCCTCTGCTGGAGTGAGTTCTTCATCTCCAAGAAAAATTGAGATCCTGGAGTTTTGGGCTGTTCACAACCGCAAACGGACCAGTTCATGCCAAGTTCTTGCCGCCTGCCAATGCGAAGCTCTGGTGGACCTGACTCGTCAAGTTACAGCAACTGCCAGCAACTGAGATCTTCATTTCACGCTACAGCATCAAAAGCCCGCTGTGACTGCCAACGTGAATCTCCAGCAACGACCACCCACAATGCTCGCTAGGACCTTAACTCTACAATTCCAGTCCACGACGCCCGGCCTGCTCTTCACTCTACAGCAACAACCATCCATGATGCTCTCCCTGCTCCTCGTGGCCTCTTTTACCACAAAGGGAACACTGCGCTGGAATTTCTAAGGTAACTTTTTTTCAGCAGGTCTAACCTGGTCCCTGTATGAGACCTGCGCTCCACCGCAGCCGGCCTGAACTTGTAACTTTCACCTGCTGTCACAACCAGATAGCCGCAAATGGCGCTTTGTGCTTTAGGTGCTATGCTTACCTTACAACTGATGGTAGATATAGGTGGGCTTGAAGGCCACTACTTAGGAGCAATATGATCTCTCTGCCTGCTCCAATGGGTTTACCCTGGCTTGACTGGGCAACAACTGCACAGAAAGAGGGCCACTGTAGCCTGAATCCCGCAGTGCCTCTTTTTGCAGCAGGCCACATCCAAAGGGGAGTTATCTTGACTGGTTACAGAGGCCGGTGAAATTTCCAGCGAAGCTTACACATAACAAAGAACATCAAACCCTGTGTGCCTGATTTACATTTCTGGGCTTGCCAAAACACCAAGACTATCTGCAAATGAGCTGCATCTTTGAAGTTCTCTAGGCTTACTCACTTTAGGGACCTAGTTCAAGATGGGCAACTCCTTAAATTTTACTTGGCTGTTGACCAATTCAGCATCCACAAGGGCCAATTCCTGACCTACAGAGTCTTGACTAACATGTTTTGCGCTTACTGGGGCATTACAGCAGAACAGCTGCATACCCTGCTCCTGTGCATGTGCTATTCACGATGAACAAGGGCCGCCACCCCATCACCTGGCAGGATTGAGCCTTGAGAGACCACACACAGGTGTCACCGAGTATGCTCCAAGAGGATTGGGAGATTGTTCTTGAGTACTCACATTCTGTTTTCCTGCAACAGCTGATTCAAAAGTATCCAATTTTTTTTATACGCATATGGCGTAAGTTACCCCTGAGAAGCTTAAATTAATCAATCATGATGCCAGGCATTCATGTCCTTTTGCTAACGGTCTCCAAGTGGATGTTCAGCACATGCTATGGAACTGTCCCTCCCTACCTTACTACTGGAGAAGTTTAATAGACACTTTTGCCTGTAGCCAACTACCAAAGCCTTGAAAACTGGGTGCATGTGTGTTAGGGCTCTTTAAAAGTACCCAGGAAAACGAAGTAGCTGTCTGCTGCACTGACTTGGACCTATCAGTACCTAAGTATACAGTTACTATGACATGGCGAGGGAACATGCCTCACTCGGCGACTTCTTAGCACTATCCCTTACTAAGATGGGCTAAAGCCAAAAGTAAGGCATCAAGGCGCTAAGAGGGGGCTTCGCAGCACTCTATATTTACTGATGGGACAACATATTACTCCAGCTTTTAAACGTTAAAAAGGTGCTTGGCCAACCACCGGACAAGATGGCCACTCTCTAGTGCGGCTCTGATCCCCTGATTAATTTAGTACTCGCAATATCTGCTACTCCATTCAACCCGTGGGCATAAGGACTCGGTACGGGATCCAGGAAAGCCCAAGGAACCGGCTGTGCTGTACCAACTCATGTGTTGCAAGAAGAAACTTGATGCGGCCTGCTGCGTCGGGAAGCCAGGCCCGGTGTCTACATTACATCCCGGCGGCGCCACATGGCAGCTGTGTGTCGCTGGCAGCCGCCAACACCGCCCTTTGCCACAGCAGGTGGAACGGGGTGAACCGCGGAAAAAACATGGGGACAGACACTCCCTGTGGAGGGCTGTGCAGACGACTGGGTGGGCCCTCCTCCATACCTGAGATGGTGTGGGGTGCTCCGCTCTGATGGTGACGACATGCCACACACGGCAGCTGGGCATAACTGATTTAAGAGACGGGCCCGCAGCTGGCACAGGCAAGCTAACCCTGTGAGAGCCCTCCTGACCCCCGCTGATATAGTGAACAGACTCACACGTGATGACAGGACATCAAGAGTTGTAGCCTACTCCATCATGTGCTGTCACTGCGGCCGCACTGGACGGCCCTCTGGTTTTATTGCACACACTTTCCCAGCTACTACACAGACGGTGAATAAAACTTTCACTATATCCTGTAGCCAGGCTGGATTTAGGGTAGGGAGGCAGGAAATTCCAGGCACTTCTGAAAGGGGTACTTCTAGAAACTTTACTTCTAGAAATGTCTCCTACTTCAAAGGGGGCACACCAGGTATAAATATAGGGCCTTTAGAACCACTCTTTAGCACATTCCTGGACCTGTGGATACTACAGAGGAAGGACATCCTGCTGCCTTTCTGCTGCATGAGGCCAGTCCTGCTTGCTGAGAAGGAAGATGGGACCTTCTCTTTTTATCCCAGGCTCAAATGACTCCAAGGATCAGGCCATAGGGACACAACAAGCTCCAGTGGCCCCTCTGCAACTGACCTGCTGCAACTGGACCTGCCTGAGCCATGCTGGCCTCTGCTGGAGTGAGTTCTTCATCTCCAAGAAAAATTGAGATCCTGGAGTTTTGGGCTGTTCACAACCGCAAACGGACCAGTTCATGCCAAGTTCTTGCCGCCTGCCAATGCGAAGCTCTGGTGGACCTGACTCGTCAAGTTACAGCAACTGCCAGCAACTGAGATCTTCATTTCACGCTACAGCATCAAAAGCCCGCTGTGACTGCCAACGTGAATCTCCAGCAACGACCACCCACAATGCTCGCTAGGACCTTAACTCTACAATTCCAGTCCACGACGCCCGGCCTGCTCTTCACTCTACAGCAACAACCATCCATGATGCTCTACCTGCTCCTCGTGGCCTCCTTTACCACAAAGGGAACACTGCGCTGGAATTTCTAAGGTAACTTTTTTTCAGCAGGTCTAACCTGGTCCCTGTATGAGACCTGCGCTCCACCGCAGCCGGCCTGAACTTGTAACTTTCACCTGCTGTCACAACCAGATAGCCGCAAATGGCGCTTTGTGCTTTAGGTGCTATGCTTACCTTACAACTGATGGTAGATATAGGTGGGCTTGAAGGCCACTACTTAGGAGCAATATGATCTCTCTGCCTGCTCCAATGGGTTTACCCTGGCTTGACTGGGCAACAACTGCACAGAAAGAGGGCCACTGTAGCCTGAATCCCGCAGTGCCTCTTTTTGCAGCAGGCCACATCCAAAGGGGAGTTATCTTGACTGGTTACAGAGGCCGGTGAAATTTCCAGCGAAGCTTACACATAACAAAGAACATCAAACCCTGTGTGCCTGATTTACATTTCTGGGCTTGCCAAAACACCAAGACTATCTGCAAATGAGCTGCATCTTTGAAGTTCTCTAGGCTTACTCACTTTAGGGACCTAGTTCAAGATGGGCAACTCCTTAAATTTTACTTGGCTGTTGACCAGTACAGCATCCACAAGGGCCAATTCCTGACCTACAGAGTCTTGACTAACATGTTTTGCGCTTACTGGGGCATTACAGCAGAACAGCTGCATACCCTGCTCCTGTGCATGTGCTATTCACGATGAACAAGGGCCGCCACCCCATCACCTGGCAGGATTGAGCCTTGAGAGACCACACACAGGTGTCACCGAGTATGCTCCAAGAGGATTGGGAGATTGTTCTTGAGTACTCACATTCTGTTTTCCTGCAACAGCTGATTCAAAAGTATCCAATTTTTTTTATACGCATATGGCGTAAGTTACCCCCGAGAAGCTTAAATTAATCAATCATGATGCCAGGCATTCATGTCCTTTTGCTAACGGTCTCCAAGTGGATGTTCAGCACATGCTATGGAACTGTCCCTCCCTACCTTACTACTGGAGAAGTTTAATAGACACTTTTGCCTGTAGCCAACTACCAAAGCCTTGAAAACTGGGTGCATGTGTGTTAGGGCTCTTTAAAAGTACCCAGGAAAACGAAGTAGCTGTCTGCTGCACTGACTTGGACCTATCAGTACCTAAGTATACAGTTACTATGACATGGCGAGGGAACATGCCTCACTCGGCGACTTCTTAGCACTATCCCTTACTAAGATGGGCTAAAGCCAAAAGTAAGGCATCAAGGTGCTAAGAGGGGGCTTCGCAGCACTCTATATTTACTGATGGGACAACATATTACTCCAGCTTTTAAACGTTAAAAAGGTGCTTGGCCAACCACCGGACAAGATGGCCACTCTCTAGTGCGGCTCTGATCCCCTGATTAATTTAGTACTCGCAATATCTGCTACTCCATTCAACCTGTGGGCATAAGGACTCGGTACGGGATCCAGGAAAGCCCAAGGAACCGGCTGTGCTGTACCAACTCATGTGTTGCAAGAAGAAACTTGATGCGGCCTGCTGCGTCGGGAAGCCAGGCCCGGTGTCTACATTACATCCCGGCGGCGCCACATGGCAGCTGTGTGTCGCTGGCAGCCGCCAACACCGCCCTTTGCCACAGCAGGTAGAACGGGGTGAACCGCGGAAAAAACATGGGGACAGACACTCCCTGTGGAGGGCTGTGCAGACGACTGGGTGGGCCCTCCTCCATACCTGAGATGGTGTGGGGTGCTCCGCTCTGATGGTGACGACATGCCACACACGGCAGCTGGGCATAACTGATTTAAGAGACGGGCCCGCAGCTGGCACAGGCAAGCTAACCCTGTGAGAGCCCTCCTGACCCCCGCTGATATAGTGAACAGACTCACACGTGATGACAGGACATCAAGAGTTGTAGCCTACTCCATCATGTGCTGTCACTGCGGCCGCACTGGACGGCCCTCTGGTTTTATTGCACACACTTTCCCCGCTACTACACAGACGGTGAATAAAACTTTCACTATATCCTCATAATAACACTAACACTGCATCCAGAAGGCAGTCGGATCGCGAAGACAGTGCACCACTACTTGCGCCGCTTAGACAGTCACCCATCCTTTCTTCTTCGAGGTAAACACCTGAGCTACACTGCGTGGGATACATCTCCTGGGGGAGTGGTGAACAGTGCAGCTGGGAAACCAACAGGCCACTGGGGGAGTCTGAGAACCCTCTGGGCTGGCAGTTGTGAGCACTGCTGCACCACCCGCTTCCAACTGCTTCTTCACCACCTAAGGTAAACGACATATAGAAACAAGTGACTGGAAGTACACCCATTACTGGAGGCGGGAGGGGGGGGCTGGGAGACATGCTGTCCATCAATCCAAGCTAGACAAGTACACACTCCCGAGCGAGATCCCTGAAGTGGGAGCATCACTGGAGCCCACTATGACAACTTCATATCGAATTCTGCCTGAGCCAGGACCCCTCAGGCTTCAAGATATTATGGAAGCTATACAGGGGGTCCGTACCTCCCTAGAAACCAGTATTGACTCAGTAACAACAGAGCTATCACTGCTGAAAACAGACCTGCAGAATATGGCCACCTGAGTGAAACAAGTGGAAGAATCTACCGCCTCCCCTCAAGTGACACAGATGCTAAAAACTCAGGTGAATGAACTGCAAGTCCTGACTACCAATCTACAAGCTTGGTTAAACGACTATGCAGGCCGATTGTGTAGAAACAACATTCACATTATAGGGGTGCCCGAACATGCAGAGGAGCACGCAGTCGACCTGTTTGTCGAAGATCTTATCCTTAAGGAACTACAGCCACAAGGTCTCTCAAAGTTTTCCTCAATGGAGCGCGCTCATCCGGTCCCTGGAGCGGCCCTAGGAGGTTTAATTTTCAGGATCGTGATGCGATTTTGCAGACAGCTCACAGAGACCCTCACCCTTCCCCCCCAGTCCTGTATGAAAACACAATTATAACCTTTTTCAGGGTTAGTCTGTTAGTCTGGTTAGTCTGTCTTGCAACAATCTGCCCCTAAAAGGTGCAGTGCAGCAGCCGGACTGCACAATCTTGTTGTCCTGCATGGAGCAGCGAGTGCATGGTAAAAGCTTTCCTTTATGAGAGGCATACACAGGGGGTACTGAACTTTGATAACAGCTACCTATAGTCAAATATATTGGGTTGGGGCAAGAGGCACTCTGCGGAGTTGGGGTGGTGGGCGGTTTTACATCCACCCCACAGGGAGTGGGGATTGGTTCAGATGTTATTTAGTTCTATTTTGGGAAATGTTGGTGTATTTAATGCGCAGCACACACTCTTCGACTCATTATGAAGCCCCCCCGCCCCCTTGGGTCCTCATACTATGTCTGCTCTTCAGCTCCACCACTATGTATTGCTGCCCTGAGTGGAGGACTCACCTTACATATACCCATGACATTGACCACACCAGATATTAAGTTCATCTCCTGGAACATTAACGGTCTGGGAGACAAATTAAGGAGGGGAGTGGTGTTTCAATACCTTAAGAGGCATGCCTCAGACTTCGTTCTCCTGCAAGAGACACACTTACAAGGCAACACTTACTAAGCCTTAGACCGTTGGGGATTTAAAACTTTAGTTCACGCGGGACATACCTCAGGGTCCCTAGGAGTAGGCACACTGATATGTAAATCTTTGCCCTTCAGAGTCCAACAGACCTGGGTTGACCGGTATGGAAGAGATGCAGCAGTTTCGGGACTGTGGGAGGACACTATGATTAACATAGTTTCGGTCTACATCAACCCACGACTGCATGGCGCTGCTTTTGCTGCACTTAGCACCCTTTTATTAAAACTCCCTGGGGGGGGGGGGGAACTACTGCTAGGTGGAGATTTTATTGCGAATCATTGTGAGATTAAAGACTGTTGGCCGTCCAGACAAACTGGTCTGCCCAGTCACTCCTTGCCAGAGTTCCTAGTAGCATTGGGGGTTATAAACACATGATGCGTTTGTCACCCAAGGGAGCTGCAGTACACATTTCACTCAGGGGCCCACAGCAGCATGTTATTAATCAACTACATCCTTGCCCTCCCACACATGACCGCTCACCTTAAGAAGATTTAAAATCTAGTAAAAGGTATATCCGATCACTCTACGATTTGTGTGACATATGGTGGCTCATCTGACTCGGACCAGCGCTGTCTAATAATCAACCCCTGGTACCTCCAGATTCCATCTATTCGCGAAAGCCTGAACAAAACAGCGAAACATTACTTTGAAGAAAATACAGGCTCAGTAGAGTCAGCGCAGAGGCTGTGGGAGGCTTACAAGGTGGTAATGACAGGTCAAGGGGTCTCGCTGAGTGCAGAACACAAGAAATAAAAAACACGCGTCTAGAGGCTTTGGAAAAGGGGATTCATGACCTAGAGTCTAGAATCACATGTCTGGGCCAGGAGCCTGAGCGCTACCGCTTGGCTTTGAAGCAAAAATAGTTTAGAGACGTTGCAGCAGATGCAGCTCACTCACAGTATACAGATCGACAATGACGCTTGTATCAAGTGCGCAATAGGGCTGGAAGACTACTGTTTTGGCTAGAGGCCAAGGAGAGGGCAAACCAATGTGTACCTGAAATCTTGACGGACAATGGGGACTGCTTAAAGGGTGAGCAACATTGCTGATACGTTTGCGGCTTACTATACACAATTATATTCCCCTGCTTTGTCAGCTACAGCAATTGAAGCTTGTGAACTGTTGTCTGATGTTAATCTCCCAGGAAATAACACATGATGAAATAATACAAGCCATATGCAACTTGTCTACTGGTAAAGCCCCGGAACCCAATAGTCCTTTGAAACTTACAAACTCACAGCAAACACAATTGTCCCCCATCTCCTTACAATGTGCCTAGAAAGCCATGACAAGGGTGTCCTACCTCAGGATCAGTGGCTGGCCAGCATAGTGGTAATAATCAAGGAAGGTAAAATGTCAGAGACCTGTACTTCATACAGACCAATCTCACTCCTCAATGCTGAGGTGAAGATACTCACAAAACTCTTGGCCTCCCGGTTAGTCAAAGTGATCCGCTCACTGGTCCACCTGGACCAGTCTGGCTTCATGCCAGGATGAAGTACTGCCCTTAACCTGAGACGTCTCTATTGTGTACTGAGTCATGTACCTCACATCCGAGAGGATACCCTGGTTTTCTCTCTTGATGCACTGATGGCCTTCGATACGAGTGAATGGCCGTTTCTATTCGAGGTCCTCCAGCCATTCGGCTTTGGAACATGTTTCTTGACTTGGGTACATCTCCTTTATGCACAGCCTTTGGCTTAAGTAACTGTCACTAGAGGCACATCTGCATCATTCCAGCTCCGGCGAGGCACTCGTCAGGGCTGCCCACATTCCACCTTAATCTTTGCCCTGGCTCTGGAACCACTGGTGGTCTGGATATGTGGGGATCCCCTAATCTGAGGCCTAAGATGGCCAGATGACTGGGAGGATAGAATACCCCCATTTGTCAATGGTATTTTGCTCTACGTAGCAGAACCCGAACATACTGTTGATAGGATTCTGCATATCCTTATGCAATTCCACTACTATTCAGGCTACACTATCAATTGGGATAAATCTCTGATCTACCTTCTCTGTGGCAAAGTCCTGAATCTGCCCATCAGATGCACTGTCCAAATAACTACATGGGGGTTCCGGTATCTCGGCATCTATGCCACCAAGGCCCCAAGTAACTTTCAAGCCCATAATTTGACACCCCTCCTGGGGTGCTTACAGAAAGAAGTTGAGCGCTAGAGATCTCTTTCCCTGTCACTTCTAGGCAGGGCGGCCATATTTAAAATGATGATGCTGCCTTGCTTCCTACATGCCCTCCATAATACACCTTACCCCATCCCTGCCTCCTATTTCCGAAAAATCAACTGTGCAATATGTAGTCTGCTCAGGGATGCAGGCCCCGCACGCATAGCCATCAAAAAGCTAACAAGGGGTTTGTATGACTGGGGCATTGCCCTGCTAGACATGCGTACTTACTACTGAGAAGTCCAAATGGTAAACATTAAACACTGGGTCCATCTCCCTGTGTCAGAGCCAGCTTATCAAACAGACTACTGGACTGTGCAACCTGGGGGCTTCCAGCGGGCACTTTACAGGGGAAAAAAAACAGACCTTCCCTATTCCCGCAGCTGTAACTCTCACCATCTCGGATGAAACACTTCACTCATCAAGTTGGAGAAACATGATTACGTGGGCCACCAGCTACGGGACAATGCAAGGATAGGCACTCTGGGTACACAACCGGGTATCCGTAAATGGTATATCATTGGAATAGCAAAGGTGATGACTTGTGGTGAATGGCGCCGTCCTCCCCTTCTCAGATCTTCAAGCAGAGTATCAGCCAGCTCCCATGGAAACCTTCCGGTATCTGCAAATCCGAATGCACTGTACACAGCGTTACCAAAAGCAACAGAACCCCCACCCCCACACCCGAGTCCTCCCCACTTGAAAAGCAACTGTTAAGTGAATACATGTCTGTAGGAAGTTGGCTCTGTATATACTATTTCAAAGTAAGAAATAGTGTGCACAGAGTCCAAGGGTCCCCCTTAGAGGTAAGATAGTGGCAACATTACATAATTCTAATGCTCTATTTTGTGCTAGTGTGGTCGAGCAGTAGGCTTATCAGAGGGTAGTGTTAAGCATTTGTTGTACACACACAGGCAATAAATGAGGAACACACACTCAAAGACTTACTCCAGGCCAATAGGTTTTTATATAGAAAAATATATTTTCTTAGTTTATTTTAAGAACCACAGGTTCAAGATTTGCAGTAAACACTTTAAATGCAAGGTACTTCACTTAGATACTTTAGGAACTTTGAATAAAAGCAATATCATATACAGTCTTTGTAAAAATGGCTATAAGCTATTTTCAAAGTGGACACTGAGCAAAAACCAACAGTTCCTGGGGGAGGTAAGTAAAGGTTAGTTTGTGAGGTAAGTAAAACACTTACAAGACTCAGTCCTGGGGCATAGGCAGCCCACCGTTGGGGGTTCCAGGCAACCCCAAAGATACCACATCAGCAGCTCAGGGCCGGTCAGGTGCAGAGGTGCCCAAAACACATAGGCGCCTATGGAGAACAGGGGTGCTCCGGTTCCAGTCTGCCAGCAGGTAAGCACCTGCATCCTTGGGGGGTAGACCAGGGTTTTTTTGTAGAGCATTGGGGGGGGGGGGGGGACACAAGTAGGCACACAAAACACACCCTCAGCGGCACAGGGGCGGCCGGGTGAAGTGTGCAAAGCAGGCATCAGGTTTCAGATATGAAACAATGGAGGGTCACTCTAGCGGTGCCGTCAGGCACAAGGGGGCTTCTCGGGACAGCCACCACCTGGGCTAGGCAGAGGGTCGCCTGGGGGTCACTCCTGCGCTGAGGTTCGGTTCCTTCAGGTCCTGGGGGCTGCGGGTGCAGTGCTGGTTCCAGGCATCGGGTCCCTTGTTACAGGCAGTTGCGGTCAGGGGGACCCTCTGGATTCTCTCTGCAGGCGTCGCAGCGGGTGTTCGGGGGGGTCGTCTCTGGCTATTTACAGGCTCGCAGTTGCTGGGGAGTCCTCCCTCTGGTGTTTGTTCTCTGGATCTCGAGCCGGGGGCATCGGGTGCAGAGTGTGAAGTCTCACGCTTCCGGCGGGAAATGTGCAGTCTTGGAAAGTTGCTTCTTTGTTGCACAGAAGTAGCTGGTTTTGAGCAGGGCACTGCTCACAGGAGTTTCTTGGTCCTTTAGTCCAGGGCAGTCCTCTGAGGCTTCAGAGGTCGCTGGTCTTTGTCGGATGCATCTCTGGTTGCAGGTTTTCGAAGTTGGAGACAGGCTGGTAGGGCTGGGGGCAAAGCAGTTGTCGTCTTCCTCCTTCTCTGCACGCTTGTAGATCAGCAGTCCTTCTTGTTTCTTCAGGTTGCAGGAATCTGATTTCCAGGGATATGGGGTGCCCCTAAATACTGAATTTAGGGGTATGTTTAGGTCTGGGAGGGCAGTAGCCAATGGCTACTGTCCTTGAGGGTGGCTAAACCCTCTTTGTGCCTCCTCCCTGTGGGGGAGGGAGGCACATCCCTAATCCTATTGGGGGAATCCTCCAAACTCAAGATGGAGGATTTCTAAAGGCAGGGGTAACCTCAGCTCAGGACACCTTAGGGGCTGTCCTGACTGGTGGGTGACTCCTTGTTTTTCTCATTATCTCCTCTAGCCTTGCCGCCAAAAGAGGGGCCAGTGGCCGGAGGGGCGGGCATCTCCACTAGCTGGGATGCCCTGGGGCGCTGTAACAAAAGGGGTGAGCCTTTGAGGCTCACCGCCAGGTGTTACAGTTCCTGCAGGGGGAGGTGAGAAGCACCTCCACCCAGTACAGGCTTTGTTCCTGGCCACAGAGTGACAAAGGCACTCTCCCCATGTGGCCAGCAACATGTCTGGTGTGTGGCAGGCTGGCAGAAACTGGTCAGCCTACACCAGAAGTCGGATTGGTATTAAGGGGGCATCTCTAAGATGCCCTCTGGGTGTATGTTACAATAAATCCCACACTGGCATCAGTGTGCATTTATTTTGCTGAGAAGTTTGATACCAAACTTCCCAGTTTTCAGTGTAGCCATTATGGAACTGTGGAGTTCGTGTCTGACAAACTCCCAGACCATATACTCTTATGGCTACCCTGCACTTACAATGTCTAAGGTTTTGCTTAGACACTGTAGGGGCATAGTGCTCATGCACATATGCCCTCACTTGTGGTATAGTGCACCCTGCCTTAGGGCTGTAAGGCCTGCTAGAGGGGTGACTTACCTATGCCACAGTGTGAGGTTGGCATGGCACTCTGAGGGGAGTGCCATGTCGACTTAGTCTTTTTCTCCCCACCAGCACACACAAGCTGTGAGGCATTTTCTTGGAGGTAAGTTCTGTGAGCGGTGTCACTATTGATCCATATCCCTTCACAAACCTCCTACAGTACCCAGTCAAGCCAAGGAATGCCCTGACTTGAGTCTGGGTTTTTGGAGCTACCCAGTCCAGAATAGTCTGGATCTTGGGTTGGAGTGGAAGAACTTGGCCTCCACCTACAAGGTGTCCCAAGTAAACCACAGTACCCTGCCCTATATGACATTTAGATGCGTTGATAGAGAGACCAGCTGCTTGTAGGGCCTGCAAAACCTTCTTCAGGTGGACCAGGTGATCCTGCCAGCTGGAGCTAAAGACAGCAATATCATCAAGATAAGCTGCTCTAAAGGACTCCAAGCCAGCAAGGACTTGATTCACTAACCTTTGGAAGGTGGCAGGGGCATTCTTTAAGACAAAGGGCATCACAGTAAATTGGTAGTGCCCATCAGGTGTATAGAATGCTGTTTTCTCTTTTGCTCCTGGTGCCATTGTTATTTGCCAGTACCCTGCTGTTAAGTCAAAGGTGCTTAAGTATTTGGCAGCACCCAATTGGTCAATCAGCTCATCTGCCCTTGGAGTGGGGTGAGCATCTGTCTTGGTGACATAATTAAGCCCTCTTTAGTCCACACATAACCTCATCTCTCTCTTGCCATCTTTTGTGTGACATTTGGGGACCAAGACCACTGGGCTAGCCCAGGAACTGTCAGAGTGCTCAATCACTCCCAACTCTAGCATCTTGTGAACTTCCACTTTGAAGCTTTCCTTAACTTGATCAGACTGTCTAAATATTTTGTTTTTTACAGGCATGTCTTCTTTGTCCACATCATGGGTACACAGGTGTGTCTGACCGGGAGTAATAGAAAAGAGCTCAGCAAACTGCTGGAGGACTTGGCTGCAGTCAGCCTGCTGTTGGCCAGAGGGTGTCTGAATAGATCACTCCATCGACTGTGCCATATTTAGAGTCAGTGGAGAGGAGATCAGGGAGAGGTTCACTCTCTGCTTCCTGGTCCTCATCTGTAACCATCAACATGTTCACATCTGGCCTATCATAGAAGAGTTTGAGGCGGTTAACATGGATCACCCTCTTGGGGGTCCTGGTAGTGCCTAGGTCCACCAGGTAGGTGACCTGACTCTTCTTCTCCAGTACTGGGTAAGGGCCACTCCATTTGTCATGAAGTGCCCTGGGAGCCACAGGCTCCAGAACCCAGACTTTCTGCCCTGGCTGAAACTCAACCATAGCAGCCTTTTGGTCATACCACATCTTCTGGAGTTGCTGGCTTGGCTCAAGGTTTTTGCTTGCCTTTTCCATGTACTCTGCCATCCTTGAACGTAGGCCTAGTACATTGCCCACCACATCTTGTTTAGGCTCAAGAAGAGGTCTCTACCAGCCTTCTTTTACAAGAGCTAGTGGCCCCCTAACAGGATGGCCAAACAGAAGTTCAAAGGGGGAAAACCCTAAAGCAGGCATGGCAGGAGGACATCCCATCTCCTTTTGAGTTTTTCAGGGAGCCCCATGAACAATGTCTTGTTAAATCTCTCAACAAGACTATTGGTTTGTGGATGGTATGGTGTGGTGAATTTGTAAGTCACCCCACACTCATTCCACATGTGTTTTAGGTAAGCTGACATGAAGTTGGTACCTCTGTCAGAAACCACCTCCTTAGGAAATCTCACTCTGGTAAAAATACCAATGAGTGCTTTGGCTACTGCAGGGGCAGTAGTGGACCTAAGGGGAATTGCCTCAGGGTACTTAGTAGCATGATCCGCTACTACTAGGATATACTGATTCCCTGATGCTGTGGGAGGTTCAAGTGAACCCACTATATCCACTCCCACTCTTTCTAAGGGGACCCCCGCCAATGGAAGTTGAATGAGGGGGGCCTTTGGATGGCCACCTGTCTTACCACTGGCTTGACAGGTGACACAGGAGGTACAAAACACCTTCACCTTCTGGGACATATTGGGCCAATAGAAATGGTTGACTAACCTCTCCCATGTCTTGGTTTGCCCCAAATGCCCAGCAAGTGGAATGTCATGGGCTAAGGTCAGAATGAACTCCCTAAACTCCTGAGGCACTACCACTCTCCTAGTGGCACCAGGTGTGGGATCTCTTGCCTCAGTGTAAAGGAGTCCATCTTCCCAATAGACCCTGTGGGTTTCACTGACAATTCCTTTTTCTTGTTCAGCAGGTTGCAGACTTAGGCCTTCAAGAGAGGGACAAGTTTCTTGCCCCTTGCACAGCTGTTCCCTTGAGGGTCCCCCTGGGCCCAAGAGCTCAACCTGGTAAGGTCCCAGCTCCATGGACTCAGTTCCTTCAGGGGATAGAACTTCTTCCTGAGAAGAGAGGTTCTGCTTCTTTTTCTGTGCTGACGGTGGATCCCCAGTCTTCTTTCCTTTTCTCTTGGAAGGTTGGGCCATTATTCGAGACTGCAACACTTCTTTTTCACCCAGAGCCCTGCACTGTGCCCTAGTCTTGACACACGCCAGTTCAGGGATACCCAGCATGGCTGCATGGGTTTTGAGTTCTACCTCAGCCCATGCTGAGGACTCCAGATCATTTCCAAGCAGACATTCTACTGGTATAGCAGAAGAGACTACCACCTGTTTCAGGCCAGTGACCCCTCCCCATTCTAAAGTTACCATAGCCATGGGATGTACTTTAGTCTGATTGTCAGCATTGGTGACTGGATAAGTTTGTTCAGTCAGGTATTGTACTGGGGAAACCAGTTTGTCTGTCACCATAGTGACACTAGCACCTATATCCCTCAAGGCTTCTACTCCAGTCCCATTAGTTAAAAGCTGCTGCCTGTATTTTTGCATGTTAGGCAGCCAGGCAGATAGTGTGGCTAGGTCCACCCCACCCTCTGAGACTAATGTAGCTTCAGTGTGAACCCTGATTTGTTCTTGGCAAACTGTTGATCCCACCTGGAGACTGGCTATTCCAGTGCTACCTTGAGTAGTAGTTGAAGTGGAACCTTTCTTGGGACAGGCCTGGTCTCCAGTTTGGTGTCCATGCTGGCTACAGCTGCGACACCAGGCCTTTTTGGGATCAAAGGTTTTACCCGTGTACCCAAATGAGGACTGTGAAGAGACTTTGGACCCACCCTCCTGTGCAGGTTTTTGGGGCCCCGTAGAAGACTCTTTACTTTTTCCCTTGGATGTCTCAACACACTTCCCCTGGGGAGGCTTTGTGACCCCTTTCTTGTGGTCACCCCCTGTGGAAGTCTTTGTCTTGACCCAGTGGTCTGTCTTCTTTCCCAATTCTTGGGGAGAAATTGGACCTAGGTCTACCAGATGCTGATGCAGTTTATCATTGAAACAATTACTTAAAAGATGTTCTTTCATAAACAAGTTATACAGCCCATCATAATCATTTAAACCATTGACTTTAATCCAACCATCTAGTGTTTTGACTGAGTAGTTAACGAAGTCAACCCAGGTCTGGCTCGAGGATTTTTGAGCCCCCCTGAAACTAATCCTGTACTCCTCAGTTGGGACTCCAAAGCCCTCAATCAGGGTAGCCTTCATGAGGTCATAGGATTCTGCATCTTTACCAGAGAGTGAGAGGACTCTATCCCTAAACTTTCCAGTGAACATTTCCCAAAGGAGAGCAACCTAGCGAGATCTGTTTACTTTTCTGGTTGCACAAGCCCTCTCAAAAGCTGTGAACCATTTGGTGATGTCGTCACCATCTTCATATTTTACTACAATCCCTTTGAGGATTTTTAGCATGTCAGTATTTTCTCTGACCCTATTTAAGTTGCTGCCACCATTGATGGGAGCTAAACCCATCTATTGTCTTTCCCTCTCTATGGCTAAGAGCTGTCTCTCCAAAGCCAATCTTTTGGTCATACTGGCTAACAGGAGGTCATCTTCATTGAGGCTGCCCTCAATGCTTCCAGAATTACTGGTCTCCCCTGTGGAAGAAGCAGTATCTCTGACTATCACTTGTGGAGTCAGGGTTTGAGGGACCCTGGCCTCCCTAACTAGGACAGGAGGGAGGGAATCATCCTCCTGGTCACTAGCTTCCCCCTCTGTAGGGTTATCCTCAGAGGGGTGGTCTTTTGCAAACTATGACAAAAACTCCTGGAGCTTAACTTTGGTAGGGTTTGACCCAGTCTATATTTTTTAGTTTACAGAGAGTCCTTAACTCTGACATCCCTAGATGCAGGTAAGGGGTGAGGTTGAGTTCCACCATCATCTCTTCTGTGCTAGACATTATTTTTCTAAAAGTTGGGATGCTTTTTTAAGAATCTAAAACTATTTCTAGAACTTAAATCCAAACTTTTACAAACTTTTAAACTCTAAAAGAAATGCTAACTTACACAAGGCCCTAGCAGGACTTTTAAAAATTTAGAAAAGTAGCTCAAATTGCAAAAGTCAGTTTCTAATGACAATTTTAAGAATGTAGTTGTGTGATCAGGTATTGGCTGAGTAGTCCAGCAAATGCAAAGTCTTAGACCCCAGCGCTGATCCACCAATGTAGGAAGTTGGCTCTGTACATACTATTTCAAAGTAAGAAATAGTGTGCACGGAGTCCAAGGGTTCCCCTTATAGGTAATGATAGTGGCAAAATTAGATAATTCTAATGCTCTATTTTGTGGTAGTGTGGTCGAGCAGTAGGCTTATCAGATGGTAGTGTTAAGCATTTGTTGTACACACACAGGCAATAAATGAGGAACACACACTCAGAGACTTAACTCCAGGCCAATCGTTTTTTATATAGAAAAATATATTTTCTTAGTTTATTTTAAGAACCACAGGTTCAAGATTTGCAGTAAACACTTTAAATGCAAGGTACTTCACTTAGATACTTTAGGAACTTTGAATAAAAGCAATATCATATACAGTCTTTGTAAAAATGGCAATACGCTATTCAAAGTGGACAAAAACCAACAGTTCCTGGGGGAGGTAAGTAAAGGTTAGTTTGTGAGGTAAGTAAAACACTTACAAGTCTCAGTCCTGAGGCATAGGCAGCCCACCGTGGGGGTTCAAGGCAACCCCAAAGTTACCACACCAGCAGGTCAGGGCCGGTCAGGTGCAGAGGTCAAAGAGGTGCCCAAAACACATCGGCGCCTAAAGAGAACAGGGGTGCTCCGGTTCCAGTCTGTCAGCAGGTAAGTACATGCGCCCTCGGCGGGTAGATGATGGGGGTTTTGTAGAGCACGGGGGACACAAATAGGCACACAAAACACACCCTCAGCGGCACAGGGGCGGCCGGGTGCAGTGTGCAAAGCAGGCGTCGGGTTTCAGATAGGACACAATGGAGGGATTAGGGGGTCACGCTAGCGGTGCAGGCAGGCACAGGGGGGGGTCCCCGGGACAGCCACCACCTGGGCTAGGCAGAGGGTTGCCTGGGTGTCGGTTCCTTCAGGTCCTGGGGGCTGCGGGTGCAGTGCTGGTTCCAGGCGTCGAGTCCCTTATTACAGGCAGTTGCGGTCAGGGGGAGCCTCTGGATTCTCTCTGCAGGCGTCACTGTGGGAGTTCAGGGGGGTTGTTTCTGGCTACTCATGGGCTCGCAGTCGCCGGGGAGTCCTCCCTGTGGTGTTTGTTCTCTGGATCTCGAGCCAGGGGTGTCAGGTGCAGAGTGTAAAGTCTCACGCTTCCGGCGGGAAACATGCAGTCTTTGAAAGTTGCTTCTTTGTTGGAAAGAAGTAGCTGGTTTTGAGCAGGGCCGCTGCTCACAGGAGTTTCTTGGTCCTTTAGTCCAGGGCAGTCCACTGAGGCATCAGAGGTCGCTGGTCCCTGTCGGATGCATAGCTGGTTGTCGAAGTTGGAGACAGGCCGGTAGGGCTGGGGGCAAAACAGTTGTCTTCCTCCTTCTCTGCAGGCTTGTAGATCAGCAGTCCTTCTTGTTTCTTCAGGGTGCAGGAATCTGATTTCCTGGGATCTGGGGTGCCCCTAAATACTGAATTTAGGGGTGTGTTTAGGTCTGGGAGGGCAGTAGCCAATGGCTACTGTCCTTGAGGGTAGCTAAACCCTCTTTGTGCCTCCTCCCTGTGGGGAGGGGGGCACATCCCTAATCCTATTGGGGGAATCCTCTAACCTCAAGATGGAGGATTTCTAAAGGCCTTAGGGGCTGTCCTGACTGGTGGGTGACTCCTTTTTTTTCTCATTATCTCCTCTAGCCTTGCCGCCAAAAGAGGGGCCAGTGGCCGGAGGGGCGGGCATCTCCACTAGCTGGGATGCCTTGGGGAGCTGTAACAAGAGGGGTGAGCCTTTGAGGCTCACCGCCAGGTGTTACAGTCCCTGCAAGGGGAGGTGAGAAGCACCTCCACCCAGTACAGGCTTTGTTCCTGGCCACAGAGTGACAAAGGCACTCTCCCCATGTGGCCAGCAACATGTCTGGTGTGTGGCAGGCTGGCAGAAACTGGTCAGCCTACACCAGAAGTTGGATTGGTATTCAGGAGGCATCTCTAAGATGCCCTCTAGGTGTATGCTACAATAAATTGCACACTGGCATCAGTGTTCATTTATTGTGCTGAGAAGTTTGATACCAATGTTCCCAGTTTTCAGTGTAGCCATTATGGAACTGTGGAGTTTGTTTCTGACAAACTCCCAGACCATATACTCTTATGGCTACCATGCACTTATAAGGTCTAAGGTTTTGCTTAGACACTGTAGGGGCATAGTGCTCATGCACATATGTCCTCACCTGTGGTATAGTGCACCCTGCCTTAGGGCTGCAAGGCCTGCTAGAGGAGTAACTTACCTATGCCACAGGCAGTGTCAGGTTGGCATGGCACTCTGAGGGGAGTGCCATGTCGACGTAGTCTTTTTCTCCCCACCAGCACACACAAGCTGTGAAGCTGTGTGCATGTGCTGAGTGAGGGGTCCCTAGTGTGGCATAAGACATGCTGCAGCCCTTAGAGACCTTCCCTGGCATCAGGGCCCTTGGTACCAGGGGTACCAGTTACGAGGGACTTATCGGAGTGCCAGGGGTGTGCCAACTGTGGAAGCAAAGGTACATTTTAGGGAAAGAACACTGGTTCTGGGTCCTGGTTAGCAGGGTCCCAGCACACTTTCAATCATAACTTAGCATCGGCAAAGGCAAACATTTAGGGGGTAACCATGCCAAGGAGGCATTTCCTTACAATGTCCAAGAAGGCAATTTCCCTCACATATCGGAAACTTATTGATAACTCCCATGATGTCTCTGGGAACTCGAGGGACCACTGGGTATGGGATTTGGGGGGAACTGAATGATGATGAATGGCAGGAGGCCCTGGCTTCCCCAAAGGAGGAGGCTGTGTGCTCCAGGTTCCGTTTAGTCCAAGTGAAAATCCTCCACAGAAGCTATTTTGCCTGCACAACCATGGCAAAAATGGGACGAGTGGCCACACCCCTCTGTTTTCGGAATTGTGGACACATGGGGACCTTTTATCATATGTTGTGGAGCTGCCTGGTCACACGGCGTTCCTGGAGTCAGTGGTGTGATGCCTTAACAATGTGTAAGGTAATTTGGTAATATTGTGGTGCTCTCCTCTAAATGGTGCCTGTTGAACATCTGGGATGAAACACATCTCACCCATATAGATCGGATATGGATGACTCTGGGGTTGGTGGTAGCGAAATGTAATATTGCCCGTACATGGAAAGCAAGTCGACTGCTGGAACTGGCGTACTGAAAACCCGATCTGGACTGGTGCATGTTAGTGGAGCAAGTGGTATACACGAGCAGGGGTTGCCCAAATAAATGGACTAAAATCTGGGGAAAGTTGAATACCCATAGAGGTGGTTTATGTGGTCCGCCCGGGCCCGTGGGGCAGAAGATCGAAACCAGATACGACCTGATGTTTAGGATGTGCTCTGATTTGACTATGGGAGGGAATGGGCTATGGGGAATCTTCTGGGAGAAGTAATGTTGTCAGACTATTATCGATGTCATTGATTTTGCTGCCACAATATTTTGTTTGTTGTTCGTTTGCAATAAAAAGATTTAATAAACAAAAAAACGCTAGCAAGGATGCCCGCCATGGCCCCCAAACTTTGTGACCCTAGGGGGGAGCTTAAGGGCCTAGCGATGGGATCCACCAATGAACAGCTTGGCGCCCGGTATACATTTTCTCCCTTGTCATCCCTGGTGCCCTCAACTTCCAGAGTGCTATGCAGGGTCAACCCCTAATTTCTCCCCTTTCAACATGCCTCTGGAGATACATCGTCTTGGACTGTGACTCCACTTCAGTGTCTTGTTACTCAAGTGAGGAATTTGGACATCGAAGCTTCAGACATGGAAGCTGTATTTCATACCTCCTACGGTAATACACTAACCCGCCCTGCATAAATACTAATGCAACTGTATTGTTTTTTTAAATCTATCCGTAGTAAAAATGCAAGTGTATACTCCACTGATATTGTAAAGAACGCTATATTTAATGTTTTTCTCAAAATGCTAATAAAAAGATTTTCCCAAAAATTATGAGTGGCCAAATGTTAGGTGTGATCTTCATCGGAATCGATAATGATACCCGTCAGGTGTGATAAACTGCACTTACAACACATCCTCTCCCGTCTCCAAATGTGGTAGAACATACAGATTTTGGTGTTTACCGCTCAAAATATGCACATCCCAGTATTTTCTGAGTCTTTTTCTTCATTTAAATTGCAGCAGGTTTGACTTGCCAAAACGTAACAGTGGAGAGATGGGTGTTCATCACAGCCAGTATGTAAATGCAAAATTAAAAAATGTATGATGTTAGAAATAGAATCTCTAGTTGGTAGTCGGTTTGCATCCATTTCCAAGTAGGGATCCTCACTCTAGTCAGGATAAGGAAGATACGTAGCTCAGATAACCCCTGCACACCCCCTTGATAGCTTGGCACGAGCAATCAGGCTCACCTTGGAAGCAATGTGTAAAACATATGCACATAGCACACAGTAATTCAGTGAAAACACTACAAAAGGACACCACACCAGTTTTAGAAAAATAGCCAAAATTTATCTAGGTAAAACAAGACTCAAACGAGAAAAATCCAACATACAATAATGGAGATATGAATTTTGCAAGAATTAACTTAAAAATAAAGTTCCTTGAAGTTGATAGCTCCGTAAACAACAAATCCAACAGTTCAGGCCGGCTCGGGCATTGCGGGCCAGCTAAAGTGTCAGGAAGACACGCATAACAGTACCTTGGAATGCAGGGCATCATGATCCTTGCAATGAGATCCAGAGTGCGGCCCTGCAGGCATCGGTTCTGGAGTATTCAGGCCCTTGAAGTCACACGCGTTGCAGATCAAACTCCAGGCTGAAGACGAAGTCAGGAGTGCTGGCGATGATGGCGTCTGGGCTGCATTGCGAAGCATGATGATGCGACGTGTAGTGCCCACAAGTCATGGTGCAGGCAGCGGCTCGGTGATTTCTGAGACTTGCTGCAACCACTGACATCACCTTTGTGAAGACTCGAGGTGCTGAAGTCCAAACGAAAGGACTGCACAACTGGTAGTGTTGCGACCCCACCACAAACTGGAGATACTTCCTATACGACTTGAGTATAGGGATATGAAAGTAAGCATCCTGCAAGTCGACAGACGCCATCCAATCCTTTCTGTTCAATGCCAGAAGTACCTGTGCTAGAGTCAGCATCTTGAATTTTTCCTGTTTGAGGAACCAATTAAAAATCCTCAGGTCCAGGATTGGTCTCAAACGACCATCCTTCTTGGGAATCAGAAAGTATCTTGAATAACAACCCTGACCCCTTTCCTGCTCTGGAACCAACTCCACTGCACCTTTTGACAACAGGATCTGAACCTCCTGCTGTAACGACAGAAGATGGTCTTCTGAACAAAACGAGGGACGGGGAGGGATGGGCGGGGGAAACTCCTGGGAAGGAGAGCATATCCTTTCCTCACGATGTTCAGAACATAGGAGTCTGATGTTATTAACTCCCACTTGTGGAGAAAAAGATGTAATCTTCCCCCTACAGGAGAAGTCTGGTTGAAAATGGGCAGAAAACTAGGGCTGCTTCCATTGTTGTTGTCCTCCAGAGGAAGAGGATGATGCAGGTGCTGCTGGGTGGCCCCTCTTGTCCGAACCCTCCCTCACCCTCTAAAGGACCTATAAGGGAGGCTGGTAGGTTGTTGGACTGGGGTCTCCCATGGTAAATGGCTCCACGCCCAAACCCCCTGAACCTACGAAAGGACCTGAAAGGGGTAGTAGAGGAGGCTTGCAGACCCAAGACTTTGCTGTGGCCCGACTGTCTTTAAAGCGCTCTAAGGCAGAGTCAGCTTTATCACCAAAATGTTTTTCCCCATCAAAGGGAAAGTCCAAGAGAGCAGCCTGTACATCAGAGGAAAAACCAGAGGACCTCAACCATGCATGCCTCCTGGTAGTAATAGAGGTACCAACCGCCCTTGCCACCGAGTCTGTAGAATCCAGACCAGACTACATTATCTGTTTTGCTGTAGCCTGAGCATCCGATAAGAGTTCTCCAAATTGTCCCTGCACCTCCTGCGGCAGGTCCGGAACCATAGCCCTAGCTGAATCCATCAGGGCGTGCACATATCTGCCGAGAACACAGGTAGCATTTGCTGCCTTGAGAGGCATACTGCAAGAAGAAAAAGTTTTCTTTGACGAGTGCTCCATCCTCTTGGATTCCCTGTCCGACAGAATCACAGGGAATGAGCCTAGTGCAGACCGTGTGGAACAAGAGGCCTGAACATCCAGACTCTCCGGGGTAGGATGTTTTGATAAGAATCCTTTATCCCCAGGCGCCACACTGTACCTCCTTGCCACAGATCTATTGACAGCAGGTGACGACACAGGCTTCCTCCATAGCTCTAAGTTAGGCTCCATAAGAGCATCATTAAACGGAAGCAATGGATCCGCTGAAGTAGAAGAAGGGTGCAGGACCTCAGTCAAGATATTTGTTTTGACCTCTGCAGCAGGCAACGGAAGATCCAAAAAAATTGCGGCCTTCCTAATCATAGTATGGGAAGAGGCCACCTCCTCCATAAACTCCCCTGGTGAAGAAAGGTCCCATTCCGGGGAAGTGTCTAGCCCACTGGCCGAATCCAGCCCTTGATATTCCCCCAAGGGAATCTCCCCTTCTTCTAACAATTGCCACTGGTAATCTTCTTCCTCCAAAACTCTCAAAGCCTTTCTATGCGACCTCAGCCTGGCCTCTAACCTTGGCGTCGACATACAATTAGCAGACGTCGATGACACCGGCTTCAGAATGGAAAGGCGCGGAACAGAAGAGGAAGGCTGACTTCGGTCTAATCCGGAGCCATTCGGCGCCGGAGCGGATCCCATCGGCGCCGTAGACACCTGAGGCTCCATCATCGGAGTCGACTGAAGGGGTGATGAGATCGGCGCCATAGGTCTAGAAGGCGACGTCATCGGAACTGTACTCAGCCGGATAGTTGGGTATAAACGGCACCACCTTGTAAGGAGTTGGGAAGCCCAATGAAAATGCTAAAGGACCCGTGGGGTCAGCCGGTGCACCAGCAGGGGCCATAGCATTAAACATAGATAACATGGCATTTAAAAATGCCGGCAGATCCACTCCCAGGGCCGGGAAGGCAGGATACCGCTGGTCTGCATGTTGCACCTGCGCATGCTGATCAAGCGAATCCTGTGCCACAGGTGAAAATCGAGGACTCTCTGGAGGTGCAACTACCTCGAAGACCGACAGCGGCGGAGAAGCCTGAGGGCTCTGAGGTTGTGGAGTCACAGTCAGATTAACCTCCCACGTTGCACGGTGCCGCCGTGATAGAGACCTGGACCTTGAACGGCTCTGAGCCGTGCTACGCCGAGAGTCATGACGACGTCGCCTCTTGTGTTTCTTGGACGAAGTGTGAGAAGAGGACCTGTGATGACTCTTATGTCCTTTCTTCGCCTTTGCTAAAAAGAGTTTGGCCTCCCTTTCCTTCAGAGCCTTAGGATTTATGCTCTGGCAGGATACATACTCCTCAACGTCATGCTTGGCTATCAAACACCAAAGGCAATCATCCTGAGGGTCAGTAACAGAAATGCGACCCCCACACTCTCGACATGGCTTAAATCCCGACTTCCAGGAGGAGACATTGTAACCAGAAACAAGATGGAACACCTTCAACAGTAGCGAGAGCTAGGAGAAAACTGTTAGTGTCGAAGGCACAGAAAAAAGGGAACTGACGTCAGCACGCCGGCGAAGACCTCTTATTGGCATGGTGACGTCAGACGGAGCCACGTGGAGCCATGCAATTGTGACGTTCTCATCGACGTGGAGAGCTGGGAAGAAGATGTTCCGTCGGATGCTGGCGCATGGGAGAATTCATAAGGTGAGGAATCCACAGGTAGTTGTTTCCATCAGAAACGTAGTCTTGGCATTTTTTGTTATCTGCGTCTGCAAACAAGTTTATCTGGGGATAAACCCATTACTGACACATTTCCTCTAGTACTTGGTCATTTAGAACCCAGTCATGGCTGCCTTGAATAATACGACTGAGGGAATCTGCTTCTGTATTTTGAACACCTGGAAGGTGTAGTTGTAATTGCTAGGTCCCTTGCTACAAACCATTTCGTTATGGTCTGGGATTTGAGGGACAGGGGTCTGGAGTGTGTACCTCTCTGTTTGTTCAGGTAATACATTGTTGAAGTATTGTCCGTCTGAACCAACAGGGAGTTCGAGATTATCATAGGAAGGAAGGACTTAAGTGCTAGGTGAACCAATCTCAGTTCTAGGAGATTAATGTGGTAAGATGCTGCTTTGTCCGACCATACTCCTTCAGTCTGTGAATGGCCCATAAGAGTACCCCATCCGTGTCTGGAAGCATCTGTGACAAAAGTTTGGGTTGGTTGGGAGATCCTGATGGAAAGGAATCCTCACCTTTAAATTGTTTGTCTTCGTCCACCCAGGAGAGACTGGAGTGCAGACTGCAACAGAGTTAGTTTGTGTTACCAGCTGTTCAAGGACTGTGTCCACTGATCCTCCAGACATTGTTGCAATGGTCTCAAGTGAAGTCTGGCATGGGGAACCGTGAATATGGAAGATGCCATTGACCACAGAAGGGGATACCTGTCTAGCTAAAAGATGATGAGTTTGTAACAGAGTGAATCACTTCAGACGGATAGATGATGGTCTCTCCTCCGAAGGATACACTTTTGCAGACTGGGTATCCAGAATATCACCCAGATAATGTACCTTTAGATCCGGTTATACAATTGACCTGTAGTGTCCTTTGTAAAATAGGGGTAAGAATCCAGGGCTTTACGCCAACTTAGACAGGGATCAATTTATGTGTTCCAAGTGGGTCAACCTATTGAGTGGATTACCCACTAAAATCCACAAACTGGTCATAATAAAGTAGTTGAAAAATGGCTTGTAAACTTGTATTAAAATATTCAAAGTTCCAAATAGAAATTCATTTTTAAAGTCCATAAGTCATTCTATTAGATTTGATATTTTATTATTCATGTGATCGTCAAGTGTGATACACTGTGTTTCACCCCTTATGGCGGGCACGCCTGGGGCTTTTTCAAGGATCAAACTATATAGTCCATGACATAAACAAACATAAAATGTTATACACAACAGTCATATATTCATTACTCCCAAGATGATTTGTTGGATGTAGTACTCAATGAACAATTGACATACAATATAATGAAAGACAAGAAAAACTAACAAACAGAAATAGACGCAAAAAGAGAAAACATCAAATAGTCTAAGCTAAATATCTTTTCAAAATAGTAATCCAGTGATATTATTAATGTCTACTGATGTACAGGCAGGTGCCAAATGTAACTATGCATCCAGGATATCATCCAAAAATAGTGTATATGTACAATCAAACAGTGTGCATCGATACCCATCCAATTGCAGAAACTCTGTTTTGTATGTTTTGCCATTACAGCTCAAATGCAATGTGTAATATTTGCAAGAAACGGAAATTGGTGCCACCAGGGGAGCACATAGTAAAGCAAAGGGAAGTTGGAAAGGACTGATAATTGAAAAACATGTTCCTTCAAAGGAATACAAAAATATGCCTACCACACAACTGTATTAAAGTGAGTCTCCAATATGTAGTCTACAAGTGAGAGAATGGAAAGGTAACATATTAGGCAATTATTCCTATGCTTGAAAATGTGAAAAAACAATCAACACTAACCCGGTCTGATCATACAAGTGAATGTAATAAACAATTATTCCCATTCTCGAAATAGCCAAAGAAATGATCTGAGTTGACCCAGTTTTATCTTACAAGAAATAAGTGTAGAATCAAATTGAAAATTACAAGCTGGCTCAAAGAAAGAACAAGCTGTCTTAAAGAAAGAACAGTCAAGACCACAAGGAAAGAAAGTATTTCCTCCAGTCTAGAGTGTGGCTACCAAATACAAAATTCCACTGCCCCAGTGACATGATTCAAAACTAGCATTCCTTAATTAAGGACTTCTTGGAAGTCTAGTCTATCTCCCTGAGGAGTTTGTCAGAGTATTTTTTATAAAAAGTACCACAGAAAACGAGTATATCTTCCCAAGAGTGCTGTCGCAGTTGCCTCATGATTGTTGCAAATATTCCCCACATTTTTCTACCCAAAGAATCCATTCTTTTGCTCTCTTTATATTGGTATGGCGGAAGAAATAGGAGCATCCATATGTGATTTTTTTTAGCTGCAGCTAAAACCACCAAATCTGGCGTAGGATCTTGCCTTAAAAAAATATAAACAAAAAATAAAAAAAGAGGATTCTGATCTGGTGGTTTATACTTCTTTAGAAGTCTGGAAGGAATGGATCTATTTGATGCAGTCATCAGGAAAGCTGCATTACTGGCTCTACAAGACCTAGGACCAAAGGCAGCAGAGGTCTATAAGTGGTTGTTTGGTGTAAAGTCTAAAAAATGACTAAGTCAAACTATTTGTGGTGGGCATCATGATGTTCAATTTCATAGCCTTGCTCACTAAGACATCATTAAAAGTGTAGAGATAGTCAAGCTGTTAGAGTGTATGTTAGAGTTGGAGCGTAATCGCTTATAGAAAGTGAAATAGTTGAAGGTGACTGGCTCCTATGGTGAGACTGAGACCTTGTTGATCTACCTGATCGTCTTGAGTGAGAAGAGGCAGATATTGCAATATAATATATGGTCTTCTATTCTTATTTCTAGATCTAGAGCGAGTGATGATGTCAACTCCTCGGTCACCTCGGTCTTCTTTGAGGGGATATCTGCCTGACTGGTGACATAGCATAAGTGGCTTCTAACAACCTTGGAGCTGAAACTGGCCCAGGAGACAGCGAGATGGAATGGACTGTCTGCAGCAAGTTCCTCGAAGGCGAATATGTTCAAGAACAATCTGAATCAGGAGCACCCCCTCTCTGCTTACTTAAGTCTTGCAGGTGACAAGTGGAATGAGATCTAGATCTTGACGTCACAGATGAGATCTAGTCTTGACCCCAACTGAGTCTGATGTGACACTGACATCTTGGAAGACAACAGAGGAGGCCTTGACGTCAACAGATGTTTTGACACTCTCAGTGGTACCTATGGTGTCGACGGTAAAAGCTTCAATGTTGACATTGGTGGTGATGTCGACGGAGGTAAACTCAATATCAACGGTAGTGGTCTTGCCACCAACAGAGATGCTTTCAACTTTGACACTTGCCTTGGTGCCGATTAACTGTGGTCCCTTGATGTGGAATGCTGCCTCAGCATCGACTTCAAAGAAGTACCAGTCAATGGCCAACAGGGAGGCAGATTCCTCAATGTCACAGTCCCCGATGTCATACTCTTGATACTCGAGACCTTCTCTCTGCCTCAAGGGGAGTCCTGGGAGTAGGAGGAAAGCAGTCTGGTGGAAGACTGACTTTCACCATGGCTTCTTGTGGAACCAGCATTCGTCTCCTGTTGTTTTTCCTGTAGTCCATACAGTCTGATTTTTATCTGTCTCTCAATGTTCTTCAGGAGAGTAAAAAAAAGAAAAAAAAGAATTACAGTGTCTGCATGGTCTAGAATGGTGATCTTCAGGGAGGCAATGGATACAGACCCTGTGAGAATCTGCTTGAGTCATCTTCTTTCCACAAGAAGGTAATTTCACAAATAGTGAAGGCATTCTGATAAAAATCACCTCTTTTAGTTAGAAGAAATGTGTTAAATTATTCTAATCTTAAAAAGACATTGACTAAAAAACTCAAAATATGTTTTAATAAAGCTTATCTCTGAATATTTGCCAAAAAAAGGCGGAGCTCGGTGCCCAGGATCCTGTTTCTAGGAGCCGGAAATATTAACTGACATAACTGTCATCTGTTGGGCATGATGGGATACTGAGAGTTCTGTGAGGGTCTTAATGGCACAGCCCCAGCTGTACTAGATGAATGTATTCCTTGCAGTCTATTGGCTAATTCTGTCCTTCTTCATTTTAAAGAAAGGATTGTGAAAGATTTACTATGTTCACTTATACTTTACAGTGACCCATATAAAATTAAATCTTTTCTTTGTTAAAATGAAAATAAAATGTGGACTTCTTAGCCTGTTTACAGGCTGCAATTGTGAGTGTAAATATTTTTTAATGTTGATGTATGTATACAAACATACATTTTAGTCCTCCAGGGTCCCCACGTGTAGGTAGGACGACTACTCAGTGCTTATGACTATTGATGAGGATCTCTGGAAGAGAACAGATGTAGATATTAACTACATTCTAAGTTACACATATTTCTAGTACACTCCCAAGAAGGAGACTCCTAGGAGTGGAGTGCAAACCTGCTTGCTGGTATTATGAATAGCTGCTTCACCATGGAGACAGTGCTAAATTTGTGGAGGTATGGAACAGTCACACCTCTCTAGATAAAACGCTTAGCTTGTCACAAAGCTACCAACAAATAATGGCCTGTCACATTACTACCGGTATTGAATAAACTGCAGTAGAAGGTAGAGAGGCAAAGCAGTTATCTACATTTCTTGAATAGGATTGAAAGATGTAATCCTATCAATTGTGTTTTCAGCCATAGTGAGGGACTGAATCTATTTTACTCACTGCCCTAGATAAAAATATAGCAACAAAAGTGACCCCATTAGCAGCCTTTGACAAGATTTCAAACATGTTTAACTGTGTAAATCACGGTGTCCAGAACCACCAAACATCAGAAATAGGCATTCGTGGGATACAAGTTTTTAATCTTAGAAGAATGGTACCAAACCATATCCTCCTACCCATTTTGGTCAGTGAAAGCAGACTTTATCATGCTGTTGTTCAATCTTATTAGGACAACTGGCGATAACCAGCTCATTATCAGGTTGGATGAACATGCAACATTTTGCCTTGAGACTTTAATTTCCTGGAAACAGTTGGCTTGTGGATAGCCACAACTTTGTAAAGCTCAATACAAACAAGAGAGACCTACCGATCACAGGAAAGTGACGCTTCCCTATGATCCACATGATCTTCCGCTCCACACAGTAATCAACGTCAAAGTTCCCAGGAGTCATTTCTGACCTGGGGGAGTTACTGGATAAGAAAGACAATTCTGTTGTTATGTCATGCCATCAATTGCTACATTTAAACGTCTGACCCAGTTTCAAGAAAGGTCTGATCTGACTAATAATGTGTGCTGTTACATCCTGAGCACTAGCTGCGCTCCTCTGCTAGGTGTTTGAAATATGAATTCAGCTGCCAGTGGTCTTTCCAGTAAATGACTTCCAGACTGTGGAAGAAACTCCATTTTTAGATGAAGAAACTGGAGAACCTTATGGCCTTCAGGAAAGCCATCAAAACATTATTTCCCGCAAAGAGGCTCCTCCTTTGCTTTGTGTCGGAGGTTGATGTGTCAGATTTTGATGTGTCGGTACCATAAAGTCATCTGGTGTTAAGAGCTTTACAAATAAAATAAATAAGGTATTACATTCTCAGAACAGAATTCTGTATACCAATCTCAACTAGCTTTAGAGGAAAGAAAGGGAAGAGAAAGATGTGCACACAGATAGGGAGATTAGGAACGTTTCTAAAAAAAAAATTCTAATATTAGTACATCCTCCAGTTCACATTGTTGCATCTCCTAAAGATGGCAAGCAATAAACCAAAATTCCAATGATGGGCAGATTCTCCGATCCAGTTAGTGTGCCATATGATCTGTCACGTAAGCTCTGCCTTCTCTTGTAACCCCTTTTTGAATAATGGTTGGACCATGAGCACTTGTACAAAAATGTAGGATTTCCCAGAGAAAGTAAATGAATATAATGGGTACAACAGTGTTATGTAAGCTCTAGCCAAACTCGCATCATTTTGCCACTTCCAGCAAACAGCTGGGAAACAGTGTTCATTTGTTGTTAAGAAAGGCATAAATCGACATAGGTGTTATTGTTGCCGGTTGTGCTTCTTTTCTATGTACAACTGATGGTCCATGATCCATCTCTTGACTCGACCTTTATTTTCATGGATCCTGATTTTCTGTTACAGATAAAAGACCAATCTTGTTGTGTACTGTTGAAAGGTAAAGTACACATGCATGGCCAAGAAGGATGTCTGCTTCCTTCTGGGAAGCTCTTTTCCGTTTCATCTTTTTTGTGGCCTTCTCCACTGTAACCATCAGCAAGATAACCTAGTTCAGGATTTGACTGTGTCAAAAGTCACGCTCAGAGTTCTTATGACCACGACAGACGTAAAATAAAATAGGTCTCTGTAGTATGCTTTAGCTTATTGTCAGGCTGAAGGGACCCCCTACCAGCAACTGGATGTCTAAATCTCTTGCTCACCACTTCACTGCTTCTCTTGGAGGCACAAAATCACTAAAAAAAGAAAGAGGCCCAAGGGCTTCTGCTCTTTCTTGGTAACTCCTCCCTTCCGCTGTCTTGCACCAGTCAGCAAGAACACCATGCTGTGTCTGATCAGTTCACTGGGCCTGTGCATGGTGGCCTGGAGACTGAGGGTCTGATTTAGAGTTTGGTGGAGGTGGGTACTCCATCACAAAAGTCCAATCCCAATATAGCCTATGGAGATTGTAATATGGTGGATAGGATATCCGTCACGTTTGTAACAGAGTAACCCCTCTGCCAAACTATAAATCAGGGTTTTAGTTTTGCAGCTTTTAGTTCTGTTAGACATGACAGTCTTATGGTGGCCTTTCCCCAACTTTGTCCCTACCTCCTCTCCTTTTCTGATCTAGTTTGTGAGGGTATTAGGACTCTGTGCACTTTATAGCTGTATATGAATGTAGCCCCTTTCTAGCATGGTTACCCCACTTTTTGGCGTGTTTGCCAGTGTGTCTGACTGTGTCTACTGGGATCTTGTTAACCAGGGCCCTAGTAGTTGTGCTCTCTCCTGTAAACCGTACCCTTTTCTTCCCACAATTGGCATACTGGTCCCCCCCATGTAAGTCCCTAGTAAATGGTACCTAGGTAACCAGGGCATTGGGGTTCCAAGGGATCCCTATGAGCTGCAGCAGTTATTCTGCCACCCATTGGGTGCCCATACAAAGGGTTCTAAAGGCCTGTCATTGCAGCCTGAGTGAAATGGGTGCAAGTATCCATTTTCACTACAGGTCACGGTAACTCACCCATATCGTAGGCCCCCTCAACTCAGAGGGCAGGGTGTGGGTACCTGTGTGTAAGGGCACCCCTGCACTAGCAGAGGTGCCCTCACAAACTCCAGATCCATTTTCCTGGACTAAGAGTGTGAGGGACACTATTTTACGCCTGTACAGGACATAGGTCACTACCTATGTCCATTTACAGAATAGTTACTCCAAACCTGGGCATGTTTGGTATCAAACATGTCGGATCATACCCTAGTACTGTTGCAGGTATTGGAAGTATGATTCCATGCACTCCTCCTTCGAGGACCCCCAGCATTACTACAACCCGTCTTGCAGGGTTTTCCTGACAGCCCAGCTGCTGCCACCCCTAAGACAGGTTTCTGACCTCCTGCTGCTTGATCTGATCAAGCCCAGGAAGGCAGAATGAAGGATTTCCTTTGGGAGAGGGAGGTAACACCCTCTCTCTTTGGAAATAGGTGTGAATGGCTTGAGAGGGGTAGCCTCCCCAAGCCACTGGTTTGATTTGAAGGGCACATTTCATGCCCTCTGTGCATAAATCAGTTCACACCGGTTCAGGGAACCACCAGTCCCTGCTCTGGTACGAAAATGGACAATGGAAAGGGGGAGTGACCACTCCCCTGTCCATCACCACCCCAGTGGTGGTGCACAGTGCTCCTCTAGAGGGTCCCTGGGCTGTGATCTTGTTTCCAAGGTTGGCAGGGAACTCTGGGAGCATCTGAGTGGCCAGGCCAGGCAGGTGACGTCAGAGCCCCCTCCTGACATCACCTGGTTAGGTGACCAATCCCCCTTTCAGGGCTATTTAAGGTCTCTCTCTTGGGTGGGTCCTCAGATTTGTCTTGCAAGACTCCAGCAGGATTCCTCTGCAACGTCCACTTCGACTTCTGGCCACTGGAACTGCGACTGGACCCTCCAGGAACCGACTACGCTGCAAACAACAAAGAAAACTCTTCTGCAACGTTGTTTCTACGACTCCCGCCAGCTTTGTAACATTTCCCCAGCTGTGCATCCTCAGAAGACAGCAACCCTTCAACCTGCACAGGCAGAAGGAGTCTCCCATGGAGTGAAGGAGTCACTCCTCTGCAACCACAGGCACCTACAGCAAGCGAACACTGGCTGTGTGGATCTCCCCTCCTCTTGAGCTGCGTGTATCCTGCATCACAGGTGCTGGTCTGGAGAAGTCTTTTTGGTCCTCTCTGCCAGCTGTCCAACTTTGGTGGAGGTAAGCCTTTTCCTTCCCACGTAGGACAGTACCTCCATGCACCACGTCTTTTGCAGCTGCCATGGCTTGTTTGCATCTCCTCCAAGGGATCTTCAGGTGACGCGTAGCTGAAGTCCCCAGCACTCCTTCCTACAAAACACAGCCCCCTGTGTGGTTCTCCGGCAACGTGGGATCCTCTTTTGTAGTGCTGCATGGGCTCCTTCTGAGACTCCTGTGTCCCCGTCCTGTTGGACTCCTGTGGGTGCTGTCTCTGTGGCTGTGGACTCTCTGCGACACGGAGGGTTCCATGTGACTCCCCCTCCTGGGTTGAGTCCTCTTGGGCCTTGCTGGTCCCCAGCAGCACTACTTTTTTTACTAACTTCGAGTTTGCCTTTGCCAAGACTTGTTTGTGGAAATCCTGCACCAACACCCATCTGTAATCTTCCTTCCAGCGAGGGACATCATCTACATCAATCAGGAACTCTTCTCCGGCTCCAGCGCTGCAGTGTTGACCTGGTCTTTATCACCGTCGACCAACTCCTGCAAGTATAGCTGGGTGGCTAGTACCTCTTACTCCTCCTGGACTCCACTGTGACTCTTGGACTTGGTCCCCTCTCTCCAAAGGTCTTATTTCTTCAGGAATCCACCGCTGGTTTTCTTGCAGTCTTGTCCGGGTGTCTTTTTTCCCTTCTTTTGGGTGGTTTGGGGAAATTCCAGTGATTTACTAGTGCTTACCTGGTCGCTGGGGGCGGACGGGGGGGGGGGGGGGGTTGGTGGGGGGACGAAGGGTGAGGGTGGGGGGTGAGGGGGCTAATACTGTGTTACTTATCTCTGTGGTTTTCTAGTACTCTCAGCTCCCATTTACACATTCCTCTTACCTAGGTGGGGTCCTGTGTTCACATTCCATTTTTTTATTATATGGTTTGTGCTCCCCCTAGGGTCACTACTGGTTTTTGCTATTTGCACTGTTTCTAACCTTTTCTATGCCTATTTCTAATTCCTAGTGTATATATTTAGTGTACTACTTACCTCCTATTGGAGGGTTGCCCTTCTAGTAATTTGTGGTATTGTGTTCCAAAAATAAAGTAGCTTTATTTTCGTACAACTGAGTGTTTTCTTTCATGAGTGTAGGTGTTGTGTGACCACAGTGGTATTGCATGAGCTTTGCATGTCTCCTAAATAAGCCTTGGCTGCTCATCAACAGCTACATCTAAAGAGGCTGGCTTCTAGACACTGCCTACACTTCACTAGGAGGGGATATTTGCACCTGGTATACAGTGTAAGTACCGTGGGTATCCACCACACACGAGGCCAGCTTCCTACACGTGCAAACCAGTGCTAATGTGCTTGTGCTCTCTCCTCTAAACATGGTAGTACTGGCTCATCCCCAAATGGCATAGTTAATTTACTTTTACATTGTTAGTAAAGTGCACTACCTGCACCCGGGGCCAGTAAATTAAATGCTACAAGAGGGCCTGCAGCACCAATTGTGGCACCCATTTAAGTAGCCCTCTAACCATGTCTCAGTCCATGGCAGAAAACCCTGGACAACCTAGAGGGTAGGGTGCAATGTATTTAAAAGACAGGACATGTATTTGAAAGTTTTACATGTCCTGTTAGTGAAAACCTCTTAACTTTGTTTCTCATGTATGCAAGGCCTACCTCTCCCATAGGATAACATTGGAGTTGCCTTATTACATCTTATAAGTGTAATTTCAAAATGGGAAGATATCATTCTTTCCAGTTTGGTGTCTCTCGAATCACAATTTAAAATCTTACATTATAATGAAGTCGGATTTCAAATTACATTTCTGAAAATGCCATTTTTAGAAAGCTTGGCATTTTCTTACTTTAGCCATTTGGTGCCTGCCTCTGACCACGTGTCTGGGATGGGCAACAGTTAGGCTTTGGCTATTCCCCCTAGACAGCCACATACAATGAAAATTTAGGTGTGGCTTGATGGCCCATCCTGGCAGGATGGGAAAAAAGAGCTGGATCCAGTCTCACACCTGAATAGTCTGTGTCCTGTGCCCTGTGCCCACACAAACAGCTGCATACCCTCCTCCCCCCGTAATGAGTCTGGAGCCAGGGCTACCGGGCAGGGTCTCTGTGCATTTCAAAAGGCTTGTCTTTGAAGTCTCCCCCACTTCAAAGGCACCACCAGGTATTTTGAACTGGACCTCAGACACCACACTACTTCCGTACACTTCTGGACCTGTAGATACTCTGCAGGAAGAAGGACTGCCACTCTGCTGACTGTAGTCTGATGGACACCTGCTTTGCTGACGTGCTGACCTGCTGCACTCTGCGTGGGTGAGAAGGACTGGATCTGCATCACTTGAGCACCCAATACAGAGTGACTCCACGGGCTAGTTGGGTGGCCTCCTGATCTGAAGTCTCAGGGACATAAGACTTTCAGCTACCCTGCTTCTGCACCTGAACTCTGCCATCTGTAAGTCTACCCTGCCGAGTGGTGCCACCCCAGTCCTGGACCCTTGGAAGTGGGGCTAAGGTGCTTACCAGTGGAAAAGATACATCCTATCTGCTGAGCGGCGCATCCTCGAGCAGAACCAGAGCATCTCTTCGACTGAGCGGCGCATCTTCGAGCAGAACTAACGCATCGCTGCTCTGCTGTAGATTGGGCCAGCCGCAAAAACTTGCATCAGCGCTGTAACCCCACATCTTGGGTTTGACACATCGCCTTCAAAACGAGTGCTGTGCAACGTTTTTCCCAGCACAAGCTCCTCGCATCTCCTGTTGACAGCAACCTCGAAGATGGCATCGCAGTTTCACCACTCATCGACGCAGCACCTAGACTAGAAAAAAATGGGGCGCTACAAAAATAATCAATGGGGCATTGTGATAATAACCATGTTAAGGACAAGAAGACAGCAGATGGGTCAAGTAATTCCTCCACTAATCCTCACACACACAAAAAAATGTAGAGGTGAGGCTTCAAAAAAGTTTATGTTGCACAAAATTGGTACATCCAGCCCAGCCAGTGCATTTCACCCTTCAACAAAGGCTTCATCACGGAACACATGTATCTTCAATACTAGTATCATGGTGTACGATATTCTGCTTGCAGGAAGCTTAGGCAGTTACAATACTGCAGATCACAAATGACCACAGATAATGAGAACTCTTGAAAAGATGTAGAGGTGAGCCTTCAACAAAGTTTATTCTTTACAAAATAAATACATCCAGCCCAGCCAATCGGTTTCGTCCTTCACCAAGGACTTCATGAGGGAATACATGCATCTTTAATACATGTCCAATTGGGAATGAAGGAGTGGATGTATAAATATCTATGGTTGACACTTGGTGTCAAAGGTTGGGGGAAAGTGACAGGAAGCTCAATAGAATGACGCAGGTGGAGCTGTGAGACCACTTGATAAGGACTACCTTACCAATTAGGTGAAGAAGGACCGCTTCCAACACTAGGTAAACAGCTAACAGCTCTAGGTGATTTATGTGGAGAGTTCACGGACTGACTTCACTGATCCTGGACAGTCAAACTCTGTGAATGCACCTCCCCACCTTCCCAATCCCGTAAGGGAGGAATCCGTTGTTATGGTCCTCTGCGGAATCGGGTGTACGAATGGCTGGCACTGTTGTTGGTGTTCCACCAATGCAGAGAGTGGCAAGTTTGATGGCTGACCAAATTTAGATCTTCCCATTGACCTTGCGATTGAGACTATTGGTGTGCTAAGCATCCATACAATGGATGTATGTGTAACCTGGTGTGGCACACTATAGCAATGCATGAGGCCATCATGCTGAGGAGACACATCACTGTCCTGACTGTAACCTGATTTGGTTGAAACAGAAGAATGAGTGCCTGAAAGGATTGTATCCGGACTGCATCTGGCTACGCCCATCGCTGAATTGAGAATTGCCCCAATATAAAGTCTGATCTGATGGAGATGGGATTTTGAAGCATTGATGGTAAAGCCTAGTTTGTGAAGCAGGTTGATGGCGACCTGAGTGTGTTGGAGACATTTTAGACGGGTGCCCCTTTTGATGAGCCAATTGTCCAGACAGGAAGTGACTCTGAAAGGAAGCTCTTTGAACTGGTAATGCTGTCCTCTTACTAAAAATCTGAAGTACTGGTGATGCGATGGATAGATTGGAATGTGGAAGTAGCTGTCCCTGAGGTCAAGTGAGGCCATGAAGTCACCTTGCTGTAGTACTGGGAGGACACCCTGCAGAATGACCATGTGAAAGTGCCCTGATGGAATGAATTTGTATTAGGGCCTGAAATCCAAGATTGGTCTAAGGGACCAGTTCTTTTTAAGGAATTAGGGAGAACAGCGAGTAACTGTATCCTTCAGATGGTGAGGGACAGGTTCTATAGCTCCCTTTAGGGGGAGGGCTTGTGACTCTTCTCAGAGTAACCTTTGGTGTTATGCGGAGAGTTTGTGTTTGCGAGATGGAATGTTGGGAAGTGTGGAGATGAGCTCCAGACATAACCATGTTGAATAGTGGTCTTGGAACCTCCAAGGTAGGATGATAGGGAAAAGAAGCTAAGGTTAGAAGGAGTTTGAAGGGCACCCATTGCTTTTGCTGTTTTATTATGCTTTAAAATTGTTCTAATAATAATATTTACCCGTGGGCCTAAAAGATGTTCCCCATCGAAAGGCAGATCAACTCAAGCATGTCTCCATAGTAGTACACTTCAATTTACACCCGTAGCAGCAGTATCTGCAGTGTCCAGGGCACAGCATATGATTGTGTTAGAAATTAATTTGCTGTCAGAGGCTACTTGGTAGTTTCATTTTTTGTGTTCTTCTGGGAGGTAATTGAGGAGTTCCTCCATTTCGTCCCAGTGGGCCCGATCAGACCTTCAAAGGAGGCCAACAGAATTGGCAATGCGCCAATGAATGGCCGGATACCCTTTGGCCTGCGGCGCCTATTCTCTTACTTCCCTTATCTGGTGGAGGGGCGTCACCAGTGGTTTGAGAGTTGGCTCTATTGTGTGCAGCTGCTACAACTAAAGATTCAGGTGGCAGTTGAGCCCCGTATGTACAGTGGATAATTAGGAGACACTCTACATTTCTCAGCTCTCACTGGATTGTTGAAAATATCAAAGGTGTGGCAGAACATGCCCTTTAGAACGGGGAAGTACAGGGCAGAGGAAATAGTCTTGAAGAGGCAGTCTTCCTCTATGGGCTCCATGGATAATAGCACGTTGTGCAAACTGGCAGCCCTACCAATAAGGTCACAATAGGAAGTGGTATCATTAGGAGAGAGGGGGTTTGCGGGGTACAGGTTGGTGGCTGTATCTGCTGGTGGACTAGTGTTGTATGCTTCCCTAGCAATATGTAAAGGGCTGTGGCCTTGTCCGTCTTCCTTCTCTGCTTAGGAGGAGTTGGAATGTCCATGGCCTCTTCAAAAGGCAGTTGCCGACATTGAAGTTTTCAGCTCACAAGCAGTCTGCTTTGATGTTTTTTTCAGCGCCGAGCTAGGGCTGACCGTTTCCAAAGATATTGGTTGGTGCCATCCATGGCCCAAAGGCGGTGGCCGCCTGGCAGTCTATTTTTGATATTTGACCCTGTGTGTTGGTCTGCTAGGATAGGCGGGGAGGTGGGGGCACAGTACACTACACACAGCTGCTTGAGACGCAGGCAAATCATGGATCTCCAGGTCGGATCAGGAGCTGTAATCAGGGGAGAAGGTTCCTTCATCTGGAGCAGACAGCTGTGCATGGTTCCCCCTGCATGTCCTCAGGCAGAAAAGGCGCAGCGTGTCATCTTCTCTCCTCTGACACTTCAAGACATCGAGTCCAACAGCTGCTAACAGTGTACTTGTACCTGAAGGAGCAGCAAATCTTGCAGTCAGTATTTTTGTGCTCAGGGGAGAGGCACAGACTGCAGACTTGGTGAAGATCGGTTCGAGGGTATTTAGTGGATACCGAGGACAGTAACGTAAAGGCATGTGTTCCATCACCGGAATGAAGTAAGGACACTAAGAACAAAAACACATGTAGGGGCCCCTGGTTAATGGAAAACCACCCAGTTGATTCTGGGGTCATCAAACTATGGATTGTGAACAATAACAATTCCGACATAAGGCAGATATAGACAAAGAATAGTGCAGTACGACAGTGTTGAATAAGAGTAGGAGAGCACATGTCTGAACCAAATGGTGGAAGAAAACAATCTAACAATGAAATTGATGACCATGCGCATTCTCAACGAAAGGAGGAATCACAGTACCTTGTGGCTTGAAAGACTATTTGAAGAAAAACAACTTGCACACTTCTGAGCCCAGCACAAGAATGCAGGATTATGCACAGCATGTGTATCTACAGTGACGCATGCCTCAAACACACCTTTTATAAACAATTTGATGATCCTTTGAGCAAACAAGGATAGACTACTATCAGATAGTCTAACCATTTGCATAGCTGCTATTGAACTTTAACCGAAAAGTACTTTTGTGGAGAAGGCATAGCAGCATTTGGTGCAGTAGTACAGAAATGGAATTTGGGGTCTGATTTAGAGTTTTGTGGGTGGAGGTAAGTCAGTGGGTACCCTCACCATGGCCATACAGGGGCTCCCCCCTATCGAGTTTCAAGTTGTCTGCCAGCCCCCTGGACAACTTTAAACATTGGCAGGAACACAATATATTGAGTACCATCTGTCAAACTTTGAACATGTTTGTTATTTTATAAACGAAATCCTAAAGGAAGATTCTGTTCTAAAGAAAAAAAGAGAAAAAAAAAAAAAAAAAAAGACCCCCACGCCATGGGAGATTTCTTCTGTGGATTGGGGCATTTAAAATGTGTTACTCTTCCTAGCTACTTGACTGCCCACTCTAAATAGGGCCCTAGCTGAATTGCCAAAATGGACGATGGCGATTAATTATAGGCTTCCCCCGCCAGAGGTGCTTTCACTAGCCAATCGTCCAGGCCTGGAAATACGTGGTGGCCCCTTCTCCGAAGAAATGCAGCCACCAGTTCTATACCATTTTTGAATATCCAGGGCACATCACATTTCAGGCTGAAAAGAAGTGCTCTGAATTGATAGTGCTGTCCTGCCATCAAGAATCTCAATAATGGTCAGTGAATTGGGTATTTGGGGAAGTAGGCACCTTTGCAGATCCTGAGAGGTGAGGAAGCCTCTATCCAGAAGCAACAGAAGGAATTCCTAAAAGGTTTCATTGTGGGAGGGCTCATTTTTTTAGAAACGTCTTGTGCTCCAGGAGGTACAGAATTAGTAGACAACCCCTGGTCTTCTTTCTCACAAGAGAATCTGGAGTAGAAGCCCAGGTTTCCTCTGACCTGTAAACTATTTAAACCAGTGATATTCGAATTACGGACTGAGAGCCACATGTGGCCCTCCAGACCTTTATATGCGGCCCTCTGGTCAACAGCAGCAATGTTACTCGACTCAGTAGTACCATTAAAAATGTTTTAACTTAACAGGCTAGCGCTTATTCACATGTTCAATGAAGTTTAAAAAATAATGTAACTAGTTTGTCCTGTGCAACTTAACTTTAGGAACAATTTCACTTTTAAAGACATCTTTCAGCAAAAGTGTAAAAATATAAGTTTCTTCAGAATTTAAAAAGTGCATTTTATTAACATGCAGAACTGTTTCAGCTTAGTAAATCAGATTGTATCAGTGCACTGAGAAGTTTTTATTTTTTTTATTTTTTTTATTTTGTAAAGTGATAATTATTTTAACATTAATCTAGAAACATTCATTCTTCCCCCCATCCTGGCAACAATGGCAAAAGTGAACTAAGAAGCAAGTCAGTTGTTATGTGACCCTTTGGGTGGCCTGGGCTTGTATTATACATGGACAACAATATAGTTTGTTAAAACACTGGAGAAAGTTTAGTAAAGTGCGTATCCTGAAGTTCTGTATTTTGAGTCCTCCTATACATAGTAAAAGGGGAAAGTGAAATAAAACAATTGCCTAGGATCACACAATTTGGTAAAGTGGGAAAGCAGGGATTAATCCCAGGTTTTCTGGTTTCACTAGATGAATATACTTTGCTTCCCCGAAACGCATCTTACCCCCAACACCCACCCCCAAACCAATCCTCCTCAATTGCCACCGTTCCCCCCCCCCCCCCCCCCCGCCGAACACCACCAACCTAATGGCATCAATGCATCCCTCAGTCACATCACAGACCAAAAATATGGCCCACAGGAAAATCTTTGCGAGTACCCATGGTTTGAACTATTTAAAGACAATGAGGATCTTCCCCACAGCAGTCTTGAAAGTGCAAATGATGTTTCTTTGGTGGCGGACAGCAAGAGGTTTTTAAAAGATTTTTCGTGTATGTCCTGATTCCACAATTTTTAGCAACCAGTGGTCAGCTACGCTCATTCTCTTTTCGGATGCAAAGTGTGAAATCCTTCCCACATTTCCTGACTGAGGGATGGCGGAAAAGGAAGCATTAGGCAGTGAGACATGCTTGTTGTTTTGAAAGCACAACTGAAACATTCCTCACTTTTTGCCTGAAGGCCACTGGTGTCTGTTCTCTGGTCACTCCCATTTTGTTGTGCACTGATCCTCTTTTTTTTTTACTTTGTGCATTGGAACACTGCTAATCAGGCACCAGAGCATGTTCTCTTATCCCCTAAAACATGTCAAAGTTTGTTAAAACCTAAATGGCAAATTTGAGTTGACTTTACTATAAAGCCTTAGTATATGCTGCCTAAAATACATTCCTGGCATAGAAAGTTAAATGCCATCTACGGACGACAGGATGACTCTGCCAGCCTACTCCTGCTAACTGCGCAGTTTTAAAACTGCAACCCGATCGGTCAAAATAACCCCACTGGCAGGATAAAAGCTCCCTGTTATTAATAAGTCACCCATATGTAGGTCTTTTAGCCCACACGGCAGGTTGCATGAAATTCAAAAGTAGGATGAGCACACAAATTTTAATTTAACATGTCCTTAAGGAGACTAGCAGCCCAAAGATATTTTCACCACAGAAAGCAGGCCGGTCCATAGAGAAACACTGAGAAGCAACATTAAATATCAATTCTGCCATCTCAGGTAAGGGATCAGCTAGAAAAAAAATTAAAACAACTAGTTTTAATATTTATTAAAAGCTCAACTTAACAGTGAAGTCAGGTTTTTGATAAATAATTAGGAAAAAGGACTTTTAGAAGGCTGAATCTCAGAAATGGAAAGGACAGGCCCTGAAAACTATGGGGGTGATTCCGACCCTGGCGGTCCTTGACCGCCAGGGCCGGGGTCGGCGGGAGCACCGCCAACAGGCTGGCGGTGCTCCTAAGGGCATTCTGACCGCGGCGGTATGGCCGCGGTCAGAAACGGAAAACCGGCGGTGTCCCGCCGGTTTTACGCTGCCCTGAGGAATCCCCCATGGCGGCGCAGCTTGCTGCGCCGCCATGGGGGATTCCGACCCCCTCACCGCCATCCTGTTCCTGGCGGTTTCGACCGCCAGGAACAGGATGGCGGTGAGGGGTGTCGTGGGGCCCCCGTAAGAGGGCCCCACTTTGAATTTCAGTGTCTGCTTAGCAGACACTGAAATTCGCGACGGGTGCTACTGCACCCGTCGCACCCCTTCCACTCCACCGGCTCCATTCGGAGCCGGCTTCCTCGTGGAAGGGTGTTTCCCACTGGGCTGGCGGGCGGCCTTTTGGCAGTCGCCCGCCAGCCCAGTGGGAAACCCAGAATGACCGCCGCGGTCTTTTGACCGCGGTACGGTCTTCTGGCGGTTCCCGCTTGGCGGGCGGCTCCCGCCGCCCGCCAAGCTTGGAATCACCCCCTATATGCCATTCCACTTAATTGTAGAGACATTTCTCTGGGAAACGTAAGGATCTCACTCACAGATAGTGGCATGCTTCATCAAAAGGTTTCACACACAGATCTCGATAAGGGTTTAAGGTGGACTCAACCACCTGATGTGGGAGCAATGGTTTTTCTGTTGTTTTGAGACCAGAGGGGAAATCTTAAAACGACCTAGGGTAATCTACTAAGGTATTTTTATTTTGAGATGCCCTGGCTGGATTAAAAGCTTTAAAGCGGTTGATTGATGGGGATTGCTATTACTCGGCTGACTTTCTAAACTGTCAACATGCTTTGGCTAACCTCTGAAATTGTCTTACAGGACAGCAAGTTGTGTAAAGACGTTTAAAGTCTCTAGCTCACCAAGGTCATGTATCCTTATTTGGTATACTACATTTGTGATATTGTTATAACATTGTCACGTGCAACATGTCAATTTCTAAGGCACAGAAATGATGCTTGCCAGTACTCGTGGGTGAGAACAAAGAAATGGAGCCCAGGAGGCCAGTTGGATGACCTCCTGTGTGGCTCTGCCACAACGAGCTGCAAGAGGCCTTTTCCCGAAGTGCCCAATTGACCTGTACCGACCTGGACCTGGCTGATGACCTCTGCTGGACTGAGCAGTGATCTTTTATGTGCCGTTCCTGAGGTCCAAAAATACTTGGCTCTGTCTAACTGGACTCCTCCTACCACTCCTGAAAATGTTTGGGCTTTAAGACCTCCTGCGGACCAGGAGAAACCTGCCAAGCAATCCATCTAAGGTGCAACTTTGCTGGGTGAAAAAAACTGGTTTTCCCTGCTTGGAGCTTCTCCGCAGCAGTTAATCTATTTCTGCAGAACCTCGATGAGAAGGTATACTGTCTTGTGAAGCCTTTGTCGGACTTCATGCACACCATTTCCCTCCAGGAGCACTTCGAACTCTGAAAAGGAGATAGAGTATGAAGGTAAAAATCTTAACTGGACGAAGGCACCAAAGTATCAGGGAAGCAGAAGGACTTCCCCAGATGTGAAATTTGAATTTCTCCCACACTAAGATTTGCCACCCAAAACCAACGTTTTCAATGGGACATTGTCAAATGCCTATCTGACATTATGGAGCCCTCCTCAGATATAGCCTACTGCCTTGCCAGAAAAAAAGACTAAATTATAAAATAAAACCTCTGACCGGGTCTGACCTGTTGGTATATCCGACCAGCACTCATAGCAGTTGGCCTGAAATCACACCTAGGTCCCACTCTACCGCAACCTGAAACTACTATTGGTGCATTCCCAGCTTTTTGGCATTATTTTTAATTAATATGAAAATTTATATTTCTGGTTTCACCTCCTGAATTTTTGTCATTTTGGTATCATTTTGCTCGTTCGCTTATTTGATCTGGTTAATGTTTATGAATTGGAGACGTATTTGTATTATGTTGAGCTATTTAGTTTAACTTTTTTGGTATTACTAAATGTTTTACACATTTTCTCTTAGGTACGCCTGTCTGCTCCGTGCCTTAGCTATAAAGGATATGAAGATCAGTTTTAAATTACTGAAACCTTTTACTGGATCTAACAAAAGAGTGCCTTTATTACTTGTGGTGGACCTCAATGCACCCCAACTAATGAACCACTTTCTCACACTGACATATCTTGGCTACGTCTAAGGGTAAGGGGTACAAATGTCTGCCCTGACCGCCATACTTGCCAGAAGCGGCCCTCTGATCTACTGGGACCAGAAAATTGTATTGGAGGGCTTCCAGGAAATGAGCAGTATGTGCAATGTGTTTTCATTTGCATGGTGTTGTTGACATACCTTCCAAACAGCCTCCTCATCTAAGGGCATGCTGAGAATCCTGACTTTTACTTCAGTGCATAAAGATGCCAGGTTCTGTTAACTGGTGTAAGCCTGCATTGATTACACCTGCACCAGCGTCCACCCACACTTTACAAATAACTTTAGCATTGTTATTTCGGTACTTTGGGGATGAGGTTACCCAGAAGAAATATGTTGTGCTACATTTGGTGATGGTGTCATCCCAGAATGGCAGGGTGCTGGCTCTCTTGGTGAAGAATTCAGCCATGGAGCTGACCCTGTGTCCCTGTGCTTCTCTTTTTTGTCCGTGGCTTGAATGCATGGGTGACTTTGGACCTAATTTATGGTGCTATTGAAATAATACATTCTGGCTTACGATGACCAAGGCATGTGAGCACTGTTTCTGGTGCCCTGCATTTTTCTCCAGACATACAATAATATCAAGGAGTTTGTTTTCAGTTTCAGCACTTCTTTCACGATGTAATCTATCATTTGGATTGACTGATTTCCTCACCATTCACGAAGTCACAGAAGAGGCATTCTTTTTCCACTGTTGACACAGGCAGGCCAGACTTCCTGGATCCTCTCTAAAGCAGAGCATGAAAGTAAGCAATATCAGCCAGGGATGAATTCACTTGTGAAGGTGTATTATCTTTATTCTCAGGGATTAAGTAAGTCTCTCATTCATTATACTCATTGTATACTCTTCCAGATCATATGCAGGCACCACTGTGGCTGACTCCCCTGATCGCTAATCTGTCAATATTCATTCTAACTCATGTAAAGAGTTGTACGTGGTATTCAGCACACTGGCAGAAGTGATTGTTTAGAATGGAGTGGAGGCTGTTCAGGCAAGAAAGGTGGCCGATGAGGCACTACCACTAGATTTTGCTGCAATACTGGAGGCATAGGCAGCGGCTGAGGAATTGCATAGCAAGGTTGCAGCTGTACAACCAAATTTTCAAAGATCTTCATCATTGGTTGAAGGGTATTATGAAAGGCTACGGACATCTGCATTGTAGGTGGATGCTGTTGGCGCTGCATGGCCTCATATCACTGCTTATAGCTTCTTTGACATTCATCGTACTTTTGTTCCTCATAATCCCCTCTGGAGTCTCCATCTGGCAGAGCCTCTGATGAGATTAATTTTCCGGCTACTTTGGACGCAAATGTATTTTTTGATGGGCTGGCAGCAATTTTTTTTCTTTCTTTCTATGAGGTGGACTCCATCATTTTCTTTTAAACCATTACAGCTCACAGAATTCTAGATTGTTTTTTTTTTTTTGCAATCATCCCGGACAATGACTTATCCACTTTCAAGGCTTTTTTCCGTAAATTATGAGGCCAGTCTCCTTTCTGGGTCCTCAAAGGTTTTTGAAGGAAATCTTTGACAAATGTCATAGCAAACCACCTCATGCGTTTAGTGTAAGCAATATAGGCATTTGACATGAGGGTGATCAATGTGGACCTTATGTTGTCTGCAAGAAGAACACATTTTAAAGAGAGCTCTTTTGTGTGTCTGTTATAATGAGAGAGAAACTCTTCCTCTGAAAACATACCAAATAATTCCTGAAGCAACTCACTGTGCGGTGTAGATGAAGCAGGGGCCCAGGAAAGTTAAATAGAAGGTAACAAATCTCAGAAATGTAGCAATATGTCAATATAGACCACAGCCTTTTCTGAGAGACTTCCTCACACACAACATGAGGTAGAAATCCAAGCTTTGGTGGCTTCTAGCAGGAGCAGAGAACTCAGCACTTCCATCTCATTAGTTAAAGTTTGGATTGTTTCAAATGATGTGGATGTGCTAATAACTAAACACTGTAGTTAGTTCCACAGCTTTTAACACTGTCTTTCGTTACTCCAAAAACACTATATCCAGCCTCATGACGGCGAAAGGTTCAAGCATGTGAATCTATGAAAGATCCAGTGCTGGAGAATTAGGGATTAACAAAGCCTTACCTTCTCTTCACAGCCACTCTTAGCAAGTGAGGTCAAGCACCATGTCAGGTCCTAACTAACACAGGCACTGGCATTGGAGGATGTTGCTATATTCATCTTTTCAGCAGTCGGAAGAAGATGACCCCAGGAGTAGTCTGCTGCTCTCTCACAGGGATTGGAGATGCAAAGTATTAGCATGACCAACCTCTTAGTGGCACAAATGTGGGAGGGTAAATATCCCCATTTCCTAACTCCGTACTTCGATTATCAGAGTATACAAGCCATTCCTCGAAATCAACTCAAAATAAAACTGCATCTAGTACAATGGAAAGAACGTCATTGAAACACATGAACTCTTTACACTGAATTCATAGAACCTCGTGTATTATGATGTATTATTTGCTGTCTAACATCAGAATTTTTTTTAATTTTTTTTAATGGTCTTACCTGAATTTCTGAAGCTTCTAAACGATTTTCAATTATCTCGATACACTGTCTTTTGGTAGGAGGTTCCTCACTAATTACTGTTTCTTCAACCATGTCTGTTGCTGGTACGGTTAATACTAAAATAAAAACCAGATACTTGGTTTAATAAATATTAAATCATTTGTTTTTGGGACAAAGAGAAATTTCTGTGTTTCTGTTACACCTTGACTTTCATCCCTGTTTCAGATTTTCTTTTAATAACAGCTTCGAAGTCAGAGGTACACTACACTTGCCACATCACTCAGTGTCTCAGACACACCATCTTCCAAGGTATGCCACTGAAATTCCACAGTTGTCGGACTGAAATGTCTTTATTTAGTTAATAACTTAACCATAAAAGACACAAGCACAGAATAAAAAGAAAATACAAGCATAATGTCCAGCATCCCAAACCATTCCATCACATTAGTGTAAAAAAATATAAACTTTACATAGCCTCCTCATATTAAAATGTACCAATAAAAAGCAGCAAGAAATGAAGAATGAGCATAAGAAAAAAAAATTATAAACCATTTCCCATTCTAATAGCACACTGCATATACTTAACTACCACTCACAAAGCAAACGTGAATAGAAGTGAGAGACTGAAAAAAAAACATAGCTTGTCGGCAGTGCCTCAGGGTCGGGACCTAAAAACTGGCACCTGAGAGGCAAATACAATTTACAAAACAGGAAATGCATCGTGGTCTGGGGAGAAGTGGAATTAAAAAGGACAAAATGATAAAGAACACATTATAACAAACAGGTGCAGGAAAGGGAACCATAAAGTGCACAGTGTTAAGTCTTAATCATTTCAGTTAATACCTATGATGACCACTGAGGAACAAAACATGATAAGGCTCCTTTCCAGGATCATGATTAACAGGTGGTTTCTTACAGTGTGTTTCAGGGACTCTGTTCGCTATTTGTCGGACACAAAGCAATAATACAGGTGTTTCATGAGTTCTTACAGGAGCAGGATAGGCCATCGTGATTACAAAACAATTCTGACATATTAAAGCTAGCACTAAGTTAATTTATATCCACCCACTGGATCAGATTGAACAGCCTGATGAAATCTATCAATACCAGTCAGTTGATGGATGTTTACCTTTTTATCCAAATGGGAAGTCATAAAAGAATGGGGTGGAGACTAATGTGATCGATTATATAATCCATCCCCAATTCTAAGTGACACAAAAAGGTGGATGTGCTCTGAGGGACTGCCAACAGTCTTCTCGAGAACCCACTCTCAGCTTTCTGAACTGCATTGTAGTTCTGTACGCCCCAACGCCCTCTCCGTAAGAAGCAAATGAAAGGCACCTTGACTTGGAGACCACTAACATTTTTTTAAGGGGTTTACTAACTAACTTTTTAGCAAAATTAAACAATGCCTGTATGCTTCTCAAGAAAGCGGCCGTCCTCGTGTGCCCCAAAGGGCTCCAACTTCAAGTGCCATCAAATAGGACTCCCAAATAAGAAAAAGTGGGAACAAGGCAAATCTTAGTTCTATTGACATAAGTCTTGGGTTATGTTTTTTTATGCTGTACTCCATTTGGTGGGTCTGAGACTGATGTATTTTAAGATTAAGACCTGCCATGGAAAGAGAAAAATTATCCAAGAGTCTCTGCAACCCAAGAGGGGTCCAAACTCGAGGTATACTATGAGTTGCATAAAGAAGGGCAGGTATAGTGAGGGTCCCAACACTTAGAGCATCGATGCGAGAGTTGGTCAGGAATTTGTCAAGGCCTCTGATACACAGCGGGAACAAAAAGTCAATAAGCATGCAATCCTGTCGAACTATCCCTGATATTATAAAATGTTTGGTCATCTCACCATCTGAACACTAACTAACACCTCATTGTGCAGCTGCCTGAGGAAGCTTACCAGTTATAGTTATCTGAAGTAACTATAACTTACGCCCTGAAGTAACTGTGACTCAAGACCTACCATGTACAGCTACTACCCTCACATATTACATCACTCATGACATGTTTAATGACAGAATTGATAATATCACTGATGACATTTGAAATTACATCATTTACTAAAACAGTATGCATGGTGCGGCCACAGGTTACAGGTTGCTCCAGTTAACTACACCTGAAGAATTTCAGTGTTTCTTATTAGTTTAAAATGTTATTTTGCAACATTGATACCCAACTGTATCATCACTTTCACCTTTGTTTTTTCAGTGAATTCTAAGTTTTGGTTTTAAGTATCTAACTATAATTGAGGTTTTACTCTTTGTTCTTTCAGTGAATTGCTAAGATTCTTTTTTTTTTTTAAATGTAAGTCACTGTAAATATAGGAGGAAGGCCTATGGGACTGGTCAAGGGGTCATTGCAATGTCTGTCAAACATATAAAGCATTTCTAATCACAATAATAGTAAACATGTGTTAAAGTGTTTCTTTTACATTGCAACAAACCACTTAATGCAACCATGAGAGCAACCACAAAGGGTTTCCGCATTCCCGAACTGAAGAGCAAAAGCTCTGGCTCTGGGAATGCTTAGAACTATGATAACATTTTCCTGGGCTTCATGTTCTACAGACCCCAGGACACACAGGGTTCCTGCACTCTCCGAAGCCCTCCCACAGCCCTGGGGCACCACCATGAAGTAAAATATATTAGCCCATGAGGGGCATTATGGGGTGCTTCTTAGCGGCCTTCCCCCAATATAAATTTTTTTGGGCTGTGTCCTGGGTGGGAGCCGCAAACAGCCTTGTTTTTTTTTTTTGGGTGAGCCCCGGGGGGGGGGGGGGGGGGGGGGGTTGGGGGGGCGGGGGGGACTCGCTTCTCATTTAAACTTTTAAACTTCACTGACCACGGGGATAGGGCCATCAGAGCATTTAGAAGGCTCCGGGAGGAAGGCTGCATGCTTCCTGACCCCATTAAAATTGTTTTGGCCATGGGGGATAGGGTCCCCAGGACCTTGAAATGGTTCCTGGGCCAGGACTGTTAAACAACAGTGGAAGTCCACCATTTTGTTCTTATTATTTTAAAACAAATGTTAAAAAAAAAACAAAGGTCAGGATATTCCTATACCCTATGATATCCTAAATTTGTTCAGGCTAGGAAACTGAGTCCTAAAATGGCTGCTGCAACATCTTTGATGTTATAGCAGCAAATCAGATCTTAACTTCTGATCTGATGGGGCTGCAGATCCTCCACGTCCCTCAAGAGCTAGCTTTCTGCCAAATTTGGTGCAATTCTGCTCAGCTTTTGTGGCTGCACCAGTGCCTAATTTTCCTATGGGAAATTGCATTGGGAAAATGCGTTTTAGGGACCTAACCATATATTTCCCAGCCTCTGCTTGACAAATCTCCCATCAATGTACCAAAGTTATTAATACACCATAAAAATATATTTCCTTTGGAAACGTGGACCTACCTACAACTGCCAGTGGTGACTGCCACTGGGTAATATATGGGAAATGTTAATTACTCAGTAAGCATTTGTTTGTGGCATACAATGCTATAGATTCAAATGCTTAGCATAATCCTGCCATCTAGTGTTGGGATTGGATGTGTGCAAGTAGTTTTTCTTTGAAGAAGGTCTTTCAATTTACAAGGTGTATGACGCCTCCTCTTGCTGGTAATGTGCATGGTCATCGACTCCATTGCTGGATTATTTTCCTGCATGGCAGGTGAGGATGGAACGTGACGCAAACCATAGTATAAAGAGATGTCCACGCAAAAGGAGTTTGTGAAAAATAGTGAAAGTAATTGTAACAAGCAAGGTGCCCGGGGGGGGGGGGGGGGGGGCACATGTGAACCTACAGCACTATATGCCCAAAACAGATGATTACTGGGTAAGTAAAATTTTCATTTTGGGGCATGAGTGGCTGTAAATATACATGCTTAGTACAGACTGTAAAGCAGATCTCCTCCAAAAGCAGTGGCTAGTCTGCTGAAGTTACATTTGTTTAAATTAGTGTATGTAGAACTGCTTGGCCCACACTAGCTTATTGACAGGCCAGTACATCTACACAGTAATATTTTGTAAAGGTATGCAGTATAGACCATTGCAGCAGCTTTAAATATGTCAGCTAAAGATATGTTTCCCAGGAAGGCCACTGACACTCCTTTTTTTTTTTTTTTTTTAAATACAAGTGGACTGAGCTCTAGGAGGAACGGGTAGTTCTTTTAGCTTTAGCATAGCGTGTTTGTATGCATTAAAGAATCCATTGTACAATGCACGATTTAGACTTTGTACTTTGTGAGGTTTTGAGAAAGCAACAAATAGTTCTTGTGTCTTTCTAAATTATTTAGTCCTGTATGGAAAGCCTTTCTGCCACTAAGTCAGGTTAGGGAAAACAAATTACAGGCAGTTCAACAGACTTATAAGGTGGAATTGTGATAAAACTGGAGGGTCTGGAGAGGAAGGGTTCAAACGCTGGGCCTATTAATCTTGTTAATAAAATATTGAGATTCCACATGAGAGCTGGTGGCACTCTAGGGGGATTTACTCTTAAGACCTTCCAGGAAGGCTTTGACGACTGGAACCCTGAATAGGTGAGTGTGCTGATTTTGTAGATATTCACCTGCTGCCTCGAGGTGTAGCCTTATAGATGTAAAGGCTAAACCACAGCTATGTAAATAAAATAAGTAGTAGACAATGTGCTGTACTTTAGCTGCTAAGAGATCAATGTGTTCAGAATGATAATAGTTAACAAATATTTTCCATTTAGCAGCATACCAGGCCCAAGTAGTAGGCCTGCATGCCTCTTTAAGAATGTCCATAGACTGTTGTGGGAGATTGAGGTACCCAAATTCTAGGACTTCAGGAGCCAGTTCGTAAGGTTCAGGGGTCTTGGGTCCAGGAGTCAAATTTCTCCATAGTCCTGCATGAGAAGGCACTGCCTATTGAGTAGTTCTTCATGTGGAACCACTAACAGTTCGAGAAGCGTGGTGAACAATGGTTGCTGTGCTCATGTGTGAGCCACCAGGATGAGGGTGAGAGATAACTGCCGAAGTTTGCGAACCACAAACAGAAGCAGTGGGAGAGGTGGAAAACTGTAGGCAAATATCCAGAACCATCTCATTCACAGTGTTTTGCCCTTGGACTGTGGGTGAAGTTTGGGCATTTGGGATTTTCTGCTGTGGCAGAGGTCTATGTGCAATTGTGCTCAGTGCTGGAAGTACTGGAGAAGGACTTGCAGGTGCAGTTCCAACTTGAGGACTTGTTGAAGCCTCCTGCTGAGGGGATCTGCAAAGTTGTTGCCCACACCCAGTAGGTACTCAGCTAACAGGTGAATGTTGTATTGGGGAGCCCACCTCCAAATGGTCTGAGTTAAATGAGAAAGCAGTGGGGACTTGTTGCCCCTTTCTTTTGGAGATAATATATGGTTGTCATGTTGCCCAGCTTAATGAGGACTACCTTGCCAATCAGCCGAGGAAAGAAGGCTTTCAGCACTAGGGGAACAGCCAGTAACTTCATGTGATTTATGTGGAGATGTCTCTGACTGGGTGTCCAGGGGGCCAGGACAGTTAGATCTTACAAATGAGATTCCCCCATCCTGTAAGGGGAAGGTCTGTTGTTATGGTACTCTGCAGAACTGGGTCTAGGAAAGACCCTCATTTTAACAAGTTGTGAGTGTTCCACCATTGTAGAGAATAGCAAGCTTGGCAGCCGACCAACAATAGATATTCTAATTGACCCTTGGCTTGAACCATTGGGGCACTAAGCACTCCCTGCAACTGACGCATGTTTAGCCTGGCAGGGGGTACAATGGCTATACATGAAGCCACCATACCAAAGTGACGTATGACTGTCCTCACCTTGACCTGGTTGAAAAGGGGGAATGAGTGCCTGGAATGATTGTATCTGGCAGTATTCGGGTAAACTTTTCCTAGTACTAAGCGAGAACTGCTCCTAGGTGAAGTTGGATTGGATGGACAGCATGCTGTGAGTCACGGTGGCCGCTGCCTTCCCCCTTTCTTCTTCCCTCCCCATATTCCCTTCACAGTCCTGCTATGGACAGTCTTCCCCCACACTCCCATTTTGAGAGGCCCAGACGGGGGGCGCTACTACATCAAAAGAATATAGATATAACTCTCTGCTGCTTAGTTCTGTTTTAATTTTTAGGCAGTATTGTTATGTCATGACTAATTTGTGTAATTGGACAACTTTACTGTCACTGTGTTCTGATTTGAATGGAAACTGTTCTGATTTTACACTAACCACATGTATGGTCTTAATGAGCCTTATTTTGTCCTGTTTACAATAAAACATGTTTAAATAAATAAATAAAAAGGTTGGAGCAGAATGGGTTGGAGGTGTGATTTCAGGGCACTGATTGTAAGCCTAGTTCGTGAAGTAGGTTTATGGTGACCTGCATGTTTTGAAAGCACTTTTTACATGTTGATCTTTTGATGAGCCATCTAGATATGGAAAGACATGTATGTTTTGTCTGCGCTGGTGAGCAGCTACTACCGCAAGACATTTGGTAAACACCCTGAGTGCAGTAGTGTCCTTAAAGGGAAGCACTCTGAATTGGAAATGCAGACTGATTATTACAAACCTCAAATCCTGGCAATGTGCCAGGTGAATAGGATTATGAAAGTAGATGTCCTTGAGTCGGCTTGTTGTAATAGCAGGATGATATGTTGAAGAGTGAAAATGATCTGAGAGAATGGAATTCGTTTAGGGGTCTGAGGCCCAAACTTGGTCTCTGGGACCTGTCCCTTTTGGGGATAGGGAATCATAGTGAATACTGGAGACCCATAATAGCACCTCTGGCTTGAGAGTACAATTAGATTTGTGACAACTCATATTAGGCCTTATTCTCTCACCCTCTACAAATACATATGGTAGAATGTTTGTTCTCCTGGATCTTACTCTAGCAAAACACCGGAAAGTCATACATTGGCTCAGCCTGGAGCCCCCCAGATATGAAGCCTAGTTACAGAAAGTCAATGAGTGGGCGGTGGCTGAAGAGGTCTGAATGAAGCTTGCCCGTACGGATGATAAAGTGGAAGAGGATTTGCGAGTCTGGGCTGCTATGCGCAATGACCTCCAAAACCCTCCCCCTGAGATTATTGAAAATACTGTAAATGACTGGCCGCACCATAGTCCAGACGACTCCTTGCCACAACTTACTCATGCATCAACATAAGAATATGCTTCTTCCCTAGGTCCCACCATGATCCACCAACACAAGAGCAAGGGGGAGGTGGAAAGAGGGAGGGATGGATGCTGTGGGGTATGTTTTTCACATTTATACAGCAATGAATATGATAAGTTTTATCTTGGGAAATTTCCGACTAGCATTTGCAATATGTAAGAAAGTGCTATGTATTACTACATTCTGGTCTATTTTGAAAAATCAATAAAGGTCATATAAAAAAGGAATTTTAGTGAATAGACTCTTGTGCCTTGGTGATGGAGTGGAACAGGTTCTATAGCTCCTTTTTTTGAGGAGTGCTTGTATTTCTTCCATGAGCAACTGCTGATGTTCTATGGAAAGTCTATTTTCGAGGTGGAATGTTGGGAGGTGTGGAAGTAAGCTCCAGACAATAACCATGTTTGATAATCCAATATCCAATGGGCAGAGGTAATATTTTGCCAGGCGAAAAGAACCCTTGTCGTTGACCAGACAGGTGTTGTGTGATCGCGGGAATTAATGGAAAGTCAGGGTTGTGTGGTTGTGGCGGAAGGTTTTGTAAATACACCCTTGCCTCTACCTTTGGAGCGGTTACCCCTATCTGAGCCTCTGTAGTATCCGCTAGGCCAGCTGGTTTAGGTCTGAGGCCGCTGGTATGTGGTGGAGGTCTCAGGGCAGGTGGTCTTGGAGACTCAGTAGTAAGGAGGGACAGCGAAAGAAGCCACAGTGAGGGTATCTACTTCAGAACCAAAAAGATGTTCCCCATCAAATAGGAGGGGCCAGGAGATTTTGTTGGACTTCAGGTTTAAACCCTGAAACCTGGAGCTGAGCATGAGCATGTTTGTGTAATAATAAGCTAGAATTGATCCCACTAGCTGCAATATCAAGGGCACAGCCAATTGTCCTATTAGATATTAAAAAACTGATAAATCAGTTTCTAATGTTCTTCTGGAAGGGACTGGATTATCACCTCCATCTCATCCTAGTGAGCCCTATCGTATCTGGAGAGGAGGCCAACAGAACCTGCAATCTGCCAGTGATTGGCAGATTGGGTTGCCACTCTCTTTCCAGTTGCATCAATCTTTCTATTCTTCTTAACTGGTGGAGGTGCCTCACCACATGTTTGTGAATTGACTCTTTTACGTGCTGCTGCTACAGCTAAAAAGTCTGGTAGAAGTTGATCTTTAATAAATATTGGGTCATTAGGTGATGCTTTATGTGTTATGACCCTGGATCATACAGGGTCATTGAAAATGTCAGTAGTGAGGCAGCGCATGCCTCTGAGCATAGGCAAATATTGTGTTGAGTGTTGTGTTGTGTGGAGGTCAGTGTCTCAAATAACAAATCATCCTCTAGGGGCTCTGTAAGCAATTGCAACTTGTGGAAGGTTACCAATTAAATTGTGGTAAGTGATTAGGTCATCAGGGAGAGAGGATTTTGCAGGGTACAGTTCAGGGTCTGTATCAGCAGGTTATCGGTGTTATATGTGTCCCAGGGGTCATCTTATTGTGGGATATCGAAAGTGTCCCCCTTATGTCCACCCATTATGTAAAAATGCAAGGACCCTTAAAGAGAGTATGGTGTGGGGGCAGCCAGTGAAGCAGGTAGTGGGGGTGTGTATGGTGTGTAGCAGGTGTAGATGGTGGACTAATGTACACAGGGCTTGTGGCCTTGTCCATTTTCTTTCTGTGCTTGGGTAGAGTTGGAAAATCCAAGCCTCCTCGAAAGAATGAAAGAAAGCTGTCATTGAGGCCTTAAGGGGGGGAAGCATTTTAATGGGGGTGGGGGAAGCATCTGTGATTATGCACCCAGTAACAGGGTGGATCATGATGTGCTTATGTTTACAGTCAATTTCCGTCTATAGTCTCTGAAGCACGGGTTCCAGAGACCTCAACCCATGTGCTGCTTTGCTGGGGGTAAAGGTTTTTGGCTTTGATGCTGAGGATTTCGGTGCCGAAGTTCTGGGCTCTGAAGCAGATGGTTTTGATGCTTACATTCCGGCGCTGAGCTGGGAATGGGTGTATCCGAAGCAGACGGTTGGTGCCGATCATGGCCCAAAAAAAGTGGCAGCGTGGCAATAGTTTTAGGTCTGACTGTAATGGGTTGTAGACCCTTTGTGGTGGTCTGCTGGGGTCAATGTCAGGGTGGTGGGGGTACAGTACTCACAAATGATTGAGCTGGAGACAAATCTTGTATCTCGATCTCTGAGCCGGAGCTATCATAGGGGGATAAGGTCCCTTCATCTGCAACCAACACTTGTACCTGTAGTTCTTTCTCAACATCCTCTAGTTTGAGGAGGTCTTGTGTTTCATCCATGCTCCTTCGAGACATCTTGAGGCATCAAGCCTGACGATCAGGAAGAGTCTTCTTGGACCGGAGGGAGCGGCAGGCTTCACAGCTGGCCTCGTTGTACTCAGGGGGAAAGGCACAGATTACACACCTGATGCAGTTTGGTGTGAGGTTACTTAGGCCCATATTTATACTTTTTTAGAGCCACATTTTTGTCATTTTTTGACGCGAAGCGGCGCAAACGTACAATATACAATTGTATTTTGTAAGTTTGCCCCACTTTTGCGTCAAGCAGCGCAAATGCAGAGCTAAAAAAGTATAAATATGGGCCTTAGTGTGACACCAAGGAGAAAATCGAAAAGGAGTCCATTCCATCACCAAGTGGACATGATGAGGGTGGAACGCCTAACAAAAAATCAGCACCCCAAAGGGCAGAGGCCCGCGAGGAGCCATGGTTGATGCGAGTCGCCCTGATGAAGTTGACGCCGTCAAATCGACAGTGTGAAAAAGGAAAGTGACTGAAATCAGTACTAACGGGAAGTAGGTATAATGGTGTCAAACCGGAGCAGACGAGCACACGCCCGAACCCGATGGCAGAAGAAAACAATCTAACAATGGAGCGAGCTGATGACCATGCGCATTACCAGCAAGATGAGGAGTCACACTACCTCGACTTTCTTCAAAAGAAGAACACCTTGCACACACCCACACTAGATGGTAGAATTATGCTTAAAATGTGTATCTACAACCACACACACCTCAAACAGATTTTCCCAGTGTGAAGTTTGGTGCTAAGCTGGACTGTGGTGGTCAGTTAGTTTTTGGAGGGAAGTTCAATTAGGGAATTATCTTTATTCCAGTACTGGTTATTGTTTTCAGTAATTAGTGTAGATCGTAAATAATAATGCAATGTTTAATTTTGTTTCACTGGGTTTCGTTTGCCATTTTAGTGAAAAATGTGCTGCCTATAAATGTCAGTGCGCTACTACACCACCCTTCAGTAACATGTGCAAAAGGGAGCTCCAAAATGCACCATTGGCCACATAATACACCTTTACCATGCTCAAGCTGAACTGGCATGGGTAGTTTGCTATACTTGTTCTTGAACTTTAAAACTAGTGACTTGTGACTTCAGTGATTTACCATCGATGACAGCGCCCCACTCTAAAAACTGTTGCAGCACCACTGCTCCAATGGTAAAGGAGACTCGAGCTTCCTCACAGTCCGTTAGATTTGTGCCTGCTGTTAAGCAAGGACAGAGAATGAGCTGTTGTGGTTTGTTTCGGATGAAGTCCACCAACTCTTCCACCTTTTACTGAAGTATTGCTCCAATTTTTTTTTTCAAGTTACTTGTAGATGATGGTTTTCTCAGCCAGATGATTATTCAAACTAATGTCTAAGCCGAGAAGTATTTGACACAGAACAGTGACAAGTTACTGCCACATTCAACAGCACATCAGTATACACCAACTTATATGTAAGAGTTGGGGAAGTTTTGGGGTCTTTAACTCTCAAGTATTATTTACAAACCATGTGTGTTCTCTTATTTGCCTCATGGCCCACTTGATGGCATACTATTGTCCTCTGCTGCCATGCATAAAGATCATATTTTGCTTGAGCACTGCATACTGCACTTCAATGATAATGTACAGGCATTTCCCAGAAATCTTCCAGACTGAAAAACTCTTTAAAGTCCTGTGCTGGACCATCTTGCCCAGAGCTTTAAGGAAATACACACACCAGGACGGAACATAGCTGCAGATGAGTCCCTGGTGTTATTCAAGGGACTGTTGCTCTTTAAGCGGTACCACAAAAGCAAGAGAGCTTGTTGTAGTATCAAGTTGTACCTAATAAAGTAAAAGCTCTAATGGCTTGTAGGAGGTGCGGGTATAGCGGTATAAAAAGGGTATTATGAAGGACTATAAGTGACGAAATCTAGTTTTAGTACTATTGGGATTTTATTGGCCTATGTATTCCAACCCTTTGTTTCTTTATACACTCTCATTCAGTTTGTGTTCTGATCGTTCTCAGTCTTTTCCTGTGTGCTTTTACTGTCCTTTTTCACTGGTCCTTTCTTTTGGCCTCTAAGGTGTTCGAATTGTCACTAAAGAGTGAAGTGCCCCTGTAGGTCTTCTAAGTGAAGTAAGTAAACTGGTTCAGGAGGACTGTTGGCTTCACAGTCCTCCTGGTGCACGTTAGTAGGGCAGAAAAAAAAAAGAATAATATCAAGGCAAAATCAACAAAATAAAGTTACTCTTAGTTTTAGTTTGTTGGATCACCGATGTCGGTTGATCCTAAGTGCCTGTCCCGTCTCCCTCTCCACACAGCCCACTCTGTGCACCCTCCCAAGAAGCACACTATACTGATGGCTGAGGCAGGAACGCACCTGTGATAGCCATGTCCCTCCAGGGACGTGGCGGGAGAGTGCTCTTAATACAGAGGTCTGTGCCCCGCGTCATCGGGTCCCGGTCGTCTGTGGTTTCCTCACCCTCCTTCGTTCTCTAGCACTCGTCATCTGCCCTTTCTCCATCGGCATCTCCTGTCTTCCTCTGTGACGCTGCGCGCGTCTGGAATCCTTCTTTTGTGTCACTGGAAACCCGGCTTTCCGGGTTTGTACCGCATTCAGCAGTGCCCCGGGGGTATCGGTTATACGGCCCAGGGTCAACGTCGGTAACCAGGGTTCTAGCGACCCGGTTACACACCCCTCCCGTAGAAAGGGACTGCTGGAGTTCCTGGTCCATGGGGGTATCGTGACAAATAATCTGCCGTACACAGCTGGTTTCCTGGGAGGTGTTGCACCTGGAAAGTAAAGGGTTGCAGTTCCATAAACCAACACAGTAGGCGTGAATTGGTATTCTTGTGTCGGGACAACCAAGTAAGAGGGGCATGATCGGTATACAGTATAAAGGGATGTCCCAGGAGATAATATTGAAGATTTTTGATGGCCCATTTGATTGCTAGACACTCCCTTTCCATTATGGGGTAGCATTGTTCACGGGGAAAGAGTTTGTGACTAATGAACACGATGGGGTGGTTATTATCAACCTCATCTTTTTGAAACAATACGGCCCCTATACCGTCCGTTTGAAGATAGAATGGTTTTTGGAAGTCTGCACAACTTAATATTGGCTCAGTGGTAAGACATTTCTGTAGGGTGGAATAACTATGCCGTTGGGCTGGTGTCAGGTTTGATATCTTTGCAGGTTGTCCCTTCCTTAAAAGATCGGTCAAAGGGGCAGCCAAGGTGGAATAGTGTGGGATAAATCTTTTATAGTAACCTACTAGACCTAGAAAGGAACGCAACTCTTTTTTCGTGGACAGGGTGGGTATTTGTAGGATGGCTTCTATTTTGCTCATTTGCAGTTTAATCTGTCCTTTTCCTATATAATAGCCAAGGTATGCAATTTCGTCACACGCTAGTTGACATTTTGAGGGGTTGGCAGTGAGTCCTGCGTTTTGTAGTAAGTAAAATATTTTGTCTAGGTGACTTATGTGTTCGGACCATGATTCGCTATAGATCACTATCTCATCTAGATAGGCGACAGTATAGTTACCATGGTGTTGCAACAAGTTATCCATGAGTCTCTGAAAGGTTGCTGGGGCCCTGTGTAATCCAAAAGGGAGTACAGTAAAATGGTAGAGACCTGATGGTGTAGAGAAAGCCATTTTTTCCTTGTCCCTGGTGACAAAGGGATCTGCCAGTAACCTTTTGTGAGGTCCAAGGTGGATAAGTAGCGGGCCTTTCCCAACCGTTCCAGGAGTTCATCAACTCGTGGGATTAGGTAGGTGTTGAACTGTGATATAGTGTTTAACTGCCTAAAATCAATGCAAAAGCAGATGGACCCATCCGGTTTCGGTACCAAAACAACTGGGGAACACCAGGGGCTCACGGAGGGCTCTATGATCCCCATCCGTGGCATCTTTTCCACCTCTTGCTATACTAGTTTCCGGGCTTCTGGGATTCGATAGGGCCGAAGGCGAACGACCTTCCCTGGTTGAGTCTTGATTTGGTGTTCGGTTAAAGTGGTTTTCCCTGGGTTTGAGGAAAATAGTGATTTGTGCTTGATAAGGAGAGAACTGAGTTACTCTTGTTGGTAAGGCAGTAAGGAGGTGTTTATATGGGGTCTTTCGTGAAATGGTTCTTGATCTGTTGGGGATAACCAGATTTCTAGTTCCTTTACAGTGTTTACAAGGAACCCTGATGTCAAATGAGGGGTGGTCGGTTCAGGTTCTTCCCATTTCTTTAGTAGATTTATATGATATATTTGTGTTTTTTTTTTTGGGGGGGGGGGGGGGGGGGTTCTGACAACTCAATAGTATACGTTACAGGAGTTACTGCTCCCAGTAATCTATATGGACCTTGCCACTTCGCTAACAGTTTGTTGTCTGAACTAGGTAGTAATATAAGGACTTTATCTCCAGTATGTAACTGTCTGAGTTGAGTGTTTTTGCCATAGTATCGCTCTTGTTTGTCTTGGGCTCTTTCGAGGTGTATTCGCACATCCTCCCATACTCTCTGGACTTGGGACTTTAGCTGTTGGGTGTACTCTAATAGGTCTTTGCCCCCCCTCCCTTCTTCTTCCCACAACTCCGCGGCCATGTCTAAGAGGGTGCGTGGTTGTCGGCCGAAAACTAATTCAAAGGGACTATGGCCTGTAGAGGATTGTACATGGGTTCTTATTGCGTAAAGTACCAGCGGTAACTTTTTTTCCCAGTCTTTCCCCGATTCAGATTTTTTTTTTTTCAAAAGGGATTTTAAGGTACAGTTGTACTTCCCTACAAAGCTGTCCATTTGTAGAGAATGTTCGTAAGTGTTTTACACCTATTATGACATATTTGAGTCATGAGATGTGACATGAACAGTGTTCCCTGATCCATCAGGGTCTCCTTGGGGAACCCTACTCGTGAAAAGAACCCGACCATGGCATAAGCCACACATTTGGTCGTCATACTGGACAAAGGTATAGATTCCGGGTACCGAGTCGCATAGTCGACTAGGACAAGGATATAGTTGTATCCTTTTGAGGAAGGAATAAGTGGGCCCGCCAAATCCATACCTATTCTTGAGAAGGGAATGTCGATGATAGGTAGCGAGTACAGGGGTGCTCTCTTTTTGGGCCGGGGGTCTATTAGCTGGCATCTAGGACATTGCTGGCAGAAGCGCCGAATATGGGAAAATACCCCAAGCCAATAAAATCGGCGCAGAAGGTATTCTTTCGATCTTTTCCCTTCCGAAATGTCCTCCCCCCATGTGACTATGTGCTAGGTATAAAGCTTGAATGCGATAGGGTTCTGAGATTACTAACTGTTTCTTTTCTTGGTTATTAGGGTTTGTGATTCTATATTGGAGGCCTTTTTGTACCACAAAATAGGGACCCACCTCTCCTGTTATCTCTGGTTTGGCTGCTTTCCAGGCGTTTTGGAGGGTAGGATCCTCTCTTTGACTACAGCGGAAAGGAAGAATAGAGGTGACCGCTATGGTTCATGCACCTATCGCTTCGTTCTTTTCCTCTCTCAAATGGTAGAGTTTCTTTCCTTCTCTTTTTTTCCTTCTTACTGGGTTTGTTCCATTCTTCTCCCAGTCTTATGTGTACCCTGGCGAAAGGTGCCTCCTCCCACCATAGGTCGGTCTGGTTTTTACCCTGCGTGCTACGCAATAAGTCAGCAAAATATGTATAATCAGTGCCCATGATGACTTCTTCCACCAATTGGTTGATGACTCCCATCTCTATTACGTCCCGTCGTCCCTCCCACTCAAGGGAAACAGAGACCACAGGGTATTCCCTTAAGTCACCGTGAATACAACATATAGAGACAAAGTTCCTGGGGTTTTGAGCGTTAAGATCCACCAGATTAACTCTAATGACTGACTGGCTGTAGCCGGAATCAACCAGTACTGTGGCATTGTGTCCATTAACAACCATCTACTTTATATATTTCGTGTTTTCTCTTCCAGTATACAAAACTCTTCCACGGGCAATGACGATTTCCATAGGTTCCGGCCTGACGTCCTTGTGGGGACACACTCGAGCAATGTGGCCCCACTCTCCACAACTATAGCACTGAGGTTGTTGGGTCGGGGTTTTCTCAATGATTCTGGGAAAAGGAGTCTCTTCAGGAGTTTTCCAGGGTACAGGACAATAGGAGGAACCTATAGGCCGACGGGTAGGAATGGCTCCTTTCGATGGCTCAGTTTTAAAATCGGTGGAGCGGTGGTACGCACACGTCAGATCTATTGCCATATTGGTATCGACGTTGGGGTGTTGCTTGATCCAATTGCGGGTGACAGCCGGTAAGGCCTCAGGTATTGTTCAAGTAGGATCGTTTGAATAACATCTTCTCTATCATTACCAATAGGCCCCAACCATTTGAGTTACAAATCCTTTACTCTGTAATATAGGGCACAAGGGTTTTCTGATGGGCACCACTTGGTTTTCCTAAATTTGAGACTGTAATATTCAGTATCAAAACCAACTCGTTCTAGAATACTTTTCTTTATATATGCGTAAGGGGTGGTTCCCCCAGGGTTAACTGCTTGATAGGCAGCTTGGAGATTGCCCATCAATAATGGAGCCACATACTGCCCTCATCTATCTTCAGGCCATGTAGCGGATGTGGCCACCCTCTCAAAGTTCGTGAAGAATGCATCAGGATCTTCACCTTCTTGATACTTTTGGAGGACCGAACTGGGCACGTTGGGATTGACTTTCGCTGCGGCTATAGTATCTGTTAGTTTTTGCAAAGCGGTTTCATGCACTAGCTGGTTATTGGCTATAAAGGTTGCCTGGCTCTTTAACATGCTTTGAAGGGTTTCCCGCTGGCTTCCCTCTGGTGTTCCTCCCAGACGACTTGAAGATTGCATTGCCCCTCCGCCAACTCCTGTATCATGTCTTCAATCATAGGCTTAATTTCCATTGCAGAGGATATTAGTTGACCCCTTTTGTAATTGCTTTCCCACTTCTGACACCACTGTAGGAGGTGGGGGTATAGCGGTATAAAAAGGGTATTATGAAGGACTATAAGAGACGAAATCTAGTTTTAGTACTATTGGGATTTTATTGGCTTATGTATTCCAACCCTTTGTTTCTTTATACACTCTCATTCAGTTCGTGTTCTGATCGTTCTCAGTATTTTCCTTTGTGCTTTTACTGTCCTTTTTCACTGGCCATTTCTTTTGGCTTCTAATGTGTTCAAATTGTCACTAAAGAGTGAAGTGCCCCTGTAGGTCTTCTAGGCGAAGTAAGTAAACTGGTTCAGGAGGACTGTTGGCTTCACAGTCCTCCTGGTGCATGTTAGTAGGGCAGAAAAAAAAAACAGAATAATATAAAGGCAAAAACAACCAAATAAAGTTACTCTTTGTTTTAGTTTGTTGGATCACCGATGTCGGTTGATCCTAAGTGCCTTTCCCCGTCTCCCTCTCCACACCGCCCACTCTCTGCACCCTCCCGAGAAGCACGCTATACTGATGGCGGAGGCAGGTACGTACCTGCGATAGCCAAGTCCCTCCAGGGACGTGGCGGGAGAGTGCTCTTCTACGGAGGTCTGTGTCCTGCGTCGTCGGGTCCAGGTCGTCTGTGGTTTCCTCACCAGCCTTCGTTCTCTGGCACTCGTTGTCCGTCCATTCTATCTCGGCGTCTCCTGTCTTCCTCTGTGACGCTGTGCGCGTCTGGAATCCTTCTTTTGTGCCATTGGAAACCCGGATATCCGGGTTTCTACCACATTCAGCAGTACCCCTGGGGTGTCGGTTATCCAGTCCAGGTTCAACGTCAGTAACCAGGGTTCTAGCGACCCGGATACATGGCTATACCTATAGTTTGAGTCTATACAGTTAAGGACTTTAGCACTTCACCACTAGGTTGTTTTGAGTCTAACTATCAGCAGGACAATTGTCACGGACCTTGTGCATCCCTTACTGTACAAGGGCACCACATATCTGTAGATCATTTCTACAGTGTAATTCTCCTTTTCAGGATGTTCACATATGCTTGTGGTACAGGAAGTAGCAACAGAATAGGGTTTTCCATGGAGATGGTTACTGTGCACTGTGAGGAACTGCTCACTCTCAAATTCAAGATTGCAGGCAACTGTACCACCACACATGATGAGACAACATCACCAGGCTCAAAGCATTGTTAAGTATCTGAAGTCCAGAAGCTTTATTGCAATATTGATTATAACAAGTATATGGGTGGGGTTGACAAGCACAACCAGATACTTTAGTCTCATGATGCTTATGTGAGACCAGCATCTGGGATAGTAAGCTGGCTGTGCACATGGTGTTAATGACAACCTACTATGTGAATGCTGAGTAATGAGCTTCTATAACTGAGAAAGCAGTCATCAGCCACCTGATTGCAAGTTAGGCTGAAGCTGTTCCCACTGAGTTGTGATTTCTTTCAAAGTCTGTTCACCAAAACTTTTTCAAACTCCTTCCTGCGACAGAGAAGGAATACCATTTTTACCAGAGTTGTCAAGTTTGCTAACGAAAGGGAATCAAGAGAGACAGGTACTACTATCCTCAGTGTCCCTCAAATCCTGCCTTGTGCCACCCCCAATGTTTCAATTTGTATTTCACAATGGATAAAATGTTGGAAGACTAATTGAGAACTGATGTTTTGTGATGGTAGCTTTCAGGCATTCTGTGTTTACTTGATTTAGTATAAATAGACACCCATTGTTCTTGCTTCTGACCTGCTTGCCAACTTAATCCTCTGTCAAAATGTGGCAGAAGTTCAGTCAGCTCTATTACAAATGCATTACAATCTATGGACTGCAAATACAGTGGGTAGGACATCTGGCATGTTTTCAAGGTGCTCTGTCCACAAAACCGTACGTTTTTTTAGGGCCTGGCAGATGGGATACTCTATTCTGTCACCAAGTTCCATAGGCCAGTGGTTCCCAACCTTTTGATTCTTGTGGACCCCCACTTTAACATTAATGTAACCCAGGGACCCCCACTGAATCATCATTGGAACATGGGGACCCCCGCCTGAGTCATTACTGGAAGCTGGGGACCTAGTTTGTTAATATTTTTTAATTTTCTTAGCAGTCGCGGACCCCCTAAGAAGGCTTCGCGGACCCCCAGGGGTCCCCGGACCACAGGTTGGGAACCACTGCCATAAGCTATGAACCTGTAAAACAGTGAACAAGATACCCCTCATGTTTGTGACATAGTATCAAATCCGCCAAACTATAAATTAGGGCCTTAGTCTTTCTGGCTGCACTCTTCAGATAAATTACGACAGTCTGCCCCAGCATGTTTAATCCAGTGTAGAAGGGAAGATGTGCTTGCACTGGCTGAGGAATAGACCACAAGTGCATCCTTAGCAACCCACCAACTTACTTCCCGACACTGAAAGGAGTTGGATTTAACACAGTGAGCACCCTAAGGTGCATGAAAGACACAACTTTTTCAGCTTCAGCAGGCTGTCACAAGAGGCATTAGTAAAGGCTCACCGGACATCCACTCAGTATTAGACAGAGACTTGACCAGACAGTCAAAGCTTGCTGAGGCTTGGTTTCACAAGGATCTCTTTTAGGTAGACGTCAGATGGTCAAGTAGTAGTGGTACATGAGTATCGCAACAAGGAAGGCTGTACTAAGCTGGTAGTATGTGTGCTGGTGAAACGCATGACTGTGGCTGGCAGTATGTATAGCAGTATGTATGGCATACCAGTTGGCTGGCAGTATGGGTGTCATCATTTTCTGGAGGTGCATTTGTATGCAAGTTGGCAACAGCTGGGTGAGAGTCAGTGTGATTGGTGTTTTAGTCCTGCGGACATATGAATGAGACAGGCCCTTGAACGGTGGCGGTTTGTTTACATGTGTGTTGTGTTGATCCTGTGGCTGGCTTTGTGTGTAATGCTTGAAAGTTGTACAAATTAACTCTAAAATGGTTGGTGCCTTGACATTGCTCTTGGAATACTGCAGTGTCACGATGGAGAATATGAGTGCAGCAGAGCATTTGCAGGGGCTTTGGGTCCGTACTGAGGGATGGGCATAGCCCCCAGGGAGGGCTCATATCGTACAAGACAACTCAGGGACCAATAGAGAACTACCGGGGCACAGTGAAATAGGTGCTACGACACATGTGCGCAAATTTGTCTGCATGAGCGCCTCAAGGCGGAGGTCCTGTAACAAAGGAACAATCCCCTGCAACAAAACGTGGTAGCATCTCTACAGAGCCTGCCCATAGCTGTCCCTGTTGCTATATATCAAGGAAGCTCTAGTGGGCCTAAAATGAACTGATCACAACCCAGGTCAGAGGGCAGTAAGGACATGGTCTGAGTTGGGGGAAAATCTAGCCAAGTGCACAGGACCATTCGGCCCTATGCCCCACCAAGGCACTGAGTAGCCTCTGACCCGATCTCCGCACTGTCCCCCGATGTCTCACTCATGTCTGCTGCCTAGCTACAGCACACGAGGCCGCCAGTTCAATCCCGAGGTCTGCCTGGACTGACTCACTGCCTTGTGTAATTCCTGTCACGGCATTTGTTTTTTCTAAAGTGTTATTTTTGTAGTGTAATTATAGTCCTCTGACCCTGCATCCTTGCAGGCAGGTCGCTTCCTCCTCACCACTGCTTCGGTAAGTGCTGCCATTGTTTTGGGCTTGTCTGGGCTTCTTGGCTTCTCCTCTCCCGGAAGGCCCCTCCCCTCTCCCTCTCCCTCCTCCTCGGAGCTCTTCCCGCTCCTGACTCCTGCTGCCCCCACCCCGCACTGCTATTGTAGGTTTCCCTCCCTCCTCCCAGCTGCCACTACCTCCCACCTCCCCTCTTATACCGGCCGCAGCGTGGACGCGCCGCTGGCACACCGAAGGCACGCCAAAGGCAAGCCCGTCTGTGCCCGTCCGCGCCAAGACCCCGCCCAGCGTCAGGCCCCCTGGCCAATACGCCTCCCGCGCCACAAAACACCTTTACACTGCCAACAAACTCCACGCCCTTAACCCAGGACGCTCCTCCATCTGCTTCCAGTCCACACCGACGCGCACCAAAGGACCCTTCTCCTGCAAAGCCTGCAATTTCATCAGCAACCTAACCTCCAAACTCCAAATCAAAACAGACAACCGCCTAAGATGCATCCTACTTAACACCCGCTCCGTCCACAAACATGCAATTGAACTCTGGGACCTCCTGACCACATACTCGCCCGACATCGCATTCCTCACCGAAACCTGGATGAATTTGGCCTCACAACCAGGCGTAGCCATAGCCATACCAGAAAACTACAAGATCACCAGAAGAGACCGAATCAACAGACCAGGAGGAGGAATCGCCATAGTCCACAAAAACACCATAAGAGTCTTCAACTCCCACAACACCATCAACTCCGCCGAGCACCTCCACTTCAAAATCCACATCAACGCCAACAACACACTCAGAGGAACACTGGTCTACAAACCCCCTGGACCAAGACCCCAGTTCTGCAGCGACATCGCCCACGACATCAGCTCCCAAGCCCTCGCCTCAACAGACTACATCCTCCTCGGCGACCTAAACTTCCACCTAGAAAATAACAACGATATCAACACCACCAACCTAATCGACAACCTTGCCAACTCGTCACTACACCCACCCACTCCGCAAGCCACACACTCGACCCAGTGTTCTCAGCCAGCAACCACATCTCTTTCAGCCACACCACCGAACTCAGCTGGACAGACCACCGCTGCATCCACTTCTCCTACCAAAAACCAGTCACTCACCACCACCGCACACTACCCCCCAGACGCAACTGGAGCAAAATATCAACGGATCAACTGATCTCCACTCTCGCCCGGGCCTCACGCCCTGGGACCCCGGACCCCAACACAGCCACCACCAACCTCCATCACTGTATAGAAGATTGCGCCAACACCCTCGCACCGCTCAAAAAAAAAAAAAAAACACCTCCCACAGAATCAAGGCCAGCTGGTTCACCCCAGAACTACAGGAATCCAAACGGCTATGTTGCAGAACGGAAAAAACCTGGCACCTTGACCCTACCAACTCCAACCACATTGCTTTCAAGGATGCCCTACGCAAACATCACCAACTGATCCGCACCACCAAAAGGACCCACTTTAAAAACTGCATTGACGCTAACGCTCACAACAGTAAAGAGCTCTTCGGCATCGTCAATGAGCTCTCCACCCCCAGGACCTGCTCCAACGAACCCCTACCATCACAGGAGTTCTGCAACTCACTGGCAACCCACTTCCATCGAAAGATAGAAGAAATCCACAATAGCTTCAAACCCCAGACCCACCAGCTGACTACAAACACCCAAGAACCCAATGCTCCAAGCAACACCCACCTCCTCCACACCTGGACCCCGTCAACATAGAGGACACTGCCACCACCATGGTCTCCATCCACTCTGGATCACCATCGGACCCCTGCCCACACCATATCTTCAATAAGGCAAACATCATCATCGCCCCCCACCTCTGCAAAACCATCAACAGCTCCTTCGAGTCAGCCACCTTCCTAGAAAGATGGAAGCACGAAGAAATCAATGCCCTGCTGAAGAAACCAAAGGCAGACCCAGATGACCCCAAGAACTACCGGCCGATCTCCCTCCTCCCCTTCCCAGCCAAGGTCATTGAAAAAATCGTAAACAGCCAACTATCCCGGTTCCTGGAAGACAGCAAGGTACTCAACACCTCCCAATTCGGATTCCGCAGAAACCACAGCACTGAGACTGCACTCATTGCTGCCACAGAGGACATTAGGACTATGGTCGTCGAAGGAGAAACAGCAGCACTCATCCTCCTGGACCCATCCGCAGCTTTTGACACGGTATGTCATCACACTCTCCGCACACGCCTCCACAACGCTGGAATCCGCGACAAGGCACTCGACTGGATCTCGTCATTTCTCTCAGGCAGAACCCAGAGAGTCCGCCTCCCACCGTTCCTGTCAGAAGCCTCCAGAATCATCTGTGGCGTTCCCCAAGGATCTTCGCTCAGCCCCACGCTCTTCAACGTTTACATGGCCCCCCCTCGCCAACATCGCACGAACCCACCACATCAACATAGTTTCCTATGCAGACGACACTCAGCTCATCCTCTCCCTCACGAAAGACCCTACAACTGCAAAGAACAACCTCCACAATGGACTTCACGCCATCGCCAGCTGGATGGAATCAAGCCACCTCAAGTTAAACACAGACAAGACAGAAATCCTCATCTTTGGCCCTCAACTTGGAATGACTCCTGGTGGCCCACCTCCTTAGGAACCGCGCTCTCATCCACCACCCACACACGCAAACTAGGCTTCATCTTGGACTCCACAGTCAGCATGACTCAGCAGGTCAATGCCATCTCCTCTTCCTGCTACAACACTCCCTGCATGCTCCGTAAAATCTTCAAGTGGATTCCTGTTGAAACCAGGACAACTGTTACCCACGCCCTGGTCAGCAGCCGATTGGACTACGGAAACACCCTATATGCAGGAATAACAACCAAACTCCTAACAAAGCTGCAAAGAATCCAGAATGCATCTGCCCACCTCATTCTGGACATCCCACGCCGCGACCACATTTCCCCCCACCTCAGAGATCTTCACTGGCTACCAGTATCAAAGAGGATCACCTTCAAACTCCTCATCCACGCACACAAGGCCCTCCACGACACAGGCCCAGCCTACTTCAATGACAGACTCACCTTCCACACCCCCACCCGCAAACTTCACTCCGCCAGCCTCGCCTCCATCCCCCGCATCCACTGCACCACCACCAGAGGAAGATCCTTCTCTCACCTAGCTGCCAAGACCTGGAACTCCCTACCGCTCCCCCTTCGCCAGACCCAAGACCTCTTGACATTCAGGAAATGCCTCAAGACATGGCTCTCTGACCAGTACCCCTCTCCCCCCCCCCCCTCCCAGCGCCTTGAGACCCTTAACGGGTGAATAGTGTGCTCTATAAATCCTTGATTGATTGATAGTCTTGTTTTTCAGGACCCTTAGTTGCCCCGTTCTGTTTTGCCTCCTTGTTGAGCACCTTTTGTTGCCTGTTTCTTTCCCCTCCCTCGCCTGCAGCCCTCTGCCCTCCCTGCCAGCCCCTCCCTCCTCCCAGGACTACTTATGGAGGCTGCTGTGGGAAAGAGTCCAACTTGCCCCCCACAGATACTACTCCACAAATCTCCATGCTCTCGATCCTGGATGCACCAACAACTGCTGCCTCACATCACCACACAGAACCATTCTCCTGCACCCACTGCTGATACTACACCCAAGAACTGACCAACATCATTGCCACTAACACCTCGCCATCCCCATTGACGAGACAGCCCAGAACAACTCAGGAACATCCTGCTCAACACCAGATCATTCTGCAAACATGCAACCAAAGTCTGGGATACCATCCCCACCCTTGCCCCTGACGTAACCCTCATCACAGAGACCTGGCTCACCCCCGTCTCTGCCCCGGACATCCTCACGGCAACACCTCCCGGGTGCACCAACAGGCACGGAGGTGACACCACCATCATACACAAGGAATCAATTACCTGCACCATCACCCATCATGGAACACATGAACTTCCAGCTCCATGCTGTCGACAATACCACCATCAAGGCACCCTTGCATACAGATCACCAGGATCAAGAACCGGCCTCAACGACTCCATCACTAAATTCATCACCTTGCTTGCCATTGAATCCGATCACTACATCTTCCTAGGAGTCCTCAACTACCCCTTGGGACGATCCCACGACCCCAACTCCACCAACCTACTGAAAAGACTGAACACCATCAGCTTCAAGCAGCTGGTCACCGACACCATCTTCAGGACCAGCAACAGAACCAGCTACAGCCAAACCACAGAACTCACTGTGTGGACCACTACATCGTACACTTCACCCTCACCAGATCCCCCCCTGCAACAACCCCATCCACCACAGTAACCCCCTCTCATGGCTGGGCCAAGGTCACTCAGCAGCAATGGACTGATGCCCTCAGCACCTCACAGCCCAAAATCACTATCATCTTGGATCAGGCAGTACAGAACTTTAAAGACTGGATCACAATCGCCGACCACCTGATCACCCCAACCAAATCAGCCAAAACCCCCAGACCCTGGAACTCAACAAATCAAAACACAGGTTCAAACAACTGGAGAGAAGATGGCGCTAGAACCACACCGACCAAGCCATCTTCAAAATGGCCCTCAATGACTACCACTGCCAGATCAAAGCCACAAAAAGGAGGCCCTGACCCGCTGGATCGAGAACAGCACCAACCAAACTAAGGAATTCTTCACTATTGTTAGAGTTTGCCTGCCCATCATCCATCAAAAACCATACCCCCCAACAAGAACTTTGCGATGCCCTTGCCGACCACTTCCACAAGATAGAAGCCACCTATAATAACTTCGATCCCCAACCTTCTGACCTTCCCTGCATGCCATCAACCTCCACTGCCGACCTCCCGCTCAATGCATGGGGACAAATCAGCACACTGAACATGATCACACTCATGAGCTCCATCCACTCGGGAGCACCCACCAACCCCTGCTCCCACAGGATCTTCAACCTCAGACCAAATCAGCTGCCAGCTCACCATCATCCTCAATGTCTCGTTAACCATGGCCACTCTTCCAGAAGCCTGGAAACGCACAGAGATCAGACCCCTCCTCAAGAAGCCTCTGCAGACACCAGTGAGCTCCAGAATTATCGCAGAATCTCTCTGCTCCAAAGTCCATTAACCTCCAACTCACCGAACACCTGGAGAGACAACACCTGTTAGACCCTCCCAATCAGGCTTCAGAGCCAATCACAGCACCAAGAAGTTCTGATCACGGCAACAGATGACATCCACGCCCTGTTCGACAGAGGTGAAGCAGCCACCCTAATCCTGCTCAACCTCTGCGCCACCTATGACACCGTCTTCCACCACACACTGATGAACCAGCTACGCCAACTGGTATCACGGACGATGTGCTCAGATGGATAGCATCCTTTCTTACGGGAGGCACCCAGAAAGTCCACCTCCCCCCTTCGCCTCACAGGTCAAGCACAGCATCTGCGGTGTCCCCCAGGACTCCTCCCTAAGCCCAACACTCGTCAATGTCTACATGACACCACTCGCAGGCATTGTGAGATCGCAGGACATCTCCTAAGCTGAGGGGACACAGCTCATCCTCTTGCTCTCAAAAGACTCCACAAAGACGAAGACTAACTTCTACAACTATATGAAGAACGTACCCGCCTGGATGAAGCACAAGTGCCTGAAGCTCAACATGGACAAAACAGAGGTTCTGATCTTCGGCAGACCCTCAATTTTCTGGAACAACTCCTGGTGGCCAGCAGAGCTCCGACCAAAAGATCACACCCGCAACCTCCGCATCATTATCAAAGACAAACTCTCCATGAAACGCCAGGTCAACACCGTTTCCTCAACCTGTTCCGCAAGATCTTTAAGTGGTACGAGGAAGACTGACGCAGGCCCTCATCACTAGCTGACTGAACTACAGCAAAGCACTACACGCAGGCACCATTAGTGAAGTCATGCAAAGACTTCAGACAATCCAGAACGCAGCTGCCAGACTGATCCTCTACCTGCCCAAGAGAACCCACATCACCCAGCACCTGAAGGACCTCCACTGGCTCCCGGTCCAGAAAAGATGCTTCCTGATCAATGCCTTCAAAGCCCTCCATAACCAAGGACCCACCTACCTGAACCACCACCTTCACCTCCACCAACCGATAAGGAACCTTTGCTCAGCACACATCGCCCTCGCAAAGCTACCACACATACAATGCTGCCGCACCGGAGGATGATCCTTCTCCCATCTTGCTTCCTACCAATCCAACCTGCATGAAATGGTGCATGAACCGTTGCACCCCCGATATAAGGCTTGCCTTATATTGCAGTCACTGCACTTAAGCTCTGTAAGTCAACCTTCTGGTAGGCCCTTCAGACCAAGGGCAGGGTGCATGTCCTTAAGTGTGAGGGTAATCCTGCATGAGCAGAGTACTCCTACAAACCCTAGACTCCATTTTCCGGGCTTTGTAACTGCGGGGAAGCCATTTTAAGATGTGCAGTGGACACTGTTTAAGTATGAGTAGTCCACCTAAATAATGGTTTCTCCGAACCTAGGCATGTTTGGTATTAAACATGTCAGAATCATGCAAAAACACAGATTACAGTGTTAGTTGCATGATACCATGTACTCTTGGGGTTCCTTAGAAGAGCACACGCTGCTGCAGACCCCAGACACTGTTCTGCCCTTCTGCTGCTCATCCAGCTCGAGCAGGGGAAAGACAGAACAAAGGGTTTCCTGTAGGATGGAACTGTGACCTCTCCTTTAGAACTAGGTGTCACTGGGCTGCGGTGGAGTGGCCTCTCTGCACCAACAGACTGCTTTGAAGGGCACGTTTGGTGCTCTCCTTGCATAAACTGGTTTTCACCAGTGCAGGGACACATGGTCCCCGCTCTGGGGCAAAACCACACAAAGGACAGGGGAGTGTCGACCCCCAGTCAGCTCCTCCCCCTAGAAGGTGCACAGAGCTCTGCCAGGTGGGTGGTTGATTCTGCTATCTTGGAAGCAAGATGTGCAGAAGGCTCTGTGAGCATCTTACTGGTTAGGCCAGGTAATGACATCCCTGACCCCATCTGATAGGTGGGTCACTACAGACAGTGACCAACCCCCTTTTAGGGTTACTTAAGGGTTAAACCGTGGGTGGGCCCTCCGAATCGTTGAGCAAGACTCTACAAGAAACTCTCTGCTAGACATCTTCTAACTCTGGCCTCTGGAACCGCTGCTGGTCTGCTTTGGAACCGAGACAAGTCTGCTTCTGGTGGAAAGGCTCCCACTGCAACATTGGTTCTGCAGATCCTGCAAGAATTCTACAACATACAAGGCTGTGCATCCTCCAAGCAGATTCCGCACAATGACCTCTGGAAACACCAAAAAGACCCTAGTATAAAAGGCTAGTGCACCAGAGAGTGATCCCAGCAAACAGACATGCAGCAACGAACAAACCCCATGATGATGGAAGATGACATTCCTAAAACTGCTCTGATCACCAGATCATTCATGGTGAAACTATGCAAAAGCATCTGAGACAATACAGCTCATCTGAACAACAGTCTCCAAAGATCTGCAGGATATTAAACAAAATATCACACCCTTGGGACACAGAGTGGAATTCCTTGAAGAATCCAAAGACACCAGGGTTTGTGAACTGGAAGCTAAGGACCAACATCTAATTACTTTATGTGATCAAAACACGGACTCACAAACCCATCTTCAAGACCTGGAAAAATCACTTCAGAAGACAGAATATCCAGATTAGGGAACACCACTGCTATCTGAGGCAGAAAACATTATACTTTACCTCAAATGGCTATTTATACACATTCTACTAGATGTATACAAGCCCAAGATTGTTTTGTAATGGGCAAAGGAATGGTCCTCATCACATAAGAACACTACTTTCTCAGACATTCTCACTTGCGTACACTCCTACATACAACTTGGCAGTTGATACATGATGAAATGGGGAGGATGGCCACAGAGAAGACCTGGTGTTTTGTGGACCAGATGATTGCAGGCGATCACATCTGGAAGATCCACTGGTTGCCTAGGCGCTCCCGCTCGTGAGGCCTCCGTTACACGTGCTACATTAATATCATGGAACAGGGTCATAGTTCATAAGGGGCTTGCTTATTATCCATCCCCTCTTAACCCTATTATAGCGAACCCAGACTTCAACCCGGGTATTGATCAAAGTTATTTCTGAAGTGACAGCCAGCCAATTATATATAGGCAGGATATTTGACACGCAAGCCACTAACTCTGCACTTTCCGGACTTATGAGGAGCTGCACATAGCTGTGAAACTTGGATGACGCTAGCTGCAATTGGAATACAGGGCAAGCAGGTATCACTGATACCCTACATGAGAACGCTCATGAAGATCAACTTGGTTATTGGATGCCAAGTCTTCAGATGGATAAAAGCAGTAAAGGATCTGGATGGTGAACCTTTTGAAGGTGGGTGTATGCACCTCTCTACAGTGAGATTGCATCAGGCACACATATTTGGAAACTATGGATATGGGTAGTTTACCCCATCAAAATAATAACTTTAGCATATAGATTCCCACGCTTGTTGGATTGAAAAATTTATGAAATAAGTAGGTCCTTGCGAAGGTGGATGGAAGTGATGTCATTCCACCGAAACATGCGTTGATCAATCTAGAGGAGTACCCAGCACAAAAGGCATCAACTGAGGGCCAAAGAGAAATGGTCTCTTTGTTTGCTGGTGCAAAAGTACTGTGATCTGGGAGCCTATGAGACTTGAACAGAAAGAATGCATGAGAGAGAGTGACTAGCGAGTGGGGTGATTTGCTGATGTATACTATTGTATTGATTTATCCAAGTTTTATGTAAGGTTTAAATATTACATTTAGCATGATTAATTGGCAAAAATGTGATTTTCGAAAATTCTGTAAAGAAGCAAATATGGAGAAAAAAAAATGTAAAGAAAAGTAAATTTTGTTTCGTGTCACTTCAGTTGAGATTGATCCCTTAAATGAATGTACACAGGTTGAGCGGGCAAGCTTATTTCTGTTTGGTTGTTGTTCCCTCTTTTCCACATCTAGTAATTATTATTTTGGGAAACCCTTTTGTGTATATACTGATCACATCTGGAAGATCCAATGGTTGCCTAGACGCTTCAGCTTGTGGGGCCGCTACTCTTCCCGTTACATGTGCTACATTAATCTCATTGAACATGGTCATGATTTGTGAAGGGCTCTCTACTTATCCATTCCCTCTTATGCCTACTCTAGAGAACCCAGACTTCAGCCCAGGCATGGATCAAAGTCAGTTCTGGAGTGGCAACCAGACAATTTTATCCAGGTAGTTGATTTGATACCAAAGCCATTAAGTAAGCTAAACAGGTCAGAAAGGATTATAGCCAACCTAAAACTGAGAGACTGCTATTTTCAAGTTCAAGACTGGGTGACCACAAGAACGTGAAACCATGACTTCTTCTTGAAGATGGATTTCTTTTAAAGCTGAAGATAGATGACTCATGCCCAAACTCTATAAAGCTCATGAATCCAAAACCACTCCGTAGAGTGACAGTTACGGTGGGAGGCGTAACTTGAGAGGACAAACAGAATGGGCAGAAATACTTGCAAGACCCTAGTTAAGGACCTCTAGTGCACCAATGAGAGAGACACATACATTGAGACCAATTGGTCATTTACCCCAAATACGGTACGTAGCTGGGACACCAACAAAAAATACCTCTATTGGAGGAACAATAGTAACCCTAGGTCACTTCTTCATTTGCTCTGCAACTGCCCCAAACTCCAGAGGTACTGGAAGGATTTCATCAATAATATCAATCGAATTTATGGGCTTAACTGATAAGGCCCCCAGCAATATTGTAGGACAGGCAGACAGTCTTTTCTACTTTTTAAAATAGCAGAGGTAGACACATCTTCCTCCTGCTAGGTCAAGCCAAAGCAAGCAAATCTGAGCCTCTGGGGGGGGGCACAGAAGATACATCCACCAATAAAACCTTACTGCATGGTGTTCGTATTATGCTTGGAAAAGATTTTACTGGGGCTGCCTAGCAAATGTAATAGCTTTGGGTCACTATGGAATCATACCTGCATACACTATCAACAAAATTAATGGAGATAATGGGCCCAAGATACTATGGGTCACAAATATCACTCCCACGCCTGCACAGGTAGCCTAATAACGGGCAGATGGACTGGTGTTCATATCTAGCTAACAATGTGACCTTGCTGTTTCACACTGTACTACTGAACTCGGGAAGGGGGCATTCTCCAGGGTCAAAGGGAGGGAGAGTCAGGGTCGGGGGGTTAATTTTCGGTTACTTCAACCAATGTATCTATGCATAAGTGAAGCAAAAAGAGACACATTTCATGTCTGTAACTGTTATCAGTATCATTCTTCCTTACTCAATAGGACCAGTTGATCTTGTGCTGTAGGCAGTTGTAAAATCAGTTAAAAAAACTAAGTTAATTCTAAAAGTGAATTTTATTATTGTTGTGCATACAAGCAAATGCGAGGTCAAAATAATAAAACCAAAAGCTAATATTTAATAAGAATAAAAAGGTAGGTAACCGTGTTGGCCACTCACACTAAAGTCTGTTGAAACAGTGTTAATTTGACTTCCAAAGAGGCTATCACCTTATAGGTAAGAATGCAGTCTATAACATGTTTTAATTTTTATATCTGTGGCATACTATGTTTAGTGTTTCCTCTGATCTGCAGCCACAGTGTAAACTGCACATGTGCCATTTGCACTCTTAGGGTATGCCAACTTTCAAAGCCTACCTACCTTGTGATTATAGCTCAGACTGCAAAGCACTGCAGCATGGGTTATACCTTCCTTCTCGTGGCAAATGAGTGGTTGAACTATCTTTAGCCCATATATCTGGGGGGGGGGGGGGGGGGGGGGGGGGGGGGTGTGTGTGTGTGTGTGTGTGTGTGTGTGTGTGTGTGTGTGTGTGTGTGTGTGTGTGTGTGTGTGTGTGTGTGTGTGTGTGTGTGTGTGTGTGTGTGTGTGTGTGTGTGTGTGTGTGTGTGTGTGTGTGTGTGTGTGTGTGTGTGTCTCCCATGCTGTGGCTGTGTGTTTCTCTGCAGACGAATGTCTGTGTAACAGTGCATGCCTCTCTCTCCAGTCTCTACTAATTAATGCCTTACAATGTATAACTCTCTGCCGAGCTGCTGTGTTTACATATTTGTACGCCAATGTACTTTTGTGTGTACATTTCGGGGGATGGGGGATGTGTGTATGTGTGTGTTCGTTCCCTAGGCATGCTTGTATAGGTATGTACTGTATTAACCTAGCAAGAGAATTAAAGAACACTGAACAACAGAGGATAGATACAAAAAGGTAAGCAGATTTTCATGGTAAACAACCCAGAGTACAGGGCAGGTGGTAACGTGGGGATGGTGGGGTTCAACATTCATGATAAGGGATAAAGGTGCACGAGCAAACTGGGGACAAATGCTGTACCTAGCAGCTTTGTAATAATCTGCCATTAAGGTGTTTAAAGGGAGAGGTCTTGAGTTTATGTCTGATGCGGAGGAGGGAAAGCTAATGTTGAAATTCAATTGGAATGGAGTTTCATACCTTTGCCACGTAGCAGGAAAAAGCCTGGCATCTTTCATGATATTTCACTTGTGCAAAATTTCACATGTTCTTAAGCTCCTTTCAGCGTGGGAGAAATGCGGGAGACCGATTTGAGCAGAAAACGTCACATGGACACAGTAAACTCACAGTAGGGACCTAGTTTCTCCTCAAACGAGTTTCCTACTGTTAACTCATCAGCCTTTTGAATGCAAGGTATGCCTTCACATGATATTCCAGCAGGTATATTTTCATGAATTTTCAATGTTTCCCACCGCTCTAGTCAAGCAATGCTACTTGTGTACCTTGCTTATCGTTCAGCATGTGTTGATCTTGAATATCAGGCACTAGGGCATACACTAAAGATTTATAAGCATTTGAATCATTAAATGAAATTTTACAATCTATTTAATGTACTGAGTCTCTGAATGGTGAATGCTTTTCAGAGGCGTCAGATGGGTGCCAGGGAGTTAAATTTCATTGAGGTGAGACAGTAACAGGCCCTGTCAGACTATTTGGAAGACGCCGTCTGGGAGGAAAGGCATTTTTTTGCAGAGCAAGGTAAGTTGACACCAGTTCTTACATGCACAGTGTGAGTCTTGGAGATAAGAATTGAGTCAACGGGAAAATATCGGGGATTTAACATTTTTTGGTGTGAACCCATATATATTACATTTATAAAGCCGTTCCTGACGATGGTACTTTTAGATGGCATTTGTAGTGAGGACAAAGTGTCTTTTGGCTAAGTTTACATTGAGAGGGACTAACTATGCAAGCTTAATTGGGAGTAAGGAATACTTACAGTAGGGCAATAGCAAAACCTTCAGTTTGACTTGGTATAATTTGTGGTACTGGTGGATACCCATTTCTTAGTCAATAAAAAGGACTTCAAAAGGTTTCAAAATGTTTTAATGACATGCTGAAGATCCATGCTGACAGAAGGGAGCCCTGTACAGGAGTTTACAGAGATGTGGTCAAACTGGGAGAAGCTTATTTCGACAAACTGGGGTCTGTTCTTCAAATATGCTTCCAACAGTGATGAACAGCTCAATCAGAGTTCATTCTGTCAGCCAAGGTATAAGTAACAATATGGTGATCAACAGTGTTGAAGGCTGCAGAGAAGTTACATATCTGAAGGGCGTCGTGGACCACTTATATGGTAGCTGTCTCAGAGTTGGGGGGTGGGAGGCAGAGAAGATTGTGTGTTGCATATGCGAAGCGTTGTACGAAAAGTGACGCAATCATGAAATAGTAAAATACAAAGGATCGGGATGGAGCAGGGGGTTGTAAGGGAATTAAAGTGATGTATCAACCAGAGTGTCATAAATCCACGCTAAGCTCCGACTTGGTAGCAGGTAATGGATGCACCCAACTGCTCAACTGCCACGTGAGATTTCAACTAGAGAAGCGCTCTAATTCTGTCTTGTGCTGCAAAGTCATCTCAAGCATCCTGTAGCGGGGGTAAAGAGATGCTGGTCTAAAATGCTACAACAGCAAGTTTAACAAAAATAATCGGTCAAAAATACTTTACAATGCTGCAGAAGCGGTCACATAAAGGGGGAATACATTCTATTGCTACTTAACACTCGATTTCTCAATTCCTTTTTTTCAAAGCCAAAACACAAAAATATACAGGGTGACAAATTGCAAAAGTTGTCAAACACTTTAGCTAATGATGGATAATGCAACATATGATAAAACAGACAATGTAGTACAGCCATAAATAGAATAATTATATATAAACATTTGAATATATAACGATCTACATGAAGTACGTTTTCACAAAGTTAATAATGCTTCAGTTTTAACTAACCTTGCTGTCCATCTGGCATTGTTACAATAATTGGCTGCCCAATGCCACTATTTTGGATTCCAGATTGTAGATTGCTGAGATGAATGCCATCTGTGACAATTGTAATAACTTGCTGGCCTCCGGAACTTACAACCTGTTGTATCGCCCCATCTACAGATTCTGCAGTCACCACTTCTTCAGAAGCCACCACTGAAAGAGGGTTCATAAGTTTACCTTTTGATCTCTAAAGTAACGAAATTATTGAAATTCAAAAATGTATAACACGGAATGGTGCTTTTGAAAGCTAGAATACATAGTACAAATTAATCATCAGTGATGTATTTAAAAAAAAAACTTCTGCACAGCCTTATTTTTTTCAATTTATTTTTCATACATGAAAAGCTGCTGTAAGGGAAAAGAACCATGACTAGACTCTACATTCCGTATAGATAGATATAACTTTATTTCGGAAGAGACAGCCATAAAAATAATTCACACATAATATTACAATGAACAAAAGTTTAAATATATTAAAATCACGAAAATTAATTACAGAGTGAGATAATCACTCATCATTCTTATAAAAGGAAACCATCAACAAATTAATCACTAGCATAAAAGTCTAAAAACAAAACAACATCGAAAGACACTTCCCTGAATGTACCAATTAATGTAGTTAGTTTTTTACTGTCCCTATACATGTAGGCCATCCCTTCACTTAAACAAAAAAAGTTTTCAAACTCGCAAAGGGAGTAGCGCTGATCTTCAGAGCCCATTGCAAAAATTTGGACAGCTAATACAACACACTTCCTCGTATCTGATTTCAAAATTCTCATCGCTTCCCAATGATGCTTCATTTCCCATATCCTGCACAGTGCTATAATCCACTTTTTTTCTGGGATGCACATACAGCTGACAGAAGAACAAGAAATGTTCTTCCGTTTCTTTAAACACTAAGCAGTGGGGGCAGTGAACGGGGACATTACCTGTTTTATCCAATTTCGCAGTTATGGACCTTAACAAAAGTGTACTATAGCGAAATTGCACATAAATACTCTTACCTTGAAACGGAAAAATCCTGTCAATAAAGGATTCAAACCACGGGCTGGGTTTATGGGACCTAAACTGCTTTGTCTATCTCCCCAATGATCGTTGCACCCAAATAGAATCAAATATATTCTCCCAATATAGTAGTTTCGATTTGGGAATATCAGCCTTGGTTATATCACCGGGTGAGCCCCACAGGTTGCCCTTTCTAAAGACGTTACAGGTGTTCTTAATCTTAATTAGTCCTGGGGTGACAAGTTGTTTGTCACAGGAAATAAGATCTAATAAAGATTCCCTGTAGATTGTTAGATGTGGGATTATCCAAAGCCGCACCCAATAAATAAGTGGTTTAAGAGGGACCACCTGATGGATGCTATTTAACCCAAGATCAAATCTCAAAAGTAGGAGTGGGGGACTAGTTGGTAAATAGAAAACAATTTCCTAAGGATCCTTTTCAATTGGTGTGTGTGCCTAGACACCTCATTGTTACCCCAAATCTCTGTGCCACAAATAGCTGCCAAAGAAGCCCTGGGCCTACAGATTTCCAGCACAGGTGACAGTGCACCCACCTTTGTGAAGTTAAACTTTCTCCCTATACGTTCCGTATACATCCTCAAGATAGCATTCTGACAATACCCAAAGCAGCTCTAAGACTTTATGAGCCATTGTATTAGACACACTGCTCTTTCAATGCGCACAAGGATGCGTCGTTTGGTAGCCTCAGGGAGGAATGTGAATGATACTACAAAAGGTAAACTAAATCATGCACTGTTTTCTGTGTATCTAATTGGCCTGCCTACGTGTTATATTGCTGGAGCACATGGGTGTCTGTTGACCAAAGCGATGATGTAGCAGTACTGAGATCATATACCCTTTGAACCCAAATAACACAACACTTACAGCTTGAGAAGTCTTCTAATTGCTTCTGAGGGAGACAAGATGGAGGAAAGAGTAGAACATTATGTAAAATAAACTGGTTATCTGAGCCCAGTTTACTTTGTCCTTTTGTTGCTGGCTTCAGGGCCCAAGAGACCAGGAGAAGCAAGGGTAGTACCAAAGGTACCTAAGAAATGTAATCAGAGTAGGAACTGCTACTGCTTACTTACTTCTATGCTGGAAATTCTTTTAGTAGGCATCAACATTAACTTAAGAAATAAAGTAATGGAAGTCTTGCTAAATGCAAGAAGTAATTTCATTTTTTTGTAGCCATGTTTATTAAGAGAGTTGAGTCCTTGGTAAAACAATCTGGCGAAAAGTAATGATAGGCCTCTAAAAAGGTGAAAAACTTACAAAACTTATTAAAAATAAATAAATTTGCTGTGCAGTTTGTACAAATCACAAATTTACTGTTAATAAAATATACCTAGGTATAAGGTACCGTTCATGTGAGCTCTCCCATTAAACAGAGTTCATTAAGGAAAATGTTACGTATCCTCTAAGCATCAGCTCGTGGCATGCAGTACTGTAGATGTACATGCTGTGCATATTCCTGCATTCTAGTTCTGGGCCCGGATATGTGCAAGTTGTTCTTCTTCAAAGAAGTCTTTCGAGTCACAAGGTATTGTGACTCCTCCTCTTGTTGGTAATGCGCATGGGCATTGACACCATTGTTAAATTGTTTTCCCGAACGGCAGGTGAAGGTGAAGGTGGAGCGAAGCAATGTACAGAAAGAGATGTCCCCACTAAGGAGAGTATTAGGAAAATAGTTTTTACTGCAACACCCACAGGCATCTGAGGAGAAGGGTGGGCACATGTAAATCTACAGCATTACGTGCCACAAACAGATGCTTACAGGGTAAGTAACATTTCAGTTTGAGGGATGTGTGGCTGTAGATACACATGCTGTGCATAAACTGAACAGTAGTTCTCCCCACAAAAGCAGTGGCCAGCCTGATGTCGTTGCAGAGAATTGAACATGAGTATAGAGTACTGTTTGGACAGCGCTGGCTTGTTGGTGGACCAACACATCCACACAGTAGTGTTTTGTGAAGGTGTGTGGTGTGACCATTTACTTGCCTCACAGATGTCAGCTATGGGAATGTTTCCCAGGAAGGCCATAGAGGTCCCCTTGTTTCGTATAGAATGTGCTCTCAGAGGAGTCAGCAAGGCTCTTTTGGCTTTTGCATAGTATAATTTGTGGTACTGGTGGATACCCATTTCTTAGTCAATAAAAAGGACTTCAAAAGGTTTCAAAATGTTTCAATGACATGCTGAAGATCCCTGCTGATAGAAGGGAGCCCTGTACAGGAGTTTACAGAGATGTGGTCAAACCGGGAGAAGCTTATTTCGGCTATGGCTAGGCCTGATTTAGATAAATCCCTCCCTTTGTGGGGTGTAGAAAAATCATTGCTGCATCTTTCTGAAATGTTTTGTCTTGTCTGTGTAGTACGTGAGAGCTCACTTTGCATCTAAGGTATGGAAAGCCAGTTCCGCAGCAGAGCCAAGTTGTGGAAAGAAAATGGGAAGATGAATGAACTGGTGGTTCAGGTGGAACAAAGAGACCACCTTTAAAAGCAAATTGGGGATGGTGAGGAGGACAACCATATCACTGTGTATTTGAAAAGAAAGGTTCACATCTGAGTGAAGTGATGGCAACAAGAAAAGCTACCTTCCAGGAGAGAAATTGGAAGGGGGGAGTGGAGGGCCTCAAAAGGTGGGCCCACAAGTCTTGTGAAAACAGAATTAAGATTTCACTTTTGGGCCGGCTGGACCAGAGGTGAGCTGTCTCTATTGAGGCCTTCCATCATGGCCTTAATGACTGGTATTCTGAAAAGGGATATGTGTAGCCTGTTTTGAAGATATGCAGCCACTGTTGCCAGGTGAAGGCAAACAGAAGTGAAGGGCAGACTACACGTTTGCAGATGGAGGAGGTAACAGACTATGGTGGTCATTACAACCTCTGTGGTCTTTTTACAAGACCGCCGTGCGGAAGACCGCCAGTAGTGGCGGTTTGCCGCTCGGCATATTATGAATGTTGGCTGCTCCCCGTCCTTTTTCGGACGGAGAGCCGCCAGCAGTCATACTGGCGGGCAGCGGGGAAGTGGATGTTGCTCCACCTTCGCCGCCATGCCAACAGAACACCACCCACAGAATCAAGTCCTGTGATTCGGCGTGGGGGTGTTCTGTTGGCGGTGTGGTGTCGGCGGAGCAGCCCCCATGGCTCCCGTCCCCTCCCAGAGGATCAACGGAACAGGTAAGTTGATGGTCCGTTCGGGGGGGGGGGGTTGTGTGTGTGTGCATGGGGGTGTGCATCTATGTATGTAAAGGGGGTGTGTGAGTGCATGTATGCTTGCGGGGGTGTTGCATGTTTTGGGAATGAGTGCATGTGTGTCTGTGGGTATGTCTGTATGGATGTGTGCGTGTATGTTTGTATGTGGGTGTGCGTGTCTGACTGTGTGTGTGGATGTAGGCATGTATGTCAGTGTGTGTTTGTTGGTGGGGCCTGCGTGCGTGTCGTGTGTGTGTGTGTGGGGGTCGTGGTGGGGAAGGGGGCCCTGCCACCTTTGGGGGGTGGTAGGGGGTGTAGGGGAGGGAGTCGGGGTGGGAGTGGGGGAGACCCCTATCAGTGCCAGGGAAGGAATTCCCTGGCACTGATAGTGCTTACCGCCATGGATTTCATGGCGGTTCCAACCGCAGGAAATCCACGGCGGTGAGCCGTGTCAATCTACTGCCTGGCGGGCGGAACGGAGAATTGGTGGATGACCATGGTGGTAACCGCCATGGTCATAATACAAAAAAAAAGACCGCCAACCTGTTGGCGGTCTTACCGCCGCTTCTCCGCCTTCCGCCAGGGTCATAATGACCCCCTATATCCTGGACCTGGGGTATCAAAGGGTCAATTTGTTTGGAATTACAATAATGGACAAAAAGTTTCCATTTGGTATCATAACAAGCTTGTGTGGCAGGTCTGCGTGCTTTCAGGATGCTCATGCATTCGGGTGGTAGACTGAGGTATCTAAATTCTAGGACCTTAGGGGCCACATCTCAAGGTTGAGCAATCTGGGTGCCTGATTTCTCCATGGTTCCGCATGAAAAGGTTCAGCCTGTTGAGAAGCCTCTCGTGCGGAACCACCAAGAGTTCCAGCAGAGTCATGAACCAGGGATGGAGGGCCCAACTCATCTATAGCGCACTACCCGTGGACTGTGGGTGTCTGAACCTGGAGGCAAAGCTTCAGACAATTTCTGTTGTGGGGAAGGGGTCTATCTGTGGGAACCCCTACCGTTAGAAGTAGGGAGGATGTCTTGCGGGTGGAGTTCACATCTTGTGAACTTGTTGCCGCAGTCTGCTGAGCAGGTCAGCAAAGTCGTTGCCCACTGCCGGAAAATACTCTCCCAACAGGTGGATCTTGTGGCAGAGGGACCACCGTCAAATGCTCATGGCTAGATGTGACAGCTGTGGAGATTGAGTACTCCCGTGCTCACTGTGCCACTGGATTCAAGCTAGCCTGGCTGATGAAGGGTGATACCCTGAAACCAGGATGCTTGTTTCTGGTTCAGGGAGGACCTGGCTTGGCAGTTCGGGCTGGACTGTTCCCATGAGGAACAGTGTCAAGACTGATTTGCATATGGCTGGGTCCAAACTGGGGTGGCATGGTGAGTAAAAGAACGATGGATTAAACCCAGATCTGTGACTGGGGGTGAGTGTTTTCATTGTTCAGCACTCTGTCCGCCATCCTTGTATGTTGCTAAAGTTGCCCTAAGTGGGAAGGGTATGCCCAGACGTGGGTCGCATGCTCACTGTGCCACTGGATTCAAGCTAGCCAGGCTGATGAAGGGTGATACCCTGAAACCGGTACCAGGATGCTTGTTTCTGGTTCAGGGAGGACCTGGCTTGGCAGTACAGGCTGGACTGTTCCCATGAGGAACAGGGTCAAGACTGATTTGCATATGGCTGGGTCCAAACTGGGGTGGCATGGTGAGCAAAAGAACGATGGATTAAACCCAGATCTGTGACTGTGGGTGAGTGTTTGCATTGTTCAGCACTCCGTCCATCATCCTTTTGTGTTTCTAGAGATTGAGTACTGCCCTGTTTCTGAAGCTAGTACATGGTTGTCATGTTGTCCATCTAGTTGAGGACAACCTTGCTGGTCACTTGAGGCAGAAGAGCCTTTAGTACTAGAGGAATGGCTAACAGCTCCATGTAGTTCATGTGGAGACACTGATGTCTGGGTTCCCATTGGTCTTAGAAAGTCAGTTCCTGTAAGTGTACCCCTCACTTCATGAGGATTGCCATCCATTGTGATGGTTATTTGCAGAACTGGGTCAAGAAAAGTCCACCCCTGCAACAGGTTTTTGGTGTTCCACCACTGTAGGGAACAATGAGCGTGTTGGCTGATCAACACTAGATCGCCCCAACGACCCTCTGCTTGAGATCACTGGCGTGCTAAGCACTCTTGCAACAGACACCTGTGTAACCTGGCATGGGGGACTATATCAATGTAGGAGGCCATCAAGCTGAGGAGTCACATGACTGTCCTGACCACGACCTGTCAAATAGGTTGGACGAGAGTAAGTAGTGCCTGGAAGGACTATATCCTGGTAGGGTTTGGGTAGGCCTTGCCGATTTCATAGTTTAAGACTGCCCCAAGGTATAGTGAATCTGGATGGGTTAGAGGTGCGATTTGGTCATGTTGATCCTAAACCCTAGCTTATGCAGAAGTTTTATTGTGATCTGCGTGTGTTTGCAACAGTGCTGTGGAGTGGTGCGCTTGATCAGCCTGTTGTCCAGGTAGGCTGAAGACGTGGACGCTCTGTCTGCACAGATGAGGGTCCACCACTGCGAGGCACTTGGTGAATCTTCAAGGTGCAGTGGTAACCCCTAAGGAATGCACTTTGAACTGGTAATGTTTTCTGGTGACCACTAACCATAGAAAGCAGCGATGAGCCGACTGGATGAGTAGCCGCCGTTCAGGTTGAGAGCGGTTATGAAGTCTCCTTGTTGCAGCATAATAACATCTTGAAGACTGCCCATGTGAAAATGCTCTGATAAGCTGTATTTGTTGAAAGGTCTAAGGTCTAGAACAAGGCAGAGGGAAACATACTTTTTGGGAATGAGGAAGTTGAAGCGAGTAGGCTCTTGTGCCCTCCAGATGGTAAGGGACAAGCTCTATAGCCCGTTAGGAAGCAATGCTGAGACGTCATCTTTGAGCGGACAATGGAGTTCTGGGGAGAGCCTGTGTTTGAAGGATGGTATGTCGGGGTGTGTGAAAGTTAGTGCCAGACGATAACCATGTTAGATAATATCTAACACCCACTAGTAAGAAGTGACATTACCCCATGTGGGGAAGAGCCTCTGTGGACACCCCCAACAGATCTTGTGTGATTAGTGGGATTGGGGTGGGGGGGTGGGAGGGGGGGGGCGGGAGGTTAAGGTCAGTTATGGCTTAGTAGTAGTATTGGCACCCTTACAGGAGCCACTTTTAGCATTATTGCTCCACTATGACACTCTAAATTAGCCTCTGGGTGAGGAATGTTGTGCCGGTGAGTCCTGGAAAGGCATGCAAGCTTTGGGAAAGGTGTTCTTCAAGCATCCCCAGCAGGCTTGCTGCAAAAGGACCCACAAGAAGCGGGCGTCTACAGGGAGCCCGTAGCCTTCACTGTCTCCGTATCTTTCTTTCTTTTTTCCAACATTTGCTGAACCTGCAGCTCGAATAGGTGTTGTCCATCAAATAGCATGTTGAGCATGTGCTGCTGGGCATCCGGCTTAAAGACATAGATATGGAGCCATGCATGCCTACAGAGGAGCACACTTGCATTTACACCTCTGGTGGCAGTGTCAGAAGCAAGAAAGTCACACCAAATGGTTGTGTTAGAAATAAGGTTGCCCTCGGATACTATTTCATGCCCTCTTTTTTTGTGGTCATCTGGGAAATAGATGAGCTCCTTCATTTTTTCTCAGTGGACACAGTACTAGCACAGTAATAGCGGAAGAGCAAATCAATGGAATTGCCGATGCACCATATATTAGCTGACTGCACCTCATCTTTTTTGCCCAAGGCATCAAAGCGTTTACGCTCCTTTTACGGTGGAGGGGCGTCACCGGTGTCCTGAGAGCTTGCCCGCTTACGAGCGGTGTGTACCATCAGGGAGTCAGTGAGTATTGGCCCCAAATTAGATCGGGCTGTAGAGGACATCCTGTACTTTTTATCCACTCAAGGAGTGACAACCCTAGCTTTGACTGGATTCTGGAAGTTGTCAGGGGCTAGGCGTAGCATGACCTTAAACTATAGGCAGGTAGTGGGTGGTGGTGAAGATCTCAAACAGAAAATTCTTTCTATGGGGTTCGCACGCATATCAACCGTGTGGCATGAGGCTGCCCTAGCTACCAGCTCATGGTAAGATGTGGAATCATCAAGAGGGGATGGGCGAGCTGGATACAAGTCAGGATCCATATCATATGAATCCAAGGCATAATCTTGTGGGGGATGTATCTTGAGTATCCTCCCTCCCTTCATATTCCATGGTATTTAAATATGTTGACCCCCTGAGGTGTAAATGAGAAGGGGTCAAGCTGGACAGAGAAAACCGTGGTCTAGTTGGGGAAGGAGGGCGTGGTGGTGGCTGAATGTCTGGCATATGGCTGGTGGCCTTGTCGAACTTCTTTCTGAGTTTTGCTGGAATAGGGACATCAAGGGGTTCCTTGAAGCTCAGCTGGTGTTTGGAGGCTTTTGGAGCAGTCACCAGTGAGCTGCGTGGGGATGTATCACAAGATGTTGATGCAGAGTGTTGATCCTGTTGTGGAGCTTCTGTAAGACCAGCGTGACTCTTGTCAGCACCAAGGGTTTCAGATCCGATGCTGGACTCTTCTGGCTGGCACAGATTTCGATTCAGAAGCCAAGGGTTTCGGCTCCAACAGCTGCGTCGGTGCCGAGGCTGGAGAAGGCTGCACTGACTTTGGTGGTTTCTTACATTGCCAAGCCAAGTTCATCCATTGTGTCCAACAAGGAAGTTCGCTGCTGACCATGGCACGAAGACAGTGGTGGCCCAAAAGCCAACTCTGTGGATCCAGAACAGCTAGACGTCCCTTTGTGAGGACTACTCGACATGAGAGCAATGTCGAGAAAGATGGGGAGCTGTACTCACAGTCACTTGTGCTGGCAGAATGTTCTCAATCTCCAGGTCAGAGCTAGCGTTGGAGTCGGGCGAGAAAACCTCGTCATCAGTGGCCAACGGCTGCGCATGTTGCTTTCTCAGAGATCCTCGGTTCCAAAGAGGTTTGAGGTGTCATCACCACTCCTATTCGACATCTTGGGCCATGTGCTCTACAGTCGAAGGATTCTCTTTGAGCAGAAGGAGTGGCAGGCGTCGCAGGCAGTCGTGTCATACTTAGCAAGAGCAGAGGTTACAGACCGGATGTGGATCGGTCCAGGGGTACTTAAGGTGTTAGCACGTACAGCATCTGAAGGACATCCATTCCATCACATTCAAAGCATTCTTGGGAAGTTGGAGAAGGTGTGACAGGAAGGCCTGGAGGGCAAGGCCCCTTGAGGGGCAGAGGACACCAAGCAGATGCTGGGAACGAGAGATGCATAAGTTGACCAGAAGCGGCAGTAGTAGGAAGTCGAACAGAAACAATACTGACGGAGGGAGAGGAACTTATGAAGACCAAGAAGAGCACCGCAATGGTGGTGTTCCGGAGCACAGATGTACATGTCTGAACCTGACGGCAGAAAGAAAACAATCTGGAGGAAAGTGCCAGTGTTCGCATAGTTACCCCCACTTTTTGCCTGATGTTGATGCCAACTTTGATTGAAAGTGTGCTGGGATCCTACTAACCTGGCCCCAGCACCAGTGTTCTTTCCCAAAATCTGTAGCTTTGTTTCTGCAATTGGCACACCCAAGGCACACAGTTGTAAAAGGTGCTCATGGTACCAAGGGCACTGTGGCCAGGGAAGGTCCCCAAGGGCTGCAGCATGTATTATGCCACCCTGGGGGACCCCTCACCAAGCACACGTACAATGCCTTTGCAGCTTGTGTGTGCTGGTGAGGAGAAAAAGGCGAAGTCGACATGACACCGCTCTTAAGGTGCCATACCCATAAACCACTGCCTGTGGCATAGATAAGTCACCCCTCTATCAGGCCTCACAGCCCTAAGGCAGGGTGCACTATACCACAGGTGAGGGCATAGCTGCATGAGCAATATGCCCCTACAATGTCTAAGTCCATTCTTAGACATTGTAAGTGCAGTGTAGTCATATTTAGAATATGGTCTGTGAGTTTGTCATTACAAATTCCACAGGTCCGTAATGGCTTCACTGAATACTGGGAGGTTTGGTATCAAACTTCTCAGCACAACAAACCCACACTGATTCCAGAGTGGGATTTATTGAAAAATGCACCCACATGGCATCTTAGAGATGCCCCCTGTATGTTAGCCAAACTAATAGTGAAGAACTGACCAGTCTGTGCCAGCCTGCCACTTTCAGACAAGTTTCTGACCACATGGGATGACAGCGTTTGTGCTCTCCGTGGTCAGAAACAAAGCGTGTCTTGGGTGGAGGTGCTTCACACCTCCCCTGCAGGAACTGTAACACCTGGTGGTGAGCCTCAAAGGCTCACGCCTCAGGTCACAGTGCCCCACAGCACTCCAGCTAGTGGAGTTACTCGCCCTCTGGACAAAGCCCCACTTTTGCCAGCAAGTCCGGCAGGAAAATTAGGGAAAACAGGAAGGAGTGACCAAACCAGCCAGGACCACCCCTAAGGTGTCCAGAGCTGAGGTGACTCCCTCTCTGCAGAATCCTCCATCTTGGTTTGGAGGACAGGGACCAACAGGGTTAGGTTTATGCCCCCCACCCCCAAAGACAGTGGGCACAAAAAGGGTGTAGCCAACCTCAGGGACAGTAGCCATTAGCTACTGCCCTCTGATCCCTGAAACACCCCTAAATCTAGGATTTAAGGGCCTCCCTGAACCCAGCTCACCAGATTCTTGGCGACCTGACAAGAAAGAAGGACTTCTTAGCTGAACCCCCCACAGAGAAGAAGGAAGACGACAACTGATTTGGCCCCAGCCCTACTGGCCTGTCTCCTGGTTCAAAGAACTTGCAAAAGAACAGCAACGCATTGAGCGGGACCAGCGATCTCTGCCATGTTTCAGAGGACTGCCCTGCACCCAAAAGGACCAAGAACTTCTATGGACAGCGGCGATGTCCTAGAAGAAACAACACCCAAGGACTCCAGCACCAATCCGAATGCATGAGCCCTTACCACTCTGCACCGACACCCACAGCCCGTGTACAGGTGGCTCAACCAACTATAGGGGATCCCTAGGCGATTGCGAGCAAGTGCCCACCCTGGGTTGACCTCTCCACAACAATGTCTGCAGAGGGAATCCAGAGGACTCCCCTGACTGCGAAAGTTCTGGATGAAGATATCTGACGCCTAGACCTTGGAGAAATCAACCTCCAGTGCAGCTACGTTCAGCAGGCAGCCCTCCTCCCTGTCCAGCCTGTGGTTTGTTCCTAGTCGACCCCCTGGACCTCACCTGCAGCATCTGAGTGATCCCCGGGGTCCCCTCATAGAGAATCATTGGTGACCCGACGTCTTCTTTGCACCCTGCACCTGGCCGCCCAAGTTCCTCTGAAGGTGTATGTTTGCTGGCTACGTGTACCCCCCCCCCCCCCCCAGTGCTCCTCTAAACCCCCATGTCTGCCCATGGAGTCACAGGAACTTACCTGCAGGAAGGCCTGATTCCAAGTGACCCCTGGCTCCATAGGAGCCCATGTTAATTTTGCCTCAACTTTGATCTCTGCACCTGGCCGGCCCTGTGTTGCTGGTGGTGGGTGTTTGGGGTTAACTTGACCCACCCACCTGTGGACTTCTTAACCCCCGAAGACTGGAAATATAAGTCAAGTACTTACCTGTAAATCGTACTAACTTTTCTTCCCCCAGGACATGTTACTGAAAATTGCACAGATAATTGACAATATTTCAGAAACCATATAACTTATCAATTTCAAACAAAGTACTATTGACATATATGAGTGGAATACGAATGTATGGAAGTACTAACCTGCAACTTGAATCTTGTGGTTCTAGAAATACATTAAGAAAATATATTTTTGCTATATAAAAACCATTGGTCTGGAGTTGCGTCATTGAGTGTGAGCTTCTACTATTGTCTGTGTGTGTACAACAAATGCATTGCACTACCCTCTGATAAGCCTAATTGCTCGACCACACTACCACAAAAGAGAGCATTACCATTATCTACTTTAGCCTCTGTTAAGCCTCTGGGAAACCTCTGGACTCTGTGCACACTATGGCCCTCATTACGAACATGGCGGCATTGGTGGCTGAAGCCGCCAGCCGGCATGGCAGGCCAAACCACCATATTCTGAACATGGTGAGGGCCGCCATCGGCAGCTCTCACCCACCGCCAGGCTCCCGCTGTCAGGCAGCCTGACGGTGAGTTGAAACATTATCCGCCAGGGTAGCGGCACTACCCTGCGGATAAGGTTTCATTTCCCGCCACCCCTGGATGCCCCTGCACTGCCCATGCACTTTGCATGGGCAGTGCCCCGGCCTTTGCATGGGCAATGCAGGGGCCCCGGTGCAGAGCCCCGTCGCGCAGGTCACTGCCCGATTTTCGGGCATTGATCTGTGCGGCGGGTGCAACTGCACCTGCCGCACAGAGGCATTGACAGTCAATGTCCCGGCCAGGCCTTTTTGTGAGCTGGCAGGCGGAAACAATGATTCCGCCCGCCGGCCCACAGAAATGTTCATAATGTGGCCGGCAGTGTTCCAGGGTCACTGGCGGTCAGTGTTTTGACCGCCAGCATGAACACCTATATCTCATTTTGATATATAGTATATACAGAGCCAGCTTCCTACACAATCTAACAATAGAGTTGATGTTCATGTATGTTAGCAACAAGAGGAGGAATCACGATACCTTGTGACTTGAAAGACTTCTTCAAAGAAACACAACTTGCACACATCTGGGCCCAACACTAGGCAGGAGTATGGGCAGCATGTGTATCTACAGCCACACATGCCTCAAACAATATATAACAGTGATATTTTCATGGCAATTAACTAAAAATGGACCACAATTAATTGAATGTGGGTTCCAGACAAGAGTAAGATAATGATTTCCCTCGAAATAATCAAGTGATAATTTTATATCAAATTGGCAACAAATCGTGAACAAAGTGAATAATCAATGGCATATAAAGTGCTAAATATTTTAAACTATCTAGCACATATTATAACTACAGATTGTATCCTTCATTGGTAATCCTTTATGTTTTATACGTTTAATAAATAGGAAAGAAAATAGAGATACTATGTTACATTAAATCCCTAATCTGGATGGTTACAGCTGCCATTGTTTAGTAGCACAGTATCTTACACTTTCCCTCCCCGGCACAAAGAAATTCCAAGTTTGTATTATGAGATTCCATGGAATTTACTCAATTGTTCAATTTCTTACGAATCTGCAGGAACTTTTCTCTGCTCTTGTAGATCTCCTTCTAAGCCACCATGCACCAAGTTCATATTCTGGCACAATTCTCTGAAACTGGGTGCTTGTGTCCATCCCCATCCCTTAGCTATCTCTCTTCTGGCAACTGCTATACCAATTTTTCAGAAAATATTTAGGTGTGGCGTGTTCCCCTCTTATGCCAAGCAGCATTTTGTCCAGGTTTTGATCTAGTATGGGTTCTGTTACCCCTAACAAACAGCATCCCACCTTCTACAAGAACTCCTTAATCATCGAGTATTCCCAAAATCTGTGAATAACGGTACCTCCCTCTTACCACAGGCAGAGACTGGACTGGGTAAAGCTAAAAGCTTTGAGCTCTGTGTATGTATAGTACATAGATGCCAATGTCTGAGAAGAGGGAAGTGGGAGATTTAAGAATGGATTCCCCCCATTTATGCATATGGAGGAGGGGCAATTTCAGGTGGGATGCACAAAAAATAAAGCCATATTTGGTTTAAAAATCATGAGTCTCCCACCAGAATCAGGTCTATTGGCATGCATGATCGTATACCCAGAGTACTAATTTCAGCTCCACCTGTCTAAAGAGGGCTTTATTGGTAATTGGTCCGGCACCCAGGCCAGTTCTTCCTACTCAAGAGTCGCACAAATCTCACAGATAACAGACCCATCTGCTTCTCACTCTTCCAAGGCTTTTGGTTGTATGGATCAACAAGTTACTTTTAATAATGCTCATTTTTGGATACTCCCTCTAACCACAGATTCTGCACTATTCGAATATTCGCAGGACACTACATTGGATTCGCATGATTTCATTGTAGTGCAACTGCATGTTGCTTGGTGGCATTGTGTGGTTCTGCATTGACCTTGTCCTGCCCTGGAAGTGACGAACCTACATATCAGTGCCAACCCTACACACTGGAGTCAAGTTTCTTGCTTGACTCATTCCACTCACTCTCACAAAAGCATGCAGAGTAATTAGTATACAGACATCCAATTTCGACCTTAGCAGATGACAAAACGGGTGCTCTCTCCACTGAAGAAAGAGGTGGGAGAGCAGTGAGGAATATGTGGTTAGACAGAGTATCCACCAGATAGATTGTTACACAAAGTAGCATTATTTTTTCTCCTGATGGATACTTTTAACTGCAGATTCTGCACCTTTGAAACATAAGCTAAGGCAGTATCTTCCAAACATGGAGGATCTGTGGCATGGGCTCAGACTAAACAGTCCTACAGGGCAAAACAGGCAAAATGTCGACAGTGTCGAACCTAGTTGTTCAGGTGGTAGCGCTTCTGTGCACTTGTGCATGTCGCGGCCTGGTAGATGATAATAACATGCACTACACATGCCAGCACATTGGCAGCAGCCTTCTACTTGGAGGAAACAACCATCATCGCTTATGAAGGCTGCTTCTTAGCTAATGTAAAGCAGGTTTTAATGCAGAGGACTATTAACAGTGACAGAATTATTTTCCGCACCATCTTTCTTTGTTCTGGAGAATCCCACAAACGCGGATCATCTGCCCAATGGTCAATGGTGTGATCAATATAAAACCTCAGAACTCTATTTGGATCCAGTCAATTGAGTTTCACCGCCTGTCGGAGGTTGGCTCTGTATATACTATCTGAAAGTGAGAGATAGTGTACACAGAGTCCAAGGGTTCCCTTTAGAGGTTGATAGTGGCAATAATAGATAATACTAATACTCTATTTGTGGTAGTGTGGTCGAGCAGTAGGCTTATCAGAGGGTTGTGTCGAGCATTTGTTGTACATACACAGGCAATAAATGAGAACACACACTCAAAGACTTAACTCCAGGCCAATATGTTTTTATAAAGAAAAATATTATTTTCTTAATTTATTTTAGAACCACAAGATTCAGATATCAAGTAAGTACATAAATTGTAAGGTACTTGGCATAGGTAACTACAGAACTTTGAATAAAAACAGTAGTGTACACAGTGTAGCATAAAATGTCAATAAGCTATTTTAAAAGTGGACACTGCAAAATTCAACAGTTCCTGGGGGAGGTAAGTAAAAGGTTAGTTTGTCAGGTAAGTAAAGTACTTCCAAGTTCAGTCTCCGGGGCATAGGCAGCCCACCATTAGATGTTCAAGATAACCCCAAACAGCCAGCACCAGCATCACAGGGCTGGTCAGGGGCAGAGGTCAAAGAGGGGCCCAGATAACATGGGCGCCTATGGAGACTAGGGGTGCCCTGGTTCCAGTCTGCTACCTGCGTCCTCGGAGAGCAGACCAGGGGGGGTTTGTAAAGCACGGGGGTGTCTCCCAAACAGGGACACAAAATACACCCTCAGCAGCGCAGCGGGGGCCGGGTGCAGTGTGCAAAGAAGGTGTCGGGTTTTGTGTTGAAATCAATGGAGGGACTCTGGGGTCACTCTGGCGATGCAGGCAGGACACAGGGGGGCTTCTCGGGCCAGCCACCGACTGGGCAAAGATGAGGGCTGCCTGCTGGTCACTCCTGCACCGGTAGTTGGTTCCTCTCGGGCCTGGGGCCAGAGGTGCAGTGCTTCTTCCAGGCATCGGGTTCTTTGTTACCGGGCAGTCGCGGTCAGGGGGATCCTCTGGATTCTCTCTGCAGGTGTCGCCGTGGGGGTGCAGGGAGGTCGTCTCAGGGTGGACACGCTGTGGGAGTCGCCTGGGGGTCCTCGCTGCAGTGTTGGTTTCTCTGGACACGGGCCGGGGGTGTTGGATGCAGAGTGAGGTGGGAGTCCCTTTAAAGATGGTTTCTTCTTGGTTGTTTTGGACAGAGCCGCTGTCCACCAGACTTTCTTGGTCCTTTGGGCTGCAGGGCAGTCCTCTGAGTCGACAGAGGTCGCTGGGCCCGCTGGATGCGTCGCTGTTGCAGGTTCTTTGAATCTGGAGACAGGCAGGGAGAGCTGGGGCCAAAGCAGTTGTCGTCTCCTTCTCTGCAGGGTTTTCAGGTCAGCAGTCCTTCTTGTTAGGTCGTCAGGAATCTGATTTCCTGGGTTCAGGGTAGCCCCTAAATACTAGTTTTAGGGATGTGTTTAGAGCTGGAGGGCAGTAGCCAATGGCTACTGTCCTCGAGGGTGGCTACACCCTCCTTGTGCCTCCTCCCTTTACAGAGGGGGTCACATCCCTAATCCTATTGGGCTAAATCCTCCAAAGCAAGATGGAGGATTTTCTGAGAAAGGGGTCACCTCAGCTCTGGACACCTTCAGTGGCTGTCCTGGCTGGAGGGTGACTCCTCTCTTTTTCTCATTATCTGCTCCAGACTTGGGGGCTGTGTCCGAGTGGCGGGCATCTCCACTAGCTTGAGTGCCCTGGGGTGTTGTAACACCAGGTTTGAGCCTTTACGGCTCACCGCCAGGTGTTACAGTTCCTGCAGGGGGAGGTGTGAGGCACCTCCACCCAGGACAGGCTTTGTTAGTCTGGAAGTGGCAGGCTGGCAGAGACCGGTCAGCCTAGCACTAGCAGTTGGGCTGGCAAACACGGGGCATCTCTAAGATGCCCTCTGAGTGTATTTCTCAATAAATTTCACACTGACATCAGTATGGATTTATTGTGCTGAGAAGTTTGATACCAAACTTCCCAATATTCAGTGTAGCCATTATGGAACTGTGGAGTTCGTGTTTGACAAACTCCCAGACCATATACTCTTTATGGCTAACCTGCAGTTACAATTTCTAAGAATTGGCCTAGACACTGTAGGGGCATAGTGCTCATGCAGCTATGCCCTCACCTGTGGTATAGTGCACCCTGCCTTACGGCTGTTTGGCCTGCTAGGGGGGTGACTTACCTATGCCACAGGCAGTGGGTTATAGGCATAGCACTCTGAGGGGAGTGCCATGTCTATTTAGTCTTTTTCTCCCCCCCAGCAGACACAAGCTGTGAGGCAGTGTGCATGTGTTGAGTGAGGGGTCCCCAGGGTGGCATAATACACGGTGCAGCCCCTAGAGACCTTCCCTGGCCAAAGGGCCCTTGGTACCAGGGGTACCATTTACAAGGGACTTTTCTGTGTGCCAGGGCTGTGCCAATTGTGGAGACAAAAGTACAGTTTTAGGGAAAGAACACTGGTGCTGGGGCCTGGTTAGCAGGGTCCCAGCACACTTTCAATCATAGCTAGCATCGACAAAAGGCAAAACATTAGGGGGTAACCGTGCCAACAGTGGCATTTTCCTACATCTCTCTCTCAAGGGGTGTAGGACAATGAAGTACATTGGGAGGATGCTGGATTGCCCAATATAAAACAAGGTCACAAATTTCAGCAAAAAGTACAACATCACAGTGTCTGGGGGGAAAAAGGTAGTGTAGGGCGGCTGCACAGAGTCTGGAGTTTACTCACATGAAGAACTGAAGTGATCAAATGAGAAAGACTGTTTTGAGATTGAGAAGGTACAGCAAGCAACTGTGCATGAGACCTAAGGGCGTACACCTAAGGAAAGTCAGGACCAAATTTGTATGCTTCTATGGCATCACCAACTGTTGTAGGGGAGAGAGGAAGGAGGGGACAGGTGCACCAACGCTTTAATGAAACACATCACAAAAGGTAATCTAAACAAAGACGGTTGGTCTGTCAATTGCAAAAATGCAAAAAGGGCAGACAAATAACCTCAAAGACAGCCCACTGCAAGACCGTATTGGGCCAAAGACAAAACAAATAGTAATAAATCAGACAGTTTGGCTTGTAACAACTCTGTATTGTGGACACCACACCAGGTCACAAATTTGTCCCAGCGAAGAAGGGCGCCTGGAAGCAAGGATGACATTGAGTTACTTACCTCCGGTAATGTATTATTTGATAGAGACTACCTAGCTGCAAATTCCTTACCTTTGATTTTCCCAGGCCTCAGGCAGGATCCGGAAACGTTTGCTGAGCAATACCCCTTGCTCTGTGTGGTGTTGTTGGTGCGGGAAGTGGCATCGCACCACCCAGGCCCGTGGGCGCCAGTTACTTTTATCATACCTTTCCATGCCAAAAGCGCAAAGCCATGGCAAGTACTGGCACAATGTGCATCAAATCTAGGGCCCTGAAAAAAGGGAACACCCTAACCCTTGTAAGTCTGCACAGTGGGCAGGCCCGGGTGGATGTAAGGAATCTGCAGCTAGATAGAGCCACAACCAGATAATGTGTTACCAAAGATAAGTAACTTGTTAATCTGATAGACACTTCTAGCTGCAGATTCCTTACCTTGGCTTAGGTACCTAAGCCTTTACCTCCTGGTGGTGGGCTGTGAACAATGTTTCAGACTAAAAAGTCCTATAGGACCGAACAGGCGAAATGCCCATCCCTGCAGACCTGACTGCCCATGCAGTAGCCTGGCAGATGTCCAGGACTGGGACTCTATGAGCTTACGTCATGGTCGCAACTTATCCACTGGTGGATTGGGCCCATAAGCCCTCAGGAGGCTGCTTCTTAGCCAAGGTGAGGCAGATCTTAATACAGGAAACGACCCAGCACAAAATGGTCCGTTCTTTGCTTCTTTGCTCCCACATTCCCCACAAAGAGTTGGTTGTCTACCCAGAACTCTTTTGTGAAGTCCAGGTAGAACAACAATGCAGTTTTTGGGTCCAGACAGTGGAGTTGCTCCTCTTTCCTTAGGGGGATGTGGGGAAGCAAAGAAGGTGAACAAGGTGACAGTTTCACACAGATGGAATGGGGTCACCACCTGGGGAAGGAAAGAGGCACAGGTGAATAGCACTACCTTTTCTGGAAATATTGTGAGATACGGTGGCTTAGAGGATACGGCATGCATCTCACTCACGCTCCGAGCAGATGTTATTGCCACTAAAAAAGCTGTCTTGATGATGAGCAGCTAGAGGGTAAAGTTGTGCAGTGGCTTGAAAGGAGCGCAAATGAGATATGTGAGAACTAGATTAAGGTCCCACTGAGGCATGGCAAAGGTCCTACAGGGAAACATATTTAAAAGCCCTTTCAGAAACCTATTTACAATATGGGACTTGAGGAGAGTGGGTTAATCAGGCAGCCGCAGAAAGGCTGATAGAGCAGAGAGACAGCCCTTCAATGTCCTCAGAGAGGAATCCTGTTGGGCAAGAGAAAGAACGAAGTGAAGAATATCAGATAGAGAAGCAAAGAGAAGATCTATTCGTTACAGACTTCGGGAGGAAGGTCGAATTGTCATCTGCCTCCGCTCAATCTCCAAGCCTGAAGGTGCAGAGTTGACAGGTTCAGGTGAGGACCCTCTGCTGCTGCTGAGACAGAAGATCCTCCCGAAGGGGCAGCCTTATCAGAAGATCGATGCTCATTTTCAGAAGCTTGGGATACCAGACTCTCCGTGCCCAGTCCTTAGCTACGAGGATTACTTGGGCCCAGTCGTTCTTAATCTTCCTGAGAACTCTGGGCAGGAGCGGTAAGAACGGAAAGGCGTACAGGAGACCTGAGCCCCATTTGTGACAAACGGCATTGCTAAGCGAGTGCCACCTTGAAAACACCAATGCCCAAAACTGCTGACATTACACTGTCCCTTCAGAGGCAAATAGATTAAAGCAAGTGTCAGAACTAGGATTTCTGGGTGGCTTGGATATGCACCTACGCTAGGCAGAAACCACCACTCTAGGCAGGGCGAGTAAGTTACACACCAAAGATAACCTGTACTCACCCTCTGGTAGCTTGGCACAGAGGTCATGTGTAAAGGGTTTGCTCAACACACACACACACACACACACACACACACACACACACACACACACACACACACACACACACACACACACACCCCCCCTGCCCCCACCAGTGACACAATAAATACACCATAAAAGAGACAACACACGAAATTATAAAAATATGTCCTACATGGTAAATATAGATACTGGATTAAGAATAGCATAACTCTCAGAATCCTGAGCATAAATCATGGACCAACGTGACACAGTTCATAAGTACTGCACATAAGCACCCAGTCCTGTATGACATCAATACAACATGAACTTTGTAAGTTACAACTGTACTTGCATAATAGAGGACAAAAACCAATTATGACTGAGTGCATAATGTAAATTCTGGAGTCACTACCCACCCTCACGATGTGTAATGCAACCTGTGACATGAATCATCAAAAGGTTCTCTACCTGAGCACCGAGTGGAGTTTAGGAGTAATACAGTAATTCTCTGAAAGCCTGGTCGTGAGGAAAGTAAGTTTGAGAAACAAGTAGAACGCAGGAGCCCTTGTGTGTCTACTGCATGTAATACAGCAGTTATACTATTGCCGCCAGTGATATTCCTGTAGCCCACCCACGGGAGACCTCTGATCCAGGAAACATCTGTCACTCTCTAAGCCAGGTAGACGGGGCAGGCAACCTGGGACCCGCATCTTCACAAGCTCCCTGCTAGTACGGCGCCGCCCCAGTGTATGTGCGAGGCAGTTATGTCAGGACCGCACCAGTCTGAGTTCAGGATGTTGCGTCTCTAGGAGGGGGCAGTGGCGGTCGGCAGCTGCAATCCTTTCGGTGGCTGGAGACGGGATGGCTTCCAGGCCGGGGCCCGCCTCCTAGAGGTCCCCTTGAGGGTGAGGCAAGCTTCCTCGCTGCCAGGAAGAGCGTCTGACTCTAGGGACCTCTGCGGCTTCCCTTGGACCTCCGGCCAACCACTGTCTCCTCCCCTGGATGAATATGGCACTTGGCATTGATGGCACAGTAGCTTTCTTCAGGAGGGGGCCTCACTGGGGTGACGGGGTCCTTAGTCGCTAGCGGCAATGTCACACACAGATGGATGGTGCCTCAGTATGGCACTCACCTTTAGGACTGTAAGGTGAAGCACGCAACATACGCTGCTAATCTAAATGAGTTGGCAAGCACTGGGAAATATGCTTTTAGTATGAGGCAGTAAGCCCCACAATGAATTGCTCCCCATACGCTTATCAAAAAGTGTAGGGAAAAGATTTACCACGAGCTCGCGTTTTAAAGAACACAGGGCAGGCCACCAAGCCCTGGGAGAGCACTGAGGTGAGAGGCACAAGAGGTGCAGAAAGCAGGTAGACCAGCACAGCTATTGCCCTGCCTGAAACATGGACTGGAGTCATGCTGCAAGGCACCAAAGTTATAGGTACAGAGAAATGGCAACTTTCTAAAAGAGCCATTTGTGAAATAGTACTGCAAAACTGACCTACAACAGTAAGCACAGGTTCTCTGTAGCATTTCACACATACCAAACATGCTAACACTACTCTTTATAGATTAAAAATTACCACTAAGACATATATAAGGAAATTCCCAATGCAAACCTATGTGAGAAGCAGCACTCACAGTAGAGAAAAACTAAATATGCATCTGTCACTATTGTAAGGTCTGGTTGGGGAAGTGAAAGGAGTCTGCCTCTGACCCATTGGCGGTTTGTTAACCACCACTGCAGGTCCTTTGCACTTCCCTCCGAGATCTGGACCATGTTGGAGAGATTTCCCTGATGCTGCAGCTACTGCAACTTCAGGTCCCACTGCAGAGCCCACATATGCCATTTAGCATGTTTTACCAGCAGGATGCAGGAGGGGATGAGGCCCAGCAGCCTCAGAGTAATTCTGAGCGAACTCCAGTACAGAGGCTGAAACATCGGTATCATAGCCTGAATATCCTGGACTCGCTGTTTGGGAGGATAAACCCGAAACTGCACTGTGTCGAGAACAGCTCCTATGAAAGAGCATCTGAGAGGGATTCAGGTGTGCCTTCAGCACATTTATAGTGAACCCTAGCAAATGCAGGAGGTTTTGCGTACTCTGGAGGTGGGAGATGACATCCTGCGGTGAATTTGCCTTAGGCCGGTTGTCAAGGTAAGGGGGGGGGGGTGGAGGATCAGGGGGACAAACCCCTGACCTGTGCAGATGAGCTGTGACCACCGCCATCACCTTGGTGAACACCAGAGGGGTGCTCGTAAGGCCAAATGGCAGTAAAGTGAACTGAAAGTGTTTGTGGCCTACCTTGAACTGCAGGTAATGCCTGTGACCCGGCAGGATGGTATATGGAAATACTATCCTGCAAGTCCAACGATACCAACCTGTCTTCTAGGTCTAGGGCAGAGAAGACCTGAGCCAAGGTGAGCATCCTGAACTTCTCCTTGAGGAAGAGATTTATGATCTGCAGGTCTAGAATAGGGGAAAGACCCTTGTTTTGGGGTATCAGAAAGTAGCGGGAATAACACACTGCCTACTTCTGATACCGGGACTGTTATTATGGCTCTCTTGGCCAAGAGAGCCGTAACTTCCTCTTGGAGCAGTAACAAATGAGCCTCCGACAGCCGTTCAAATGTTGGTGAAATAGGAGGAGGAAAGGATTGAAAAGGTAGGGCATAGCCCTTCCTCTGATGTTACAGACTTCCAGTGGAGGAGATAGTGTATTCTTCCTCCAACTAGGCAAGCATGGTCCTGCAGATCCAAACTAGGAGGGCTTAGAGGCTCAGCTTCCGGGGGCTGTGTGGCAGATTACTTCTGGTCTGCAGACCCTCTAGGTCGGAAGGCACAGCACCCACGTCCTCACACACCCTCGGTTGATTGTTGGATGGTGGCTGGCACAGGGCCGACATGGTGCCACGCCCCTTCCATAGCCACGAAAGGCAGATGGTGGACAATAAGACACCGAGAGGCCCACGGACTTGCCGTAGCCCGAGAGTCCTAGAGGCACTCCAGCACAGAGTCTGCCTTCTCGCTAAACAAGCGAGTTCCATCAAAGGGCATGCCCAACAAATTTGCTTGGACATCCCCAGAAAAATCAGATGCCCTCAGCCAGTCGTGGCGCCATTAGGTTACTGTTGACGCAACCGCTCTGCCCAGCGAGTCAGTCGTATCTAAGCCACACTGGATGGTGAACATAGCTGCGTCCCTTCCGTCTTTCACTGCTTGGGAGAGTATGCCACGGACATCCTCCCGGCCATGAGGCAACACTTGCTCAACAGTGTACCAAATGGTATGGAGAAACGGCCCAATAAGCACCAGGTGTTCACTGACCTCAGTGCGAGGCTGGTGAAAGAAAACAACTTCTTCCCAAGATGGGCCAGCCTCTTGGGATTCCCTATCCGGGGAGCAGAAGGAAATGTGCCATGGGACGTGGAGGCATGGACTACCAAGATCTCAGGGTTGGGGTGCTGGGTGAGAAATTTAGGGTCACCTGGAGTGGGTTGATGATGGCGGTCAATCGTCCTGTTTATAGGGTCCCCTCTGCTGGGCTTGGACCAAGTTCCCAGAAGGACATCTGTAAAAGCTTCATTAAAGGGCAATAGGTTTCGAATGAGGAAGCCCCAGGCTGAAGCACTTCCGTCAAGATGTTGGTCTTGACAGCCACTGAGGGCAGTTTGAGGTCGATGACTTCCGCTGCCCTACGCACCACCATTGCATAAAACATTCCCTCCTCCATAGCCACAGTGGGGGGAGAGGGCAAACAAGTATCTGGGAAGGTGCCCAGGCCTCTCCAAGCTTCTCATAGCAGTCCAAGGTTCTTTCCAACTGGTGTTCTAAAGGGTCCAGAGACCCCTCCCACTCTTCCCCCATGTCTGGCTGTGTTAAATGAGGCTCGGGCAATGATCTGGCACATATGGGCACCATCTGCATCAGTGTTGTACAATGCCGTTCCAGCTCATTGGGCATGAGAACGGAGCTGGCGCTGCAAGGTGGTGCCAGAGGCACCGGCGTCATGACCTGCACCGGAGAAGGTCACCTGGGTATGGCCGGTGCCGGTCCAAGCCAGACTTGGATCCTTGAGACTCCCCCGGAGTAGAGTCCAAAGCCACCAGCGTGGATCCCATCTTCCGACCCGGCTGGGCCTGAAGGCAGGACCCGCATATGCCACATGGCAAAGTGGACAAACAGGATAAAGGAGACTAAAAGGCCCAATACCTCAGAGATGCTCTCACCGAGAGCGAGGGCCGAGGATGAAGCACTGATTCATACTCCAAATGCCCTGGATTTATTGGGATGGTGGAAAGGCCCTGTTCTGCATTATGTCCAGTACAGCTCCTATAAGAGGGTGCCTCTGCAAATGAGTACAGTGTGACTGACCCATTGATTGAGAAACTCAGAAATGTCAGCACATTTGTTGTTATATGTAGGTGGTCTACAAATGACTGTGGCAAGCCTGCCTTGAACAGCGAGTCATTGAAGAAGGGGAAAACTGGTGCCCCCAACCTCCAAAGACCGGCAGCAATAACCACCGTCACTTTCATGTGCACTAGTTAGGCTGAAGAGGAGCAAGCCTTTAAATGCTCCTGCCTGACCTTTCAACAGACAAGTAGGTCTATGGGACAGCAGGATGGACACATGAAAGCATGCATCCACAGGGCCATGGCAAGCTTCTAGTTCCCCTGTTCCGTAGCAGGCAGACCTTGGTCCAAAGTGAGCACTTTGAATTTGTTCTTTCAGAAGAAGCTATTTAGAAGGTGAACATTAAAAATAGGATGAAGGCCTTTGTCCTTCTTCAGCACGAGGAAATAGCAGCAGTAATAAATTGTTCCTACTTCCGCAACTGCACACTCTCAATGGTCACTTTGACCGACAGAGCATGCACCTCTTGATGGATAGGTGGCTCCTTCCCTCCAAAAGCCTTTCTGATGTCAAAAGGTGTTGACGTGGATCAGAAAAAGAATGATAGCGCATAATCCTGCTGATGATCTGGAGGACCCATCTGATGATTTGTCTGCCACTCGCAAACAAAATGTCTGATCCTGAAGTGGCCAGCTAAGTGGAAACTAGATTGGAAGCTGAGGCCGTAGGGTCAGAGCGAGGATGAACTAGTGTCCCTGGTGACTTGCATGATACCTGCTTGATCCCAGTCCTCAATCATGAAAGGACTGGGCCAACTTCTGCACTGGTGGTAAGGTTGAGTGATGCCTATACCCCAGCCCCTTAAAGTAGCCACAAAAAGGTCAGGACTGATAAGGAAAATGGCAGGCAGGAGAAGGCAGGCCCAAGACGTGCAGTGAATCTGACTCCTATATAGCACAAGAAGACAGGCTCAGTCTTCTGCCAAGAACGCAGCACATATCCATTAGAGATGCCTCCATTGTTCCCAGAAAAAACTGTGGATTGCATCTAGGCCTGGTGGCGGAGTACCACACTAATGCCTACTGCATACCCCAAGCAGTCAGTCATATCCAGGCAGCCCTAATGACAAACTCTGCAGCATACTAGGGAGGGGTATTAGGGAATGTATTAGAGTTTAACAATATTGGTGAATGTTTGGACCATCAAACTCACTGCCGTTGGAGGTTCCAGGGGGGAATGTCCCGGGGGATATCCAGCCAACTGTTGTCCTACAAGTTCATGTAAATATCATCATGGTGTGGGGGTAATTATCACCATAGTCACTGACAGGATGATCAGAATCCGTACCAAAAAGCTGCTGAGGCTTTTGAGGAAGACCTCACGAGAAAGTAAGAGTGTTGTCAAAATTAGATTATACTGGGACTGAGGGTGCTGGAGTGGAGTTCAGGTCACTGAGCAATGCCAAGTTGAGCACCCTAAAATACCTGCAGACATCAGTGAACACGATACTACTGTCTTATATACTATGGTTTAATTAAGGCAATATGCCGTTTCTTGGTGTCACTTAACAGTGATCTTAAGGTCACATATATGCGTGAGAAGTAGGTCTGCAGCACCCAAAATGCAATATTTTCTGAATATATTTGAATCTGGGGAGGGACATGATTTTATATAGGTCCATCCTACCAAACAATGATGCATCCAATTTAAACCTGTCCAATGTTCCCTGCAGGTCATTTCTATAGCGCACCTGGGCAACCCTAGTGATATACATGCTCAGATATTTGGATCACTTTGAAGACATCCAGAGGTGGCACCTCCATTCAGGGACGAGTAAGTAGTCTGTGAGAGGAAAAACTACAGATTTTTGGCAACTAATGCAGTAACCTGAGCATTTGCCAGAGACCCATAACATTACTAAGAATCTTGTAGTTGAATTATCAGTATCAGGAAGATAAAGCAATGTGTTGACAGCATATAGCGAGATTCTGGATTGCCATCCTTCAGTCCATTTCAATCCTCTGAGCAAAAAGTATTATATTAACCAAGCATGCCAGTGGTTCAAACAAACAAAGGAGACAATGGGCATCCTTGTCAGGTACTCCTAGTTAACAGGAATTGCTCAGATAATAGTTGATTTACTTGCATTTGTAATATCAATTGAATATATAGTAATTTTATCCCAATGCAAGCCTGGCCTGTACGAAGCTGTTTTACAGGTCAGCACCAAAATCACCCTCAGCGGCGCAGGGGCGGCTGGGTGCAGGGTACAATCACAGTACCGGATTCCCTATGCTTTCCTATAGGGCGAACCCAGGGGTCACAGAGATGCTACAGGTTAAGAACAGGGTGTCTGTTCCAGGAAACCAAAGACTGGACAAGGAGGAGGGTCGCTTGCTGGACGTTTCTGCACAAAAGCTCCGATTCCCAAAGGCCAGGGGGCTGCGGGTATAGGGGTACCTTTTGGCGTCGGGAATCTTCATCCAGTTCTCTTGCAGTGAGGGAGGTTCTCCGAACTTAGGCTGCAGGCGTCGTCGTGTTGGACAGGAGGGGTCAATCCAGGGTGGACACTAGGTCAGAATCTCCTGGGGACCAGCTCTAATTGGTTGGGCCACCTGTTCATGGGCCGCGGGTGTCGGGGGCAGAGTGGGCAGGAATTACAGATCTGGAGCGGTTCTGTAGTCCTTTGCCTGTGTTTCTTTCTGGACAGGACTATGTCCACAGGATATCTTGGTCCTCTGGGTGCATGCAGTCCTCTGGAGACTTTTAACAGGTTGCTAGTCCGTCAGGATGCGTCGCCTTCTCATAGCAGGGCTTCAGAAGCTGGAGAAAGGGGTGTACGGTTGGGGCCAAGTCAGTTGGTGTCTTAAGTCTTCTCTGATGGGGGTCAGCTTAGCAGTCCTTCTTTCTTCTTCTTCTTGAGGTCACCAGGAATCGGATAAGCTAGGTTCAGCGGAGCCCTTAAATCCTGGATCTATGAATGTTTGAGGGGTCAGAGGGCAGTAGCCAATGGCTACTGTCCCAAGTGTGATTTCACCCTTCCGGTGGCCACTCCTTTTGGGGAGGGGGACACACAGACCTAACCCAATTGGTCCCTGTCCTCCAAACCAAGATTGAGGATTTTGCAAGGAGGGGGTCACATCAGCTCTGGACACCTTAGGGGTGGACACAGATGGAAGTGGTCACTCTTCCATGTTTTCCCTAATTTTCCAGCCGGACTTGCCACCAAAAGTGGGGTTTTGTCCAGAGAGCGGGCATCTCCACAAACTGGAGTGCCGTGGGGCACTGTAACAAGAGGCCTGAGCCTTTGAGGCTCACCGCCACGTGTTACAGTTCCTGCAGGGGGGAGGTGTGAAGCACCTACACCCAGTGCAGGCTTTGTTCTTGGCCACAGAGATAACAAAGGCTCTCGCCCTATGTGATTAGAGACTTGTCTAGAAGTGGCAGGCTGGCACAGACCTGTCAGTCCTGCACTAGTAGTTTGCCTAAAATACAGGGGGCATCTCTAAGATGCCCTCTGGGTGCATTTGGGTTTATTGTGCTGGGTGGTTTGACATCAAAATTCCCAGACTTCAGAGAAGCCGTTGTGAAGCTGTGGAATTCGTAATGACAAACTCCAAGCCCATATATTTTATATGGCCACACTGCACTTACAATGTCTAAGAATGGACTTAGACACTGTAGGGGCATACTGCTCATGCAGCTATGCCCTTACCTGTGGTATAGTGCACCCTGTCTTAGGGTTGTAAGGCCTGCTAGAGGGTGACATACCTATGCCACAGGCAGTGGTTTGTGGGCATGGCACTTTGAGAGAGGTGCCATGTTGACTTTGACTTTTTCTCCGCACCAGCACACACAAGTTGCAAAGGCAGTGTGCATGTGCTTGATGAGGGGTCCCCCAGGGTGGCATAATACATGCTGCAGCCCTTGGGGGCCTTTCCTGGTCACAAGGCACTTGGTACCCTGGGTACCTTTTACAAGGGGCTTAACTGTGTGCCAAATGGGGAAACAATGGTACAGTTTTTGGGAAGAACACTGGTGCTGTGACCTGGTTAATAGGGTCTCAACACACTCTCAATGAAGTCCACATCAATATCAGGCAAAAGTGGTGGTGGTGGGGTTGGTACTTAACCATGCCAAAAAGGGCCCTTTTCTACAAGGTTCCAAAATCGACTCTATTCAGGATAGCAAAAAGGAAGTCCCATTTCAAGTCAAATGGATTTTCAGTATCAACGGAGAGGGTTGCCACTGGCTCTTTCTCTGATCAGGAAGACTCCAGGGATTTGTTAAACCTTCTCAGATTATGCCCTGTTGCACTGCTGGATATAAAACTTGCCTAGGCTGGGTAAATCAATGGAAAGATGTAAGAAGAGAGCCTTGCCATATTAAGTTAGTGACTACTTTGTTTCAATATTTGTCAATTATACTGGCCTATAATATGCACATTGATCTGACGGTTTCCTAATTAATGTTATTGTGGTCATTTGCATACCCAAAGATAATTAGCACCTCTCTCTAGATTATGGAAACATTGCTTCAATATGTTCTTTCCTGATAGATGCTTAAAAGATGCTTAAAATATGCTGTGACAGATCCTTTGGGCCCCAGGGCTTTACCACCTGGCAGTTGGGAGAACATGTCCACAGTCTCCTGCTTGCAGGGCAAACTTACAAGCATGCCTCTACTCCCAGGTGAAATTGTCTTCTTCTGATAGGTTTGCTCGGGATTGGTCTACCTCCCTCAGGCATGGCACAAATGTATTGATGATCTCTCTGTATCTCAACACTATTTCTCCCACATATGTTCTCCTCATCTCACCTATTCAGCCTTGCAAGCAATCTGCCTAGCTTCCTACTTCATACAGAAGTCTCCTCTTAGACAAATATATTTTAATCGCCTCATTTATTTAATCTTGTTTAGCCTTCAGAATCCTGTTTAAGGACGGTGGCCTTTCTCATCCTATTACCCTCCGTCTGCAGCAACTGGTCCTCTAGATCTTTGATTTTGCATAATCTGGATTTCTTTAGACCTGCTATTTTTTTAAATACTTTGCGCCCGCAGTACTGATTTATAGCCACTACCTGTACTTGAGTTACTGTTTACTAATGATTTAATGGTATTGTGTCACAGTTGCGACATCTACAAGGTGCTTTGTCACCTCCTGATTATACCATTCCCCATCATTTTGAGCAGTGCATTCTATCCGATTCCATCGTTGTCGGTAAGGGAGAGTGGCCAGATATACATCTGGCTAGCATTTTCATTTTTATGAGTCTAAATTTACCCACGTCCTTTCAAAGGGTAAAAATATAATCTAGTCGGCAGAGAACACCATGCATGCATGCCTGAACTGAAGGAGAGGTGTCAGGACTCTGCGTACTGGAAAATGTCTGCCTTTGTTTGATGGACAACTGTGTTAAACCTCTTTTATACAACTAACTGAATACCCCCAGCTCCCTCTCTAGCGTCTTGCGTCCTCCGATGCATAGCGTTTGAAACATTGGGAGCAGCACTGCAGAATTGCATAAAAGTCTCAAAACATTTCCAACACAGGCAAAAGCTTGCTTCATACACTAAGAAGGTACAGCACAAAATGAAGCAGCAAGAGTATCAACCACTAACAAAACCAGTACAGAATATGCAGTGGGAAAGCAAGCTTAACTTACAAATACAGGACAATGACACTATAATTAGGTTGGGGTCTGTGAGTGAAATAGAAAGGTAATGCAGCAGGAGAAACGATAATTTGACTGCAGGGCACTGTCTTGCGATCAAAGCGTGTAATCTTAATCAGTCAGAAATTGATCAATTGGTTTTCTGCCTATTGCATACATCAATAAACAAAGCAGACTTAATTCAGCATAAGGTCAAAATCAACAGTTATCAAAGCTAAAGCACTTCAGTTCCTGTGAATGAAGGGCACAGTGGTTGAAAAGAAGATGAACATACTGAAATTATACTGCCCTACCCTATACACCCAACTCAAGGAAAGTTTCAGAAAGTAACTGACCAAAAGCTACAACTTATTTGCACACCGAATATTCATTTTGGGAACCACAGGTATCGAATGGAGAGTACTGAGTGTGCACCCCCAAACTAGTCTCCGAATCTCATAGCCAAATGCATTATTTTTTGTTTCAGGAGCATTTTTCCACTGCTCCTGGGTCAGCCCTTGTCATTCCGTAGGAAGAGACAACAATTCCACTGTGCCATGTCTGTTAAGTATAGATAAACTAGCTTGCAACCCTCAAAGCATAGCAAAACTATTCCGTTTCTGCAGTAAGTCAGATGGCTTGCTGAGTATGCAAAAGTATTCCTTATTTATGAATGTTGCACGCCATTAGATAGGGTTTTTTCCTAAAAACATCTCAACAAATAATAAAAAATAAATAAATATATAAAAATTACAAATTGGTCAGTAGTCCTACCCCTGTTCCAGTCCACGTTTTTTGAATCTATACAATACATTCCAGGTTCAATCTTGGGCTGGGTTGTTATTTTTTGGTAACATTTTTGGCCACTGTTATTAGTGAAACAATATTATGGAAGCTAAAAAAAAATCCAAAACTAAAGGTTTACCAACAACGACTTTGTTTTATACATATATTTCTGTTAAGCCAATGAAAGGAAAGATGGCTCAACATGCCATGTTATGGAGGAAATGTAAGACATATACAATATCACACACTGAATGCATTTATTTATTATATAAATAAATGTCAGATTGTATTTTGTTACCATAGTTCAGTTTCTCTTATTTCTTGTAGTCTATTCTACAATAATTTTACAAAAAGAAGAACCAGGACCACTTCTCACACAACTCTTGTATTGAAAGGATTGTTTCAATGGAATTCCCGTCTGGGGTCAAGGACAAGAAACAGTACAAACATGACTCAATTACATGAAACTTGATGACTTCAAACCCAAATCTTGACGGAATGCCAGGAAACTTGGATTTGCCCTGGACACTAACCATCAGGAAAGCTGCTTCTTCTACAAAGCAACTTCAGAACTGAAGTTCAAGCCTCGTACTCTCAGATCTTGAAGGTGGTAGGGTCCTGTCCCATCGCCTCCCAGACTCCACACTGGCACCCCTTAATGGCATGCAAGTCTCATCCAGGGCCTAAAGAGATATGATCACATCACTCCCGTCATGTTGGAACTCCATTTGCTGGCTCCCTTTGCTGGCACGTATCAACTTCACAATCAACTTAATCATTTCCAAGGCCTTCACATTCAGCACCCCACACATTTTGCAGACAAGCTCACCATCTCTGGTGGTTCTCAGCACACCCACAGCTAGCACGCAATCAGACAGTTGACTAAGTAGTCTGCAGTCTGACGGTGCACCCATCTACTCACCCAAGATCTTGCACTACATCCCCATATCCATAAGGGCCGCTCACCTTTTTAAAGAACGCTACATCATAATGCATTGACTGTCCACAGGTTAGCTATCTTTTTTTGTCACTGACTTACATTATGCTTGGCTTTGATCTTGTACAGGGCTCCACTACCATTTGGCAAGGTTCTTGCTATAGAAATACAGTATACATATGCACAACCATCGTTGAGGGAGGGGAAGACTATCATGGCCCACTCAAGACATCTCTTGAGTCATGGCCATCCCCACACCCAACAATGCTAATAAGTAATATACCCCACCTGCCAAATCTGCATATTTACTACACACGAACCCGCAATATAGATCCACATTTAGGCATGCATGTGTAAAATAGCTTCCACGTTTTATAGTCTTGGTTCGACTTCTTTATTATTATTTTTTTAACAAGCAGGAAGAAAATCAATTGCTTTAACAGTTCCCATGTTTCACATTGCAGAAACGGGTGAGTTGAAATCATTCAAAGATGCGTGTTATGGGGAAAATAGTAAAATATTCAAAACCTCCATCATACATATGCTTCTTAGAGCATGCTCCACCTCTTTGCTTTTATTTTTTTTAAATAATGATTTTCTAGTTGGTGGCTTCTCCGTAGCAGGGAAAGGTAAAAAAAAAAAAAAAATGAAAAAGAAAACATTCTTCACATCTCATATCTGGTACAGTGTACACGTTACATCAAACAAACTCAACCTTTCATCTCTACAATCAAATGTACCATTACTTTCAATAATTGGTATTATTACATTATTATAGTAATCATGTCTTCTAAGGAAGTTTAGGATTACCTATTTGTACCCTAGAGAATTACATGCAATACAGCAGAACAAATTCATGAATGAAAGCAAACAATATTATTTACACTGTACAGAAACACATAAAATAGCAAACTACTGTTATAAATGTACAGACAACTCCCAGCCTTTAGAAGAACACCTCAAAATAATCTTTTTTCTTATGAAATGATACAAGACACCGCTGCAGAACAGTAAAAAAGTAAATATATTGCAGAACAAACAACCTTTATGTAGGCCAAACGAGAAACTATAGATGGGAGTGGAAATGTGATACTAATACTTGTAATCTGTAATACACATTAAAATGTTAAAAATTACCAAAACATAGAGAAATCAAATTTGAAAGTCATGCAGCCTATGTTAGAGGTGCAAACCCAAACAATAAACCAAATTACTAAAACCTTCATCAAGCAAACTAAACAAACACTGGCAAACTAACCGGTTATGCTTCAGTGAAATCTGTTGGTTTAGTCCAGTGGTCTTCAAACTTTTTAATGCTGCGAGGGTGGGGGTCACCTGGGCCCCCTCCAAATTTGTCACAGTTATTCGATTAAACTGCCAATGTTTAATTATGTCTTGACATATTTAAACATTGGTTAAATACATGATGCCAAACATACTATTCTGGTCAGGCAGGCCTTACTAATGTGGATATAAATGACAAAACATGTTAGTGATTGCCCTTTACAGAGCAGTTTGGTGCTGATCATTTTTTGCAACTTAAAACAAAGCCCTGTTGTCAGCAAAATGCTTCTTTTGGCCAAAGCCTGGTTCTCCTCCCCCAAAGATCATTTGAGGTCCCCCCTGGGAGACCAACCCCTGTTGGAAGACCCCTGGCTTAGTCAATGTTTTTTTTAGACATGTTGCACAGTTAAAAAAAAAAAAAAAAAAAGTAGTACTATTACGCGGCCAGCATTGACCACCTCAGTGCCTTCATTTTTCTTTTAAAACATGTTTCTGAACACAAAATGGACGGAAGTAGGTAAGGGGAACAATTGGCGAGGGAGTTGGAATGAAAACGGGGGGGCCAGGTGGGGTTAATCGACTGCAGGCATGGGGTGGAAGGTGGAGAAACCGTACAGGGTCATGCACTCTCATAGTGTGCTTGACAATAACGTAAACAAAAAAAACTAGCATTTGGAAAGTCAATAGATCTTGCCTATGTGAGAATTATTTGGTTAGGTAATATTTTTTTCTTTTTTTAGCCATGTTGCACAGTAGTGCAGGATGGAGATTTTTTTCAGAAAGTGCTGATGCAGTCAATTCCGTTAGCTATATATACACACACACATATATGTATATATATGGAAAATGTCACTTACCCAGTGTACATCTGTTCGTGGCATGAGAAGCTGCAGATTCACATGCTGTGCATTATCCTGCCATCTAGTGTTGGGCTTGGAGTGTTACAAGTTGTTTTTCTTCTAAGAAGTCTTTTCGAGTCACAAGACCGAGGGACTCCTCCCTTTCGGCTCCACTGCGCATGGGTGTCGACCCCATCTTAGATTGTTTTCCCCGCTGAGGGTGAGGTAGGAGTTGATAGTATACTAGATGTGCCCATGCAATGGAGTAGGTGTGTATATACATAATGTGTATTAAAATAATATTTATTTACAAAATTACAAATCTTATTCAACTAACAACGGCTACAGGCTCCCGGGGAGGTGGGAGGGTGCATGTGAATCTGCAGCGTCTCATGCCACGAACAGATGTACACTGGGTAAGTGACATTTTCCGTTCGGTGGCATGTGTAGCTGCAGATACACATGCTGTGCATAGACTAATAAGCAGTAACCTCCCCTAAAAAGCTGTGGCTTAGCCTGTGGGAGTTGAAGTTGTTTGAAATAATGTTCCTAATACAGCCTGTCCTACTGTGGCTTGTTGTGTTGTTAACACATCTACACAGTAATGCTTTGTGAATGTATGAGGCGTAGACCAGGTGGCTGCCTTACAAATTTCAGTCATAGGTATATTCCCCAGAAAAGCCATTGTGGCGCCTTTTTTCCTAGTGGAATGCGCTTTTGGTGTAGTAGGTAGATCTCTTTTTGCTTTGATATAGCAAGTTTGAATACATTTAACTATCCATCTGGCAATGCCTTGTTTGAATATAGGATTACCTGCATGAGGTTTTTGGAAGGCTACAAACAATTGCTTTGTTTTACAAAATTGTTTTGTCCTGTCAATGCAATACATTAGTGCTCTCTTTATGTCCAATGTATGTAAGGCGCTTTCGGCTACTGAGTCTGGTTGTGGAAAAAAGACTGGGAGTTCCACTGTTTGGTTTAGGTGGAAAGGCGATATGACTTTTGGTAAGAATTTGGGATTTGTACGGAGAACCACTTTATGTTTATGTATTTGTATAAAGGGATCTTGTATAGTAAATGCTTGTATCTCACTTTCTCTTCTAAGTGATGTGATAGCTATTAGAAAGGCCACTTTCCAAGTTAAGTATTGCATCTCACAAGAGTGCATGGGTTCGAATGGTGGTCCCATGAGTCGTGTTAATACAATATTAAGGTTCCACGAAGGTACCGGTGGTGTTCTTGGGGGTATGATTCTTTTTAGTCCCTCCATAAATGCTTTGATGACTGGGATTCTAAAAAGCGATGTTGAATGTGTAATCTGCAGATAGGCAGATATTGCTGTGAGATGTATTTTAATTGAAGAGAATGCTAGCTTAGACTTTTGTAAGTGTAATAAGTAGCCTACAATGTCCTTTGCGGAAGCATGTACTGGTTGAATTTGATTAGTGTGGCAGTAGTAAACAAATCTTTTCCATTTGTTTGGTTAACAATGTCTTGTAGTGGGTTTTCTAGCTTGTTTAATGACCTCCATACATTCTTGTGTAAGGTCTAAATGTCCAAATTCTAAGATTTCAGGAGCCAGATTGCTAGATTGAGCGATGCTGGATTCGTGTGTCTGATCTGTTGTTTGTGTTGCGTTAACAGATCTGTCCTGTTTGGTAATTTGATGTGAGGTACTACTGATAAATCTAGAAGTGTTGTGTACCACGGTTGGCAAGCCCAGGTTGGTGCTATAAGTATTAGTTTGAGTTTGTTTTGACTTAGTTTGTTTACCAGATAAGGAATGAGTGGGAGAGGGGGAAAAGCGTAAGCAAATATCCCTGACCAACTGATCCATAACGCATTGCCCTTGGACTGAGAGTATGGGTACCTGGACGCGAAGTTTTGGCATTTTGCATTTTCTTTTGTTGCCAATAGGTCCATTTTTGGTGTTCCCCAGCGTAGAAAGTAATCTTGTAGGATCTGGGGATGAACTTCCCATTCGTGTGTTTGTTGGTGATCTCGACTGAGACTGTCGGCCAACTGGTTCTGAATGCCTGGGATGTATTGTGCTATTAGGCGAATGTGATTGTGAATTGCCCAATGACAAATTTTCTGTGCTAAGAGACACAGTTGTGACGAGTGTGTCCCTCAGTGTTTGTTGAGCTAATACATTGTCGTCATGTTGTCGGTTTTGACAAGAATGTGTTTGTGGGCTATCAGTGGTTGAAATGCTTTTAATGCTAGAAACACTGCCAACAGTTCTAAATGATTTATGTGCAGTTGTTTTTGTTGAATGTCCCTGTATGCTGTGCTGGTTGAGGTGTGATGCCCACCCCATCATGGAAGTATCTGTTGTGATCACGTCTTGAGGCACTGGGTCTTGGAATGGCCGCCCTTGGTTTAAATTTATAGGGTTCCACCATTGAAGCGAGAAGTGTGTCTGGAGGTCTACCAACACTAGATCTTGGAGTTGACCCTGTGCTTGTGTCCATTGTTTTGCTAGGCACTGTTGTAAGGGCCGCATGTGTAATCTCGCGTTTGGGACAATGGCTATACATGAAGACATCACGCCTAGAAGTTTCATTACAAACCTTACTTGGTAGTGTTGGTTTGGCTGTATGTTTAATGTTATATCCTGGAACGCTTGTACCCTTTGTGGACTTGGAGTTGCAATCGCTTTTTGTGTGTTGAGTGTTGCTCCCGAGTATTGTTGTATTTGGGATGGCTGCAGATGTGATTTTTGGTAATTTATAGAAAACCCTAGTTTGTGTAGAGTTTCTATAAAGTATTGCGTGTGAAGAAGGCACTGTTGTTGAGTGCTGGTTTTTATTAACCAGTCGTCTAAGTATGGGAATACGTGCATGTGCTCTCTCCTTATGTGAGCGGCTACTACTGCAAGGCATTTTGTGAATACCCTTGGGGCTGTTATTATCCCGAACGGTAACACTCTGAATTGATAGTGCACGCTGTGTATTCCAAACCTTAAGTATTTTCTGTGAGAAGGATGTATGGGTATGTGAAAGTATGCATCTTTGAGATCTAACGTTGACATGTAGTCCTCTTTTTTTAGTAAGGGAACCACGTCTTGAAGTGTTACCACGTGGAAGTGATCCGACTTGATGAAGAGATTCAGCGTTCTGAGGTCTAATATGGGTCTTAACGTTTTGTCTTTCTTTGGAATTAGGAAATATAGTGAGTAGACACCTGTTCCTTTCTGATGGTTGGGTACTAACTCTATTGCTTGTTTTTGTAACAATGCTTGGACTTCTAGTTGTAACAGGTCTAAGTGTTGTTTGGACATATTGTGTGCCCTTGGGGGCGCATCAGGCGGGAAATTCATGAATTCTATGCAGTAACCATGTTGGATAATTGCTAGGACCCATGCGTCCGTAGTTATGTGTGTCCAGGTTTGGTAGTATGCAGTAAGTCTCCCCCCCACTGGTGTTAAGTTTTGGGGTTTTGTGACATTGAAGTCACTGTTTGGTTTGACTTGTCTTAGGTGTTTGGAATTTTCCCCTTGCTCTTGGGAATTGTCCACCCCTATATGAGCCTCGAAACCCTCCTCTCTGGTATTGTGCCTGATAGGTGGGTCTGGTTTGTGAGGTGGATGGCTCTGGTGTTTGCATACGAAACCCCCCTCTAAATTGTGGCTTTCTAAATGTGCCTCTGCTTTGTGGGGAGTAGAGCGCGCCCAGGGCTTTGGCCGTGTCTGTATCCTTCTTAAATTTTTCAATTGCTGTGCCCACTTCCGGCCCCAAAAATATTGTTCTTGGTTAAAAGGCATGCTTAACACAGCTTGTTGGATTTCTGTCTTGAATCCTGAGTTTCGTAACCATGCATGCCTGCGAATGGTTACCGCAGTGTTGACTGTTCGTGCTGCTGTGTCTGCCGAGTCTAATGCAGGACTTATTTGGTTGTTGGATATTGCTTGTCCTTCTTCCACAACCTGTTGAGCACGTTTCTCGTGTTCTTTGGGCAAGTGCTGTATAATATGTTGCATCTCGTCCCAGTGTGCCCTGTCATAGCGAGCCAGTAGGGCTTGCGAGTTTGCGATCCACCATTGATTGGCTGCCTGTGCTGCCACTTGTTTTCCCGCTGCATCAAACTTCCTACTATCTTTGTCAGGCGGTGGAGCATCTCCTGATGATTGAGAGTTTGCCCTCTTTCTTGCTGCTCCTACAACCACCGAGTCTGGTGTAAGTTGCTGTGTTATAAACACAGGGTCCGTTGGGGAGGCTTGTATTTTTTCTCCACCCTAGGCGTGATAGCCCTTCCTTTCACTGGCTCCTGGAATACCTGTTTTGCATGCTTGAGCATGCCCGGGAGCATTGGCAGACTCTGGTAGACAGTGTGGGTGGATGCCAAGGTGTTGAACAGGAAATCATCCTCTATTGGCTCTGAATGCATTGCGGAAAGTAGCTGCCCTTGATAGTACCTGCGTATATGCAGTACTGTCCTCTGGAGGCCTTGTTGGGTAACAATCTGGGCTGTTGTCTGATACTGGAGCATCATATAAGTCCCATGCATCCGGATCATCCTGTGTCATCCCTGTATGTGTAGGTGACTGCATTAGAGGTGTTGTTACCGGGGACAGCTGTGGTGAGTGTAGTGGGGAAGGTTGTGGTGAAAACCTCGGTGGTGGGGTTTTATCTCTGGCCACTTTCGCCTTTGGCTGCATTTCTGACTCTTGAAATGCCAGCTTTCTTTTGGTTTTGATTGGAGGAAGGGTTTGTATTTTTCCAGTCCCTTTCTGGATATGCAACCTCCTTTGCGTATGGTCTGGTTCCCCCATACTTATTTCCTGCTCAAATCTGTGTTTTTGCATTTGGCTGGAAAGTCCTTGCTCTTCTGTTTAAGAGCTTCTTTTCGGCTCCGAAGCCGCTTTTTACGGTACCGATTCTTCAGAGAAAGTCTTTTTCGGTTCCGACAATACTTTTCTCACCTTGGGTGAGTCGAACTCTCAGTGCCGCGATCGTTCGGTGCCTGAATCTCAACCGGAGTCAGATGTCTTCGGCAATTCTTTGGCCTTTTTCGGTGCCGATGTTTGGTCACCTTCTTTTCGATGGGTTAAGCCATGGCCTGCTGGTGGTGGCATCCCCTTGGCCTTTACGATCTTTGTATGAGTTTTGGACGGGGCAGTTTTACTCACTGTTTTCTGCACCGTCGTGGGTCATTCGCTTTCGGATTCGTCAGAGTCCATCCCCTGGATGGAAATTCATTCCTCCTCTTCGACGTTGAGTTGTTCTCTCGGTGTCTACGCCATTTGAAGTCTTCTCGCACTTCAATCACGTAGGGTCTTTTTTTATCGTAACGCCCGACAGGCCTCACAAGTATCCTCCCTGTGTTCTGGTGATAAACACAGATTACAGACCAAGTGTTGGTCTGTATAGGGATACTTCGAGTGGCACTTCGGACAGAAGCGGAAGTTGGTCCGGTCCATTAGTTTCGTCGATGGATGCGGTCGGGCTGACCAGGCCCCGATGAAGAGCGGAAGCCCCGAAGGGCAGCCGTAGCGCTTCTACTGTCGGTGTCGATACGCTAACACTAAACCGGTACCAAGCGCAAACAATACCGTTGAATTTTCGATATTTAGTTAACTTTCCCGATTCGAAATACGGAGCGAAGAGGAATACGTCCGAACCTGATGGCGGAAAGAAAACAATCTAAGATGGAGTCGACGCCCATGCGCAATGGTGCTGAAAGGGAGGAGTCCCTCGGTCTCGTGACTCGAAAAGACTTCTTCGAAGAAAAACAACTTGTAACACTCCGAGCCCAACACTAGATGGCAGGATAATGCACAGCATGTGTATCTGCAGCTACGCGTGCCACCGAATATATCTATCTATCTATATCTATCTATCTATCTATCTATCTATCTATCTATCTATCTATCTATCTATCTATCTATCTATCTATCTATCTATCTATATCTATCTATCTATCTATCTATCTATATCTATCTATCTATCTATCTATCTATATATATATATATATATATATATACATATACACACACACACACACACACACACACACACACACACACACACACACTTGCTTTTAACCGTGCAGCACAGCAGCTGTTAAACATGGCAAAGAAAACATTCCAAATTTCAGTTTGGATTTATGCGTTAAGGCATGTTCTGCAGCTGTGTGGCTGCTGTGCAGAATGGTTTAAAGTTTAACAAAATGTACAAATCTGTCTATTATTTGCAGTTTTATTTTTTTAAGGCATGCTGCATTGATGTCGTGTTGTTGTTTGTGAAGAACGATTTTGCTGATCTACCACTGTTGAACTTATCCAGGTCTAATTTTCAGACAAATTGACAAGTTTAGCTGCGGCTGCACTGTTGACTGCTTTAATTCCAAACAGTAACATGCAAGCGGGGAGGGGACCTTTTTAGGGTGAAGCCTGCGTCGCATGTGCTTACGCATGCGTTTCGCTAAGCGAGACGCTTTAGTAATTGAAAAGGGCTCGTAGCACTGTCCACGTCACGTCAGTGTCTTTCATTGGCTCGTGGGATTGCCTGTTAGAATCTGCTTGATTTCATTAGTGGAAGGCATTCATACGTCATGCCTTTTCCGGTGGATAGCCCTCCTCAAGCGCATCGACCAAGTACAGAAAACATGCGAGGCTCGCTGTTTTTTGTCTGGCTCGTGGACCACTTTTTCTCTATTTTCCCAGCGCGTCTCGCTTTGCAGAAGTCGAGCACTTTACATAATATCGACCCTGTTACACAGTTAATTGCACTTTTTCCAGTTGCGTACATAATTGCACTTTTGCCAATAGGTTTCATTACGAGTGAAAAGTCAGTTTAGGAGTTTACAACGCTACCAGCTCTAACACGAGCAAACGCGTAGACCCGTTGCATTGCAAATACTTGTTATGTTTTTTATTTTCACCTCCAGCTGAGCCAAAGATAAAGGCAATATTTAAGGGGCATAAGGCCTCCTTTTTGTTTCAATCTAATCCTGGGTGGGTGCAGTCTAGAGGGTGAAACTTAGATGTAAATGGAAAGCAAGGGAAAGAAAGGCTCACAGCTTAGGTGCTTAAGTGACGCATACTATTGGCTTTGTTCAGTTCCTGTTTATACGAGAAACGCATGCACTGTAAGAATGTCAGATATGTTGGTCTGGTTTGCACAAATAATACACTAAATACCACCATTTTATTTATTTTATAGTACTTGTAGGAAGCTGGCCTGGTGTGTGGTGGGTACAAAAGGTACTTACACTTTATACCAGGTCCAGATATCCCCTCCTAGTGAAGTGTAGGCAGTGTCTAGAAGCCAGGCTCATTAGAGGTAGCTGTGGATGAGCAGCCAAGGCTTATCTAGGAGACATGCAAAGCTCATGCAACACCACTGTAGTCACACAGCACTTACACACATGAAAAAATACACTCAGTGTTACAAAAATAAAGGTACTTTATTACGGTAACACAACATCAAAATTACAATAGAGGCAATACTCCCTTAGGAGGCAAGTAATACACACGTTATATACACTTGTTGTCCGAAATAGGCATAATAATAGTTAGAAAACAGTGGAAATAGTGTATAACACAATAGAGAATAGTGGACCTAGGGGGAGCACAAACCATATACTAAAAAAGAGGAATGCAAGAGTGTCACCCCCACCCAGGTAAGTGGAGTGTGTAGAGGGTTGCGGGGGTACCAGGGAAGCACAAAGATAAGTACTACAACAACCCCCAGCAACCAGGAAAGCAGGAGTAAATTACTAGAATTTCCCCATAACACCCACGTAGAAGAAAAGAAGAGAATTACAAAACCCAGAGATGACTGCAAGAAACCAATGGTAGATTCCTAAAGAGGAAGACCTGTGGAAAGAGGGAACAAGTCCAGAAGACACAGCAGAGTCCAGTGGGGGCAGGAGCTCCTACCCACCAATCTGACGATTGCAGGAGTTGGTCGACGGTGTAGAAGAGAAGTCAGCACTGCAGCCCTGGATTTGTAGTTGAGTTCCTGGAGAATGCAGGTGATGTCCCACACCGGAAGGAATACTGCAGTTGGGTTTGCGTGTCCAGATTCCACTAATAAGTGTTGGCACAGGTAAAACTTGTGGTTGGCGGAAAGTGATGCTGCAGGGGATCAGCAAGGCCTAGCGGGACTCAACTAGGACTGGATGTCAGAAGGGACCCTCACCGCCGCAGAGAGCCCACAGAAGTACAGGCAGCACACACAGGGTCCCACAGGACGGGAACACAGAAGGTGCAAATGAAGTCCCACGCCGCAGGAAGGAGTGCTGGGGGCTGGAGCTACACGAAGACTGAACACCCCTTGCAAGAAGTGCCAAGAAGCCTTGGTAGCTGCTAAGGATGCAGTGTATGGGGATACTGTCCTGGTTAGGAAGGTAAGCGCTTACCTCCACCCAAGTTGGACAGTTGGTAGAGAGGACTGTCTGGACCACTTCCGATCCACGTAGCCCCGCAGGAGAGGAGATCCACGCTGCCAGTCATTGTTACTGTTGGTGCGTGCAGATGCAGGGGAGTAACTCCTTCACTCCAAGGGAGATTCCTTCTTCTTTTCTGTGCAGACTGAAGACGGGCTCTCCTCAGAGGATGCACAACCGGGGAAATGTTGCAGAAGCTGGAAGGAGTGGGAGAAGCAATGTTCATGGCTACGTCTTCGTTGCAGATTGTCAGTTCCTGGAGAGTCCAGATGCAGTTTCTATGGTCAGAAGTCTAAGTAAAAGATGCTGAGGAATCCTGCTGAAATCTTGCAAGCCGAATCTGAGGAACCACCCAAATAAGATACCCTAAGTAGCACTGAAAGGGGGATTAGTCACCTAGCTGGGTGGCCACCTATCAGGAGGGGGCTTTGATGTCACCTGCCTGGCCACTCAGATGCCCCCAGAGTTCCCTGACAACCCAGGGACCCTCTGGAGGAGCTCTGGGTACAACTCCTTGGGTGGTGAAGGACAAGGGAGCGGCCATTCCTCTTTCCATTATCCAGTTTCATGTCAGAGCAGGGACTGGAGATCCCTGAACTGGGGTAGCCTGGTTTATACACGGAGGGCACCAAATGTACCCTTCAAGGCATACCAGTGGCTTGGGGAGGCTACCCCACCCAAGCCATGTAACATATATTTCCAAAGGGAGAGGGTGTAACACCCCTCTACCAAAGGATATCCTTTCTTCTGCCTTCCTGGGCTCGAACTGCTTGAGAAAACAGAAGGGCAGAAACCTGTTTGTGAGGTGGCAGCAGCTGGGGCTGCCTGGAAAACCTCAGAAGGCTGTAGGAGCAATGCTGGGGTCCTCTAAGGAGCCCCCGAGTGCATGGAATCATAAAACCAATACTTGCAAAAGTATTGGGGTATAATTCCAACATGTTAGATACCAAACATGCCTAGATTCGGAGTTACCATTATATAGCTGGACATAGGTAGTGACCTATGTCCAGTACAAACGTCAAATGGCGTCCCACACTCACAAAGCCCAGTAAAGTGGGTCTGGAGTTTGTGGGGACACCTATGCTAGTGCAGGGGTGCCCTCACACACAGATACCTGCACGCTGCCCTCTGGGCTGAGAGGGCCTACCATAGGGGTGGCTTATAGTGACCTGATGCAGTGACCTATAGTGAAAACGGGTGCATGCACCGGGTTCACGCAGACTGTAATGGCAGGCCTGCAGAACCCTTTGCATGGGCTCACTGTGGGTGCAGAATAACTCATGCAGCCCACAGGGATACCCTGGAAGCCTAACACACAGGGTACCTAGGTACCATATACTAGCGGCTTGGATGGGGTACCACTATACCAATTTTGGGATGAAACGTTACAGGCAACCAAATTTAAAGGAGAGAGCATAATTATTGGGATCCTAGTTAGCAGGATCCCAGTGAACACAGTCAAGCACACTGAAAACAAGCCCAAAAGTGGGGGTAACAAAGTTAGAAAGAGGTTACTTTCCTACAGTGCTACTCATCCCAGTGCAGGGTGTCAGAGTGCTTCACATAACATACATATTATACATTGACAACAAAAGATGTAAGTATGCGAATCAATGCACAAGATGTTTATTGCATAAATAACTGAGGGTTACAAGGTGTAGGAGTCACATGTCCCTTATAGCTCACTGTGCTATATTAAAAGGATTACAATTTATTAACTGCAAGTAATAAAAGGGTCATCCCTTTGTTAAAACAGTAACCCGCTTACCTATCTAGCTAAAATAAAATCTGTCATCAGCATGTTACATGGTGTGCTATTGAAGGGTTCTGCTACTGCCTTGTAAACTGGAACATAGGAGAGGCACGAGTGGGCTCCATGGAGAGAGTAATCTTCACTCCTCTTCCATATAAATGCTCTCACTTATAAGTCAGTAAAAGCAAAGTAAAACACCAAGCTTCCTGGGAAGACACAGCTTGACATTTGGCCTCTGTCTTTGAATGCCCAGCAACCGTGGCAAGATAAGACCAAGATTTAAAGGGCTATTTACAGAAATTTAGTTCATGAATAATACAGTAAACATGAGGTAGGCAACAGGAGAGACAAACTCAAGCTGGACAGTCTAAAGCAAATAAAGCAAGTACAAACCCAGAAAACTTAAGTTACAAACCAAAAAGCGTTGATATGCCATGGGCGGAATGCATTCCAAGGTCAACGTTCTGAATGTCCCCAAAATGTCTTTAGCAAACCAGAAAATTGTGCTGTCTGGTAGACTGCAACCTAAAAGTACCTTCAGGAGAGAGCAGCCAGAAGATGGACACTGGCCACAAACACAAAACCGTGCTGGATTCATGCTCCACATCATGGACAGAAGCCCAGAAAAGATTGGAGGAGGAGGTGAGCAGCTGGCAGAAAGCATTATCAGCAAGAAGCAATCAAACAAGAATGAAGTGGAAGCCAACCAATGGTATGAATTGATAAGTAATGGGTGGGCTCAAAGCCTGTTTTTAAGCTTTCTTTCCCTAACAATAGCTTTCGCTAACAGCACTTGTGGTATAGGCGAAATTTAAAAACAGATATTCAAGACATTATACAAACAAGGTATTAAAATAGCTACAAGTCTTTTCTTCATACGAACGTGAAAACAGGTGTTTGTCAGAGTATCAAATAACGGGCAACTGTCCTTGGAAACAACCTATTCTAATGGCAAGAGTTTGCATTGTGCACAAGTCTCCAGTGAAAGTCTTGAAAAGGCAAGTCTCTAGACCTTTTCCGTAGCAAAGCATGCTAGGTATGGAGTTTAAATATAGTGAGGGAGAGAGCTCCAGGTGGGAGTGGTGTCACCAGAAAAGAATTGCTTTGGAGCTCGAGACGTTAGATATTTAGAAGTTTCCAAAAGAAGCAAGTTCCTTGAAACTTTTGAGCTGCCAGAAACATGATGAATCTCAGGGATGAAAGGTGGAACAGTGTCACAGAGCTCCCTGACGCTCTAGACTTTCTGCATGGGCTTTAAAGGGATCCACATCAAGTGAGGTCAAGAAAATGGGAAGAATAATGGATCTCCTGGCCGCTGGAGTAAAACAAGTTTTGTTGCATCAAATGCTGCCTGACTTTTAGGCAGTTTACTCCGTGAAGTCCCGAATTCTCCATCCAGACTGAAGTAGATTTCTACATGTATTGCCTTCATACAGATAAATTCTGAGGTCCTGCACTTCCAAGATTAGATCAGTAGGGCGATATAGAATAAAGTAATTCAGCAAGACAGGAATCTCTCCCCGTATTCCACAAGTGAGGGCTGGGGTTTCAGATCAAGGGGCCAATATCACCTGTTAGGTGTACACGGTGGTGAATAAGGTGAAGCAGTAAATAAATACAGGATTATACTAAACTATACTAAACAATAAAGCTATTCAAAGTTTCTCTCATCAAATAAGTTACCCCTATGTTCAGGACTGGTATTCTGATAAACAAACCTCATGACATTATACAAAGCAAGAGACGGATCTACCAAGCTAATGGCCTGATTTCGATTTTGGCGGAAAGGTCACAACGGTGACAGGCATCCGCATCCACCGAAATATAAATCCCATTATTTTGTATGGGATTTGTATTTTGGCAGACGGGATATCGGTCACTGTCGTGACAGAGTAACCCTTTGCCAAAATCTAAATCAGGCCCTAACTTTGCAAAACTAGATCAATACATCAAGTTACAAGGCTAAAGGAGAAAGTGAGGTGATACAACAGAACAAGTGCCAAAACAAAGGTTAGTGAACAAAACGTTGGTAATAAAAGGTTACTGCAAAGGGCAAGATCATTTTTATGTAGGCACCGGTGGCAGTTGCAGAATTGGGGACAGAACTGCAGACTCTGCAAATACAAATCAGAGCTAAGGCTGAAGTCAGTTTCAGGGCCTGTGTTATTGGTCAGTTGTTTAAAATGAATAAACCACTACTGTGGGTCTCTTTCAGTTGCACTCTCTTCTTATGACCAATTAAATGAGTGTGGTATGTGCTTTATTCTGATGCAGCACGTGGTTGAGTAGGTCGAACAGGACAAGGCCCCTAAATGCAGCATACAAATTAAAAGCCATTTTAATACATGAACAAAACAAAATGAAAAACACAAACAAGACACCTGTCTACCTTCATTAGTCTGTCCCACAAGTCAAAAAATTGGTTGTGAAACATCAGTGAACTCAGATGTAAAAGAGAAGCTACTCTTCTCTACAAAGAGCTGTATGCTTTTAAGGGAGGTCCTTATCTGAGATAAAAAAAATTAGCTCACACACACAACCCCAACTACCCTCAAACCTCTAAAAAGAGTGAATGATCACAAATCACTCTCTGGTTTTACTTCTGGTTGTTGGCCATGTTGCTTGAAAAGTATGCACCAAAGCTACAAAAAAAATGTATTTCGACATTTGGCTACAGCTGCAACTTAGAAACCATTATACCCAATTCAGATGGCATTATTTATACAATCCCCTTTTGTGATCTCGTTAGATGCATTGGAATAACCATAAATGCAAAAATATTTTTAAAGTATGAATCGCCGTACTGATACATCATATTGGACTGTTGCTCTGCACTTCCCCTAGCCAGGACACAGAAAAGCCAAAAGCATTCCTAGAAGACAAAAAATATCTGATTCAACAGATTTAAGTCACAGGTTGTACAACCTCAACTATGGGGTTGACTGGCAAAATAGCTAAATAAAGGGGACGGATAAAAAGCTCACTGATTATGACAATTCAATTCTCACACCACGCTGGTTACAGTAATGCCAATACAGCATGGTGTAGCAAATCCTGCAACACATGTTTGACTATTGCGCAGGTCAGCCGCAAGTGTGAACAAATCGTCCAGGCTGAGTAAAAATCAAATATAATACAAAGAGCCTTTCTCCACTAAAGTGAGGAGCAAGAACGTGACACTGTAGGCCAGCCTTTGTTTTGAAATACAAAGTAAATCTGTTTCTTGAAAGTAATGTGCTACAACTAAAATTAGGTAAATCGGATGCCTTTGCGCCTTTAAAAGATACAGATGCACAATTTTAAAGCGTTAAAGATGAAAGCAGTACTCGCTTGCTTGTTGCACAAGGGAATGTCGGCTAAAATGCCACGTTGTCAACAAGATTGCAGAGGTTTACGTATTTGTAATCTTGCACAGTTTGTAAATCTATTTTAGATAGCTCTGGCTTGGAAAGACATTCTAGTGGCAATACACACCGATTTAAACTTAGTGTTTGTGATCTATGCCACTAGCAGGGACCCTCCACAGGACACCAGAGATTCGTTTTTCACGCACCTCTCCCAACGGGAAGTTTTGTTAAGCAGTTTTTTTACGGTTTATATAGCGCTAACTCGACCCGAAGGTATCGGAGCGCTTTACATGAGCACACAAGGAGACATTCATTGTTGACATTTATTTTTGGCAAGCACGGAGAGATTAAGTGATTTGCCCAAAATCACAGTTTGGTGAGCCACCTAGCTCCAAGGACGGTAGCTCTGGCCGTTACGCCACACTCTCTCCCCATGTGAACGGGATCGGGGGCTCCTTGAAACAATGGGCTTCCTGCACTGCTGTCACTCACGCTCATATGACTGCCGTCAGTCAAAAGCAGAATGTCACTAATCACAGGTCAGCTCAGACAAATGGCTGCACGGTGTGAGTGCATTCTATCTCAGCATACCCATCAAAGACGGGTTGATACATTTCAAAGATCAAATCCCACTAGGAGCATTCCGTCTCTCCTTTGGCAATTAAAGTCAAAAGGGAACCATCACAGTGGAATACTTTGAAGCTATGGGATGTCGCTGACAGACAGAATGAGGGTGTATCCAGATATTTTAACTGCCGAAGAACAAGAACTTATGAGAAAGCCTGTACACAGGATAATGGTGTTGAAAAAGCAAGGTGAAGACTGTGGGGGAAATTTGCTATTGTTTTTATAGATAACTCAGGTTATCATTAGAGTCAGCCTTTAAAACGCTTCCAACACTCTCAAATGAGAGAGCTGACTAAAACAGAAGACAATAAGGTGTCAGCTACAAGATTTCCTATTTGTTAGGTAAAGAAAGGACTGAGGACATAAGTCTCATGCTTCACACGGAATCCCTGGGTCTGCAAAGCTATTCTGAGGATCACAGAATCTGGACACTTGTTGACATATAAGGAGAACATGGTAAAGGATGCCTTTGGAAAGACGGCCAAAAGGATTGTTTGATAGTAGACTTTTAAATATGGTCCTCACTGTTAGTAAGAAAAAGCCTTTTTTTTTTTTTTAGGTAGAGCGTGTAAGCGCTCTCACCTGTTGTAATCTATCTGTTGGTTTTTAACCACACCCACCGCATGCTCCTCATTATCACTCGTTCATGAGCTTGCCTTTCAAAAATCCTTTGTTATTATTGGCAAATGCTTTATGTTTGTTCGTCCTTTGGGGGGGGGGGGGGGAATTGTTACCGCCTTGGACACTGACCCTGTTACTGCGACTAAACTTCTTTTTGTGTCTCTCCTTCGCATGCTCATGGCAGCCATGGTGCTTTGAATTGGCTCACTTATGTCAACGGTTTTACTTTTCATTTTCAATTTAGGTGGCAAGAAAAGTCCAGTTAAGAATTTACAACGTGAAGAGCTCTAACTCGAGCAAACGTGAGACCCATTGCATTGCAAATGCGTGTTATTACTTTAACCCGTGGCCTGCTGACAAATACGCCTTTCGTCGTAGATTTCAAAACAGAGAGATTTTCGAGAATTCTCCCTGAGGATCGTTGACTAGTGTTTGGAAAACCAGTCTGAGGATTTCAATATGTATTCAAGAGTTAATTTTCCTAACAATGACACCTGGTGCATGTGAGACATTTATCTTTAAAAACAATTTCCTGGGGATGAGCTTACTGGGCAACAGGACAGCGGCATCTTTTGAGCGATCTGATGCAATTTCAGCCTTGAGATCAGTTATGATCACTGTGGGAGCGCTGTTGTAATATAAACTGGTATGGACTGGAGTGTAAAGTTTGCAGCACCCGCACAGTGATTCCCATGTGCCCTCAGTCCCTCTGAAAGGTCATGTTTCCCCCAGGTTTTCTTGTCTGAAAGCAGGCAATATGATGTCCTACATGCAGTACTGATGAGTGCACAGACACAATAGTTCCCTCAGTGTGCTTGAGCAGTAGCAGTGAATCCCTCTCAACACAACTGAAAGCCAGGAAAAGTACAAAGTGGTAGGCACAATGTGACAACTAAGAGAGAAGAGAGAGAGCAACAGGATTAGTGCTCAAGTGTTAGACTGCAAGCAAGCCAGATGGTTTTGTTTGCTTAATGAAGACTGGCCTGACTTCACTAAGTAAAAGATGTGCTCAGGGAGAGGTGGTGGTAGCAGGCACACCTCAAAATAGGCAATGGAGACCATAGCTGCCTTAAAAAGCCAACACCAGCTTCACCCAGCTGGAATCCCTAATAACATCCACCATGATGGATCTTCAAAGCACTGTATTGCATTTCATTCGGAAATCTATGGAGGTGACACTGGATGTAATGAACACTTGAGTGGCGAATACCAAGCGTGATGCAGGAACTCAGAACTAGCATTTGTCCAAAGTTGACAGGACCAAGCAGTAACACAAGGATATACTCGAGAGTTTCAGGGGTTATGTCTAGGCTGCTATTTCTAACTTGGAAGAACTTTCTATAAGAAACTACTTATAGAACGAGTACATATCCAACTCTGAATCGGAGTTTCCATTTTAGAGAATAACTGACCAATGTTTAACAGTTTTGAGTGTTTAAGCAAAGTGGTATGATATCTGCTAACCCCATACTGCTCTCTAGTCAACTAAAAGCTCCTCGGGAAAGACAGCAAATATAAGCTAAATGAAACAAATAAGTGCCTACAATTACTGGTTCTCAGCAATAGCATCAACAGAGTCCCTATGTGTGATATATATTTGAGGTTTATGGAAGTAGATCACCTTTATTATGTTTAACCAAGCGAGCATCACAGTCAAGAATAGTTAAAGTAATTTTCCAGGATTTTGTCAGGTTTTTCCTGACACACAATTATATAGCTAAGTTAACTGTACAAACATTTTCAAAATATATTTCAGCGGCTGTGAAAGCCCATTGTTTGTACTTCTGTAGGATGAAAAACATTTTAATAGGATGAAAACAAATCAGAACACTTTACTTGGTTATGTGCAAAGTATAAATATGTTTTCTGGAACCCGATCTTCACAGACTGTTAGTACATTATATAGTTTTATCAGTAAAGCTGCAAATTAGTGGGAAGAGTTTTGGACATTTCTTGGAAATATACTGTCTGTAAATGACAGTGTGCAACCACATCATGCTTTAGTAATATATTTATTTAAAGCGAGTGTTTAAACAAACTAAGAAAAACTCCTGCCCTGATGGCAATGCTATTAGTAAAACTAAGAGGCAAGTAATGGGTCATGTGTTCTCTATATGTGGGCTAGATTCTTTTTATACATGGAGCAAACGTTTAGTCTATTTATTAACTGCTACGGTGCCTTGGACGAGGTGATCTCGTCCAAGGCACCGGTCCTGCACCCAGGAACTGGGGGGGGAGCGCTAGCGCTCCCCGATGGCCCCCCCACCCACACACCCCAGCGGAGAGGCTTCAAAGTTTCTCTCAGCGTTTCAAAAGCCGGATTGTAAAGCAATTCGGCTGTTGAAACGCCCACTAGACACCAGGGATTTATTTTCAGTGTGGAAATTGGCATAAGGGAGCGTCCCCTTGGGCAAGGGTCGCTCCCAGGGGGTGCATTTTTTGTGAAGGCCTTATCTGCCCCCCCCCCAACCAGGGGCAGATCGGCCTATTATTAGGCCTTGTCTGCCCCCAGGGGGCGGCAGAAACCGCTAGTCACCGGGGATCATTTTATTTTTTGTTTTGTTTTTAGAGATGAGGAGCGACACATTAGGCAAGGGTCGCTCCCCTGGGGGGCATGGGAGCACATTACTGTTGGCCATATCTGCCCCACATGGGCATATTTTTGGAAGGCCCATCTGCCCCAAGGGGGGCAGAAAGCCCACCAGAGGCCAGGGAAGTTTTTTTTCCAAAAATAAGAGAATGGGGGTATGGCCATACCCCCACCCCAAATAAATGGGGCCAAAGTTGTTCTGCCAACTAGTGGGTAGATGGGGCAATTACCCCTGATCCACACCCGGGGGGGACAGAAAGTCTACTAGATGCAAGGGAATAAAAAAAAAAACTAAAAATATTGGGGTAGTGGCTACCAACCAGTATGGGCCTGATTACACCCCCCCCCCACTCAACTGAAGGGGATAACAGTCTTTCAGCTCTCCCCCGCACTCTAAAACATCTTATCCCACAGCAAGCAAGAAGGCATTTGATTATTTTGGGTTTTAGTTTTACATTTGGGACATGAGAACTTGGCTTACTCTCAAAATCGTTCCACTTGGAATGGTGAGGGCTGCACTTTATGGACTTTGGGACGCTGCCATGTAGAAAAATCCACAAGACCTAGACACATCTGAAAACTAAACATCTTGGTGATTCCAGACTGGTGTGTTTCACATGCACCCGCACCATTTTTGTACCCACAATCCCCTGCAAACCTCCAACTTTGCTGGAAATCACACATTTTTCCCACGTTTTTGTGATGGAACCTTCCGGAATCTGCAGAAATCCACAAAATTCCTACCACCCAGCATTGTCTCATCTATACCGATAAAAATTCTGCTGCACTTGTCAGCCTAAAAATGTTTTTTTTTGCAAACTGCCCTTTTGGACCCCCTTTGTTCCCCCCTCAATATCAACATGTTTTTGGCTCTTCCCTTTCAAACGCACTTGGCCCACCTACACAAATGCGGCGTCATTTTTACCAGGAGACTGAGGGGAACATTGGTTGTATGAACTGTGTCCCAGTGCGGTGATCCCACACAGAAATGTGGGAAAAATTTGATTAGTTTAGCTAAATTTGAGGTTTGCTGAGGATTCTGGGTAAGAAAACATTGGGGGATCCACGCAAGTCACACCTCACTGGACTCCCTCGGGTGTCTAGTTTTCAGAAATGTCTGGGTTTGGTACGTTTCCCTAGAAGGCTGCTGAGCCCAGGACCAAAAACGCAGGCGCCCCCCCTGCAAAAACAGGTACTTTTGTATTTGATAATTTTGATGTGTCCACATTGTGTTTTGAGCCATTTCCTTTCGTGGGCGCTAGGCCTACCCACACAAGTGAGGTACCATTTTTATCGGGAGACTTGGGGGAACGCTGGGTAGAAGGAAATTTGTGGCTCCTCTCAGATTCCAGAACTTTCTGTCACCGAAATGAGAGGAAAAAGTGTTTTTTTGGCCAAATTTTGAGGTTTGCAAAGGATTCTGGGAAACAGAATCTGGTCAGAGGCTCACAAGTCACCCCATCTAGGATTCCCCTAGGTCTCTAGTTTTCAAAAACGCACAGGTTTGGTAGGTTTCTCTAGGTGCCGGCTGAGCTAGAGGCCAAAAATTACAGGTAGGCACTTTGCAAAAAACACCTCTGTTTTCTGTCAAAAAATGTGATGTGTCCACGATGTGTTTTGGGGCATTACCTGTTGCGGGCGCTAGGCCTACCCACACAAGTGAGGTACCATTTTTATTGGGAGACTTGGGGGAACACTGGGGGGAAGGAAAGTTTTGGCTCCTCTAAGATTCCAGAAGTTTCTGTCACCGAAATGTGAGGAAAACTTGTTTTTTTAGCCAAATTCTGAGGTTTGGAAAGGATTCTGGGTAACAGAACCTGGTCAGAGCCCCACAAGTCACCCCATCTTGGATTCCCCTAGGTCTCTAGTTTTAAAAAATGCACAGGTTTGGTAGGTTTCCCTAGGTGCTGGCTGAGCTAGAGGCCAAAATCTACAGGTAGGCACTTTGCAAAAAACACCTCTGTTTTCTGCCAAAAAATGGGATGTGTCCACGTTGTGTTTTGGGGCATTTCCTGTCGCGGGTGCTAGGCCTACCCACACAAGTGAGGTATCATTTTTATCGGGAGTCTTGGGGAAACACAGAATAGCAAAACAAGTGTTATTGCCACTTGTCTTTCTCTACATTGTTTCCTCCCAAATATAAGAGAGTGTGTGAAAAAGACATCTATTTGAGAAATGCCCTGTAATTCACATGCTAGTATGTGCACCCCGGAATTCAGAGATGTGCAAATAACCACTGCTCCTCAACACCTTATCTTGTGTCCATTTTGGAAATACAAAGGTTTTCTTGATAGCTATTTTTCACTCTTTATATTTTAGCAAATGAATTGCTGTATACCCGGTGTAGAATGAAAAACTACTGCAGGGTGCAGCTCATTTATTGGCTCTGGGTACCTAGGGTTCTTGATGAACCTACAAGCCATATATATATCCCGCAACCAGAAGAGTCCAGCAGACGTAACGGTATATTGCTTTAACAAATCTGACATTGCAGGAAAAAGTTACAGAGTAAAACGTAGAGAAAAATTGCTGTTTTATTCACCTCAATTTCAATATTTTTTTTTCAGTTGTTATTTTCTGTAGGAAACCTTTGTAGGATCTACACAAATTACCCATTGCTGAATTCAGAATGTTGTCTACTTTTCAGAAATGTTTAGGTTTCTGGGATCCAGCATTGGTTTCACGCCCATTTCCATCACTGACTGGAAGGAGGCTGAAAGCACAAACAAATCGTAAAAATGGGGTATGTCCCAGTAAAATGCAAACATTGTGTTGAAAAATTGGGTTTTCTGATTCAAGTCTGCCTGTTCCTGAAAGCTGGGAAGCTGGTGACTTTAGCACCGAAAACCCTTTGTTGATGCCATTTTCAGGGAAAAAAACACAAGCCTTCTTCTGCAGCCCCTTTTTCCCATTTTTTTGAAAAAAATAAATTTTCACTGTATTTTGGCTAATTTCTTGGCCTCCTTCAGGGGAACCCACAAAGTCTGGGTACCTGTAGAATCCCTAGGATGTTGGAAAAAAAGGACGCAAATTTGGCGTGGGTAGCTTATGTGGACAAAAAGTTATGAGGGCCTAAGCGAGAAATATTCCAAATAGGCAAAAAAAGGCCTGGCACAGGAGGGGGAAAAGGCCTGGCAGCGAAGGGGTTAAAACAGACTTTTGTTTGTACAGCTGAAATGCTGAGCTCACATATTTGAAGGTATACTGATGTGACAATGAAGAAAAAGGCAACTCTGTAAACTCAATTTTTTTACTAGAATCATACAATTTGAGACCAAATTACGTGCCAAGTACGTTACAGTTCTGGTTGAGTAGATTATTCAAGTTACTCGTGGTCTAGTAACATTTTTAGGATTTTTCAAGGCCTATCTGGGGATACTCCACATGGCTAGACAGCCACTTACAGAAGGGTGTCCGTTCCATCACCAGCCAGGCACTCTCAGAAGAACATGTTGAGTCCAAAGGAGGGCCCCAAATGGCAAGGAGCTGCAAGAGCCGCGTTCAAAGCAAGCTGACCCGATGAATGATGGGGATGTAACTCGATACACAGAAGGGAAATGCGATTGAGACAATATTGACAAAGTGAATGGAGTTGGGTAAACCAAACGGAGAACTGTGGCAGAGTCGAAATGGAGCGCAGGCACACGTTCAAACTGGATGGCAGAAAGAAAACAATCTAATAAAGGAGTCAACGACCAAGCACATTATCACCTCACTATACCTCATGACTCAGAAGACTTCTTCAAAGTAAAACAACTTGCACACATCCAGACCCAACACTAGATGGCAGGAGTCTGCAAAGCACGTACATCTAAAGTCACACATACCTCAAACATAGTTTCAAATAGCAAATAAAAATAGTGAGATCGGGCTTCCCTATCAACTTCCTTGAGAAAAACATTGCTTGTGAAATTATACCCACTGTTGTTATCCTTGCCTTAGGTCTAGTATATAGTACTTGTATGTGTTATATTAATTTCTTAGGAGACATCATTTGATCCTAGGCAGTCCATAAAAATCTCCAGGAACACCCAAACAAATGCCTTCTCAGCATCTAATATTATTATACCGGCAGACTGTAGGCAGATATCCAAACATTGCAGTAGCTTTATTATTATGTTCCAAGGAATCTCGACCAGCAATAAATCGGTGTTGTTGGTGGATAACAATTTTAGTTATCGCTTTTGATAGTCATCTGGCTAATACCTTTCAGAGGATTTTTGAATTTGTGTTTATCAAAAGATGTTGATCAGTACAAACCACAAGCATTAGATGACTTGTTTTTCATTAGGAATATTAAAATATAGACTAGATTCTATGAATGAGGTATCCCGGCTCCAGCATCTATTCCTGTAGCATCTGGCTTTAAGGTCAGCAGGTATAAACGTAGTTCAGGATGCTTTAAACGGGTGTATCTGAGGATTCGCCATTCAACTTACAGCTAAAAAGACACAGTAGGGTTTCAGGAGAGAAAGAGAAAAACTGCAAGCAGTATATACATTTGAAAGACAACATGCTGCAGTAGTGCAGGATGCAGTATATGAGGGAAAGATCTATTAATACCTGATGGCGTAAGTGTTGCATTGAGTGCGGAATATGAATAGACTTGAATAGGGGGAATCAATTGGTCAAATTTTGGCATATAAAATTAGAGTGCAAAATAATGTAAACAGGATAGCAGAAATAAACAATTAACATAGCGATCTAATAAAAGATCCTGAGAAGATAATGTCTCAGTTTAGATTAATTTATGAGAAGTTATACCTAGAACATGGCCAGAGTCCACAGACTACCTTAGATTCATACATACATGTGAGACAACGTGCGGAATTATCTAGCAATGGATAGAATGCATTAGGAAAAGCAACTTCTATTGATCAAGTCCTATATGCAATGAAGTCATTATCTATGAAAGCTGCATGGAAAGATGCGTTACCCATTGAGTTTTACAGAATATTTTCAGAGGTATTTGATCGCATAAAGGCAGGGGTCTCTTTCCACCAATATAAGCTCAATACGCTCAATATGCAATTATATTTAGGTTTCTCCATCACCATAGACATTAATATCTAAGAATATGACTAATCGTAACTAAGAGCAGGATGTAAACAAATTTTCTTAGATTACAACCAAACAAGACTAAGAAAATAAGTTACTTACCTGTAACTGTAGTTCTCCAGTATTGAAAACTTTCATAGATTCACATGCTTCAACCCATCCCAGTCATCGAGGTGGGAGTCCCCAGTGTTATACAAAAGAAAGGCTCTAACATACATATACATTACAGGCCGTAGGCCTTTAGCTTAGTAACATATCGCAGTCATTTTGTAAAAAGGACAAAACTCTAGAGTCCACCAATCAGGCTACACCACCCTCTAGAACCCTCCTGTGAGGAGCTGCATTCCCTCAGACTTTCCAAACAGTAGTACTGTTAGAAGGATACCACTGAGAAAATGAAGATGAGCTCCTCATGGGTGGAGTGTGTGTCGCATGTGACTCTATGAAAGTTTCCAATACTGGAGAACTAGAGTTACAGGTAAGTAACTTATTTTCTTAATCCAGTATTGGAACTTTCATAGATTCACATGCTTGAATCAGAAATTTCTGTGGTCACATATACAGACATTCTGCTGTTTATAAGACAGTATTACTACTTTATACAGGTAATGTCTTTAAAATATGCTAAAAGCAGACTTACAAAGTTATTGAAAATGTGCAGACAGTAGAAGTGGCTGGTGGAATACCAAATGGCTCATCTTTATTGGAACAGATGTCTCAGCACTGCCTGCCCAACCGCTGCATCCCTCGGCGTTTCCGTATCTAGGTGTAGGTATGTGCAATTTTCCACGTTGCAGCTCGGCAGATGTCCAGCAATGATACTCCTGCACACAATGCACAGGACATGGAAATGGCTCTGGTTGAATGTGCGTGCACTTTAGAATCTAAAGGTCAACTGGCTTTTCGATGGCAATGAACAATTGCATTTGTAATCAATCAAGAAACAGTCTGTTTAGTTACGGTGCACCCCTTTCTAGGGGCACGAAAAGCTACGAAAAGCTGGTTTGTCTTTCTAAAAGCTTTAGTCCTGTCCAAATAAAACTTGAGGCATCTCCTCAGACCTAGTGAGTGGAGGGATGTCTCTGCCGCCATTTGAGGTTTTGGAAACAATGCCCTCAGCACCACAGGTTTGTTAAGATGAAAGTCCAAGGGGACCTTGGAGACAAAACCAGGATTGATGCGTAAAATAACTCTATCCTCTCTGAATTGTAAGAAGGGCTCCTGTATTGTAAATGCCTGGATTTCACTGACCCTGCGTGCAGACGTAAGCGCAAGGAGGAGGGGCAACCTTCCAAGTAAGGTATTTGATGTCCATCCTATTTATGGGCTCAAATGGTTCTTTTATCAACTCGCCAAGAACGTGTTAAGTTACCATGCCGGAGGAGGGGCTTTGACTAGAGGGAAGGATCTAAAAAGACCTTTTAAGAATTGTTTTATGATTCGCTTAGACAAAAGAGATGGTTTACTGGATATTCTCCTAAACCAAGAAATGGATGCCAGATTAACTCTTACAGACGCATGTGCCCATCCTGAGTGTGCTAGTTGAAACAGATAAGATAAGATCTATTCAGGTGTGGAGGAGAGAGGAGGTATATTAGCAGAACTGCACCACAAACAGAACTGCTTCCACTTTAGGTGGTATGTCTTATTTGTACTGTCTGCTCTGACCTTGGCAAGGATTTCTTTGCAATCCTTAGGGAAGTGGCCAAATTCCTGGAACTCAGAAGCCATGCCAATAAACTTAGAGATTTGGGATCTGGATATCTCACTTGGCCCTGGTTCATGGCCAGCAATGATAAAATCGGCTTCATTTTGATGGGAGGACATAGAGATAGCAGGAGTAGCGCCATGTACCAGTGCTGGCGTGGTCACGCAGGAGCTATTAGTATGATCTGGCAGAGTTCTGATTTGACCTTGCTGATTACTTTTGGGAGGAGAGGAATTGGAGGAAAGGCGTAAGCATAGATTCCTGACCATGCAACCGAAAAGGCCTCCCCCCCCCACAAACCCAGTAGCATAAAACTGGCATTTCGCATTCTGGTAGGTCGCAAAGAGATCGAAGTTCAGTTTGCCTCACTAGAAGAATATTACATCCAGTGTCTTCTGGTCCAATTCCCATTCATGAGGAGATGTTATCAGCCTGCTTAAAGAAGATTGCAATGTCATTTTGATTTCCTGGAATGTGCTCTGCCTTTATGTGCACCGAATGCTGAATGCATCAACTCAAAATGGTTTGTGCTTCCTGGGACAACAGATGTGAGAGATTGTAGTGCATTGTTGTTGTGTTGTCCTTTCTGACAAGTACTGCTGATGCACAAATTCTCAGAAGGAAGGCTTGTAACGCTAAATACACTGCTCTCAGTTCGAGGAGGCTGATGTGAAGAGTGCCGAGTGAGGTAGGCCCTTTGCTGCTTACTTGAAGATCCTGTAAGTAGACGCCCCATCTGTCCTGCAACACATCCGTTGTTGAGGTTAACAGGGAAATTTGAGCTAAGAAGTGAAGGCCTCCCAAGACATTTGCATGGACCGTCCACCAATTGAGAGATTATCATGAGTGGAGTTACCTGGATTATATCTTCCAAGGACTCTCACATCTGTTTCCATTACTTGTGTGGCTCCTCCTGGAGTGGGCGCATATGAAGGCGACAGTATTGACTCACACCGATACAAAATTACATCATTCTTATCAAAGATTTGTATTGTCTATGGACAGGCAATTATACGAGCCCTAAAAGATCTGTGCAGTGATGGAAACGACAAGCCCCTCACAGCTGCAGTTCTCCAGACCATGCTGACTATTTGGGGGGTGGGAATCTCAACTTATCACATGGATTTACAGAGCACTGAATGGGAAGACTGAATGTTCACTGGGTGGCCTGCAACATAAATGGGACACAGATATAGGCAGAAACGTGACAGATGCCGAATGGGCTAGGACCCTAGTATATGCACACAAGGCTTAACAAAAAACACATGCCTGAAGTACATACAGTACAACTACGTCCATAGGACCTACCTCACGCCACATAGAATTAACCGGATATATGGTGTGATGTCAGGGGCATGCCCTCGATGCCAGCTGATTGATACTGACTTTTGTCACATGACCTGGGAATGTCAAACATTAAGATACTATTGAGGAGAGTCCTTGCGCGGCTCAACAGCACATTAGACAAGCAACTGGATAACTGGTCCACTGTATGTTTACTGGGGCTTTTTGACAGGAACTGTCCTAAATAGTTGGGGAACAGGTTTGCTGACCTGGCATTGGTGTTAGCACACAGGAGAGTGTCAATTGCCTGGAAAAATAAATATGGGCCTAGACTGGACACATGGGTAGCGGATGTCACACGCTGTGCAAGAGAGAGAAGAGATGAGAGGACTGAGGTGCAGACCGATGGCCTCCCCTGTGGGGAGCGGTGGCAGACACCTGGGAAACCCTAAATGCGGCCATAGATGAGGACTCTGATGAACCTCTAATCAATGAGGGTTAGAAGTATGATAAGTACATACTCAATTCCCTCCTGTAAGTTTACACACCTGGTATGACCCTCCTGGCTGACCCCTGAGTGAGCCCCCTAGCGTCCTACCCTCCGTCCTCGGTGGGCCCCCCTCTGTCACAGACAGGAGGGGGGGACACATTGAGGAACGCGTGGCATGCAGCCTGGCAATTGCACCCGTACTCCATAAAGTTAAGTCTGACATATCTGGGCAAGTTACATGGTTAGTTTGTTACTTTTATACTAGAGAAGGGCTTTTATATGGGTTTAAAGAGATGCAACTGGTGGAAACTGACTCCCTGTCTCACAAGCATGACACTTTGACTCTGCAGCTCCTAAAATGCCTGCATCATGGACTACCAATGCATTTGAATATAGAATTATAACAAAGGTCACTCTGAGTTTGTGGCATTATAATGTATGAAGCAGTCACCAACTGATGGCACGCAATGGTGTGCGATATGTCCGTGTAATACGTTACAGCATCAAAAATAATGTGTCTCATTTGAAATACAAATAAAAGTGTTTTAAAAAAAAGTCTTTCCCCCTTTGAGAATAGGGTATGACTTCTATTGCTCTTTTCCGTAACATGATCTCCGCTTCTAAGCTGAGCAAATGCAGATGTTTTGTTGCATTAGAGAAGGTGGTGTCAATGGGGTTTTTGTACAAACTTTAGACTGTGGCCAAATTGAATTATGTCTAGGGCCCATTGGTACTTGGTTATTTGCCACCACCAATGGAGGTGGTCTTTCAGTGTTCCTTGAAGTCTTGATGGGGGAAGAATGAGAGGTAGCCAGCGCTTGAAGGCAGTCCTTGCCTACAGGAGGCTTCCTTGCCCTGCCTTTCAGGGTTTCCTCTTTGACAAGGTTGCCTTTGCTGATATTGAGGCGTGGCGCTGTGAATACTGGAGGAGTATGTTGGATACCTATACTGTTGGTATCCTCCACAAAATGAAGGCTGGCCACTTCCTCAGGTCCCACAAAAAGGTATTTTTCTATATTGAAGAGTGCCCAGCGATCTGGCGATGTCAGTGTCTGATTTTATAGCTTGAAGCGCATCAACGTGCTTCCCAAACAATATTTTTGTCTGAACCTCAGGTCGGAAATTAGTGGCCATAAGCCACCTTTGACATCTTAATACTGCTGCCCCAGCTAATTGTCTAAAACCCATGGCGGTGAAGTTGAGTGTGTAGTCAATAATTTCGGCAGAACTCTGTCCTTCCAACAATACTTTCTTGGCTTTTCCCTGGATGTTCTCCGGGAGTTCTTCCAAATACTGAGCAATATCCAACCATAGCTGACTGTCATATCTCCAAAAGAGCGCCATGGAATTTGCAGCTCATACAGCAATGGCCAAAATTGAGGAAAAGCGCTTGCCGCTGTTATCAACGTGCCTTCCTTCTATATCTAGCAGTGTGGTTAAAGGTGTGGAAGGGTTACTAGAGCGTTGTTGCACCGACTGAGATAACAGAGTTTGGCTTTGGGTGACTCGTTAGACAGGCAGGAGCGCCATCTGGGGACTTGTACTTTTTTTTTCTTCTAAACAAGTTTAGTTAATACTGCAGGTACTATTGCAGGGTTACGCATCATTTTCAATCCTTGGCTCCAAACATGATAGGAATAACTCTGACAGTTTTCCTGCGGGGCTCTTTGAAATCGTACAGGAAACAATCTTACTGTATTGCTGGCATTGGTAAGTCGAAGCGTGTGGCTGCCCTTTCCAGTAGGTTGTGAAAACCTCCTATATCCTCAAGAGGAGATTCTACTTCAGGTGGTAAGGGAGACGCAGGCGGCGGTATGATATATTCATCCCGTTCATCTTGATGGCTGTGGATCCCACTCTCTTTCCCTTCTTCCTCCGAGGAAGTCTGGTTCTGCGTAGGTACAGCCAGAGGGTAATCTTGTGATTATGTCAGAGGAAACATCTGTGGTTGAGAGGGTTGCTGGGATTGTGGAAATCAGTGATTGTTGTACAGACTTAGATACTGTCGGAAAATGTTCCCTGTAATTTTTCACCATAGTCTGCCGGTCCAACACCATGCCGGAAGGTAGATGTAGGAAAGTACCCTCTTTCTTGGCATGGTTACCCCCATTTTCTGTAAGTTGTCAGGGTATTTGACTGTGTTCACTGGGATCCTGCTAACCAGGACTCCAGTGATTATGCTCTCTCCTTTCAAACTTGGTTACTTTAGCCACTTACACCCCACATTTGGCATACTGGTGCCCCCATGAAAATCCCCTAGTATATAGTACCCAGGGCATTGGGGTACCAGGAGATCCCCCATCAGCTGCAGCATGTATTATGCCACCCATAGTGAGCCCATGCAAAGTATCTGCAGGCCTGCCATTGCAGCCTGTGTGAAATGGTGCATGTACCCTTTTCACAACAGGTCACTGCACCAGGTCACTGTAAGTCACCCCTATGGTAGGCCCTCCTAGCCCAAGGGGCAGGGTGCAAGTACCTGGGTGTGAGGGCACCCCTGCACTAGCAGAGGTGCCCCTACGAACTCCGGATTGATTTTCCTGGACTTTGTGAGTGCGGAGACAATTTGTTTCGTGTTCTGGACTTGGGTCACTACCTATGTCCAGCTACATAATGGCAACTCCGAATCTAGGCATGTTTGGTATCAAACATGTCAGAACCATACACCAATGCTGTTGCCAGTATTGGAAGTATGATTCCATGCTCTCCGGGGGCTCCTTAGAGTACCCCCAGCATTGCTCCTATCAGTCTTCTGTGGTTATCCGAGCAGCACAAGCTACTGCCACCCCTCAAACTGGTTTCTGCTCTCCTGCTGCTTGAACAGCTCAAGCCCAGGAAGGCAGAACAAATGATTTCCTTTGGGTGAGGGGGTAATACCCTTGCCCTTTGGAAATAGGTGTTACTTTGCTTTGGAGGAGTAGACTCCCCAAGCCACTGGTACGCTGGTGCAGAACTGGCAATGCAAAGGGGAGGGACCACGCCCAGAGCTCCTCCAGAGGGTCCCTGGGTTCTGCGATCTTGAATCCAAGGTTGGCAGGGGCCTCTGGGAGCATCTGAGTGGCCAAGATAAGCAGGTGACGTCAAAGCCCCCTCTTGATAGGTGGTCACCTGGCTAGGTGACCAATCCCCTTTCATGGCTACTTAGGGTCTCTCTCTTGGGTGGGTCCTCAGATTCGGTTTGCAAGATTCCAGCAGGACTCCTCTGCAACCTCTACTTCAACTTATGGCCACTGGAACCATGACTGGACCCTCCAAGAACCGACAATCTGCATCCACGACGAAGACTCTGCTTGCAGTATTGTTTCCATGGCTCCCTCCAGCTTCTGCAACGTTTCCCCAGCAGTGCATCCTCTGAGGGCGGCAAATTTTCAGTCTGCACGAGAGAGAAGGAGGAATCTCCCTTGGGGTTAAGTAGTCAGTCCCCTGCATTCACAAGCACCAACTGCAACAACGACCGGCTGCATAGATGTCCTCTCACCCTGAGCTGCGTGGATCCTGCATCACAGGTGGTGGTCCAAAGTAGTCCTCCTGGTCCTCTCTGCCAGCTGGCCAACTTTGGTGGAGGTAATCCCTTGTCTTTCCACACAGGACAGTACCAACGTGCACCACGTCTCTTCCAGCCAACAAGACCTGTTGCCATCTCCTCCAAGCAATCTTCAGGCTCCGTGTAGCCTCAGCCCCCAGCACTCCTTCGTGCGACACACAACCATCTATGTACTTCTCCTGCAGCGGGGGACCCTTCTCCAGTTGTGCTGCTTAGGGTTCTCTGTGACTCCTGGTTCATCATTAGGTGGGTCTCCTGTGGGGGCTGCCTCTACTTGTGTGGACTCTCTGCCTTGCTGAGGTACCTCCCCCCCCCCCCCCAGGACTTCCCCAGTGGTTTGAGTCCTCCTGGACCTTGCTGGTCCCTGGCAGCTCCACTTGTGCTTCACCGCGACTTCTGCCTTTGCCAAGGCTTGTTGGTGGCTTTCCCATGCCACTGACTGACTGCAATCTTCTATCCGGCGTGGGACTTCAACTTCAACCTCCAGGAACTCTTCACCTGCTCCAGGGCTGCATTCCTGACCGTCTTCGTCCCACAGTCGACCAACTCCTGCAACCACAGCAGGGTGGGCAGTGGTTCCTGTCATTGGACTCTTCTGTGACTTCTGGACTTGGTTCCCTTCTTCCAATGGTCTTCCTCTTCAGGAATACACCACTAGTTTCTTGCAGTCTTGTCTGAGTGTTGCATTTTCTTATTTTCCTTTCTTTTGTGTGGTGTGGGGAAAATCCAGTAACTTACTCCTTTCTTCCCGCTCGCAAGAGTGCACTGTGGTACTTACATTTGGGGTTTGCTAGTACCCCCAGCTCCCTTCTACACATTCTACTTACCTAGGTGGGGGTCCTGTATTCGCATTCCATTTTTTAGTCTATGGTTTGGGCTTCCCCTAGGTCAGAGGTCTTCAAACCTTTTGATGCTGGGACCCCCGTCTCAAAATGTTTTATGTGTAAGGACCCCCTCTGACACAAATTTCTAGAACCTGGTACTCCTCATCATTGACAATCATAAATGTCTCCAATTCCCACAGCAAATTATTTTTTCAGTTAGGAAATATCAAACAGTGTTTAGCAAACCAAAGGTCAGTAGTGTGGGGGCATGGTTAAAGGTGTGACTAAAAACTAAGGTCTGAATATATGAGGAACTGGCATAGAGCAGTGGCGCAAGTCTTCTTGCTACACTGCCCTATGACAATATAAAAGGAATGGACCATATTTATGAAATACAGTGCATTCCTGTCCTTTCCCCCTGTGCTGGTGCACAAATTGCTGCCTAGCTCCAACGAAGGATGGATTGTTTTTGTGCAGGAATGGGTACCTTACTGCACAAAAACAATCCCAAGAGGCATTTCCTCTTTCTATAAGTGCAGCAGATAGCAACACACATGGAAAGAGGAAAAAACAAGTAGAAATTAAAACATTTTTCCTCATTACACCTGCTCTGGGGAGGCGTAGGTTTTTGGCACTGATGCACTTTATGTGATTTTGTACATCTAGGGCAGCTTCAAAATCCATGGGTGTTGCATGGGAACACCCACCACAATGCCCATGGATTGCCTTCTTGACGCAAAGTAAGGCAACACAGTGGCTTGCACTGCTTTGCCTTATTCCATATCTATGACGCCATGAAAAGCCATGCAGAGTGGCTTTGCGTCACCTCTAGGTATGAATGAGAGGCTTGCACCGCCGGAGAATCGAATATATGATGCTCTGGCTGTGTAAGCTTCTCATAAATAAGCCCCAAAATATTCTGTAATTATTTTTAAAGTCTTTCACTTTCAGGTAGCTACATATAAAATAACAGTGAGCTTAAATGGAATAAAATAAGAGAAAGATGTTACTCATTGGGAGATGCACTGTAGTGCATTATGAAACCACTATTTGATAGTGCACTGCAGAGGTCTGTGTATAAAGGAAAAGCAAAATAATTAAATCTTGGTTGGCGCAGTGGAGAATAGTGACTTGAGTATTTTCAGTGCTACGAGGTCACAGCCTGTGACAGAAAGCACTGTGAATATGTGAGGCATTATTTTATACTTGCGTTACACACATATTAAGATGGGCCACTACAAAAAGGTTTAAGATAAAACAGAGCTTCCAAAATGTAGATTTAAGTAATATCAGAGCATATGTAATGCCATATTTAATAGCTGTCCCTTCAACACCTCCAGGTGAAAGAAGTAAGCGCTATGTAAATATAATTACAATTAAAATCACACACTTCACAGTACAGTTAACTCTGCACTAATACTCATAAAGAATAAATGTTTGTCATAATAAAGCTTTGAGTGACTCGATCATTCAAACCCAAGATCCGGCTACCAAGCAGCCTTTATAGTTGCAGATTATCCTTTACATTTGCAGAGCAACTTGTAGGGCACATTTGCATTTCATTCAGGAAGCAAGCACCCTGGCACGAAAGTGCTTTTAGCTGTCTGTGTGGCTTTATTTCTCAGCACAGGAGACTCAGTAAATCAAAGTTCAGCGGAGGCATTTTTTAATGATAGGAGAAGTGAGGCTGGGGGAATGCGCGAGCCCCTGCCCATGTCTCCATGGCCCCCCCTGTGGGTCGCAACCCCCAGATTGAAGACCTCTGCCCTAAGGTCACAATTGTCTATTGCATTTGCACTGTTTTCTTCGGCTTTCTATGCCTATTTCTGATTACTAGTGTACGTGTCTAGTGTGTTACCGCTCAGTGGAGGGTGTCCTCTCTAGTACTTTTTTGTGTCACTAAAATAAAATACCTTTATTTTTGTAACACTGAGTGTTTTCTTTCATGTATGTAAGTGCTGTGTGACCTCAGTGATAATGCATGAGCTTTGCATGTGTCCTAGAAAAGCCTAGGCTAGTCATCCACAGCTACCTTTAGAGAGCCAGGTTTGTAGTCACTGCCCACACTACACTAATAAAGAATACCTGGTATAAGGGGTAAGTACCTTAAGGTACCCACCACACACCAGGCCAGGTTCCTACAGTAGACATACCATCTCCCACTGCTGATGAGGGGGTTGGTCATATTATGAGCCATCATCTGAATATTCCTGACACTTGACATGCAGCTGTGAAGAGCTTCTAGCCACTCCATATAGCCCATCTTCTTCCGAATCATCCTCATCCAAAAGGTGGGATGGTAGAAGCCTAGTAACTTTGCTAGATGTCGTCAGAGATGGGGCCAAGCATGCTTTTTTAAGCTTTTTAGGTCTTATCTATCTGTTCCGTCGACAAGACAAGAGACAGTGTTCATGGTCTCTGCGTTCTTGACGGTGTTTTTAGGGTTGTCAATGAGAGACTGATCGTGGTCATCGACAGTGGTAAATTTGACAACTTATTCGTTGACAGAGGCATCGTCAATGGGAGAGTCTTCAATGGAGGCGTCGTCGACAGCAGTAGCATCGTCGGTGGAGTCGTCGATGGGTGCTCCGTCGACAAGAGTGTTGATGGCGGGAGAATCGTCGACAAGGTGCGCAGTGTTGACACCTGTGCCGTCGACCGGGATATCGTGCAGAGGCTTTTTTTTATTTTTTAAGTGTACTGCAAAGGAGGTGTTGGGGGCTCAGAATGAGATTCCCTTTTTGATTTTGAAATGGAATCTGACTTTTTTGTTTTCTCTGACTGTAATGACTGTTTCTTTGAAGGTCTACGAAGTTTTGAGGAGCCCTCAGATGACTTTAGTGACTTTTGTGGAGGTTCCTTAGAGACAGGTGATGTATCTCTCTCACTATGTCTCTTCACTGGTGTCTTGGTGACTGAAACGGAAGAGGAGGTACTCTGATCGTCAGAGAATGGGTTGTCTCTAGATTTCACCTTCTTTAGCCAGAGGAGGACACGTCCCTCACGATCTTTTAATGTCTTTGCAGAGAATTTGCAACATACCTTGCATTCGATGATCTTATGACTTATTTGCAGTCATAACATGGGTCATCATTATGAAGCCTCTTCTTCATGCAGGTAGCACAAGATCTGAAAACCCCTTTTTTCTGTGTCTCTTACATGGTGGATGTAAGTTTGAAACACCAACCTGAAGAGAATTCATCTTCTGTGAAGAAGGTCAAAATTTCAATAAAAAAAACCTCAGAATAACTGTCTGAGAACAAAATTAGCAGAGCTCAGAGGATGCTACTTAGCATGACGTGCGGTGGAAAATCTGAGGAAAGCAGCTCCTCACAGGAGGGTTCTAGAGGATGGTGTAGCCTGACTGGTGGACTCTACGATTTGGTCCTTTTTACAAAAAAAGGACTGTGATATGTTAATAAGCTAAAGGCTTACGGCCTGTAATGCATATTAACATTAGAGCATTGCTTTTATATAAATCTCGACGTGGGGGAAGGATTCAAGCATGTGAATCTATGAACGTTCCAATACTGTAGTAAAGTTATACTCCTCTCCCCGTCATAAAAATGCAAGTTAAGGTGTAAACGTACTTGAATACCTAAAAAATGAAAATGTCACTTACCCAGTGTACATCTGTTCGTGGCATTAGTCGCTGCAGATTCACATGTTTGGCACAGTCCGCTGCCTGGTGTTGGGCTCGGAGTATTACAAGTTGTTTTTCTTCGAAGAAGTCTTTTTGGTCACGGGACCGAAGGACTCCTCCCTCTTTGGCTCCATTGCGCATGGGCGTCGACTCCATCTTAGATTGTTTTCCCCGCAGAGGGTGAGGATGGAGTTGTTTGGTATAAATAGTGCCCATGCAATGGAGTGAATATGTATGTATGATAAGAGTTTCTAATAATTTTTTACAAATGTTTAAATGTTTAAGGTTTATGATCTACTTCTAAACGGCTACAGGCTTCCCGGGGAGGTGGGAGGGTACATGTGAATCTGCAGCGACTAATGCCACGAACAGATGTACACTGGGTAAGTGACATTTTCAGTTCGATGGCATATGTTGCTGCAGATACACATGTTTGGCATAGACTATAAAGCAGTTACCTCCCCTAAAAGCGGTGGTTTAGCCTGTAGGAGTTGAAGTAGTTTGGAATAATGTTCTTAGTACAGCTTGGCCCACTGTAGCTTGTTGTGCATTTAGTACGTCTACACAGTAGTGTTTAGTAAACGTATGAGGCGTAGACCAGGTTGCAGCCTTACATATTTCGCTCATAGGAATGTTTCCTAGAAAGGCCATTGTAGCACCTTTCTTTCTGGTTGAGTGTGCCTTTGGTGTAATAGGCAATTCTCTTTTGGCTTTAAGATAGCATGTTTGAATGCATCTGACTATCCATCTAGCAATGCCTTGTTTAGAGATTGGATTTCCTATGTGTGGTTTTTGAAAAGCTATGAACAGTTGTTTTGTTTTCCTGATTAGCTTTGTTCTGTCAATGTAATACATTAGTGCTCTTTTGATGTCTAATGTATGTAGTGCCCTTTCAGCCACAGAATTTGGTTGTGGGAAGAACACTGGCAATTCTACTGTTTGATTTAAATGGAATGGTGAGATTACTTTTGGCAGAAATTTTGGATTTGTTCTTAGAACTATTTTATTGTTGTGTATTTGAATAAATGGTTCTTGTATGGTAAATGCCTGTATTTCACTTACTCTTCTGAGGGATGTGATTGCAATGAGAAATGCGACCTTCCAGGTTAGATATTGCATTTCACAGGAATGCATGGGTTCGAAAGGGGGACCCATGAGTCTTGTTAAGACGATGTTAAGATTCAATGAAGGAACTGGTGGTGTTCTTGGTGGTATAATTCTTTTTAGCCCTTCCATGAATGCTTTAATAACTGGTATTCTAAATAGAGAGGATGAATGAGTAGTTTGTAGGTAAGCAGATATAGCTGCGAGGTGTATTTTTATAGATGAAAAAGCGAGATTTGCTTTTTGCAAATGTAGTAAGTATCCTACTATGTCTTTAGTAGAGGCATGTACTGGTTGTATTTGATTGGTATGGCAGTAGTAAACAAATCTTTTCCACTTAGATGCATAGCAGTGTCTAGTGGAAGGTTTTCTAGCTTGTTTTATGACCTCCATGCATTCTTGTGTGAGGCCCAAGTGTCCGAATTCTAGGATTTCAGGAGCCAAATTGCCAGATTCAATGATGCTGGGTTTGGATGTCTGATCTGTTGTTTGTGTTGTGTTAACAGATCTGGCCTGTTGGGTAGTTTGACATGCGGTACTAGTGAAAGGTCTAGTAGAGTTGTATACCAAGGTTGTCTTGCCCATGTGGGTGCTATCAGTATGAGTTTGAGTTGGTTTTGACTTAACTTGTTTACTAGATATGGAAGGAGAGGGAGAGGGGGAAAAGCGTACGCAAATATCCCTGACCAATTCATCCATAGAGCATTGCCTTGTGATTCGCAGTGTGGGTACCTGGATGCGAAGTTTTGGCATTTTGAGTTTTCTCTTGTTGCGAACAAATCTATCTGGGGTGTTCCCCAAATTTGAAAGTACTTGTTCAGAACTTGGGGGTGAATTTCCCATTCGTGGACTTGTTGGTGGTCTCGCGAAAGGTTGTCTGCTAGTTGGTTTTGTATTCCTGGAATAAATTGTGCTATTAGGCGAATGTTGTTGTGAATCGCCCACTGCCAAATTTTTTGTGTTAGGAGGCACAATTGTGTTGAGTGTGTTCCTCCTTGTTTGTTTAGATAATACATTGTTGTTATGTTGTCTGTTTTGACAAGAATGTATTTGTGTGTTATTATGGGTTGGAAGGCTTTTAACGCTAGAAATACTGCCAACAGTTCTAGGTAATTGATATGAAATTTTGTTTCGTGTATATCCCATTGTCCTTGAATGCTGTGGTGATTGAGGTGTGCTCCCCACCCTGTCATGGAAGCATCTGTTGTTATAACGTATTATGGCACTGGGTCCTGAAATGTCCGCCCTTTGTTTAAATTTTTTCTGTTCCACCATAGAAGCGAGAGGTATGTTTGGCGGTTTACCAACACCAGATTTTGAAGTTGACCCTGTGCCTGTGACCATTGTGATGCTAGACACTGTTGTAAGGGTCGCATGTGTAGTCTTGCGTTTGGGACAATGGCTATGCATGATGACATCATGCCTAGAAGTTTTAGCGCAAATTTTGCTTGTATCTTTTGGTTTGGAAACATAGCACTTATTAGCTTGTGGAATGCCTGCACTCTTTGTGGACTTGGAGTGGCAATTCCCTTTGATGTGTTGATGGTTGCTCCTAGATATTGTTGTGTTTGACACGGTTCTAGGTGTGATTTTGTGTAGTTGATGGAAAACCCCAGTTTGTGAAGGGTTTGTATGACAAAGGTGGTGTAGTTTGCGCATTTTTTTACTGTGTTGGTTTTGATTAGCCAGTCGTCTAGGTAAGGGAACACATGTATCTGTTGTCTCCTGATGTGTGCTGCTACTACTGCTAGACATTTTGTGAACACTCTTGGTGCAGTTGTTATTCCGAATGGCAACACCTTGAATTGGTAATGTATTCCTTTGAATACAAACCGTAGGTACTTTCTGTGAGAAGGGTGTATTGGTATATGAAAGTACGCATCCTTTAGGTCTAATGTGGTCATGTAATCTTGCTGTTTGAGCAGTGGAATGATGTCTTGTAGTGTGACCATGTGAAAATGGTCCGATATGATGTAGGTATTTAGTGTCCTGAGATCTAATATTGGTCTCAATGTTTCGTCTCTTTTTGGAATTAGAAAGTACAGGGAGTAAACTCCTGTGTTTTTTTGTTGTACTGGTACTAATTCTATTGCATCCTTTTGCAGTAGTGCTTGAACTTCTAGTCCTAAAAGTTCTAAATGATGTTGTGACATTTTGCGTGTTTTGGGGGGGATGTTCGGTGGGAAGTTGTGGAATTCTATGCAATAGCCATGTTGGATTATTGCTAATACCCAATTGTCTGTTGTAATCTGTTGCCAAGATTGGTAGAATTGGCTTAGTCTTCCCCCCACTGGTGTTGAGTGAAGGGGTTGCGTGACTTGAAAGTCACTGTTTAGGTGGAGGTGTTTTTGGAGTCTGGAATCTTCCCCTACTCCTTGGGAATTGACCCCCCCGATATCCCCTGAAACCTCCCCTTTGGAAGGAACCCTGATATGGTGTGGTTCTTGATTGTTGGCTGGTGGTGTCTGTGGGTTGGCCACGAAACCCCCCTCTAAATGGAGTTTTTTTGAAAGAGCCTCTGCTCTGCGGGGAGTAGAGTGCGCCCATGGCTTTGGCCGTGTCTGTGTCCTTTTTAAGTTTTTCAATGGCTGTATCCACTTCCGAGCCAAACAGTTGTTTCTCGTTGAAGGGCATATTAAGGACAGCCTGCTGGATTTCAGGTTTGAAGCCTGAAGTGCGTAGCCAAGCGTGTCTCCTTATGGTGACAGCAGTGTTGACTGTTCTTGCTGCAGTATCGGCTGCGTCTAGTGAAGAGCGGATTTGATTGTTTGAGATCGTTTGTCCCTCTTCCACTATTTGCTGCGCCCTTTTTTGGTATTCCTGGGGAAGATGGTCTACGAGAAGTTGCATCTCGTCCCAGTGTGCGCGGTCATATCTGGCCAGCAGCGCTTGTGAATTTGCGATGCGCCACTGGTTGGCTGCCTGTGACGCCACTCTTTTCCCTGCCGCGTCAAATTTTCGGCTTTCTTTGTCCGGAGGTGGGGCGTCGCCAGATGTATGTGAATTTGCTCTTTTGCGAGCTGCCCCTACTACCACAGAGTCGGGTGGTAACTGCGAAGTAATAAACACTGGGTCTGTGGGTGGTGGTTTGTATTTCTTATCCACCCTTGGGGTGATGGCTCTTGATTTTACGGGCTCCTCAAAAATTTGTTTTGCGTGCCGTAACATCCCTGGTAGCATTGGGAGACATTGATATTGGCTATGTGTAGCCGAGAGGGTGTTAAACAAGAAATCATCCTCTATAGGATCGGAATGCAGTTGGACATTGTGGAAGTCTGCAGCCCTAGCCACCAGTTGCGAGTATGAGGTACTGTCCTCTGGCGGTGACGGCTTTGTGGGGTATGACTCGGGATCATTGTCCGGCACTGGGGTGTCATACAGGTCCCAAGCGTCTTGATCCTGATCATCATGACTTATGGTAGTTTGCGCTGGTGAGTGCATTTGTGGCGGTGTTTGTGCCGGCGATGCCTGTGGAGGAGAGGGCGGAGGCGTGACTTTTTTAACCACTTTGGCTTGTGGTTGTGTGTCATCCTTTGGAAGTCCGATCCTTCTTTTCCTCATGATTGGGGGAAGGGTTGATATCTTCCCTGTATCTTGCTGGATGCACAGTCTCTTTTGTGTGTAGTCCGATTCTACACTTTGGAGCTCTTGTCCAAATTTGTGCATTTGGCCACTTAGTCCTTGTTCCTCTGAGTAGGATGAAGGTGTGGTATTTTTCGGCGCCGAGAGAGAATCTTTTTTCAGTTTCGGCACCGACAGAATTTTTGTTCCTTTCGGCATGGATTCTCGGTGCCAATGTTTTTCGGTGCCGGTATCTTGTTTTTGTCTCTCGGAGCCGCTTTCTCGGCTCCGAGGTTGCTCCATAGCGGTCCCTCGACCGGAGTCGGGTGTCTTCGCTATGGGCGTGCCCTTTTTCGGCCCCTTCGACGGGTCGCCTGATTTATGGGTCGAGCCATGGCCTGTTGGCAGTGGCGTCCCCTGGGCTTTCGGTTTGTCGATGGATTTACTTTTCGACGTCTTACTCACAGTTTGTTGCTGTTGTTCGACGTCGGAGTCTCCGGATTCTGATTCCGGAACCGAGAATGTTTCCTCTTCGTCGTCGAAACGTTGTTTTGTCGACGTGGACGCCATTTGGTGACGCCTGGCTCTTCGGTCCCGGAGTGTTTTTCTGGACCGGAAGGCTCGACAGGCTTCACAGGTATCCTCCTTGTGCTCGGGGGACAAGCACAAGTTACAGACCAAGTGCTGATCTGTATAAGGATACTTACTGTGACATTTTGGGCAGAAACGAAACGGGGTCTGTTCCATCGGCTTCGATGTCGCACGCGGTCGGGCCGACCAGGCCCCGATGGGGGATCGAAACTGCCCCAAAGTCTTCCGATGATCGGTGTCGATGTACCTAACTATCCCGATACCGAACGGAACAATACCGACGCTTTCTTCCGAGATTCTGACTAACTTTCCGAACCGAAACACGGAGCGAAAAGGAATACGTCCGAACCCGACAGCGGAAAAAAACAATCTAAGATGGAGTCGACGCCCATGCGCAATGGAGCCAAAGAGGGAGGAGTCCTTCGGTCCCGTGACCAAAAAGACTTCTTCGAAGAAAAACAACTTGTAATACTCCGAGCCCAACACCAGGCAGCGGACTGTGCCAAACATGTGTATCTGCAGCAACATATGCCATCGAACCAATGATTTCACTCCCAAGCTCAAATCATCAGTGAAATTACTCAGCGTGACTCTGAATTCCTTACTGCCTTTTAATCAACACCGCAACACTTGGTTAAAAGAGCTAACTTCTTTTGTCACGCCCTAAAAAAGGCAGAGTCATCATGCTCAAAGGTCAACTGAAAAAAAGCTGTTCATGCCCTTTCGACCACGTCTGGACTTTGAAAACTATCTTGGCATGGGCTCCCTAACTGCACCGAGCCCCGTTAAAAGCCACATTCACTCTGCAGCCAGGCTAAGTAATTAAAACATTATGTCTAACATAAATGAATTATATTTGCTATCTCCAAAGCTCTAGAATCATCTTCAAACTCTGCTGCTTGATGTACAAAGCTTTACATACCAGAAATGATCATGATTGACCACTCTTATGCCCCATTTCACGAGGACAAAGAAGGCTCTGCAGCTAAAATATTCCCAGATGAGACTCTGAAATTCAGAACTTCCTTTGATTAGAACAGATCATTTTCCTGAGCTGCAGTTTCCGCATGGAAATCTCTAACGATAAATGTCATAATGCATCCAACCCTTTTCACATTCAGGAAACATCTAAACACATTTATTTCATCCTCTTCCTTGATTAACTGCCTTCACCTCCATGCACTGCCAGCTCCAAAGCAAACTGTTACTGAACCACCCTATCTTTCACTTACCTCTTCTATGCGTAGAGCCTACCCCGTTGACATCTTCATATTTGTTTGCTCATATTACTTCATTATTCTCCTTTCCTCAGTGCACATTAGTTTTGCTTTTCATACAATAGTTCTAGTTCAGTTTTTGATGCTTCCATGTCTAATAGATTGCTTTGAATAAATGTAAAGCACCTACATGAGCATGGGTGCTTGTGTGTTTTAGAAGATAAAAAATAAACAAGCACATAAATTGTGTGAACATCTACACACATTTAATACAGTATTATCAATAGTAAATTAATCAAACCTAAAAAAAAAAAATTAAAAAAAAAAAAAGAAGTCAGACTCCCTACTTTACTATTTATTAAACAAAGATCTTATTCTTACCTGGTGTATCAGAGGAGTTAGATAACGGTGCTGATGCTTCTGCTAATGCTGCGAGTGTAGCAAGTACTGATGTTGAGGAATTACCAAACTGTACAGTAGAGGAGACTCCAGATTCATCTACAAAGAATAGAATTATTCATTTCCATAAAACAATTTAATAAAATAGACTACAGTTAACCTGGGTTTGCAAAATAGCATCCATATTCAGACTTCAAAGTAATTTATAAAATCCTGCTTCTGTTTGTTGAGGGGGAAGGAAATCTATTAGTGTACTCCATTCCTGGCACTGTCTGGTTAGAAAGTAGCAACTTACTCCTCAATATTACGCATATGCAACGGTCCAGCACATCCTTTACGACGAGCCAACAACACAAAATAATCTGCAAATGAGAAAAGAAATGGCACAAATCCCTACCTTAAGATGACCCGCAATTGCTGAAAGATTAATACAGAAAACCTGAAGAAAATACATCTCCCCAGCTAAATATACTTATTGCTTGTTAATCAACACAGATGGCCTCCAACAGCAGCAAAGCATTATTTAATTCAACAAAGCACTGGGTAATCCCACTGCCTGAACACACTGTGCTCGTTCAATGGAAATATGAAAAAACCATAACACCGTTCTTCCTTAGCAACCTGAACAAAAAGCACTATGCAATCAGCCGTACAACTCCAACCCATGCCAACATTCCTGACACTCCACTCTATGACATCATCATCACTCAAACCAAAGATGCATACATAGTACATCTTCTTTAGAATAACTAGGTAGTCAATACAGTACTCTAAAAAGGCTTCTTCAAAGCCAGGCACACTCACTAAAAAAATTAAAACACCCTTAACCCAGATAACTGTAACCCAGATACAGTTACAATAAGTACACATAGATTATTAGCATTCCATTTTAAACAATGCAATGGCTATAAATAACATGATCAAACAGCAACAATAACAATCAAACCACTAACAATCACCTTACTCATGATTAATAGTCCAAACTCAGGACACATCACAGCACTGCAGCCACCGTTTCATTGGTGGCTGATGCGCTCCGTATCACCACCAACTACAATGTCTGTGTTTTGTAGCATTTCTGGACTTCTAAGCAGCATGCAAACGACAACCATAATTTCAAGAAGCATCATACATAACTGCTTCAGCAACCAGTTCACCCAAGTAACCATTTCCAGGTCTCAAGAAATGCTATTATTACCCTAAGTGCTCTCAAAATATCAATCAATTTCATCCCAGTCCAATGCAATCAAAACATGCAGTCACTCAAAAACCTCCCAGTTAATCAAGAAATTAACCACAATTATCCCTACTCTTCTATTATCTAGTGCCTTCTAGATAATAATTATGTGAAGCATAAGCCTTTTGGACTTTGTGTTAAACAGCAGAAGAGGATACAAGACCACTGGGAGTTAGAGAAAGCTGGGAGGAATGAAGCACTCCAGACCTCCTTCCGAAGCGGTTTCAGGATGAAGGCAAAAAGAGAATAAAGCAAGTAGAACTTTTACATTCACCTCACTGCCCACAGTTCATGAGACCCCACGTACATAAGAGTGCCAAAGAAAATTACAGTCCTAATCACAACAGGGAAACTGTGCTCTGTCAAAGGATAAGGCATCATGTGCACCGTCAAGACCGCTATCAAGGCATTACCATTCAAGATGTACAGGCGCAAGCTCATCCACGTCAATAAAACTAGCAGTCACACACACACACACACCGTCAAGCTCAATATCACGAAATAATGTCAAGGAAAGAATGCAGCAGCATTTGACAGGGAGGCACATGACTTTGTAGATGAGAAAGGCTCTTGCTCCGAATCAAGAGGTCAGAGGTCTAGGCAGTCCCAGTTATCAACCTCTCCAACAAGTGGAGCAACTTCTACATTAATGCCAAACAGACATTTCTACATAGTTCCTTCTGAGAAGATCCTTCCCACCGTGGATTTGGTGCATGGAATAAAGTACAGAAGGGAAACCTTCCAGCTTCTTTTTCAACAAGGAGTGTTGGAGATTGTCATACTTACTGACCTGTTGACTCAGCTTGTCCATTTTCAGTTACACAACAGTCACTGCCACCTACACCTAGCCTAAAGCATTCACTAATCCAGGTGCTGGATGATAGTAAGAAAAAAGTAGGAGGAGCCCTTGTTATACGCTTGTTGGTGGCTATCCAGGGATCTGTTGAGGAGAGATTCCCTCTTCTTTAGTCTCCCAAAAACAACCAAAAGAGGGGGCACAAGAGCCTCATAGAACACCATCAAACATGCAAACTGTGATGAGAGGAATGCGTGCAATCGGTCTAACTACTGGGTTCAAACTGAGGGGGATGTTGTGTAAATAACGATGGAATGGAATGCAGCCCAGAGTAATTATCAGTGGCTGAGATTTACTTAAGCATTCATCATGTTTTCTATAGAATGTTGCCTAAGTGAGACGAGTATGCCCAGATGTGAGTCCCATTCACAGTGTCACTGGAACAAAGCTATACCCGGCTGATGAGCCCATAACAATGGCAAGACCGTTCCTGGGTTGCTCGTGTTCCAGTTCAGGGAAGACTGGCCACACAAAAGGTGATGGGATGAATGCTTACAATAAGCTTAACCATTGGCAATCGATTGAGGTAGCATTCCAACCCATCGTTCATTGGAGCAGGGGCTCCAATAGGAACAGTGCAGCCCGAACTGTCGGGCTAGGTCCTACCTGACCAACAAAAAAAAAAAAGGTAACCCAACACTGGTTTTGCCCTGATCAAGATCTACTCTGAGGTGATATGGTGAGCAACACCACGATGGTAACCCAAGCGCCTGACAGTGGTTAGATAAATTGCATTATTTGCATCACTTTAGAGTTTTTCACAAAAGAGCAGCTATTCTGGGGACTCAGCAAGTTCCGGATCCCAGTGCAACTAATTAAAATGGATGTGGTTTGATAATGTATACACATACATAGACACATATTTAGCGGACAAAGAAAGGTTTAACACCTTTGCTGCCAGGCCTTTTCACCTCCTGTGCCGAGCCCTTTTTTTTGGGCTATTTGGGGCAGTTCGAGCTTAGGCCCTCATAATGTTTAGTCCACATAAGCTACCCACATCAAATTTGCATCCTTTTGTTCCAACATCCTAGGGATTCTAGAGGTACCCAGAGTTTGTGGGTTCCCCCGAAGGAGACCAAGAAATTAGCCAAAATACAGCAAAATGTAAGTAAAAAAAAAAAAATGGGCTGCAGAAAAAGGCTTGTGTTTTTTTCCCCTGAAAATGGCATCAACAAAGGGTTTGAAGTTTTAAAATCACCATCTTCCCTGCTTTCAGGAACAGGCAGACTTTAATCAGAAAAACATATTTTTCAACACAATTTTGGCATTTTACTGGGACATACACCATTTTACTACTTTTTGTGCTTTTAGCCTCCTTCCAGTTAGTGACAGAAATGGGTGTGAAACCAACGCTGGATCCCGGAAAGCTTGTGTAGATCCTACAATGTTTTCCTACAGAAAATAGCTAAAATAAAAAAAATATTTAAATTGAGGTGAAAAAACAGCCATTTTTCCCCACATTTTACTCTGTAACTTTTTCTTGTGATGTTAGATTTTTTAAAGCAATATACAATTACGTCTGCTGGACTCTCCTGGTTGCGGGGATATAGAGGGCTTGTGGGTTCATCAAGAACCCTAGGTACCCAGAGCCACTAAATGAGCTGCACCTTGCAATGGGTTTTCTTTCTATACCGGGTATACAGCAATTCATTTGCTGAAATATAAAGAGTGAAAAATAGCTATCAAGAAAACCTTTGTATTTCCAAAATGGGCACAAGATAAGGTGCTGAGAAGCAGTGGTTATTTGCACATCTCTGAATTACGGGGTCCCATACTAGTATGTGAATTACAGTGCATTTCTCAAATAGACGTCTTTTTTACACACTGTCTTACATTTGGAAGGGAAAAATGTAGAGAAAGAAAAGGGGCAATAACACTTGTTCTTCTATTCTGTGTTCCCCCAAGTCTCCAGATAAAAATGGTACCTCACTTGCATGGGTAAGTCTAATGCCCGTGCCAGGAAACGCAACATGGACACATCACATTTTTACATTGGAATCTGACGTTTTTTGCAATGTGCCTAGTTGTGGATTTTGGCCTCTAGCTCAGCCAGCACCTAGGGAAACCTACCAAACCTGTGCATTTTTGAAAACTAGAGACCTAGGGGAATCCAAGATGGGGTGACTTGTGGGGCTCTCACCAGGTTGTGTTTCCCAGAATCCTTTGCAAACCTCAAAATTTGGCTCACAAAAACACTTTTTCCACATATTTTGGTGACAGAAAGTTCTGGAATCCGAGAGGAGCCACAAATTTCCTTCCACCCAGCATTCCCCCAAGTCTCCCGATAAAAATAGTACCTCACTTGTGTGGGTAGGACTAGTGCCCGCAAAAGGAAATGCCCCAAAACACAGTAATTGGACGCATCAAAATGATCAAATACAAAATTACCTAGTTTTGAAAGGGGGGAGGGAAGGGGGTTTAGGAGGCACCTGCGTTTTTGGTCCTGGGCTCAGCAGCCATATAGGGAAACCTACCAAACCCCAACATTTCTGAAAACTAGACACCTGTCCAGGGAGGTGTGACTTGTGTGGATCCTCCAGAATCCTTAGCAAACCACACATTTCTGTGTGGGAGCACCGCAAAGGGAAAAAATTTCTACCACCCAATGTTACCCTCAGTCTCCCGGTAAAAATGATACCTCACTTGTGTAGGTGGGCTAAGTGCCTGTGACAGGGAAGAGCCAAAAATATGTAAAAATTGAAGGGGAACCAAGGCGGGTCCAAAACAGCAGTTTGGAAAAAAAGGCTGACAAGTGGGGCAGAATTTTTATCAGCATAGATGAGACAATGCTGGGTGGTATGAAATGTATGGATTCCTGCAGATTCCAGAAGGTTCCATCACAAAAATGTGGGAAAAATGTGTGATTTCCAGCAAAGTTGGAGGTTGGCAGGGCTTTGTGGGTAAGAAAATGGTATGGGGTGCATTTGAAGCACACTAGTTTTCAGATGTGTCTAGGTCTTGTGGATTTTTCTACATGGCAGCATCCCAAAGTCCAAAAAGTGCAGCCTCACCATTCCCAGTGAGATGATTTTAAGAGTCAGCCAAGCTCTTATGGCCCAAATGTAAAGCCAAAACCCAAGATAATCAAATCTCTTCCTGTTTGCCGTGTGATAAGATGTTTTAGTGTGCGGGCGAGAGCTAACCAATTGTTAGGGATCGATAGACGGGAAATCTTAGATTGTCAGACTCCACTACATTGTAAGGGCTCCCAAGTTCTTAGGCTATCAGTTGTAAGCTCATACTCTCTTTGGAGGACCACCTACAATTAAGCCCTCCACCTTGTCTGAATTGAACTTAATACATTTCATACGAATCTGTTCTGCTACTGCCATCATTCAGTTCTGAAAATGGAGTGGAATAAGTCAGAGGTGCCTTCTAACCCCAAATTTATTTCAGCATTATCTATAGGATCCTAGAGATTAGTAGCAGCATAAAATAACCTGTCTCAAAAAAAAACAGTGCAATTGTAACTAGTGTTGATTAACAACACCGGTCATTTCACATCAACAACATAAATTTAAATTCAAAGTGACCTGTGCAATTTTAACTTGTGTTGAGCAGTCACACACCCTCCTCGTCACACTATATATAAGGACCAATGTAGACACTAACCACATGTAATACATTTGAGTCAAGATAAAATAACCCATAAAACTTTAGCTTTATTCGAAAGGTGAACCAGGGAGGGAAATGGTAGCTTTGCAATCCCCAGGTCAATGTTTCAGTAAGACAGAACTACTAACAAAGGAAAAAGACTATGAGAACCAACACTATAATGATCTCACTGTGGAATGAAGATACAGTTGCATCATCATCCCTGCCCAAAGTATTACATCCATCCTACTCATTGGAAAACAATAAGCACATACCGGGCAATGAAACTTTAAACCCCCCCAAAAAAAGCAATAGCAGCCTACATTAAGATTTCTCTATATAAGGTGACCCAAGCTAATGCAGCGTAGAACAATTAATAAGCTAAAAAGGAAAACTCATACATTCCCTTTCTTAGGATACACTTAGAACACATAATCTATACAGCCATCAACTATTTAGCCATACTAAAAAACACTACTCTACTTGTTTCAGTACTAAGTATTCTGTATGCTTATAAGTACTGCCTAGTGCCAATGTTCCTGCGAAGGGGGGACAATACACTTTGCCTGCAGACTGCAATAACCAGGGCAAAGCAATAGGATAGGGATCAGTGTTTCTGAACCCCCTCGACACAGGTCGTCTGGAGAATCCTTCGCTTGACATTTGCTACAGAACTTTTCAGTGGATAATGTTGTATATCTAATTTGGAGATACAGTTTGTGTGACCAAATAAGAAGAGCCTGAAGGGAAACATAGACATTAAATTACGTAGATATTAGCAGAAAGGATAAATATTTATAGACTGGGAATGGTTGCTGAGAAAAGAATAAACACTGGACACAGGGGCTTGGCCCATACCTATAACACAAGTATCAAGACTGGGCTTCAATACAGTCTCAGGCCACACAGCGATCCAACAGATCTGTGATCTTAAACAAGAGCAATGTAAATACAATGTAAAAGTCGAAAACCTGATGTTTCTGAACCAGGATATGGCTGGAATTGTTAAAGATAGACAGTTTGATTATTTTTTCTTCAATTACCTTTGTTGATAAAGAAACAAAGGAGGCAGGACAGAAATAGCTATTTATGAAAGGGGCACCAGAAGGTTTTCAGTACTGCAACTCCTGAAGACCTGCTTACAACTGTCTGGCTTGGATGCTGAGAAAATAAGGTGAATTTAAAAGATTCTAGGAGCAGGGCAAAGGCGACTGCTGCCATACGAACAATATGAGCATGGCAAGTGTCAAAAGGAACCCCAGATGTGATACAAACAAATGTAACCCTAGTAGTTTTCAATTAAATAGGGTCAAAGTTCATAAGAGACTTTTAAGTGAAGTACTGGCATTTTAGGCAAGTAGAACTCAAAAAACCTCCTTCTGTGTGTCTGCTATATTCCTGCTGAGCATGCTTGCCTCCCAACTCTGAAAGCCTGGGCAAAGCATCACTGTCAGTATGATTTATCATGCTAGAGGACAAAGCAAGACTGTTTGACCTTCCCACAAAATCACTCTTTGATTGTTGAGATAATCCATTATCAGAGATTTACATGTCTGATTGATGGAATTTGCACGTACTGACAGAAATACTTTGTTCTTCCCAACATGTTTGAGGCCACTGGTTTCCCAGACTCTTGAAAATCCTGCATGTGCATCCTGGCACTGGGAAATATGATCATTGAAGAGTCCATGCCCAGGAGACTTCTCACACTGCTGACAAGGGAGTGTTCATTAAAGAGACATCAACAGTTGATATTTGCTTTGTATAGAGGATACAATGGGTGCAGTGACATAGGAGCACTAAAGTAAGCCAACAGAAGGTTGATAATTAGCTTAGAAATAGTGGGTTTAAATTGAATGCAAATAAAACAGAAGTTCTTCTGGAACAAATTGACATCTCCTACTCTGATCCCACAACTGACAAGGTCTTAGGAGTTTCCACTCATTTTAATTAAATAGTTAAACATCTAGGATTTGTGTGAAATTCAGACAGGAACTTAAATCTGCAGATCAACAGTATGATCAGAGATTGGTGGTTTAAGATCCAGGATCTATGCCAGATACCCCGTTTCTTGGTACATATTGTGTGGAAGGTCATGGTACAAATACTGCTAAATTCAAAATTGGATTTTGATATTCTGCTCTTTCCAGGTTTGCTTCAATAGCAAACAAAGCACTTTCAAAATGCACTTGTTCAACTGAGTCTTTGGGTGAAGTAATCTGACCATATGTCTGACTGTAGAAGATTCTTACACTGGCTCCTTGATGATGTCAGTAAAACATGCAAGTTTCATACTTACTTTTCAATTCCTTCGTAGTTTTGAGGCCAAAAAGCTAAACTGGTATGACACTAGCTCTTCAGTTTTCCAACAAACTACCTACTGATGCCTCAGACAAAACTGAAATCTGAGGCGTAGTGGTGGTGGGGGTGGGGTTGTTCATGTTTTGTAAAGATGTTATTGATCATGTTGATCAGTGCTTGCAGAGGTATTGGCAATATTTTCTTCCCTCTTTATATTTCACATCTGGATACAAATTAGAGCATTTTGTGTGCAGTGTAAATAAATATCTAAAGCAGGGATCTTCAAAATCTAGGGAGTGCCCAGGGTCCATAGTTGTGTTCCAAGCGGGTGCCAATGCCTCAGGAAGTAGTTGTGAATGAAGATGGGCTAGAAGCCTGACTTTCTTTTTACATGTCATATTTACAGGCTATCTTCATTTTCTTAATTTACTTGCAGCATTTAAAGTGCATGAAAAAGTATGGCAACTGTGATTTTGAGCACTGCAGGGTCAGAGTCACAGAGCTTGTGGAGCTTTTGGAGCTTTTGGAGGTGCTTTGGGAGGTTGACAGTGAGACCTAATTTGTTGAAAAATGTTAGGCAAGCTTCCGTGGCTTTCAAAGCTTGATTGGCTGTTGGTGCTCTTATTAGCCAATTGTCGTGCTATGGGAATACCTCATCACTGCTTTTCGTTAGAGAAGCTGCCACATGGGTGAAGCATTTTGTGAAGATGCAAAGAGCTGATTAGAGGCCAAATGGTAGGACTTTAAACTGGTAGTGACTGCTGGCTACCATTAATCTTAGACATTTGTGATGTTTGGGATGTATGGAAATATGAAAATACATATCCTGAAAATCCAGGGTTGTCATGTAGTCTTAATGGTTGAGGAGACACATGATGTCTGAAAGGGTGACCATGCGAAAGGATTGTTTTTGTAGAAATTTGTTTCATGTTTAATTTTGGGAGAAACAAAATGGATTGCAATTCCTCCATTTTAGTTTTAATGAGGAAAAAACAGGAATAGAAAGCCATTCCGTTTTGGGGGCAAGGGACGTTTTCTATTGCTCACCATGGAGAAGGCTTCCTTCCAGAGTAAGTGAAGACGTGGTGGGTACACTCCCTTTGGTGGAGTGGTTGGCAGACTCTTCATAAACTCCAGGTGATGACCGTAGGTGACAAGGTCTAAAGCCCATCTGTCTGATGTTATTCGCCACCATTTGTGGGAGAAGTTGGAAATGTTTGCACCCATTGTTGCATAGTTTTGGGTGTAACCAGCACTTCAGAGGGATCACTGTTTCCTAGTTACGTCTCTACCTTGGATGGTCCGTTTTCCTCTCAGCCCTTGTTCGCTATAAAGAGCAGAAGGTGGTGGTCGATAGGGCTGCTGCTGACAGGATGACCTACACTGTTGTCAGTAGGGTTGGTACTGTTGAATCATTGATAAGCCCCTCTGTATGAAGTAAAACCTCTTCCCTGTGCTCCCCGAAAGGGCGCTTTCTGAAACTGTAAGGTGCTGTAAGACTTTGCTGTGTCAGTATCAGTCTTGATGGCCTGTAAAGCATTGTCCAAATGTTTTTCGAAGAGGGCTTGTTTCATAGGCCATATCCACATTTTTTGACTGAACCTCAGGCCAGAGAGATGTTGCTTTTAGCCAACCGTGTCACCTTAAAACAGCAGCCCCTGTCAGTTGCTGAAAGCCTATGAAATTTACATCCATAGCGCAGTACATTTTCTCAGTGAATGTTCTTTCCCCTTACTGCAGAATTATTTTTGCCTCCAATCTTCTATCCTCTGGCACTAGGTCTATAATGGCACTGATGTTGGACCACATTTGCTGATCTTATCAGCCGAAAATGGCCAGGGTATTAGCAGCACTAGCTGTAATGACAGACAGATGAAAAGCTTTTGCTTATATTAACCAGACACCTACCCTCTCGGTCACTTGAGAGATGACTTAGCCCGGCCTTGGGTGTTCAGTTAAACAGGCAGGTTAGTCTTCTGGTGCTGTGTATTTTTTTATTTATTCAGGGCAGGGTGGCTGTGACTGTCGCAGGGTTCTTCATAATGCTTATGTCCTCCTCCCAGATATAATCTATTGGGATGGCTTTAACCGACTTCTTCTCAGGCTCATTGAAGTCATAAACAAAGCTGTCAGACTGTTTGACTGACATTGGCTGGTGGAACCTTTTTGCCACCCTTTCCATCAGGCTGTGGAAACCCCCATATCTTATGTGGAGGCGAGCTTACTGGTTGAGAAGCAGGTAGTGATGGAGTAGGAATCAAATAGCTATTCCACTCATCGTTATTGTCTGGAATCATTCCATCCTCCCCATCAGCGTCCGATGATGAGATCCTTCCTAGGAGGAGCTGCAGTGCTGGATTTAGGAGTCATCTTGAGTGTCATATGTGGTGGAATCGGCACAGGTGGGGCTTTAAGCTGTGTCGGGGATGATGTGGGCTCAGGAAACCTTTTATAGTGGTCCTGCAGCATTCCTTAGAGGTCTTGGAAAAGAGTTAAAGGAACCTGTACCATACGTGCTTCTGATGGATAGTGCTAGAAATGCGCCCTATGAAGTCTGGGTGGTTTCGAATATTCTGTCTGCTGGGGGTCGTGGTATTAAAGTTAATACTGCTCATCTTTCTCTTCATCATCCTGGTATTTTCAATGGAGTTTGGAAGGGTTGTGGGCAGTCCCAAAGGGTCTTCTTTGTCCAATTCTTCCACTTCCACTTCCACTTCCAAAAGATGACTAGGCGGGAGATGAGACGCATTACTTGGGGAACTGTGTTCAGACAGAATGAACAATTTTGGCATTTTTGTTGTCGTCAACGACTTCATCGTTGAATATGTGGCTGTACCTGACAAATGCAATGGCTTTTCGGTAGTCTTCAGTATTAACACAGTTATTTTAGTTCACGGCGTCGTTGTCAACAGTTGTGCGGATGCCGTCGATGGAGTCTTCGTTGATGATACTTTTGTCGATGTGATGGCGTTGTCGTCGTAAGTTTCAACGACAAGGTGGTCATCGCCACAAATTTTAAAGCAATTTTAGGCTTTGTCATTGACGGCTAAGAGGAGGACTTTGGAATGTATAGTCCAGATTTCACAGATGGAGTGGCAGACTCAGACCTGGCAGTTTATGAGGACATTTTTTTCTCTTCTCTCCTTTTTTGAAATGTCTTTGACAGACTCATAGTGAGTCCAATTTAAGGCCTTCCTGGACTCCTCTAGTCAAGCGATCTTAACCTCTGCTGTGACATTTTCTGAGAGGTGAAAAAGGTGTCACTGTCTTCTTCTTCCGAAAAAGGAGATATTTTTGATTTAGCTTTTTTGAAGCCACAGACGAAGCCTCCCCTCTCTATCCTTTAAGCTTTTATTGGAAAAGGTACAACAGACCTTGCAGTCGTTTACCTTATATTGAGGGTAGAGGGAGCAGATGCAGTCCTTGTGGGAGTCTTCAAAATTAAGTCTCTTCTTCCCACATGAACCACAGGGCCTGAAGACGACTCTGACATGGTACTAGATAGAAGATACATTGTTAAACACTGATTTGATGAAAAAACAGAGCAGAGCTTGCGACGACATCCTTCACAACACATGCAGTAAAAGATCTGAGGGACTAAGAATCTGTTTGGGAGAGTTCTAGAGTGTGCTGTCGCCTGATTCGTTCAGTTTGGTTCATTTAAAGGACACGGATAAGCTATTAAGGTGATTGTTCATTGCCATTATAGCCTATGATAATGTTATAGACTGCTTTATTATGGTACCTTGGGGCTCCCACTTTGACGGGGAATGATTCAAGCGTGTCAATCTATGAAAGATCCAATACTGGAGAAATGCAAATTAAACTAATCAGCACTCTTAATTATGAAACCTCTATTGATTATTCAAATCACTTCAGATGTTGGCTTGCAAGACCAGAGTCACAGAATTTAATCTTGCTTGACACAGTTCCGAATAGTGACTTGTGTATTTATAGTGTTATGCAGTCCACAGACACTAACAGAAATCACTATGTATATAAGGCACTATTTTAAAATTGTATTACACATAGTATAAGCATGGCCTCTGGAATTGTATTGCAGTGGGGGACCAAATTATGCAGTGGGATTAACAAAACTATGAAGCATGAAAAGTGAAATTAAACTGTGTAATGTAGCACATTTTGTGACAGTACTACTTTATTTTTGTCCTCTTTACACATAGTAAAGCTGTCCTGGTAAATATTGCACCTTATTAGTACTGATTAAGCACCCAAATACAGCAATTAGCAGTTGAAAGAAAACCAGTTAGCCTTTGCAAAGGCCTTTCTACTGTGCAGGGACACAGGTCTCCACGTTATTAATTACTCTTGATTTGTTTGAGCTAGAACCAATTTTTTTGTTAAATCTGCAGATAATGTGGCAAATCCAGAAAATCCTTAATTGTGCAGAAAAGGCTGCAGCATCATATGAAGCCAGTGCCCTGGGTATACACAGACTGCCACAAAATTAGTTGGTGTTTAAGATAACACAAGTGCTTTTAAAGAATACATTTTAGTAATAGGTAATCAGACTGTGTTCCTAGTGCAGTCATTATTGTAGTTTACAAAAGAGACATGGGGGGGGGGGTCATTTTCATGGACAGCATTAGGGCCGAGATAATACTTGATGAACAGAGATGGACAACAAATGGGAGCTCCTTTTTTATTAACGGGACAGAGTCTGTTTCAAGATTTGAAGGATGGTCAGGTATGGTAGCGAAAGAGTGAAACAGGCAGGGAAGACATTATTAGTGCAGCAGGTGCAGCTGCACTGGGGTCCAGAAGTGGGAGGGGTTCACAACACTCCAATTAAGGGGAGCAGTGTTTTATGTGGTCAATTTCTGTTTTTGTTTGATGTATTTGTTCTTCTATAGGTCTCACATTAGGTGTGGGTTATGAGCTAAAGAAAAGTACTGTTTAAATGTCCTCATAAGCCTCAACCCTGTGATCAGTCCTGCCCATCCCACTTCCAAAAGACCTGCCATAATGTTTTGGAGGTGGCTCAACTTCAAAGCATTTTGCTGACAGTAGCTCACAGCATAAACTTTCGCCAGTCATCAATATCCCGTAGTTTGCCCATGGTGGCACATCCTCCTCAACTTCACCATTCTCACTTCCTGTATTAACATTGTAGGGTAGGCTTGCGCATCCTTGTCTTTGACTCTCATCCATCTGCATAGAGGGGGTAGGTTCCAAATCTCTCAATGGTTGTCCATATGCATATATTCGTTGTTCTGCACCAATAGATCATCTAGTTTCAATTATTTACCCTTTTTTTAAAAGTGTCCAATAAATTTGCAATACCCACTTCCAATAAAGAGAAAGAGCGAAACTACTCCTAGCAGTTGTGTATCAGGCCTAAAAATATGTTTGAAAATGTGTTCATATTTTTAATACAACAATAAGTTTTGATTGAATGCAAGAGTAAATTGATAATTAAACCTGTTAAATTAACCACCCCTCCAGGTCCAATGATAAACTGCGGAGTTGCTGATTGTATCGTCATTATGTCTGGACTTTCCGGATTTGTATTTATTTGTTCCTGCATTGCAATCTAAAGAAACAAAAAATAATTAAAGTCTTTGGTGGCCCAAGCCCAAAGCAGACCTATATGAAATTACATTTTTGTTAATTTCTCATTATTCAAAGCCACAAGTATACAGAAGAAAGGCACTAGCAAGAAATGCTACGAACCAAAGCAAAATGTGTAACTTCACACGTAAGAATAAATGACTATTAGAAGATAAAACAAAGTTTTGCAATAAACACCTAAATTGCCACTTTATTTTTAGACTTCGTTATTTATTAATTTGATTTAAACAACTTTGCTCCACATGTTGTAATGCGTGGAACAGACAGTAATTAAGAACATAAGTTACTTACCAGTAAGTGCAACTCTCCAGTATTGGTATCTTTCATAGATTCACATGCTTGAATCATTATCTGTCATCGAGGTGGGAGTCCCTCGGAACCCTTTAAAAGTAAGTAGAAACCATACACATAGCTTATAATGACTAGAGGACATTACTGTCATTAACGCATCCACATCATTTATAAAGAACCAAACTCCAGTCAATCAGGTGACAGTACCCTCGAGAAAACTGCCTACAGAGGCATCTTTTTTCAGATATTCAAACACAAGTGTGAATTATCTTATATACAATAAAAAGCGCCTCTATAAGGAGGAGGGGGGTTGAATGTGAATCTATGAAAGATACCAATACTGGAGAACAGCAGTTACAGGGAAGTAACTTATTTTCTTCCCCGGGATTGCATCTTTCATAGATGATTGAATCAGAGTGGATAGTTATATACTAATTTACAGAATCAATGATAAACATAACAGTAGCAGATGGTAGGTAAATTATACTATAAAAATATATAGATAGATAGATAGATAGATAGATAGATAGATAGATAGATAGATAGATAGATAGATAGATAGATAGATAGATAGATAGGACAGAGTTGTGACAAATGGAGCTACAAATGTAAAACAGCAATTATGGCATCTTGAAAAATTATGCAAACAAGAAATCAATAGTAGTAGGGAGGTTTTTGGTGGAAGGCAGCCTCTTTCTAGCCTTGTTACCCCCACTTTTGGCCTGTTTGTGAGTATATGTCAGGGTGTTTGTACTGTCTCACTTGGATCCAGCTAGCCAGGGCCCAGTGCTCATAGTGAAAACCCTATGTTGTGAGTGTGTTTGATATGTGTCACTGGGATCCTGCTAGCCAGGACTCCAGTGCTCATAAGTTTGTGGCCTATATGTGTTCCCTAACTGTATCACTGAGGATCTGCTAACCAGAACTTCAGTGTTTATGCTCTCTCTGCTTTTAAACTTGTCACTGCAGGCTAGTGACTAATTTTACCAAATCTCATTGGCACACTGGAACACCCTTATAATTCCCTAGTATATGGTACCTAGGTACCCAGGGTATTGGGGTTCCAGGAGATCCCTATGGGCTACAGCATTTCTTTTGCCACCCATAGGGAGCACAGACAATTCTTACGCAGGACTGCCACTGCAGCCTGAGTGAAATAACGTCCACGTTATTTCACAGCCATTTTACACTGCACTTAAGTAACTTAAAAGTCACCTATATGTCTAACCCTCACTTAGTGAAGGTTAGGTGCAAAGTTACTTCGTGTGAGTGCACCCTGGCACTAGCCAAGGTGCCCCCAGATTGTTCAGGGCAAATTCCCCCGATTTTGTGAGTGCAGGGACACCATTACACACGTGCACTACATATAGGTCACAATGGTAACTCCGAACATGACCATGTAACATGCCTAGGATCATGGAATTTTCACCCCAATACCATTCTGGTATTGGGGGAACAATTCCATGCATTCCCGGGGCTCCAGCATAGAGCCCAGGTACTGCTAAACTAACTCTCTGGGGTTTTCTCTGCAGCTACCGCTGCTGCCAACCCTCAGACAGGTTTCTGCCCCCCTGGGGCCTGGGGAGCCCACTCCCAGGAAGGCAGAACAAAGGATTTTCTCTGAGAGAGAGTGTTACACCCTTTCCCTTTGGAAACAGGTGTGAAGGGCCTGGGAGGAGTAGCCTCTCCGGGCCTCTGGAAATGCTTTGAAGGGCACAGATGGTGCCATCCTTGCATAAGCCAGTCTACACCGGTTCAGGGATCCCCCCCAGCCCTGCTCTGGCACAAAACTGGACAAAGGAAATGGGAGTGACCACTCCCCTGACCAGCACCTCCCAAGGGGAGGGGCCCAGAGCTCCTCCAGTGTGTCCCAGACCTCTGCCATCTTGGATGCAGAGGTGTGAGGGCACAATGGACACCTCTGAGTGGCCAGTGCCAGCAGGTGACATCAGAGACTCCTCCTGATAGGTGCTTACCTTTCTCTGTAGCCAATCCTCCTCTGAGGGCTATTTAGGGTCTCTCCTGTGGGTATCTCACCAGATAACGAATCTAAGAGCTCACCAGAGTTCCTCTGCACTTCTCTCTTTGACTTCTGCCAAGGACCGACCGCTGTCTGCTCCAGGACGCCTGCAAAACCGCAACAAAGTAGCAAGAAGACTACCAGCAACAATGTAGCGCCTCTTCCTGCCGGCTTTCTCGACTGTTTCCTGGTGGTGCATGCTCGGAGGGCTGTCTGCCTTCACCCTGCACTGGAAGCCAAGAAGAATTCTCGCGTGGGTTGACGGAATCTTCTCCCTGCCAACGCAGGCACCAAACGTCTGCATCACCGTTCCTCTGGGTCCCCTCTCATCTTGACGAGCGTGGTGCCTGGAACACAGGAGCTGGATCCAAGTGTCCCCGACAGTCCAGTGGCCCTTTTGTTCAAATTTGGTGGAGGTAAGTCGTTACCTCACCACGCCAGACAGTAATCCTCTGTACTACATGAACTGCAGCTGCTCGGGCTTCTGTGCACTTTTTCAAGACTTCCTTTGTGCATAGCCTAGCCCAGGTCCCCCGCATTCTGTCCTGCATTGCGCAACTCGTTGGACTCCGACTTCGTGGGACTCCCTTTTGTTGTGCTGAGTCGACCGTTGTGCTCAGATCTTCTGAACGCCTGTTCAGGTGCTTCTGCGGGTGCTGCCTGCTTCTGCGTGGGCTCTCTGTATTGTTGAGCGCCCCCTCTGTCTCCTCCTCCAAGGGGCAACCTCCTGGTCCTTCCTGGGCCCATGAAGCCCCCAAAACCTTCAACCGCAACTCTTGCAGCTAGCTAGGCTTGTTTGCGGTCTTTCTGCATGGAAACAAATTTGCATCCTCCAGCACGCCGTGGGACATCTTCTGACCAAAGGAGAAGTTCCTGGCACCTTCCGTTGTTGCAGAACCTTCGGCTTCTTCCACCCGGAGGCAGCCCTTTTGCACCTTCATTCGGGGTTTAGTGGGCTCCTGCCCCCCCCCAACCCCGACACTTGCGTGACTCTTGGAGTTGGTCCCCTTCCTTTACAGGTCCTCAAGTCCAGGAATCGGGCTTCAGTGCTTTGCAGTCAGTTGTTGTCTTTACAGAATCCCCTATCTCGACTTTACTGTCTTTCTGGGGTAGTAGGGTAACTTTACTCCTACTTTTCAGGGTCTTGGGGTGGGGTATCTTAGACGCCCTTAGTGTTTTCTTACACTCCCAGTGACCCTCTACACACTACATTAGGCCTGGGGTCCATTTGTGGTTCGCATTGCACTTTTGGAGTATATGATTTGTGTTGCTCCTAGGCCTATTGTCTCCTATTGCATTCTATTTTGTTCTATAGTGCTTGCACTACTTTTCTAACTGTTTACTTACCTGATTTTGGTTTGTGTATTTTACTTACCTCCTAAGGGAGTATATCCTCTGAGATACTTTTGGCATATTGTCACTAAAAAGCAAGTTACTTACCTTCGGTAACGCTTTTTCTGGTGGATACACAAGCTACCTGTCGATTCCTCACCTAATGAATTCTCCCCATGCACAGCATTCGACGGAAACTTCTTCCCAGCTCTGCACGTCGGCGAGGACGTCACAATTGCCCGACTCCAGGCGGCTCCGTCTGACGTCATTGTGGCAAAAACAGGCCCTCGCTGGCGTGCTGACGTCAGTTTACGCAATTTTTGAGGTGCCTTTGAGGCGAATAGGTGAATATTGACATTCCATACTCATCATGACCATATTCAAGAAAACTTTTATAGAAAAGGTAAATACCTAATAATGGCAACAGTATCAACACATATTTGTAAACATTTTTACATAGCCATGAATGTGTACCAATACATAAAAATATAAACATATATACACATATATATAAATGTATACCCTCATAATGCAGAAACAGTCAAATATACATGTACACACCCAAGGAAATCTCGGTATGACCAGACAGACTACAGGGAGGCGGGAGGGACAGTGAGGAATCCACAGGTAGCTAGTGTATCCACCAGAAAAAGCGTTACTGAAGGTAAGTAACTTGTTCTTCTGATGAATACAACTACCTGTGGATTCCTCACCTAATGAATAGAGTCCCAAAGCAGTACCGCCTCAGAGGTGGGAGTCTGACTGATCATACCAAGAAATCCCGCAGCACAGACCGCGCAAAAAGGCCATCCCCCGTCACCTCCGAGTCCAAGCAATAATGCTTTACAAAGGTGTGGAGGGACGCCCAAGTCGCGACCTTACAAATGTCTGCCACTGGAACACCTCTAGCCAGGGCCGATGTGGCTGACTTAGCCCTGGTGGAATGGGCTCTTATACCATCAGGAGGATCTTTCTTCGCCAATGAATAACATATCTTAATACAAAGAACGACCCACCTGGATAGCGTTCGTTTGTGGACTGCCTTCCCCTTCCTCTTCCCCACGTATCCGACAAAGAGTTGGTCGGCCAAACGGAACTCTCTCGTCCTGTCTATGTAAAAACTGAGAGCCCGCCTTGGGTCCAGTCCATGGAGACTCTCTTCCTCCTTAGATGGATGTGGAGGAGGATAGAATGACGAGAGAGTGATAGACTATCCCAAATAAAAAGGAGTCACTACCTTGGGGATGAAAGCAGCCCTGGTCCTCAGCACCACTTTGTCCTTATGAAAGGTTGTAAAAGGAGGGTGAACACAAAGAGCTTGAAGCTCACTTACACTCCTAGCAGACGTGATGGCCGTAAGAAACATAATCTTTAGGACTAAAAATCTTAAAGGGCAAGAATGTAGCGGCTCAAAAGGAGAGCCCATCAAAAAGGTTAAGACCAGATTTAAATCCCACTGGGGCATAAGAAACGGAGTGCGAGGAAACCTATTGGTAAGCCCCCTCAAAAACCTCAACACTAAAGGGGATTTGAACAAAGAAGGTTGATCAGGAAGGCATAAGAAGGCTGAGAGGGCAGAAAGATAGCCCTTAACAGTAGCAACAGCGTAGCCTTGCTGTGCCAAGGACAATGCAAACATCAATATGTCCGACAAATGGGCACTTAAGGGATTAATTTGCCTCTCTCCACACCAACCAACGAATCTAGCCCATCTGCTCGCATAGGCAGATTTGGTGGAGTGTCGCCGGGCCGATAAAATAACGTCCACCACATCCGGTGGGAGAGAAAAAGAACTCAGATTGCCCTGTTCAATCTCCAGGCATGAAGGTGCAGGCTCTGGAGGTGGGTGTGTAGAACCTGCCCCTGCGACTGCGAGAGGAGGTCTGCCCTGAAAGAGAGACGGAGCGGAGGGCACATTGAGAGTTGGAGAAGGTCCGTGTACACACCCTTCTTCACCAATCCGGAGCTATTAATATGACTTGGGCCTGGTCTTGGCAAATCTTCCTCAGAACTCGAGGAATCAAGGGTATGGGGGGGAAACGCGTAAAGCAACTGGCCGTTCCAGGACATCTGAAACGCGTCCCCCAACGCTTCCTGCACTGGATACTGGAGGCTGCAGAACAATGGGCAGTGTGCGTTCTCCCGAGTGGCAAACAGGTCTACCTGGGGAAACCCCCACATCCGGAAGATGGAAAGGACCAGATCTGGATGAAGACGGCAGAGAGTAGCCGACTGAGACTGTCTGCACACCTGTTTTGAACCCCGGCCAGATGGTTTGCTATTAAGCAAGTCCGATGGCCCTTTGCCCTGTACCAGAGCCGCAGAGCCTCTCTGCAGGGAAGAAAGACCCTACTCCTCCCTGCTTGTTGATGTACCACATCGCGGTCATGTTGTCCGTCAAGACTTGAACCGACTGACCGCGAATGGAAGGGAGGAAGGCCTTGAGAGCCAAACGTATCGCCCGCAATTCCAGCAGGTTGATATGAAACACCTGCTCCACTGGAGACCAACGACCTTTGAGCTCCCCACCCCAAAGTGGGGGCATCCGTTATCACTGTGGCCCCTGGAGGTGGCAAAGAGACGGCTTTCCTTGAGACAGGTTCCCGACCGCAGCCCACCATTGAAGATCCACTGCAGTGTCCCTGGAGATCCTTATCGACTCCTCGAGATACCCCTTGTGCTGAAACCACTGCCTGCGGAGACACCACTGAAGAGCCCTCAAGTGCCAGCGTGCATGAGTGACCAACAGAATGCAAGAAGCAACCAGACCGAGCAGACAAAGGACCTTGAGGACTGGAACAACCGCTCCTTCTTAAAACATTGGAATCAACACCTGAATGTCCTGAATTGGCTGTGGCGGAGGAAAGGCTCGATTCAATGTAGTGTCCAGTACTGCCCCTCTGAACAGGAGGCGTTGAGAGGGCTCCAGGTGAGACTTAGGCACGTTTATCGAAAAGCCCAGACTGAACAACAACTAGGATGTCATCTGCAGGTGATGCAGCACGAGCTCCCGAGACTTGGCTTTGATCAACCAATCCTCCAGATAAGGGAATACTGCTATTCCCTTCCTCCTGAGGTTCGCTGCAACCACCGCCATCACCTTCGTGAAGAATTGAGGCGCGGAAGTAAGACAAAAAGGAAGGACCGCAAACTGGTAGTGTTGCGACCCCACCACAAAACGGAGATCTTCCTGTGTGACTTGAGAATGGGAATATGGAAATAAGCATCATGCAAGTCGACAGACACAATCCAATCCTCCTTGTTCAACGCCATAAGTAGCTGTGCTAGAGTCAACATTTTGAATTTATCCTGTTTGAGGAACCAATTCAAATTCCTCAGGTCCAGGATAGGCCTCAAACGACCATCCTTTTTGGGGATCAGAAAATACCTTGAATAACATCCCTGACCCCTCTCCTGCTCGGGAACCAACTCTACTGCACCCTTTGACAATAGGGATAGAACCTCCTGTTCTAACAACAGGAGATGATCTTCTGAACAAAAGGAAGGACGGGGAGGGAAGGGAGGAGGAATCTCCTGAAAAGGAAGGGCATAGCCTTTCCTTACCACACTGATGACCCAGGAGTCGGATGTTATTGACTCCCACATGGGAAGAAAAAGAGACAACCTTCCCCCTACCGGAGATACATGGGACGCAATGTTTAGAGGACTAGGGTTGCTTTCCCTGTTGCATCCCCCCTGAGGAAGAGGTAGGGTGCTGCTGTTGGGTGGCCCCTCTAGTGCGGACTCTACCCCGCCCCCTAAAAGATCTGTAAGGGAGACTTGGGGGCTGCTGGCCTGCCTGCTGCGATCTCCCACAAAAGGACGCCCCTAGTTCAAATCCTCTAAGACGTCTATATGATCTAAAATGGGTTGAAACAGCCTGCAGGCCCAAGGATTTCGCCGTTGCCCTACACGCCTTAAAGCGCTCCAACGCACTGCCAAATAATTTATCGCCATCGAAGGGCAAGTCTAAGAGAGTGGCTTGGACACCTGACGAAAAACCAGACGTACGCAACCAAGCATGACGTCTGGTGGCGATGGAGGTTAACATGGCTCTAGCAACAGAGTCCATGGTGTCCAGTCCTGATTGTATGACCTGCGTCACCGCCGACTGGGTATCCGTGAGGAGTCCTTGCAAGTCTTGGGGTATATCAGGCGACGCTGCTTTAGCTGCATCCATTATAGCATGAATGTATTTACCCAGGATCCACGTGGCATTAGCTGATTTAAGTGCCATGCTGCATGACGAGAAAACCTTCTTTGCAGACTGCTCCATGCGTTTGGACTCCCTGTCGGATGGCACACCAGGGAAGGAGCCAGGAGCAGACTGTGACGAACAAGACACCTGCACCACCAGTCTCTCAGGAGAAGGATGTTTGGAAAGGAATTCAGGGTCCCCAGGCGCTGACGTATACCGTCTGGCCACCGACCTGTTCACTGCTGACGAAGAAACAGGCTTTTGTCAAACCTCAACTATGGGATACATAAGAGCTTCATTAAAAGGCAACAACGGATCCGCAATAGAAGTGGCAGGATGTAGCACCTCCGTAAGGATATTTGTCTTGACCTGGGCCATTGAAAGTGGGAGTTCTAAGAAATCAGCAGCCTTCCTGATGACCGAATGAAACGAGGCTCCCTCCTCAGTATATTCCCCTGGCGAGGCCAAATCCCACTCCGGGGAAGTATTCAGCCCTCTGGCAGTGTCCAACCCTTGAACGTTACCTAGGGGCTCCACAATCTCCCCTTCCTCAAGGAGCTGTCTCTGGTATTCTCTCTCCTCCAACAATCTGAGGGCCTTCCTTCGAGAACGCAATTTCGCCTCCAGCCCCGGCATTGACGAAGAGTTGGATGACGTCGGATAGTGGCGTCGAGAAGGCATCACCACACGATCTCCGGACCCCTCAGACGCCGGAGATGGATCCATCGGAGCCGTGGACACTCGATCTCCATCCATCAAAGGTCTTTCCACCGATGTCGACGGCTGCACCGCCGGTACTTGCGCCGGGCTAGTGTCTCCTGCCGGACAGAATGCCATGAACGCCATCGGTCTATAAGGAGCCGGAGTGCCTAAATTAAATGCCAAGGGACCAGTGGGGCCAGCCGGTGCACCACCTCTCGGAGCCATGCTCTGAAACATGGCATTAAGAAATGCTGCTGGATCCGTCCCCGGAGCAGGGAAAGCAGGATACTCCTGAGGAGCCGGACTCGGATCTTGTACATCCGGATGCGCCGGAGATGAGCGAGGACTCTGAGGCTCCACCACCTCAAAGACTGGCGGCGCCGGAGATGATTGCAGAGCTGAAGGCTGAGGAGTCACGTTGGGCTGACCTCCCAGGACTTATGGCGCCGAGCAGATGGAGACCTCGAACGCCTTCCTCTGGAACGATGCCGGGAATCGTGATGGCGCTGTTTCTTATGACTCTTCACCGACTTCCCCGACGAAGACCTATGGTGATTCCTCTTCTCCTTTTTAGCTTTTGCTGAAAATAGTTTGTCTTCACGCTCCTTCAGAGCTTTGGGGTTCATTTTCTGGCACGAACCACACTCCTGGACGTCGTGGTCCGAGCTCAGACACCATAGACAGTCATTATGCGGGTCAGTGACTGACATTCGACCTCCGCATTCTCTGCAAGGCTTGAGCCCTGACTTCATCGGTGCAGACATCTCGAAAAAACACAAATTATCCCTTTCAACAGCAAACGATACAAGAGCTGGAGAAATAACCATTATCGAAGGTACGGAAAAAAGGGAACTAACGTCAGCACGTCGGCGAGAGCCTCTTATTGCCACAATGACGTCAGACGGAGCCGCTTGGAGTCGGGCAATTGTGACGTCCTCGCCAACGTGCAGAGATGGAAAGAAGTTTCAGTTGAATGCTGTGCATGGGGAGAATTCATTAGGTGAGGAATCCACAGGTAGTTGTATCCATCAGAAATAAAGTACCTTTATTTTTAGTAACTCGGAGTATTGTGGTTTCTTATGATATAGTGCTAAGTGATATAAGTGGTATAGTAGGAGTTTTACATGTCTCCTAGTTCTGCCTAAGCTGCTCTGCTATAGCAACCTCTATCAGCCTAAGCTGCTAGAACACCTATAATCTACTAATAAGGGATAACTGGACTTGGCACAATGTGTAAGTACCACAAGGTACCCACTATAAGCCAGGCCAGCCTCCTACAGTTATATCATTGAATAATTATACTGACGTGGGAAGAGTCCCACGGGGACCCAGAATATTAATTACTCCCACATATTTGTACTTGCATCCTAAACCTTTGGAGGAATGGTCTGTCCTGATTGCATCTACTTGTAAGGGTATGTTGGAGCTTTTGCCAAAATATGCTGCTATGGAATTAAAGCAAACGAGTGAGGGGATTAAAAAGTTGAGGATCTTATTGGATAACAATCCGGCAAAAGAAGAAATTGCAACTTTCCTTAAGGAGATGGAGAGGAGTCTGTTAAAATATTAGGATGAGATCAAGACAAAAAAAGAAAAGAAAATTCTTAAGAGATAAAACGGATTATTCTACGGGCTGCATCCGGACATGTGGTACAAAGTATGATGTGGAGAGGAAGAAGTTCTGACAGAATGAATCTCTAAGACAACAAGAATTAATATCATCAAGATCACGCTCAGAAAATGTCTCAGACCTTGAGGTACAACTAGGTACAAGTAGTTCCTTAGAAAAGCCATTTACCACTCTGGAGGAATATTGTTTTTTTACAACTAAACCAATGGCCCCAAAGAAAGCCCCCAAGAGGAAGAGGAGGAAACAAGGATGGAGAAAGAACAGGAGAGGGGGGACATCTGAAAGGAAACGAAATGCTGCATGGGAGGAAGACAAAAAATGGGTGAGAATAAACTTACGGTTGTTAATATTTCTTCTCATATTTTAACTCCTGATGAACGCTCCTCATTAGAACTCAGATTATCTTTTTGTCCTGTAGCCAATTTTGACTATACCAAAACTCGTATTGATGTCTTCCAATTCATCAGGAAATTGAAATTGTTGAAAATATTTACTCCACAAAAGGATAAGCCTTGTTTGCATAAACACAATGTGGATATGGATGTGGGTTCTATGGACTTGTCCAAAGAACTATGTATTGAGGATATTGAAGATTTGGCTATTCTGACACAATTGGAAGTAGGGGAGAGACTGTGGGATACCGAAAGGGAGTTACTTACTGATTTGGGACTCGAGACCGGTAGGACGAGGTTTAGCATGTTTAAGCCAAAATCTAGATGCTATCCCACTACCCTACATGACAATATTGATGCTTTTAATAATGCGGTGGTATTTGACTTGATGAAGCTATGGAAGGAAAGTAAGAATACTTTTGCCAGTAACCTAACACTGGGCTAACGTAGAGCACTTAACCTGCTTAGGAATGCTACATCTTCCATAATTAAACCAGCAGATAAAGGTGGGAATGTGGCTTTATGGGATTTAAAGAAATACCAACAAGAAGCAAGGAGACAATTGGTGTTACCAAACTGGTATGAGAGGTCAACAGCGACAGCATACAAGTCCTCTGTGGAGTCTTATTATTATTTGCTCTCGGATTGATATGATCATGGCCTCCTTGTGGATTGCAATTTCTTACAGTAAAGAAACAAGTGGTACCCTGCTTTTGCATCCTGCCAGAAATACATAAAGAAAGTATTAATCCACCTGGAGGCCTATACTTTCAGCAAAAGGTAGCCTCCTTGATAATACTTCTATATATCTTGACTATTTTTTATGTTCTTATGTACTAAGGGCCTCATTACAACTTTGGAGGAGGTGTTAATCCGTCCCAAATGTGACGGATATACCACCAGCCGTATTACGAGTTCCATAGGATATAATGGACTTGTAATACGGCTGGTGGTATATCCGTCACTTTACCGTCACTTTTGGGACGGATTAACACCTCCTCCAAAGTTGTAATCAGGCCCTAAGTCTTTCCTCGTATTGTAGGGATAGTATGGATTTTATTACCAAGATAAAAGCTATCCCTTGGAAATCAAGCTATATTTTGGCCACCATAGCAGTTGTATCTTTATACACATGTATTAAACATGAACTAGGCATTAAGGCATGTGAATATTTTTTTCAAGGATAAACCATTAAGTCTATGTGATCACTATAAAATGCTCTTGAAAAGTTCAGATTTTGTTTGGAGAATAATTATTCCTATATGGGGACCAATGGTACAGCCAGGTTCATGGGGATGGCGATGGGGAGTTGTTTTGCTCCAAGTTATGGATATTGATTCATGGGATGCTGGGACAGCCAGCATATGATGTCTAAAGAGAATGAAAGAAGGATGAAACATGTCATTTTTTGGACAAAATATTGATGATCTATTTATCATTTGGGATGGCTCAGAGAGAATATTACAAGAGTTTCTGGGTTAGCCAGAAACAATTATTTTAATTTGAGTTTTACACATAAGAGTGACAGATCCGTTATGGAATTCTTGGATGTTCTACTGACAGTGGAAGGGGAGACCCTCCATACTACAGTAGTCTCTACAGAAAACGTACTGCAGGCAACAGAATTTTGCATGCAAAAAATCATCACCCACCAAAATTGAAGTGGAGTATTCCATATGGTAAATTGCTCAGAGCCAAAAGAAATTGCAGTATGGCTCAGATTTGTAAAAAAGAACAAATGACTATGGTAGGGGGATTCAGATATAGGGGGTATTGAGTGAAAGTTATTAAAGATGCCTGTGGAAATGTTTCTGAAGTGAAACAAGATAGTCTCCTCATCCCTAAAAACAGAAAAGAGAAGATAATATTGTGAGATGTATTACAACCTATAATTCAGGTCATGTAATGAAGATTATGAAACAGTACTGGCATTTGATAGGAGCAAACAGAGGGATAGGTCAGTTAGTAAGCCCCTGTTCTAGACTTACTTATAGGGAAACTAGTTCATTGCGGGATATGCTGGTACATAGTTATAAGACTAATAAAAAGATGGGTACATTTTTGGGAAGTCAGCAAGGTTTTTATAGGTGTACCAAGTATAAGGTCTTCACACAAAGTATTATTTGTAAGACATATGATTTACCTACGGGTAAAGAAGTGAAGATTAAAAAATTCATTAACTTCAACTCTGATTTTGCTGTCTATGTAATATCTTGTCCATGTGGACTCCGGTATGGGGGAAGCACTATTTTACCTGTAAAATGTTTTATTTTAGAACATTGGCATACCATCAAAAACAATGATGTGAACTATCCAGTGGCTCGACACTGTAGACAAGTACAGGACGGAAAGATTGATTGCATGTCTTTTTTCGGAATTGTCAGGGTGTTGCAGACTCCGAGAGGAGGAGACAGAGGGAATGTACTCTTAGCAAAATGGAATGCAAGTATATAGTCATATTCAACAGCAGATATACGTGGGAACTGAACCCGGATGAAGAACGTTTTGTACATGTGGGCTGAATTCAACAGGGCACCAGTTATAGTTAATTAAGATAACAAACCATAACAGGGGAATTTTTTATGGTTTTGTATGTTTTAAATGAGAGCCTAACTATAACGTCCCTGTAACCTTTGTTTTTTTAAATTAATTAGTATGTTTTTTTTTATTCTATTTACTTAACACATCGTCCCTGTAACTTTTGTTTTTTTAACGTAAAGTAATTTTTATTACTATACGTTAATCCAACCACCACCATGCACACTAGGCCCTGTGGCCAACTCCCCTAATCACCAAACCCCACACTGCGCACTGCCCAAAGCCATGAGCAGAGGGACTAGGCTGCAGGTCCGTATGGCCCCCTTTCCCTTGTCGATTTTGGCCCCGGTGATTCCATCCCCAGGGCCAGGGATCATTATATTTATTTTTGGGGGGGAGGGGGACCACGTAGTCCTCTTCCCCGGGCCAATCTTGGACCTAAGGACCCCATCCCCTGGGGCCCGGCCCTCTAAAAAACAAAATTGTGGGGGGGAGTGAGAGGGCACACGGCCCTCCTCCTCAGCTGATTTCAGCCCTGGGGACCCAATCTCTAGGGCCCGGCCTAAACATTTTATTTATTGGGTGGGGGGCTGCGCGCAAGGCCGATCTCAGCCCCAGGGCACCCAGAAAAAAATGGTTGGGTGCCACAGGGGGGGCCTGAAGGCCCCTCTTCCGGGAGCCAGCACTGCTGTCACAGAGAAGAAGCTTCTAAAGACACAGCTCCCTCTCTGTAAGAGCAACTGTTTCCCTGCTTGCATCTGTGCAGGCAGGAAAATGGAGGAAACCTACACTTCCAGCAAGCGAGAGCTGTTTGACAGCTCTCACTTCCTAGAGTATTTACTGTGACGTGGCTATAGCTGTGAAAGCTCCCGCCAAGTCAGAGCAAACAGATATGGCCCAGGGGTGGGAACCCCTGGACATAAGACTCTGCCCTGGGAGGTGGCGGTCACCAGGGCCATCTATGGTTCCCCGAGAAAGGGCTGCACAGCCCTCCTCCAACTTAAACAACCCCTGGGAGGTGGTGGTCCCCCTTTTCTTTTTTATCTTTTTTCCTGGGACTCAGCCTAGGATTAGTCCTTAGAACCACAACATTCTCTTTAAACTGCAAGAAAGGTTCCACTTTTTGTGGACGCTTGTATTTCACATACTCTTCAGGCTGATGTCAGAGCTAAGAGCAACGCCACCTTCAAAGTTAAGAATTTGATTGGTGACTTATGAATGGTTTTAAAAGGGCTTTTCATCAGGTGTGCCAATACTGTGTTAAGGTGCCAGGTTTGAGGAGGAGACTATTGGAGGAAATGCTCTGAATAGACCTTTAAATTGTTTAATGATTCTACAAGACTATAATGATGGAGATCGATATATGTGCCTGTAGCTAGAAATTGCAGCTAAGTGCACTTTAATAGAAGAGTGAACTAGGCCTGATATTGGGTGAATTTTTTACTTCTGGCACCATAATCTGTGTGTCTTTTCAGTGCGATCAGCTCTGACTCTCGCAAGAATATCTGCAGTCTTGAGAAATGTCTATATCTGTAAATTCATGATATTCAGGAGCCAGGCGGATAAGTGTAGGGAAGTCGGGTCCAGAAGCAGCACTTGATTGTGGCTCATCGATAACAAGTCCTTCCAAGGTTTTCCTCTGACAGTAGCAGTAGTTCCGAGAACCAGTGTTCTGTGGGCCAGCATGGAGAAATCAAAATCATGAAACACAGCTCTCTCTATTTCTCTGCAGAGTCTTGGTATGATAGGGATGGGGGAAAAGCATATGCAAAGATCCCTGACCATCTGATCAAAAACGCATTCCCCCACGGCCCTTCTTCAGGGAAACAGCATTTCCGATTCTCTCATGATGCAAAGAGATTCAGGATCAGTCTACCCCACTGTTGGGAGATCTTGCTAAGAATGGACTGTTTTAGCTTCACTTGTGGCAGCTGTTTTTATTCTGCTGAATGAAGTCGCTAAACTGTTGGTCATACCTAGCAGATGTTCCGCACATGATGTGATTTGATGCATCAGAGCCAATTTCCATACTATTGCTTCCTGTTTAGAAGAGATCTGGTGCCCACCTGTTTGTTCACGCAGTGCATACTGCTAATTTTTGTGCATGCATAATAGCACTGATGATCCTGTTTTCTCGGCAAGAAAGCTTGGAGGTCAACGAAAGTTGCTCTAAGCTCCAGAAAACTGCTATACATTTTCTTCTGACTCGTGGTCCGCTTTCTACTTATTTGGAGGTGCTGTAAATGCACCCACCCCCCCACTTTCCAGTGAAACGTTTGTGTTAATAACTTATTTGGGTATTTGGGATAAGAATGTAAGTCCTGCTGATAGATTGTTGGACTCTGACAACCAAAGTAGAGCCTTCATCATAGCTAGTGTGATGATGTCGTTGAATATGAATCTATTGCTTGTCCAACTCTTCTTGTAGAGGCCTCATTCTCAGATGGCCAAATGGCACTAGTAGGATGGGCGATGACATCATTCCTTGAAGTGACTTCAAAAGGTAAACTGAAGCAGGCTTTATTTTAGATAAGAAGTGTGCCAATATAATGATTCTTTACTGCCTGTCTTCTAATAAGAATGCCTTGTCTTGGGGTTGTAGTGAAGCCATTTTAGTGATGTTTGTGATCATGTTATTTTAGCAACTAGGCCTTCAGTCTGTGCCCTTTAGCCTAGTAACGGTTCATTTTATTTCATTTTATTCTTGATGTTTTATTTTCCTTGATCTTGCTGTCCTTTCGCTTAGGAAAGCACTTACTTTTCTTAGAACAACATTCTTCCACTCTGTGCTTTACTCAAGGCTGCATCAAAATAACGGTTGCCGGAACAAAGTGGTACAGCGTGTTGCTAACATTTCACAGAAACATACAGATTTTTACATGAGGACACTTTTCTCAGAACATTAGCTGTTTTTTTAATGAAAACATCTCTCTGTCCCCTGCGCATCACAGGAAGGCTCCAGCCAGATGACTGCTACCACATACTGTTTTACTTTGCTATAGCTACTTGCTCAGATTGCTGGTTCCCATGGCCTGTATAGGGAAGGTGTCTCAATAGACAGGCTTCTTCACTAATGTCATACCCAGGAATGGGGGATGATGTCTTTTCGGGGGTCCTGAAGGGTGGATTAGGGGTTATCCTGCTGTGCTCTCATAGAACATTAGTGGCGTAGGTAGGACTTACTCATCTTGCATAGTGGCAGTATGGTGGGACTTTTCTTGTCACCATTCTGCTTCTAGTTTTATCCTAATTATTGCAGTTCATTTGGTTTAATCTAGGAAGCAGATGATTCAGTAAATCTTATTGAACCATTCCCTGCTTCTATTTGTCTTCGCATGTGTGAGAGGAATGCAACTGAGAGGAAAGGATGAGATCTGATCCACCACGATTTCTCTGAGAAGTCACAATGTCATTGTAGGAGGCTGGCCTGGTTTGTAGTGGGTAGCAAGGGGTACTTACACTCTGCACCAGGTCCAGTTATCCCTTATTAGTGTAAAAGAGGTGTCTAGCAGCTTAGGCTGATAGAAAAGGTAGCTTAGCAGAGCAGCTTAGGCTGAACTAGGAGACGTGTGAAGCTCCTACTATACCACTGGTGTCATATGCACAATATCATAAGAAAACACAATACTCAGATAAACTAAAAATAAAGGTACTTTATTTTTATGACAATATGCCAAAGTATCTCAGTGAGTACCCTCAGTATGAGGATAGCAAATATACACAAAATATATGTACAAAATACCACAAATATGCAGTAATAGCAATAGAAAACAGTGCAAGCAATGTATAGTCACAATAGATTGCAATGGGAGCACATAGGTATAGGGGCAACACAAACCATACACTCTAGAAGTGGAATGCGAACCACGAATGGACCCCAAACTTATGTGAGCTTGTAGAGGGTCACTGGGACTGTAAGAAAACAGTGAGGGTTAGAAAAATAGCCCACCCCAAGACCCTGAAAAGTGGGTGCAAAGTGCACCTAAGTTCCCCAGAGATCACAGAAGTCGTGATAGGGGAATTCTGCAAGGAAGACCAACACCAGCAATGCAACAATAATGGATTTCCAGACGAGAGTACCTGTGGAACAAGGGGACCAAGTCCAAGAGTCACACTCAAGTCAGGAGTGGGCAGATGCCCAGGAAATGCCAGCTGTGGGTGCAAAGAAGCTGCCACCGGATGGTAGAAGCTGTGGATTCTGCAAGAACGAAGAGGGCTAGAAACTTCCCCTTTGGAGGATGGATGTCCCATGTCGTGAAGAAGCTTGCAGAGGTGTTTCCGTGCAGAAAGACCGCAAACAAGCCTTGCTAGCTGCAAGGGTCGCGGTTAGGGTTTTTGGATGCTGCTGTGGCCCAGGAGGGACCAGGATGTCGCCAATTGCGTGAGGAGACAGAGGGGGCGTCCAGCAAGACAAAGAGCCCACTCAGAAGCAAGCAGCACCCGCAGAAGTGCCGGAACAGGCACTACGAAGAACAGTGAACCGGAGCTCACCCGAAGTCACAAAAGAAGGTCCCACGACGCCGGAGGACAACTCAGGAGGTCGTGAACTGCAGGTTAGAGTGTCGGGGACCCAGGCTTGGCTGTGCACAAAGGAAATCCTGGAAGAGTGCACAGGAGCCGGAGCAGCTGCAAATCACGCGGTACCCAACAATGCAGTCTAGCGTGGGGAGGCAAGGACTTACCTCCACCAAACTTGGACTGAAGAGTCACTGGACTGTGGGAGTCACTTGGACAGAGTTGCTGAGTTCCAGGGACCACGCTCGTCGTGCTGAGAGGGGACCCAGGACCGGTGATGCAGTCTTTTGGTGCCTGCGGTTGCAGGGGGAAGATTCTGTCGACCCACGGGAGATTTCTTTGGAGCTTCTAGTGCAGAGAGGAGGCAGACTACCCCCACAGCATGCACCACCAGGAAAACAGTCGAGAAGGCCGCAGGATCAGCGATACAAGGTTGCAGTAGTCGTCTTTGCTACTTTGTTGCGGTTTTGCAGGCGTCCAGAGCAGTCAGCGGTCGATTCTTTGGCAGAAGGTGAAGAGAGAGATGCAGAGGAACTCTGATGAGCTCTTGCATTCGTTATCTTAAGAATTCCCCAAAGCAGAGACCCTAAATAGCCAGAAAAGGAGGTTTGGCTACTTAGGAAGGAGGATAGGCTAGCAACACAGGTAAGAGCCTATCAGAAGGAGTCTCTGACGTCACCTGCTGGCCCTGGCCACTCAGAGCAGTCCAGTGTGCCAGCAGCACCTCCGTTTCCAAGATGGCAGAGGTCTGGAGCACACTGGAGGAGCTCTGGGCACCTCCCAGGGGAGGTGCAGGTCAGGGGAGTGGTCACTCCCCTTTCCTTTGCCCAGTTTCGCGCCAGAGCAGGGCTGGGGGATCCCTGTAGACTGGCTTATGCAGAGATGGGCACCATCTGTGCCCATCAAAGCATTTCCAGAGGCTGGGGGAGGCTAATCCTCCCCAGCCCGGACACCTTTTTCCAAAGGGAGAGGGTGTAACACCCTCTCTCAGAGGAAGTCCTTAGTTCTGCCTTCCTGGGCCAAGCCTGGCTGGACCCCAGGAGGACAGAAACCTGTCTGAGGGGTTGGCAGCAGCAGCAGCTGCATTGAAACCCCGGGAAAGGTAGTTTGGCAGTACCCGGGTCTGTGCTAGAGACTCGGGGGATCATGGAATTGTCTCCCCAATGCCAGATTGGCATTGGGGTGACAATTCCATGATCTTAGACATGTTACATGGCCATGTTCGGAGTTACCATTGTGACGCTATACATATGTCGTGACATATGTATAGTGCACCCGTGTAATGGTGTCCCTGCACTCACAAAGTCCGGGGAATTTGCCCTGAACAATGTGGGGGCACCTTGGCTAGTGCCAGGGTGCCCACACACTAAGTTACTTAGCACCCAACCTTTACCAGGTAAAGGTTAGACATATGGGGGACTTATAAGTTACTTAAGTGCAGTGGTAAATGGCTGTGAAATAACTTGGACGTTAATTCACTCAGGCTGCAGTGGCAGGCCTGTGTAAGAATTGTCAGAGCTCCCTATGGGTGGCAAAAGAAATGCTGCAGTCCATAGGGATCTCCTGGAACCCCAATACCCTGGGTACCTCAGTACCATATACTAGGGAATTATAAGGGTGTTCCAGTATGCCAATGTAAATTGGTGAAATTGGTCACTAGCCTGTTAGTGACAATTTGGAAAGAAATGAGAGAGCATAACCCCTGAGGTTCTGGTTAGCAGAGCCTCAGTGAGACAGTTAGTCATCACACAGGTAACACATACAGGGCACACTTATGAGCACTGGGGCCCTGGCTGGCAGGGTCCCAGTGACACATACAACTAAAACAACATATATACAGTGAAAAATGGGGGTAACATGCCAGGCAAGATGGTACTTTCCTACAGTCATGTGCCCGGTTGCCACAAATCATCCCTGCTCTCGGGCATGGGTGAGGTGCTGCTAGCTAGCCGGACACGGATTAGGCCGAGAGTTGTCACATGGTGTGGGATCGTACTCAGCTCTCCACAATTCAGGTGATGCTGCCGCCCCATTCCAGCAGCCTCATTAGTACATTAGAGAGGCAAAGCAACATGCTGCATCTAGAATTGTTCCCAGGAAAACTAGGGGGATAGAGGTGTGACTTCTTATAGTTGACAGTTAAGCCCAAAGTTTGAAATAACTGTATGCAGGTCCTTGCAGCACTTGACGTTTGTTGGGCAGACAGAGCTTTTATGAGCCCATTGCTGAGGGACGGAAACACCTGGAAACCCCTTTAAAGTAAGTGGGCTGCCACTGGGGCTAGATACTTTATAACGTGTGAGGGGCTGATCTGAGACCAAAGTGAGGAATTTAAATGATAGTGAGTGCAGGCTCCCTGAAACTGCAAAATATGCGATGCTTGGGATGAATAGGGATATGAAAATAAGCATTCATGGGTCTAAGGTTGCCACGTAATCTCCATGTTTGAGGAGATGCAGGATGTCATGAAGGATTATCATATGAAAAGACTGTTTTTTCAGGAATTTGTAAAATCTTCTGCGATCCAAAATGGGCTGTCATTGCACGGTTTTCTTCTTTATTAGGATAAAGTGAGAGTAGAAATCCATTCCTTTTTAAGAATGTTGTACTTTCTCTATTCCACCTTTGCGAAGTATGGCTAATGTCTCTTTCAGAAGGAGATGTAGATGAGGTGAGGTAAGTGCGCTCCTTTTGGTCGAGTGGTTGTCGGAAACTGAATGAACTCTAAAGTATGGCCATATGCAATGAGATCCAAAATCCATCTCTCAGAGGTTATTTTCGGACACTGATGGAAAAATCTGGACAGTTTTGCTCCTACGGGTGGTGATCCATAAGGGGTGAAACCGGCACTGATGCGTTATCACTGTTTTCTGCCAGCATCTCCGGTCAGAGATGTTTACCTTTTCTTTGGTGGCTGTTTTCAGTCGGCTGCCACTAATAAATAAGCCTCCTGTTGGTATGGCAAGCCCAATATTTTGCTCTGCACTTCAGGTCTAAATGACGTGGCCTTCAGCCATCTTTGAAGCATAAGGACCTGCCAGCTCTATGAACCCTGTGGAGGACATATCAATACCGCAATCAATAATATCTGATGAGGTTCACTATCCCTCCTGCAAAATTTTCTTTCCCTCAACCTTTTTATCCTCTGGCAGAAGACCTACTTATGAAGAAATGTAAGACCACATCTGCCTGTCATACCTGCCTAATATTGCCAGATATTTGGCTACTCAAACTGTTGTTGCTGACATAGTTGATTTTCTTTTTTCCTATATTATCAAGGTGTCTGCATTCTTTGTCAGACATGGTCGATACTGGCGTAGAAGGATTCTTTGACCAGCGTTGCGCCACCTGCATTACCACACAATCTGGCCATGGGTGAACCAACTAGATATGATGACAAATCTTCAGGAGCCCTGTTTTCTTTTTTTTTTTTTAACAACTCTTCATAGGCCAGATTTGTCATGATCTTTATTCCTTCGTCCCATACATAATCCACTATTGGGATTGCTCTAACAACCATTTTTCTTGGGTTCCTTGAAGACATATAGGAAGCAATCTGATTGCCTGTTATTAATAATTGGAGAGGTTTAGCAGCTCTCTTCATAGGACTGGAAACCTCCAATATCCTCTGTGGGGAGTCCACAAGTTGCGCTGCAGGTGGAGAAGGTGCTGGAATGAGAATCATCCCATTTGTTGTGAAGAGACTGATTATCAGGGATCTCCTCCTCTGTCCACATCAGAGGAAGAGGGATCATCCAAAAGAGGCATAGCAATGCTAGACATCAGAGTCATTCTAGGAGTTGCAGGTGGTGAAATAGGGCAAGGGGAATAAGGTGTCAAGTTTGAGGTTGATGCATTGGAGATGCAGAATTCACAGGTTCAAGGAAGCACTAATAAAATTCCTGCTACAGGCCCTGAAGGTCATGAACTAGAGATGCAGGAATCTGAACCACGCCCTCTTGAGACAGAGGTCAAGGGAAGTGCGTTTGGGTCGTAAAAATTCTTGAGACGGTTTGTGTGTCATCGGGCAGGTGTAAATTGTAACTTTGGTGTTTTCTTTGTTGGTGGTCTTACTGTTTACAATGGTGCCCTTGTCAACGGTGGCGTCATTGTCGATGGTCTCCTTGACTAAGTGTTTGTCGTCATAATTGTCATTAACAGTGTCGGTAGGGCTGCCTTCCACTGGGTTGTCATTGTCAACAGTGTTTTCGAAGTGGCTGCTGTCGCAGTCGTCGTCGACAATGTTGTAGTTGCTGGAGAAGCTGTTATCGTTGATATCTTTGCAGCCAGCTTGGATTTTATGTGGAGGACTTTTCAGGATGTACAGTGAGTTTCAAAAAGGGAGTGGTAGGCTCTGACCGTAATGCCTCTGAAGAAGCTTTTTCCTTTCTTTCTTTCTTTGTGAAAAAGGTAATTTGAATACTCATAATAAGACTTAACAGCTTTTGTATTTGCCTCCAGTGACCCCTGGCGTGACCTCTGCCTCTTTCTTTATCTTTCCTATGAGGGAGTGAAATAATCACGGTCTTCCTCCTAAGAAATAGCAGACTATCATTTTGCAAGCATAATGAAAGCCTTATCTCTCTATCCTTGAGAGTTTTTGATGAAAAGGTGCAATGTGTTTTACAGTCCTTTACCTTGTGGGAAGGATGAAGATAGTAGATTTGTGGGAACGATGAAGATAGTAGATACACTCTTTCGGAGGATCTTCAGAATGAAGCCTCTTCTTTTCACAGGTTTCACAAGGTCTGAAAAGTCCTTTCCTAAATGGTTTTGACATTTTATTGCAAGGCTCTAGAAAATGGAATAGTAGAAATGAGCAAAACTAAGCAAAAATGTGAAGAACTGAGCAGAGCTTACGGAGACTCTTCATAAGATGTGCAGTAGAAAATCTGAGGGCAGATGCCTCTGTAAGGAGTTTTCTAGAGGGTGCTGTCACCTGGTTGGCTGGAGCTTAGTTCTTTATAAATGATGCGGTACGTTAATGTAAGTAATATCTTCTAGCTATTATAAGCTATATGTATGGGTCTAATCCTTTTAAAAGGTGGCACGGGACTTCCACCTTGACAGGGAATGATTTAAGCATGTGCATCTATGAAAGATACAATACTGGAGAATCAGAGGTTAGATAATCGCACATGTTTCAGGCAAGAATAGATAGTGCTGGTTACTCAAGTTAGATCACTACATAGTGGCCAGGGCACCCATAAGGACACACACTCCTGCACTGGACATGCTATTCCTTCCTGCCTTCTTGAATCACCTCTTCAGGACGCCTACCCCCCAGGCATCCGCAGCTAAGGGCATCAGAACTCGTTCTGTTTGGGACCTGTTAAAGGTGGACCCAGACAAGAGTGTCACTGGAATAACTGGAGCCAGGTAACAGCATGGGCCAGAACACCTGCCTCACAGTGATGTAGAAGAAAAAATATAATCAAGTGACTCACCCAGTACCTCCCAGTCTCCATCCTCACAATCACACCCAGACCTAGACTACAAAATCTCTCAAGTAGCATCCTCTCAACACATTCACTAAACCTCATACATATCCCGCTAACCAGCACTCACCTTCAAACTCAAACACAAGCACCACTTCATACTCATCTGTCCATGTTTTTCAGTAGCCCACGCTCCAGATACTGCAGACTGCATCCCCTATCACACCCTTGAAGCACACTTAATCACAGAAACATGGCTCATCCTCACATCCTAGAATTCCTGCTTCCCATAGGCTATAATGTTCAGTGTGTGGCCCATGCTCATAAGTAGAGAGAAGCCCTTGTCATCAATCATAAGCCCTCCGGCACTATATCAGACAAGCAAGCAACACTCCGCTCTTTGGAGATCCTCAAGCCACTTCCCACTCTCTACAAAAAAAGCCCTCCACCTTTGGTCTACAAGCCTCCTGGGCACAAAGACTTCATAGATTAATTTTCAGAACTCCTCACCACCTAATCCACCAAACACAACCACAGTGCCATCCTATGTGACTTCAACTTTCCAGAAAACTCGAGCATGAGTTACTGAACATCATCAATGCAATCAATGTAGTACAGCATATCACCCAATCAACACACTTTAAATGAATATTCCTGGATCTCCACTTCGTCACATCACCAACCATCCAATATAAGCTTCTCATACCGCCCTGAATTGGACAGACCACTTTGCTATCCCTATCACTTTAGTTTCTGACCATACACATCATACTATAATTGAACAAACTTCAGATCCCATAATGACTTCCAATTAGGCAACCTAAATTTCAAACTCACCTATTGCCATGTCAACTCCACATCCGACATCAAAGAACAAGTTACTTATTATTGTAACACCTTATCTTGTAGAGACTATCTAGCCTTAGATTTCTTACCTTAGAATTATCTCCAGGTGTCAAACTGGATCTAGAATTTGTTTGTGAGCGTACTGTGCACCGGTAAATGGCACTGTTCAGCTCTGGGTGGCGTCATTGAAGTTGGCCATGCTGGAGAAGACATGGGAGGTGCCTATAGAGGCGCCACCCCTGTACACTGACGGCAGTGTCTTTTCACAACTTTCCATGCCAAGAGCACTGAGTCAAAAAGTACACAGACCACAGGTTTTGAAAACTACGGCCCTGAAAGGGCAAGCCCTGTATCTAGAAATCTGTTCGCAGAGTGGGGAGAATGGGTGGCTCGGTATGGATTCTGAAGATAGGGCCTCTACCAGATAAGGCGCTACCAAAGGTAAATAACTTGTTCCTCTGATAGCAACTTCTAGCAACAGAATCCTTATCTTAGAATAGATACCCACCAATATCTCCCAGGAGGTGGCCTTGCAAAACAATTTTACACCAAAAAGTCCTGGAGGACCAAATGAGAAAAGTGACCATCCCTGTGAACCTAACAGTCCAGACAATAGTGCCTGCTGAACATGTGCAGAGAGGCTCACAATGCTGCCTGACAGATGTCAAGGACCGGAACTACACAGGCCAATGCAGGGGTCGTAGCATTGGCTCTGGTGGAATGAGCATGCAAGCCCACAGGGGGTTGCTTCAAGACCAGTGCATAGCAGTTTTAATACAGAGCACGATCCACCTGGAGTTGGTTCAGTTCTGCACCATCTTTCCTTTCTTCAGTTTGACATACCGCACAAAAAGCTGGTCATCCACCTGGAACTCTTTTGTACGGTCAAGGTAGAACGACAGTTCTCTTTTTGGGTGCAGACAGTGGAGTCCCTCCTTTTCTTTGAAGGCATGTGGCAGAGCAACAAAAGTAGGCAGGGTGATGGACTGGCCTACATAAAAGGGAGTGACGATTATCAGTACAAAAGAATCTTTAGTTCGCAGAATCAGCCAATCCGGGTAGAAGTTCAGGTAAGAAGGCTTGGATGATGAAGCCTGAAACTCATTGAGCGTCCTGGCATGTTATTGCTGCCAGTATGGCCATTTTGATGGTAAGGAGTCTGAGAGGAAAGTTGTTCAAGGGCTCAAAGGAAGCACACATCAGGAACGTCAGGCCTAGATTAAGGTACCACTGAGACACGATAAAAGGAGAATGAGGAAACATATGTTGCAAACCTTTCAAAAACCCAGGTACAATAAGGGATTTGAAAAGGGATGGCAGGTCAGGCAACTGCAGATAAAGCAGAAAGGTAGCCCTTTAGGATGCCCAGAGCAGAGCCCTGCTGGTCAAGGAAAAGATAACAAAAAAACGAGAAAGGGGGAGCAGAGAGAGAGAATCAACCTGTTTCTCTGCACACCAGGCCACAAACCTGCACCAACGGCAGGCGTATACAGTCTTGGTAGAGGGACGCCTGGCTGCCAAGATAACATCACAGACTTTGGGCATGAGGTTGAACACAGTCAACTGTTGCAGCTCAACCTCCATGCATAAAGGTGGAGCACTGATAGGTTCAGGTGGAGAACCCTCCCCTGCTGTAGCAAAAGAAGATCCTCCCAAAGGGGCGGCCTGATTGAGGACTGATGGGCATGCCTAACAGCTCCAGATATCAAACTCTCTGTACTCCATTCGGAGCCACAAGAATGAGTTGGTCACGGTCGTTCCTGATCTTCTTGAAAACTTTGGGAAGGAGTGGTATGGGCGGAAAGGCGTTCAAGCGAAAGCCATCTTTTAAACTCCAGCATGCATAACTGCTGACATTGAGTATTGGCGAACAGGATACCCGCGGCTCTCCCCACTGGAGACCTTGTATCACCTCCGGCTGGAAATGTCACTAGTGATCCACTAGGCATCTTCAGCTGATTTTGTCTGTCCTGGTGTTCAGGGAGCCCGGCAGGTGTTTTAATCACCAGGGATATGTCATGATGTATAAGCCATGTCCAGAGACCCAGGGTCGCTTGACAAAGGACCCACAACCCCACCTCCCCTGTTTGTTGCAGTACTGCAGTGGTGTTGTCCATGAACACCTGCACTAGCCTTTCCTTGATGGAGGGTAGAAAGGTTTTCAATGCCAGTCACATAGCTCAGAGCTCTAGCAGACTGATGTGGAGTCCGGATTCTGCAGAAGTCCAGAGGCCTCAGATCTCCACCTCTCCTAGATAGCTGTCCCATCGTAGGAGTGACGCATCTGTAACTACTGTCAGATCTGGTTGGGTTAGGGAGAAGGGTCTTCCACTGACCTAATCACAGTTTGTTAGCCACCTCTGCAGATCCTTTGCAGTTCCCTAAAAGATCTGGACCATGTTGGAGAGATTCCCCTGATGCTGCGCCTACTGGAAATGCAAAGCCCAAGTATACCAGTGGCATGTGTCACAAGCAGGATGCAGGACACCATGAGGGCCAGCAGCCTCAGAGTCAGTCTTACCGTAATCCAAGATAACGGCTGAAACATTGGTATCATAGACTGAATAACCTAGACCTGCAGTTCGGGAGGACAGGCCTGAAACTGCACTGTGTCCAGAACCGCTCCAATGAAATGGAGCAGCTGAGAGGGAGCCAGGTGTGACTTTAGCATATTTACAATAAACCGCAGCAAGTGCAGGAGGTCCACTGTAATCTGGAGGTAGGAGATGACAGTCTGGGGGAAGCCTGGCTTCAACAGCTACTCTTCGAGATAGGGGGACACTGGAACCTCAATCTCTGCAGATGAACTGCAACCACCGCCACCATCTTGATGAACACCCTAGAGGTGCTGGTAAGGCCAAAAGGGAGCACAGCGAACTGAAAGTGCTAGTGGCCCACCATGAACCGCAGGTAACGCTTGTGGGCAGGCTGAACAGGAATATGACAGTAAGTGTTCTGCCAGTCCAACACTATCACCCAGTGTCCCGGGTCCAAGAAAGGCAGTACTTGAGCAAGGTGAGCATTTTGAACTTCTTCTTGAAGAAGGAATTGAGAAGATGCAGGTCTAAGATAGGATTAAGGCCTCTGTCCTTCCTGGGCACCAGAAATAAGCAGGGATAGCAACCACGACCTACTTCTGGCGTCCGCACGCTTTCTAAGGCTCCCTTGGCCAAGACAGATGTCACTTACTGGCAAAGAAGGGATAGAGTGTCCTCCATCAGCCTGCCATACGTGCATGGCAATAGAGGGGGTAGACACAAAGGGAAGAGAGTATTCCCTCAGGACAATTTGGAGAACCCATTGGTCGGATGTGATAGACCACCAGTGGGGCAGATAAAGGCATATCCTGCCTCCAAGTGGGTGCCCATGATGGTAAGGGGGCAGACTATAAGGGTGTAGCTGCCTTCGAGGTATTGTGCCCATAGCCATGCAAAAGTATGGGAATCTAGTGCGCCATGGTGGCTGAGAAGGTAGAGATGCAGCTGGAAGCCATGCTATCTTCAAAGTGCTCCAGCGCTGAATATGCCTGGTCTCCAAAGAGACGGGAACCTTCAAAAGCCATGTCCATAAGCAATGCTTGGACATCCCCAGTAAAGTCAGTGGTCTTCAGCCAGACATGGCACCATAAGGCCACCATCGACAAAACCGCTCTGCCCAGCAAGTCTGTGGTATCCATGGTCTGCATCTCTCCTCAGCAACAGCCTTGGACAGTACGACCCGGGCCTTCTCTGGAACCGTTGGCAGCACCTGCAGAATCGCATCCCACAAAGCAGGGGAGTAGCAGGCCAAAAGGCATGCAGTGTTCACTGACTGCAGTGCCAGACTGGTGGAAGAAAACATCTTCTTCCTTAACGTATCCAAACTCTTGGATTCTTTATATGGTGATGTGGTAGGGAATGCACCAGGACTGCCAGGCTCACCGGAGTAGGGTGTTGTGTGAGAAAGTTGGGGTCTCCTGGGGCTCGGAGGTGGTGGCGGACAATCGTCCTGTTCGAAAGAGCCCTGATGGTGGGCTTCGACCAGGTCCCAAGCAGGATGTCTGTAAGGGCTTCTTTAAGAGGGAGGAACAAATCTGAGGGGGTCACTTCCGACTGAAGCACCCCTATCAATATGGTCATCTTGACTGACACACTGTCCAGGATCTCATCTGTACTTCTCACAATTATTGCAAATGACGCTCCCTCCTCCACAGCCACAGTAGGGGGGGAAAAGCATGCCAGTATTTGGAGCGGTGTCCAGTCCAGTGGCTTCTGCCAAATCCCCACGCTAGTTCGATGTTTGGGTTAAAAGGCTGGTATTCTTCAGGGTCCAGTGACCCCTCACAGCCCTCCCAGAGTCTCTAGTCCATAAAAATAGGACTCAGGCTCTGGTCTGGAAGACATGCCTCCAGTCCGTGGTGGAGTCGGCATTGGGCGACACCCTTCCAGCTCCATATTCGAATCAGGGATCAGAATGGGGCTGGCACTGCTGGTGGGCATGGGTATCATCAGCACTGGGGAAGGCAGAGATGATACGACCAGTGCCAGTCTGGATTCAGCCATTCATCCACGAAGCCCAACTAGTGCTGAAACCGCTGGCATGGATCCAGTAGGGGACCCTCCTGCACCCGCGGGTCCGCGAAGGTGCGCCAGCAGAAGCAGACCACTCAACTAAGATGTGCATGGTCTCACAAAACCCCTGAAGTTGAGCAGTGGTTGCTCTGACTCCTGGAAACTCATGGAGGCGCTGAGACAGCCCAGGCTCAACCATGAAGCCAGGCCTTGAATGCAGACACTCCCTATCTCATACGCCAACGGATGAGGTGAAGTTGAAGACTTCTTCGACCTCTTGTTCTTCTAGCAGGACTTACCAGAATGACCAGTGGTCTGAGTGTGACAAAGACCTTGGACTCCATGATTGCTCCCTTCCTCGCGATCAAGATTGTTGCATCATTGCACATTGAGCCACCAGGTGATTGAGGGATTGCTCCCCCAAGGCCTTTGAGTTCATGACGCTGACATTTTAGCAGGCCTTCGTATCGTGGTCGTGCTCAAGGCACGAAAGGCATGCCAGGTGTGGGTCCATCACTAACATCAAGCAGAGACAGGTGCCACAGGGCTTGATACTAGCCTTCTGGGAAGACATTCCAGGAGAAGTTTCTCACAAAAAAAAAAAATCTTTGATGAAAGATGAAAAAAGGTTAGCTGTCTCCGGATCTGCGCTGACTGGCACAGAAAGAAAATAACTGATGTCAGTGAGAGATATGAACAGGGATGGCTTGGTTGGGAGGCAGAAGAATGCTTAAAAGGAAGAAACGTACCCCTTTATAGTGCCTACTAAACAGTGCTGCTGGTTCAGTGAGAGTGTGTACTGAAGAGCCTCCAAGAGAAGAGACTTTAAAGGGTCCACGGCACGTCCTGAGCTTCAAGCAACAAACCTATTTCACCATCCAGAATAGATCATCTTGGTGAAGGAGCAACAGGCGTAAAAGGATATCAACCATCTCCAGTGGAAACTGCAAGAAGATCATTTGCTGCCACTTAATCCCTAAGCATGAATACTGAGGCTCTGGAGAAAGTGGAGCAGTACCTACTTATTCAACTCAGAGTCCACCCTGAGAAGTAGACCGAGTTGGGTGGACAAACGGAAAGGTCCAGGAGAGCTGCATACCACACCCTTCTTATAAGGTCTAGGGTGACAAAGATGGCTTGGGACCCGGTTCTGGGGAATCTTCCTCAGAAACTGAGTAATCAAAGAGCAGGAGGAACCGTGTAGTGTAGTGGACTAAAAAGTTCCATATCAATCAAAATGTGTCCCCCAGGCTCCTTACAGCGGATGCTGGGAAACATAGAACTGTCAACCCTGGGCATTACTGTGAGCATCAAAGATGGCCATCTGAGGCTGTCCCACAGGGCAAACGTACTGCACCACCTCTGGGTGTAGACTGTAGATGTAATAGTCAGCAAGAAGATGTAGGCTCAGGCTATCAGCTCTGATGTGCAGAGATCTGGCCAGATGGTAAAGGTAAGAACCCACTCCTTCCTGCTTGTTGGTGTATCATGTCATGGTAGAGCTGTCCAGTAAAATCGGAGCAGACCCCTGCAAAGCAGAGGAGGGGTTTGAGTGCCAGATGAACTGCCCTCAGTTTGAGCAGGTCAATCTGCAGAACCTACTCTGTGGTGAGCAAACACGTTGGATCTCCAGTTCGTCCAAATGAGCACCCCTCCCCAACGGTAGAGGCATCAACCAATCAGTTTTTACAAAGCGCAACTACTTACCCATGAGGGTCTCAAGGCGCTGGTGGTGGGTCTAGGCCTCATTCGAAGAGCCATGTTTTGAGGTTCTTCCTGAAAATCGTGAGTGATGGGCATTGTCTGAGGTGTGTGGGCTGGTTGTTCCAGCTCTTTGCTGCAAGATATGCAAGATCTTCCTCCGATGGTGGTTTTCCGGATGCGTCGGATGGTAACTAGCGCCGGCTGGGCTGAGCTGAGGAGTCTGGTGGGGTTATAGAAAGAGATGCAATGGTTCAGGTTGGCCAGTCCAATGTTGTGAAGGGGCCTGTAGGTGTGGGTGAGTAGCTTGGTGTTGATTTGCTTCTCTACTGAGAGCCAATGGAGGGTCCTCAGGTTTTGGGAGACGTATTTCTGGTGGCGGAGGTTCAGGACGAGTCCGGCAGTGGCGTTTTGGATAAGTTGTAGTTTCCTGGTGTTCTTTGTTGTGGTGCAGACGTAGAGTGCGTTGGCGTAGTCGAGCTCGCGTGACTAGGGCGTGGGTGATTATTTTGCGGCAGTTGCCAGTATCCATTTGAAGATTTTTCTGAGTTAGCAGAGGGTGTGCCAGCAGGAAGAGGTGAATGTGTTTACCTGTTGCGTCATTGATAGGGAAGAGTCGAGGATGATTCCTAGGTTCCAGGTGTGGTCAGTCAGAGTAGGTGGTGCGTTGAGCGATGTCAGCCACCAGGAGTCACTCCAGGCTAAGGTGGAGTTTCCAAAGATTATGAGCTCAGCCTTGTCTGAGCTGAGCTTGAGGCAGCTCTCCCTCATCAGGCAGCGACAGCTTTCATCCCGGTGTAAAAGTCCTCTTAGCTTTGTATGGGTTTACAGTGAGGGATATGATGAGTTGTGTGTCACCGGCGTCTCACATGATGTTCATTTTGTGTTCTCCGAAGATGGCTGCAAGCAAGGCCATGTATATGGTGAAGAGCGTTGGGCTCGGGGAGGATCCCTCACGGACTCCGCAGCTGACTTCTATTGGTTTGGATATGAAAGGGTGGGAGCCTGGCTCTCTGTTCTTCCGGTGAGGAAGGAGTGGATTAATTGCAATGCTTTTTTGCGGATTCCTGCGTTGTGGAGTCTGGTGCATAATGTGCTGTGGGAGACAGTGGCGAAGGCTCATGAGAGGTCGAGGAGTAGGAGTGCTGCGGTGTATCAGCAGTCAAAGAGTGTGCGGATATCGTCGGTGGCTGCAAGAAGGGCTGTCTCCGTGCTGTGGTTGCTGTGGAATCCAGACTGAAAAGTGTCCAAAGAGTTGTTGCCCTCGAGGAATTGTCACAGATGTGAGTTTATGGTTTTTTTACGAGATTTTGGCTGGGTAGGGTAGCAAGATGGGTCGGAAATTCTTGAGCTTTGATGGGTTGGCTGTGGGTTTCTTCAGGAGGGGGTGACTTCAGCATGTTTCAAATCTTCGGGGAAGGTGGCTATTTTGATGGAGCAGCTCAGTGTCTTGTGGGGTTCGGGGGCGATGAATGCACGGACTGTTGTAGATGTGGCGAGGATAGGGGTCTGTTGGAGCTTGGAGTTCCGGAGTGAACGCTGTTCATGATGATTTCGGTCTCTTCTGTGGTGAGAGTGAACTGGCTGTGGACGGTTTGGGTGGGTCATGGGGGGCTGGGTCACTCGTAGGTTCCAACGCTGGGCAGGCTCAGTGGGAGAAAGATGTCATAAATCTCCTTAATCTGGTGGTGGAAGAAAGTGGCCAGTTTGTCGCAGAAGTCTTGTGACCGGGGGATGTTAGTGGCCTTAGTCTCTTGTGTTGTGCTGGGATGTGTTGATGCGTTCACTGAGTGCTGGTTTTTATTTTGCGTTCTTCATGCGTTGGTGATGTGTAGCAATGGCAGCACTGAAGGAGGCATGGTCTTTGCTGGTTTTGCTGCTTCTCCTTTTCTTCTCTAGGTGCCTACAGGTGCGTTTGGACTCTTGGAGTTCGGTGGAGAACCAACTGGCTTTTTTGGGACAAGCTTGACCGAAGTTGACAGGGGGTTTAGGAGCTGGCGCATTTGGTGCATCCATCAGCACTGTGGCCAAGTCTTGTGGAAGACTGAAGGACATATCTTTGGGTACATGCTCCTCTACTGACTACCAAGTCAGGTCCACCTCAGTGTCCTGGGACATCAACATGGTGTCCGCCAGTACTCCCTGGTGCTGGATCCACTAACTGCAGAGGCACCACCACAGAGCCCTCATGTTTCAATGCACTGCACTCTCATCATACCACATCTAAAGGAGCTCACTGGCTCCCCATTCACAAACTAGCACAATTCAAACTCCTCACCTACACTTTCAAGGCACTAGGTAACACTGGCCCAGCATACCTCAACAATCGGATCTGCTTCACAGACCTTCCAGATGGCTCAGTCGTCCAGACTCCTACCTGCATAATTCTATTTATACAGAAAAACAGATCTGGCGGTCAAGCTTTCTCATACATGGCTTTTAAAGCATGGAACGGCCTACTGCTACAAACAAGGGCCTCCTCTTCACTTCTTGGATTCCACAAGAAGCTGAACACCTATTTTTTCAATTAGTCCCACTATGCCCCAGTGTTCATAGACTCACACCTGCTCAGTGCCAGGATACCCTCCCGGGTGATGGTTCACTCTACAAATCTACATGACATAACATTTGTGACCAGGAGGATGCAGGCAGACAGTACTCCTAGTAGGAGAACAATCAGGATTGGAATCTAAGCTTCCTCCAGAAACATAATAATCATAACCCGAATGTCTAGGATTCTCTGCAGAGCGAAGGCTCAAAGTAATCTCATGTGTGGTAGTGTCCTATTGTAGGAAGCTGGCCTGGTGTGTGTTGGGTACCTAAGGTACTTACACCAGGTCCAGCTATCCCCTCTTAGTGAAGTGTAGGCAGTGTCTAGAAGTCAGGCTCTCTAGCGGTAGCTATAGATGAGCAGCCAAGGCTTATCTAGGAGACATGCAAATCTCATGCAATACCACTATAGTCACACAGCACTTACACACACAAAAGAAAACACTTGGTTGTACAAAAATAAAAAGGTACATTATTTTTGCCACAAATCACCACAAAATACTAGAAGGGTAACCCACCATTAGAAGGTAAGTAATACACTAAGTATATACACTAGCAACCAGAAATAGGCATAGAAAAGATTAGAAAACAGTGCAAATAGAAATAACCATTAGTGTCCCTAGAAGGAGCACAAACCATATACTAAAAAAATGGAATGTGAATAAGGTACTCCCACCTAGGTAAATAAAATGTGAATGAGCTCGGAGTTCTAGAAAACCACAGTGGTAAGTAACAAAGTAACCCCCAGCGACCAAAAACAAAACACTGGATTTTCCCCAAACCACCCAAAAGGAGGGAAAGAAGAAAAAGAAGACACCAAGACAAGACTGCAAGAAACCCAGTGGTGGATTCCTGAAGAAAGAAGACCTGTGGAGAGGTGGTACCATGTCCAAGAGTCACAGTGGAGTTCAGGAGGAGTAGGAGCTACTACCGACCCAGCTGTAGATGCAGGAGTTGGTCGACTGTGATGAAGAACAGGTCAGCACTGCAGCCCTAGAGCCAGGGAAGAATTCCTGATAGATGCAGATGATGTCCCACACTGGAAGGAAGATTGCAGACAGGTGTTGGTGCAGGAATTCCACCAACAAGCCTTGGGAAAGAGAAACTCGCGGTTAGGGGAAAAGTGGTGCTGTCAGAGTCCAGCAAGGCCCAGGAGGACTCAACCCAGGAGGGGGAGTCACAGGGGACCTTCAGCATCACAGAGAATCCACAGGAGCAGCGGCAGCACCCACAGGAGTCCCATAGGACGGTGACACAGGAGTTGCAGATGAAGCACATGCAGCACTACGAAAGAGGATCCCATGCCGCAGGAGAATCACGGAGAAGGCTGAGCTTTGCAGGATGGAGTTCTGGGGGCTGGAGCTCCATGTCACCTGAAGATCTCTTGGAAGAGATGCACACAAGCCTTGGCAACTGCAAGAGACACAGGGCACCGTGGTACTGTCCTGCGTGGGAAGGCAAGGGCTTACCTTCACCAAAGTTCGACGGCTGGCAGAGAGGGCCAACAAGACTACTCCCGACCACCACCTGTGATTCAGGATACACACAGCTCAAGATGAGGGGAGATCCACGCAGCCAGTCATTGCTTGTTGTAGGTGCCTGCGGTTCCAGAGGAGTGACTTTCACTCCAAGGGAGATTCCTTCTTCCTGTGCTGGCTGAAGAGTTGCAATCTTCTGAGGATGCACAGCCGGGGAAATGTTGCAAAGCTGGCAGGAGACGGGAAACCAAAGCTACAGAAGAGTCTTCTTCATTGTAGCAGCATTGTCGGCTCATGGAGGGTCCAGTCGCGGTTCAGTGGCCAGAAGTCAAAGTGGAGGTTGCAGAGGAGCCCTGCTGAAATCTTGCAAACCGAATCTGAAGACCCACCCAAGAGAGAGACCTTAAATAGCCCTGAAAGAGGGATTGGTCACCTAACCAGGTAAGCACGTATCAGGAGTGGGCTCTGACATCACCTGCCTGGCCTGGCCTATCAGATGCTCTCAGAGCTCCCTGCCAACCTTGGAAACAAGATGGCAGAACCATGGGACCCCCCTGGAGGAGCTCTGGGCACAACCCCTGCGGTGGTGATGGATAGGGGAGTAGTCACTCCCCTTTCTGTAGTCCAGTTTCGCGCCAGAGCAGGGACTGGGGGTCCCTGAAAGGTGTGGACTGGTTTATGCATGGAGGGCACCAACTGTTCGCTTCAAAGCAAACCAGTGGCTTGCAGAGGCTACCTCTCCCAAGCCAGTCACACCTATTTCCGAATGGAGAGGGTGTTACCTCCCTCTCCCAAAGGAAATCCTTTGTTCTGTCTTCTTGGGAGTGATCAGATCAAGCAGCAGGAGAGCAGAAACCTGTCTGAGAGGTGGCAGCAGCTGGGCTGCCCGGAAAACCCTGTAAGACTGGTGGTAGCAATGAGGGGGTCCTCTAAGGAGCCCCCAGCTTGCATGGAATCATACTTCCAATACTTGCAACAGTATTGGGGTATGATTCTAACATGTTTGATACCAAACATGCCCAAGTTTGGAGCTACCATTATGTAGCTGGACATAGGTAGTGACCTATGGCTAGTACACATGTAAAATGGCATCCCTGCACTCAGAAAGTCCAGGAAAATGGATCGGGAGTTTGTGGGGCACCTCTGCTAATGCAGGGGTGCCCTCACACACAGGTACCTGCACCCTGGGCTGAGAGGGCCTACCACATGGGGTGATTTATAGTGACCTGGTGTAGTGACTTGTAAGGAAAATGGGTACATGCACCCGTTTCATGCAGGCTGCAATGGCAGGCTTGCAGAACCCTTTGCATGGGCTCCCCTTGGGTGGCAGAATAACTGCTGCAGCCCATAGGGATCCCCTGGAACCATAATGCCCAGGGTTCCTAGGTACCATATATTAGAGACTAACATGGGGGGACAAGTATGCCAATTGGTGGAAGAAAAAGGTACAATTTAGAGAAGAGAGCAAAACTACTGGGGTCCTGGTTAGCAGGATCCCAGTAGATACTGTCAAACATACTGACAATAGGCAGAAAATGGGAGTAACCATGCCAAGAAAGAGGGTACTTTCCTACACTTATGAACTGGAGCTGTAAAGAGGGCTCTAGGTAAGAGTTGGGTAGGTTGATGAAAAAGCCCAGGTCAAACAGCCATGGATGCGGTTGCCTACAAGTGTTGTAACACCATGTGTGCCAAACCAGCTTTGAGCAGTCAGTCAGTCATTCAGGTATGGGAACAAAGAGGTGGCTGAACTTCTGAGATGGAGTGCAACCACTGCCATTACCTTTGTGAAAAATGGAGTTGTGAAATTTTCGTCTGAACAAAAAGACCGCAAAGTGGTAGTGAGTGGAGTCTACGTAACTCCTGATGTGCGACTGCGGGATATGTATCTGAAATTATGCGGCCTTTCGAATGAAGGATGCCACACCATGCTGCCTTTTGCTTCCAGCACCAGAAGAACCCCAGCTATGAAACAATCTTGCACTTTTTCTTGACCAGGGCAAAATTCAAGAACCTAAGGTCTACGACTGGACAAAGACCACCGTCATTTTTAGGTACCAGGAATTAGAGAGAAGCACTCATGTGCAATTTGCTGCTGCAGCCCTAATACTACCACTCCTTTCTGTAGAACAGCTGCTACTTCCTGCTACAGCTTCCAAAGAGCAATTGGGGAGAGGGGGCGGGGGCTGCTAATGTAACGGTAGGGCATAAATCTTTAAATCTTTTCTACAATCAAAGATTCACTGTCCTAATGTCAGCCTTCCAGGCCTCCAGAAAGGAGGACACCAGCCCTTACTTCAGCAAAGTGGTCTTCAAAATGGTGAGAAAGGTTTGAGACCACCATCTCTGCTAAATATCCCATAGAGCCAGTTTTTTATTTTTGTTTACAGTCTGGACAAGATATTAGGAAAACCCTCCGACTTTGCTAAGTTCACAAGAAGGTCTGAACAACCAAGCTTTCTGGAGAAGGGTGGACGGACAAGAATGGGTCCCCCTCCGGCCAGCCTGCAACACCTACCAATGAATCTATTAGTGCAGTAGCAGCTGTGGGGTTTTCCATGCAGCCATAACTGGGTTCATACATGTCTTGTTAAGGGCAGAAATTGCTCACAGGTGGCAGAAGCCGCTTGTATAACCTCTGTTCTGTCTCTACAGAAGTTAGAGGAAGCTCAAGGGTAATCAGCAGCCTTCCTCAAAACAGCATGAAATGACCCTGCATCTTTTCTCCTTAATAATTCATTTAGTTTCTCTCCTGGCTAGCTGACATAGCCATGGCTTAGGTAAGGGCTGTTAGGAGGTGAAGGGGCTAGAGTCCCCATGGGAGCTGACGTTGGCGGTGCTCGGGATGGAATTACCATCAGAAGTAGGTCAAGTGCCGAAGGCATTAGCACCAGGAAGCTTCCCAACCACTATAGAAGCATTCCATGTGGAACCAAGGGGACAGATGACACAGAGAGATGATCAGCTGGTAGGAAACTGAAAGAAGTCCCAAAAAGTCTCATTGGGGGGCTTGAGACACATCCTCTAAAAAGCTAAATGTTACTGAAGGAAATTTTGGAGGTGATTTCTTGGCCCACTGCCTAAGGCCTCCTTGGCTGCAATTTAGCGGGAACTTGGATTATTGGGTTAATCCTGGTGAGGTTCAAAACTTTCTTGTGGAGCCGATCTGTGTTCCAGAGAAGCATTTTAACAGTGTCTGGTGCATCTTTTGGTGAGACAAATGGAGCATTAATAGCAGCATTGGCTGAGCACCCCAGAGATAAGAATAGAACAATTAAATGAAAAATTAAAAGACAGAAAAACAAGGTGTAATATTCCGAACCCAGCATTATGACAGGAAAGTGAAAAGCATGCAAATCTACAGCAAACAGTTACTACGATCCAAATGGAGGCATGACAATACAACAGCAAGTTAATCATCAGTAACAAATGTATCTAAGCAGAATAAATACCTGCAATGTTTCAGCAAGATCTTCATTTCCATTGTCTAATGAGATGTCAAATGCAGTCTTGCAAAATTTACTTTGTGCATGAACATCAGCTCCATATTTGATTAAGAGTTCAACCACATCACTGTGATTATGTTCTGTAGCCCAGTGAAGAGCAGTCATCTTCAGCATGTCTTTAGCATTGATATCTGCACCATGCTGAACAAAGACATGAAATACAGTGAAAAAATAGTCCATTATAATTGTTTGTTACAACAATCTATGTACATCACATCTTTTGGCCCAACATAACACATTTTTGGAGCTCATCAAAGTTCAGAATTACTGTGTGCCACATTGCTGATTTGCCTTATTCACATCAAAGTACTCATACATTTATGGCTGCCAGGCACACTCCATGGTAAATGTTGTAGGAAGCTGGTGTTGTGTGTGGTGAGCACCTATGGTGTTATCACCTTATACCAGGTATCCCCTATTAGTGAGGTGTGGACAGTGTCTAGGAAGCCAGGGCTCTCTAGAGGTAGCTGTGGATGAGCAGCTAAGAACCACACAGCTACAAAAATAAAGGTACTTCATTATGGTAACACAAATAATAAAATACTGTACAGGCAATACTCCACTAGGAGGTGAGTAAACACACTAATATATAAACATTAGAAGTCAATGGTTAGCAGAGAAAGCAATAGCTAACAGAAAAATAATAGAAAATACTGAAGGCCCTAAGGAGAGACCAAACCATATACTAAGTAAGTGGAAGGTGAAAGGCAGTCCCCCACTCAAGGACGGGGAATCTGTAGAGGGGAGCTGGAGGAACTAGGGACCCCAAAAGGTAAATACCAGGGTGCCCCCCAGGGACCAGGAGAGAGGGGATAAGTTCCTGTTTTTTCCCCCAAATGCACAGGAAAACTTTGGAAAAGGACTGTGCAAGACCCAGACAAGACTAGAAGAAACCAAAAGGTGGATCCTGACAGAGGAGGACCTACAAAAGAAGGGGACCAGGTCTAGTTCGAGTTGGAGTGTCCAGCAGTGGCAGGAGCCACTACTTACCCTTCTGTGGTTGCAGGACCAGGGTGACGGTGGATGAAGAGTCAGTAGTGCAGCACAGGAGCAGAAGAGGAGTTCCAGGAGTAATGCAAGTGATGTCCCACGTTGGCGGTCATTATGTAGTCAGTCAGTGATACTGGAAAAAGACCAATAAACCTTGCGAAATGCAAGAGTCGATGATGAAGGTTTTGCAAGGCTGAAGAGGACCACCAAGGCCCAGGGGACACAACCCAAGGAGTGGAGTCCAAGGTGAACTTCAGCAGCTGGGAGAGTCACAAGAAGAGAAGCCAGCCCTCACAGGCAGCCCACAGGAGTGGCAGTGAGGTCCACTCAGCACACCAGTAGAGCAGTCCCACGTCGGTGGAGCAGCAGGCAGAAAACTGTGCATTGTAGGAAGAGTGCTGGAGGCTGGGGCTACATGGAGCCTGATGTTCCCTTTGAGAAGGAAGAAACAAGCCTTGGTAGCTACAAGAGTCGCGGTGCACAGGGTACTGTCTTGCAAGGAGAGGCAAGAGCTTTCCGTATCCCAAGTAGGACAGCTGGTAGAGAGGACCAAGGGGATCACTCCAGCCCACCAGCTGTGATGCAGGATCCAGGCAATTCCGAAGGAGAGAGGATCCACACAGCCATTTGTCGTTGCAGTTGGTGCCTGCGGATGCGGGGGAGTGACTCCTTCACTCCAAGGGAGATTCCTACTTGCTTTTTGTGCAGGCTGAAGATTCATCACCCTCAGAGGCTGCACAGCTAGGGAAATGTTACAGTTGCTGGAAGGAGCCGGAGAAACAATGTTGCAGAGCAGAGTTGTCGCCGGAGTTGCAGATTGTTAGTTCCTGGAGGGTCCAGTTGCAGTCCCGGTGGCCAGAAGGTGAAGTAAACTATGCAGAAGAGTCCTGCTAGAATCTTGCATGTCGATTCTGAAGACACACCCAGAAGGGATACCCTAAATAGCCCAGGAAGGGGGATTGGTCACCCAGCAGGGTGGCCATCTACCAGGTGGGGGCTGTGACATCACCTGCCTGACCTGATCACTCAGTTGTCCCAGGGGCCTCTGCCCACCTTGGATTCAAGATGGCAGAATGAAGTGGCCACCTTGCGGAGCTCTGGGTGACCTGGTGCAGTGACCTGTAGTGAAAGAGTGCATGCACCATTTCACGCAGGCTGCAATGGCAGGCTTGCAGACACATTTTGCACTGGCTCGGGTGGGTGGCACAATACATGCTGCATCCCATGGGGAACCCCTAGTGCCCCTTGCCCCGGGTACCATATACTAGGAACTTATATGAGGGCACCGGTATGCCAATTGTGGGGTGTGAAAAGACCCAAGCGACCAAATTTAGAGGGAGAGAGCACAATCACTGGGGTCCTGGTTAGCAGGATCCCAGTGAACACAATCAAAACACACTGACAGCAGGCAAAAAGTGGGGGTAACCATGCCAAAAAGAGGGTACTTTCCTACATACGTATAATCCCTTTAACAAATTCTTATTTTAATTGTGTTATTTCATTATTTATTGAGCGTTTTATCTTTTTCATCACCTAATTTTCTTAGGGTTTACTTTAGTTTATCAAAACAATTTTCCTATCTTTATTATTCACTGTGCATTGTGAAACTGAATCTAACCTGAATACTAAAATATGTAAAGCATCACCGGGTCTTTGTCAAAACGGATAACCTCAATTTCAGTTATATATTTAAGAAAAAAATTATTATTGCACTCCACACCTTTCATCGTACTTCTGACCCTTTACTCTATTCACCCTCTCAAACGTTAAAATTTTTCTTTATTTATATTAACTACATTGAGAATAAGCTGAAAGACATCAGTTGTGGTAGTCCCAGATTGGGCCCTGATATAGTACCTCTTTTACTGCATACATCAGACTTAAACTTTCTGAATTATGTTCAGCCCCCGCCCCCCATTATCAATCAGAAGGAGCACTGCTCTATTACTAAATACAAGTATTATCTTTGAGTCTACTGCAGAAATGTAGATCAGATTACTAACCACTGAGCTGCACTTTTCTAACATCAATACATATTTTAAATTTTTGCTCCTTGGATATGAATGTCGACAGTTGTCTGATTACCTTACTCGATTCAGTTCCCAACCACAAGGGACAATGCCCTGTCTGAACAACATATATTGTGTACAGATAATCAAAGGACAGTGGGTTCACAATCCTCATTCAGGCCAAAAACCTTTATTTGAGGAATTTAAGTTGTGACAAAGTGTCTTCAAGAAAGAGAAAAGTAGATGTAAGAAGAAGGTGGAGATAACACAGAAGTAACACAAGAACAAGATATTTTAAATCCATAGCAGAGGTTAAATGTAATGGCTTCAACTATAATCTGCACCAGAATAGATTTTAAATAACAGAAGTTAAACAGTCATATAAAAGGTAACAAGGATGGATATAATTAGGTTTAGAATGGGTCTAAATTCTTCTTTTGGGCCTCTTCTGCACACAAATATCAGTAATAAATTACCAGTCCTCTATGGTGATAAGGAACCTCCTCCACAGCATACTTCTGCATAAGTGTTGAATTCTTTTTGCAGTAGGTATTTCTGATAGCCAGTGTTCTGGGTGGTGGACCTGAAGGAGGCAGGGACCTGAATTGAAGAGCATATCCATTCTGAACAATATCAACACCAATTGTCTGTTGTTACTAAGCTTCACTCTTCTAGATGTTTGACAGTACTTCCCCCTACCAGAGTGACAAACGGAGAAGGGGAAGTAACAGCTTATTGTTCAGCCAAGGTTTTCTTGTTGCCATGGCTGCTGCTGGTGTTGTTGGGGAGACCTATGAGGGGTTTGAACTCTCTGAGAGAAATATCTTCTATCATAGGGTCTGTACCTCCTACTGTATTCTTTTCGCTTCTCCCAATCAACAGCCTTCAAGGTGTCCCTCTCGGTTTTCATTCTGAACATCTCCTCATCTGCATGAGACCCAAAAAGAGTGTCCTGAAAAAGGTAAATTTAAAATTTGATGCTGTGTTGGGGTTTGAGTCTGCTGAATTTGAGCCAAGTTGATCTATGTGCACAGAACCCAAGACAACAGCTATGAGCAGCAAGATCAGATGTATCAGCTGCCGCACTTGCCTGGGTCGCCACCAAGCTACCTTCCCTGTCCTGTTTGGAAGTTACTCCATAATTATTTTTAACAAATCCCAAAGACACCTGTCACACCTTCCCAACAAAGAGGAAGCACTGCCATTCTTCACTGTAGATGCTGATTTTCCACACACCTCTTTGCCAAGAGCATCTATTTATCTGCAATCTTGGTCTGGTGGCACAGAGACGAAGGCGCAACATTGTGGAACCTTCTTGCTGCAGCTACAATGACCAAATCTGGAGGAGGGTATGATCCGAGGAACAGTGAGTCCTGGTCAGGTGGCTTATATTTCTAGGAAGTTGAGATGGGGCAGATTTCAATGATGCAGGTATAAGGAATAGTTGCATAGCAGATTCTAATAGGCCAGGAACCAGGGGAAGTAATGGTTGTGTAGTTGTTTCTGATGTAACGTCTGAAAAATCACAGAAGATAGTGTAGTAGTGGCAGGAGCAACATTGTTGCTCCTTTTATTAACACCCCATTAAAGGTAAGAAGCTAATATACTGGATACACTTGCCAGAGGTGCATCTGTCAGAGTGGGTGAGTAACCTCTATCTGATGAGAAGTAGTGGTAGTCCAAGATAGAGATCTTCTTTGTTAGAAATTGGATTTCTGGTTAGCACAGGTATGCACCCTGTTGAAGCAGGAACCACAACGCTAGTCAGGGTGAGTCAGATATACATTAAAAGTTAACCTGAGCTCACCTTTTGGTAGCTGGGCACAGAGCAGTCAGGCTTAACATAAGAGGCAATGTGTAAAGTATTTGTACAACACTTCAAACAGAACCGCAGGGAAAACAACACAAAAAGACTACAGATCAGGTTAGAAAAATAGATTATATTGTTATGAGCAAAACAAGAACAAAGCTACAAAAATCCAATAAATATAAGTAAAGATCTGAATTTTGAAAGAATAAATATGTAAGTAGCTCTTAGAAGCAAGAAGCACTTATTGGGATATCTGGTCAGGCTGGACCGGGACAAAGTCAAGCGTTTAGGCCGCCCGCGACGGAGAGCAGGTCTACTCCAGGAGTCACGCAGGGTTGGTTGGGCAACAGCACCTTAATCCTTGTTGCAGCATGAGGTGCAATGATGCCCATGCAATTGGGGTGGTGCATTTAATTTCTCAATGCAACTGCAGTGATATGTTGGCTCTAAGTGTGATGCGCTGGTTCCGACTACAACACTCCGGGTTAGTCCACGCTGCAGGGCCGATGCATCGTATTTCTCCACACAGTGGCTGCGATGCACTGGTTCCGGGGGTGATGTAGAGTTTCCGAGGGTGATATGCCAGCCTGATCCCTGCAGCAGCGGTGATGCGTCAATCCCAATCTCACAGCAGACGATGCATCTGATTGCCACAACAGCGTAGATATGCAGATTCTGAAAGATGCAGTATTTTATACTCACTTCCTAGGGCTTTGGACTGGATTGGCATCCCTTGGCAGAGCAAAGCTTGCAGCAAGCAAAGTGTAGGTGCTCTTTGGAGATGGAAGGGAAATTACTGATGTCACTGAGACTTCAGAACAGGAGGCAAGCCAGCAAGCCCTTGGAATCACTTTGGTTCTGGGATGTAAAGATGCAGGTCCACCCCTTCTCACTCCCAGGCAAGAGGGCAGCAGGTCAGCTCAGCAAAGCAAGAGTCCAGCTGAGTAGCAGCTCAGCAGGGTGGCAGTACTTAATAGTAGCATAGCAGTCCTCCATCCTGGCAAAGCATCCACAGGTCCAAAAGTGTACTATCTTGGTGGTGTGGGTCGAGTTTTTATACCCAGTTGTACCTCTCAAGTGGTGGAAGACTTCAAAGAAGGGTCTTTGAAGTACAATTTAAAACCTGACTTCACCATAAGTTGTGATTTTAAGATATGAGTTCAGAGACACCAAAAATGTGACAAACGTATCCCTTCCAGATTTGGAATTACATTTATCAAATGTAATAAGGTAACACCAATGTTATCTTATTGGAGAGAAAGGCCTTGCAGTAATGAAAACGAATTTGTAAGTACGTTTTTATTTTTACTACCAAGGCATGTAAAACTTAAACGTACATGCCCTGCCTTTTACAAACATTGCATCCTGCCCTGAGGGTCAAATAGGGTCTACCTTAGGGGGGACTTGTATGCATAAAAAGGAAGAGTTTAGGCCTGGCACATGGTTTATCTTGCCAGGCCAAAGTGGCAGGATAAACTGCACAGACAGGCTCTGCAATGGCAGGCCAGAAAAAATGGTTAAGGGGGTACTTAAGTTGTGGCACAATCAGTGCTTCAGGTCCACTAGTAGCATTTAATTTACAGGCCCTGGGTATGCGTGGGGCCCTTTATTAGGGACCTACAAGTAAATTAAATATGCCAACTGGACATCAGCTAATGTTACCATGTTTTAGGGGAGATAGCACAAGCACTGGTTAGTAGTGGTAAAGTGCACAGAGTCCCAAAGCCATCAAAACACGGTCAGAAAATGGAGGGAGGCATGCAAAAAGTTAGGTGGGGGGGAGGCCACCCTGACATTGATAGGTCTAACATTAGTTTTCTGTGCCTAGATCTGGATCTTATGCTTGATATTTTAGATTGTCTGGATTTGGATCTGGTTCTAGATGTCACTTTAGAGTCTGGAGCAGTGACGTAGTAGACTCCTAGATCTTTGTGGAGACTTACGTGGCAAAGCTGTAATATGTGGGCTACATATGGGCATTGCTGGGGTTGTAGGGAGAAGAGAAAGCGTGCCTTGAGAAACATGGGTAGAAGCAGACCCTCTAGGAGATGATGTACTTGAGATGTGGATTACTGGTGTGACCTTTGATGGTGAATAAGTTAGAGAACACTCAGAGTCCAAAGTATTAAGAACATGTCTATGTTGTAAACTTTGAAGCCAGCAGGTAGAAATACTTAAAGTTGACTGGGATTTGGCCCTTGATGTAGAGCGAGGCCTAGATTCAATTGTGGGTGCTGATTTTGTTGGCAAAGACTGCGACGTGTGCGTGGATGTAAAATATTTTTCCTTCAATGTTGACGGTGGCATAGTCGTTAGTCTCAAAGTCGATGCCTGCTTCGACATTGATAGGTGGGGGACTGTCAACAGTGATTTTGACACCAACATATGCTTTGGACATGAAAACCCAGAATGCTTTGACATTGGGTGGTGGTCCGATGGAGTTTTCAACAGTGTACCAGCCTACTGCAAGCACACCAGTAATTGTTCTGTCCTTGACTTCATGTTTCTCGACATTGACCAGGAATGTCTCCTATTATGATGATTGTGATGTTTCTTTCTGGATCTCCCTCTGCAAGAGTCCTTGGAGCAAGAGGAGGGCACTCTGGAAGAAGTCTGATCTTACCCCAAGGCCCCTTGATGAACCGGCTGTAGTGACTTGCCTTCTTTCTTGGAGACCATGTAGTCTGATTTTTTTCTCTGTCCTTTAAAGTATGCTTGGAAACCTTCTGGAAGTGACCACAAGAGAATCAGGAAGGCAAACAAGACAGACAGAGAGAGGATCTGTCTGATCCTTTTTCGTGCCACAGGAAGGATACTTCACAAAAACGTGAAGGCAATCTTGACAAGAAAATAAACTATTTTCTATTCAGAAAAAAATCTAACTGCTCTCTAGGTGCTGAAAAATGTCAAATCACTTCCAAAAGAAAAGTTTGAGAGAGATTTTCCAGTGTTTGTGGCCAAAAAGGCATAGCTCAGTGCCCAAGGATCCTGTTACCAGGAGCCAGAAACACGAACTTCCCTAAATGTCACCTGTGACGCATGAGGTGATATAGGGGTACTGTGAGGGTCAAAGGCACAATGCCAGCTCTTTTTACTATCCTATGAATGGATGTTTATTGGCTAAGAATGTCTCATACTCCTTTTACTTCAAAGAAAAAAAAAAGGTTTGTGAAAGATTTCCCATGGTCATTTTTCATTAATGACACATTTCTATGAAATTGGTTTCTTTTTTAAATGAAAATTCAATGTAATCTGGCTGTTTTTAGCCCTTCTTTAGGCTGCAGACATACATGTAAGGTACTACGCACAAAGTTTAAAATTCATATATGAACAATTTTAAGAGTGCTCCTTGATCTACGCACATGTGCAGGACTACTCAGTGCCTATGACTTTTGATAAGGATCATCTGGAAGATAACAGAGACCTAAGGGGGTGAAAACAGGCTGCAAAGACTGATAAAATGTTAACAAGGAGTTTTGTTTTTATTTAATTTGTACAAATTAACTTAATGTTATGATTACTGACAAAGACAGCCTCGAAATTAGTTAAGTTTTATTTATGATATACAATCAATACTTTAGCTGAATAATTGTTTGTGGGAGATACACTGAAGCCGTTCATAATAAAATAAGATCATGACATTACGAAGAAGACCGTCACTAAATACTGGATTTATTGTTTTAAAATAGTAGGAATATTATTGTCCAGTAGAGTGTATTCCAGGTGGCTTTAAGTTTGTAAGAGTGAAGCCTTACTATAATGCATTATACACCTTAAGGCACCAACTCAAAAAAAAAAATGCCAGTAACAGTACTATTGTTTTGGACGGAGTGCTGTAATTTGGAGTTATCTCTAGAAATGCAAAGCAATGCCACTTTTACCTTTCTCCAATAGTGATTTCAAAATTAAATTATTTTATATAATTTGTAAGACAACACTGTAATTTGACCAAGATCTGGCTGCCAATCGGTGCTGCTCCTAGACAAAGATTTAAGCTTCTTATTGAGTCAGGATGCCACCATTCCTCTTGCTTAGCTAGTCCCTAGTTACCTCTGAGCGAACAGTTTTCAGCACCAACTTAATTGCTTATTTTTCAGATGTATTATCTTCTACCCTTTTTGGCCTCAAACACTGACTTCGTCTATTTTGTGCTAGTTTATAGTAATTTCTTTTAGTGATCGTGTCCATTGTATTAATTTTGGGATGGTCACATTGTGAGACAGTGATTAATCAGCAATTTACACAAATTCATTCAACGTTAACTGGACTTGTAATCAGATTTCTCTTCCGGTGTTACACTTTGCCATATTAAGGTGTTCTTTTCCTGCACAAATTTCCATTTGAATGGCTTGAATTTAATAGGGAGTGGAGGTGGTTTACTTCCATGTGAGATGGTCCCAGAGCAAATTTCCTCACTGATAGGAAATAATGTGGTATCCTCTAGACAAGGTACCTTGAGTTTTACAGAGTTTACAGGTGGACGATTTGGCATGGTGTTGTCAGACAATGGTGAAAAGTATGAAGAAGGGACTTTAAGATGGCTGCCGAGCTTCACCTTGATAACCTGTGAAAATGACATTTAGGGATGTTTGTGAGTGACTTCTGTGATGCATTCTTTAACTGACCATGCTTATCAAGGTATCAAAAAAGGGAGCAGTGTCTCTGAGGAAAACCGCTGCTCATTCCTGAGCCGCTGGTTCCCATTAATCTTCCTTCCCGCTCTATTCCTTTTTCGACTCAGTCCTGGTTGTGGTCTTCATTTAAGGCATTATTGGAAGGAGACTCTTGAGTTTTCTACCACATCTTGTCTACACTTGTGGTCCTGTATCATCAATCCCTCAAGTAAGGACAATTCCTCTAGTTATCAACGAGCTCTTGTCTACGCTTAAAGTTTGTGTAGGCGCTCCATTTCTAGCTAAGTATTGGACTGTCTTTGCTTCTGTGATGTGAGAACTCCATCTTTTCAAAGGATGATAAGTCGAATTTGTGAACTTAGTGCTAGCCTAGTTCTTAATGCCAATGCATATTTCTATAAATGCAATATCCATCATAAAATCTACACATCAGAACTGATAAAACTATTACTGTCCATTAACTATACACCCATACCTATTAAAAGAAGGGCTAATGTCTCTTGGCTTCCGGGTAGGAGTGTGTTTTATGAGGTATTATCACCAATTACTAGTGTAGAAGATAAGAATTATAGTTTTTTCTTTAGGCATTTCTGAATGATATATGTATGTATTTAAATGTATGTATGAAGGTACTCTTCAGAAGATGATGATGGATATGGATAAGACCAGAACAGAACTGCAGTAGAAGAAAGAATATAGGAGAACACCCTATTCAGGACCAGCCGCAGTCTCTTCTCTATACCATTCCCCTTGTCCTTGTTTATCTACTTGAAAATTGTTCTAGTGTGGTTTATACGAGTAAAGGAGCCCTTGGGAGTTACCATTGATATGCTCCTGGGGCAAAGCTTGGAACCTGACACTCGCTGCAAACCATCAAGGTGTTCAGGGCCACCTTCACTCTAACACCAGCAAGGTGTTCAGGGCTGCCTTCATGGGTCAAGCGCCTGTAATCACATCTGGAATTTTCTTTGTATTGATGAAATTCATGATTTTCTGTAGGATCGACGCACTCTTACTTATATTGCAAACCAAAATATTTTTGAGAGACCTTGTTCCACAAAAAGCAAACGTGCACAAGATGACTATTCCCCAAACTAGAGAAGCAGTGTCTATGTGGGTAAACTACTGTGAAAGGCCAGGGACACAACATCTACAACTTTAAGCTAAATATGGGGGCACAGACTACAGCAGCTGAAGAAGAAAGAGCATGCAGGGAAAGGATCAAATGATGTAAAAGGCCTAAAGACAGTGGATTTCCATTGAATCAGATTTCAATTTACACAGTTTGGGAAAAAAAGGGAACTGGTTAGAGGTAATGCAATGCTCTATATGATGCATGCATATAGCTTCTGGTCCAGTCACTGGTAGCATGGTACAACAGTACAACATTGAGACTGGTAGAGAGCCAGGATTACCGGATTATTGTAAACGGTGCAATGGCATTAGCAAACAGGACAATGATTTCCATTTTAATAAGGCAGGAACAGAATTCCAGAGACTTGGAAACACCGCAGAGAAACAATATACACATATGGTTGTGTGGCATTTTTCAAGATTAAGGTATGGAAAAGTACAGAAACCTCAATGGGGTATTAATCAAATACAGATGTACAGAATCATACAAAGATGAGTGTGAGGCACGCTGTCTTATGGACTAAAAGGTCTCAATAACTCACATGAAGCTAGTGGATACCCCTGTCCCTGAAAACAGCTTTTCAGTTTATGATCATTCAAATTCTAATTCCAGAAGAAGAATTCTCCCCAGAAGAACAATAAGGTGAATTCTAAATAATTACATTTTTGCTTTTTTTAAATACAATATTGAGAGATGTAAACATAAGTTGCTTTACTGCGATTTCTGAAGATTTTGAGATTTTCCTTGCTAATATTCACAACGTTTAAAAAAAAAAAAAAAAAGTTTCACAGTGAAGTCTAAAACCTCCCCTACCCTGGTACACTTAAGCAGAAAAGTTGACACACTGGAAGAACAAGTTACTTACCTTCCGTAACGCCTTTTCTGGTGGATACACTAGCTACCTGTGGATTCCTCACCTAATGAATTCTCCCAATGCGCCAGCATTCAACGGCAATTTTCTTCCCAGCTCTGCACGTCGACGAGGACGTCACAAATGCCCGACTCCCATGCAACGCCATCTGACATCATTGAGGCAATAAGACGTCCTCGCAGTCGTGCTGGCGTCAGTTTTCACAATTTTTTACGTGCCTTTGAGGCGAACAGGGGAAAACCGACAACATATATTTGACATGAATACATCAACCAAATATTTAAGATCATCATTTAATCAAAAGCAACCGCAAAATATCAATTAAAAATAACCATACACAAACATTATATATATATATATATATATATATACACACACACACACATATATACCCATATAAATTTACAATTGCATCGATATATATATATATATATATATATATATATATATATATCTACAATATACAGATGCACACCCAAGGAAATCTTGGTATGACCATACAGGGAACGGGGAGGCGGGTGGGACCGTGAGGAATCCACAGGTAGCTAGTGAATCCACAGAAAAGGCATTACCGAAGGTAAGTAACTTGTTCTTCTGATGGATACAGCTACCCGTGGATTCCTCACCTAATGAATAGAGTCCCAAAGCAGTACCGCACTCGGTGGTGGGAGCCTGAATGGTCAAACCAAGAAATCCTGCAGCACGGACCGTGCAAAATGGCCATCCCTCCTAACCTCTGAATCCAAGCAATAATGCTTTGCAAAAGTGTGGAGGGACACCCAAGTTGTGGCCTTACAGATGTCAACCACAGGAACAACTCTAGCCAAGGCCAAAGAGGCCGACTTAGCCCTGGTGGAATGGGCTCTAATTCCAACAGGAGGAACCTTCTTTACCAAAGAATAACAGATTTTAATGCAAAGAATGACCCACCTGCATAGTGTTCTCTTGTGGACAGCCCTGCCTTTCCTCTTTCCCACGTAACCGACGAAGAGCTGATCCTCCAGTTGAAACTCTTTCGTCCTGTTGATGTAAAAGCTCAACGCTCTTTTAGGATCCAGTCGGTGCAGCCTCTCTTCCTCCTTTGATGGATGAGGAGGAGGATGGAAGGACGAGAGTGTTATAGACTGCCCTACATGAAAGGGTGTAACAACCTTCGGCAAGAAAGCCGCCTTGGTCCTCAACACCACCTTGTCCACATAAAAGGAAGTGAATGGGGGCTTAACACTAAGTGCCTGAAGTTCACTCACCCGCCTAGCAGATGTAATGACAACCAGAAAAACAGTTTCCAATACCAACAACCTTAAGGGGCATGAATGCATCGGTTCAAACGGCGAACCCATCAGAAATGTTAGCACTAAATTTAAATCCCACTGAGGCATAATAAAGGGAGTGGGAGGAAACCTATTAGTTAGGCCCCTTAGGAACCTTAAAACTATAGGGGACTTAAATAAAGAGGATTGGTTAGGAAGACACAGAAAGGCTGACAGTGCCCACAGGTAGCCTTTAACAGTCGCAACTGCACAACCCCCCTGTGCCAAGGATAACGCAAATAATAAAATGGCAGACAAGTGGGCACGTAAGGGATCAATTTGCTTCTCTCCACACCAAATCACAAATTCAGCCCACCTGCTAGCATAGATAGATTTGGTGGAGTGTCGCCTGGCCGATAAAATAACATCCACCACTTCTGGTGGGAGAGAAAAGGAACTCAGATTGCCCCGTTCAATCTCCAGGCATGAAGGTGCAGGCTCTAGAGGTGGGGGTGTAGAACCTGCCCCTGCGACAGCGAGTGGAGGTCTGCCCTGTGAGGGAGACAGAGCGGAGGGCACAGCGAGAGTTGGAGAATATCTGTATACCACACCCTTCTTGGCCAATCCGGAGCTATCAAGATAACTTGGGCCCTGTCTCGGCCAATCTTCCTCAGAACCCGAGGGATCAAGGGTATGGGGAAAACGCATAAAGCAACTGGCCGAACCAGGACATCTGAAACGCGCCCCCCAACGCTCCTTGCACGGATACTGGAGGCTGCAGAACGATGGGCAGTGCGCGTTCTCCCGAGTGGCAAACAGGTACACCTGAGGAAACCCCCACATCCAGAAGATGTAAAGGATCAGGTCTGGATGGAGATGCCATTCGTGATCGGCCGAGAAGTGCCGACAGATTGTCTGCACATACGTTCAGAACCCCGGCCAGATGGTTTGTTACCAAACAAATCTGATGGTCCTGAGCCCAGGACCAGAGCCGCAGAGAGAGTCCCTACTCCTCCTTGCTTGTTTATATACCACATTGCGGTAGTGTTGTCCGTCAGGACCTAGCCCGACTGACAGCGAAGGGAGGGGAAGAAGGCCTTGAGACGTATCGCCTGCAATTCCAACAGACTGATGTAAAACATCTGTTTCACTGGAGACCAATGACCTTTGATCTCCAGGTCCCCCAGATGAGCTCCCCACCCTAAAGTGGAAGCATCTGTTATCAACGTGGCCACTGGAGGAGGCAGCGAAAACGGCCGTCCTTGGGAAAGGTTGCTGCCCGCTGCCCACCATCGTAGATCCGCTGCAGTGTCTCTGGAGATCTTTAACAACTCCTCGAGATCCCCTTTGTGTTGAAACCACTGCCTGCGGAGGCACAACTGGAGAGCCCTCATGTGCCAGCGTGCATGAGTGACCAACAGAATGCATGAAGTGAACAGACCGAGCAGACAAAGGACCTTGAGGACCGGAACTACCGCTCCACTCTGAAACATTGGAATCAACACCTGAATGTCCTGAATCCGCTGAGGAGGAGGAAAGGCCTGATTCAATGTGGTGTCCAGTATTGCCTCTATGAACAGGAGGCGTTGAGAGGACTCCAGGTGAGATTTGGGCATGTTCACCGAAAACCCCAGATCGAACAACATCTGGGTTGTCATCCGCAGATGATGCAGCACGAGCTCCGGAGAACTGGCTTTGATCAACCAATCATCCAGGTAAGGGAACACCGCTATTCCCTTCCTCCTGAGACTTGCTGCAACCACCGCCATCACCTTCGTGAATACTCGAGGTGCGAAAGTAAGGCCAAAGGGAAGGACCGCAAACTAAACCGAAGATACTTCCTGTGAGACTTGAGAAGGGGGTTATGAAACTAAGCATCCTGCAAGTCGACAGACACCATCCAATCTCCTTTGTTCAACGCCAAAAGCACCTGCGCTAGTGTCAGTATCTTTAATTTCTCCTGTTTGAGGAACCAATTCAAAACCTTCGGGTCCAGCATAGGTCTCAACTGACCATCCTTCTTGGGGATCAGGAAATATCTTGAATAACAACCCTGACCCCCTCTCCTGCTCTGGAACCAACTCCCCCCAACTCCACTGCACCTTTTGATAAAAGGACTAGAACCTCCTACTGCAACAACAGGAGATGGTCTTCCGCACAGAAGGATGGACGGGGAGGGATGGAAGGGGGAAACTCCCGAAAGGGAAGGGCATGCCCTTTCCTCACACTGTTGATGACCCAGGAGTCTGAAGAGACCGACTCCCACATACGGAGAAAACAAATTAGCCTTCCCCCTACAGGAGAAGAATGGGATGGAATGGATAGAGGACTAAGGCTGCTTCCCCTGTTGCACCCCTCTGGAAGAAGAGGCAGGGTGCTGCTGGGTGGCCCCTCTCGTCCTAACCCTAACCCCCCCCAATAGGTCCTATAGGGGATAGTAGTAGGTTGCTGGCCTGCTGGCTGGAGTCTACCCGAAAGGAAGAACCACGCCCAAACCCCCTGAACCTCCTAAAGGACCTAAACGCGGTGGTGGAAGAAGCCTGCAAGCCCAGCGACTTAGCGGTAGCCCTGCTTTCCTTGAATCGTTCCAAGGCAGAGTCAGCCTTCGTGCCAAACAGCTTGTCCCCATCAAAGGGCAAGTCTAACAGAGTCGATTGTACATCAGCTGAAAAACCAGATTACCTCAACCAGGCATGCCTCCTGGTCGCTATTGAGGTACCCACTGCCCTGGCTACCGAGTCGGAAGTATCCAGTCCTGTCTGGATGATCTGAGTCGCCGCTGCCTGCACATCCGCCAGAAGACCCATCACGTCCTGAGCCAAATCAGACCTAGATGTACGTGCCCAAGACACAGGTTGCGTTGCCCGACTTCAAGGCCATACTGCAAGACGAAAAGGCTTTCTTCGCGGACTGTTTCATCTTTTTGCACTCTGTCCGACGGGGCCACAGGGAAGGATCCAGGCGCTGTACGTGAAGAACACGAGGCCTGCACCACCAGACTCTCCGGAGTCGGATGCTTGGATAGGAAACCTGGATCCCCAGGAGCCCCCCTGTATCTTCTGGCCACAGCTCCATTCACCGCAGATGAAGACACCGGCTTCTTCCAAACTTCCATGATGGGATCTGTAAGGGCCTCATTAAAGGAGAGGAGCGGCTCCGCCGCAACTGCTGCAGGATGCAAAACCTCTGTGAGGATATTAGTCTTTACCTCAGCAGCAGGCAGCGGGAGATCTAAAAAGTCTGCAGCCTTCCTAACCACTGAGTGAAACGAGGTAGCCTCCTCAGTGTACTCCCCAGGAGATGCCAAATCCCACTCTGGGGAAGTGTCCAAGCGCTGGAAATCTCCCAGGGGCTCCTCGATCTCTCCTTCCAGGAGTTACCTTCTCTATTCCTCTTCCTCCAACAGTTTTAGGGCCTTTCTCCTCGAACGCAACCTGGCCTCTATCCTCGGCGTCGACAAGGAATTAGCCGACGTCTACGACCTCGGTTGACACTGATCTTCAGGTTCGCCCGACACCGGATCCGTCGCCGCCGTAGACAGGGCCCTCTTTACCGGCGCCGACTGAAGCCGTGGGGAAGCAGACGGCGCCACAGGAGTCGCAGGTGCCACCGGCGTCGCAGGGCTTCTCAGCGATGACATTGGCGCCAGACCTGCACCTCCAATCGGACAAAAAGGCATGAGAGGCGTCTGTCTGCACGGAGCTGAAACGCCCAAATCAAATGCCAATGGGCCTGAGGGACCAGCCGGTGCACCGCCAGGAACCAGGGAGGCGAAGATATTAAACATCGCGTTCAAGAACGCCGCTGGATCCACCCCTGGATCCGGGAACTCAAGATACTGAGTCGGCTGGATATCCTTGTGGTGCCGGAGAAGGGTCTGCCTCTGAGAAAGCCGGCGAGACGTAAGGGCTCTGGCAAGGTTCAACTTCATATACCGACGGCGCCGGTGAATCCGCAGGGCTCTGTGGCTGAGGCATCACTGTCGGGCTGACGTCCCAGGACTTTCAACGCAGAGCTGAAGGAGACTTGGATTGAGACCGGCCCTGCTTCGACCGACGTCGTGACTTGTGTCGGTGTCGCTTCCTATGGCTCCTCGAAGATTTCGATGACGATCTCTGATGCCGCAGCTTTTCCTTGTTCTTGGGCTTCGCCAAGAACAGCTTCGCTTCACTCTTTTTCAGCGCCTTAGTGTTCATTCGCTGACATGAACCGCACTCCTCCACATCATACTCGGAGCTGAGACACCACAAGCAATCATTGTGCGGATCTGTAACCAACATACAGCCCCCGCATTCCCTACACGGTTTAAAATCGGATTACCGTGGAGGAGACATGTTTTAACAAAGTATCAATGAAAGCAACAGTTGCTCCTTAGAGCCTGAAGAAAAACAGTTACTCGAAGGCACGGAAAAAAGGGAACGGACGTCAGCACGACGGCGAGGACCTCTTATTGCCTCAATGACATCAGACGGAGTCGCGTGGGAGTCGAGCAATTGTGACGTCCTCATCGACGTGCAGAGGTGGGAAGAAAATTTCAGTCGAATGCTGGCGCATAGGGAGAATTCGGTAAGGAATCCACAAGCAGTTGTATCCATCAGAAGAGTGAAGTTAACAGTATGTAGTTAATCTACAGCGTGATAATCAGTTGCATATTGGCTAACTCAACAAACTACTTTTACAGTTTCATAAAAAGCAGCCATTGCATATCATTATTGAACATTATCATATAGAATAAAAACAAGTTGTAACGTTACATTACCTATAGTAAGATATTTCTAAAATATGCAGAAAAGGTTCCAATAAAATCTAATGCTTAACATATGCAATTTATGCAGCATTAGTGGCTGTCACAGTAAATGGAATGGCTTACATCTTAGAGAAAACAGAATGATTAAAGGACGTGGTGTACAACGTAAAAATGAATTTACCTTCAGAAGCACTTCCACTATATTTGCATGACCTTCTGCAGCTGCCATATGTAATGGAGTTCGATCAACTTTTGTGCGAGCGTCCCTACTTACACCCGCTCTTAAAAGTACTTCTGTCGTTGAGTAATGCCCATACTGTGCAGCCAGATGAAGTGGAGATGTCCCAAGCTGCCGTTAGAGTGAAGACAACAAAGGTGAACACATAGACACAAATAAACACAGACATAAATAAACACATTGTCTTCATAGCCCTTTGTGTTCATGCTGTAGACAGAAATACAAATGTATCTGGAAGTCAAGAGCAGTACTAAAAGGAGAAAAGTGAACAGAACACATAAATATAACAATGTTTAATAAAGACAAAATGGAGACTAAATTAGAATTCTAATTCTCAATCATGGGAATCATCACTGAAGTTAACTGAAGTCTAAAACTCAATAATCCTACTTTCAGTTGGAAGATATTCAAACACAAGACACCTCCATGAAGAGTGAGGGAATGGCAACAGAACTGTGGGTTAGAGTAAATTATGGGCTACTTAATCATCCTGGTTTCACTGTTTAAATATAGAACTTCCTTCATAATCGCCACTCTGAATCTGTCGCTGCTAGCCACTACTTCAACCAAAAGCTTAAAGCTAATCAAGGCTATGGTTCAAGTTATGTCTAATGAATGTAGCACTTGTGTTTGGTCAAGGTTGATCTGGTTCAAATGGAGCTATTGTCCTTGAAAGGTATTGCCTGCTTTTCTGAAATGACTGTGGCTCGAGGGAGGTTATCTTAGGACAATGGGTGTACTCCATATTTTAACGCAGCCTAAGATGAAACAGTCAGGTTAAAGGCTGCCCAAATGAGTGGTAAAGTATAATTCTACATATAATAAAACTAAACAAGAATTATGCACTACAGGAAGGTGATTAACAATAAGCATGTAAGTACAGAAGAGCTCTTGAACCCAAATGGGTATATAATAGGAAACCTCAGGACGAGATTTAAGAAGCTTGTGTCTTTTGATCAGAGGATTATTTGGAATGTGTTGGCTGGCAGAAGATGAGGGAACAGTTGCCTGGAAACCGCACTGGACATGGCTATACCACAGTAGATATGCAAGGGCCATTTTGTATCATTATATGATCTTGGAAACCCTGACACTTCCAATTATTTAACTTGACCACAGATCTACATAACCTAACTAAGTAAGGTTCTTTAGATAATCTGGAGTTCCCTGATGTTGTTAGAGACTTGGCACCATTCAGTAACCATTCCTTTCTCTAAAAAGATAAGTTGCTGTATGTATGCCCATTTTGCTCCTAGGTTCATCCGCCAAGTTCCTAGATAGGATACTGAGGGAAAGACTGCACATATGAATAAAATCATTGCTATTATGAGCTGGTATCATTTCATAAGTCAAGCTGGGTTTCCAAGACCTTTTGGGCATCAAGGAACAATTTCTTAAAGTTTATCGGATAACTGCAAAGTATACTTTTTTGAAAAAGGGGTCACTGAATCTAACATTTATGGATCTGTCCTTAGTGTTTTACCTGGTGGACTGAACAAAGCTCTGGGTCAACATAAAGAATGCTGGAGCATGAACATTTACAGGAATCTGTGGACCTTGGTGTAGGAAGCTGGCCTGATCCGAATTACCAAGTGTAGTGTACCCTATAGACTAGTGGTGGACTTTCCTGTGGAAAGTTACCAGTGACAGAGTGGTAAGGAAATTGCAAGTGTCTTATCCCACTGCTGCACCACCAATGTAGAAAGCTGGCCTGGTGTGCGGTGAACACCTATGGAGTTTGCACCTTATACCAGCGTAGCTGTGGTGAGCAGACAAGACTTATCTAGGAGGAGTGTAAAGCACTTGCAATACCACATCAGTCAAACAGCACCTTATCACATTTATAAGGATCTACACAGTGTTGCAAAAATAAAGGTACTTTACTACTCATAGACAGTCCCCCAACTGGAGGTACGTGCACACTACATATACACAGTAAGTATTAGAAATTAGCATAGAGAAACAACAAGCACTAGCACAAAACATCTAGGGCCCTATGAAGGGGCAAACCATATACTAAAATAGTGGAATGCAAAGTTAGGCCTCCCACCCAAAGATTTGGAATAGTTAGGAGAGAGCTGGGAGAACTTGGGACCCCAAGAGGTGAGTAGGTAGATGACCCCCAGCGACCAGGAGAGCAGAGGTAAGTTACATGGTCTTCCCAATGACTAACAAGGGGACTTGGAAAAGGAACATTGCTTAGCAAGATCAGGACCAGTCCAGTGGAACCCAACAGTGAATTCTGGAAGAAGAGGACCTGCAATAGATAGGGACAGAGTCCAGTCTAAGCAGGAGTGTCCAGATGGGGCAGGAGCCACTACCCACCCTCCTGTGGATTAAGATCCAGGTTGACGAGGGAAGATGAAGATCAGCTGTGGAGCCCAGGAGCTGCAGGGAGGTTGTTGGGAGTTGTGCAGATGATATCCTACATTGGTCACCAGGTTGCAGATGGTCAAGAGAACCACCAACAAGCCTTGGCAAATGCAAATCCGGCAGAAGAGGACTTGCAGAGAAGAAGAGGGCCAGAAGGGTTCAGGGTACTCAACCCTTGGAGTCCGGGCTGACTCTCAGTATTCGGAAGAGCCATCAGAAGAAGTGCCCCCAACAGGCAACACACTAGCAGCAGGCACAGTAAGTTGCAGTGAGGCCCAGTCAGAATACCTGGAGAGGAGTCCCATGTCGTTGCAGCAGAGGAGAGACTGTCCTTGCATTTGGAGCCTGAAGATCTTTTGGACCAGGAGTCAACAAGTGTTGTTTGTAGCAAGAGTCACAGCGCACAGCGGTACTGTCCTGCAAAAAGAGGCAAAGGCCCACCGTCTCCCAAGTTGGACAGCAGGCAGGTAGAGAGGACCAAGGGGACCACTCAGGCCCACCACCTGTGTTAGAGTTTTTTCCTGGAGTCGGATGGCAGAAAATCCCAGCAGCCAGTCATCGTTGCCTTAGGTGCTTGTGGATGCAGAGGAGTGACTCCCTCACTCCAAGGGAGATTCCTTCTTTCTTATTTGATGCTGCTGAAGTCTTGACGACTCCAGAGGACGCACAGCTGTGGAAATGTTGCAACTGCTAGAAGGAGCAGGAGAAACAATGTTGCAAGGCGACGTCGTCTCTGGGGTTGCATGCTTGTTTGGTTCCTGTGAAGTCCAGCAGTGGTTCCGGTAGCCAGAAGCAGAAGAAGTTAATGCAGAGGAGTCCTGGTGGAGTCTTGCACACCAAATCTGGGAACCCAACCGCAAGGAACATGCACCCTGCCCTCCGAGCATCATAGGGATAACTTACTGTGACCTGGTGCAGTGACCAGCAGTGAAAGGGTGCATGCACCTTTTCACGCACGCTGCAATGGCAGGCCTGCAGACATAGTTTGCATGGGATCCCATGAGTGGCTTAATACATGCTGCAGTCAATGGGGGACCCCTGGGGTACCAATGTCCTGGGTACCTATGTACCATATACTAGGGACTTACAGGGGTACACCAGTATGCCAATTGTGGGGTGCCAAGAGTATCAAAGCAACCAAATTTAGAGGACAGAGCACAATCACAGGGGTACTGGTTAGCATGATCCCAGTGAAAACAGTCTAAACACACCGATAAACAGGCAAAAAGTAGGGGTAACTATGCCAAAACAAGTGACTTTTCTACACTTTTCAGAAATGAAGACTGAATTGCTTCCTTCAACACAACAGAAGTGTGTCACAGCAATGTATGCTGCCCCCACTCCCATCTTTTTAACCAACATATTAAGGGGTCTGGAGAAAGCACACAAGAGTGTGCCATGCAGTCCCTGAGAAGGCAGGTGGTAAACCAGTTCAACTAATTCTCAATGCATACGACACTATATTTAGCTCATGTACTACCACTGCCCTAGAAAGGTTGGCATCCAATTATACTGACTGCATGAATGCACTTTGCCTGAAGACAAATGCAAGCTGTAGGAAGCTGGCTCTCTATATGGTGCATGAAAAAGAAGTACACCGTGCAGAGTCCAGTGGATCCCAATGGGTTTGCAGAGGAAAAAGTAGATAGGACTAATGCTCTATTATGTGGTAGTGTGGGTGAGCAATCCACTTCAACTTCGGCCAGCAGCAACAGGTGCAGTGGTTGCTTTAGGTGTCTGGTTTCTCTCACCTGCACGGCATGCATGGAGAGGCTGCAGGCGACTTCAGGGAGGACAGGAGGGGTAAAACCAAGATGGACTCGGACTTCTGGACAGCTGGAGGACCTTGCTGGTACCACTCGGGTGGCTGAAGGCAGGTGCAGTGGTGACTTTGGGTGTTGTGTCTTTGCATTTCCGGAGGCAGTAGAGTCCTTTCCTTAGAGTTGGATTGAGAGCAGGTCCAGTGTTCATGGGAAAATCTAGACTTTTTTCAAAGGCAAGCAGTCCTCCCAGGGTTCTGGAGGTTCAGCTGCAGGAGGAGGCATCTTCTAGTGCAGAGTCCATCGAGGAGTGTAGACAGGCGGGCGGGGTTGGTACCAGATCAATTGCTTCTTCTTCTCCTCCTCTTGTGCAGATATGTCTCTTCTTTGTTCTTTTCTTCTTAGGTCCTCAGAATCGGAGTTCTGCGGTGCCACCTAAATACTCAATTTAGGGGTGTTACAGGGAGTGCCAGGTAGCAACCAATGGGCTACCCACCATTAGGCTGACTACACCCTTTCTATGACCACTTCAAGTGGGCATAACCCTGACCCTAGTGACCTAATTCCTTCCAAACCAAGATGGAGGAATTTAAAACTGGTGTCCACTTCAGCTCGTACACGTTAGGGGTGGGCACACCTCCTAAATCTACCTAGTCTTGCCACCAAACGTGCGGCCAGGACAGGGGGAGTTGGTCATCTCTGCCATTTGGAGAGACCCTGGTTGCATTACAAAGGCGGCTAGGTCTTTGAAGCTTCCCGTCCTGGAATGTCCATCCTACCTGAAGGAGGCGTCAACACCCCGACCCAGTGCAGGCTTTTGTCTCTGTACCCAGAGAGCACTGGCTCTCACCTTGGGGGGTCAACCTGGCTAATGTGGCTGAACTGGTCAGGACCAGTCAGCAAACAGACTAGCAGTTGGTAGATTTTCAAGGGGCACCTCTAAGGTGTCCTCTGGGTGCATATATTGGTGAATCCAACACTAACATCAGAGATCACCAATACGAGATGTTTGATACCATCAGTGAAGCCATCATGTGGCTGATGAACTTGTAATGACCGGTCCAGCACATGTATTTAAAATGGTTGACGTTGACCAAGATATGCTGAACCCAAATGACTTGTTACATCCGTGCTCAGTGGAGTGGTTCTCAGCCCCCAAAGTGGCTTCTTATGTGGCGAGCAGCCTGCGCAAGGCCCTAGATAAAGAAGTCCACAACTGCTTCAGGGCGGAATTTCGTCGGCCATCATTGGAGGACAAATTTACATTGACCCCGGAAATCGTTCCCAGAATGGCCACCTTCCAAGCCAAATTTGTAAGGGACCCCAAGAAGGGGATAGATCGTTCCCGGCGCTCATGTCAGGGTAAGCAACTAGATGTTTTTAAAGCCCTTGTCTAAAATCCTTGACATGGCCAAGACCGCCAAGTCATCCGGATCCCTGATCTCTCCATAGGCCTTGTCAGGCTGGGCTCAATGAGCAATAATCTTCCTGGGGAACACCAATTGTGTGATTTCCACGGAACATCGCCAGTCTCTTAATAAAGGTAGACACCCTAAACATGGGGGAAACTGGTGACATCCGGGGGGGGCCCCATTGTCCAAGGGGGCCTCTTCAGGGACATATTTAGGGTTAGGTAAATTCGTTAACTCTTTCATTTCCCTGGATAAGGCCCAAACATCCATCAGCAAATTTTTACACCCTGTGTTTTTGCCACAGTCGGTTGTGGAAGGGGGCGCCTAGCCGGCTGGACTTATTTGACAGTCACTATCTTTCCTTCCTACAGAAGTTTCCTCCAATTTCAATGGAAATCTTAGATCTTCAAGTTCACATCTCTTCCTTAAGGGCTATCCTTCGCTCCTTGGTGCTTCACCAAGTTATTGAAACCAGTTGTAGAACACCTCTGAGCTGGAGGCATTCGGCTCATTATATACCTTGACAACATTCTCCTTAATGACCAATGTCCAGCATGATTGGCTAACCACCTTCAAACCATTAAAAATCTGCTGGAATCTTTGGGCTTCGTGATCAATGGCACGAAATCTCTAGTCCTGTGTCAAACCTTGCAGTTTCTGGGCTTGATGGTGGATTCCATCCAAGCCACGCTAAGTGTACCATCTCTGAAGCTATCCAAGATCAGACAAGAAATCCGACAGACCCTAGCCAGTCCCACCATTTCCCTAGGGCACCTCGCCTGAATCGCGAGTCTTCTCTCCTTGTATAGAAAAGCCATATTCCCTGGCCCTTTGCACTATCGGTCCTTACAACACCTCAAAACCTCTTATCTGCACGGAGGTCTCACATATTCTCAGTCTATTCTCCTTTCCGAGGAAACAAGAGAGGAACTGCAATGGTGGACTTCCCACATGGAAACCTGGAACGGCAGTACCATTTTCAGCACACGAGCAGATCTAGTGATAGAATCCGATGCCAGCGGTTTGGGTTGGGGAGCCTGATGGGGGGAATTTTCCACTAAACGAAAGTGGTCTTCTGTGGAGCAATCCCTCTACATCAACTGTCTCCAGCTGATCGCCAGCGCCTTCGCGGTGAGATGCTGGGCCAAGGACAAGGCACAATGTTGCGTCATCCTCAAGATGGACAATGGGGCTGCAGTCCGTTAGATCAACCATTTCTGAGGCACAAAGTCAAAATCCCTCTCCGATCTCCCAGAGTTTTTGGTCCTACTACATGAACCATCAAATTTCCGTGACGGCGGTGTAGTGATTCCTATCTTGTTTTAATGGGAAGCAGTAGTTAGCTTAGCCTTCTGGCTTGTAGACTCATGCCCCGTCAACCCAGTGACTTTTACCCTACTTAGTTTGCTCCGTTTTAGTACAATTATTTTACTATATCTTCCCTAGATGGCTGCTGTGCTTCTAGTTAGGAGGAGGATTTGTTTTACGCTATCAGTACCACTTTGCAAAGGTGTCAACATCAGTGTCAAAAGATAAGTAAGATGTAGGTATTTACATTAGGTACTCTCACTCTTGTACTTTCCAGGGAATTGTTTATGTGATTGCCCCCCCAAGCATGTCCTCCTATCTACTGTTTGGGAACAGGCCTACGTCAGGGGTCAGATCAAATCTGTAGAAAATCATCTCATACAGATAGTTAGAGGGATTCCTACCAGCTGCTATCCAAGCTGCAAGTCGCCTTGTCGCTGACCCAGTCTTCGTCTCCCCACGTAGTATGAGCTAGATACCTCATTCCAAGGTTACAAGGGTTGGGGCTCTTCTCATGGACATGGTACTGGCAGACTGGGTTTATCACACCGAGCTCTCTTTAGGTTAGGTTCATCATGCTCGGGTATTAGGACATATTTCATATCTCATGTCGTTTTAGGTTATTGCGAGATAGTGGGGGGTCTTTGTATTAATGACTCTCGTGATCACTATTCTGCTTCTTGCACTGTTCATTTTCCTAATCATTGCAGCCCATGCAACTTATCGTAGATTGCAGTCTTGTTCATAAAATATGTTGCAACTTTACTGCATCTCCTTCATTGTTTGAGCTTGATTGAGACTTGTTGTTTATGTGAAAAAGGGGTAATCTCTGTTTAACCACAACACTCCCTGAGATGTCACTTGAGTCCATGCATAAAGGCTGCCACAATCACCTTTTACTGTTTGGATTTTTGACAGGTACTGCTTGTGAGCTGGGAGTGTTGGGATGACAGTTGCGACTTGTTGTAGGACTGGCATAGTCACCTATAAACATAAGTACTGTCATCCTTAAACCAGCAGTCTTGCCTAGAGCAAAAGTCAAACTACGACATGGCACCACCAACGATAGCGTTTAGGCACTAATTTACAGATACCCTGACTATCACTGTCTCACATAGCCTAGGTAGGTACTCTAAGTACCATTATACGGAGACGTCCGTGGTCTTGGGGAAGATCGTCCTCAGCTGAACAGGGAGCACCTAATTAGGCTGTAGGTTGTTCGAGCTTGTACCATTAAAAGAACTTTTCTCCCCACTTGGTGTACGATTTCTTTACCCATTACTCAATATGGCTAATGCCATAGACATTCCTGAGAATGCTAGACAAGCATTAACATTACACCTAGTAGCGCATGGCTTAACAGACGAGGGTGGGGATGCCACATTCATAGTAGAAGCTAGTGAAGCTTACCAAACAGAAACATTCTACTCTTGGGTCACCTTTCCTGAGGAAGACCAAAGATCATTCACATTCCACACATACAGAATTGCAAATGTACCTCAACGGTACCAAGCATACCAATATCTTGAAATGCTGATTACTTAAAAAGAACATCAGAACTGGTTTAATGGTGCCCTACCACAAGTAATACAACCCGTGAGACTAGGACCCTTAGGGAATGAAGGACCAACGTGGCCTATGTTTGCCACATAAACACCTCACCCAGGTATACAAAACATGCAGGCAGCAGATCTGCGCAAGTTATACATTGAGCTAGTAACACCATATAGACGACTTGTTCAGTTCGTAATGGGAACTCTGAACTCTACACCAACACGTCCAGCACCACCAGCGCCTGCTGGTTACCAATTGGCTACTACTGGGATTAATCCACAAACAGTACATTCTATCATGGGCAAAGTGCCCACAGAACGAGAGAAAATCTCGTTCTGGATAGCCCAGAAAACAAATCATCTGGAAGCTGTGCTTCCCTATACGGGACTACAGGAAAAACATAGAATTCTGACAGTGTGCTTGCCCTTCGGGGTGGTTCCCTGAGTGGATGACTGCGCGAGATGGGGTGCAGTCTTTGCTGCAATTTACATTACCACACATGGTACCCCGACACTTGCCAATTTACCAGAAGTGTTCGAATAAATTCAGAATGAGCACAGGCTGCACCAGCCCTAGATTAGGGTATGAAACTAATGTGTAACTTTGATGCAGTCTCCTCAATCATACTCAGTAACATTAAAGGGGAAGTGGTAGCACTTGCTATATGCCAGCGGCTCCGAGAGATTCCACACTTGGCACAGGAGAAACAGCTACCAAAAATAATTTCCAATACCTATACCAGTATAGGATGGGATAGTTTGGGAACCAAGCCGAAAAAGCCTGAAATACAAAGTGACACCCCTAAGGAAGGTACTAAACAAGCACAGGAGGGTTCTAAAAAGCGCTGGGATAAACAGAAATACAGACGAAGTCAGAGAGCAGATTCTCCACACCCAGAGAGCTCTGACAGGAGATATACTCTCAGAAATAGAGAAAATATAAAAGCTCCTGACAGATATACTGATTCACAGCCCTCTCGTTCCTTTCAGGACACACCGGATAGACGTAGGGAGAGAGGGAGCCATCCTCATCTACGTCCTGAATACGTGAAACAGAAGAAAGACTCGCCACAGTCTACAGACAAAAAAGATGATAAGTCCCTACAACAAAAGCCACAGTTTAAAAAGAACAAAGGTGGCAGCACTGTCAATTAAAAATGCCAGTACACCTGAGAATACTGCTGAAGGACAAGACGTAGGCAGTGACACTGCTAGACAGCTCAGCAGAGGTCACAATATGTTGCCAGAGTCTGAAACTACTGGATGCGACAGCAACTAGCGACGTCATTGCAGTTGAGACTGCAGACCGGCATGTCCTCCCACCAGGCAGTGTTTATGATTTAAACATTCATATTGAGGAGGACATAGAACACACTATTAGTGTGATATTCTGGGATGAACTTAGTTGTCATATTCTGCTGGCCGAAAGAGACTGGCCACCCAACCACATCCGTAAGCTCCCACATGGGGAAGATGTCATTTTACCTTCTTTCTCTGATCTGGTTTCAGAGGCAGTAAAACAAGCCTATGCTGTCAATTGGGCTTTAGAACAAGCACCTGCGTTATACCGCAATCATGTGGGTAGGGACACATTAGTGGATGTGGCATTCCGTGAGTCAGCTGGCCAGCAGATTGCCAGTTACATTGAACTTAACACAAATACGGCATCATCCTGTTCAGTAGAATGGGACGCGTTTAAGGCTGCACTGCGGGGTCACTGTATAGAGCTTAATGTTGGTGTGCGCAGGCAGCTGGATCAGGAGGTGTACGCAATACAACGCCAGCTGTTGCAGCATGAGTCGGAAGTGGTACGGAGCCCCAGTGCCTTACCTCAACTGTAGGCCATTCGCAAAACTCATTCAGAACTCAATGAACATTTGAGATGCTTCAATTACACGGCACACTCAGCCAACGCACATGCAAGAGCAGATAGGGCCGGAGCTTTGCTTGCCCAGTTGATATGCCAGGAGACTTCCTCTAGAGCGGTACTATCTATTCGAACACAGACAGGCGACCTGTTATAAATGCAGGATTCAATTCATGCAGCATTTCACACTAAGAATGCGCCCCTATATAACACTGACTTCCATCCTCCTTTAGATGACATCAAACTAATCCTCATGGAGATACCCCTGCCCCGGATCCCGGCCAAGCAGTGTTCAGAACTGAACAGTCCTTCTTTGCTATCTGAGGTACAGGAAGCTATCCGTTCTCTTGCAAATGGTAGGGAACCTGGCACGTTATGGGCTACAGGCTGAATTTTATAGGGCATACCCAACCCAACTAGCACCTAAATTGCTTACTTTATACGAAGAGGCCATAGCATTGGCGTGCTTACCCCACACGTTAAGGGAGGCTACCTTATTCTCCCACCTGAAACCACACAAAGACCCCACCAGTCTGCACTCCTACAGACCGTTGGCACTGCTAAATACGGATTATAAATTACTAGCCAAAGTTGTTGAAATGAGACTGGCCCCACTGGTGCCTGCATTGGTTTATGAGGACCAAAACAGCTTTGTGCCGGGCCGCACGACGTCCATTAACCTACGCAGATTTTTCAGTGTGCTGATGTATGCCTTCTGCCGCTGGCTGCGAGCGGGCTGTTTAGTGATCAAACTGGAAAAAGCATCTGACTTGCTGGAATGGCCTTATCTTTTTGCAGTCCTACGGAAGTAAGGTTTCAGCCCCTGTTTTATACAGCTGGTGAAATTGTTGTATACTCTCCCATTGGCCCGAACCAAAACAGGGCGCCTCATGTCACCCATCCCCCCCATTAGCATAAGTAAGGGCATGCGGCAGGGATGCCCCTTATCTCCCCTGCTTTTTGCTCTTGCAGTGGAGTTATTGGCGGCTGCACTACACAGGGCGGGGCCCTCCTGGGGAATACCGCAGGGGGATGGGAATCATGTGGTTTTTTTATATGCGGATGACCTTCTAGTGTATATTAGAGGCCTAGCAGGCTTCCTGAGTGATATAATACCATTGTTCAGCGCTCATGCGAAGGTATCTGGCTTGCCAGTAAACTGGGCCAAGTCCTGTGTCTTCCCATTGTCACCTACTGTCTAATCCGGGCCTCACTTCTATAGCCCCTGGCCTCACATGGCAATCCAACACATTTAGATACCTTGGCATACAGGTATATCACACTGAATCTGATATGTTTGATAGGAATCTGATGAGTGTTGTGTCGGGCTTACGCCATCAGATGACATTCTGGAAGACATTACCACTGACAGTCATAGACAGGTGGCCCTTGTTAAGATGATAGTGCTACCTTGAATATTGTATTATTTTGTGAACCTGCCTCTGTACATGCCGGCCTCTTTCTTCCCGTCCATGGAGCGGGATGTACGTAATTTAATTTGTGATACCTCCCGTTGAAGAGTAGCCCTCTCTAAACTTTATCTCACACTAACTCTGGGAGATCTATCACTACCGAATTTGGAGCACTATTACTTGGCTGTGCAGCTACAATGGGTGGCCCGTTGGTTCCCTTCGAGACAGCTGGCAGATACGGCCACTGACCTTCCAGCGTGGTCCGAGGTAAACTACTTCATTTATTTCACCCCTGTGCTAAGTCTACAGAGCTGGTGCCCCTATTGCTGAAATTAGCCTATCGCCACTTCCGTAGATGCTGCTACCTCACAAGGGATACTATTCACTATGCACCAGCCATACCACTCTTCGGGACACCCTATGGTGCATGTAGCACATTGGCTGCAGAACTAGCTGACTGGCACGCAATGGAAATATACACCCTAGGAGACGTTTATACAGATGGTACCCTCCATACCCATGACACACTAATAGAGACCACCGGACTGCTTCCAGGCACTTTCCTTTTGTATGACGCCCTATAATGTGCATGGGGTGACCTCATGGGGGAACCCCAGATACACTACACACTGCAATATATGCATGTATTTGGTGAAGGGAGACATAATACACTGGATAGCGGACTCTTTACGTCTCCATACATCCGGACCACTTGTGGTCCTCCAAGGGCGATGGGAGGGAGACAGTGGGAGGCCTTTCATAGACAAGGAATGGGCAACCATACTGGAAACCCCCATGTATGTCCCGCGCAATATGCAATTTCGACTCATTCAATATTATGTTACTCAAAGAGCCTATATTACACTGGAAAAAATTAACAGATATTTTTCTCTAGCAGACACCAATTGCCCGTGCTGTCAACCCACAAATGGCGGTCACCTGTGCCACCGACATATGAAGCATGGTCAAATCCTTGTTTGTTTGGGCGGGAGCAGAATATACAGCTCTCCAGCATGAAGACGAACTGGGGCTACGCAAGTATCCCCTCGTGGCACAATGGGAGCTCATGTTAGCGGATCTCTACACTCCACTGGTGCCTGCATCTGATCGACTTTGATTCCTCTATTGCAAGCAATGGTGGTCTGCGATAGCATGTATTCAGTTCAACATGTTGCATACCTGTATATATGAATAGGCCAGATGGTCACGTTCTCCAGGTTGCAGGATACTACACTAGATGAAAGTCATTTCACATGGATGTACAGGGCCAGCTTGCTGAGCGCTTAGGAGTTGTATAACAATTTTGCTAATTCTGCAAAGTAGGTATATGGAAATGTTGTGCCTGCATTTTCTTCCCCATGTGTTTACCATTGTGAACTGAAGTTAATTGCAACCATGCGGGTCACATGTCCCTTTACTCTGCAATATGTCATATTTTGAACTATAAATGCAATAAAGAAATTTAACAAAAAAAAAAAATCATGTGGGTTGGGACAAGGATTCTCCTAGTCATGTAATACCTATTAAGTCTAAGCCACAGCCTCAGCCACAATATCCTGTTAAACACAAAGCCAAAGCTCCAGTGAGGGAGATCCTCACTCAGCTTGAGTACCAGGGAGTAATTGAGCCCTGTGTCTCTGCAATGAATAATCCATTATTCCCCATTGCAAAACCCGACCATTCATACAGAATAGTCTTAGATTACAGACACTTGAACAGTCATACCTTCACATGCGCTATACAAAATTCACATAGGGCAGCACTGATTAACAGCACAGTGCACCAAAAATACAAAACAACCTTAGATCTCTCCAACAGGTTTTTCTGCCAAAACTTAGCACACGAAAGTCGGGACCTGAGTGCATTCTCATTTGGCTCACAGAAAACACTTCTGCCGTTTGCCGCAAGGCTACTAAAACAGCCCATGGCTGTTCTCAGCCCGTGTAACATCAATATTACATGATATTGATACAGAGGCATTATCTTACTTGGATGACATCTATCTCACAGATGTCGACCTCAACAGTCATCTTGCCAGGGTCGATCGGATTGTTTTAGAATTCAAAGCTCTTGGTTACAAATGTAATTTTAGGAAAACTAAAATAGCCTTTCTCAGCGTATTGTTCCCGGGTTATAAGCTATCAAACAAGGGTTACAGGCTGGCCCCGCACTTTCTAGAAAAATGTGCTCAACTCCAACCACCAAATACAATTAAGAAACTACAGTCCTTACTCTGTTTCTTCAACTTTGGCAGAACATACATTCCTGACTATGCACAACGTATAAAGCCACTTTATCACTTAATACGCCCTGACTTGTCTAGCAGACACTGGACAGTAGAACACACGCATCCTTAGAGGACTACAACAGGACATGCTACAAGCAAAACACTTACACACTTGTAATAAAAAAACAAATTTGGACATCAGAATAATTTCTGGTACCACTGGATTTACTTATGTCACCTTTAATGAAGGGGACACGGTGCCAATAGCATATAAATCACATTTATACTCTAATACAGAACAACGTTTTGCACCTGCAAAAAAAATTCTAACTGCAGTTCAGATGGCTGTCATCAAGGAGAGACCACTTGCCCAAGGGAAACGCATTATTGTCGTTACTCCAGTGCCAGCCATAGAGGACGTCACCAAAGCTAGCGTTCCCAATGCTAAAGCATTACATCCATGCTAGATTCAGTGGACAACCTTCGTGACTGCACCGATGTAGATTACATCTTTGATCCAAAACTTCAGACACAAGAATTTCTCAAATACAAACAGGAGTACCTGCACTCCTAGATATCTTGCCACTGGACAGATACCATACTGTAATTTACACTGATGGTTCAGCACAACCAGCCGTATGTACCAAACATCAATACTCAGCTGCCTGTGCAGCTGTGGGCGGACTGATGAAGGATGGTGTATTACACCCTCATCATACCTTCACGCAGACCCTAGGGGACTGTACAGCCCAGCAGGCTGAACTCAAATCCCTTATTTTAGCGCTAGAACACACAGAGCCAGGACTACCAACTCTGATTATGACTCATACTAATGCATCCATTCCCACAATGATTATCTTAATCATTGGAAGTTGATCGGATTCAGAGATTCCAAAGGGAACACCCTAAAACACAGAACTCTGTGGGGAAGGGTGACCTAGCTTAAGGATAAGCTACTTTGTGTCCATGTAGCACATACATTGGGCCACCAACGGGTAGGAGTACACTTTACTGGAAACGCTTTGGCTGATGAAGTTGCCATATCTGCAGTAGCTACGGCTTCTGTGGTTGCAGTGACTCGTTCTCAGACGAGATTGGATAATAAAATGTTGGCTGTCGTGAAAGCTTTGGCTAGAGGCAAGCCTGTCCCAGAAGCATTCCCTACAAAATACTATATCACATCAGTGCACAGAATGTTGCTTATGCAACAATTCCTCGGGTTGGAGACCGAGCAATCCCCAACCAAGACCAGAGATTAGATCTCGTTAAAGCAGCGCATGAGGGTGTTGCATTTACTCATGCTGGTATTTCGGCCACAATATCAATCTTACAGAAACGCTTCTGGTTGCCATGTCTATACAAACAGACAAAGCAATATGCCCTTTGTTGTGACATTTGCCAGCAAATGAAGGGCTCCAACATCAAACGCCCACTGCAGACATCCCTCTTAGTGTCCAACAGGCCACTACAATGTGTGTACCTGGACCATTGTGATCCACTCCAACCAGATGGTGCATACAAATACATCAGTCGCTGTAGATTCTTGTTCTAGATTCCTGCTAGTATGGCTGCAGCGGTCGTCTGACGCTCAAGACTTGCTGATCTTTATTGGTACATGTGCAGTTGCAGCATTCCATTCGGACCAAGGCCCTGCTTTTGCCTCCAAGGCATTCAGGGATACCATGGGGACGATGGGTGTTGAACTCCATTACTCCTCACCCTACCATACCGAGGGAAATTTGATGGATGGGAAGAGGAATTGTGATCTAAAGCAATCCTTAACAGCTAGAATATTAGGTTCTGGCCACAGCTGGCTTCACCACCTATATGGGGTCCAGAGAGCATTGAATAATCTACCAAGAAGGTCCTTGGGGGGGGGACACTCACTGTGAGATTCTCTTTGGGATACCGATGTATGTGGACGCACTCCCTATGAGGTTCTCTTTGGGATACATATGTATGTACCAAGATCTAGATTGCCCTGGTTTGGTGGCAGTAGATATGCCATTTGACATAAATGAACGTCTCACCGTCTAACAGGAGCTTCAACAATTTTGTGATGACAAATCATCTACCAGTGCTGCCACCTTAGGAATACAGTATTTACCAACAACTTCTACTGGTTGGATTCCTAAAGCTGGGGATCTGGTTCGTGAGAGGATCACTGTGAAGAAGGAATTCTGCCCATTCTACGGAGCACCGCTTCAAGTACTGGGAATACAAGGTACCATGAACTGTCATCCTACCACTGCTGCCTGGTTCCGAAGCAAACAGATTTGTCTCCTTTATATCTGGCTTAAAATTAACAATTTAATTCACCCATGGAACTATGTATGGTTATTTGTGACATTATTTGCATTTTTTCTATGGATTGGTTTTGTAACTGTTGTCTTCCGACTTATAAATGGTCATTACCTTCTTGAACGCTCCTCTGTTGAGCCTGTGGATGAAGTCTTAACTCCTTATCATTCTACACATAAGGTCTGAAGAGACTTAACCCTTGAGAACATTTCAGCTGTGCAAATTTTTGATGGGATTGTGCGGGATAAAGTTCCATTCAATATATACGGGCCTACTGAGGTCATTCAGATAACTTATGTTTCAAAATTTCCATGACTTATGTAATTACACCTGGCATTGTATCTGATGTCCAGACAGTTGATTCAATATTAACTGATATGAAAGACTATGCAGTATTTGAGACTGATGATGTGTATACCAACACATAGAATTATGGGGACATGTTCTGCTATAACAACTGGGGACATTACTCTAGACATAGATCAATATTTAATTATACACAGTGGGAACACTGTTCAACTCCATGGAAGCCCAAAACATTATTCAGATGAATTCAAATACTTTTCTAGGCATGACACAAAAAATACAGAGCCATATTATTTCAAGTTACCACCTTCCAAAATTTGGAAAAGTTTGCTACCTGACAAAACTGATGTATTCAGATTCCTTTGTTTCCCGTCTTGCAGTTGAAGGTTACAAATACTGAAAGAACACTATTGATGTAAAGAGTGCACGGGGAACACAAGACTGGCAAACACAGGGTAGGGAAGCTTTAGAGCGTGCCATATTCCTGTGCAAATTAACTTTCTAAATGATAGGATTCAGCAGACTTTGTGGCTAGGGTTAGCAAAAATTAAAGAAAGGAATGCGCCCAGTATCCCCACACCAGCAATTTCTTTCTGAAGATATAGACTCAGGACTTTTTGTTATGTCCAAGAAAGCCACACTCTAAAAGATTCATCTATGCCATATATAATGAGATCTGGAAGCTTTCACATATAGAAGCTGCTGTGCGATTAAGGCAGATAGACAAATAAAATTTAAAAAAGGCTTTAGCTGTTGGTCAACAACGGTATGAACACTCTGTCCAACAGGATTTATTCCCTTAATAACACAGTCTCATCTGCGAATGACATCATTAAGAATGACATGTCCCTTTTATACCATGGACAAAGTCAGCTGCATTCCATCATGTAGTTAGGTTGGGCATTACAAACTTTGATAAACGACCGAGTTCCGTGGAAGTATATTAACAGTAGTGACTTGTTTGCTGCTTTTAATTTATCCAAGGAACAACAGACAATGGCTAAAAGGGAAGCAAGTTGCACTATGCTTCACATAGAAAAGTTAGAGAAGTTGCCTTTCACAGCTGTAGTAAGTCCATCAACATTATGGCTCCTACATGGCATTATAAATCTGCCCATTTCCACTTTTAATTTTTTGAAATGCCTGAAACATCTTGCTGTGGGCAGATACGAGCGGCTAGGCGATAGCTATATTAAAGAAGAGTGGCAGTTGCCCTTTGAATATAAATGTCTGAACGCCTAAACAGAGGACTTTCTTAGAGGAAGCGAATGGGAGACTACTGTTCAATCATCAATGATTTACAAACAGGTGTCCCTCCATGGCCTTTGCAATGCAGGGGTTGCGAACTTGGCCTGTTTTCTGAAGGGTACTCCTGTCCCTTTGATTCGACCAGCATTTCATGTACTTTTGAATGGAGGTTATGTGGTGCTGGGCAACCAAAGCTGTTGCGGTATGCAACGAGGAATTGCCTACGCAATTTCGGTCTCTAAGGTCGTAACGTGTTGCAGACATGTTTTATTCCCCCGACACGAGAGATGAGAGTAGCAGAAATGTGGCCTCACATTGATACTTCTAATGTAAATTATGACAAGCTGAGCAGACTAAAGGCGCTACTGTTCCAGAAACAAGTTGCGTTGACATTGGCTAGAGAGATGCATACTCTCCAGATAGCAAGATCATCAGCCAAGATACAGTCACTATTAATACCAAGTTTCCCAAGCATTTTGGAGAGCTTGTATCCAGAATTTTCAACGCTTAGAGCACTATGGGGATTGTTAATTTCTTTAAGGCTGTTGGGTCTGGATTTGTGCCCGTCATTCCTTCGGCCATCTATTCACTCGTTTCCGGTGTGTTTCGCGGCTTTCCTTTGACTTTGGCATTAATAGGCGGGATACTATTGCAATTGCTTCCTATTCACAGTGATTGTGGCTTTTCAGCCAAACGGAGTAATGGAGCTACTACCTCCCGCTCAGCTTTGCTGAGAACGCATGGTTCAATTGTTTAATGCTCTGTTGTTGGAAGAGTTGGAGTGTGACTAGTCATTGTCATTCAGACAGTCCTATGGTGTGTGCAGCCAGTCTTACGCCGAGTGTGGTGCCTCTTCGAACATTTGCCTACAGTGAGCCTTGCTGTTCCGCCAGGGCCTCCTGTGGAGCAAAAACTGTTGATGTTCCCGATGAGGGCTCATTTACAGTCAAGCCCCTTGAGAGTAAGGCGGATTCCGAAGGCTACTTTTGAGCCGCCCTTGGTGGATGATCTGGCTCTCTTCAGCGCTGTGGATGGTACCGCCCCTGCAGGAGGTCCTGCACAGGAGACTGACACACTACTGCTCCATGGATCTGTCTGCGTATCCTGTCCCCTAGGAGAGGGACAGCTGCTAATTGCACTCACAAAACCCCATAAGGAGGTTACCTCCCCCATTAATGCCAGGTGGGTTTGGTGGGCCACACAAGAAGCTGGCATCAATGTTTCCACCTTTGGGGCTCACTGTTCCAGGGGAGTCATGACCTCTAAAGATTTCTCTTTGGATGCCTGTTTAGAGGATATTCTAAATGCGGTGGACTGGTCTTTGGACTCTACTTTTAAGAAGTTATATATTTAACCAGTCCTACACCGCTTGTAGTAGAGAAGCTTTGAACTAGCCTAATCCTCACCTCCCGTCCTGATATAGAATGAAACATTTCCTAGCTATCGGAACGGGAAAGTATCAATTCTATTAAGGACACAGAGGTGAGGATTAGCCCACCTTTCAGATTACATTTCTGCCTGTCCCACTAATCAGTTTTTTCGTTATCACATTAGCTTTTTTGTGAGACCCTCAATGAATTACAAGTAAATGTGTATTTTACTTGTTAATGTTTTTACTCTTACGTTGCCAACTTGTCTCTTAACACATACTGCTATGCCTACTACATGTAGAAATATCTTTAGAGAATTGGGACTCTCATCCACTTATGTTTTCCATTGGGGATGGATTCCAGTGAACAAGACTGAATCTCACTTACCTCAGCTGTGGTCGCAGGAAGAAAGAGGAGGAAAGAGCGTCAACAGAAGATCTTGAAGCGCACACTCATCAGGGATTCGTTGACCTATTGAACTGTTGATGTCATTCCCTATGCTTCATGGGAATGTAGTTATTGTTGAAGAGTATTTCATTTTCTTTTAAAAGCTGCTGGTAAATAAAGTCAAGAGACAATAAGCCTAATCCTTGCCTCCGTGTCCTTAATAGAATTGCAACTTTCTGTTACAGTAGCTAGGATTTTTTTTCATTCCTACATGTGCTTCTTTTTCCCATAAATTCATAAAGTTGCACAGTACAAATAGAGTGAAAATATATTTACTTTAAAATGGTTAAACGATTCTTGGAGCACTGAAACAGGTCTTTAAAATCCATATGTAAGAGGTATCTTTATTTTACGTGTGCCCATGATTGTTGGTACTCGGATAATGAAGTGAAGTTAAGTACCATTATTTAACTAGGTGCCAGACCTGGTTACTTTGAACATGAACTTAAGCGGTTCCTTTCTTGATGTGTTTTTTTTACTGTGAAGGACAATACCACAATTTCAGTGACACAACACCAAACCTCTGAAAATTAGCAGTGTAATTTCAACAAGGCAACAAGGAGTGCAAAAAAGTATCAAACACTGAAAAATTATTTCACCATATTTTGGAGGTACAAGCTGACATTTCTAGCAAATACGCTGCATTTAAAATTGCTACTCTTGGAAACCTGGAGGTTCCACTCTGTCAATGCCAAGACTGGGTCTTGTGCTATTTACTTTGGACCAAGATTGTGTTTAAAGTAGCAGCTATAGTTCAGTTCTTGTGATTCCCTGATGCTTCTTATGAAATCTCTGAAAATATGTCTTTTTCTGAAATACCAACCCTTCTGTCTGTTTGGTCCTTTCTATTATTTCTATGGAATTTAGCGCCAACATACCCTTGAGTGACTGTCTATAATTGTTAATAAATAATTATAAAAATATACTCATTCCCTAAATAGTAGTTTAACACATTGAACGTACAATCCACTAGCAGGGACAAGAATAAAGTAAAACTATTACCCAGTCTGTGGTAAATGGTGCTCCGTTTGCCATTAAAATGCGAACCTCATCATCTTGACCGGAACGAGCAGCCTCTAGAAGCTTCTTTCCCAAATCAACCAATGACATCTGGTAAACACACAAAATAGTTTGTTCAATTTTACTTTGTATCTCTGTGAACTAGTCAAATGATCTTAGATGGTTCATTAAAAAGAAAGCACCATCAAACAAATAAAGAAAGGCGAGAAATAGCCAAGTGTTATGTCTTTGCAGTTTAACCATGTACAGACATGCACGACACGTTTTCATTCAGGTGCTCAACAAAATACGAAAAAAGGGTCAAAGGTGGTCGGACTGCAAACAACATAAACACTCGTATAAAAGCTTTGTGAGCTTCTCGTTCCTTTTAGGCTGAATGGGGAAGTAGCTGAGCAGCAAGATCTCTCAAATCACAGGATATCTGTGTGGAACAAGGAGGCAATATATGCTGCTCTTCGTGTTCAGACAGACCTGTGAGAGTGAACAGCAGAGGAGCAGTGGCACTCCTCATGGAGAGATACCCTAATCATGGAATCTAACTGGTCTGGGAACACCTACCAAGGACTGTATCCATGGAAAGTGTTCTGCTGTGGGCAACTGAATAGACCAAATATTGGGGTTTAGGGATTTCATGCTACTCTCCTTTGACGATACTGTGTCAGAGTGATGCAACTCATTTTCAGGAGCCAACAGTGCCTAAGAAAAATCACACAAAGTTCAAAACACACAAAAAACAGGCTTCCGATTAAGCAACAGAATACCCTAAATGTAACAGGTAGTTGAACCATTGTTAATATGCTGGACAAACCTGACTGAAGGCAGGTCTCAAGCACAACCTCCAGATCTGAATAGGGGCACAGAAGCCGGGAGGTGAGGATTTCATAAGGTAAGAAAGGTACTTTTCTTTGCGGCTGGCATCCTCCCTCTGGTACCAGCCCCCATAAGGGTGGAGAAGGAAGGAAAAATATATAGGTTCTCTAAACTTACCTTAGTCCTTTCCTTCCTCGTCAGTGAGAAGCACTGATGGATTCTTCTCGACTGAAAGACATAGTAGGGATGTTCTGCAATTTTTACCTGATCCTCTTGAATGACAATAGGGACAAAGACTGGAGATTGGACAGTCATTTTTAGTGGTGACTCTGGGGGAGAGCTGATTTTGGGGATGGGGAGGGTGGTGTGTTCCTCTCCACTATTGCCTCAAGCATTTCAATTTCACCTACCTTCCTTATAAACCTTCAATCTCTTATGACCCCCAACTAGATGCTTCTCAATTGGTTTCTTGAGACATTGGATGGAAGCTTGTGAATGCTTCAGGGAATGACTAATTATCTGTTGTCTATATTGAGGGATGCGTTGCACTGGAATATTCGTCTATTGTTTAGGTAGACTTTTTAATGTTGATTTTAAAAAAAAGAAAAAAAAAAAGAAAAAAAAAAATCAATAAAGCAATGGAAAGCAGCTTTAGTTGAAAAACACTGCTTTTGAATTTTGACAGCAGGAAGACGTAGTTATGTCGCTTGCTAACAAGCAGTTATAAAACATCTCAAAGTAACAACTGGTTTTCTTAAAAATACAGCAAGTTTAAAAAGCCAACAGCTGTTTGACTAAACAAGACAGCTAAAATAAGAAATACAGCTAAAACATTAACAACTAAAACTATTTAATCCATTAGATGCAGAGGACGGACTGCTGACATCCTCGGTGCGACCTTCAGAGTGTGGAGGACGTCAATGGGTGTGACCCCTTCCCAAGGAAGGGAAAACAAGGCAGCCATCTCTTTTGCACCTGACGCAGCCTGGGGCTTTTCAGGAGCCCACTTTAGCCACTGATTAGTTATTGTGCCATTCACACTTACTTCCATCCAGCACAGAACACCTCATGGGTGCAATGGGCGAGCCCACTTAAGCTACTGATTAGTTATTCAGACAGTCACATTTTGCTATTACCACGTTTTTTAGAAGGCTGTGGTGGGTGGGCGGAAGCAAAATGTATATGGCTTAATAACGGATCAGTGACTCATTTGGAATCAGCCATGCAGGCCAGAATTACCATGAGAACATCACAATAACTGATCAATTGCTGAAGTGTGCTTACCCCTTATCCCAAAGATATAAGAAAAAAAATGTGAATGACAAAATAACTGATCAGTGCCTGGCATCGGCTGACACTTTGCCCTACACTACAGAGGGTGGAAGCAGAAAGGCACATGATGTAAATGGCTCACGTCATTGTGAGTCACCTGCATTCTGCTCTTTTACAAGGCGCATGTCTCACAAATACGTTTCTCCCAGCGTCAGAGACAAATTTGGCATGATGTGATTTAGTCTTATTGGGCGTATTGCAACTCATTTTGTTCCTTTTTTTTTGCTTATATTTTGTTTTTATTTTTTAGAAACGTTGCAAACGTTGGATCTTTGGAGAAGTTTTTTGAGACAGATATGTGGGAGTCTGTTATGGTCACACGTTACAACATGCTCACGGGATTCCTTTCCATTCTTTCTGTTCACAAAACACACAGACACATTATTATTATATATGTATATATATATACACACACATATACACACACATACACGTAAATAGGCCAGAAAGTTTTAGTTAGACAGCAGATACCATTTCAGGGATGAATGCTTCCGAAGCTTTAACTCAAATAATGGAGGAATGCTCTGAGGCAGGCTATGATACTGAGACAACATCAGAGGGTGAAGGTGAGGGAGCAAACTCTGGGACTGTTTTTTTGGTTGGAGTTCCTTCCAATACCAACCCATCTTCAACTAGTTCAGAAAAACATGTTCATAGTAGTCATGATGTCCCTTTGCAACAAAAACTGTGCAGTGAAGAGCTACTGACAGGGTAAACCAATGCACAGTGCAGGTAAGTACCCCATTTAGCAGAGGCAGTGTTCTCACATGGTGGACTCCTAATTTAGTTAGGACACAAATTACCCCATTCAATGGCGAAGCTAGATGTAAAGTCAACACAGCACCTTTTTTTTTAAATGTTGGACTACTTCCATCTTTTTTGGGATACAGTCGTCCTTCAGGAAATTGTGCAAGAAACAAATTTGCATGCCAAACAGTTTCTGAGGGTGCATGAAGGCACTCTGGCACCTCATTCTAGGCCACACCTGTGGATTTCCACTTCACTTGGGGAGTTGAAAAAATTCTGTGCACAACCCTGAATATAGTAATAGTACACAAACCAACCACACATTCTTGCTGATCATGAGCAGAGACAGGGTTTGGTTTTGATTTTGCACCATATGCTGCATTTCAATTATAATTCTGCAGCATTGCTGGTAGACCACCCACACCATAGCAAGACGTTTAAATTTCAGCCTCCAGAGAATATCTGTCTACCAAGTTTCCAGTGATGTATATTTCTGGGAAGAATATAGCACTTAACAAGTCCTTGATCTTGTCCAAAGGGTGACGGCTGTCTAGGCAAGTAAAAGATATTGTTCTGGCATCAAGATGTACATGTCTACGAAAGACTAAAATTGTCCCTGGTTTGATTTATTCATGTTGTGGGCAGTAGGCCCAGCAAAACAATGTGTGTTTTTAGGCAACTTGTGAGGGTTTCAAAGTTTTGAGGGTAAAAACAATTGTGAGATTCATGCGAGTCACCTCAACTGAACCCATTCAGGTGTCTAGTTTTCAGAAATGTCTTGCGTTTGGTTGGGTTCTGTAGGAAGCTGGTCTGATGTGTGTGTGGTGGGTAGCCAAGGTACTTACACCTTACACCAGGTCAGGTGTCCACTCTTAGTGAACTGTAGGCAGTGTCTAGAAGCCAGACTCGTGGTAGCTGTGGATGAGCACCCAAGACCTATCTAGGAGACATGCAAAGCTCATGCAATACCACTGTAGTCACACATGAAAGAAAGCACTTTATGTTTGATCACACAATACCACAAAATACAAGAAGAGCAACCCTCCAATAGGAGGTAAGTAATACACCAATTACATACACTAGTAAACAGTAATAAGCATATAAAAGGTTAGAAGATAGTGAAAATGTACATAACCAATAGTGACCCTAGGGAAGGGCGAAACCATATACAAAAAAAATGAAATGAGAACACAGGACCCCACTTGGTAACTGGAATGTGTAGAGGGGAAAACAAAAGAGGTAAGTAACACAGTTACCCCCCCCCCCCCACACACCATCTCCCAGCAACCAGGAAAACAGGAATAAATCACTGACATTTCCCCAAACCACCCAAAAGGAAGACAAATAAGAAAATAAGACACTCAGACAACACTGCAAGAAACCAGCTGTGGATTCACAGAGAGGAAGACCTGTGGAGAGAGGGGACCAAGTCCAAGAGTCACAGTGCAGCTCAGGAGGAGTAGAAGCTACTCCCCACCAAGTTGTACTTGCAAGAGTTGGTCAACGGTGAGGAAGAACAGGTCAGCACAGCAGCCCTGGAGCCAGAGAAGAGTTCCTGATGCAGAAGATGTCCCACGCTGGAGTGAAGACTGCAGATGGGTGTTGGTGCAAGGAGTCCACCAACAAGCCTTGGCAAGGGCAAATAGAGGGAAAGTGGAGCTGCCGGGGACCAGCAAGGCCCAAAAGGACTCAACCCAGGAGGGGGTGTCAGAGGAGGACAATCAGCTTCATACAGAGCCCACAGGAGCAAAGGCAGCATCCACAGAAGGTGCAGAAGGAGCCTTGCAGCACTACTGAAAAGGAGATCATAGGTGTATAACACCACCTTGTATTCCTTTCCATTCCCCCATCTCCATCCCCACATTAGAGGGTCGCTACGCTATGCAGGCATGCTCCTACCTGGCATGAAGCCACATTGATCTGGGTAGATGAGGTGGGACAATGTGCGGGTAAAACGTGTTGCCAGTATTTTGGCATTTACCTTTACATCAGCATTAATGAGAAAGATTGGCCGATACGATGCACATTGGTCACGGGGCAGTCCCTCCTTCAGCAGGACCACAATCGTGGCACAATCTAGTTCAGGAGTAAATGCCCCCTTCAACAGCACCTCTTCATAGGGGTTTAGAAGAAGAGGCACCAACAATGAGCAGAACATTTTGTATTACTCTATTGGGTATCCTTCCGGCCCTGCGGTCCTCCCCCCCCATTAAGCTCAGATATAGCAGCCTCAACTTCTTCTTTCGTCAGTCGTTGGTGTAAGTCTTAGGCATGGGAGAGTGGGATATTTGGTATCGGGAGGTCTCAAACTATAGAGTCCTTCTCTGTTAAATGCGGTAGGGGACCTCTAGTATAGACATCTTGGTAGAAGTTCGCAAAGGTTTGAGCTATCACCGACAACTCCACTCGGTTGTTCCTCTCCGAATCACGTATGGATGGCACAACTCTGGCAGCTGTTTTGCGTGTCGCCAGCCAATAGAGCAATTTGGCTGGTTTATTGCCCGCCCCATAGACTCTACTGGTGGACGCCTACCAGCACTGTTTTGCCTCTTCAAGAGATATTTGGCACAGTTCAGTCCACGCCAGCACCAGCTGACAGCATATCACTTATGTTTCTAATTGTCGGGTCTGCCCCTCCAACACCCTGTTTTTTGAGCTATATACATTGCTCCCTCTGTTGCCGCTCCCGTCTGTGGATGTAGCTTTTGAGTATTCCCCACACTGTAGGTTTGAATGCCACCCAAAGCGTCGCCCTTGAGTTTACAGAGCCCTTGTTGCAGCAGAAGAATGCCTTAAGTTCCCCCTTTACAAAACTGGCACATTCAGGGGACTTCAAGTACTATGCATTAAGTCTCCTAGTTGGCCACTGTGCCTTGTGCACCACACCCCAATCCGCTAAAATTGGCGTGTGGTCCGATATGTCCCTAGGAAGGATCCGAACAGATCTCAGACTCATCACATCCATTGCCGGCACTCATATGAGGTCTATTTAGGTCTCAGAATGATGAGCTGCAGATCAGTGGGTGTAGGCACGTTCCTCCGGGAGCCAGACCCGCCACACATCACAGAGACCCTATGAGTCCGCCCAGATTTTCAAGCACGCAGACCAGAGGGGTCGGCTGGGACTGGGCCCCAGACTGGATCTGGAACCGCTTTGAAGTCTCCTCCCACCTGAGTGAATCCGGCGGGGAGAGACCTCAAGAGCGATCTGAGTGCCTCACATGTGGGCTGCAAATGTTGTGGGGGAAGTATAGCAGGACACCAGATTGTATTGCTTGGCCTCTATCTGACCCTCTACACCAATATACCTCCCCATGGGGTCCTCAAGGACCTTTGTTACTGACAGCAGAAATGATCTGTGTAGCAGTAGGGCTACTCCCCTGGACCACCGCGCAAAGCCTGAGACACAAATCCTGTCATGTCCAAAGCGCCCTAGAAAAGGAGCACCAGGTCCCCATTAAATGCGTGTCCTGCAGTAGGACCACCCCCGGGGAGCGCCTCTTTATGTAGTCCATTTGATGTCGTCCAGCAGCCCATTAATGTTCCAGAAGATTACAGAAATCAACTTAGGTATAGGGATTGATGTGTGCAGCCCGTGAGGCTCCCCAATGGGCAGACGGCGACCCACGGGGCAGTGGAACATGAGGGCAAGGCCCTTTAGAACAACTCAGTGTCTGCCCCTGGTGCACCTGAACTTGTGTTTAGTGAGCATCAGTGGTACATGTATTATTTGTGTGAACTTGAAGATAATCTGCAGAAACAAACTTAAGTTTAAAAAAAAAAAACAACACCCCTCCCACCCCAACTCCCCCATCCCCCACACTTCCTCCCTAGAAGCATCTGTCACCCTTATAACCATTATAGAACTGTGTTAACTCGTGGAGGTACTCAGCAACCTGCATTTGGATATCTCCCACCCATGTACGGATGCTACACCAGACAGCAGCTGCATTTGATTTGAGAGATGAAAGAATGAGGGGTTGACTACCCAGTACCTCCAATCCCGCCCTAGAATGTCAGTAGCTCCTACCTCAGGACCTTCCCAGGATTAGAGTGACCCAAGACAACAAACAATCATAGCCTGTCACATATCAGTGCACATTACAGTTACAGCGCTAGTTTCTTGTATCCAGGACGTTCAGGCCGTGATCGACGGGACCCCCGTCTGAGTGAAAGATGGCCGGTGCATCAGACAGATAGGATTCCTGGGTCTCCGCCCGTGACTGCTCAACCCCTGGAGCCGGGCCCACCAAGGCCCCCCACTCTCTCCGCCTCCACGTGAGATGCACCTTCTCCTGGTCTCCCGGTGGCGCTCACAGGCCTCCCTGGCAGGCCGCAGCAGGTGAACCCCGGGTCCAAACCTGGGGTCCACTGCCGATCCACTCCAAGGATGCAATTGCCGCTGTTTCGTCACCCCTTCCCATGCCTGCTGCGGTGTTTCAAAGAAAAGGGTGGATGCGCCATAGATGACCTTTAGCTTGTCAGGGAAAAGGAGCATGTAACTCACATTCAGCACACACAGGTTGTTTAACTTATTCGTATGAGCATCGACGTTGTTGAACAGCTCAAGTATGGTCCGGGAAAATCAGGATTTTTACATTTGAGTGCCGTACCTCTACTTGGGAGCAGGCCTCACGTAGAACAGTGTCTCAGTCCCTATAATTGAGGAGTCTGATCACCACATGCAGGAGAGGAGCCCCGGCTGGGGCCCTTTCCACCAGCACTGGATGCGCCCACTCCACAACAAAGTAGCATGACAACTTATTTTCCTGAACCCAAGAACGGAGCCAGGTCTCCATGAGTTCCTTCATGATGCTCCCTGCTATTTCCTCTGACAAGCCCACCAGGCAAAGATTATTTCTGCGAGAAAGGTTCTTGGCTTCCTCAGCCTTTTCTTCCAGGCCGGACACCTTCGAGGTAAGCTGGGAGACTTGTGTCTGGAGGACGGTCACCGCATCCTCGGTTGTAGGTATTCTAGTCTCGGTCAACGTCACTCTCGGCCACTCGCCTAGGGTCCTGATGCACCAGGGAGAGGTCCACACGGACCCCGTCAACCTTTAACTGTAATCGCCTCCCTTGAGCCCTGGATTGCCTACAGAAGCATCACCATATTAGGGGCGTATGGGGGGCATCCCCACTGCCTCTTGCGCTGGACCGGGTGCCGGACCTACACCAGTCACCTTGAGCGCAGGGTACTGGTCCATTTTCGTCTGTGCCGCCTACGTATGAGGGGGGCTGTCGCACCTTATATCCCCAGGGAAGCTGAGCCAGGTGGATGCACCTCAGGGGGAGAGCGCTCCGGTCCCACCGCACCGTCAGGTTGTACATGCAGGCACACCACTGGCCCGATGACCCCAAGCCCCCTGCCGCCCGGCCCACCAGTCACCACTGGGCAGAAGCTTGACCTCCGTAGACTGGGGAGCCCCACAGCACCATGCCTCCTTCACGGCCCCCCAAAGGGCGCATCGTCCTCTGGCCGCTTGACTTTAGTGGAATACATTTCTGGGGAACTGCGTGGAAGACACCAAAGTTCTTGACATTGACTAATATCTAGCTTTCCATCCGGATTTGTACTTAGCCATGTTATTTCACCTCCATATGTCTAGGTGATCCACGAATGCTCCCTCAGAACCAAGTCGTAGTTTATTAGGGAATGTCACTAGCAAGACTCAAAGAAAGCAAGCTGCATCCCATTAGACCCAAGGTAGGTCTATTTCTGGCCCAGCTTTTACTCCAGAGAATCAGGAGTCAGCTGTCCTGGCACGAGCCAGCCGGCCCAGCGGTTTTCATTCTCTCTCCAGCTGCAGCCGTGGAGTCATAGACAAAGTAGACAGGCCCAAGCGCACAAAGTCTGTGGCGCAACTCCGCCTGTCACCTTCAATGGGGAGGGGGGGTGAACGGTGTGAGCTCCCAGGCAGTCCCCGGGGCCCCGAGTGCAATGCCCTCCACCACCTTGCACTCGTCAGCACCCGATCTCCTCCCTTCCTCTGCCCCAAGCTAGCACCAACCTGCAGTCCAGGGCTGGGGGCCTCACCCCACCATGGTCCTCAGGCCTCGATGTGCCTTGCTGCTGCAGGCCTCCCCAAATTAACAAAGCGGCTTCAGTCCCAGCTTTTCAACCACAGCCGGGAGTCACTCACAGCCACGGGCCGGGACGGGAAACAACACCACCATCTTCTTCACTAGCAAGGCAGCCGGCCCGCCACCGAGCCATGCCTTCCTCCAGGCCCCAGTCGCTCCTGGTCCGTCAGGCCGAGGCCTTACCAGCCTGGCACAGCACGTGCCTCACCCGCAGGTCCTCTGCGGGCGACCCTCCTCTATCTGGTGGCCACGGCAGATTCCACCCCGCCGCCAGGTGCCTCTCCTGTCAGTTTAGCCCCGTGGGGACGTTCAGCTGTCAGGCAGAATCACTTGCCGGATCCGAGGAGCAGGAGTTCCTTCAAAATGCAGGCCCCAATATGGCTCACTTGGCTGCTCCCTGCTCCCAGCCGCCAAGTTTAAAGGAGAGAGCATAATCACTGTGGTCCTGGTTAGCACAGTCAAACACACGGACAAACAGGCCAAAACGTGGGGGTAACCATGCTAGAAAGACGCTACTTTTCTACAGGTTCCCTGGGAAGTCTGCAGAAACCCCCATTGTCAAAACCAGGGAATTTTTATTAGCAGGAAATATTCATGTCTTCACATTGCATTTTGGGACCTTTTCTGCTGTGGACATTGGGTCCAATCACAAAAGTGGGACACTGTTTATATCGTGAGATGAGTGGGAATGCTGGGCAGTAGGAAATCTGTGGCTCCCCACATATTTGAGAACTTTACCTCAAAGAAATGTGATGAAAATGTGTTTTAGCCAAAGTTTGAGGGTTGCAAGCACTAATGGAAAAAAAAACTGGAGTTCCAAATCTGTCATGTCACTCTGGACTCCCTCGGTGTCTAGTTTCGTGAAACATTCAGATTTGATAGTTTCCCTGGGTACCACCAGAACCAGGCCCCAAAAGCCACAGCTACCCGCATAGCAAACAAAGGATTGGTTTATAGTGGAAACCTTTGGTCTTTCCATGGTGATTTGTGGGCACTGGCCCACCCACATAAGTGGGGTATTGTACTTATTATGAGATGTAAAGGATAAAAGAATTGCAGAACATTTGTGATTACCAACTGGATTTCTCTGCATCTCTAGCTTCCAAATGTAAGCTGATGTGCAAGAGTTTTTCCAAATGCCCTCTGAATCACAACAGAATGGGTACCCACAAAATCAGAGGCATACAAATAGCCATTGTTCCTAAACTCGGGATCTTCTGCACATTTCAGAAATGCATAGGTTTCCATCAGACCCCATTTTTCATGCTTTACATTTTGCCACACAAATTTTTGCATACTCTGCACGAAATAAAAAAATAACAGTAAGGTGCAACTCACTTGATGACTTTAGTATTGCATATTATTGGAGAATCTGCAAACGCTTTATACATTATATATACTTCGACCATAGACGTCTATGATATGTAACAGTGTAGTGCATCTGTAAATTGGCCATGGGACAATGAGTTATAGCTGAAAACATTGTTTCAAATGGCTGTTTTTTTCCTAACTATTTTCATTATTTGGAACAGTTGCTTTGCTTGGGAAAAACCTGTAGGATCTACACAAATGACCCCTTGCTCAATTCAGAATGTGGTCTACTTTGCAAAATGGCATAGCTTTCCTGGGACTCACACCGGTTTCCTAAGGGTTTCACACCTGTTTCTACTACAGAATGCAAGTAGGTTGCAACCACATATTGTAAGGAAATAGGGCTATCTTTTATAAAAATGTGATTAAAAATAAATGTTTTGATACAACTCTGTTTACTCCAGAAAGCTGAGAAGATGGCTATTGTTCGACTATTTTTCATCTGGGTCAACCTACAAACACTGGGTACCATGGCATGGTTATGGCCCACTTTTTGCCTGCTGTCAGTATGCTTAGAGTGTTTGCATTGGGATCCTTCTAACCAGGACCCCAGTGATTGTGCTCTCTCACTCTACATGTCGTTGATTAGGTATTTGCACAACCCACAATTAGCACTGGTGCCCCATTACAAGTTCCTAGTATATGGTACCTAGGTACCCAGGGCATTGGGGCACCAGGGGTCCCCCATGGGCTGCATCATGTATAATTCCATCCATGGGAACCCATGCAAAATGTGTCTGCAGGCCTGTCATTGCAGCCTGCGTGAAAATGTGCATGCACCCTTTCAATACAGGTCACTGTAAGTCACCCCTATGGTAGCCCCTACCTAGCCCAGAGGGCAGGGTGCAGGTCCCTGTGCTTGAGGACATGAGCAGAGGTGCTCTACGAACTCCAGTTCCATTGCACTGGACTTCGTAAGAGTGGGGAAGCCATTTTACTTGTGTACTGGGCACAAGTCTCTCTACCTGTGTCCAGCTACACAATGGTAATTCCGAACCTGGGCATGTTTGGTATCAAACATGTTGGAATCATACCCCAATACTGTTAGCAGTATTGGTTGTATAATTCCATGCATTCTTGGAACTCCTCAGGACTCCACAGTATTGCTCCTACCAGTCTTCTGGGGTTTCTCGGGCAGCCTGCACTGCTGCCACCCCTCAGACAGGTTTCTGACCTCTTGCTGCTTGACCAGCTCAGGCAGGGAAAGGCAGATCAAAGGATTTCCTGTAGGAGAGGGAGGTATCAGCCTCTCCCTTGCAACTGGTGTTACAAGGCTTCGGAGGGGTAGCCTACCAAAGCCACCAGTTTGCTGTGAAGGGCACATTTGTTGCCCTCCTCACATAAACCGGTTTGCACCAGTCCAGGGACCCCCCTAGTCCCTGCTCTGGTGCGAAACCGGACAAAGGAAAGGGGAGCAACCACGCCCCTGTCCATCACCACCCCAGGGGTGGTGCCCAGAGCTCCTCGAGTTGGCTCCTCGAGTTGGCCACTTGAAACCAAGATGTGCAGAGGCCCGTGGGAACATCTGAGTGGCTAGGGCAGGCAGGTGAAGTCACAGACCCCTCCTGGGTGAGCAAACCCCCTATTAAAGCTATTTAGGGACTCCCTGGAGGGTGGGTCCCTAGATTCAACATGCAAGATTCCACCAGGACTCCTCTTCATCATTTACTTCATCTTCTGGCCACTGGAACCACAACTGGACTCTTCAGGAACCGTCAAAGCTGGAACTCCGGCGACAACTTTGCTGTGCAACATTGTTTCTCCGGCTCCTACCAGCAACTGTAATATTTCCCTGACAGTGCACCCTTTGGGGTCGTTAACACTTCAGCCTGTACCAAGAAGCAAGAAGGAATCTCCCTCGGAGTGGAGTTAATCCCCTGCATCTGCAGGCACCAACTCCAACGACGTCCGGTTGCGTGGATCTGCTCTCCTCTTGAACTGCGTGGATTCTGCATCACAGGTGGTGGTCTTGAGTGGTCCTCTTGATCCTCCCTACCTCCTGTCCCACTTGGGAGATAAGCCTTTGCCTCTCCTTGCAGGACAGTACCCTTGTGCATGGCGACTCTTGCAGCTACCAAGGCTTGTTTGCTCCTGCTCCAAGGGATCTTAAGGTGTCGAGTAGCCCCGGCCCCCAGCACTTCTTCCTGCAAAGCACAATCTCCTCTCTGATGCTCCAGCGATGTGGGACTCTTCTTCAGGTGTGCTTACTGAACATTATTGCAACTTACTGTGCCTGCTGCCAGTGGGTTGCCTGTGGGGGCTGCGACTGCTTCTTTGGCTCTACCGACTGCTGAGGGTCACCTCCAAGGGTCGAGTTCCCTGGGCCTTCCTGGTGCTCTTCAGCCTTGCAACTCTTCTTTTGCTCCTCTTGCATTTGCCAAGGCGTGATGGTGGTACCTTTATTTCTGTAACACTGTGTGGTTCTTTCATGTGTTATAAATTGCTGTATGACTATAGTGGTATTGCATAAGCTTTGCATGTCTCGTAGATAAGTCTTGGCTGCTCATCCCCAGCTACATCCAGAGCAGTGGTTCCCAACCTTTTGACTTCTGTGGACCACCACTTTATCATTAATGGAACCCAGTGATCCCCACTGAATCATCATTGGAATCCGGGGACCCCCACGGAGTCATTACTGGAAGCATGGGACCTAATTTGTCAATATATGTTTTAATTTTCTAAGCAGTTGTGGACCCCCTGAGAGGCTTTGCGGCCCCCCAGGGGTCCCCGGGCCACAGGTTGGGAACCACTGATCTAGAGAGCCCTGGCTTCCTAGACACTGTCTACACTTCACTAATAGGGGATACCTGGACCTGGTCTAAGGTGATACCACCACACCAGGCCAGCTTGCGAAAGATACCTTATGTGGAAAATAATCCTATGAAGGGGTAAGTGCGAGGTACCCAAATTAGCAAAAAAAGGTCTCAGGGTTGGTGGTGGAAATGCTTCAGCAGGTAAAGTGTTATCTGCAGGGGTTATGTGAAATGCTAAGCCGTTAACAGAAGGTCCAAAGGGGTTTCCAACCAAGAGCACAAAGGTTATAGGTTATATTTCTAAAGAGCTAGGCCCACTTCATTAATATGTGAGACTATTTCAAAGCCGCACGTTGGGACTGCTGTAGCTGTATAGTACAAAGTAGGTCTCCCTCCGTGCTAAAGCAAGAAACCAGTTGAAAATGGCCATAGACTCAGCATGCATCAATCACTGACTGCTGAAATAAAAAACATACCCTCCTATCCACCTCCAAGATTAAACAGATGGCTATGCAGCTAGACCTTTGCAATTCCACTCTCCTTGTGGTACTTGGCATAGTTCCTACTGCTAAAAACGTTATTGCTTTGACAGGTGTCTGTTGAAGATATACAACCATAGATAAGCAGAAAATATATATTTTTAATTGTCTAGTATGATGACTCTGTGAGCTCATATTACCATCTTATCTACCTGGCGCTATGGTGGGAGCAATTTTACATGAAGAGCAGGTTCCGAGGGAAGAGTACCCTGGAATCAGCAATTATGCCACACTAGTATCAAGTGGAGAACGCCTTAAAGGTTGAATTGGAATAATGCTTCTTAATGCACAGCTCCCTGTAGAGAGATACAGCAGTTCTGCTATGAGGTGGAGGGAAGAAAATTTAAATTGTATAGGTACTCCAATACCTCCGACACCAAAATAGGATACTAGGGGTCTCCAATTACATCTCCCTGACCAGACACAGAGGGACTTTATGCTCACCTGAGCTGACTGTAGTGAACAATAGATGGCAGTTAGTCGCAAAAATGTAATCCAGTTGCGCCAGTTTGCTGTGGCTTACAGGGATGGATAAGTGAATGGAAACAGAAGGGGTGCATGAGGGGAGTTGGTACCCACCCTGTGGAAATACCAGAAGATATGGAGACCCTGGAGGCACTATTAAGGAATCAATGGGACAACAAAGGAGCCTATGCAGGGGATCCAGCAGGTTTATGCAGTCAATGTAAATATCAACCCAGGTCTCTGCGGAAAACGAGTGTCAACTTGGGAGTTTCAGAGTGCTATTTTGGCACAATATTTTGGAACTAAGAAACTTGCTCTACATGCTTATGCTTTATAGATGTTGAAATTACTGTGATTATTTCTTTTGATTACTATGAATGGAAAACAAAGATTAAAAAAATAAAAATAAAGTCAGAAACAGGGGTATTTCGCCAAACTTATAGCTTTTTTATTCATCTACAATTTCCAGTCAAGATTTAAGATTTTGAACTTATTGAAATAGTTTGCGAGAGGGATTCTGAAGCAGGTATTTTATTACATGGTTAAGAATCTGCAATATAACAACCACAGTAAATGATGTGATTGATATATTTTGCAATGTTATCATTCATTGCACAGATTTGTTTTACCACACCAGTCAATCAATCAAGGCCTTACAGAGCGCACTACTCACCCTTTAGGGTCTCAAGGGGCTGCTGGGGGGGGAGAGCTACTGGTCAAAAAGCCAGGTCTTGAGGTGTTTCCTGAATGATAGGAGGTCTTGGGTCAGGCGGAGGTGGAGCGGTATAGAGTTCCAGGTCTTGGCGGCTAGGTGAGAGAAGGATCTTCCTCCGGCAGTGATGCGACGGATGCAGGAGACTTATGCGAGAGGGAGGTTGGCGGAGCGAAGGCTGCGGGAGTGATTGTGAAAGGTGAGTGTCGTTGAAGTAGGTGGGACCTGTGTTGTGGAGGGCTTTGTGTGCGTGGATGAGGATTTTGAAGGTGATCATCTTTGATACTGGTAGCCAGTGTAGGTCTCTGAGGTGGGGTGAGATGTGGTCGAGGAGTGGGACGTCTAGAATGAGGCGGGCGGGCGCGTTCTGGATTTTTTGCAGCTTTGTTTGGAGTTTGTTTGTTATTCCTGCATATAGGGCGTTTCCGTAGTCCAATCGGCTGCTGACCAAGGCGTTGGTGACGGTTTTCCTTTTTTTTTTTTTTTTTTTTGCATTTTTTTATTGTTAATTACATCATATTACATAGTATAATGAACAGTCTGTTAACCTAAGCCCTTTCTGTTTTTAATCATGTTTTCTCATAGGGAAGGAAACAAGTACAGTTTGACATTCTGTGAGTCATTATCAATACACGTCTGTTTTTTCTAGTCATTATACATGTACAATTGTTACTTTATATCTCTCTTGTCTATTGCTATGCCATTTGCCATAGTTGCGGCTTTTTCTTATAATAATGCATGTACAATCAGAGGTATGTTAAACGATTCAGTGAAACCAACTTATAAAAGAGGAGGGAGAAACAAAAGAACAAGGATCCATTTGCTCCATGATGTCCTCGTTATAAAATTCTACTGTAATAACAGTCGGGGTCAATACTAATCAGGTGTCCCATTTGCCATCTCCTTGAGTCTCCCAGGAATATGCTGCTAGACATTTAAAGAGTGTGAGTCATAATGTTTTGTGGTAAGGTTGGGATACGGTCAAGGATAGTGGAGGACCATAAGGAGTGTACTGAGGGATATAAAGAAAAGTAGCGATTAGTGTGGGTCGTGGGAATGGGAGAAGGGGGGGATGGCGGGTGAAGGGGTAAGGTGTATGGGTAGGAATCTAAGAATATAGAAAATGTAGAGTAGAGAGGGAGGGGATGGAAGGGGTTAAGGGGAAAGAGGACATATATATGAATTGTATCAGTGTCCATGGTGTCTAATAGGCAGAAGAAGAAGAAGAAGAAAGTGACAACGATAGTAACAGTAAAAATCACTGTAATAATAATGATGTTAACATTAGTAGTGATATTAGTAGTGATAGTGATAGCGATAGTGACCGAGGGGAGGGGACCGTGTGAATTCAAAAGGCAAATCATTATAGTGGCTGCTTCCATATGAAGAGAAAAATAGGGCCAGGCCATAAAGTGTTATAAGATGTTTTGGGGCAGGGGGGTGGGGGGGGAGGATTGGATCGGGGAATGATACAGTGATATGAACATCAGTAATATGTATAAGGATTGGGATATGAATAGCGGAATAGGTTATGCCAAAAAGGTCAATAAAAAGTGGGTGGTGAGCAGAGTTTTTATCATAGGTTGTACGGTAGCTTTCTACCTTTCTACCGGGGGAGGTCATCTGGGTCCAGGAGGGGAGGGATGGTGTGTTAGGTATGGGTGGATGTATCTGCATGGGTATGGTATCAGGAATGGTATATTCTCACTACGTGGTATTTTGTGGAGTTCTCTAGGGGTAATCTGGTCCTAGTGTCCGGAGATGAAAGGTGACCAGGTCTGGAGAAACACCTCCGTTCTGTCCTGTAAACTGTAGATAAGTCGTTCGTGTGTGGCTGCTTGGTACATTGCTGTCAACCATTCATCATGGGAGGGGACGGTCTGTGCACGCCAGTGTCTAAGGATGCATAATTTGGCTGTTGCTAGTGCGGTGTGTAGGAGTCTACTTTGAGTTCGTGTGATCTCATGGAGTTCTCCCATGTCGTGTAGCAATAGGAGAGATGGGGTGAGAAGTGGTGGGAGGGGTAGGGATTCTCAGAGGGTGTTTCCCACTGTTCTGCAAAAAGGTTGTACGGCTGCGCAATCGTGTAGGATATGGAGTAAGTCAGTGTGTGTGTGTGTGTGGGCATCTCCAGCAGTTTGCATGGGGGAGAAGTCTTGCCATATGTAATTTTTGTGGGGTCCAATACCAATCATGTAGTGTCTTAAAGAGGCAGAATTTCAGACGAGCCTCGCGTGCTCTGCGGTCTCTGGCTTCGATCAGGTAAGTCCAGTCCTCCAGGTCATATTCAGTTTGTAGGTGCGTCTGCCATTTGTTTTTGAGGGAAGTCAGGAGTGGTAGTGAGAAGAGGTGGCGATTCAGCAATGCCTGGAGTCCCGATATCGCACCTTTCATCTGCCCCCATTTCTCTAGATAGTGTAGTATAGGAGAGCGAGGGAGCTGTCGGGGAAGGGCACCTAGTATCTGTTTAAGACAATGTCTGAGTTGGAGGTAGCGCCATGAGTGGCATTCCGGGAGGTTGAATTCCACCTGTAGGTCCCTAAATGTTTTCCAGGTTTCCCGTGATATAAGTTGGTCCACTCGCCTGACGCCTTGTTGACCCCAATCCTTCCAGGTAATAGTTTTCCCTCCGATTTGGAGCCCTTTGTTGCCCCATAACAGAGCCCTGTCATGTAAGTGTGGTTCTATCTTAAGGAGCCGATGCACCCGCTGCCAGGTTTTCTTCATGGCTCCTATCATAGGATTGGTGGGTCGGGGGCATTTTTGGCTCGTATCGTATAATAGCTGGAGGCCGTAGGGGGCCCCTGCAAAGGCTCGTTCTACGTCCGCCCATAGCGGCGGGGTTATTACAGTCGGGTGTAGGAGGGCCATTTGTGAAAGATGTAACGCGTACGAATAGTGTTCGATCGAGGGGAGGCTTAGTCCACTGCATTCTCGACGGGCTATCAAGGTGGTTTTGAGTAGTCGTGGGCGAATGGATCCCCAGGCAAAGGAGCGGATACAGCGGTCTATCTCTCTGAATACAGGTAAGGGGATCTGTAAGGGGACCATACCTAGGACATATTGGAACCTCGGTAAGGTTACCATCCGCACCGCCTGTACTCTGCCGCACATGGAGAGGCTCAGTTGGCCCCATTTCTCAAAGTCCCGTTTCATGGTATTGATCAGTGGGTCTATATTGTCTGATACTACATTGACCAACCCTGTATTTACGTCAATTCCTAGATATCTTAGTCGGGAGTGTTTCCATTTAATCGGTAAGCCTTGTATGGAGGCACTCACTGTGATTGGGGAAAGTGGTAGAGCTTCGCACTTGTCCCAATTGATTCGATATCCTGATATGCATTCAAATTCCGTTAGAATCTCCCTCAGGGCAGTGATGGAAGTGGGCAGGTCAGTGAGGGTAAGTAAGATATCATCTGCGTATAAATATATGTCAGATTTTCCGCCTGGTAGCGGGATTCCTGATATGAGGTTGGAACTACGGATGGCTGCCACCAGAGGTTCCACCGCGAGTAGAAATAGGAGGGGGTGATAGTGGGCATCCTTGACGTGTCTCTCTCCGGATCTCAAAAGTGTCCGACAGTAACCCCCCACAGTTTACCTGTGCTGTCGGGGAGCCATATAGGAGGCGCACCTTGTTAATGAAGCCTTCTCCTAACCTGAATCGTTTCAAGATTTCGAAGAGGTACCACCATTCTATTCGGTCGAACGCTTTCTCGGCATCCGAGAGGGCTAGAGCTTCCTCTCGTGTATCGCGGGCAGCCCAAATGGCATGGAAAAGTGTGCGGAGGTGATTCCTGGAGGAGCGGCCCGGCACAAAACCTACTTGGGAGAGATGGATTAGCGAGGGAATAACTTTAAGGCGAGTGGCCAGTATTCCCGCTAATATTTTAATATCTCCATTCAATAAGGAGATAGGGCGATAGCTTCCGCTAAGAAGTGGGTCTTTTCCAGGTTTCAGCAAGACTGTGATAGGGGCTTTATTAAACATAGGATGTATGGAGCCTTTCCTTTCGGCCCCTTGAAATGCCTCATATAAGACATCTACAGTATCGGCTCCCGTTCATTTATAGAATTCAGATGTAAACCCATCCTCCCCTGGTGCTTTGTGATATGATAGATTAGCTATTGCTTGTTGTATCTCTTCCTTACTAATATCCCCTTCTAGAAGGGCCCTGCCTTCATCTGTAAGATGGGGGATGTGCATCCTCTGCAGGAATGCGTCTAAGCGGGCAGTGTCTTCCGATGTTTCTGAGGAGTATACGTTTCGGTAGTACCTGACGAATTCTTCTGCAATCGCCTGGGGGTGTGTGATGAGTAAGTTATCCTGGGTGCGTAGTGCCGGTATAGCAAGTGCTGTTTCCCGTTGGCGTAGCTGGGCAGCCAGTAAGGGGGCCGCCTTCTCTCCGTGCTCATAGTGGCGTCCCTTGAGCCGTTGTAGGGCGTATTCTGCCTGTGAGGTGTAGAGGGTGTTAAGCTCCATTTTAGCCTGTTCTAGGGAGCGGCGGTTGGGGGGGGGGGTGGGTTGCTGTCTGTATTTCCTCATGGCCTGTGTTATTGTGTCTTCTAACGTGTGTTGTCGGGCCCGTCGATGGGCATGGGAGATAGCTGCATCTCTCATTAGTTGCCCTCTCATAGTTGCTTTCGCCGCAGCCCAGAGAAGTTGTGGTGAGGTCACTGAGCCTTTATTGTCCTTCAAGTATGTGCCATATGGGTCTTAAGTTGTTCCTTCCCAGTCGGGATCGGTATCTAGTGTTAGGGAGGTGCCAGGGTTTACGGCCGGGTGTAATCATTCCGAGTTCCAGGGTTATAACTACCGGAGAGTGGTCTGATAGTGCGGCTACCAGTATTTCTATTGACTTAACCGCTTGTAGCATTCTATGATTAAGTAAGAAATAGTCTAGCCGTGATTGGGTCCCGTGGACTGAAGAGACAAAAGTATATTACCTATTGGAAGGGTGGGAGAGACGCCAACAATCTATTAGGCCATGATCTGAGAGGATGTCTTTTAAAACGGCTCTATCTACATTGTTACACGCGTCAAGAACAATTGATTGGTCTAGAATGGCATCTTGGACTATGTTCCAGTCCCCCCCCAAGAATATATTGTGAGGCACCTATCTGTGTCAGAAGACGGTTGAGGGAGAGGAAAAAGGTGCGCTTCGAGCCGGTGGGGGCGTATTTGGAGCCTATGCATATTGTGGAGGATCCCACCACTAGCTTAGCCAGTACGTAGCGTCCCTCTGGGTCATGCCATGTTTTAATTAGTCGGAATTGCAGGGAGCGACGCAGGAGTATTGCCACTCCACATTTTCTTCCCGTTCCCTGTGTACCTGCCAACATGGGTGGTGTTCCGCTGTAGATTACTTTTCCCACCCAATTTCTACGTAGTTTCTCTGATTCTATCGAGGAGAGGTGTGTTTCCTGTAGTAGAGCAATGTCGGTATGTTTGGAGCGGAGGAAAGTATCTTCTGTCATTTAATATAATGGGTCATGCCGTGTACATTCCAGGACAATGCCGTGAGTGGGGTTGTCGATCCCGAGGGCGCCGGGTGTGTCATGGTTTATGGTGTATTGAATATGTTATGGTCCGTGTGGTGGGACCAGGAAGTAAGTAAGGACTGGGCTGAGAGGCGAGGAATATGGATTTCTTGTTCAGTTAGGCCTTGGGAGGTTGGGAGAGTTCCCCTTGGTCACAATACGAAAAATATAAAAGAGAAGGGAAAAGAAAAGAAAGAGGGGGAGGAGGATGGAGAGAAATAGCGTGGAATGTGCAAAGAGAGGCGGACAGCGATAAAAAATAATTGATAAAAGTAATAAAGAATAATTGAGAAGGAAAAAGGAATAGCAAATGGAAATTGGTCAGAGGATGAAAATACTCACTACTGTCTAAAACCTTCTAATCTGCGGGTCTAACTTGTAAGGCCCGCGTGCCGGGAGGGTGTTATATCCATGGGGCATGATGAGGGAATATATGCTTAGTTCCTGGTATCATGGGACCTCCCATGGGGAGGGGGGGAGCCCCAGTCGTGTGGGCGCATAAATGGATGCATGAGATGTCGGGGGGGCTGGGCACGGGCCCGTAGTAGGTGTTAGGATCCAAGAACGAGGAGGGAGTGGGGGAGGGTGAAAGGGACGGGCCCGGGGCCGTGTGCCACAGGACCTCCCGCTACACGTTCTGTGCTTATCATCTGTTAAGACATCTTAGAATATGAGAATCCTTAGTATCTTATGATGGCCTGCGGTGTTGTATTTTGAGTGATCGTCCGGGAGCATGTCCCTTGTGGTAATCTTGGAGCCGCCATGCCCATCCAGTGATATCGGTTGTCATGCTTTAGCTGTTGAGATGACTTGGCGGGCTTGTTCATGGCGCAGGAAACACGCGATGATAGGGTGCGGTTTATTTGCAGACGCTTTGTGTGAGGACCAATTCTGTGCACCCTCTGAAATTCTGGAGGTGGTGAAAACTCTATGCCGAAGTGGTTGGTCAGCAGTGAGCTAAGAAAGGTTTTGATATCGGATCCTTCTTTTTGTTCCAGTATGCCGAAAAAGCGTACATTGTCTCTACGACTTCGGTCCTCCAGTTCAGTAAGTTTAACTCTGAGCGACTTTAGTTCTTCATCCTGATCAGGGGTTGTCGCTATATGGTCTTCTACTGCCGACAGGCGCTGATCTAGGTTATTTGCTGTTTCTCTGAAGCCTGCTATATCAGCGCGGATTGAGGAAGATGCTAAAGTTAAGTCTGTTATTTTTAAGTCCATTGCCTCCAGGCGTCGTCCAACTGAGGCAATCTCTTGCAGTATACAGTCTGTGGCGTCTAGTGCGGGTTGATCTACCGGGGGAGATGTATGTCCCTGTGATGCCGTTTGTGCCGTCATAGCTTTGGGTTGAGCAATGGCTTCCGAGAATAGTAGTTGACGAGAATGTTTATTTGCGGTCTTGTCGTTGGGCATTGTTCTCAAGGGGTGGAAATCAATTAGGAGATATTATTTTAAGAGCTAGCACTCAAGAACTTGTAGATCCACGGACAGTTTCCTCGACTTCCAAGGATGGGTCAGACCTTGGGGTATAGGATCTGTAGATAATGTACCTACTCGGTTTGGTGTCCTGCTGTGGTCTGCCAAGCTTTAGAGCGTGATCTATCGAGGACTAGAATATGCTCAGTTTCTGACAGAAGGTCCATTGATATAAAGCTGAAGAGAGATCAATGATGCAGCGTGCAACAGGGGGGGTATCTTGTCTATGTTTTATTTTAGATTAGTCTCTTATTGTGATACCCAATACCATGGTTCTTGTTTTTGGGAGGGCAATTGGCTGTTTGGTTGGAGGGCTGGGTTGCGTAGTGCGACACTTGTTGTTTTACTCTTCTTTCTTCTTCCTATTCCGTCTTTCCTCCACCTTCTTTGCTTCTTTATCGTTCCTTGTGCGTGAAATCTTTGTCCCTCTGTTGTTTTTTGAGATCCTTTCTTTGTCTCCCTTTTGTCTTCCTTCCCCCTTTTCCTCTGCCTCTCCCTGGGTGTCGTGGAGAGTCTTATTCTTTGCGCGCTAGGTCGTAAATAAGGGGGGGAGGGGGGAAGGAGTATGTTTTTTGTTTGCTGCTGGTGGGGTCTTTTCACTGAATAATGCTGTTTGAGGAGTCTCACCGTCTCAGCGTGCGGTCTCCTTCAGGCACTATTTAGTCCTCGTGTGTTATTGCTTCTTTTCCTTTCCGCCGTGGTCGTCCTCAGGCCCAGGTTCCTCAGTGGTCCATCCTACTCGGGGTCCCATCCCCCTCCGTCCGCATGAGGGGGCAGTGCGGCGCTCCAGGGGAGCAGAGGCGGAAGAGGGCCGAACCGGGCGCCTCCCTCGCGACGCGTCCCGGGCCCGTGCGGCACCGCACCTTAGTCCGCGGCTCCGCGGAAGCTAGGAGGCCGCATTCGCTCTTGCGTCTGCCGTCGCTCGGATCCCACAACTTCGGCCCTCCGGAGGTCCCCTCCCTCCACCAGCCGGGAGGCCACACCAGGGGTCAGGTTCGCAGGGGGAAGACCCTCTGTTTGCCAGTTTGACCTGCACGGCGCATGGAGATCTTTTCTCAGGCGGCCATTTTCTTCGACGGCCAGACCACGCCCCGGTTTTCCTGGTTTTGACGGGAATCCACTTGAAGATTTTGCAGAGCAAGCGGAAGCTGTTGTAGCAGGAAGAGGAGATGGCATTGACTTGCTGAGTCATACTGAGTGTGGAATCCAAGATGAAGCCCAGGTTGCGTGCGTGGGTGGTGGGTGAGGGTGCGGATCCTAGGGAGGTGGGCCACCAGGAGTCGTTCGAAGCTGAGGGGTTGGTGCCAAAGATGAGTATTTCTCTCTTGTCTGTGTTTAACTTGAGGTGGTTTGATTCCATCCAGCTGGTGATGGCGTGAAGTCCGTTGTGGAGGTTGTCTTTTGCAGTTGTAGGGTCTTTCGTGAGGGAGATGATGAGCTGAGTGTCGTCTGCGTAAGAGACTATGTTGATATGGTATGTTTGTGCGATGTTGGCGAGGGGGGCCATGTAAATGTTGAAGAGTGTGGGGCTGAGCGAAGATCCTTGGAGGGCGCCACAGGTGATTCCGGAGGCTTCTGACAGGAATGGCTGGAGGCGGACTCTCTGGTTTATGCCTGTGAGAAATGACGAGATCCAGTCCAGTGCTTTGTTGCAGATTCTAGCGTTGTGGAGGCGTGTGAGGAGAGTGTGATGACATACCGTGTCGAAAGCTGCGGAGAGGTCCAGGAGGATGAGTGCTGCTGTTTCTCCTTCGTCGAGCATGGTCCTGATGTCGTCTGTGGCAGCAATGAGTGTGGTCTCGTGCTGTGGTTTTTGCGGAATCTGGATTGGGAGGTGTTGAGTACCTTGCTGTCTTCCAAGAAACGGGAAAGTTGATTGTTCACAATTTATCCGAGGACCTTGGCTGGGAAGGGGAGGAAGGAGATCGGTCGGTAGTTCTTGGGGTCGTCAGGGTCTGCCTTTGGTTTCTTAAGCAGGGCGTTGATTTCTACGTGATTCCATCCCTCTGGGAAGGTGGCTGACTTGAAAGGGCTGTTGATGGTATTGCAGAGATGGGGAGCGATGATGGTGTTAGCTTTGTTGAAGATATGGTGTGGGCAGGGGTCCGATGGTGATCCGGAGTGGATGGAGGCAATGGCGTTGGCGGGGTCTTCTATGTTGACAGGGGTCCAGGTGTGGAGGAAGTGGGTGTTGCTTGGAGCGTTGGGTTCGTAGGTGTTTCTAGCGAGCTGGTGGGTCTGGGGGTTGAAGCTGTTGTGGATTTCTTCTATCTTTCGACGGAAGTGGGTTGCAAGTGAGTTGCAGAGCCCCTGTGATGGCGCGGGTTCGTTGGAGCAGGCCCTGGGGGTGGAGAGCTCTTTGATGATGCTGAAGAGCTCTTTCTGTTGTGAGCGATGGTGTCAATGTGTTTTTTGAAGTGGGTCCTTTTGGTGGTGTGGATCAGTTGGTGATTTTTGCATAGGGCATCCTTGAAGATGATGTGGTTGGAGTTGGTAGGGTCACGGTGCCAGGTTTTTTCCATTCTGCAACATAGCCGCTTGGATTCCTGTAAATCTGGGGTGAACCAGCTGGCCCTGATTCTGTGTGGGGTGTTTGGGTGTTTTTTGAGCGGTGCAAGGGTGTTGGCGCAGTCTTCTATACAGTAATGCAGGTTGGTGGCGGCTGTGTTGGGGTCTAGGGGTCAGGGGGGCCGGGTGAGGGTGGAGATCAGTTGATCCGTTTATATTTTGCTCCAGTTGCGTCTGGAGGTTGTATGCGGTGGTGGTGAGTGACTGGGTTCTGGTAGGAGAAGTGGATGCATAAGTGGTCTGTCCAGCAGGGTTCGGTGGTGTGGCTGAAGGAGACGTGGTTGCTGGCTGAGAAGATGGGATTGAGTGTGTGGCCTGCGAAGTGGGTGGGTGAAGTGACGAGTTGCTTGAGGCCGAGGTTGGCGAGGTTGTTGATTATGTTGGTGGTGTTGGTATCGCTGTTATTCTCCAGGTGGAAGTTCAGGTCAGCGAGGAGGATGTAGTCCGTAGAGGCAAGGGCTTAGGAGCTGATGGTGTCAGCGATGTTGTCGCAGAACTGTGGTCTAGGGCCAGGGGGTCTGTAGACCAGTGTTCCTCTGAGTGTGTTGTTGCCGTTGATGTGGATTGTGAAGTGGAGGTGCTCGGCGGATTTGATGGTGTCGTCGGAGTTGGTGGAGACTCTTATGGTGTTTTTGTGGACTATGGCGATTCCTCCTTCTGGTTTGTTGCTGCAGTCTCTTCTGGTGAACTTGTAGTTTTCTGCTATGGCTATGGCTATGTCTGGTTCCGAGGCATGGTTCATCCAGGTTTCGGTGAGGAATGCGATGTCGGGCGAGTGTGTGGTCAGTAAATCCCAGAGTTCAATTGCATGCTTGTGGACGGAGCGGATGTTCAGCAGGGTGCATCTAAGGCAGCTGGCTGTTGTTTTGATATGGTGTTTGTGGGTTGGGTTGCAGGTGAAGTTGCAGGCTTTGCAAGATAAGGGTTCTATGATGCGCGTTGGTGTGGACTGGAAGCAGATAGAGAAGAGTCCTGGATTGAGAGCGTGGAGTTCGTCGGCAGTGTAATGGTGAATGGTGGCATGGGGGCGTGTTGGCCAGGGGGTCCGGCGCTGTCTTGGCGCAGACGGGCTTGCCTTTGGCGCGCCAGCGGCATGTCCGCGCTGCGGGCGGCATAAGTGGAGAGGGTGGGAGGGAGTGGCAGCTGGGAGGAGGGGGTGGATGGACCAATAGAAGGGCAGGGAGTGGTGGGGCAGCCAGGCTCCGGGCAGGAAACCAGGGGGGAGGCAAGAATGAAGCAAAATGAAGAGATTAGCATATGTTGGCACAAATTTGGCACCAAAGCCAATCCCTGGAGTTTTAGGCACACATCATCATTGAAGATTAAGAATTTGCAACATAACCCAAAAGGTAAGCATTTAAAGATTTTTTTAATCTTATCTAGCTAATGCACTGACCAAGTTTGTCGGACATGCATACTACATTGACTTCATTTGTACGTTTACCAAGGTAAAGAGCTGCCACTAAATGTTAGTCTTGACACTGCATCCTGCAGCATAATTAGGTACAGTCTTAGGGGGGCATTATGACCCCGGCGGTGAGCGTTAATGTGGCAGCAATACCGCCAACAGGCTGGCGGTACACACCGCCACATTATGAGATTTTCCACTCATACCGCCATAGCAGTATGAGCCAACGGGCCGGAGATGTCCATCTCCAGCCCGGCAGCCGGCATATTACCAGTGGAAGCATTATGAGCCTGCCTACCACCATGATTTTCGTGGCGTTCGCAATGCCATGAAAACCATGGCGGTAGGCCCTACTGGTGACAGGGAATTCCTTCCTTGTCACCGGTGTGAGGCTCCCCCACCACCCCCCTTCATCCAAACTCCCCCCTACCCCCTCCGATTCTCACAAACACAACCCTAAACCCCATATAAGCACACACCCGCTGACATGCACCACGCATACACCCAATCTCTCACACTGGCATTCACACATTCATACATGCATACTTCCAGACATGCTCACACACATTCTTACAACGATCACACTGACATGCAGACTTGCACTTACTTCACCATACTTAAAAGCATTCAGTCACAAACATACAACCACGCAAACACCAAAACACACAGACGCATTCACACACACACATTCATGCACACACTCAGACACACACAACACCCCCACCCATCTCCCCTGTCGGAAGCTCAACTTACCTTGGTCATGGAGGTCTTCCGGCAGGGAACAGGAAGGGGCACTGCTACCGCCAGCATCGCCCAACCAGCAGAACACCGCTAGGCTGTATTACTGGACATAATACGGCTGGTGCCATTCTACTGGCGTGGGGGGGCGGGGCTGCTGGTAGCAGTGCCAGCTTACCACTATCCGCCAGTATGATCACTACCGGATTTTCGCCCTTATTGTGGTGAAAGTCAGGCAGTGCTCATATGGCGGACGGATGGTAGCCGCAGTGACGATATGTTGGCGGCTGTCACTGCGGCGGTAGGCGTTTTTTACCGCCAATGTCTTAATGATGAACTTGGTGCCTTGAATGTAGAGGAAACAGGCTTTCACAAAAGGTAGTATTTGTATACTTATGTATTCACATACCTTGGAGTAGGTGTAACTGAATTTGGATATTATGGGTGTTTCCAATGGTGGTAGCCTTCTCCCGCCTTGTGAAACAATGTGGCCGTGATGCGAGGGACTATACAAAATACCCTTTTATTTCTGCAGTGAGGCTGAGCAATTCTAAATGATCCGGTCACGCTCTACACTTGATGGAGCGTAGAGCGTAAAGTTGGGGCAAAGCCTAATGTCCAGGAGATTGCTTTCCTATCCATTTCCCCTTTGAGCAGTCTCTCCTCTAGAGGACCTGGCCTGAGAGCCCCGTTAAATCCGGTTTTCCCACCTGCCAGGTGTGTGCGAGTTCTTTTTATAATGTTGTGAGGGAGCCAGTTGATATTCCTGTGGCAGGGAGTCAAACAATTTGAGATCTCAGTCTTCAAGCAGGTCACCCAGTCTTGTAATGCAGATCGTGCCCCATGTCCCAAACGCCTTGGAGTTCCCCCCCAACTTCCTTCAGGCACGAACCCACCCATAGTGGGGGTTTCTAACGTGAGTTTTGCATACCATCCCCTACGCTTCCCCGCCCCTAACCAGGTCCTACGGTCAACTGTGTAGGCGTCAGCAATCTCTTCACCCCGTTCCCCCCCCCTACATGTAGCGATTTTCTGCCACATGCTCCAAATTGTTAATGATGATAAGATGTGCAGCCCAATAGTATGCCTGTACATCCGGGAAGGCTATTCCCTTGTTGAGGGGTTTTCGCTGGAGCATCTGTAAGGCCACACATGGGTGATATCTGTTCCACTGTAACCTGCAGACTTCCCCTTCAATTCTGGTGACTGTTTCATCCTGAACCGTAACGTATGTTTTTCTGAAAAACATATAGAAGTTTTGGTAGGGTGATCATCTTGTACTTAGCAGCCCTGCCAAGCAGTATTAGTGGCAGGTTCCTCCACCTCTCTAAATCTCTATGAAACTCCGCCAGGACCGTCTGGATGTTTCAGTCAAGGATATGTTCCCTGTCCAGTGTCACGTATATCCCGAATTATTTAAACCCCTCATCTATGCACAGGTTCCCTGGAAGATCCAGCTGGTTCACATCACCTCCTACTGGATATCGGCTTGATTTGGTCCAATTTATCTTGCAACCGCAGAGGGTTCCATAACTCTCAAATATTCTAAACACATCAGGCAGTGTCTCATTTGGACAGGTGACGTAAAGCAGGACAGCGTCAGCATATAACAAATCCTTTCCTCTCCTTCCTTACTTTCTTGTATGCGGAAGCCCTAAATGTCTGGTTGGGAGCAAACTATGCAGGGCAGGGGTTCCACCTTAAGGGAAAACAACAGTGGGGAGTGGGCATCCCTGTCTCGTACCCCTCTCAATGGAGAAATCTGCTGATGTTACTCTATTTTCTCAGACAGCAGCAACTAGATTATTGTACAATAGCGATATCCATGCCAGAAATTTAGGTCTGAACCCGAATTTCTCCAGAGCTTGAACCATGAAGGGCCAATGAACTGTATCAAACACTTTCTCGGCATCCAGGGACAGTAGTACATGGGGTTCTTCCTTTGCCCGTTCCTTATCCAGCCAGTTGTGAAGCCTGCGGAGGTTAAACCTTGTTGACCTCCTGGGCATAAAGCCTGTCTGATCCTAATGGATCAGATAAGTTATGACTAATCAATATCGTGGCGAGTATTGTTGCTAGAATCTTTGAGTCTTTGTCTTGATATTGAGGAGGGAGATTGGGCAAAAGGAGCCGCATTCTGTAAGGGGCATCTAAGCCTTCAGGATCACCACTATTGTGGCCCTGCGGAGATCTGGCAGAAGAATGCCCTGATCTCTGGCTACTTTAAACATATTAGTAGGTAGGTCCTCAGGACGTCTGCATTCTTCTGGAGGAGTTCTATTGGAATACCGTTCAGGCCTGCTGTCTTGCCCTGTTTCAGTCTGACTATTGCCGTTTAACCTCAGACAGGTCTAGTTCCCCCTCGAGGGACTCCTAGTCCTCAGATGTGGGACCTGCACTCCCACTAAGTATTCCTCTATTTGAGATGCATCCACCAATGGGTGTGCTCAATAAAGCTCCCAGTAGAATGTTGCACTCTTGTTGGTTATATCCTGGTTGGTATTGTACCTTTTGTTGTTGGCTCTCTGTATGCCATGCACTCAGTGGGCCTCCATCTCGTTTCTCTAGCCATGCCAATAATCTTCCTGCTTTGTCTCCTGCTTCATACAGGCAGTGTTGTTTTGTTAATGCTTGGGACCTCGCTTCATTTTGTGCTAACGTGTGGCCCTCGTTATGCAGGAGCGTTATCCTAAGCAGGATGTGCAGGTCTTTTTCTATCCCTGAAAGCCCTTCCAGGTCCAACAGCTGCTGTTCCAAGGATTCTATTTCTTGCTTCTCCCTTTGCTTCTTCTAAGATATTATGTTCTGCGCCCTGACCATAAAAACTGCCTTGTAAACTTCCCAGAGCATAATCGCAGACGTGGCCGAGTCCTGTTCCGTTAAAGTACAGCTCAGTCTCTACCCTCACACACGGGCTTTCAGACATCCCCCCCGACATGATTTGGGATGGGGTTGCCATAGAATGTCCCTAGTGACCTCAGGTGGCCGCCGTGTAAGGGCAGATTTAGCACAACGGACTGAGCTCTATTCTGTGGCAGCTCAGCTCCGTGGGCCACCCGATGGTTAGATGGAACCAATCAGGTGAAGCTCAGTCCAGTCGGCCTAACCAAGGGGTCCTGTTGGCCAGACTGTTACAATCGGCTGTGCGGATCCCACCTCAGGCCGTTGTTGTCTGCTGCCTTTAACTGTTAGCGGTGCTGTTTTCGGAAAACAGGGTGATCTTGCGTTATCCCCATCTTGCCACTAGGGGAACTCTGGCATGGCAACCCTCTGGCCTGCTTTACATCGCAGTTGACTGAGTGGACGGAAGCAGGGCTGGTGACAGTGGGAGACTGTCTCCACATAGTACAAATTAAGGCACACATCTTATAGTATTACACATCGATATACAATCTGTGTGTTTTATTTCACATTCATATAGCCAACTTCTTCAGCTCAAACTCCAGCCAACACGTGTTTAGTCTATTGGAATGTAACCCATTAACTTCAGAGCTGTAAATAATATATACATGTAACCCTGTAATGTCAACCTTACATACTTAAGTAATTTCCACATGCCAAATCAATCCCCATTACAATACAAGTAGAAACCAACATGATCCATAAAACACTCTGACAGTCCCAAATATTCATGCAGACGTGACATTAACGTGCACTACGTATTCTCATGCCCATGATATGTCCTCATTATACTCAACAATTTTTATAAAACAATAACAACTATGTGCCAAGACATACACAAAAAAGACAAACTACATAAATCTAAAAGCCCATAACTCAAGTGATATACATTATGAGTAGCATATACATAAATAAAATGTGGTAAGATTAGTTAATGCGCACATATGTGGAACGCACTATCTTTAAAAACTTCTGTGTTAGCGTTGGGTCACAGGTGATAACCGCAAAACACCCTTATGTCCAATGAAAAGTCCCTATTTTCCAAATCACTGATTTGCTTGTTACTACTGCCAAATATAGTGAGAACATCAGTGAAAATACCGCAAAAATGTACTTGACTTTGGTTAAATATAGGGGTCAATCATGAAAATTAAAATAAACTTACCCCAAGTTTTATTAACTACATTAGTCCAGAATGCCAAACCTTTAAATAACTCATTAGCCCCAAGTGTTGGGGATTCATTCCTGAAGGAATGACCACATGAAGTCTCAATTACCCTGGGAACATTGCAGAATATCAAATAATAAAACATGTGTCCATTCACTAATTCAAATTGTATCCAATGTTCCATCAAGAACAGAACCTCAGAATCTATATTAATCAATGACATAACCATAAATTCCATAAATTCATGCAAATCTCCAAACCATCAAAGCGCTCCACCTGACCCCACACAAGCAGCCATGAACTACACTACACCAATGTCCTGTTAAAACATTTACTCGTCATCAATACTATAACAACGGTTTACAAATACTATTAAACGCTATGATTCATTCAACTTAATCAGAAATTTCTTAAAAATCAAAGATATTTACCCTCTAACTCACCTGTAAGTTTCTAGCCGAGAAAAACACTCTGCGAGTACGCTCAACATTATCATGTGAAAAAAATAGTCAATTTTCAACTATTTAAATATATATTAAAGCATACCAAAATAAAAGTAGGACTAATTCCACAAGATGCTGATTTTTCACAGCGAACTGCTGCTGCCATATTGCCCTCAACATTATATCCACGATTTATTTAACTCATTCAGAAAGCTCTTAAAATCCTAAATATTTGCCCACTAACTCACCAGTAAATTCAGCCGAAAAACACGCTGTGAGTACGCTCTATAATGTCATCTAAAGAGGTCATCCGTTATCGTCTGAAATAAAATATAAACTGAATTGCATGAAAACAAGACATCAAGGCAATTCATGACCACCTCTGCTAAGCCAAACAAAACATCCTACTAACCCGGAGCATTACGTGGCATCTAAATCTTTACATTCTAAAGAAGTCGTCCGTTTTCGACTTAAATGAAACATAAACTGACTTGCACGAAAATAAAAGTAGGACTAATTCAACAGCCAAGGAAATAGCCTTAAACCGAATACCTGCCGAAGAAAAACATAAATGCCAACAGTACATTGTTGTCAGTACTGAGGTCCATTATTTCAATGTATCAGACATCCACTAGAAGGCCAAAGTAATGACCTTACTAAGGAAGATAGGTATGAAAAGAGTTAGCCAATAACAATCAACCCTCTGTCTATACTCACATCGGATATGGAGTATCATGTTGATCGTTACCCATTATAATTACAGTTCCACAGTGCTATTGCTGTTCGTTGCACATGTGTGTGTGCACTCCATTACAATTTAAATAAATCACAGTTCGTAGTCCATATTGATGAATTAATCAACCAAACAATCATTCAAAATTATATTACTATCATAGCTCATATACCTGTACATTCAAACAATTTGAAATGAACCCTTAATTGCCCAAAAAATATTAAAATTCCTGATCCGTGTTTAGTCCATCATCAACTGCCCTAAGACGCATGATCCATAGCGATTCCCTCCTTTTGAGATGCAACTCCCTATTGCCATTCCAAGGGACACATGTTCAATCCCCAAAAATTTGATCTCCTTACGTGCTCCCTGTGTGCCACATATCTTCACATGTTGTGCAATAGGGATAACATTCATCGTCTTGTTTCACTGCTCTCAAGTGTTCACTGATCCTTACTCGAAGGGGCGAATTGTGCTTCCAACATATAAACCCTCATATTTACATAGTATGACATACACCAGAAAAGTCGTGCCACAATAATTGTTAGTTTGAATTTGAAAGCTCCGGTTCCCAGCTAATCCAAAGTCCTTTTTTCTATTACATGCCCACCTCCAAACACCACATTGGCCACATTTAAAGAAACCTTTATTAAATTCGGATAGACAATAGTCCTCTATCTGATAAATTGGGTAACTAGAGCTAAGGAGGCTTCTCGAGGAACTCCTCAATAGGTAATCTCAGGTCTATCTGAAACAGAGCCCTTTAAGGTCAAATCCTACAATAAAATATTCCAATGAGTTCTCATAACTCTCCGTAAGACAACTGAATTCCTAGTGCAATCCATTACCATCCTGATGTTCTTTTTATTCTTATCCACAGTGGCAGTGTGGGGCGTCAACATATCTTGCCTAGACATTAACATCCCTCTGTTGCGCTTTCATAGTATCATGTGTTTGGTAACCCCTTAATTTAAAACGCTGACCCATGTCCTGAATACATTTTTTAAATTCATCATCCCTATTACAGTTTCGTCAGGCCCGTACCATCTCACCAAAATGTATTGCCTGATTTTGGTGCCTGGAGTGTGTACTCGATGCATGTAAGAGAGAGTTGCAGGATGTCAGATTTCGGTATAGTCTGCTTTGAATCTTATTTTCCTCAATAAACAGTTCAGCATCCAAAAAGTCAGTATCCTTCAAAATATATTGGTAAGTGAATCTGACGTTCGCATCATTTTCATTTAAATAGTTACAAAACTCCATCAGCTGACCAGTAGTACCTGTCCAAATCATGAAACAATCGTCCATATATCACCCCCAATATATAATATATGCCTGCCATTGCGCCATCCCGGTCCCCAGATCCATCCCCCTCCTCAAACCGCCCCATAAAGAGGTTCCCGTAAGGAGAAAATCTGGAACCCATTGCTACTCCCTATTTTTGTCTATAATTTCTTATTAAACAAAAGAATTATGATTTAGAATCAGATCAACAATATCCAGCAACATTTCCATAAGTTCCCATAGGCTGGCCGATCTCTTATTCAACGTATGACGTGGTGCTTCCATACCAACTTCATGCCTGATATTTGTATATAATACAACTACATCCAGTGTTACCATAACCATACCAGTTTCCCATTGCACATCACTTAATAGACTCAAAATATGCTTAGTATCCTTAATATAGGATGGAAGATTAGGTACCAAGAGCTGCAAGATTACATCCACAAAGTCTGATAATCACTCTGTGGGTCCCCCGATCCCAGAAACAATCGGTCTCCACTTAGGGAAAGGGAGATTTTTGTACCTTTTGGAGGGAATGTTGAGGCAGGGGAACCTTGGTGGTCAACCCTCAAGTACATATATTCGTCATCATCCAATAAACATTGTTGATGCCATATTTTCAATGAGTTATTGATCTTACTTGTCAGACTCATAATAGGATTATGAGTCACCTTTTCATAACAATTTTCATCATTCAGTTGGGTATGAATTTCAATTTCATAATCTTTTCGGTTCATGGCCACAATGTTGCCCCCTTTGCCTGCTTGTCTGATTACAATACTATTGTCTTCTTGCAACATCTTCAAAGCCTGCTGTTCCCTATAGCTTAAATTATTCATACATTTCTTTACCTTACCACTGGACACATATTTGTCAAGATCTTTACAAACCACTTTATAAAACACGTCAATATTGTTATCACGCTATACTCTAGGTGTCCAGCATGATTTTTTTTTAAACCACTGGGTATATACAAATCAGGTACTATATTTAGGTCACTTAATATTTTTTATGTAGTGATTGTTATCAATTATGGATTGTGAGGATGATCCAATGTCAAGGTATTGTGTACATCCTGAATGGATAAACCACTATATTCAATCCTCTGTGCTGGTGTCCTTGAATCTTGATTCTGCAGAGAATTCAGTTTGAAAAATCTCTTTAGCTTCAGAAGTCTAAAAAAAATGTAGAGATACATTTTTGACCTATGAACGTCACCTATGCTAGCTGGACAAAAACCCGATCCCTTACTTAGAAATGAAATCATATACGATGAAAGCTTCTTGTCTGATAGATCGACTACATTTACCACCTGGTTTGGGGTTGCCCCTAAATTTTCTTGTCCCACTATCTTGTCTTCATATCACATCTCTCTCTGGGAGTCTCTTCCTCCCTTACCCCTTCGGGTTTCCCTACAAAGTCTCATATTCTGTAAGAAAGTGCCCTCTTGCTTGGCATGGTTACCCCCATTTTCTGCCCATTGTCAGTGTGTTTGACTGTGTTTACTGAAATCCTGCTAACCAGGACCCCAGTGATTATGCTCTCTCCGTTCTAACTTGGTAACTGTACCATTTTCTTCCCACAATTGGCATACTGGTCCCCCCCATGTAAGTCCCTAGCATATGGTACCTAGGTAACCAGGGCATTGGAATACCAGGGGATTCCTATGGGATGCAGAAGTTATTCAGCCACCCATAGGGATCCCATACAAAGGGTTCTGCAGGCCTGCCATTGCAGCCTGCATGAAACTGATGCATGCACCCATTTTCACTACAGGTCGCTACACCAGGTCACAGTAAGTCACCCCTATGGTAGGCCCTCTCAGCCCAGAGGGCGGCAGGGTGCAGGTACTGTGTGTGAGGACACCCCTGCACTAGCAGAGGTGCCCCCAAAAATGCCAGATCCATTTTCCTGGACTTTGTTAGTGTGGGGAGATTTTATGCGTGTACTGGACATAGGTCACTACCCATGTCCAGCTACATAATGGTAACTCCAAACCAGGGCATGTTTGGTATCAAACATGTCAGAATAATACCTCAATACTGTTGCAATTATTGGAAGTATGATTCCATGCACTCTGGTGGCTCCTTAGAGGACCTCCAACATTGCTACCACCAGTCTTACAGGGTTTTCAGGCAGCCCAAGCTGCTGCCACCCCTCAGACAGGTTTCTGCACTTCTGCTGCTTGATCGGATTGAGCCCAGGAAGGCAGAACAAAGGATTTCCTTTGGGGGTCGGGTGGGTAAGGGGGGGGGGGGGGGGAGGGAATTACACCCTCTCCCTTTGTAAACAGGTGTGACTGGCTTGGGAGTGGTTACCTCCAAGACACTGGTATTCTTTGAAGGGCATATTTGGTGCCCTCTGTGCATAAACCAGTCCATATCGGTTCGGGGGGGCCTCCCCCTACAGTCCCTGCTTTGGCACAAAACTGGACTATGGAAAAGGGGAGTGACCACTCTCCTGTTCATCACCACCGCAGGGGTGGTGCTCAGAGCTCCTCCAGAGGGTCTCTGGTTTCTGTCATCTTGTTTCCAAGGTTGGCCTGGAACTTTGGGAGCATCTGAGTGGCCAATCCAAGCAGGTGACGTCAGAGCCCTCTCCCGACAGGTGCTTACCTGGCTAGGTGACCAATCCTCCTTTCAAGACTATTTAGGATCTCTGTCTTGGGTGGGTTCTCAGATTCGGCTTGCAAGACTCCAGCAGGATTCCTCTGCAAACTCCACTTCGACTTCTGGCCACTGGAACTGTGATTGGACCCTCCAGGAACCGACAACGTTGCAATCGACGAAGAAGACTCTCTGCAACTTTGTTTCCATGGCTCCTGCCAGCTTTGCGACATTTCCCTGGCCATGCAGCCTCAGAAGACAGCAACTCTTCAGTTTGCACAAGAAGAAGAAGGAATCCCCCTTGGAGTGGAGGAGTCACTCCCCTGCATCGGCAGGCACCTGCTGCAACGACGACCAGGTGCGTGGATCTCCCCTTATCTCAAGATGATGGTGTTGGTCTGGAGTAGTCCTCTTGGTCCTCTCTGCCAGATGTCCAACTTTGGTGGAGGTAAGCCCTTGCCTTTCCACGCAGGACAGTACCCCTCGCTGGTCCCTGGCAGCACCACTTTTCCACTAACCGCGAGCTTGCCTTTTTGCAAAGGCTTGCTAGCGGAATTCCTGCACCGACACCCAGCTGCAATCTTCCCTCCAGTGTGGGACATCTTCTGAATCCATCTGGAACTCTTCTCCGGCTCCAGGGCTACAGTGCTGACCTATTCTACTTTACCGTTGACCAACTCTTGCAAGTACAGCTGGGTGGGTAGTAGCTCCTGCTACCCCTGGACTTCTGTAACTTCTGGACTTGGCCCCTTCTTCCACAGGTCTTCTCCAGGAATCCTCCGCTGGTTTCTTGCAGTCTTGTCTGGGTGTCTTCTTTTCTTCTTTTTCCTCCTTTTGGGTGGCTTGGGGAAATTCCAGTGACTTACTCCTGCTTTCCTGGTCATTGGGGGGTACTGGGTTACTTACCTATGTGGTTTTCTAGTACTCCCAGCTCCCCTATGCACATTCCACTTACCTAGGTGAGGGTCCTGTGTTCACATTCCATTTTTTAAGTATATGGTTTGGACTCCCCCTGTGGTCACTACTGTCTATTGCATTTGCATTGTTTTCTACTGCTTTCTATGCCTATTTCCGATTACAACTGTGTATTTTTAGTGTATTACTTACCTCCTATTGGAGGATTGCCCTTCTAGTATTTTCTGGTATTGTGCTCCAAAAATAAAGCATTTTTATTTTTGTACAACTGAGTGTTTTCTTTCATGTGTGTAAGTCCTGGGTGACTAGAGTGGTACTGGATGAGTTTTGCATGTCTCCCAGATAAGCCTTGGCTGCTCATCCACAACTACCTCTAGAGAGCCTGGCTTCTAGACACTGCCTACACTTCACTAAGAGGGGATACCTAGACCTGGTATAAGGTGTAAGTACCTTAGGTACCCACCACACACCAGGCTAGCTGCCTACATTGGTGGTGCAGCGGTGGGATAAGCACTTGAAATTACCTTACTACTCGGTCACTTGGTACCTTCCACAGGAAAGACCACTTACTAGCTACAGAACTACACTTATACCTAGTTTCAGGAGACAGTCTTTTGGGTTTGGGTAAAAGAGGGGTCTAGGCATAGCTGTGCTCCAAACCTCTCTGACAGAAACTAAAAGTTAGAGTGGTGTATGGTGTGCCTAACCTAGCTAACACAAACATGTCTTCAGGACAGAGCACATCTCAGACTATGGACTCGCCTTATGAGAGCCTCACCTTACAGAGGTTGAAGGAGAAATGCAAAGAAAGGAACCTGAAGACAGGGAGGAACCCTAACAAGAGTCTGCTCCTAGGCCTTGTCCTCCAGGATGACCAGGACCATACTGGTGGCGAGGAGAGGGAGGAGGATGTAGACTCTAGCCTCCCCTCTCCCCCTCGGTATTAGCAAGTGAAGATCTGGACACTGAGGAAGGTCAGGAGGGTTCTCAGAGGATCACAAGGTCCCTAGTAAAGCCCCTAGTGCAGCTGGGAGCACTACAGGTAGTGTGAGTGCAAGACGTGTTAGTAGGCCTCCCCTTTGTGTCCAGAGGGTTAGTAAAACTAGGGACAGATCCTCCTCTGCCCATTTTGATGTTACCTCAGTATCTGATGGGACATGCTGCTCAACTCCAGAAGAAGACTCCTTAGACAGGGAGCTCAGGAACATGAGGCTGGAGGAGGCCAAGCTGAGGCTGCAACAGCAACAGCTAACCCTTACAGAGAGAGGCAGAGGTTGGTGTTAGTAACCCATGGTGGCAGCAGCAACTTTGGTTTCAGTGAGCCTAGGTTCAGGGAGGACTCTTGACTCCAGAAACCTCAGTAAAGCTGTTACAAGTTGGGGATGCCATCCATAAGTGGTTCTTTGCTCTAGAGAGGGCCGCTAAAGTACATGGGGTGCCACAGAGGCAGTGGGCTGCTATCCTTTAGCTCTCCTTTGACAAGGAAAGGATATACTCCTTACTGTCAGGGAGGAAGATGCTGATAACTACAAAGTTTTGAGGTCTGCTCTTTTGGATGGTTTTGGTCTTACCACTGAACAATACAGGATAAAGATCAGGGAGACCAGGAAAGAGTCCTCCCAAGATTGGGTTGGTTTTTGATTTTGTTGATTGCTCTGTGAAGGCTTTGGAAAGCGGTTTACGTGGTAGCAAGACCACTGATTATGAGTGCTTATACAATCTTATTCGGAGATAGCATATATTTAACAATTGTGAGTCTGATTTGTTACACCAGTACTTGCTAGACTCAGACCTGACCTCTCCCCAAGAATTGGGAAAGAATGCAGATAAATGGGTCAGAACAAGGGTGAGCAGAAAAGCTCACACAGCGGGTGACAAGAAAAAGAAAGCAGGTAAGTATAAGGACAAGTGTGGGGGCAAAAAACCTAATGCGTCTTCATCAGCACCACAAAATTCCTCTGGGGTGGGTCCAAAACCTCTTCCTCTTCCTATAAAAAGGTGCCTTGGTGCTATGTTTGTAGAAACAAAGGCCATAGGCCAGGAACAGCTCCCGTCCTAAGAAAAGCAGCAAGCCATCCACCACTAGATCCTCCACTTCTACCACTAGTGCCCCTAGTAATAGCAGTAGTGGTGGGTCGGGTAATAATAGCCAGTCCATGGGTGTGGCCTGGCTCACTTTAGGAAGTGTGGTGGGAGCTGGCTTAGTTGCAGAGACACTCTGAGGCTGTTTTAGTCTCAGATGAGGGCATTGATCTAGCCACCCTTGCTGCCTGTCCCCTTAACATGGGTAGGTACAGGCATCTGCCCTTGATAAATGGTGTTCAGGCAGAGGTCTACAGGGACACAGGTGCCAGTGTCACTATGGTGACTGAAAAACTGGTGTCCCCCGAGCAAAACCTACCAGTCATCAGTACCAAGTTACTGACGCCCACAACAACACTGTGTGCCACCCCATCCATGGCAGTTGCTGATTTCAGCTGTGGGTGAGGGGGTGTTACTGGACTAAAGAAAGTTGTAGTGTCCACAGACCTACCTGTAGAGTGTCTATTGGGGAATGACATGGAGACATCAGTTTGGACTGAAGTGGAGTTGGAGGTCCATGCAGCAATGCATATTGCAGGGCATATTTTTGGTTTGACTAGGGCACAGGCCAAAAAGCAAAAAGGAGAAAGGAAACTTGGAGCCTGAAATATTGGCCCAGGAGGCTCCCGAAGCCAAAGGTAGCAGAGCAAAAAGTTGCCCCCTATCCCACCCATCAGTGAGGATTCCTCCTTTGAGGAAGAGGAGGAGTCTGCTCCCTTGGCAGAACCTACACCTGAAGCGCTGAAAGCTGACACAGCTGAGCTCTTACGTGCAGGGATGGCTGCCAGGGAGGAATTCAGTATGGCTCAGAAAACCTTTCCCACACTGGAAAGGTTAAGACAGCAAGCTGTCCTTCAAGAAGCAGGGGATGTCAGTGGCATCCACAAGGTGTATTGGGAACACAACCTCTTACAGAACCAAGGGAACCCAAATCTGGTGCCACCAGGACTTTGGTAGTACTTCTGCAGTATAGAGAACGTTTGTTGACCTTTGCCCATGAAATACCCCTGGCAGGTCACCTGGGGCAAAGCAAGACTTGGGACAGACTTGTCCCACACTTTCACTGGCCCCATATGTCTGAAGATACAAATTAGTTTTGTTGCTCCTGTGTCACATGCCAAGCCAGTGGCAAGACAGGTGGCACCCCTGAGGCCCCCCTAATTCCACTACTAGTGGTTGGGATTCCCTTTGAGGACTGAGGTGGATATTGTTGGCCCCCTAGACCTGCCCACTGCCTCTGGAAACAGATTCATAATGGTGGTGGTGTATTATGCCACCAGGTATACAAAAACTATACCTCTAAGGACCACTACAGCTCCTTCAATGGCAAAGCCCCTCCTGGGAATCTTCTCCAGGGTGGGCTTCCCAAAAGAGGTGGTATCAGAAATAGGCACAAACTTTATGCCTGCATACCTTAAGGCCATGTGGAAGGAATGTAGGGTAATTTATAAGCTCATCACACCTTACCACCCCCAAATAAATGCTTTGGTAGAGAGGTTTAATAAAACTCTCAAGGGCATGATCATGGGTCTCAGTGAAAAACTCGGGAGGAGATGGGATGTCATTCTGCCATGCCTCCTTTTTGCCTGCAGAGAGGTTCCTCAGAAGGGAGAGGGCTACAGCCCCTTTGAACTTCTGTTTGGACACCCTGTCAGGGGGTCCACTTGCTTTTGTGTGGGAGAGCTGGGAGCAACCTCTCAAGCCCCCAAAACAAGACATTTTGGATTATGTACTTGGCATCAGATCCAGGATGGCTGAGTATATGAAAAAGGCCACTAAAAACTTTCAGGCCAGCCAAGAACTACAGAAGCAGTGGCATGACCAGAGGCTGTCCTTACTGTTTAACAGCCAGGACAGAAAGTGTGGGTTCCGGAGCCGGTGGCTCACAGAGCACTCCAAGGCAAGTGGAGTGGTCCCCACACTATAGTGGAGAAAAAGGATGAAGTCACCTATTTGGTTTACCTAGGGACCCCCAGAAGCCCATCAGGGTGCTTCATGTGAATTGCTTTAAGCCCTACTATGTCAGAGCTAATATGACCCTGTTCATGGCCACTGATGAGGGACAGGAAGAAGGGAGTGACCCTCTCCTTGACCTCTTCTCCAACACTGCAGCTGATGGCTCAGTGGATGGGGTTATCCTAGCAGACTGCCTTTCAGAAAGAGGACTGCAGGAACCTCCTACGGCAGTTCTCAGAACTGTTTTCTCTGACACCTGGTCAGACAACATGGTGTGAACATACCATTGATAGAGGGGACAATTTGCCTATTAAAAGTAAAATTTACAGACAACCTGACCATGTCAGAGACTACATCAAGGCAGTGGTGCAAAAGATCCTAGACCTAGAAGTTATAGAGAACTCTGACAGCCCCTGGGTTAGCCCAGTGGTGCGGGTTCCAAAACCTCACTCCCAAAATGGGAAAAGGGAGACGGGGTTCATGTTGATTACAGAAAGCTCCCCACAGTAACAAAGACTGATGCTCACCCTATTCCTAAGGCAGATGAGCTAATAGATACACTGGCATCTGCCAAGCATCTAAGCACATTTGACTTGACTGCAGGATACTAGCAGATTAAATTCTCAAATGATGCAAAACCAAAGACTGCATTTTCAACCATTAACAGACATTATCAATTCACTGTTATGCCCTTAGGTTTGAAGAATGCACCTGCCACTTTTCAGAGGCTGGTGAACGCAGTCCCAAGGTTCGGAAGCCTATATATAGTGCAGCTTACAAAGATGATATAGCTGTCTTTAGCTCCACCTGGGATGACCACCTGGTCCATCTCTGGATTGTTTTGGAGGCTCTGCAAAAAAGCAGGGGAAGGTTGTGTATCTGGGCCACCTGGTAGGCGGAGGCTAGATTCAACCACTGCAGGGGAAGATCCAAAACCTTTTAGATTGGACTCCCCCTACTACACAGACCCAGGTAAGAGCCTTCTTAGGTCTCACTGGGTACTACAGGAGTTTCATTAAGAACTATGGCTCAATTGTAGCCCCTCTTAATGGCCTCACCTCCAAAAGAATGCCTAAAAAGGTTTTGTGGACAGCTAGCTGTCAAAAAGCATTTGAGGACCTCAAACAGGCCATGTGCTCTGCACCTGTGTTAAAAAGCTATTCCAAGAAATTCATAGTTCAGACTGATGCTTCTGAGGTAGTGGTTGGGGCAGTTCTTTCACAACTTAACACTGAGGGCCAGGATCAACCAGTTGCTTTCATAAGTAGAAGGTTGACCTCCAGAGAGAGGCGTTGTTCTGCTTTTCTGGGCTTGACCAGACCACAGCAAAGGATTTCCTTTGGGAGAGGGAGGTAACATCGCTACCTTTGGAAATAGGTGAGACTGTCTTGGGAGGGGTAGCCTCCCCAAGCCACTGGTATGCTTTGAAGGGGACATTTGGTGCCCTCTGTGCATAAACCAGTCCACACCAGTTCAGGGACCCCCAGTCCCTGCTCTGGCACGAAACTGGACAATGGATAGGGGAGTGACTACACCCTGTACATCACCACCCCAGGGGTGGTGCTCAGAGCTCCTCCAGAGGGTCCCTGGGTTCTGCCTACTTGTTTCCAAGGTTGGCGAGGAACTCTGGGAGCATCGGAGTGGCCAGTCCAGGTAGGTGACGTCAGAGCCCTCTCCTAATAGCTGCTTACCTGGCTAGGTGAAAAATCCTCCTTTCAGGGCTATTTAGGGACTCTCTCTTGGGTGTGACCTCAGACTCGACTTGCAAGACTCCAGCAGGATTCCTCTGCAACCTCCACTTCGACTTCTGGCCACCTGAACTGCAACTGGACCCTCCAGGAACCGACAACACTGCAACTTTCTTTCCACTTCTCCTGCAAACTCTGCAACATTTTCCCACCCGGGCACCCTCAAAAGACAGCAACTCTTCAGCCTGCACAAGAAGAAGAAGTAATCTCCCTTGGAGTGGAGGAGTAACTCCCCTGCAATGGCAGGCACCTGCTGCAATGACGACAGGCTGCGTGGATCTCCTCTCATTTCGAGCTGCGTGGATCCTGCATCACAGGTGGTGGTCCGGAGTAGTCCTCTTGGTCCTCCCTGCCAGCTGTCCAACTTTGGTGGAGGTAAGCCATTGCCTTCCCACGCAGGACAGTACCCCTGGGCACTGCATCTCTTGCGGCGGCCAATGCTTGTTTGCATCTCCTCCAATGGATCTTCAGGCGACGTGTAGCTCCAGTCCCCAGAACTCCTTCCTGATGCTCAGCCCTTCTGCGTGGTTCTCCTGTGGAGTGGGATTCCTTTCTGTAGTGCTGCGTGGGCTCCTTCTGCGACTTCAGTGTCCCCGTCCTGAGGGAGTCCTGTGGGTGCTGCCTCTGCTCCTGTAGACTCTCTGCAACACTGAGGGTTCCCTGTAACTCCCCCTCCTGGATTGAGTCCTCTTGTGCCTGGCTGGTACCCGGCAGCATCACTATTCCACTAACTGCGAGCCTGCCTATGCCAAGGCTTGCTGGTGGAATTCCTCCACCGACACTCATTTGCCATCTTCACTCCAGCGTGGGACATCTTCTGCATCCATCAGGAAATTTTCTCCAGCTCCGGGCTGCAGTGCTGACCTGTTCTTGTTCACCGTCGACCAACTCCTGCAAGTATAGCTGGGTGGGTAGTAGCTCCTTCTCCCCCTGAATTCTTTTGTGATTTCTGAACTTGGTTCCCTTGTTCCACAGGCCTTCTCCAGGAATCCACCGCTGGTTTCTTGCAGTCTTGTCTGGGTGTCTTTTCTTCTTTTTCCTCCTTTTGGGTGGTTTGGGGAAATTCCAGTGATTTATTCCTGATTTCCTGGTCGCTGGGGGGTGGGGGAGGTACTGGGTTACTTACCTCTGTGGTTTTCTAGTACTCCCAGCTCCCCTCTAAACATTCCACTTACCTAGGTGGGGTCTGTTTTTGGTTTCCATTTTTTTTTATATGGTTTAGGCTCCCCCTAGGGTTGCTATTGGTTATTGCTCTTTGCACTGTTTTCTAACCATTTCTATGCATATTTCTGATTACTAGTGTGCATATTTAGTGTATTACGTACCTCCTATTGGAGGATTGCCCTTCTAGTATTTTTTGATATTGTGTTCCAAAAATAAAGTACCTTTATGTTTGTACAACTGAGTGTTTTCTTTCATGTGTGTAAGTGCTGTGTGACTACAGTGGTATTGCATGAGCTTTGCATGTCTCCTGGAGCTAAATGTAAATTCATTATCCCATAGTGTTAAAAGATCCATATCTAAATCATCGTATGAAGGAAAGATGTGTGATCTAAGGCCCCTCAGTATACTATTAAGTTTCCTATATTGTTTTAATGTGGGTCCCTCCCACCACTTCAACATGTCATTCTTCTTAAGTTTTTCCAACCTAATGAATTAATCTCTAAGGCCTTCCTTTTGTGTTTGGTTTCCACTCTTAATTGCTTCCTGTATAGTGCGACCACAATCTAAATTCTTAAATAATTCCTCCTCCATCTTGTCTCTATCCATTGTAATGCTCATCACCTTTTAGATATCTGACTGTGCTCGGAACTGCCCTTCCAATAACAAAACTAAATCACAATAATTGGTGGTTTTGAGAGAATAATTTGGCGCTCACAATCGTACAGTTATTTGTTAAGCTAAATTGTTGCACTCCAGACAAAACTATTTGCAAGTCAGTGCTCTTAACAGGGAAAACTCCCAAAAACCCCACACATTAACCACATAGGCATATTTATTCCAATGGAGGATAGGGTGGCATGGAATGGCCTGCCCCACAGTCAGTTCCTCATGTACGAGGCTCGGACAATGGGCATTTAGAGACTTACAGAGTACCGGGGTGGGGTTATACTAGACCCATGCTATACTTCAATTGCTGGTGATGATAGGCTCTGCACAACATCTGGTCACATGGTTTTATAAGGCCTTAAATGGGATGATCCAAAAACTCCTTGGGGCACTAAAGGCCAAATGGGAAGCAGTGATAGGCCACAAGTTCCCGGATGCGGAATGAGGTAGGATATTGGCATAACCTCAGATGGTGTCCCAGAATAAATGTCTGAAATACATTAAGTTTAATTATGCCCACATGACATATTTGACACCACACAGAACCAATTTCATATATGGAGGAAAGCCCCGAGGATGCCCCCAAAGTGCATATCCTGATGACTTTGGTCATGTGACATGGGCCCGCACCCACTTGCAAGCATACTTGGGAGAGGTTGTGCAAGCTAAAGGCTGCACTTCATCGCACCATTCCATGCACAGTTGAAGTGTGCTTTCTTGGGGTCTTTTCTAGGCCAGAATCTCAAAAGGTTGGCAACACGTTTGTAGATTTGGCTCTAGCCCTGACCAGGAGGAGGACTGCAATGGCATGGAAGTCTAGGGTTGGCACCAGGGTTGGGGGGTGAAAGATGTAATTGTGTGGGCCAGAGCAGAGGAGAAGGCGTTGCTTTGGGAAAAGGTCAGAGGAATATATAGCAGTCCTATAGTGGGACTGTAGGTGGAGGTGCTGGTGGTATGGGAAAACCCCACTGGGGAGGCATACTCTGGTGCCGGGGGGCTTGATGCGCTGATAGAGGTTGTCCTGGTGGTAATTGAAGACTGGAAAGCATCTCCCAGAGCTGCCCAGTTCGAGGTGTACAATCTCACCCAATGCCCAGCGCCCCCTCTGATATCGGGGAGCTATTACACCAGCAGCCCCTACCTAGAAATGCTGATGACTGGGGTAGACAATCACGAAACCCTGAAACACCCTTCCCAACCCCTGCCCCCTCCCAGCTGGGGCCATAAGTATCTCCCCCACACACATTCATCCCCCAGAGATAGTAGTCTGGGAGTTCTTCACAGCTTATCAGGTTCCTTCCCTCCCTCTAACCCCCCCCCACCTTTACTCTTCGTCTTCTTCTTCTTCTTCTTCCTTTTTCTTCCCATTAAGTTGACTTTTGCACATACATACAGACAGGAAAACTACATAGTCAACATTACGATTACGAGTCGGACACAATGCTTTAGCTTGTTTTCCCCCTAAGCCAGCGGGTTGAAACTCTGCAGGAAATTCTTAATATCTCCGGCGGGGAGGTTCTTGCGTAGGCAGCAGCCACCATGTAGGTAGTTTGACAGACGGATAGGGCCCTCAGTCTCTAACCTAGCATGCTCTGGAAGTCTGGATTCTGTTTCTAATACCTCAGGCTTGCTTTTCCTAACAGAAACCTGGCTTAACTGTAGCTCTGCCAAGACAGCCATTGCTATACCTCCCGACTACAACTTAATCAATTAGAATAAATTTGGAGGTGGAGTGGCTATTTTTTTTTTACCTTTCCACACTCAATGGAGCTGAGGACAATGGTTGGATTGAGTACTTTACTTTCAAAATAAGCACCAATAATTTCCCGGCCTTGGGAGGCCCTTGGTATTTCGTTTCCCAGGACCAACTTCAGTTCCAACTTTACTAAACTCATTTCATCAATTGCTCTGACTTTTCAATAATTCATGGGTCTTGGGGACTGCAACTTTTATCTGGAAAACACTTCTGACCCCGACCCCGATCCCATCAATCTCTTATACAACCTAAAAAGATTCTGGGTGTCTACCAACACATTGAAGGAGCCACCTATCTTGCAGGTCACTTACTTGACCCTATTTTCACTAACGACTTTCACGTCACTAACTTAAACACTTGGCTTACAAGTGACCTAATATAATTGCTCCATTATAGGCATTCTCCACATTACGACCACCCTCCCTATGCTAGGTAGTATACAGAGGAGCTCATGTAACTCCTTTACAAACAACTTGAGCTGTAGCTGCGTACCTCATAGAACACTCAATGACAAATGAACATTTAAGTCGGAACTCTGTAAATATCATCTGTAGGGGAGACAGACCAGGTGCGCCCCCCAACTTCTCAAATCCAGGAAAGCCCAAATTGCAAAAGGAAACTTTCACCATTCTAAAGGATTTTACTACTCCCTCTGCCTCTTCCTGCTCCATCGACCTGTCCTTGATCTTCTACTCTGGCCTTTCTAATTACGTTTAGGATAAGATCAAGAGGATTTGTCTTAGTTTATCGCCTCAACCTGCTCTAGACTCTTTGGAGTTCATTAGTTAGCTTCCTCAACATCTTCAAGGGGCAGCCATCCCCATTCTGACTCCACTTACAACGTAAGAAGGCCTATGCTTTCTGGTAAATCTGGTTCCCTCAATGACCACTGCCCGTACTTCATCTTTTCTCTCAGCCATTAGCTCACTGGCCCAACACACATCACCCTTTTTGAAGCTCTTGCTGTTGACTGCTGTTTGCTCAACTGAATAGAAACATGGCTTGGTCTTGGTGATTCCTTAAAAAGCCTTCAGCTGATCCTATGACTCTGTTCAATTATAGAGCAATCCTCCTTGATCTTTACCTGGCTAAAGTAGACGCAAAACTAGTCAACCAGCAATTCACTAGCTGCCTTGTGTCTCACATTCTGCTCAATCTCTCACAATCGGCTTTACAGCCAAATTATAGTCAAGAGACTGCTTTCATAGCTGCCATGGGCGACATCAGACTTATCGGGTGCCTGTTAAAAACGGGTATTAGTCATTCTGCTCTTCAGTGGTTCAGTTATCTCCTCCTTACTGGACGCAATCGGTTTGCCTCCCATTGTTTCCATCTGATGCTTTCGATCTATTGTGTGGAGATCCACAGTGATTTTCCCTAAGCCCAATACTGTTTAATGTGGCATCTACTGTTAGATCTTTTGGTTTTAATATTATTTTTCATACCAATAACTCTTAACCGATCCTCTTTTTTTCTCCCTCTCTCTCTCTCGCTCTCAGAAGACACATCAATTACCCAGACTAAGTTGCTCGGTATGCCTGCGGTTGCTGTCTAGATGAGATGTAATTGACTAGAGCTACATGGTGAGAAAACCTGGGCATTATTGTTGATGATCAGTTTGCCATGGTGAACCAAGTCACTCTGGTGCCTGCTTCTTGCTTTAACACTCAGAAATGTTTTAATTGGGTGCCCCTGAATGCAAGACGATGAACCAAGCAACTGTTACCAGTAGACTGGACTACAGAAATACCCTTTATGCTGGCATTTTGGCACACCTCATCAAGTAACTTAGAGTGGATCAGAACAGAGAAGCCAGGCTTGTTCTCAATCTGCCACCACGTACCACAGCCATACCCATTTACACAATTCTCCTTGGCTGCCTGCCCATAAGCGTTTCCTCTACAAGGCTCTTACTCATACCAATAAAGTGCTCTAGTTCTTACATTAGCAGGCCAGGGCTCGAAAAATCTATTTGACCACTCGCTTAGGTGAGTTTTATTTTATGAGGTCGAGCTATTTTTAGATTCCACTTGACCCTTCTAGCAAGTGGACAAAAAAGAGGTGTTCTGTTCAGTCAGAAACTGAATTAGCAATTTTTCTGATAAGCAATTTTATCAGTTTTGTATAGCAACGTAAAACCCAACAGGTCACAACCACACTCTGTTGACTGAACATTGCACAAGTCCCATGCAGGTAACAGAACCATATGATCAAGAGCAGTCATAGTAGTCAAAGACAGCGCACACAACAATCGCTACATCTAAGACATGTTAGCAGAACAATCCCCCCCAGGTCCCCATCCATTTCAACCACACTCTGTCGTAATTAGCAGGGTAGCCTCTCGCCTCGTATACTAGTTTTTCCTGTTGGGCGCACTAGTCTACTCCTTGCCGCCATTTTGCGATTGGAGGTGCCGTCTCCACCTTCCAACCCGCTGCAATGTCTCTCTTGGCCCCTTAACATGCCATTCCCACAAAGGCCTGGTCTGCTCTACTGGACCCCACCCCCTCCAAGAACCCCAATAAAATTGCCAACCGGGCAACCTCGACTCTAGAGATCTCTGTCACCACTGCCTGCCAATAGGTTGCTATGTGGGGGAAGCTCCACACCATATGGTAGAAGTCTGCATCAGGGTCTGCACAGCGAGGACAATCAGCCTGGGATAGGAGACCCGCTCTATGCAACATGTCAGAAGTAAAGTAAGCTGTGTGGAGGTAATAGGTCTCCACCACCCGAAGACGAGAGGTCAATAGTCCAAGTTCTCGGGGCCATCAATGCATCCCTCCAATTCTCGTCCTCCATCGGACCAAGCCACTGCTCTCCGAGTTTGTCAAGTGTTGGTGCTGTGTTAATGACTAGGGTGCCATATATGCGCAACACTCCCCCTCTACCCAAGCCGCCCATCAGTGTCTTGGTTTCAACAGGACTAAACTCTGGAAGGACCACACCTGCCTGAACATGCACGTTTAACGCATGTCTAAGTGGTAGATATCTATGGAACTGGGTCCTAGCAAGCGAAAACCTCTGCTGGTGCTCCTGGAAGGACCGCATGTGGGAACCCACCCAGATGTCACCCATCAGCAAAATGCCTATAAGGTCCCATTTATGGAACCCATCTAGTGCAGAGACCTCCCCCAGCCACGACCCATGCCACAGCGGGGTTTCCTGGGTGAGACGGCGCCACCAACCCGTCACCCTCTGCACTGCCCTCCACCCCATAGGTACCACCCTTCTCACCTCCTGGACCCTATGTGGAAAAGGGTCACCATACAGCATCCCGAACAGGCCGGGAAAGCCCATCGTCAAAACTTCTAGTTGGTATGCAGGATCCGACCAGCCTCCAACCCCCCCAACCAGTCATTAACCACCAGTTGGTGCATCGCTGGGTAGTAAAGATAGAAGTTGTACATCCCCAGACCACCATCGTACACATCGCCCTGATAGGCGTAAAACCCCAGCCGGGGGTGGGAATTATGCCATAAGTATTGCCGCGCAGCAGCTTCCATTTCCTTGAACCATCGCTTGGGGATGTGGTAGGGGAAGTTCTGAAGCAAACAGAGGAACCGGGGGAAGTACCATCATTTTATACAGCGCTATCCATACCAGGATGTTGAGGGGCAGAGACCGCAATCTCTGGAGGTCCTCCTTGGCTCTCCGGGTAAGTGGCTAGACATTAAGTGACCATGCCAGTTTGGGTAGCAGGGCGATATTCACCCCCAGGTACCGGAAGCTGTTGCGTCTGATAGGAATGGCGCTCTGCCAATCATCCCTTGTGGGGCATAGCGGAACTAATAGTGATTTACTGGGGTTAATTATCAAACCCGAGGCCTAAGCAAACAGCCCCAGGAGCTGCATCACCCTAGGTCCACTGCTGGCCGGATTGGCCAGAAGCAAGAGTACACCGCCGATCAGGGGATCTTCCCTTAAAAGCTTTGCAAGCAACTCCATCGCCAATGCAAATAGGAGCGGGGACAGGGGGCACCCCTGACGGGTTCCCCGGCAGATAGGAAACTGGTCCGACACTGCCCCATTTACCTGCACCCGGGCCGTTGGATTAGAATAGAGGAGTCACACTAGTGCTCGGAATCGAGGGCAAACCCAGCGCTTGAGAGCACCCGCTGAAGGTAAGACCAGTCCACTGTGTCGAATGCCTTTTCGAAGTCCAAGAGGAGGAGCGCCAGGGGAGGGGTTAAGAGGGCCCGGTTAGCCAGCGCCACGTGCAGTCTCTAATACAATGTCTGGTACTTCTAGCTGGCATAAAGCCGCACTGGTCTGGGTGAATCAACTAGGACAACACTCTTTTCAATCTAGTGGCTAGTATCGTGGACAGTATCTTAATTTCGGTATTCAGGAGTGAGTTGGGGCGATACGCAGAACAATGCTGTGAAGGGGGGCTGCTCTTGGGAATCACCACTATGGTGGCCTGGTCAAGGCCCAGGGGAAAACCACCAGTCTTTTCGGCCTCTTCAAACATGGCAAGTAGGTTGGGGGGCTAGGATATCGCAAAACTTACTGTAAAGCTCCGCCGGGAAACCATCAGGGCCCGCAGCCAGCTCAGATATGGAGGTGCCAAATTCCTAGAGTCCAATGGATTTGTCTAGGTCCCGTCTTTCTACCGCTGAGATCTTTGGAAAGGACACCTCCTCGAACAAGGGGGTCTCACTATCCACTTGGGGCCTAGGCCGGTCTTCGTAGAGTCTCATGTAGTAGGTGGCGAAACTGGGGGCTATATCGTATGGCATCCGGGAGATAGTTCCCGAATCGTCGACAACTTTGGGAATGACTCTGTTTGCCATCGGTCGAGTTGCAAGCCAGTGCAAGAGCTTGCCATTCTTGTCACCCCCACTGATACACGCGGGCTGCCGAGGCTCGCCACATGTACTTCGCTGTTTTGAGAGTAGCAGGTCTAATCTCCTCCCTAACTAGGGCTAGATGTCTCGTAACAGATGCGTGTGTGGAGACAGTGAGTTGGCCCTCCAGTTATAACGCCCGGGCCTCAAGCACCGACACCCTTTGGTTATGTGTGCGCTCCCCCACACGAAGGAGATGTCTGGCAAGCCCCCTAAGGGTGTCCTTGCAAGCAGCCCGACCAGGGAACGGTAGAGACCCCAGATTATAAGTGAAGTATTTGGTAAACTAGTGTAGTCACTATCCTGCAGGCATTAGGCATTAAGGGCCAGATGTATCAAAGGGTTTTTACCCATTCTGTGTCTATGGAAAAATGTGTTCATACATAAAGTCGCCATACCGGACGCTTGACAGCATCTATATCATCTAGCCGAACAAGGAGTGGCGCGTGGTCCAAGACCCCATGGGAGAGTATCTCAACACCTGTGACTCTAGGTACATCGAGGGCTGGCACAAGAAAGAGGCCTATTCTGGCATAAGTGTGGTGCGCCGCCATCGTTTGGGTGTATTGTCGGGTTTGAGAATGGCATATCTGCCACACATTGGAGAGGCCAAGGCCCACCGCCCATCGGATCAGTCCGGTCGCCCAGGTAGCCCGGCTCAGAGACAATGGCCCGGTGATGTCCACCTCTGGGTTCATAACGGAGTTAAAGTGTTACCCCCCCCTCACCCCTCAACAAGTATAGTTAAACACGGGGAAGCCACACTAGTACGTCTCAGAGAGCCACTAGAAGGTGCTCAAGCACTCCCGGAGGAGCATAGAGACTCAGGATATTGACTGGGTGGGTGCCCCCCCTACCCCAAGCAGCCCAGATATCACTACATAACGTCCCTGTGAATCCAGCTGGGATGCGGCTACCACCATGGTTAATGAATGATGCAACAGGACAGCCACACCCGTAGAGCCCCTGGAGAATCCAGCATGATAGATCCTGTCATACCCTCCTTGCATAAGCACAGGGCACCAGGTACCAAGCAAATGAGTCTCCTGGAGTAAGACTATGGATGAAGCAAAGCGGCGGAGGGTACTAAAAACTACGGATCACTTAATTTTTTCTAGGAGCCCATTGACGTTCCAGGAGAGTACCCGTTTAGACGGCTCTGGCATGTGTGAGAAATCAGTAATGTTGCGTGCAATGTGTCTGTCCAAAAGCCCCAGTGTGACCAACTGTAAGGAAATGCCTCCTTGGCATGGTTACCCCCTGACTTTTTGCCTTTGCTGATGCTAAGTTATGATTTGAAAGTGTGATGGAACCCTGCACCAGTGTTCTTTCCCTAAACTGTACCTTTGTCTCCACAATTGGCACAACCCTGGCATTCAGGTAAGTCCCTTGTAACTGGTACCCCTGGTACCAAGGGCCCTGATGCCAGGGAAGGTCTCTAAGGGTTGCAGCATGTTGTATGTCACCCTGGGGACCTCTCACTCAGCACATGCACACTGCCGCACAGCTTGTGTGTGCTGGTGGGGAGAAAATGACTACGTCGACATGGCACTCCCCTCACAGTGCCTGCCAACCCCACACTGCCTGTGGCATAGGTAAGCCACCCCTCTAGCAGGCCTTACAGCCCTAAGGCAGAGTGCCCTATACCACAGGTGAGGGAATATGTGCATGAGCACTATGCCCCTACAGTGTCTAAGCAAAACCTTAGACACTGTAAGTGCAGGGTAGCCATAAGAGTATATGGTCTGGGAGGTTGTCAAACACGAACTCCACAGTTCCATAATGGCTACACTGAAAACTGGGAAGTTTGGTATCAAACTTCTCAGCACAATAAATGCACACTGATGCCAGTGTGCACTTTATTGTAAAAATACACCCAGGGGGCATCTTAGAGATGCCCCCTGAAAACATACCCGACTTCCAGTGTAGGCTGACTAGTTTCTGCCAGCCTGCCACACACCAGACATGTTGCTGGCCACATGGGGAGAGTGCCTTTGTCACTCTGTGGCCAGGAACAAAGCCTGTACTGGGTGAAGGTGCTTCTCACCTCCCCCTGCAGGAACTGTAACACCTGGCGGTGAGCCTCAAAGGCTCACCCCTTTTGTTACAGCGCCACAGGGCATCCCAGCTAGTGGAGATGCCCGCCCCTCCGACCACTGCCCCCACTTTTGGCGGCAAGGCTGGAGGAGATAATTAGAAAAACAAGGAGGAGCACCCACCAGTCAGGACAGCCCCTAAGGTGTCCTGAGCTGAGGTAACCCCTACTTTTAGCAATCCTCCATCTTGTGAGTGGAGGATTCCCCCAATAGAATTAGGGACGTGCTCCCCTCCCCACAGGGAGGAGGCACAAAGAGGTTGTAGCCACCCTCCAGGACAGTAGCCATTGGCTACTGCCCTCCCAGACCTCAATACACCCCTAAATTCAGTATTTAGGGGCTCCCCAGAACATAGGAAACTAGATTCCTGCAACCTTATCAAGAAGAAGGACTGCTTACCTGAAGCCCTGCAGGGAAGACGGAGACGACAACTGCTTTGGCCCCAGCCCTACCGGCCTGTCTCCCAACTTCAAAGAAAACTACAACAGCAACGCATCCAACAGGGACCACTGACCTGTGAAGCCTCATAGGACTGCCCTGCAACCAAGGACCAAGAAACTCCAGTGAACAGCGTCCCTGTTCAACAACCTGCAACTTTCTTGCAACAAAGAAACAACTTTCCTCTCTGCACCCGATGCCCCCGGCTCGACCCGCGGAAAACCAACACTTCAGGGAGGACTCCCCAGCGACTGCGAGCCCGTGAGGAACCAGAGATGACCCCCCCGACCCCCCCACCCCCCTTGAGCCCCCACAGCGACGCCTGCAGAGGAAATCCAGAGGCTCCCTCTGACCGTGACTGCCTGTAACAAGGGAACCGACACCTGGAACCAACACTGCACCAGCAGCCCCCAGGACCTGAAGGAACCAAACTCCAGTGCAGGAGCGACCCCCAGGCGACCCTCTGCCTAGCTCAGGTGGTGGCTACCCCGAGGAGCCTCCCCTGTGCCTGCCTGGATCGCTGAAGTGACCCCCGGGTCCCTCCATTACTTCCTATCTAAAACCCGACGCCTGTTTGCACAATGCACCCGGCCGCCCCTGTGCCGTTGAGGGTGTACTTTCTGTGCCTCCTTGTGTCCCCCCCCCCCCCGGTGCCCTACAAAACCCCCCCTGGTCTGCCCTCCGAGGACGTGGGTACTTACCTGCTGGCAGACTGGAACCGGGGCACCCCTGTTCTCCATTGAAGCCTATGTGTTTTGGGCACCTCTTTGACCTCTGCATCTGACCGGCCCTGAGCTGCTGGTGTGGTAACTTTGGGGTTGCCTTGAACCCCCAACGGTGGGCTACCTATGCCCCAACTTTGAGACTTGTAAGTGTTTTACTTACCTGCAAAACTAACCTTTACTTACCTCCCCCAGGAACTGTTGAGTTTTGCACTGTGTCCACTTTTAAAATAGCTTATTGCCATTTTTACAAAGACTGTACATGATATTGTGATCATTCAAAGTTCCTAGAGTATCTAAGTGAAATACCTTTCATTTGAAGTATTACTTGTAAATCTTGAACCTGTGGTTCTTAAAATAAACTAAGAAAATATATTTTTCTATACAAAAACCTATTGGCCTGGAATTGTCTCTGAGTGTGTGTTCCTCATTTATTGCCTGTGTGTGTACAACAAATGCTTAACACTACCCTCTGATAAGCCTACTGCTCGACCACACTACCACAAAACAGAGCATTAGAATTATCTCTTTTTGCCACTATCTTACCTCTAAGGGGAACCCTTGGACTCTGTGCACACTATTTCTTACTTTGAAATAGTATGTACAGAGCCAACTTCCCACACCAACTAACAGAAAAAGGTAGCATATTCATATTCAACAACAAAAAAACATTTGTGAACAGTCCCGCCCGTCCCCCCAGTTGCCCCGCGCCCAATACTTCCAGCCCAGAAGTATCTGTCGCCCAGAACTTCAAGAACGAATGTCTGTAATAGGTGTAGAGTGGTGGACCCCTCTATATAGTCTGAGTTCTGCAATGCGGCCATATACCGCCCGCGCCCCGTGCCGGGGAGGGAGCTCTCGTCCGTGCCCTCTCTCAAGCGCGCGGGGTCCGGAGAGCGAGGGAGACTGGCTAAGGCGTTCCTCCTCCACAGTCGATGCAGGTCTCTTTTCCCCCAGGGGACTCGTGCTTGAGCGCCCATCCTCCATTGACGCGCCATTGCAGGTCACTCCTTTTCCTCCGGCAGGACCGGGTGCGCCGGCGGTCTCTCCTCGATTCCGGACAGCCAACGTGGCCGGACCCCGGACAGCCGCCCCCAAACTGGGGGTGGGGACCCTCTGGCCCGCCCAATGTTCCTCAGTAAGCCAGTCCCACGCCGCCTCCGTCGAGTCAAAAAAGAAGGATTTCCTGTCCATGAGGACCTTGAGGCACGCGGGAAAAAGGAGCATATAGGTCAGTTGCATCGCCTGAAGTTTTTGCTTGACTCCTTCGTAGCAGCAGCGCCTTGCCTACAACTCACGGGTATAGTCTGGGAAAATTAGGATCTTGTGTGATTGTCCCAGCGGAGGTCCAAGTGAGCTCCTGCTTCCCTAAGAATGACGTCCCGGTCTTTGAAATTGAGAAATCTTGCAATCATCGTCTGCCTGGAACCGCCCGGCGGGGGCCGAGACACCAGGGCCTATGGGCACGTTCGATGGCAAACCAGGGGCAGAGCCTCTGCTCAGGGATCCTTGATCTGATCCAGCGCTCCAGGAAATCGATCGCTTAGCTCGCTTCCGCTCCCTCCGGAAACCCAACAAGGCGCAGGTTATTACGCCTGCAGTGATTCTCAGCGTCCTCGGCCCTATGGTGGAGCTCACCCGTGTGGGTCTGCACCTGGGCAACTTTGGCCTTGAGGTCCGCAATCTCATCCTCCGTCTGGGAGACCCGGACCTCGACCTCTTTGATGGGACTCACCGATGTCCGCAGATCCGGTCGCAGCAGGCCCACATCCTCTTTCACGTCACCAACCTTAGTCTCAACTGCCAGCTGTGAGGACTGAATAGCCTGAACGATCGTATTCACCCCTTCCGCAGCGGTAGGCTCCAGGTTGCCCACCCCACAATGAGGCTGCATGCCTGGCGAAATGATCAATACGCTGTTGTGACGCCGCAGCTGCTTAATTGATTTGTCTTTCCCCATACCAGCCACCCAGGTCGGGGGTGTCATGAACGCAACTGGGGCTTCGTCCAAGCACACAGGCGCCAGAAGGCAAGGCGGGGGGCCCGCAGCACCAGCAACCAGGTCTCCACAGGGCCAAACTCCGGCAGGCAAGAGGAGGGGCCAGGCAGCAGGACCTCTTCAAAATCTGGATCAACTCAGGCCCTCCCAGGCAGTGGCACTCCGCCCGCCACACGCCATCGTCGTACCTCCAACTCGGGTTTTGCCACCCGCCAGCGGAACTCCCTCTCTGTCATCTTCTGTCCCCCGCTTCTCTCCTCGGGCAGTGCCGCACTTCAGGGTCCTGCACACAGAGGCGCCCGGTCTCCGCGCCTCAGACCTCCTCCGGGCCGCCGTGCTCTCTTTACGGCTTCAGCATAGGCGGAGGGTCAACTGTCCCCCCCACCCCACAAAGTCCGCTGGCACCCCCTTGCGGATGCACCAAGCCGCTTGTCTGCTGTGTGGACCAGGCTCGCCGCGGCACCATCCAGGTCAAACCGACCACAGCACCAATGCCTGTGGGCCACACACTTCAGCACCACCAGCTATCAAGGCTCCCAGCTACCAGGCAGGATCCACCTCAGGTCCTCCTGGCCCCGGTGGGCCCCAGCTTCCCCTGCCGCAGAAATCAAGCCGCACCACTTTGTGACAGCCACACAGCAAATGCGGTGTGGGGGCTCCCCAGGCCTCCCCCGCCACCGCTGGGAGAACGGCCCGCACTCACAGGGGAGGGGCATGGCACCTCTTGCAGTCTTCACAGTGATCGCGCGGCAGGAATCAGGCAGCACTTCAATCCCGGAGCACAGACACAGCACACGGCTCCAGGAAGCCGCCCCAGTCACTACCGGCCGGCCGGCCTTCGCGACAGGGCCGAGGGGCAGGCCTCCGGCACCGGCTCCAGACGACGGAGCTCTCCTGCCGGGCTCTGCCGCGAGACCGCAGCAAGCCCGGGCCCTACAGTGTCTCAGCTGACTCCCAGGGGCCGAGCAAGGACAAACTGGGTGAGGGGTTGGCAGGGTTTAACACGGCAGATGACGGAGGGGTCCGGAGCACTCAAGAGTGCGACCGCCACCTTAACGCCCGAAGCCATGCCTGAATGAGCAATTTAAGATGCCTTTAAATCTTATTTTTGTCACATTTGCTCTGTGTTCAGAGACAGAGGTCAAAAGTCAGTTTGTCTTCTTGCAATCCAAATACTTTTCCTTGCGACTGCAGAGTTCCAGGATTTTGTAAGATGAATTGTCTGACCTATGTGAAATGAAAGGCTTTTGGTTTTCCTAACACACAACAATTATATAAGTCAACTTTACAAAAATTTCCAAATATATTTCAGTGGCTGTGAAAGACAATTTTTTGTACTTTTTTGTGATGAAAAAAATTTTTTATAGGATGAAAAAAAAAGTAAGAAAACTTTACTTGGTGATGTGCAAATGATAAATGTTTTCTGAAACAGATTTTTACATATTAATGTTAATACACTATATGGTTTTATCAGTAAAGCTGCAAGTTAGTGGGAAGATTTTTGGACATTTCTTGGAAATGTACTGTGTGTAAATGACAGTGCGCCACCACATAATGCTTTAGTAATATATTTATTTAAAGTGAGTGTTTAAATATAAAATGTGAAACACTCCTGCCCCGATAGCAAAGCTTTTAGTAAACTAAGAGGCAAGTCATGCATGGATCATGTGTACCCTATATGTGGGCTAGATTTATTATACATGGAGCAAAGGTTTAGTGTATTTAATCAAACAAAAGAGGATTTATTTTTAAAGCAGAAATGCTGAACTCACATATTTGAAGGTGCATTCATATGTAAGAATGAAGAAAAAGGCACCTGCAAAATACTGTATTTGCCTAGAATCACACAATTTCAGACCTGTTTTCAGGTCAAGTACATTACAGTTAGGTTGAGTAGATTATTCAAGCTACTCGACCTGCAGGTCCCTTAACATTTTTATGATTTTTCGAGGCCTGGAGTCGCATACGCTTCTATGTTCTTTCCAGTCAACTTAGATCTGCATCTCACCTGCTTGCCTTACATCCGGTGTGCAATGGCAGTAGGGTGTTCCTTTTGCACCCTGGCTTCCAATGCTTAGAATACGTTTTTTCTATCAGTTCACCTGGTTCCCTCTCAGAATTTAGGAAGAAACTTAAAACCTGGCTGAACTAACTTAGCTTATTCTTGAGTCTCCGGGCAACAACGTTCTGTTTCATATCGGTAAGGGATGGGATGTGAGTTACAAATACAAATAAAATATATAACATGACGTGACGTGACGTGACGTAAAATGAGTAATCAGGAGTCAGTTTGTATTTCTGTTTCTTTCTTGATACTACCAACCTAATTTTGACAGGCTCATTACAGTTCTCTCTCATATACATTGGCATTCTTTTAAGCAGGGGAAGGCACTGAACAGGCTTCTCTGCTTTTGATTGTCTCTACCAGGAAGTCATGTTCCTCAATGACATATAGCATTGCCTTGTGGTGATCAGCTGCCTGCCGAACAACTCTCAATCAATCAATCAATCAAATTTATTAAGCACGCTACTCATCCGGTAGGATCTCAAGGCGCTGGAGGGAGGGGAAGGGTGGTTACTGCTCCAAAGGCCAAGTTTTGAGGTGCTTTCTGAAAGTTAGGAGGTCCTGGGTCTTGCGTAGGTTGGTGGAAGGGAGTTCCAGGTCTTGGCGGCGAGGTGGGAGAAGGATCTTCCGCCGGAGGTGGTGCGTTGAATGCGGGGGACTGTTGCGAGGGCAAGGTCGGGGGAGCAGAGCTGTCGAGTTAGGTTGTGGAAGTGGATGCGTTCGTTGAGGTAAGCCGGTCTGGTGTTGTGGAGAGCTTTGCGAGTGTGGATTAGGATTTTCAAGATGATCCATTTGTTGATTGGCAGCCAGTGTAGGGATCTGAGGTGGTTAGAGATGTGTTTGCGGCGAGGGAGGTTGAGGGTGAGACGTGCGGCTGCGTTCTGGATGCGCTGGAGTTTTCTCTGAAGTTTGCCTGTGGTCCCTGCGTACAGGCCGTTGCCGTAGTCCAGTCTGAAGCTTATGAGGGCGTCGGTGACCGTTCTTCTTGTTTCTAGGGGAATCCATTTGAAAGTCTTGCGTAGCATGCGGAGAGTGTTGAAGCAGGAGGATGATATGGAGTTGATTTGTTGAGTCATGGAGAGAGAGGAGTCCAGTATGATGCCGAGATTGCGTGCGTGGGTGTTGGGGCTGGTCCTAGGATGGTGGGCCACCATGAGTCGTTCCATGCTGTTTTGTTGGGACCGAAGATGATGATCTCGTTTTTTTCTGAGTTCAGTTTGAGGTGGCTTGCGGTCATCCAGTTGGCGATGAGTCCGGCGTGTAGGTTATTCTTGGGGGTAGATGGGTTCCTTGTGAGAGAGATGATGAGTTGGGTGTCAGCGTATGAAATGATGTTGAGGCTGTGGGGGCGGATGATGCTGGCGAGCAGAGCCATGTAAGGGTGTGGCTGAGGAAGGGTCCTTGGGGGACCCCACAGATGGTCTTGGTGGCAGTAGACCGGAAAGGAGGGAGGCAAACTCTTTGGGTTCTTTCGGAGAGTAAAGAGGTGAGCCAGTCCAGGACCTTGTGGTGAATTCCAGCATCGAAAAGGCATGTGCGAAGGGTTTGGTGGCATACGGTGTTGAATGCTGCAGAGAGGTCTAGGAGGATGAGGGCGACCGTTTTGCCCTTGTCCAATATGGTCCTGATGTCGTCTGTGCAGGTGATGAGGGTGGTCTAGGTGCTGTGGTTTTTGCGGAATCCAGACTGGGAGATGTCGAGTATGTTGTTGTCCTCCAGGAATTGAGAAAGTTGTTTGTTTACTATCTTCTCTATGACCTTCACGGGGAAGGGGAGTAGAGAGATAGGACAGTAGTTTGTGAGGTCTTCAGGGGCTGCTTTGGTTTTTTTTTTTTTTTAGTACAGCGTTGACCTCGGCGTGTTTCCAAATATCCGGGAAGGTTGATGTCTCGAAGGAGCTGTTGATGACGTCCCGGAGCTGGAAAGCGATGATTTTGTTGGCTTTGTTGAGGATGTGGTGGGGGCAGGGTTCTGTAGGGTAGCATGAGTGGATGCAGGTCATGGATTTGCTGTTTTTTTCATCGTTGGTGGGGGTCCAGGATTTCAGTACGTTGGTGCGGCAGGGAGCTGTGGTGTTGGCTGTGTCAGTGGTGGTGAGATGGGGGGGGAAGACACCGATGTGAAGCTTTCGTGTATGTCTACTATCTTGCGGTGGAAGTACTTGGAGAGGAAGTTGCAGAGGTCTTGGGAGTGTGGAGGGTCGGTGGCACAGGATTTGGGATTGGTGAGTTCTTTAATGATGGCAAAAGGTTCCTTGCTGATGTGCACGTTGTCGTCTATGCGTTTTTTGTAGAAGGATCGTTTGGTGGTGATGTTTGCGCATGGCTGATTTGAGGGCGGAGAAGTTGCTCACTGAAGGTTCCTGCGCCAGGCTTTCTCGATTTTCCTGCATTCTCGTTTGGAAGTTTGAAGTTCTGCGGTGAACCAGGGGGCTGTCTTGTTGGTGCGGGTGATGTTGGGTTTTTTGAGTGGGGCGAGGGAGTCTGCGCATGCTTCCAGCCATCGAGTGAGGTTGAGGGCGGCGGTGTTGGGGTCGTTGGTACTGGGAGGTGGAGCTTGTGCGAGGTTGGAGATCAGTTGTTCCTTGGAGATCTTGTTCCACTTGCGGTAGGGGTAATCGGATGTTGTAGGTGGTGGGCTTCATGAAGAAAAAGTGGACACAGTGGTGGTCAGTCTAGTGGAGTTCGGTGGTGTGAGTGAAGGCGATATGGTTGCTGAAGGAAAAAATGGCGTTTAGCGTGTGACCGGCTGAGTGGGTGGGTGAGGTGACTAGTTGCTTGAGGCCGAGGTTTGCGAGGTTGTCCAGCAGGGCAGTGGAGTTGCAGTTATTGGTGCTCTTCAGGTGAAAGTTTAGGTCACCGAGGAGTAGGTGGTTTGTGGAGGCGAGGGCGTGGGAGCTGATAACATCGGCAATGGTGTCACAGAATTGGGGGGGGGGGGTCCTGGTGGTCTGTAAATGAGGGTACCTCTTAGGGTGGTGTTGGCGTTGATGTGTACCTGAAAGTGCAGGTCCTCTGCAATGTCTAGGGTGTCGGTGGAGATTTTGATGGAGTTTTTGTGTATTATGGCAACTCCACCTCCTGATTTGTTGATACGGTCTCTACGGGTGATTTTGTATCCTTCTGGGATGGCTATGGCGATGTCAGGTTCCGATGAGGAGTTCATCCATGTTTCAGTGAGGAAGGCGATGTCGGAAGTGTTTGTTGTGAGTAGGTCCCAGAGCCTGATGGCGTGCTTGTGGACGGAGCAGGTGTTGAGGAGGATGCAGTTGAGGTGATTGGGGTGTTTGGTGTTTTTGTGTTTGTTAGAGTGAGTGCAGGAGAAGTGGCATGAGCTGCATCAGAAAGGTCCGTGGGTGTGTCTGGGGTTGGCTGGGGCACAGGTGGTGTGCTGGCCGTGGTTGAGAGCAAGGAGCTCTGCGGAGGAGTAGTGGCGCTTCGGGGCGTCTGAGGAGCGTGGCCCAGGGGACGTGCGCTGGCGTGGTCTGGGTGTGGTCCAGGCGCGGACGCGCGCAAATGGGCTTGCCTCTGGCCCGCCAGCAGCACGGCCACACAGCGGTCGCCATTAAGAAGGGGAGGTGGGAGGGAGGAGAAGCTGGGAGGCAGGAGGGGGTAGCCAATGGGGGTGCGAGGGGGGCAGGGACGGGAAAACCGGCAAGAGCCGGCTTTGAAAAAAAGGCAAAATCACAGTGAGAAGAACGAAGCGGGGCAGAAAAAGGGCACAAATATAGTTAACAACAGTGAATAAAACGAAATACCAAATACAAAAAATTAAATACAACAAAAGTAAAGAGCACACTAGATACGCCTACCACTAGGCACCAGGGATGAGGCGCAGGCGGGGTGCCTGCGGGTGGTGGAGGGCCTCGAACTTCCTTTAGCAGTAACAGGCGGGGTCAGGAGCATGGAGGCAGGCCGGTGGAGCCGTCGGCCATATCAAGGGTTTCCTGGCCTTAAGGCAGGTCAGGGGTCACACTCGGCACCGCAAAGCAGCTGCCATTAAGAAGGGGAGGTGGGAGGGAGTATCTGTGATACACTGTGGTGTTATCTGGTGGTAAAGGCTTCCCCAGGTCCACTGAGGTTGAGCTCATCCTGGGGGTTCACACTGTAACCCTGCCATTGATCCTCTTCATCATCTACTGGGACAGGCTAATAGTATGGGATTGGCGTTTGGGGAACAACAGGTTCAGAAACAGTGACCAGAGCTAACAGCCCACCCTCTCAAGACTGTTGCTTGCCAGGGCTTTGAAACCCTTCTTTAAGTCAAACCCTAAAGGAACAATCTTTGAACGGTATCAGTGTCTTCAGTGCAGTCTGGTGCATTCATTAGTATAATGACTTGGAGGCATGATGTCATCGGAATCAAGAGTGTGGAACTTGTACACAGTTTTTGCTGACCCTAAGATTTGATGCTCCAGTTCTTTGCAGTAAACACAATCTTGCGGTGGGGTGGCTTCTATTTTCTAAGAAGTCATTTCTCTGATACACATACTTTTCCTCTTGCTTACCATTTTAAGTGTTGACGCTGGATTTTCTATTGATGGGACACAGTCACCATGCATCATCCTTACAAACAGCACCACCATTATAAGCCAAATGGTCAGTGAAAATAATGTGAGTCACACTCAAGTGCAAGGTGGTTTTGTGTATTCTTACACACCAGTTAGAAATGTATTCCATTTATTTTGCAATGGAAGCTTTTCATTACTTTCTTTTCACTGACTAGGTAGACCTTCTAATGCCAAATCATTTAAGTGAACTGTCACATTCCGATCATTTTGAATCTTGGGAAATACAGACACTGGAACATTCAGAATTTTTATTTGATTCACTTTTAAATGAACAGGCAGTGCACTTGATAATGTCAAAATATCTTCTGTTGTTTTAATGCTTAGTGCTTGTTGATCTGATCTATGCTTTGGATGGACTGCTCTTCACTGTTGTGAAGGGTATCAGAGTGGGACACATTCTGGCCAGGTTGATAGTTGCACAGTCAGTGGTGGTTTTGAAAGGCAGCCGTACAGGATGGATAATATGATATGGTGTTACTGTGTCCACTGACAGCAAGCTTGTACTCTTTCTCTGGGGGTAACAATCCCTGCTCTTGTTCTTTTCGTCTACAGAACCAATACAGGATCTCAATAGGTTGAACGGAGCTCTTCCTTTAATCCCAACCAAGAGCTCACTAAACATCAAATAGCTAGACAGTCACTAGATATACGACTGGAGTTTTAGTATTATAAAGACCATCGAGAGTATGCTTTAAATCCTGCAACAAAGTGAGACATGATTGATCACGCAGGCAACTCACTCCTGGAAGGTCTGGTACATATTTTATATCTCAAACAGAGAGCCATTAGACAATACATGTAATGGCATATTTCTTAAAGTTCTCTGTGCACTAAGCAGTTTCCAAACCTATGGCTCACAATTATCTAAGACAGTGGTTCCCAACCTGTGGTCCGGGGACCCCTGGGGCTCCTCGAAGCCTTCTCAGAGGGGTCCGCAAGAGCCTAGAAAATTAAAAAAATATTAACAAATATTGACAAATTAGGTCCCCAGCTTCCAGTAATGACTCAGGCAGGGGTCCCTGGATTCCCATGATCATTCGGTGGGTGACCCTGGGTTCCATTAATGTTAAAGTGGGGGTCCACAGAAATCAAAAGGTTGGGAACCACTGATCTAAGACACTCGCAGTCATGGCTTGTTTTAACTTGCCAATCACTTTCTTGTTGCTCTATTTTGACTATGTGCAACCGGGTACGAATTGGAGACTTACCCCGACCTTAGCAAGTGCCTCTGCTAATGCTCTAGAGCAGTGGTTCCCAATCTGTGTGCCGCAGCACCCTGTTGCACCTTCAAAACTAGCCAGGGACGTGCGAAAACGGTTTGGGAACCACTGCGTTAGGACAACACCTTTCGATCTATGCAATGTAACGGTATAACAAAGACCAAGATGTGAATGCGTGTTATCACTTTGTTCCTGGGGAATGAATAAGGAGGTATGCCTGTCGGATTTTTATTTGAAATATTGACGTTTGGCACTTGTTTGGTATTTATTTCAGGATAAAGTGACGTACCAAACTTGAAATGTTATGCATATTTATTCCAGAAGGGGGAGACCTTACATCAAACATCTGAAGAACAACTTAACATGAAAACTTGCAACGTGCTACAATTTCTGTTATTTGTTGTGACTGAAATGTATTGAAGTGATGTCAGTTCATTACAGCCTGTATTAGTCGGTTTGTGAAAACTAATTCTGAAACTCCACATCAGAGGTTATCTGGTTCCAGTCCTGGGCTAACCACTTAAAATTCATTCTAAATTGTTGCTCAGTCAGTGTATTTGTTTCAATGTACATCAAATTCCAATGACTCACCGCTGATCTAGAGCGGTGCAGATACCCACTTCTTTCACATATGCCCAGAGACTGCATACCACTCTGACTTGCTTTGGCCAATTCTTTATTGCTCTCGAGTCCAGGGTTCTGCCCACAGGCTTCAGAGAAGCATGTGACTTATGTATCAGAGCACACCAAAGGCACTACTTGAACAAATAAAGTTTTTTATGAAACAAATATTCTATATTTATTTGGCTACAGCCATGATTATAAAACCCGCATCGGCTCCATCCCCAATTATTATCAGGGAGAAACATAAAAGTACGTACAAGGCTGGTCCTACGTCATCCCCACCTGCCCAAAAAAAGTAAGATAAACGGGAACCGCGGCCAACAGCGAATAGGTCAAGGGAGCTGCTGGTCTAAAAAGTTTGGGAACCATTGCTCTAGTGGTAAATGTTGACCCTTGATCATAATGAAACGTATTTAATGGGCTTCCCAAGTATGTTATGACTGTGCAAGCAATAGCCTGCTGCTGAGGCCACACCCACATAACTGTTCTCTGCTACTATTTGTATTATATCTACTAAAGAATCAGCATTATCCAACTATGCTATACTATTTGAATGGGAAGCTCTGTTTTTTTTCAATGGCATTTGATTGTGGTCATACAATTGTAGAATGCTTTATTTTTTGACAAATGTCGCATTTTAGTATGTACTGTTTGGTTTGTTTTGTCATTAAAGACCACCTTGTGGAAGGCATAATGTTGCGGACTACTACATCACATGCAGAGCCTATGGCTTCATGAACTGCTTTAGGTTTAATCTATTTCGTTCAATTGAATGTAGCATTTTAGGTATGTTGAATGTAGGGAGGCCATCTTGTCCCATGGAGTACTTGTACCTCTATGAAAAGCCAGGAAGTGGGGCTTTTTTGTGTGATGATCGGACTGCTGAACATACATCTGGGTCAATATTGGTCTTTGACCAGTCTTAGCTGCTATTCTGCAAACCTTCACAGCAGATTTTGCAGTCTGGTTAGGCACGTAACTGTCTTTTGAGTCAACTCCCTCACTTTTGTGGGCCAGAGTGTGCTAGACCTCCACCAACAGACGTTGTTGGAAGGCAGCCAGCCAAGCTCAAAGCTTTAGCTTTTATGGTCTTTCCTTGTAACTCTCTCTAATCATTGATACTCCCAAACGTTTAAGTCAACCTTGTTTTCCTGCACAGGAAATTATGAACTTGATACAAATAAGGTAGTAGCAGATGTTAGCTGTTTAGAAGGCTCAGAGAAGTACATTTAAGTCTACAATTTGTGCTGTTAATCACCTAAGGGGGCTTCACTTTCGTTAATTTTTAAATGTTGACCCTTCAACTCTCCCTTGCACTGTAGCACAAGCCTTGTAATTTTGCTGTTTTGTACCAGTTGCTGAGCCATCAGTAGAGAAACCATCATGATAGTCATGCAATTGTCTTGTCGACAGGGCCTCAGGTATTAAATGTTGACAATGTAAGAATTCTTGTGTTCTTAATGTAGGACGATATTCAAACTGTATACCAAAACTGCCAAGACTTGTGGCACACTGCACCTAATGGTATTAAGCTACTACAATTCGCTTCTTTCTTTGGGATGTGGATTACTTTTCAGCAATTGCAATTTGCACAACAGTATTTTTTCTACTGGAGTAAATCACTCCTCTGTTACAGTGTAGGAGGCTGGCCTGGCTTATAGTGGGTACCTGCTGGTACTTACACCTTGTGCCAGGTCCAATTATCCCTTATTAGTAGATTAGTAGTGTTCTAGCAGCTTTGGCTGATAGAGGTAGCCATAGCAGAGCAGCTTAGTCTGAACTAGGAGACATGCAAAGCTCCTATCATACAACTTATATCATATAGCACTATATCATAAGAAACACAATACTCAGAGTTACTAAAAATAAAGGAACTTTATTTTAGTGACAATATGCCAAAAGTGTCCCAGAGGATATACTCCCTTAGGAGGTAAGTGAAATACACAAAATATACACACAAACCAAAATCAGGTAAGTAAACAGTTAGAAAAGTTGTACAAACACTGTAGAATACAATAGAATGCAATAGGCCTAGGGGCAACACAAACCATATACTCCAAAAGTGGGATGCGAACCACGAATGGACTCCAAGCCTAGTGTAGTGTGTAGAGGGTCGCTGGGAGTGTAAGAAAACACTAAGGGTGTCCAAGATACCCCACCCCAGAAACACAGGAAAGTCGCGAAAGGGGATTCTGCAAGGACAACAACTGACTGCAAAGCACTGAAGACGGATTCCTGGACCTGAGGACCTGTAAAGGAAGGGGACCAAGTCCAAGAGTCACACAAGTGTCCAGGGGGGCAGGAGCCCACTAACCCCCCGATGAACGTGCAAAAGGGCTGCCTCCGGGTGGAAGAAGCTGAAGATTCTGCAACAACCGAAGGTGCCAGGAACTTCTCCTTTGCACAGAAGATGTCCGACGGCGTGCTGGAGGATTCAGAGTTGTTTCCATGCAGAAAGATCGCAAACAAGCCATGCTAGCTGCAAGAGGCACGTTTGAAGAAAATGGGTGCTGCCCGGGCCCAGGAAAGACCAGGAGGGCGCCCCTTGGAGGAGGAGACAGAGGGGACGCTCATCAGCACAGAGAGCCCACGCAGAAGCAGGCAGCACCCGCAGAAGCACTTGAACAGGCATTCAAGAAATCTGAGCACAGCGGTCGTCTCAACACTACAAAAGAGGGTCCCACGAAGTTGGTGGTCAACTCAGCGAGTTGAGCAATGCAGGACGGAGTGCTGGGGACCTGGGCTGTGCTGTGCACAAAAGATTCCTTGCAAAAGTGCACAGAAGCCCTAGCAGCTTCAGATCACGCAGTATACAGAATTACTGTCTGGGGTGGGAAGGCAAGGACTTACCTCCACCAAATTTGGACAGAAGGACCACTGGACTGACGGGGTCACTTGGATCCAGCTCCAGTGTTCGAGGGACCACGCTCAAGGTGAGAGGGGACCCAGAGGACCGGTGATGCAGAAGTTTGATGCCTGCGTTAGCAGGGGGAAGATTCCGTCGACCCACAGGAGATTTCTTCTTGGCTTCCAGAGCAGGGTGAAGGCAGACAGCCCTCAGAGCATGCCCCACCAGGAAACAGTCGAGAAAGCCGGCAGGATTAGGCGCTACAATGTTGCTGGTAGTCATCTTGCTACTTTGTTGCAGTTTTGCAGGCGTCCTGGAGCAGTCAGTGGTCGATCCTTGGCAGAAGTTGAAGAGGGAAATGCAGAGGAACTCTGGTGAGCTCTTGCATTCGTTATCTGAAGAGAAACCCACAGGAGAGACCCTAAATAGCCCTCAGAGGAGGATTTGCCACCTAACCAGGTAAGCACCTATCAGGAGGGGTCTCTGACGTCACCTGCTGGCACTGGCCACTCAGATGGCAGAGGTCTGGGACACACTGGAGGAGCTCTGGGCACCTATTCTGATCACCAAAATGGAAGTTATTTCAGATTGGTAACTTTTCTGTTTATAGTATGTCTTATTCCCACTATTAGGGCATCTGTACATGTTATGGTTTTCAATCTTTCTTGGAAAATATAAGTGTGATCATCTGGTAAAAGGCTTTTTGCATATTATGGCAAATTTGTTCTAGCGGAAGTCAGGAATACTGTTGCTCCTAATTCCAGAATGAAGCTGAGAGGCTCAAGAGTCACCAGTTACGAATTGTGGAGTTTAAATTGAAAATTTCAGGGGCAGAAGACGGATTCCGTTCATAAAAAAAGCGGTAAGAACACATATTAAAATGTAACTCCGTGGTGCCAAACAATTCGAAACAATTTTGTGAACGCATTTATTTTTCCTCTGCCTTAAAAGAGAATTGTGGCTCTTCATTTTAACCATTAATAGCAACCCAACCAAAACTGTACAAAACTAAATAAATATATATCAAGCATTATCACAAGCAAAGAAGCCATTGTGATACAAGAGGTACATGAAGGTTTAAATGTTAGACAAAATAGGAAAGTGAGCAGTAATTAAATGAATATTTTAAAAGTTACTACTGCTCTTAAAAATGGAATTTAAAATGTCATTTAAAAATTACTACTATTTTTATACTCGCACAAGAGAAGGACAAAAAGAGTGTGTAAATGTGCAGCATCTCTAAAGCTCCTCCTTCAGTTCCTTCTACCTACCAGTCACACTGTGTTCCTCATGATATACTGGCACAATATTACATACAGCTTTTCAAATCACATTCAGCAACAGCAGATAATGAGTCAATTTCACCATTTTAAATGCAAATTTTAGTGGCTATGGTCACAAGAACAAAAAAGTCATTAAAAGAGCAAATGTCACGCATATTACTTTAGAATAATGCATTTCGGGTCATTTTACGGCACTACCGCAATGCTTGAGATTGTCAAGCAAAAGAACTGTGTCCTGAACTGCTGTAAATCCTTCTAATTCCAGTTTCTCACTTTGCTAGGTATGCCCTGAGTCATGCTTATCAAAGGCCACAAGGTGGTACTGGTGTACAACTGGAGATATAGCATTCTCAATATATTACAATATTTATTTGGTTCCCTCGTCTTCCTCGCTTGATTTTGCTTGCGAGAAAGCGTCACTCATAGTCTGTGAAATGTCACTCATAATTACACTGAAATTATGAAAATGTCACAAATAACAATCTGAAACCGTGGAAGCTATGCATTATTAGTCTTCTGTTCAATGTGTTTCATATGAAAGTTACCTTCTAATTAAATACTGAACCTACTGCTTACATCAGTTTATAAATACACTTACAGATTGGTAAAGAAAGAACTGACTGACCTGATGATTCAAATGGTGGCCTTCTCTGGGAGAGTGAGCATTGTCCAGCCTGGGATCTGCTATGTAGAGGATGGACTGCATACCTGGATGGAAATCTCTACAAAGAGGAGAAGCAAGACCGCCCAGGAAGCAGCACTAGAAGATGAGGAATCTAGGAAAATGGCAAAGAAAATCAATGTATTAAATTTATTGGACGGTATGGAAATTGTAGATGGAAAGGGACTTGTCTTCAGGCAGTTAACATATTTCAAAAAGCAGAGCTCTAATGCTCCAGAGCTTGAGATTCCACACAGACTGCATTCCAGTCTAAAACAAGTCAAACACTCAATCAACACTAAGGAAATCGATGATCCCTATCAATTGAAGCAAAGCGGCTCTACCAAAACTGGACACAGGCAATACTTCGGTTCATTTATGAAAAGCCAAGTATTCATGAAAACATATGCAAAGCATAAAAATGAATGGAGTCTTACAACTAACATGGATAAAAGTATATTAGAGACTTAGGGCCTGATTCTAACTTTGGAGGACGGTGTTAAACCGTCCCAAAAGTGGCGGATATACCACCGACCGTATTACGAGTCCATTATATCCTATGGAACTCGTAATACGGTAGGTGGTATATCCGCCACTTTTGGGACGGTTTAACACCGTCCTCCAAAGTTAGAATCAGGCCCTTAATGTACACTGTTTCTATGGATGCTTTATATATTAACAGAGCTGACAGTATAGGTTGAGGCCTAATGCGCTTCACTTGGGGCCTAGTGTTAATTTTCATTTGAAAACAAGAACCCCAGAAAAATATATTTTTTTAACGTTTTTAAACGTTTATATAGTGATTATAAGTGCAAACCTAAGAGTATATATGCAGCAGCTTATAGACGGTAGACACCATATTTTTAAGCAGCATTGGTGGAATTGTATATATAGAGTTGAATCAGAGACAGACTATTAATCAGAATTTTTTTTAGCATGCTGTCAGAATCTGCAGGACATGATGTGAAGCTTAGAGCTATTGATCCGCCCACAGAGTGGACCAGTTTTAGCATTGTAAGTGAAATTAAAATGTATTTTGCTCAAAGTTGGCTTATAAGAACCCAGGTTATTGCCAACTTGTCTTAACAAATGTTACATTGGCGTCGGTCCACAGTGAAAAAAGTGTGAAGGGTCGAGTAGAGAGGGCCCTAATATGGGCCAGCGGTGAACGGAGATTGCTGATCCTCCCTGTACCTTTCAAGGCACAGGTAAGGAATCTTGTACGTAGTATGCAAATGAAAGCAAGTAGGATTTTGGTGGCATTAAAAGAAGGAGAAGTAGTTTTGTGTCCAAGGGAGTGAGATTGTTTTTATCCATTATCAAAAGAAACTGGTTTGTGAACAAGTGTGTGTGGACAACCACATCTATTTTAAAACACCTTTATTTGCCTAACTCATATTTAGTTTTCCTGTCAGAAAAAGGATGTGATTGTAATTGTCCTGGTGTAAGGAAATGCCTCCTTGGCATGGTTACCCCCTAACGTTTTGCCTTCGCTGATGCTAAGTTTTGATTGAAAGTGTGCTGGGACCCTGCTAACCAGGCCCCAGCACCAGTGTTCTTTCCCTAAACTGTACCTTTGTTTCCACAATTGGCACAACCCTGGCACTCAGATATGTCCCTTGTAACTGGTACCCTTAGTACCAAGGGACCTGATGCCAGGGAAGGTCTCTAAGGGCTGCAGCATGTCGTATGCCACCCTGGGGACCCCACACTCAGCACATGCACACTGCAACACAGCTTGTGTGTGCTGGTGGGGAGAAAAAGACTAAGTCGACATGGCACTCCCCTCAGAGTGCCATGACAACCTCACACTGCCTGTGGCATAGGTAAGTCATCCTCCCCCCCCCCCCCCCCCCCCAGGCCTTACAGCCCTAAGGCAGGGTGCACTATACCACAGGTGAGGGCATATGTGCATGAGCACTATGCCCCTACAGTGTGTAAGCAAAACCTCAGATATTGTAAGTGCAGGGTAGCCATAAGAGGATATGGTCTGGTAATTCGTCAAACATGAACTCCACAGTTCCATAATGGCTACACTGAAATCTGTGAAGTTTGGTATCAAACTTCTCAGCACAATAAATGCACACTGATGCCAATGTGCAATTTATTTTACCATGCACCAAGAGGGCATCTTAGAGATGACCCCTGAATACCAATCCAACTTCTAGTGTGGGGCTGACCAGTTTCTAACAGCCTGCCACAACCAGACGAGTTGCTGACCACATGGGGTGAGTGCCTTTGTCACTCTGTGGCCAGGAACAAAGCCTGCACTGGGTGGAGGTGCTTCACACCTCCCACTGCAGGAACTGTAACACCTGGTGGTGAGCCTCAAAGGCTCACCCCCTTTGTTACAGCATCCCAGGGCATCCAGCTAGTGGAGATGCCCGCCCCTCTGCCCACTGCCCCCCACTTTTGGCGGCAAGGCTGGAGGAGATAATTAGGAAAACAAGGAGGAGTCACCCACCAGTCAGGACAGCCCCTAAGGTGCCCTGAGCTGAGGTGACCCCTGCCTTTAGAAATCCTCCATCTCAGTTTTGAAGGATTCCCCCAGTAGGATTAGGGATGTGCCCCCCTCCCCACAGGGAGGAGGCACAAAGAGGGTGTAGCCACCCTCCAGGACAGAAGCCATTGCTACTGCCCTCCCAGACCTAACCTCACCCCTAAATTTAGTATTTAGGGGCACCCCAGAACCCAAGAAATCAGATTCCTGCAACCTGAACTACAAAGAAGGACTGCTGACCTACAAGCTTCCAGAGACGACGGACGTCGACAATTGCTTTGGCCCAAGCCCTACATGCCTGTCTCCAGAGTTGAAAACCTGCAACCAGCGATGCATCCAATAGGGACCAGCGACCTCTGAAGCCTCAGAGGACTGCCCTGACCCCCAGGACCAAGAAACTCCTGTGAGCAGCAACTCTGCTCAACAACAGCTACAAATTTACAACAAAGAAGCAACTTTCAAAGAATTCACTCTTCTCGCCGGAAGAGTGAGATTTCACACTCTGCACCCCACGCCCCCGGCTCGAGATCCAGAGAACAAACACTGCAGGGAGGACTCCCCGGCGACTGCGACCCTGTGAGTAGCCAAAGACCACCCCCCCTAAACACCTACAGCGACGCCTGCAAAGAGAATCCAGAGGCTCCCCCTGACCGCGACTGCCTGTAACAAGGGACCCGGCGCCTGGACCGGCACTGTACCTGTAGCCCCCAGGACCTGAAGGAACCGAACCTCAGTGCAAGAGTGACCCGCAGGCGACCCTCTGCCTAGCCCAGGTGGTGGCTGTCCTGAGAAGCCACCCCTGTGCCTGCCTGCATCGCTAGAGTGACCCCTGAGTCCCTCCATTGTTTCCTATCTACAACCCGATGCCTGCTTTGCACACTGCACCCAGCCGCCCCTGTGCCGCTGAGGGTGTGTTTTGTGTGCCTACTTGTGCCCCCCCCCGAGGACGCGGGTACTTACCTGCTGGCAGACTGGAACCGGAGCTCCCCTGTTCTCCATAGGCGAGTATGTGTTTTGGCACCTCTTTGACCTCTGCACCTGACCGGCCCTGAGCTGCTGATGTGGTAACTTTGGGGTTGCCTTGAACCCCTAACGGTGGGCTGCCTATGCCCAGGAACTGAGACTTGTAGGTGTCTTACTTACCTCACAATCTAACCTTTACTTACCTACCCCAGGAACTGTTGAATTTTGCACAGTGTCCACTTTTAAAATAGCTTATTGTCATTTTTACAAAGACTGTATATGATATTGCTTTAATTTAAAGTTCTTAACTTGCCTGTGTGGAGTACCTTGCATTTTATATATTAACTTCAAATCTTGAACCTGTGGTTCTTAAAATAAAGATATTTTCCTATATAAAAACCTATTGGCCTGGAGTGAAGTCTTTGAGTGTGTGTTCCTCATCTATTGCCAGTGTGTGTATAACAAATGCTTAACACTACCCTCTGATAAGCCTACTGCTCAACCACACTACCACAAAATAGAGCATTAGAATTATCTAATGTTGCCACTATTTTACCTCTAAGGGGAACTCTTGGACCCTGTGCACACCATTTCTTACTTTGAAATAGTATATACAGACCTGGGCAATCGAAATTTCACGATATCCTTATTGAGAGGTCCTGTAGATTACAAATCATAATTTCAGACACCGGTCTCACAAAAATACTCATGAATCCTGGTGAGACAACGAACACAGCTTGTTCTGTGGGTTTTGGTTGTAGAAGGGCTTCAGTGTGTTACTCAAAGTAAAAAAAAAAAGATTTGTTTAAAAAAAAAAAAATCCAATACATTATTTTCCCAAAGTATTTGTGCACAGGAACAATAGTATATAGAAGAGCTGCAAAGAACATGAGTAGGCAGTGAATCAAAAAACCTGGAAGTTTTGCTACCCGTGCACAACGGACTACCATCATACATTTTGTAGTTGAAATACATTTTACGTTATTTCAACCACAATCCAGTAACTCAGGCTTTATTAAGTGTGTTAATCAGCTCACACAGCTGTATACGGCTGCAATGAGATCAGTGCGATATGGGTCTTGGACTACAGCAGTAACAACTATTTATAGGGAAACTGATTTCTGGGTGATACCAGGAGGAAGCCAGAGTAGTGGAGGCTGAAGTCAGGTTTACCCTTAAGGACCAAAAACGGGAGCGTCAGAATTTTCAGAGTCTCAAGCAAGTTTAATGTTCGTGCAAAACAGATCTGGTTGCCTCTTCACTGACCAGACAAGTAGACCAGTTTTAAAGTTAATGTATGGTTGCAGAAAACACAGATGCTTCCTAAAGAAATTATATTTGGAATGGATTTGTGTGTTCTGGGCCCAAGTATCATGTTTGGGCCTGACAGGGAGCATATGGTTATCCTGTAAACCCTTCAGTTGTTGTCACAGTTATTGTGCCCTTTTCTACTGATTGACATCACTGTCTTTGTCAGTAACAGATTTGTTGAGTATTTGTAGGAGAGTGGACATTGTGGATTTGAAGAGTGAATGTTTAAATAAGCTTAGTCTTTCAGAGGAGCTACAGAACAGGGTGGTCCCAGAGTGCCGAACTTCTTTCCTGCACCACCAAGAGTAGCATTGATAGGACCTCATCCAGGAGATGAGTCAGGAGCCTTGTTGTCTCAAGGGCTAGACAACAAAGCACAAGACTAGCACAAGACTAGCTCAAGCCAACGGCAGGCCCTATGTCATCTCTGCAGCCAGGTACGTGAATAGGGAAGGGGGAAAATCAACAAGACCCAATCTGTGTCTCACCTATTTATATTCCTGATCACTTAGGAAGATGAAGGAAACCTGCAGGTAGTTCACTGCCCTGCTCTGTGGAACCTCCAAGAGCACTGATAAGTGGGGTCGTAGGACTATGTGTGCCCGAGAATGATTTAAATATATTATAAGTAGTTTCCACTCCAATGACCCAGCTACCAAATGGACAGGGATAACCATGAAGTCCAAGAATGCAGTCTCTACTGGCCTTCTCACTCAGGGATAATATTTATAATAAATATCGAACTATGGCAGATATTTAACTGTTCATATATTTTAGTATATTTTATTTATGTATTGTTATTGGACCGAGCAAGACTGGTGGAGACTTTGAAGATCCTGTATTCCTCCATCATAAAGAAATACATCAGAGTACCATGTACTTCTATAGGATGTATAGGCCCATGTTAATGAGATATAGTACTATTAATGACAAGCGCCACAGAGCAATGGTTGTCCAATGTGGGGAACAATGTGAAACATGAATAATTTGGATCCTTGCATCAAGAAATTTTACATGAATGGTCTGCAATTAATCCATACATTTGGAGAATAAACAGTTGAAGCAGAATATCACATTTTTGTATTTTCTTTTCAGAATAGGTAAATGCTGACAACCAGATATGGTGAACAGTTAGTATGTGCATGTGGCAGAGTGGAGGTGCTATGTAGACTGACATCAAGAATGAGGGTACGAAGGTTAAGTTTGATTGGGACACATTTTGAATATGCATACGATAGACTACCCAATGCCTCCTTGTTAGTTCAGAAAGATAAGTGGTACCATCTCCATTAACTTTGGAGAAATAAGTGAGTGACACTGTGTTGTGAGAGTGTGTCACAATGTCATGGGAAGTCGAAACATTATCTGCCACTTGTCCAACTGTAAGATATCTTAATTTCACAATTGTCTAGTTGTGAAACTAAAATATGATAGCCAGTTAATTAATTAGCAAGCTTATGTGCCATATGAATGTTATTGCAAAGCATACACTGTGATATTACGTTTCCATGTACACTTACCTCTTTTGTGTGGGAACTGAGGTTGAAGTTGATGGTTGTGGTGTGCTGAATGCTTAGTACCGCAAGACAGGTTGGGAAGTTTAAATTAACCATCTGTAGGTAGTAATGTGTGAGCATATACTTTCTGCTAAGTATGGAGTCTAGGTAGCAATTTGGAGAAGAGGATGTAGTACCCATCTGCTTGTTGTTGGGTAGATAAATGCTGGTTGTGCGAGAGAGAGAGAGAGAGAGAGAGAGAGAGAGAGAGAGAAAGAGAGAGAGAGAGAGAGAGAAAAAAAAAAAAAAAAAAAAAAACACAAAGCAGTACCCAGTATCTATGGTTGCATGGCATACAGAGTTGGAAAAGAGGTACACTGACACTAGAGGTTGTATGTGTGGAGTACCCCTTGATATGAAAAGTTGGGGTAATGTAGTACCCAGTCATAAGTTATAGGAGAGAGTACTTTTCTGGGTGCTAACTTGGAGAATAGTAATGCCCTGTTGTGCAAGATTGCATTGGAAGTATGCTGTAGAGTGAAAATATGGGAAAGTGTGGTACCCTGTCATGAAAAGTTGCATGGGGAAGCATCCTGTGGTGTGTTGTGTGAGAGAAGAAAAGTGCCATGTTGCAAGAGAAAGTACTCCAGGGTGTGAAAACATGGTGAAGTGTAGTCCCCGTGGTGTTGTGGGTAAAATCACAAGTTCTGTCTGAGGGTACTCCAAGACCAGTCGTCATTCTGTACAAATGGGAAGATCTGACAGGTCTGTGGTACTGGAGGCAGAGTTCGTTTGTGATGGGTTTTATTCAGTTTATGGATAATGGAGCCAATCAATGTTGTGTTTGGATTGTAACATTTAATGTAGCTCTAGTGCCTTGTGAGTACTTCTTTACCTGTTGACATTATCTGATGTCAAGGGTGATACCGATGGATTGCTCTAGTGTGTGATTGTTGCATCAATACATGTCTACTGGAGACTGTGATCATTGTGTTTGGAAAATATCCCAACCTTTTCTGGTGCAGTACTCAGTGCAGGATGAGTGCTTGCTTCTGCCTAGCACTTAGTCATGTTAGTTTCTCGAATAAGTGTGACTGGGTGTGTGGATGGGCACCGACAGAGTAGGAAGTAAGCTGTGGTACTCCTGGCCGAACTCCACCATCCAAGGATATCCTGCACTTTCTATCCAATTTGACCTATTCTCATGAGTAGCTAATGCTCCCTGCCTAAATTCAACCCAAGGGCGTTTCGATGAGGAGGGCTGCATGGCTGATTCTCAAGATAGCAGAGCTGATCGGAGGTGGAAGCTGTGCATCAATTTACCAGCTTCCCTTACTGCCTCAAACCACAGCAGGGACCTCATCAGGGACTGAAGACACCAAAATATCGAGCAAAGGTGCAGCACACTTCTCCCCTAGCGACAAACTTCGTTGAGAAAAGTGCCAAATGAGCCCAAGAGGCTTGAGGCATACAGAAGAAAATGGCAGAGGCGCAATCACAGAGCTGGGATTGAGCTGCTTCATGCGTGATGGAATGCTGCACACATGATGTTGGTGAGGTGAGTTAGGGCGCAAGCAAACTGCCCTGTGATTTCAAGTCTGCCACTCTGTGCTTTGGCTTTTAAAATGCCCCAGGGCATTTCATCACTGTGGCCTGCAAAAGCAGACTGCCATACCCCTTTCCTGCCTTCCATGGTTGCCCAGGACTGAAGTCTCATCCCAGGCGGAGACCGCAAACACCATGAAATCGTATTTTGAGATCAAGGTACGCCTTTCCTTGAGTGGCAAACCCCGCTAGAAACAGCATCACCAGAATCTGTGTGGCCTGTGGCAAACTAAAAACAGGTGCGCCTCTACTGAACTAGCATTGAGCCATGGACCGCACTGCAGCACCCCGAGTGTGCAGTGTAGCCGAGGTGCAGTGTGGCAGGATGCAAACCCAACTACCCAGCAATTTCTGCCCTGTGCCAGAAATCCCAGCAGTGAAAACACCAGAGGTAGCTCCAACACTGAGGTTTACAGAAACGGACTACCAGGGGCTCGCAGACAGCTCAGCAGGGTGGCCCTGTACAGGTGATTGAACTGGTCAGCCCTATAACAACCTGAAATACAGACGCCCCTGCTGCACAACAACAAAACACGTGAGCTGGAGGGACTGCCGATGCTCCACTGCCCAGGAGGCCCCAAAATAGTTTAAGCCATAGGCAGTACCCCGTTAATGCAATTACTATACGAAACCGGGAGCTGGAACTGCACAGAACTTCCCTCCTCCTCACTACATCCCCCGCTCCTGGATTCTGCACTGTGCTGCGAATGGAAGACCTACAGTGCTGAACACCAGAGTCGCTGAGCAGAGAGACCTTGCTAGCGCCACCAGATGCCCCACTCCCTGGGCCTGGAGTTGTTGGGCTACTATGGGTAAATACTCTGAGAGGAAGAGGCTACTGACCCTTGCCCCTCCCACACATCTGCATCTACTACTATGAAAGAGGGGGCCCTGACTGTTGGATATCTGGATGAAGGTCATCATAAGGCAATGTTGTATAGCTATTTTAGCAATGTTTTTAGACATGTTATTTTAGCAACTAGGCCCAGCGTTTGAGCACTTCAGCCCAGTTACATTTTATTCAGCTTCATTCATTATTCTAGCAAAGGCCACATTCGCTGTGGTGTTTTCTTTTCTTTATCTAGATGTTCTTTCACCTAAGAAAGCATTACATTTCTAGCACTACATTCTTTTCACTTTGCGCTTTCCTCAAGGCTGAAGCCAGACACAGCTGGCGGCAAAGTGGTACATTGTGCTTCCAACATTCACAGTAACATACACATCCTTACGTTGGGACTTTTTCTCAGAACATCAGCTGTTTTATTATAAAATCACTTCTCTGTGCCATAGACGTTAGAAGGAGATTCCAGCCAGAGGACCATGACTGCATGCTGTTTGCTGATTGCCTTCGCTACAGCTGCTTGCTTAGACTACCAGATCCCTGGCCTACAATGGGATGGTATCTCTCTAGACAACAGGCTTCCTTGCTTAGGTATAGGGGATGATGTGTTCCCAGGGGAGAAACCTGAAGGGTGGAATAGGGCTTATCACGCTGAGCTCTAACATACCTTAGGTAAGAACCACATATATTACTCCTAGTGATAGTATGGTAGGGCTTTTCCTGTGCTTCACTCTTCTTGTCACCATTTTGCTTCTAGCGTGTTTTATCATACTAGTTATTGCAATTCATGCTATTTTATCTAAGAATGCAGCTAATTCAATAAACCTTACTGAACCACTCTCTGCCTCCGTTTGTCTTTGCATATATGAGACTAATATCACTGAGAGAAAAGGATGAGATATGATCGACCACGAATTCTGTCATGCGCCCGGTTGCCACAATCATTCCTGCTCTTGGGCAGAGATGAGGTGCTGCTAGTTAGCCGGAAAACCGGATTAGGCCGACAGTTGTCACATGGTGTGGGATTGGACTCAGTTCCCCAGATTTCAGGTGATTCTGTCACCTGAATCCAGCAGCCTCATTAGGATTATGACAGCCTACATGATATGGCGCCACCAATGTTTGGTTAGGCACTCATTTTCAGATCCTCCTGAGTATCTCTGGCTCACTACGTGCTACAGGGACCTCAATACTAAATACAGATATGTCAATGGTATTGAGGCTAGGTCGTACCTATCTAGAGCTGTAGGTTGTTCAAGCATGAAACTTAAAAGGATCAATATCCACTTGGTGTCCTTATCGCTGAACAGGTATATCCACCGTGGCGAACCCCCAACGGGTAGCAATTGCAGTAAACATGCAACAACCCCTCACTGCTAATTTGCTAGCAAACAGCCTTACAGCCCAGGGGGGTCCTGTAACATTTGTAGTGGAGGCTCATCCAGCCTACAGAACAGAAATATGTTATTCTTGGGTCACGTTTTCATCAGTTGATGGGAACACTAATACCTTTCATCACTACACACCTGCTAACATCCCTGCACATACAGAGCTTATGCATACTTAGAGATACGTCTATCTTAGCAAGACCATAACTGGCTTGATGGAACCCTACCACACACAGTATTACACGTTAGGTTAGGTCCCCTGAGCAATGATGGTGCTACCTGGCCTTTACTGGCCACGCATACACAGCATCCTGATGCAGCAACCTTGGCGTTAGCGGAGGTTCACTGCTTGTATGCTGAGTTTACAGCAACATACAGGCTGTTAGTACAGTTTGTGATGCAGACATTAAATACTAACTCAGCACGTGCTGCCCCAGTGCAAACACATCCAGTCATGCCAGGCATTCATCTTGCAACTGTAAATTAGATCATGGGTAAGGTACCTGTAAGGAAATGCCCCCTTGGCATGGTTACCCCCTGACTTTTTGCCTTTGCTGATGCTAAGTTATGATATGAAAGTGTGCTGAGGCCTGCTAACCAGCCCCCAGCACCAGTGTTCTTTCCCTAACCTGTACCTTTGTTTCCACAATTGGCACACCCTGGCACCCAGGTAAGTCCCTTGTAACTGGTACCCCTGGTACCAAGGGCACTGATGCCAGGGAAGGTCTCTAAGGGCTGCAGCATGTCTTATGCCACCCTGGAGACCCCCCACTCAGCACAGACACACTGCTTGCCAGCTTGTGTGTGCTAGTGGGGATAAAAAGACTACGTCGACATGGCACTCCCCTCAGGGTGCCATGCCAACCTCACACTGCCTATAGGTATAGATAAGTCACCCCTCTAGCAGGCCTTACAGCCCTAAGGCAGGGTGCACTATACCATAGGTGAGGGCATATGTGCATGAGCACTATGCCCCTACAGTGTCTAAGCAAAACCTTAGACATTGTAAGTGCAGGGTAGCCATAAGAGTATATGGTCTGGGAGTCTGTCATGCACAAACTCCACAGCACCATAATGGCTACACTGAAAACTATGAAGTTTGGTATCAAACTTCTCAGCACAATAAATGCACACTGATGCCAGTGTACATTTTATTGTAACATACACCCCAGAGCGCACCTTAGAGGTGCCCCCTGAAACCTTAACCGACTACCAGTGTGGGCTGACTAGTTTTAGCAGCCTGCCACACACCAGACATGTTGCTTGCCACATGGGGAGAGTGCCTTTGTCATTCTGTGGCTAGTAACAAAGCCTGTACTGGGTGGAGGTGTTTCTCACCTCCCCCTGCAGGAACTGTAACACCTGGCGGTGAGCCTCAAAGGCTCACCCCCTTTGTTACAGCACCCCAGGGCACTCCAGCTAGTGGAGTTGCCCGCCCCCTCCGGCCACGGCCCCAATTTTGGCGGCAAGGCCGGAGGAGATAATGAGAAAAACAAGGAGGAGTCACTGGCCAGTCAGGACAGCCCCTAAGGTGTCCTGACCTGAGGTGACTGATTTTTAGAAATCCTCCATCTTGCAGATGGAGGATTCCCCCAATAGGGATAGGAATGTGCCCCCCTCCCCTCAGGGAAAAGGCACAAAGAGGGTGTAGCCACCCTCAGGGCTAGTAGCCATTGGCTACTAACACCCCAGACCTAAACACACCCCAAAATTGAGTATTTAGGGGCCCCCAGAACACAGCAAGATAGATTCCTGGAACCTAAGACGAAGAAGGACTGCTGAGCTGAAAAACCTGCAGAGAAGACGGAGACGCCAACTGCTTTGGCCCCAGCTCTACCGGCCTGTCTCCCCACTTCTAAAGACACTGCTCCAGCGACGAGTTCCACAGGGTCCAGCGACCTCTGAAGCCTCAGAGGACTACCCTGCATCTAGAAGGACCAAGAACTCCCGAGGACAGCGGCTCTGTTCCACAAAGACTGCAACTTTGCAACAAAGAAGCAACTTTGAAACAACACACGTTTCCCGCCGGAAGCATGAGACCTTGCACTCTGCACCCGACGCCCCCGGCTCGACTTGTGGAGAACAAACACCACAGGGAGGACTCCCCGGGGACTACGAGACTGTGAGTAGCCAGAGTTGACCCCCCTGAACCCCCACAGCGACGCCTGCAGAGGGAATCCCGAGGCTCCCCCTGACCGCGACTGCCTGCTTCAAAGACCCGACACCTGGTAAGGACACTGCACCCACAGCCCCCAGGACCTGAAGGATCCGACCTCCAGTGCAGGAGCGACCCCCAGGTGGCCCTCTCCCTTGCCCAGGTGGTGGCTACCCCGAGGAGCCCCCCCCCCCCTTGCCTGCATCGCTGAAGAGACCTCTTGGTCTCCCATTGGATTACATTGCGAACCTGACGCCTGTTTGCACACTGCACCTGGCTGCCCCTGTGCCGCTGAGGGTGTACTTTTTGTGCTGATTTGTGTTCCCCCTCCCCCCCGGTGCCCTACAAAACCCCCATGGTCTGCCCTCCGAAGATGCGGGTACTTACCTGCTGGCAGACTGGAACCGGGGCACCCCCTTCTCCATTGAAGCCTATGCGTTTTGGGCACCACTTTGACCTCTGCACCTGACCGGCCCTGAGCTGCTGGTGTGGTAACTTTGGGCTACCTTGGACCCAACTTTGAACCCCGTAGGTGGTTTACTTACCTGCAAAACTAACAAACACTTACCTCCCCAGGAACTGTTGAAAATTGCACTGTCTAGTTTTAAAATAGGTATATGCCATTTGTGTGAAAACTGTATATGCTATTTTGCTAATTCAAAGTTCCTAAAGTTCCTAAGTGAAGTACCTTTCATTTAAAGTATTGTTTGTGAATCTTGAACCTGTGGTTCTTAAAATAAACTAAGAAAATATATTTTTCTATACAAAAACCTATTGGCCTGGAATTGTCTTTGAGTGTGTGTTCCTCATTTATTGCCTGTGTGTGTACAACAAATGCTTAACACTACCCTCTGATAAGCCTACTGCTCGCCACACTACCACAAAATAGAGCATTAGAATTATCTCTTTTTGCCACTATCTTACATCTAAGGGGAACCCTTGGACTCTGTGCATGCTATTTCTTACTTTGAAATAGTACATACAGAGCCAACTTCTTACAGTACCCGTCAAACAGGAGGAGATTCCGTTTGGTTAGCTCAAAAAATAAATGTGCTGGAAGCAGTTGTTCCCTATACGGGACCACAGGATAAACATGGAATTCTCACTATGTGCTTGCCATTTGGGATGGTTCCCACAGTAGATAACTGCAATATATGGGCACGGTATTTGCCACACTCTATAATACCGCACACAGACACTTGCCAATCTTCTGGAAGTGTTAAAAACAAATTAAAGATTAATGCAGGGCTGCCCCGGCCCTGGATTTGGGGATGCATTTAATGGGCAATTTTGCCACTTTACATTCAAATAATTTTGAGTAACCTTAAAGGGGAAATAGTTGCACTAGCAGTACGTATGCGGCTCCGGGACATTGCTGCCCAGGATCAAGAACGCAAGCTGCCAAAGATTATCGCTGAAACCTACTCTAGCACTAGTCGAGATAGTCTGGGGGCCAGATCTATTAAACCACAATTACATGGTATGTCTAACAAAGATTCTAACAAGCAAGCACCAGAGCGTTCTAAAAAAACGCAGGGAAAACAAAAACAAGCCCCAAAAAAATGAAAAGGGAGAATCTCCGCATTCAGAGACCCATCAAAATCGTCATAATCTTAGAAACGGAGATAACATAAAACACCGAACAGATATCAATATACTTAAAGACGTCAATCCCGTTCCTTTCAGCGATCACCGGATAAACGCAGTGAGAGCAGCAAACTGAGTACGTGAAACCGAGAAAGAACTCAGAACGCCCATCTGAAGTTTCTGTTAAGAAACAAGAGAAATTTCGCCAACAAAAACCCCAACTCAGAATTTAAAAAGTGGCAGCAATTGCTATACAACATGCATCTCAGGATGAGAGCTTTACTGAAGAACAGGAAGTGGACACTGGCACTGCTAGACAGTGCGGCAGAGGTCACAATAGTTTGCTGAAGTCATCAAGAGCATCTGGAGGTGAAAGCAACTGATGACTTCTAACAAGTTGGGACTGCGGACACGCGTGTCTCCACACTGACAGGGTGTATAAAGTAAAATTACAATTAGAAGGAGACATTGAGGGCACAACAGACGCCATCTTTTGGGATCGCGTTGTTACCATTTATATTTTGCTGGCCGAAAAGGATTCGCCACCAGAATTTGTCTGTAATCTCTCATATGGGGAAGAGGTAATTGAACCCTCTTTTTTACCTCTTGTTCGCAGAGAGCTCAGGGAAGCTTACGCCATTGATTGGGTTAAGGAGCAGGCACCCACGTTATATCGCAACCACGTAGGGTGGGATAAAGAGCCCCCCATCACAAAATTAACAATAAGATCCCAAGCCCAACCTCAAACCTAATAAAGCATGAGGCCTAAGCACCTATATGGAAAATCCTCACACAGCTAGAGTACCCGTGCTTAATCGAACCCTGTATCTCACCAATAAACATTTCATTGTTCCCTGTAGCTAAACCCGACCATTCATATAGAATAGTCTTAGACTAAAGACATTCAAAACAGTAATACATGCACATTTGCCATATAAAATGCACACAGTACAGCGCTCACAAACAATATAGTGCGAAAAAAATACAAAACAACATTGGGTATTTCCAACAGGTTTTTCTGCAAAAATGTAGTGCGCTGAAGGTAGGGACTTAACAGGTTTAAGCGCTTTAGGCTCCAGTAAATGGTTTTGCCATCTCTCATAAGGGTACAAGAACAGTCCAGGACTGTTTTCAGCTCATGTTACTTCTATTTTACACAACATTGACCCTGAGGGCGTGGTCCTACGTAAATGACATCTACCTTACAAATGATGACCTCATACAACATGTAAGATGGGTAGCCCGCATTGTTGTGGGAGTTGCCGAATCAGGCTACAAATTCAATAAAAAAATTAAAATATAGCATTCCTTAATGCCCTGTTTTTGGGATATGAATTATTAGATGAAAGCAAGAGCCAGGCGCCCCAGTTTTTAGAAAACTTTGCACAACAACAGCCTCCAAACACTATCAAAAAGCTCCAGTCTTTTTAAACTTTGACATAACATATATTCCAGATTTTGCACAACGCATTAACCCATTAAATGACTTGATAGACCCTGACTTTTCAAGCAAATATTGGACAGTTGAAAAAACATGCATTCTCATTGCAATGCAACAAGACGTGCTTGCAGCTACACTCTTACACACAAGGGACAACAAAACACACTTGGTCGTCAAGGTAAGTGCTGGTGCCATTGGTTTAACCTATGTAACGTTCAATGAGGGTGAGACCATCCCGATTGCATACAAATTGCATTTATATTCTACGGCAGAACAATGCTTTGCTCCCACAGAGAAAATTCTCACTGCTGTTCAGATGCTTGCCATTCAAGAGAGAACTCTGGCACAGGGGAAATGCATTATTGTCGCATCTCTGATCCTAGCCCTTCAGGCTGTCACCAAAGCTAGCGTTCCTAGCGCTAAAGCTCTACATCCACATTGAATTCAACGGGCAACGCCTCTGACGGCCACTGATGCTGACTATATTTTTGACCCAAAATTACAAACTCCAGAATTTTAGTAATATGAACTTGAATACCCTGCTCCTGCAAAAACACATTGCCTATTGAACAATATCAAATAAATATAGACACTGATGGCTCAGCTCAAACCGCAGTAGGCACAAAACACCAATACTCTGCCACTTGCGCAATCGTTAGTGGCAACATGAAGGACAGTGAATTCCATCCAGAACACACAGACCTTAGGGGACTGCACTGCACAATTAGCAGGGCTCAAGGCTCTGGTGATGGCACTGGAACACATGGATCCAGAAGAGTTAACATTAATCGTCTGTGTTTCATACTATTGTGTCCATTACCTCAATGAATATCTGCATTACTGGCACCAGAATGGGTTCAGAGTTTCAAAAGCATCACCATCAAGCACAGACTCCTGTGGGGGAAAAGTAGCGGATCTGAAAAAAAACGCTATCCAATGTCCATGTTGTACATACACTAGGACAGCAGCGTGTTGGCATACACAGGGTACTGGCAATACCTTGGCTGATGAAGTAGCCAAATCAGCAGTAGCTACGGCTTCTGTTGCTGCAATAACTCGTTCTAGGATGAAATTGGATGATGATACACTGGCTGCTGTGAAAGCTTCAGCTGACAGCAGGCCCATGCCAAAGGCATATCCTGCAAAACATTCCTACTGCATATCAAGCCTCAATACTGCCCTAGCAACAATACTAGGGGTGGGTGATCGTGTGATTCCCAACAAAGATCAGAGACCAGAACTGATCAAAGCAGTGCATGAGGGATTTGCTTCTGCCCACCCTGGTGTGGCGATTACAATATCATTGTTACAAGCTACTGGTGGCCAGGTCTATACAAACAGACCAAGCAGTATGTCCTCTGCTTTGACATCCGTCAGCAAATAAAAGGTTCCACTGTCAAACGCCCACTGCAGACACCCCTCTTAATTTCCATCTAACCTTTACAATGTTTGTACTTGGACCATTGTGGTCCCCTAACACCTGATAGTGCATACAAATACATTTTAGTTGCTGTTGCCTCATGCTCCAGATTTCTATGGGTTGAGCCACAACACTCGGCTGACGCTCGGACTGTTACTAAAGATTTGCAAGTCTTTATCTGCACATATGCAGTAGCGGCTTTCCACCAGTTAGGGGTCCAACTGTATTATTTGTCTCCATTTTATCCTGGTAACAGTGTTGTGGAGTGAAGAAACTGAGATTTTAAAGCAAACCGTAACAGCCAGGAAAGTAGGTAGTTGGCTAAATCACCTTTATGGAGCCCAGAGAGCACTAAATTATCTGCCCAGAAGGTCCTGGGGGCGTACCTCAAATGAAGGCCTGTTCGGAGCAAAAATGTATGTTCCAGATCTTGATGACCCTGGCGTGGAGGCGGCATCTACACCTTTAAAATGTCATTGTCTTGCAGGACTTACAACAGTTCTGTGCAACCTCCTTGGGAATAGGGGATGCACCAATAATACCAACTGGCTGGATTCCTAAAGTTGAGGATCTAGTGCATGAAATGATTGCTGTGAAAAAGGAGTTTGGTCCTTCCCATCGTGCATCGGTTCCAGTCCAGGGAATACAGAGTACCAGAGCTGTCATTTGACCACCGCAGCCTAGTTCTAAAGAAAACCACTTTGTCTCCATTGACAATGTCAAGCTACACCATATGGCCAATCCTGCACAGCAGATCTACAGGACTCCTGGGTAGTACCCGAATCCATCTCACTACAGACCAGGATGTTCCTCTACAGGTTTTAAGCAACAAAGCTGGCACCTCCGCCTGTGGAGGGTGGAAAATGATCTTTCATTAGTACCATTAAATTCCTCTGCGACAGGTAATGTCAACAGTGTTGAGCGATTCTACTCAAATTCTACCCAGACGGATGTATAGTCTACTATGAACCACCGAGGGAGACTTCTGTGAGCTCTCCCCTTCCAAACACGGCTCCAGTTTTTGCACGCTACTTCTGGATATTTAGCCCACACTTTTATAGACACCATACTCTGAGCCTTCGCCGCTTCTTCACAAAGCACTTCATTTGAAAATTGATACTATTGTGCTACATGGGACTCTTGCAAGGTGACCACAAAAAGACTAGTGAATAGAGTCTGTACTACTGAACGCTCCTTGGAAGATTTTACTCCTGAAATGGCAACCATGCACAAATAAATGTCGCACACGGAGGGTAGAGTCAAAACCCTGGGACCTAGGGCTGAGGAAACTGAAAATAGGGCCAAGAGGTACAACCTTAGTATCATTGGCCTGGCAGAGCATCTAGAGGGCCCAAACGTAAAGATGACTAACTTTCGGGAACTGTAGATACGCGAGGTGGCTCCAGAAGGATTCTCTCCATTTTATGCATTAGAATATGCATTAGAATATGCGTACTGTGTCCTTCCATGACAACCGCTGCCCGGTGCGCCTCCCATACCAGTGGTGGTCAAACTCTTGCACTACAAGGGCTGTGATGACATTCTGAGCCAAGCCCAGCTCCAGGGGGGGACTTCTTTACAAAAAGTCCAAAATCAAAAAGCCTCTTTTGTGGACATCAGGAACAACCTTCTTCAACTGGGGATCACCTACACCTCGTTATTCCCGGCCAGATTGCATATAACGGAGGGGGAATATGTGCACTTCTTCACCGCCACTCAACTGCTGTGGGCCTGGAATGATTGCATCCCCTGGACGAAGAAGAATGCGAGTGCTGGCATTCGGCAGACAGGACGGAGGCATCCCAGGAGGGTGCAAAAGGTGGGATCAGCACTGTCCTGTCTTGGTCCCAGGCACTGCATGAGCACCAATGAGCAGTGGAGATAGTGGCAGCTATGAGTGAACAGGCTCTACCCCATCCCCCTTTTTGTGGCTGGCAATGAAGAGCTGAGAGACACTGACTGGTGGAGCTTCCATCTCCATGCACAACTCAGAGGACCCATTACCGCAAATTACGCCTGGCAATTCAGCTGGGATTAATTGAATGTGACAGTGTGTCAGTGCTCTGTCTGAGGCATGTCTGAGTGTGTGGACAGTCCTGAGTCTGTTACTGTCTTGCTACTGGGCTGAATGTTGGCTCCAAAATCCTGTATACTGCTTTTGGATTGTGTGATGTAAGGCTGGGAGGAGTCCTAGGTGAATCAAAGTTATGCATGTGTTGAATGCATGTTTCAGGAGGTTTTTTTACTGGTTTGGATGGGGAGTTGTTTTTCTTCTTGTCGTGGGGTTGAGGAGTTGGGTTACCTGTTGTAGTTTTTGGTGGTTCTTATGTTTGGTTGCCTCTGTCTGCCTCACCTGGATACTACCTCTATGGTTCTGGGCCCCTCGAGGTATTAGATTCCTTGCTTAGGAAATCAGTGTCTCTGCGGTTCCTCAGTATGGAGTCCCCAATGACTTATAATTTTGTTAGTTGGAACGCTTGGGGTTTTAAGAACATGGTAAAACAATGTAAGGTACATGCCTACCTCAAGAGATATGGAGCACATAATGTCTTCCTGCAAGAGACCAGTCTCACAGCCACAGAGTGGGAGGCACTACGCAAAAGATGGCAAGGTCAAGTATATAAACACGTAGCCTGGGAAAAGGAAGAAAATGTGATGCTCATACACATTTCAGAGCACCTATCAGTGAAAATATGCAAGGTTCTCTAAAGATTGCCGTCAACCCCTAGTAGTGGGATGCTTCTACATTGGGCTTGCTACAACAACCCTGCGCAGACAAACATCAGGGATGGAGCATGTTTATGTTCTATAGAGATAATGGAGGATGGAAAAGGAGAAGTACCTCTCTCCCCTTCCTTTTTGTGAGTTTAGGGTCAAGTATATGCCACAACTTATTTGGTCTTTCCCAGGGGAGTTTTGCTGTGGATCCGACCAGGGTGCCTTTCCAAAAAACGAGCTAACTAATAGACCCCCGTGAGAGGTACAGACAGGTCATGGGTAGACTGACAGGGTGGATTTGGCTATAGTCTAGACCTACGCTCTTAACAGAGACCAAGGAGTGTTCTTTGATGAATTGTACAGAATACTGGCATATATGACTCAACACATTACATTCTAATAGACCTCACTAATTATTACGTGAGATCTATTAGAACATTACACTAAGTCATGTGAATGTACCCATATATAGATAGTTCTGCCTTCAGTGTACAAAAGCACGTTTCATTTTATTTTGGTTGAATGCTTTGACTGTATGATGGTATGAATGTTGACAGTGTGAGGAAGGGGTTGATGTGTGAGACAACTGGGGTTAATGACGATTGGTTCAATAAGTCTATTATATTTTGTTCTAGCATTTTACCTTTTGTGATTTGTATATATTTGCAAGTATTTCCATGACAAATGTAAAAAGAACATACTAGAAATAAAAATATTAAGTTGATATATGATTTTTTGTATTCTGCTTTAGCTCCAGTTTCTATACTAAATTGCACCAGCTTTGGGTAATATCCATAGCAACTTTTATTGAAGAAGGAGTAGTAATTAATTGTTTGTGTTGCTTACCCCCTTGGAGACTGCTCTCCATATATGTGCAGGGACCCTTTAGTTGCCTAGGCTCATATATGACTTAAGCCATACTGACAGGGGTGAATTATAACAGTGTTGCCGACCCGATGGTTGATCAGTCCCATCCGCCCCTGGGCATTTCCCTGGTTCTTCGTTTAGCCTGTATATTTCTGGATTGGAGATGGGGGTTGGTGAATTGCTGGAGGTGACTACACCCTACAATGAAGGATTACTCTGTTGCGTAGGCTCTCATTATTGTAATGAGACTATTGGATTTCGAGTGGCAGAATCGCCTGCGGTGTGGGAGACTGAGTCTGACCCACTACAGGTGACACCTGTCGCTCTAATCCAGGTTCTGCTCCAGCCAACTAGCAGTGCCCCATCTCCACCCAAGGGCAGGGATGATTGGGCAACTGAGCGCATGACATAACTGGTTTCTCAGGGAAGCCGTGGTCACTCAGGTCTCATCCGTTTCTCTTGGTTACATTAGTCTCACATACACAATGACAAACAGAGGCAGTATATATTTCAATAATGCTTTAATAAAGAGACTGCATCTTAGAAAGCAAAGCGTGGATTGCAATAACCACAACGACACAGCATGACAAGATTAAAATTGTGACAAGGAGAGTAAAACATAAAAATAATGCTACCATATTGTCACTAGAGTCAATAGACTAATTCCTACCTAGGCTATGATAGAGCACAGCGTGTTAAGCTCTAATTCTGCCCTTCAGGTTCCCCTCGGAAGACATCATCCCCCATACCTGAGCAAAGGGCTGAAGTCTGTAATACAGCTGTAGCGAAGCATTCAGCAAAAGGCATACAGTTGTGGTTCTCTGGCTGGAATCTCCCTCTAACGTGTAAGGGACAGGGAAGTGTTTTTATAATAAAACAGCTTGTGTTCTAAGAAAATGTCTCTATGTAAGGATGTGTATTTTCTATGAATGTCAGAGACTAAACTTATACCACTTTCACCAGCAACCTATCTTACTGCAGCCTTGGAAGAAGCACAGCGTGAGCAAGAATGTCTTGTTTGAGAACAGAGTGCTGGCCTAGGCAAAAACAGTCAGATAGAAAGAAAATAAACCAAGACCGTCAAAGTGGCTACTGTAACAATAATAAAGCAAAGCCACATAAAATATATCTAGGTTAAAGTGCACAGCGGAAGGCCTAGTATGTTAAAATAACATGCATGAAACTATAACCAAATGGCTACACAACAACTCCTTCTACTCCGGTCTGCACTAGTTCCACGTCTCCCTTGATTCTTTTCTGTGTTGCCCTGGGGTCATATGCAATGCAGACTATCTCTTGTCGAATGGTCTCGGATCACAACCCAGTGTTACTCTCACTGGACTGGCATAGAGCTTCCCCACATACCTGAATGGAAACTGTGTGCTGAGGCATTGGAAGACCCAGTGTTCCATCACACTATTGGTGAAGCCATACAGAACTACTTAGTAGATAATGTTACTACTACTGCCTCACCCCTGATTGAGTGGGGCATGTTCAAGGCACTCATTAGGGGGTGCGGTATAGCTGAAGTGGTAGGTGTGCTGTGCACACTAGTAGGGGGAAGTTGAGGCCTAGGAGTGAGCACTAAGCGATCTAGGTGGCCAGACCTGGAAACCCAGGATTGAAACAAACATTATTGGACCGCCAAAGAACTTTCAGGAGTCCACCTGGAGAAAGTTTGCTGCTTCAATTGCCAAGAATACATAGTCTACACCCATGTGGAGCGCAATAAAGCAGGAACGCTATTGGCCTGGCTCGCCAACCCAAAGTCCAGGGACTCTTAATACTGCAAGTGAAATTAGACACTGGTGCACGTCTCTATGCCCAGGACAGTATTAACAGTAGATTTGAGGAGTTCTATACATCCTTGCATACCTGCCCCCACCTGGGCTGCACACTCAGATCATTGTAGAGTTCCTGGACCCAGCGATCCTGCTGACACTCGCACAGGATGAAGCTTAGGAGCTCAGTGGTGCGGGTGACACTCAGAGCCACACTGAGAGGCAAACTCCCTGGAGCAGAATGCCTATCAATCTAGTTTTATGGAACATATGTGGAGTAACTGGCGCAGAAACTAGTCACCCTCTATGCTGTGGTCCTAGATGTACCTTTTACCAGAATCCAGCTGTGAAGCCCTGATGATACCGCTTTTGAAAATGGGCCGCCCCTCCACGATGTTACAACCCACTGCCCCCTGTCCAAGCTTAATGGGGACTACAAAATACTCAGTCGTATATTGGCCAGTCGCCTTTTACCCCACATGCCTAAACTGATTCATGATGACCAAGCAGGGTTTATACAGGGGTGTAATATGGCGACTGACATCCGTAGAATACTCTCTCCTCTGAGGGCCGACTTCTTAGACAAGATGGGTACGTTCCTGTCGGAATCCATGTTGCTTCCAACCCCTTTACTACTCCTGCTGCATGACACGACCTCCCTCCTAGCCTTATCGCAACTGCAAGAAAGGCTTCTACATACAACCTTGGCTACCGCAAAAATATGTATCTTGCGCCACTGGAGATCTGCAACTCCCCCCGTGCCCGAGGAATGGATTGTGGCAATGACTAGCATAGCAAAACACAAGAGAGTCATATATAACCTTCAAGATCAGGCGGTCATCTTTGCTCAAGTATGGGTCCCCTTCCTTACGGGTGTCCCGACCGCACCATCGTCGCCATCATTGACCCCCAGTTAATCTCACTCTCATCCCACGCCCTTTACCCTCCCCTCTCCCTCCCCCCCACTTTACCCCCTTCCTCCCCCCCCTTTCAATTTCACTCTCTCTCCCTCCTTACTGCCCTTGCCCTGAAGCCACCGCATCTGTCTGTCTGGTCTCGCTATTCCTCCTCCCCCACCCCCTTCTCTCTTATATATATATATATATACATACATACATACATACATACACACACACACATCTTATTTTATTTATTGTCTTCTATTTTCCTCCATTATCTCTCTTTCCATCTCCGACGCCAGTACCCCCCTCTGCTTTGTTTTCACCTCCCCCCCTTCACTTTTCCTCTTTCTGTACGCTTCTCGACAAGCTTTGCAAGACCTGGAGGTGTCCCACTTTTTTTTTTTTTCTATGCACATCTCCATAACTCTTATTTTTAAAATCACCAGAATACCATGGCGCAGCCTATCCATGCTTCTGACCCTATCTTGCTTGATAGCCTTTGCTGCGGGACAGATTTCATCTGTGATAGTTGTATAGCATCTTTGATCATAGTGACTCTCACCAGTGGAGGAGGCAACGCACAGGGATGCAGGGTTACTATGTGGGGACCCCATATTGGGATGTTACCCGAACAAGTCAGTTGCCCCCTCTTTTGACAGCGTACCTCTCTAAGACCTTCATTCTTTATCTACCCCCCTGCTCCCCTTACCCCCTCCTCCCCTCGGCGTTGGTGTTCTGTTTCCCATCACTGATCGCCCCTATTCCATCCCATCCCTATTATCCTGTTATCTTTCTCTGGCTTTTTTCTTTCTCTCATTATTTTATTGTCACCGTTTGAATATACCGTTGCCTATGCTTATGCTTTGTCGCTATAGTCTGTATCACGCTTTGCAAGCTGACATTAATACACCATTATTACAAATGCAAGAAAAATGGGAAGGGGACCTAGCACTCCCAAGTTCAGATAAGGAATGGGCCTTAATACTCGTAAGCACCTAAACAATATCTAGAAAGGCCAGATTCAAATTAATCAATTTCTACTTCTTGCACAGGACCTACTTCACCCCTGGTAACATCAAAAAGTTTTACCGAATGGCTGAGGCGACCTGTCCTAGGCTTGGTGAACATGGCGCTGAATTGCTCCATATGTAATGGGCCTGCCCCCCTCTGGAGGAGAGGGCGCTGATCGATGATTGGGCCTGAGCTTGGGATCATCTAGTAGATTGCCTTAAGGAACCAGAGCCAGACGCTCTGTACCAGTTCCCACCCCCGAAGAAGACTCAGATTGGGGCATGTTTAGAACCACTTGTTTCCTGAGCAATGCATACTCTGTGAGCGTTGGACTGTGGGGGAGAATGAGAGAGAGAGAGAGGCAGAGAGAGAGAGAGAGAGAGAAAGAGAAAAAGAGAGAGGCAGAGAGAGAGAGAAAAACTCGTTCCCCGAGCAATGCATACTCTGTGAGATTGTGGGGGAGAATGCGAGAGAGAGGCAGAGAGAAAGAGAGAGAGAGAGAGACAGAGAAAGAGAAAAAGAGAGAGAGAGGGAGAGAAAAAGAGAAAGAAAAAGAGAGAGAGAGAGAGAGAGAGAGAGAGAGAGAGAGAGAGAGAGAGAGAGAGAGAGAGAGAGAGAGATATGTGAGACAATGCAGATGGCGAAAAAAAAAGAAAAAAAAAAGAGGGCATTGGCAGGGGCTTGGGGGAGGGGGTTAGGGAGTTTCTTGTATTGCAGAGAAGGGCTCAGTATTATAATACAGTACGTACACTGCTTCAGCATTCTTGTTTCATGCTTGCAGCTTTTCCATGATTATTGTACGGCATGTAAGGATAATAATATTCCTCCATGTATTAAGCGCTGGATTGGGCTGTTTGCATTGTTAACAATAAACATTTTGTTTAATAAAAAGAAAAGTGACTCGGTGTGCGCTGTGTTGGAGTGTGAGGCTGCAGTTTTGCGTGTATGTGCATGGTGTAGGGATGTTTGTTGCTTGTGGAAGGTTGGGAGATTGTTGTGCTGTATATTTTAGTAAAATAAGGAGGATGTCTGGGGACACTAGGCGCGAGAGTAGTTGGGAATCACATGTTTTGAGTAGGAGTCTGATCAAGGGAATTTCGACACGAGGTAGTGTATGGGTAAATGTTTAATTTTTGCTTTGTGCCTTGAATGTTTAGGCTTACAGGTGATAAGGAAGATGCCTGTAGAAGGAAGCCGGTGGGTTTTGTTCCCAGGCTGTCACATGACCTAGCATACTTGACTACATGCACAAATGATATATAGTGTCATTGTAAGTGTGCATACATGTGGTGGTAGGGCTTTATGCCCTAGGAGACTTGCATGTTTTGAACAACTGTACAAAAGTAGACATAACCTAGTGGTTATCTTGCATCTTTGTTTGGCATGAGGTGTGGGGAGTATCACATCTATCACGTTACAGTTTCTGTGACTGCTAATGTAGGAAGTTGGCTCTGTATATACTATCTCAAAGTGAGAGTTAGTGTGCACAGAGTCCAAGAGTTTCTCTTAGAGGCTAATAGTGGCAAGTAGGCTTATCAGAGGGTAGTGTTAAGCATTTGTTGTACACACACAGGCAATAAATGAGGAACACACACACACACACTCAAAGACTTAACTTCAAGCCAATAGTTTTTATATAGAAAAATATATTTTCTTAATTTATTTTAAAGCCACAAGATTTGAAGTAAATACATAAAATGCAAGGTACTCCACACAGGTAGGTAAGGAACTTTGAAATAAAGCAGTAGTAGACACATTATAGGTTGAAATGGCAATAAGCTATTTTAAAAGTGGACACAATGCAAAAATAAATAGTTCCTGAGAGGGGTAAGTATGGTTACGTTTCGGAGGTGGGGGGGCGTGGCCGAGGCGTCAAGATGGCAGCCGCACTTTCGTAGTGCTCTGGACCCCTCCATCATCCGCCTCTGGCTGACACGCCATCTAGCTCCATCAGAGCCACAGACTGACCCCTGAGTCTCTGCTGCCTCCTCTGGCGGGGGACTCATGGCTTCTTTTTTAATTTTTCAACCCAGCTGCCGCGGACTTGGGACGCGGCAACGACCTGTTTGCGCTCGCCGGCCGGCCAGGGCCCTGGAGAATTAAGGAGCAGAGAGCCGCGCTGCTGGGGACGGCCCTCGGCCTGTGCGGCCCGCAGCGGACTGGGACCTGCGCCGTTTGGTGGAGGGGCCTCCTTTTCCCCCCCCACCGCCCTCTTCTTCCTCTGGGGCGTGGATCGGGAGGGAGAGGACTGCACGGGCAATTGGCCCAGGGGCGGGCCGAGAGACTCTCGGCAGCTGCTTGGACCCCGGACCCAGGCTGCAGGTGAGCTATGTGCTGCGCCCGGGGCGGTCCGGAGCTGCACGGGGTCCCAAAGGAGTGCAAAGCGGAACATCACGCTGCCCGGCACAGCCCGCGGCGGATTGGTTGGGACCCACGGTGCCTGGCGGAAGGGGGTCCTTCCTTGTTTCCCCCCCGCCCTCTCTTTCCTCTGAGGCCTGGAACGAGGAAGAGACGCCCACGCAAATACTTAGCCCAGATGCGGGCTGGGAGGCCTTCGACGGCCATCTGGGACCCGGGCCCGGTCCACGGGTGGGCGACTAGCTGCGCAGCGGGAGGAGCCCGGGGGCGCGGCTGAATCGGCATACACCCACGGGGTCCCGCGGGTGAGGAGCGCGCTGCACCCCGTCGGCGAAGATCTCAAAAATACCACTCGGAAGTGAGCCGTAGACTGGGGCGGGTGAGGTGAGGAGCGCGCTGCACCCCGTCGGCGAAGATCTCAAAAATACCACTCGGAAGTGAGCCGTAGACTGGGGCGGCCGCCTGGGTACAAGGAAAAAAGACCCACGACACTGTGGAAAAGAGACATCTCCCGTGTTTTCCCCCCACTTTCAAGTACTCTGAAGGAAGACACGCGGATCAGGGCCGTCCCTCCGGGCAAGGAGACGGCGGTTGGCCCTCCCTTTTCCCCTGGATACACGGCTGGAACTATCTGGGGCATTGGCTGGAACGAGACCCCTCTTGCTATCACCGACCACTCAACTGGCCCGGGCCAGAGGTGGAGGAGCTGCAGCCCCCTGGAGCCCCGGGTCCACTACGGGTGCTGTTGGGCCACGAACAGAAGACCACACCTTAAGCTGGGGTGGCGAACCACAGGCGACATCCGGGGACCTGGCGACGATACACCAGGCGATTCAGGCCTCCCAGAAGGCCGTCGAATCTAAAATAGGAGAGGTCATGGTGGACGTGGCCCTGGTTGGACAAGACCTCTGCAACACCACAGCCCGAATCACAGAAGCCGAATCTAGGATCTACATGAGGAAGATGACGTGACAGCCCTCAAAGCTCAAGTCTCTGCTCTGACCGCTCGCACCTCGGAGCTACACCGGAGAGCCGAGGATGCTGAGAATAGATCCAGACGCAACAACCTTCGTGTTGTGGGACTTCCCGAAAACACGGCAGAATCATCTCTAATCCAATACTTGGAAGACTGGCTCCGTTCTTGGATGCAGACTGATCGCCTCACGCCGTGGTTCGCGATCGAACGAGCCCACAGGGCCTTGCAAGCGAAACCTCCTCCGGGCTCCCCACCCAGATCAGTGATACTCTGTCTCTTCAACTTTAAAGACAGGGACGCAGTACTGCCGGAAGCACTTATAAAGGAAGGAGACCTCTGCAATGGAGTGAAAGTCCTCCTTTTCCCAGACTACACGAGAAAATTTCAACAACGCCGCTCATTCACCAAAGTAAAACAAAAACTAAGAGCCATGGACATCCAATACCGCCTTCTGTTTCCGGCGCGACTCTGTGTGGTCTACAGAAACAAAACTCGTTTTTTTGTCCACCCGGCCACTGCTTGGACCTTGTTGACAGAAGAGATCCCATTGGGCCTTTGCAAAGGCGGGGCTGGACCCCTGCAGGGTTCGCAGTCGAGTCGACAAAGGGAACGGCGGCCCAACCGACGCCGTCGCACAAGCTCACAACGGCGCAGGGCACCACGCAGATCTCCTTCAAAATCGCCTTCAGAGACCCTCCGGAAGGAGCCACGGAGACCGCGCTCCGATGGGGGCTCTGGAAACACCGGGGTGATCCCGACCCGCCGGGTGAGGAACAGGCCCACTCGGGGCCTCTGGAGGACACAGACCTGTCCCGCAGTCCAGTATTGTGATCCCGCTGGCGTGGGACCTATCGGGTGGAAGGCTATTGCTGGGTTGACGGGGTCTTTACTAACATTTGTTGTGATTTTAGACTTGATCCAAAAAAATGGAGGGGGTCCATCACTACCGCCCCCACTACCCTATCAGTTGATGGTTCACCTCACCAGTTTTAGAAGTGAGGTGCTATATATGCTATATATGGGCAACAGATGCTTCGGGGGTGGGGTGGGAGTTGGGGGGCAAGGGAGTTCTGACCTGGTTCTAATGGCCACTGTTACCATGTTTAGGTTATTGCAATGTTTACGTTTAAGGTCTAGCAGACAGAGCAGAGAAGGTAGGGACTCCACCGACTTCAGAGCGGCATATGCCCCACAGAGACATGAGCCAGGCGAGGGCTCTTCAATATTTCCAGGTCCAACAAAAGAGAGTCCCATCAGCCATGACGGGAACTTTTCAAACACCCACCCCCCATGAGTCAGACACAAGCTATTTCGTGGAACGTTAACGGTCTCCTGGACAAGATCAAATGCACTGCTGTTTTTGCTTACATACATAGATACAAACCAAATGTACTCCTACTGCAGGAGACTCACCCCCTGGGAGACAACTGACCCTTCCTGACCCGTAGAGGCTTTGACAGGGTATACCATGCCAGGTTCTCGCACGGCTCGAGGTGGGTGGCCATACTGTTGCACCGGTCGTTCCCTGTGACAAACATCCAGGTACGGAGGGACCAGCAAGGACACTATGTAGCCATTACAGGCAGGGTTGAAGGGAACACGATTAATATGATCAGTGTTTATGCTCCCCCCACACTAGTCCGTAGAACCCTGGAGGATCTCTCCCAGCTACTCTTAGACCTACCACCAGGGCTCACGATGATGAGACGTGATTTTAACGCCACCCCAGACCCGGTGGTGGATGTGGCCGGCCCACTCTCCGCACACAGACATACGGCAGCGGCGGGCCTCACAGGATGGTTTTCGGCAACGGGGCTCTGTGATGCCTGGCGGGTATGGCACCCAAGACGGTGACAATTCACCCACACCTCAGCAGCTCATGGCTCACAATCCAGGATAGACCTGGTGCTGCTCCTGAGCACAGACTGCACAACCCTCTCCCACATTGAAATATTGACAAGGGGAATCTCTGACCACGCCCCGCTTCGGTTTATTGTGGGTCCCGCACAATCTCTGACCCGTCCTATGTGGCGGTTAAACGCATGGTACCTCCAAGATAAGAACTACATTGAGCAGCTGCGACAGGCAGTGCGAGAATACTTGGAACTGAATGAGGGGTTGTGGCCTCCGGGGGCACTCTATGGGTGGGAAGTAAAGCAGTGCTGAGGGGTACGGCGAGAAACTTGGTACAAAACCAGGAGCGCACGTGGGCCCAGCATATCGAACAGCTGGAACTTTGGGCTACGGTCCTTGAAAGTGAAAATGAAACAAGCCCAAGCAACAGGACAACGCAGCAATTATTCCTCATCCGTGAGGAAATAAGAGACCAGTCCCTAGAGGCGGCAAAACACTTATGGAAGGCAAGAACGCCGAAAATCTACATATGGGGGGACAAAACTGGGAAAATGCTATACTGGTTGGTGTCTCACCATCAGGCCTCCAGGATTGTCCCCGAAATTCAGGACGGGGATGGTAACCTCGTTGTGAACCACACAATAGCGAAAGCCTTTGCCACGTACTACCGAACACTATATCAAGCGTCGGGACTGGTTGACTTGGGTTCGGCCCGTCGACTGCTGGACGAAGTCCCCTCCCACGGTTGTTAGCGGCAGAGGCACGGGTCTTAGACGAACCCATCAGCGCGAAGAAAATACAAGCGGCCACCTCAGCACTAGGTACTGGGAAAACCCTGGGACCTGACGGAATTTTACAAGGCCTTCAGGGAGGAGTTAACACCACATTTATTAAAACTCTTTACAGACGTAGAAAACAATGGTACCTTCCCTCGAGAATCAGACGCCGCTACTATTGTACCCCACTCAAGGCACTGTGCAGACTATAGGCCGATCTCACTGATTAACACCAAAATCAAAACCTTTGCCGCCATCCTTGCCATCTGTCTCAAGAGGGTTCTGCCACAACTAGTACACCCAGACCAATGCGGATTCATGGCCACTCGCAGTACCCAGCATTGCATCCGTCGGCTACACGTGGCCCTAGCTGAACGTGGCCGTTTGCCCCGAGACCTTGCCCTTTTACTCATTGACTTTGAAAAGGCCTTTGACTCGGTTGACGGGGGGTTTCTCTTTTTGGTACTTCGACGTGTGGGCCTTGGCCCGAGGTTCTGTCGCCTGGTTAAAGCATTATATGTCAACCCCACTGCCCGGGGTGCAGGTTAGTGGGTCCCTGTCCTCGACTCTGAGGTTCATCGGGGAACACTGCAGGGATGTCCATTGTCCCCCCTTCTGTTTACCCTAGCCATCGAGCCTCTAGCCCAGATGATCACATCTGACCCGGTATACCGCGGATGGAATAGGGGTCACTCCCAAGAAGACAGAATAGCGCTCTATGCTGACGAAGCCCTGTTGTATATGGAGGAACCCAGCATAACGGGCTCACGTAGCCTCAACCTTTTAAGACGTTATGAGCAGGCTTCGGGACTAAAGATGAACCCTGCCAAGTCGATACTGATCCCGCTGGCGAGTTCTCGGGACTGCTTTGACTGGCAAGACAGGATACCACTGCGCAGGCTAAGCTTCAAATACTTGGGTATCTGGGTGTCCCTACTGCCTGAAATGACATGGGCCAAAAACCTGTCGCCGTTGTTAACACACATCAAAGCAGACCTTCAGAGATGGCAGACTCTGCCGCTAAACGTAATGGGCCGAGTGGCTCTATACAAAATGATGATCCTGCCAAGGCTCCTATACACTTTTCAGAATTTTCCTCTATTTATCCCCCGCTCCTGGTTTAGAGCTCTTGAAAGCGCTACAGGGTTGTTCCTCTGGAAGGGTGCCAGACACCGGGTAGCGGCCCAACACTGCCGAAGAGGGATATATGATGGAGGTCTAGGTGCCTCAGACCTTTACCTGTACTATCTGGCCTCCCAATTAATAGTGATCCACAACTGTTTTAACGGGGGGAGACCCGGCCTATCGGGTGGAGTTGGAGTGCTTGGGATTCCCGCACCTTCTAGATGTGATGTATGGGAAACCCCTCCCCGAGGAATGGCGGAAGTAACCAGGGCAGTCTTCCTGGCATGGCGTGCTGCCTTAAGATACAACCGCTGGAATGCCGTTATTACCCGTCAGACACCACTGTGGAGAGGGAAACGGTTAAGTGTGACTGCAGCATTGGAGGGATTTGCAGAGTGGGACTTGGTGGGTGTGAAGAAATGGCTCCCTGTTGCAGTTACCCCCCACTTTTTGCCTGATACTGATGCTGACTTGACTGAGAAGTGTGCTGGGACCCTGCTAACCAGGCCCCAGCACCAGTGTTCTTTCACCTAAAATGTACCATTGTCTCCACAATTGGCACACCCCTGGCACCCAGGTAAGTCCCTTGTAACTGGTACCAAGGGCCCTGATTCCAGGGAAGGTCTCTTAGGGCTGCAGCATGTCTTATGCCACCCTAGGGACCCCTCACTCAGCACAGACACACTGCTTGCCAGCTTGTGTGTGCTGGTGGGGATAAAATGACTAAGTCGACATGGCACTCCCCTCAGGGTGCCATTCCAACCTCACACTGCCTATAGGTATAGATAAGTCATCCCTCTAGCAGGCCTTACAGCCCTAAGGCAGGGTGCACTATACCACAGGTCAGGGCATATGTGCATGAGCACTATGCCCCTACAGTGTCTAAGCAAAACCTTAGACATTGTAAGTGCAGGGTAGCCATAAGAGTATATGGTCTGGGAGTCTGTCAAAAACAAACTCCACAGCTCCATAATGGCTACACTGAATACTGGAAAGTTTGGTATCAAACTTCTCAGAATAATAAACCCACACTGATGCCAGTGTTGGATTTATTTAAAAAATGCACACAGAGGTCATCTTAGAGATGCCCCCTGTATTTTACCCAATTGTTCAGTGCAGGACTGACTGGTCTGTTCCAGCCTGCTGCTGAGAGACGAGTTTCTGACCCCATGTGGTGAGGGCCTTTGTGCTCTCTGAGGACAGAAACAAAAGCCTGCTCTGGGTGGAGGTGATTCACACCTCCCCCCTGCAGGAACTGTAACACCTAGCATTGAGCCTCAAAGGCTCAGGCTTCGTGTTACAATGCCCCAGGGCACTCCAGCTAGTGGAGATGCCTGCCCCCTTGACACAGCCCCCACTTTTGGCAGCAAGTCCAGGAGAGATAATGAGAAAAACAAGGAGGAGTCACTGGCCAGTCAGGACAGCCCCTAAGGTGTCCTGAGCTGAGGTGACTGACTTTTAGAAATCCTCCATCTTGCAGATGAAGGATTCTCCCAATAGGATTAGGGATGTGCCCCCCTCCCCTCAGGGAGGAGGCACAAAGAGGGTGTAGCCACGCTCAGGGCTAGTAGCCATTGGCTACTAACCCCCCAGACCTAAACACACCCCTAAATCGAGTATTTAGGGGCTCCCAGAACACAGCAAGATAGATTCCTGCAACCTAAGAAGAAGAGGACTGCTGAACTGAAAAACCTGCAGAGAAGACGGATACACCAACTGCTTTGGCCCCAGCTCTACAAGTCTGTCTCCCCACTTCTAAAGACACTGCTCCAGCGACGCTTTCCACAGGGACCAGCGACCACTGAAGCCTCAGAGGACTACCCTGCATCTAGAAGGACCAAGAACTCCTGAGGACAGCGGCTCCGTTCCACAAAGACTGCAACTTTGCAACAAAGAAGCAACTTTGAACCAACACACGTTTTCTGCCGGAAGCGTGAGACTTTGCACTCTGCACCCGACACCCCCGGCTTGACTTGTGGAGAACAAACACCACAGGGAGGACTCCCCGGCAACTACGAGACTGTGAGTAGCCTGAGTTGACCCACCTGAGCCCCCACAGCGACACCTGCAGAGGGAATCCCGAGGCTCCCCCTGACCGCGATTGCCTGCTTCAAAGACCCGACGCATGGTAAAGACTCTGCACCCGCAGCCCCCAGGACCTGAAGGATCCGACCTCCAGTGCAGGAGTGGCCCTCTCCCTTGCCCAGGTGGTGGCTACCCCGAGGAGCCCCCCCCCCCTTGCCTGCATCACTGAAGAGACCCCTTGGTCTTCCATTGATTTCTATTGCAAACCTGACGCTTGTTTGCACACTGCACCCGGCCGCCCCCGTGCCGCTGAGGGTGTACTTTTTGTGCTGACTTGTGTCCCCCCCGGTGCCCTACAAAACCCCCATGGTCTGCCCTCCGAAGACGCGGGTACTTACCTGCTGGCAGACTGGAACCGGGGCACCCCCTTCTCCATTGAAGCCTATGTGTTTTGGGCACCACTTTGACCTCTACACCTGACCAGCCCTGAGCTGCTGGTGTGGTAACTTTGGGGTTGCCCTGAACCCCCAACGGTGGGCTACCTTGGACCCAAACTTGAACCTTGTAGGTGGTTTACTTACCTGCAAAAACTAACAAACACTTACCTCCCCCAGGAACTGTTGAAAATTGCAGTGTCTAGTTTTAAAATTGCTATATGTCATTTATGTGAAAACTGTATATGCTATTTTGTTAATTCAAAGTTCCTAAAGTTCCTAAGTGAAATGTCTTTCATTTAAAGTATTACTTGTAAATCTTGAACCTGTGGTTCTTAAAATAAACTAAGAAAATATATTTTTCTATACAAAAACCTATTGGCCTGGAATTGTCTCTGAGTGAGTGTTCCTCATTTATTGCCCGTGTGTGTACAACAAATGCTTAACACTACTCCTCTGATAAGCCTACTGCTCGACCACACTACCACAAAATAGAGCATTAGAATTATCTCTTTTTGCCACCATCTTACCTCTAAGGGGAACCCTTGGACTCTGTGCATACTATTCCTTACTTTGAAATAGTGCATACAGAGCCAACTTCCTACAGTGGGTATCTCCTTGGTAGGGGATGTGTGGACAAGGGAAACTATGAAATGATAACAGGATCTACAGGGAGACTTCCAACTTGCCCAAACACAGTTCTTCAGATATCTCCAGCTTAGACATGACTTGAGGGTCCTCATACCGGCTGTAGGGTCCCTGCCAAAATTCAATCCACTGGAGACCAAATTACTTCTGGGTAACTTGGGGGGGAAGGGTGTCTCCCAAATCTATAAAATGCTAATTAACAATGCTCCTGGGGACCTGAGACCCATTAGAACCAGGTGGGAGTTATGGGTGGGAGCCTTGGAAGATACGGAGTGGAGGGAAGCCATGATGGCACCCACGTTACTATCAATGTCGGCTAGGCTCCGCCCAGTGCAATTCTACTACCTACATGGTGCATACTTATCTCCAGCCAGGTTACACCGCGCAGGCCTCCACCCCTCTGCCCAGTGCCCACGATGCTCGACCGGGCCTGCTGACTTTTTCCATATGGTTTGGTCCTGTTAAGTGATACAGCCCTACTGGGGCAAAGTGTTCCATGAACTGGGGGAAGTCTTGGGAGATGAGATACAGAAATCTGCAAAACTGGTCCTGCTGAGGGTAATGGAGGAGAGGGGAGGATCACGGGCACACCGGGCCCTGGTAGCCACGGCCCCGTTGATCGCCAAGAGAGATATAGCCACGGCCTGGATCTCTTCCGAAGGCCCATCACTTCGAAAATGGAGAAAGGGAGTGGACTGGTGCGCAACCCAGGAGAAAGTGAGATACGATTCCAGGGGATGCCCCCGGAAATTTGAGAAAATATGGGGAAGTTGGGTGGATACGCTGCCATAATAAGGGTTATGGAAAGGACTAAGATTGTTACACTGGAACTTATGCTGTGGCCCCCCTCCAGCCCAGATTTCCATCCCAACATTGTGATTGTTGGGGAGTTGCTATTGCTTTTGATACTTACCGCAATGTTACACTGAATTGTAAATGCTCTCTGCTTGGTGTACTTGCGTTCTTTTTCTTATACTTTTATCTCTCTTTGTTATTTCTTCTTAAAACAATAAAATTGGTTTATCAAAAAAAGTTTCGGAGGTAGGTAAAGTACTTACAAGTTCAGTCTCCTGGGCATAGGCAGCCCACCGTTGGGGGTTCAAGGCAACCCCAAAGTCACCACACCAGCAACACAAGGCCGGTCAGGTGCAGAGGTCAAAGGAGGGCCCAAAACACATAGGCACCTATGGAGAACAGGGGTGCTCCGGTTCCAGTCTGCTGGAAGGTAAGTACCCATGTCCTCAGGGAGCAGAGCAGGGGGGTTTAGTAGAGCACTGGGGAAGACACAAAGAGGCACACAAAACACCCTCAGCGGCACAGGGGCTGCTGGGTGCAGTGTGCAAAGTTGGCATTGGGTTTCCTATAGAAAGCAATGGAGGGACCCGGGGGTCACTTAGGTGATGCAGGCAGGGCACAGGGGGGCTTCTCGGGCCAGCCACTGACTGGGCTAGGCAGAGGGCTGTCTGCTGGTCACTCCTGCACTGGAGGTTGGTTCCTCTCAGTCCTGGGGGCTGCGGGTGCAGTGCTTTGTCCAGGCGTTGGATTCTTTGTTTCAGGCAGTCGCGGTCAGGGGGAGCCTCTGGATCCTCTCCGCAGGCATCTCTCTGGGGGTGCAGGGGTGTCGTCTTAGGTTACTCACAAGGTTGCACGAGCCACATTAGAAGTTACTAGCACAAGTAGGTGATGTTTTATTTTTATTTTTAAGTGCTATTTGAACAAGGGAATCTCATTGGTGGCAGAGCATAGTCCTGGCTCAAGCAATGGAGCAGAGGAATGATTCTCCAGGAACTGTCAGGATGCTGCAAGTGTACAAAGGATCTGGAAATATCTCTCATCATTCAGGACATGTGGGGGCCCTTTGAGATTTATCGGTTTGCAAACGGATTGAATACCCAACTTATAAGACTTTTCAGGTGGAAACGAGATCCAGAAGTGTTTGGAGTACATGCATTCCGACAAGATTAGAGGGTACTTTCCATTATGTTTGAGTGTTCGACAACATGCTCTTAGGCCCACAAGGGGAGTGCCTTGCCTTGGCCGTGCAAGAACAATTGTCTCTAAAGATCTGGAGGAATTCAGGAGACCATGGGCAATGCTAGGCCTGTTTGAAAGCAGCTTCAGACCTATTTCAGAATCATGGGCAACGAGAACTACAAAGGCATTTTGAATGGCCTGGAGTAAATGTGTTTATTGCTGCTTACAACGGAGTCTTGCTCAGGTTTCAACTAATAGAGCTTATGATGTAAATTACCATGCAGCACCTTTAAATCAAGGTTGACATACAGAATTCAACCTGTATAGGTCAGCAACAGCTGCGGGTCACAAGCTAGAGAATGGAATATCAGTAGAATTTGTTGGTGAGGAAAGTTATGCATACCTTGTGGGTGCTGAAACCTGATGCAAAATAGTCTTGTTTGTGATCTATGCATTGTGTTGAACATGGTAGGAAACTGGGGTGACAATGAGTGTTTGGATTTGATCTGAAAAACCTAACAATTTATATAACAAATGCTATCCTTATTAGAAAAATTTGATATTCCGTGTCTTTAATTGTTTCAAATGGCTGGATAGAGAAGGTTTGGAGTCTCTCAAACCTTGCATCCATAAAGACAACTGCTTGCACACAAACCTGCAAGACAGGTTAAAGAGGTTAAGAAACAGGCTGTCGTGATTTGGAAAAATGTTGGTCCATTCTTGGAGGGAGGTGTTGGACTTCTACTTTTAAATCTTTTTTCCCCCCTTGGTGATAGTTTGTAAGATATATTACGACCTGCTGTTCAGAAGTTTTAAACCGGTGGAGATTGCTATAGATAATGTACTAGCAAGGCACTGAACTTGCAAAATGTTAGCGTCCATGCCTTACCATAAAATGTAGATTTTCCACACTGTAATTGGCAAAACATTTGGACTTTATTAAAGACACTGGAGCTAAGAGTATCCTGCCCTTATAGCCCATTCTGATTATTTGTTTTTTAATTTCAGATTGCGCTGAAGTTATTATATAGGACAGCTGGGTGGAAGTGCGTGTGGATCGGTTTGAGAGTTTTACCAGACACCGGTTATTTTCAGAAAAGTATCTCATTTCCAATACTTAAAGAAGGAAGAAAACTGTGTGACCAGGATTTTATTAGTTCTTAGAATTTCCTAAGATTCCAAAATGTTCCTTTAGTTGCTACTAAGAGTGGGACCAATAAATCCAGATTTTCTGCCCATCAAGTTGAGGATAATCTATATTTTCTGCCAAGAAACCGGGAGCCCATTTATGCAGGCTGTACGGTGGTTAAGTAGGGAACTTTTTTTAACACTGCTCTGCAGATCTAAGAACAAACGAGGCATAGGAATCTCACCAATTAACCATTTCAGGGTTTTTATAGTTTAATTTGGTTGGCCTTTGCTAGTTTAGGTATATTAATTGTCACAGTTCTGAGTACAATAGAGTTAGAGTATTCTAAAATTCCGCAAATATAATTTTGTTGTGCCTATGCTTGTTTTGCGGGTCAGAGATAGACAATAATCCTCCCAACTCAACCACCAGAAAAAAATAGGACTAAGCCTTTTGATGCTCTCCTTGTTAAACAAAAGCTTGCTTGCAAGGCAGTTTGGAGTAATATTTTTTTGTTATGAAGAGAGTGTCATGCTGCAAATGATGAAGAATGTTCACAAAAGACTGTTGAGAAATAAGATCCCCTGACTGATTTGACCGTTTCATATGGCTCAACAGTTGTCATCAGTTACCATCCATCTGCAAAACATGTGAAGTATGCCCTGTAAGAGGCGTTAACCAGACTTTTTTCTTTCCAGGAGCTGCAATGGCAACTTGGCAGTGAGCAAAGCCAGATTGAAGCACTTATAAGGGAAGCATAATTATTCTGTTTTTTTTTAATAAAGGGTGCTCGTGAAGACTTAGTTGCGTTAAGTTTAATTTACTTACAAGAACAAATACACTTTCAAACTACTTGCTATCAAGACTATACCAAACGGGTAAATTCCATTAATGTGTTCCCAAAGCAGCAGGTAAGATTCAGCAACTGGTACACAACAGCGAGACAATGTATTGTTCTTAATGAGCCGATTCAGGAAGATTTAGGAAACAAAAGATGGGTATTGTATATACTGTTGCTTTGTATCTTTGAGGGAGTTGGGGTGGGGGGGCGGAAGCTTGACCCACAATTGCTACATTTGAATATTTAACTTTGCTGAAACCTCATTTAGAGATAGTATGAACCACTCAGTGACTACTGGTGAAGTCTTCACTGGCAAGCAGTGCAGACTGTTCTACTACAGGGCTGATGTGCCATTGATGCACCCGAAAGCCTTCTCCTTTTAGAATGGAGTCTGTTGGATGACTATTTTCTCTGCCTGGGTTCGACATGGGAGGTATGGCAGCCCCAGACAGTGGATTAAAAAAAAAATAAAAAAATCACACAACAACAACGGCCCTCACAGACAGGAAGCAATACTCAAAAACGTGTCAAGGGTATTTTTTTATTTTTTTTTGCAGAAACCGACCGCCATCTTTGAGGGTGTGTTTCTTAAAACTAAAACAGAATGCCGAGCAGGCCACTGCGACAAGGTTGCCCAGCTGGTCAACTGTGACAAAAGTGCTTTCACCATGTCGACAGAGGCAACTTCATCAGAAATGAAAGTGCAGCAGTTAGATATCTCCTAAATAGGTCAAGTAGCTGTGGAATGCTCAAATTAATCTGAGCCATTGATATATGTGGGCGCCATATGAGTCCATTGAAAGTCTGCACATCATGCCACCTCAGTTTGGACACAGCTATATGCACAATAGTCTTGACAACAACAGGAGCAGTCCAGTCCGAACTGCAAGGACAGGCCTTTCCTGATTTTGAATACAAGCAACCAAAGACCAGTTTCACCCTGTTGGGGCTCTTCAGTCAGGTTTAGCTTGGAAAAGCTTGGATTCAAAAGCTCCCTTGGCCATGTATTAAGAACAATGGATGGTTTCTTATCAGCCGAGACAAGTTGGTGAAGAGCATTGTTAGGGCTATCTGTTAGTCCTCTTGCTTTACAGTTTGTCTTCAAATATTAAAACCAAATTGCTTGCTAGAAGTGCATTGTTGTTCTACCAAAAGCTGTAGGATAGCACTCATAATATAGGTGGTCATTTGTAGCTGGGCAAAAGTGGACTTGCAGTGTCTTCCAAGGCCCTTAAACTTTTACACAAAAAGACATCTGATCTGCATACAGTATTCTAAGGTAAAAGAAAATGCTTTGGGGCTGTTAAGTTATTCTTACGATGTGGATAACTTTACCTTTGAAAAGGCACTTTTCAACTGTTATCCTGGTGTGACATTCCCAGAAGTTAAGACGTGGCAGCTTCATAAACATTATTAGCTCAAAAAAAAGGTAATGATGGCTAATGTTCCAAATTTACCCAATTGTATTGTGACTGTTCAACAAAGTGCAAATTGCCAGTTTAGGATTCATGAACAATTACATTAATTGAAGTGGGCATTGCCCTATATGGAGTGGATTCAGGTAGAGAACGGAAAACTGAGGAAGACTACTTCCAGGGCAGGGTTAACAGAGTAGGAGGTACGCTTAGTTGCCTCTCACACTATTAATGCGTCTCCGGCCAGCCTCAATAAAATTATAGGCCCGATTCATATGATGGCAGAAAAGGTAGTCCTTCACGATGCCCACCATATCTAAAAGGTGGCAGATTATAGGTAGCCACAGCAGACTACTGTCTCCACTGTGGCCAAACTTCTCTTGTGGCCAGACAAAGTAAAGAGAACTTGATATAATCAACACCTGCCCAATTTAGATGGGCGGTCATAACTGTTTTGTTTTTTTTACTGCTTCTCACTGCCAGGAAACCCTGGTTGTAAGGGGAAGTACAAAACTGGAAAATGCCACCATCCCACTCGACGATACTTGAGCAAGGTGACTGTGGCAAGAAATGAACTTCAAATCCCTTGTGTGGCTCTTGTACTCTACAAACAAGTTCCAGTCATTATTAAATGGGAAGATCACTTTTGAATATTTAAAACTTCAATTAAAATTAACACAATTATAGTGTGTGCTTTTATCGCATATGAAAGAAAAGTGCCGTCAGACCACAATGTTTAGGTCTGGACATCTAGATGTATGTTAAGAATCATCTTAACCTCATAGTAAGCAACCATTATGAAAAGGAGAGTAAGCTTTACGCTGGAAACCCTTGCTAGGCATTTCTCAGTGACTCTTTTCCGAAACGTTCAGCTGCTGCTGCTCGAATCTTTCTGCTAAATAACATTTTTCTGCAGGCTGGATTGTTTTTCAAAAGAGTGTTAATGTTAGCCCATCAGCAGTGAAATGCTTGCATCCGCATTTGCAAACGCAAAGCACGCACCCTACCCACCGGGGGGGGGGCAGGGGATGGCCCCAGAACTCTAGACCAAATTGAGTTGTTAGACACGTCTTGACAAGAGAACTCCACTCTTCTACAACTAATCCCTTGGCTGTGCCAATATAGTGCAAATTAAGGGTTGGAGGCACAGGTTCTCATTGCTAACCCTGACTGCTGGAACTCTTTGCATATTCGACCTCTCTCTGAATTAAACACTTTTAGGAATGCTCAGAAAACCTAGCTCTTTAAGAAAGCATTAGAGTTGTACTCCTAACGTTGGCCTCAAGTTTCAGTGTTCAAATTTCTCTCAGGTGTTTTTGAGCAGTGAAACGCTTACACCCGCATTTGCGAACGCAAAGGCTGTACCCTCCCCACTGGGATTTTTAAACCTTGATTTTCTACAAAAAGCGGACAAAGTTAGAGAGTAAATTTTATTTTGCATTTCAGAAGGTGCCAAGTGGAACTATCACACAATACCATCAGCCATTCCTGGCTTTTGATGCAACTGTATGGGGCACTGAGGGGCTTGTAGTTTGGCTTTCAACATTATCAAAGGCTCAATCCCCAAGTATATGAAGCACCATGACACCACTGGGTGAACGAGCACTCAATAAATACTGCACAACATAAAATAATTAAGATAAGGAGCCATTTTCTAATTGGAGTTTGTGTGAATTATTTGGCAACCCAAGAACAGAGAAGTAATTGTAATACCTAAATGTTACTATGCTCTAGGAAGACAGACAGGTGCCAATATTTCTGAGAAGGTTTTGAAAGAACGGTCAGGGCTGCCACCAATGCTTTATAAGCTTTTATCATCAGATGAAATATCAGAAACAGCTGCAGGTAGTTGGGGAAAACTATCTGATGTAATGGACCATTCAAATGAGGATCTTAAACTATGCATAGTATATTGGAGGTAGTGTGAAGAAGACATTGTGATGTGAAAGAGTTAATCGTCAACGCTAATGAGTTCAAGTCTATGCAAAAGAACACATACTGCAGAGAAATGCTGAACAGTTTTATTTGCTTTCTAACTCTGCTACATGAATATACTTAGCTAAATATACACAGCTGGTTGTCCAAGATTTTGCATTGTATTGACCCATGGTTTATGGATAGGGGAAGGCATAAAGCCTAGGTCATGTCGACCGGTACGGATGAGAACGAGTCTAAGATCAGACGAAAGAAAGTTAGGATATTTGGTAAGGGGGTTTGCAACCATTATAGAGAAGTAGCTGGTTCATGGAAGGATAATGTGAACTGGTGCAAGCCAGCTTCTAGGGTATGAAAAGTAAGGGGGCAGGACAATCTGGGAAGCTCACAGACTGGGCTGTGCAGATTTGCCCCTGCCCACGGCTGCTGTCCTTTTGCGCTGCCCCACAAGGTATGTTTGCAGTGGTCTTCCTAGTGCTGTCAGGGAAAAATGAAAGGCACCCTGGGACATATGGCCATTTCTCACTGTTTCTCAATAGCAGGAAGGTTCGCAAATGCATTTGGACTACTTTAAGCCACGGTAGAAAACATATGTTTCTTTCTTTATACTGTTCTCATTAAAATTATGTTGTAAAAACTAGTGTGTTGCTCCTTACTGGGTACCCTTATCGATTTGTATATGGTACAAGATAGCTAGCGGTGACTGCAGGCAAGCTGACTTTGGATCATGTTATTTTATGTTTCAGTACAATACAGAAAGCAATTATAAAAGCAAACTCCTGTTAGATGTGTTCCCTCGTTACTTAAATTGATGTTTTATGAGCTCACCTGCATTGTTGTATTTTTTAAAATTGCTATTCGCTTAAATTGAAACATTCAATTCAGTATCTGAATGTAGCCTGTGGCTTGTGAAAGTACACGCAATAAATAAAGAGGTCTTCAAACTCTGTATTTAGAGTGCTGCGTTTGCTGACAGGGGTCAACTGTCAGGCTAGGCCTTCTGATAAATTGCAACTTATTTTTTAACTTTAGGTTTGGTGTCTACAAAGGCCTCTCATTTTGCAGTCAGAAAAAGAAAAGTAAAGTGAATTCAGAGTGTGTGAACAGGAAGGCTGTAAGATTTCATTTTTTAAACACAACAAAATGTAACTATCTGTAAATGAACTGTACACATTCAGAAGTTAGGAAAATAAAATAAAGCACATTTTTTAATTTTGAAGTGTGATGGAAGCAAATATTTTATAGGATCAAAACACATCAAGGCACTTTACATTGTGATGCACGAATAATAACTACTCACTCAAAACGCTTTCTATACATTATCATCTGTGTGCAAATCAGTAAAACTGTTTCTGTGCAAACATGGCGGCCATTTCAATAGAAAATGTGCGTTCTGTTAAGTGTGCTGCCACACGATGCTTTAGTTACATTAAAAATTATAGCCTGCCTCATAGCCATTTAAGCTAGGTAGTTTGTGAAAGTTTATTTTTCTTAAAAGGTGGGACGTGGTTCTAAAATGTTTAGAAAGCACTGGTCTAAGTGTTATATTGTATAATATACCAGAAGCCTGTATTTCATACAGTCTGCGTAAGCAAATGGTTGTTTTTACTTAGCTGTATGGATGACAGCCAGGTTAGTGTGTCTCCCCTTACAGGTGCAATGCCAAGAAGCCAATCTTTTAACCTATTATATCCCTAAATACCTCTACATGCACAAGTAAGGCACAAACACTCAAAGCTACATTAACTAGAATCAAAGACATATCCAAATTACCCGTGGAAGTCCCAGGTTAATCAGTGAATGAAGCTTAAATCATCTGTTGAGTTTGATGTCCAGATAGGAAAGCTAAGAGTGTTTCTACCAGTAGTGTTAATTCCAAAACAACCAGCTACTTAAACCCAGACGGACAACAGTGTCCATCCGCCTATCCCTAGATACTAAAAAATATTAATCATTTACACTGCAAAACTACAACTTAGGTTCTCGCGAGTGGTTTTGAAAATATACAATTTACCTCAAACCATTTAAGAGGTGCACAAACAGTTAAATTGGTGAGGCAGATTTAACACCAACAACTTGAGAGAAACTTCAACGTAACAGTCTAGTTCAGGGATACTCAAAATAAGGCCCGGGCAGCATACGGCGCTCCTATTGTTTAATTGCGGCCCCCTAGTGAACAGTAGCATTCAGCTGCTGTTCACTTGACAGAGCAGGAACAAATAGAAAGCTGCGACACAAACCGGTATACTTTATTTACATGTTAATTAAAGTAACAGCATAGAAGAAAAGGTGTCCTAGAAACCTCTTTAGAAACACCTTTAGTTTTAGACATCTTGCACCTAAAATGCCGAAACTTGATCAACTCTGCAAACTTTAAAAAGTTTATTTCATCAACATGCATGAGCATTTTACCTTAGAAGACCAGATTATATCACTGCATTAGAGGCATTAGCAGTGACAGTTTTCAAACATGATCTTGGAAACTTTCATGCCGCCCCCATTTGGAAAACAATGCCATTATTGTCAGGTGCACCTTGAGAGTAGTCTTGTTATATAATTGGAACAATATTATAGTTTTGTACAGCACACATCCTGAATTTGTATGTGTCAAGGGTCTCTTTTATGTGGTAGTGAAGAAAAGGGAGGCAAAGTGAAATTAACCAATTGCCTAGGATCACACAATTTGGTTAGGTGGGGATGCAAGGACTGATAACCTGGTTTTGCATTTTGTAATTCACCCACAAGATGAGTGCCTCTTTCCCTCTCATGTTTAACATTAGATGTTAATGCTTTGACTTTAATTCTAGGGGCATGAGAATAGAGCATTGATGGCAGAGAAACCATGGGAAGGCTTATTTTGTTGTCCATACCATGCAACTGCTTCGCGTCCTCCTACGCCCACCTTTCATCACCCCCAACCCTCAAAGTACTGGCATCTGTGCGGCCCTCGGGCATGCCACAGACAGAACTTTGGGGCCCCCTGGGGAAATGTTTGTTAGTACCCATGGTCTAGTTGATGCAAATGTGTTAGATTATTGTAATAAAGTAACTATATTTTAGTGTCTGTGACAAGGCATGCACATTTATTTCTAACACATCTCTATCTAACGTACATTTGTTCTGGCATATTTTACTACCAATTTTAAAACTTTTAGCTTGGTTTTATTGAATTAATGCAAGGTTTGAGGTTTCATTTTTTTTTTTTAACTCAAAACAAGTAAATAAAAAAAAAATGAACGACCCCGATTTCCAAATATATAATAAGTGATCATACAAAAACTACCTATGTCCTAGGATAAAAAGAAGAAAAAAATGTGTAGGGGGATATGCTTCCCCTTAAACCTGGTAATCTGGAGCCGAAAACGTTTTTTTTTTTTTTTTTTTTTTTTTTAAATGTTGCTGCAATTTTGGGGAGGGAGGAATGCTTCCCCCCCCCCCCCCTCGACTCTGGATGGCCCCACTGACCCCATTCCCCAGTGCTGTGCATAAATTATAGGGGAGTGGGGTGAACAGCCCCCCTACAAGAGCCTGACTGAGGCCCCATCCCCCAAGGCAGATTTAAAACTAAAGGCAGGAAGCTCTGCCCCCACTCTCCTCCCAGGGTCAAAATTATTTAAAAGGGGAGGGGGCCAGCGCCACTACCCTAAACCTCATAAGGTGCTGCAGCCAGCTTAAAAGATGTGACCCGGGGAGCCCACCCATGGGACACAGTTGATATGCACTTCCACTGGGCCTGAGTGGGAGCAGCAAAAAATTGTTCCCTCTAAGGGGAGAGCAAATTTTTTCCTTGCCCACATTCTTTCAGGCAGGACAACAGACATTGCTCCTTAGGCAAGAGCATAGAAAAATACAGACTACTGCTACATACAGGATGGGTGCATGTAGGTAGCCTGCAGCGTCCCTGGATCCTCCCTACACCAAGTCCCCCCACCACTCCCCACCCAACAGCCCTCACTCCGAAGGAAAGAAAAGAAAATGAACATCCAGAGTGGGCACTAGGACACCCAAAATAGAAATAACATTTTATAAATATGTGGTAAATGAGCAGCAAGTGCTGCTCGGTTATTATTCACTGCTTCTTGAAAGGGCACCTCCTAATGCTGTGAGGACTCTACAAACCTTTTTTTAAGCTTGGTAGAAGGGGTAGGTGTACGACCAAGCATTTTATTTAATGTTGTGGGATGCCGGAGCAGTAAGTCCCCATGACCTAAGTAAAGCGTACCATATTTTTAAAGCACTTCTAGCTGGAGCTGTATGCTCTACATACAGCTACAGTGCAGAGTCTCCTTGTAGTGAGTTCTACTGCTACACTTCAAAGCTTGAAAAATGTTAAAAATGAAGACTCAGAGATATGCTGTTTTTATTTTTTATTTAACATTACATTTTATGACTTTTTTTGTTTTTTTAACATTGCACTGCGACTTGTTGAAATATACATTGGTAATTTTTTAACAATGAGTGTACTTTATATATGTTGATATCCTGGCCCCACCATAGAGCCAATAAGCCCACTTTTTATATTTTGGTATTCTGAATCTTTGACAAAGTCATTAGGTCTGCCTTACTTAAAATGACACCCATGCCCTGCCCTCAACCCCTCCCTTCTACCATGGCTCAGGTGGGGAGGGGAGCTTGGGCAGCATAGCGGGGTTGGGCACAGGGTCTGGCATGCGGTGAACCTAATGACAAGTATGGCCAAAGGCTGGGCACAGTGTTGGATTGCCTGCCCGCTGGGGTTTGGATGTCGGGCCTGGGTGCAGGCAAGGCCCTGCAGCCAACCCCAGCAGCATGTTGTATTGTAATAAAATATTACTTTAGATAAAATAAACCCTAAAAATTAAATGGAAAGAAAACAAAAGTCACATTCCTTTTTTATTCCCAAATGTTATGCTTCAGTAGTTCTGCATTGCAGGCAACATGAATTTTGTATAGCATAAATCGCAAACTGAGTTGCTACTGGTGCCCGAGTGAATTCAGGATGAGGTTGAGTTTTCAGGACAAAGCATGATTGAGAACGCAGAGTCAAAGCTGGAAGTATTGGAGTTTCTCACAGTGCCTGCCACTTGGTCATAAAGGTGTTCAAAATATCTGCTTATAGAATGCTTGACCTCTCTGCAAAGTGCACAAGGTCATGGTCGCATCCGATTGTAATCATGATTCTACAGGAAAGTATGTGAAGGAGGTACACAGCTCTGGAAAGGTGGGAGGTGTCTGTATGGTGAAATAGAAGATACAAAAGTCACTATATGCGAGGGAGAGTGGGGAAAAAACTACAACAAAAAGGACAGTGATGAAGTGTGCATGATCTAGATGGCGGCGACTTCAGTGAGAGAGGTTGGGAGAATATAAGCAAAAACGAACGAGAGAAAAGAAAATGGAGAGACAAACTCACTTTCTATTTTGTTTTATGGCTTGTATTGTGTTGTAGTTCGAGTGCAGGGTCTGTATACAACAACTAGGAACCACTCACATATGAGTAAGTTCCTTATTTTATGTTAGTCCCTTGCTTGCATATATGTATTGGGACAATCATACTCAATCTCCAACAAGTCAACCTTAAACATTCAACCATAAACAACCTGGTAAGCTCTCAAATACCAATGCAGGCACACAAAGACAGCTAAAATTTACAGTCACAGAAACTGTGATGGGTCAAAACAGGAGGCTCCCCACACCTCATGCTAAAAAAAGAAACAAGACAACAACTAGGTTGTGACTACTACTGCACAATGCCCCAAGATGTGCAAAACCTGTGACATCTTTTAAAACGATACCCTACAACCACATATCCGCACACTCAGGACAACATTTATGCATGCAGGACATGTAATCTCTGGTAACAGATCATACGATAGTCAGGTTATGGAAACCACTGGCTCCCTTTAACAAAGGGTTTCCCAGTCATTCCTATGTCTACACATTCAAGGCACAAAACAATACAGATTGCTTACCAATACATCACCACAGTTTAAAATTTCTATTAACAGACCAACACAAAATCTTTCCTCGCAACTACATACGTACACAATGTCCCCAGACAGCCACCTCACTTTACTAAACTACACAGTAAAACATTCTCATACCGTCTACCTCTTCCACAAGCAATACACATCACCACAAGGATAACACACTGCATCACAAACAAAAGTGCAACCCAGCACTCCAACATGCGCTACATGCTGTCAAACTAGCTGGCCAATCCAACATGATCAAGTGCCAGATCGAAGAAAGCACTTAGTCTGCAACCAGAGCTGTGCCCTCTGGAAATTACACCAGAAACTTATCATATCAAGGGGTAATCTCCCATGCAACTCCTCACCAGATTGTACTACCACACTTCCCCCAACATCACCTACCATGGGGTACTCCCCATAAAACCTCGTGATATGGTACTTATATTTCCCAGTTTGCAACAACAAATATATAAGCGCATTATATTTGTAACTCTCACAATGGGGTACTAAACTTACTCACACCCACAACTTTGAACACGCACAACCAGCGTATACCTAGAAAACAAAACAAAGATGGGTACTATACACTCTTCCCCAAACTGCTAACTAGACTCCATGTGGAGTTAAAAGTAAATGTTCACAATGTAGTCCGAAAATCTACAGATGGATAATTTAAACTTTCCAGCCTGTCTGGCAACATTGACCATTCAGCACACTATAACCAATAACATAAGCTATAAACAAAATTCCAACAGTCATAACTTTGCTAACCAGTACATATATTACCAATAAGATGTATATGCCAGAAGCCAATATGCAAGATTCCCCAGTCAAACTGTTTCTTAAACTGTCCTAACTCAGAAAACAAGGCACATTTCTTAACAGAAGCAAAGAGTAATACTCTATGAAAGCCAAAAAACCCTGTTGATTAATTAACTGAATGTCAAATTTTAACTTTGCAACTGAACGAACCAGGCAGGCGATGTTTCGACTTCCCAAGTTGTCAGGATAGTATACTTCCCAACAGCAGTCTCATTTCTATGTCAAATGTCCTAGGAGATAGCCCTACTTCTCTTTCTAAACTAACTAGATCTTGAATAGTCTTTTGTCAACGTGTCCTAACTTGTCCGACTCGAACCTCTACTCTAACACCCAAGATATTGGTAAGGCTCTCTTATGAGCAAGTTGTACTGATAGGCCATAGGACTACACCCTCTTCTTCCAGTGCCGACTTCCTCGAGCTGGTAATTCCCCTTTACCTGATGCTGCGCACAGTCAAAATAACGTTGTCTAATGCTTTAGGCACATCGCTAGCAAGAACCATGTTATCTTCTCATGTCAGTGGGGGGCACCATAGAATATGCAGAATGCACACCGAACCCTCGGAAGGAATTGACTAGCCTGTACCAGTCATCTTAATTGAGGAATCATGCTTCACACTCACCAACGCTGCTCCTATGTCACCATTCAGTGTTACTGCTTGAAGCTCCATGGGCCATTTCAGGGAGTATGCTCAATGTAAATGAGATTTCTAGCCTGCCTCTTCCCACTATCTCCGTAGCATTGTCCTTAAGCTTACAGCTATTCACTGGGACACGTCACCTCAGTGTATAATGTAAGTTTCTCAATTGGCTCACTGTCCTTGTCAAACTTGCCCACCCTGCTCATCAGACTCCTGGTCTGCATCTTGAGCCGATACCACTTGCTGGTGAATATGAAGGCAAGGCGCCCCAAACCAGATATTCATGGCCACAGAGCCGTCTTCCTGCTCACAACAGGCCTTCTCCTCTACAGAGATGACACCAAACTGAAACTGCAGTCTAGCTGCATTTTCATGCAGTTTTTTTCAAGAACTTGATGCCAAAATGGTGAACTTAGAGGGTAGGGTCCTCATACATCCTAAGTGGCTTCCGAATCATGTAAGTATTTATTACCTTTACACCCATTAGTTATATGAACAACAGGTACGTCCTGTCAGGGTTTCTTTCTCCCTCGTCATTCACTCTCAGCATTCCAGACATCAGCCCATAGAAGGAATGAGGACGCACAGAATACTACATACATTCACCTCACTACCCCGACCTAAATAAATGTTATTGCAAACGCCAGCATGCAACGCACTGTTAGTAAAACACTGAACTAGCGCCGGCGGGTGTAACTAAGACACTGGATTTTTAGCAGCTGTCATCAAAGCTACCAGACTGTTCCAGGTCAAGTAGGAAATTTCGGTTTGTGTTGTTTTTCTGCCAAACCATTTGCACGCTGGCATATTGCCTCCATCCGTATAACTGGAAAAAGAAAAGTATAAATTCCAGAACGTAGACTGCGATGTTTGGCTGAACATCCGAGGTTGACCGAAGGGAACATTCCTGACGTACTCATCGAACAACTGTGCAGTAATCCCTGCTGCCTATTGCCCACCATTTACAAAGCTGTTTTGCACAACTTTAACGTCCACATAGCGCAGCAGCTAAATGTCCGCTCCATTCACCGAGTGGCCTTTACGTACAAGCAGATCAATTCGCTAGTAACATTTAGAGACAGTAAAGTGTAATTAAAACAAATTAACATAATGGAGTGGAATGTACTTTTCGCACTGGCCTGTACTGGGGCCAATTGTAGCCGAAACAAAGCTAAATCAAATCAATTTGATCTTTTAAAAACACACCGGCTCCCCGCCTGAACAAGGTCTGGTCAGCATGTACGCTCTCGTAGTTCTACATTATGTACGTCACTTCCACCCCAATGGAGCTCGATTGTTGCACCCAAGTCTCTTCTTACCCGATCTGAATCAAAGTGACCCCCAAAAAAGTCACTCTTGTGCATTCGCCCGCATCCCTCCTTCCCCCCCAAAGTAGCTTCCCAAAATATCTTCTGTTGCCGAGACACAGGGCATCTAAAGGCGGGCCCACGCTAGGCCGCTTATTTTTGCCAACCATCGGCGTTGCGCGCCACGCTGCCCCCCTCAACCCGCACACACAACTACGGACATTGCGGCGTCCGAGCCCCGGAAACAAGCGCCGCATAGGCCGATAAACAGGAAATCGCTAGGGTGGATGGCGGGTTCCGGGGGAAGTTGAATTATTTTTTACTAGCAAAGAGATCAACTTCCACATCCGGTACGGGCCAGAGAGGCACGGAGCGCCGACACTGACCTGGAAAAGCTTGGGGTCTACGTCCCGACTGTTGTCGTGGTGCCAGCATAAAGTCTGCCAGGCCGGTATTGGCTGTTCCAGTGCAGAGCCTTAGTGTAAACCAAGCAGATTTTCCGAAAATGCCGTCCGATGGGCGCCTAAAATCTTATAGTCCCATATGCCGATCGCGGAGGGACACAAACATGGCGTCCCGATGGAAAGAATTACCCACACAGTACCTCAATAATTGGGTACGCCTAGTTGTGAGGATCGACACATGGCAGCTGGATGACAAAATGCTCGGTCGTTTCACTTAATTAAAGAAAAAATGCCGTTAATTAACCAAAACGTGTATTTAACTCATGTAATGTGTCGTGCGGAGGGATACGTCTGTGTTGGTGCGAATCCGTTCAAGGCAAGCTAGACACATGCGCAGTAGGGGATGAAGTTGAAGCAGGCATATTTATTTACTGTGAGGAAAAAAATACAGTATCGTCGCTACGGCTTAAAGCAGGGGCTTTTCGGGGTAGCGAGAGCCAATTGACAACGAAATATATGGGCGTGACTGCCACAAACTGAATTCTTTGACGGAATGAATAATGTTTGATGGTGTCCCAGAAGGGGATATCACACGCGGTTGTAGAAATCTGTGAAATAGCAAGAAGTGACCCATGAAACGAAAAAAAAAAAAACTATTGGTATTTGAGTAAAACAATACCTCTAGCTCATTACACAAGACTGGTGGATTAAAAAAAGTAAATTTACAGTGAAGCAATCTATACAAGTTTTCCCTCTGGTGGATTTCAGTTCTTTTTTTTGTAATAGGTCTTAGTTGCTTATTTTGGATATAACAGAATCTGTAATACAGGAAGAACAATGTGTACGAATTGTCAACAAACCCCCCCCCACCCATCCCCAAGGCATGACATTCATTATCATCCAATATCCTCTTGATGAGAAAAAAAAAAAAACACAAGGTAGATCCTCAGACTCTTTTTTTATTTAAGACAAAGATTTTATGAAGAAATCCACACATCTGCTGCAATTTCATAAGTTTATTTCCAGTAGAAACAGCCCCAGCACATAACACACAATATGCGCTGCTCTTGTCCGTCCCAACAGCCCACCTCAAATCCACTCTCCCCACATTCCACAATCATACATTACAATTACATTACAAAGGTCACTACATAGGCCAAATACATTCTACCATCACAACAAATCTCCACCCTTACATTTTTTTTTTTTTTTTTTACATAAAACAAGTTATACATACAATAAAAGAACTTGCTTGTGGTTTTAGTAATCACATACCACTATTACCACAAACCCTTATAAGTAAAATTTTCTCCATACAACATTTTGACCTAAAACGAATTTCCCAAAGTTACACACATAGTCACTAAACTTCCCAGGTCTAGTGATTCTCCTTCCACACCTACTAAATGTATCCACTTTATTAGCTGTACAACTGTCTTGCACAGAAACTTTGTTATGGCTAAGCGTTTGTGTAACATCAACATCTTGACTTGGGACGTTATTCTCACCCTGTGTATTCTTATTTTTTCCAGTTGCCTCCTCCATCAACCAAATAACCTTATTCACATTAATATTGTTCCTCCCATTGTACTGCAAGACTCGGCTCAAATGCCATACTTTTCCATCCTCAAGCAACACAGCATTACATAGCACTTTCACAACCTTTAAGCCGGATATAATTTTCTTTTTTCCGTATTTCTTAAACCCGGGTACTTTCACCTTTACCCAATCACCAACCTGCACATTTACTACTTTACATTTGTGAATTGTATTATAATATTTTTTTGACCATGTTTGTGTGACCATAATATTCTTTTTAACAGCCTCAGCTGTCCACTCACTCTTCCTACCACTAAACATCCAACCTATATTATCTTTTCTTAATGGAATCCTTCCTCTCATAATTTCAAAAGGACTGTAACCTGTGGAACTATAAGGTGTAGTTCTATATAACCAAACTGTTCTCCACCCTTCTCTTTCCCAAAACAATTTTGCACTTTCTGCTAGCTGTATGCTGTTCTTCAGTACCCTGTTAAAACTCCCTGCAGCACCATTACATGCTTGGTGATAGTTTGAAGTAGTAACATGTTTTTTACCACACCTTAACAAAAATGCTTTAAATTTGTCAGAAAGGAATTGCAGCTCATTATCCGTTACAATGACCTTAGACAACCCCTCTCTAAAAAAAAACCTTTATCCAAATATTCAACAATGGCCTGAGAGTCAACCTTACTCATAATCTCTATTTCTGGCCATTTAGAGAAATGATCTATTACAACCACTATGTATTTGGATCCTTCCTCTGCATGTATAGATCCCATTACGTCTAGGCCTATTTTTTTCCCAGGGCATGTCCGGACACCTAATCGAACACAACAGTGGTTTAAATGTAGATGAGGTTTTCTCAGACTCATTACATAGAATACAATTCCCTCACTTTTCTTTTGATAGCCGCATCTTTTCCTAGCCGCCAATACAACTCTTTAATTTTGCTCTTTGTCTTTGATATACCTAAGTGACCCTCATGGCAAATATCCAGTATTTTGGTCCTAAGTGCCTCTGGAGGCACCATTATGTATTAATCTATTATTTTTCATGGGCAATTCTTCTTTCACTTCCCAAAACACTCGTAAACTTCCTTCCAGATCTTTTTTTGGTGACCACCCTTTACACAACAAAGTTTGTATTTTAAGTAATGTTGCATCTTCTTCTGACGCCCTGTTCCACTCTTCTTTAGTAATTCCCCGAATGTCATCCACTACATCTGTTGCATAATAATCCTAAAATTAATTCACCTTATTGTCTGATTCTATCAAAGACATTCTACTGAAAAATAAGCAATTTAATCTTGATTCCCGGCACATAGTGCACCTCATACGTGTAATCTAAAAGCGTTATGGACATTCGAGCAATACGTGGAGAAGCTCTGAACAATCCATTGGTCGTCAACACTTTAGTGAGGTTTATGGTCGCTTCGTAGAATAACATTTGTCCCCCCATATAAATGACCTGAAATGTTCTAGACCCCACACGCATGCATGAGCTTCAAGTCCAATAACCAAATACTTTGCTTCAGTATCAGTTATTGAACAGGAAGCAAATGCAATTACATATTCTCTACCACATTTGTTTATTTGTGTTAGCACAGCACATACACCTCTACAACTAGCATCCATAGTGACAACACTTTATAAATTTGGATCAAAACCTTGACGAGCAGGCCCACTGATAATGTCATTTTTAATTGTTTGAAAGGCTGCCTCATACTCTTCAGACCACTCAAACATGCATTTCATTTTCAACAACTGTCTAATAGGGTAAGTTTTACAGGAACATTATGTACATATTTGGCATGGAACTCTGCCAACCCTAAAAATGCTCTGACCTCATCTTTATTTGTGGGTGCAGGCAAATCTTTTATTGCAACCACTAAACTAGCCTTAGGTTCAACACCTTTACCACTAATCTTGTGTCCTAAATATGTGACATTTCTATTAGCAATTTTACACTTTCTATATTTAGCTGTGAGCCAATTGTCACTTAATACCTGTAGTACTTCCTTTACTTTGTCATCATGTTCTTTTTTCGATTTACCCATAATAAGGATATCATCTTGAAAAAATACCACGTCATGTATTGTGTTAAATAGTTTAAACATTAATCTTTGGAACATAGCTGCAGAAGCTAGACCAAAAGGAACCCTAACAAATTGATAACAACCAAATGGGGTGACAAAAGCAGTTAACCTACGGCTATCCAGATGTAAAGACACCTGATGGTAAGCTGAGGTTAGGTCAGTTGTGGTAAACCATTCCTTACCTTTAGTTAAGGCCACAATTTCATTGATTTTGGGTAAAGGAAATTGGTCCACCATTTTATTCTTATTAAGATCTCTCAAATCCACACATAACATCAATTTACCATTAGAACATCTAGCTACCACTAATGGTGCAATCCAGTCTGACACTTCAATTTCTTCAATAATGCCAGCCTGTTGTAATTAACCAATTACACTAGAAACCTAACTTCTAATACTTAAAGGTTTGTTTCTTGCTTAAATACAAACAAAAGTTTCCTGTAACCTATCAAATGAATTGGTTCACCAGTAAAACTTTTTGGAGAAATATCAGGTGTATCTAGATCTCCACCCACAATGTGTTTACATTTCTTCAACCTGACCATTTTGTTTATAATTGTGTAAGGCGACTCTGAGTCTGCAGTAACAGTAATGGTAACTCCTCCAATAGATATTTCACATTTTGGTTTCTTCCTTTGATTGCATGATGCTGAACACTCTGTGTTTTTTATATTAAGGACCCACATGTTCTTGTCATCACTATCCAATGTTGACCCCGAATCAGTGGCACTTTCTAATAATTTAATAGCAGACTCCTTTTTTTCCTGCAGACCATAAGAAAATGACCCATAATCCCACAACCGGAACATTTCTGATTTCGAGCAGGACACTTCCTATCATTTGCATAGTGACCGGAAATTCTACACCTGAAACACTTAACCGTGGTCTTGTAATCCTCTTCTTTTGTTGAGCTTCAGTTTATAGGAGTTCTGTTTACTTGATTTATTGTCCATCACACTCAAACTTTTCTTCCCATTCTTTATTTTGTTATCCAGAGCGTTAGACTCCATTCTAGACTCATCCTCCTTTTTATTTCCCATTAACACAGCTTTGGCACACCTTCCAGTCAATTCCGCTTTTTTGACTACCTCTATTACCTCTTGTAAAGGTGCTTCCCCTTTAGCCCACAAGAAATCCTGTATATTTTGGTTTGCAGCATGCAGAACTATTTGATCTCTTATATATGTGCTGGGGCCGTTTCTACTGGAAATAAGCTTATGAAATTGCAGCATATTCATGGATTTCTTCCTAACAAATTTGGCAACGAGGATGGGATACGAACCCACGCGTAAAAAGGAGCCCATCCTCGTCGCCAAATTTGTTATGAAGAAATCCACTAATCTGCTGCAATTTCATAAGTTTATTTCCAGTAGTAACGGCCCCAGCACATAACGCGCAATACGCGCTGTCTTGTCCGTCCCAACCGCCCACCTCGAATCCACTCTCCCCACATTCCACAATCCTACATTCCAATTACATTACATAGGCCACTACAGAGGCCAAATACATTCTATCATCACAACAAAAGGTACCATGAAGCTTGGACATTTCTTGACAACAGGGCGCTGAGCCGCAACTGGTCAGCATCCCAGAATCAAACAAGAATTTCAGATTAAAATATGCATTCAAGCATAGCGCATTAAGTCACTTAAGTGCCATGCCAGGGACAAAACTGTAAACGTCATAAATTCTCAATACACTACTCCTCCCCCCAACCAATTTAAACAATACTACAAAAATGAATAACATAAAATAAAGCAAATGACTTTGAGCTCCTCTCATCCTGGTCTGTTTCTCCTCTACTAGGTCTGAAGCATTATTTTCATCTGAAACTCTGTGACTACAGTGAGGCGCCTCAATCAAGCCAAAAACTCTTCCTTTGGATGATCCAGAACAAATATCATGACTGTCGAAAGACAGCCCACTTGTTGACTGTGAACTATCCACAGAATGTATGTCATCCACCCCCATTCTACCAACCATCCGAGTATGATTGTCTTGTATGGGAATAACATCATTTACAGCATCCACATACTCCATTATATTACAATCAGCAGATCCCATCACCTTACTTAAGGTGCCTTTCCTACTTTCAGTCACATCATCCTGAACACCTTTTTTTACCAACACCTCACTCATCTTACTCAACTGGCATCCATCATGTGTTTGTATAGAACCTTTAATTGCGTATAAAACTTAGATAACTCCTTTTACACTGTCCCAGGACATTTGACCTTCACAATATCACCGGGTGCAAACAATAACTGTCTCACGGATTGTTTCCTCATTGCCTAACTTGGATTGTACAGCTAGCTGCAAACACTTCTTAAACTCGTTTGCCCTCAACCAGTCCATTAGCATGAGGATTGTATAGTGACACTGTGCTGTGTGAGATTTCTCACATTTCTAAAAATGTCTTGCACTCTAAAGATGAAAATTGTACACCATGGTCAGACAGTAACTACTTGGGAAACCCTTTGATACTAAAAACAGATTTAAAAAACTCAAAATCACATATTTAGTGTTTGCTTGATCTATAAATGTATAGAACATCCACTCCGAATGATAGTCAATAAGTACAACCAAGTACTTTACACCATCTAAAAAATGCTGAAATCAGGCCCATAACATCAATTGTAACTTCTTTCCCAGGAAAAAGTGGGAAACGCAACAGGAGACAATGGCATTTTTCTCAGTACAAAATGCTGGTTTTGTGCAGATGGACCTTCCAGATTTTCCCACTTTGCTGATGAGGACTACCTGGGTGCAGGTTAGTGACCTATCACCTTTCGATTGGGAGGTGGGCATGTTGCAAAGTCATCTTTTTGCCCTATATACCCCCATTTTTTTGTTGCTGTCTGGTGCTGCTGATAACTGACTCTGACTGTGCCCTAGGCTCTGTTAGCCAGACCCAGCCAGTGCTATGTTAAAACATACACATGTAGTAGACTGCACTAGGTATTAGGGTACCCTTCCAATTGGCCTGACAGACCCTGTAAGTCCCTAGTATATAATAGGGCAAGGGTGTGCAATCTGCCTATAAGCCCCCAGTCAATAACAGGGCATGGAGATTAGAGGCCCAGCAGAATTTCTGCACTTGCCTGCGTGCACTGCTGTGTGCTTTCTGTCCTTTTAAATGCATGCCTGCCTTGCAGCCTGTCTTTGAAAGTTAAATTCATATAATTTGCATGACAGTCCCTAGTAAATAATATGGCAAGGGAGTGTCAACTACCTATAAGACCCTATCACATAATAGGTCATGGAAGTAGAAGCCCAGCAGAATTGTTGCCCTTTGCATGTGGGCACTGCTGGAGGGGTTCTTTCGTTTTTAAATGCAGCCTGACTATGCAGACTGCATTTAAATGGAAACGGTGTCCCAATTCGACTTTGGGCGACAGGTACTTTAAATGCGATGATCTATCTTATTTTCACATATTATGGTACCCCAGGGTCTCCGCTGGGTGTCCCAGGATTGGGGGGTAACGTAAGTATAAGCAGGGGCCTTATAAAAGGAAGATCATAGCAATATTGTATTTCATTGTAATTATAGTAAGTAAAATCTTAGAAAAGTCATTCAAGGACTTCAAAGATTTGTTTTGATAAACCCAGCAATTTGATTTGACATTGGTAAATTTATCACAACTTATACAGAAAAGAAGTTATAAGGCTTTTCTTTCTGTAAGCCAAAATCCTGCCTTCTGAAGGTTCCCTCTGATTGGTCAGTGCTAACAGGATTAGCAGAGCTGCTTAATTAAGTGGCTGTCCATGGGAGAGCCTATATGGTAAAAGGCAGCTCTGGGGCTACACAGGAATGCCAGAGCAGGGGAAGGGGTAATAAAACATACAGCCTCAAACGGGAGTAGAACAGGAGGGAATGCCAAATCACCTAACCCGCACCATCCCACCTTCTGGACCCCTCAGCCAGATACCAGGCTTAAGTAAGGAATTTGAAGATGTTAGGAGGAGGAGAGCTATGGTAATAAGCCACACTGGAGGATGGTATAGTCGGCTCTTACTGCTATGCTGAAATTTCAGCCATCATGGATTTTGAAAGAATGGTGCTTTCTAGAACAGGAATATGCCACACTTTGGAGGAAGTGGTCATGTATCTGGGTGTCACTCAGCATTCTATTGGTTGGGATGCCCCCCTTCCCGATGCCCATAAGCTGGGAATAAATATGTGAGAGGTGCATAGCCTCTCATATCTGTTGCCTGAAACTTCAAGAAGAAGAAGAACTGCCCTGCTGGAATCTGGGTCTGCACCCTTGGCCTGCACTTCTGAGTGAACTGCATGCAGCCGACAGCTCCGGCTCCAACACGGGAGAAATCGGGAACGGAGTTCCGATTTCCTCACCCGTGCAATGAATGCGAAAGCGTCGGGAGTCCTGGTGGGCGGATTCCCGAACTGCTACGCGGTTGCCAGGACAACACGGACGCTCAGACGGGAAACCCGGATGTCCGGGTTCCCGGAATAATAAAAACTGACGAGGGACTCTCGGAGAGGGGCTTTCCAAATAAGGAAGATGTCAGAGGAGGAAAGAACAGAGACGGGGACGAAAACGGAGAAGACGACGAACGAAGGAGGACAACGCCGAAGCCGTACAGTGGCAAGGACACTGCAACAAAGAAGGAGAACGCCGAAAGTCGAGAATTCCGCCACGTCCCATGAGGGACGTGGCTGCACCAGGTACGGTCCTTTTTAAAGGACAGTTTCAAACTGAATGCAGGAAGGGAGGGGGCTGCGAGAGAGGGCACAGGGGAGAGGGGGGGACGCAAGACAAGAGGAGAGGAGGGCTCAAAAAGAGGAACATTATAAACCAGGAGAGATAGCCTATATACATATAAAGAGCTTCTAACCACATAAGATATATAGATATATCTCACACAAAGGTGACTTCCTTTTCCCTCTGACTTGGAGAATATCAGTGACTTCTAAGGAGTGGTCTCTCTCTCTCTCTCCTATCCTATCAACAAGAGTACTTACCATCAAAGGCCCCCCACTTACCCATATTTCCGTTCCTCTTGTTTTCCGGTCCGTCTGGGAGAACCGTGGAGACCATCCTCGCCTGTCAAGAGGAGTCCAGGAGAGAAGAACCCACATAGGGATTAAGGATTAATAGCATATAGTCATTTGGAGCATTGTCACAGATAACTAGAACAATAAAGACCTTCATTACACCCCAACTGAGTATCGTAGTCCTTACTATCGCCTCACCCACTGCCACAGTGTTGTCAGAAGTGGGATTTCAGAGTGCAATAGTGGACGAACCCAACAGCGAGTATGGGGGAGAAACCTACTTTGGAGATATGATCCAGCAGCTAGCTGAAGGGCAGCGCCATCTACAGTTAGTATGGGAGGCCCATCAGAGGGAAGCGAAAGAGGATAGAGAGGCCCTACAAAGTGCGTTGAAGAGCCAGGCCACTATTATGGCCAATAATCAATTACTGCATGAAACGGCTCTCCAAAAGCTCACGGATACGATCGCAGCCAGCAAAGTACATCCTAATGTGCCTAGCTTGGTTCTCCAAAAATATCAGGCGGGGGAGGACCCTAACGCTTTCTTTACCAACTTTGAAAGGGTTGCATCATCCGCCCAGTGGCCCGAAGAACGCTGGGGCCAATATGTGGCCCCCTTACTGACTGGTATTCTTCAAACCGCTTATCAGGCTGCAAATCCAGATGGTACTACACCATATAAAGACATTAAAAAGAGCATATTAGAGAGAGTGGGACACGACACAGAATATTACCGTCTCCGCTTTAGGAAAATTAAATGGGGCCTCACGGAAGACCCTCGGACACTATATTTCAAGGTAAAGGACTTGGGACTGAAGTGGTTAGGGCCTATAGGGACAGAGAGGGAGGACGTGATAAAAGCAGTAATTTTGGAACAATATTGAGAATCCCTCCCACCCTCCACCCGAAATTGGATACGGCAACACCCAAATGTTGATACGTCTATGGCGGTAGACTTAGCCTGTGCCTACCATCGCTCAACCGAATTTAAGAGCGGAGTGCTCAAACCAACTCCCCGATTATCCCCCGTACCTCTACGAACTCTTCCCAGGAAAAGCTCAGAAGACGTGGGGCTCTCCAAAATAGAAGACCACTCGCCTATGCAACAGCCCCAGTGTTAAAGCTGTGGTGAATGGGGACATATAGCTCGAATGTGCCCCCGGAAAGGAGATAAGCCTGAACCTATGGAGATAGGAGTTACAAGGGGAAGAGTCTTATGCACAGGAGAGGGAGACTCAAGATATAGACAGGAAATAAAAGTTAATGGGAAAACTCTCCAAGCGCTAATAGACTCAGGATGTACTCAATCAGTCATCAGGGCATATGTAGTAGATCTATCAGATCAACGGACCCAACAATGGGTCTCTATCTGCAGTATACATGGAGATAAAAACAACTACCCATTAACCACAGTACAGATAGAATGGGAAGGACAAAGGGATCCACTACCGGTAGGAATAATGGACCGTTTGGTAGAAGACTGTATATTAGGGACTGATTAGATCCATTTCCCAGAATTGCTAAAAAGGGTACGATCTCGAATCCCCGAAGACGCCTCATGGGCCAAAGCCCCTTTTTCTGGCAGCCTTATAGAGGAGAATCCCTACTGCCACAAACCCACCAGGAGGGAGAGAAGATACATAAAACAGCAATATAGAAACACCGGGAAAGAAAACTGTACAGGAAAAGTTGTAGCCTCCACCATACAAACTCTCTCACCTTCCTTCCGGGTTAGTCAACGAGAAGACCCCACCCTCCGTAACGCTTGGAAAAGAGCTAAAACTGAGAGTACTAACGAGGTGGGTCCATACTTCCTTTTCCACAAAAATCTCCTATACCGGGTCATTAGACGGGACGAAAGGGAGAAACGCCAACTAATAGTACCCGAACCCTTCTGCCCACAGGTACTCTTTTTAGCCCACAATCAACCGGGGGTGGGCCTATGGGAGGGAAAAGACGGAAGAGTATCTATTACGAAGATTTTATTGGCCAGGGGTATATGCACACATACGGCGGTACTGTGCCCAATGTCCTTGATGTCAGCTCATAGATCCAGGACCCCAAAGGAAAGCTCCCCTCCAACCCTTACCCATCATTGAAGTACCCGTTTATAGAATCGGCATGGATCTGGTAGGTCCCCTTCTCCCATCCACTAAAGGACACACTTATATTCTTGTGCTCATAGACTATGCCAGCCGGTATCCTGAGGCCATACCCCTTACAAGCATGACAACCAAAAACGTAGCCCAGGCCATGATCACCTTCTTTGCCAGGGTAGGGTTTCCCAACAAAATTCTAACAGACCAAAGGACCCCCTTTATGTCAGCTTTGATGGCCAATATCTGTAAAGCCTTAGGAGTGAAACAAATTAGGACCTCTGTATACCATCCCCAAACGGACGGCCTAGTGGAACGGTACAACCGTACTATAAAGACATTGTTAAAGAAGACGGTCTACGAATCCGGCCGTGATTGGGACCGAAAACTTCCCTTGGTCCTATATGCCATTAGATGACATGAACAAGCATCTACCGGTCATAGTCCCTTCGAGCTCGTATTTGGTCGACAACCCTGGAGCCTATTAGATATGGCAGCTGAGTTATGGGAGGAAGAGGGAGAAGAAGAAAAACCCTTATTAGATTATGTGCACAAGCTGAAACACCACCTACAGACACTCTGGGAAGATGTCCGCGGACATATGGAAAAAGCCCAAGACACCCAAAAAAAATATTATGATCGGGGGTCAAAACCACAATATTTACAGCCTCACAATAAAGTTCTAATATTACGACCCTGTTCAGATAACAAACTCCTTGTCAAATGGCAAGGCCCATATACTATATTAAAGGCAGTTTCCCCTGTTACGTGCCTGGTAGAAATATCCAAGAACCTGAAACGAACACAAATCTACCACATCAATCTACTAAAAAAGTGGGTAGAACCAGATAACATCCCAAATGTGTCGGCTACAGGATTCTTAATAACCTCCGAGAGACCCTTGGACATTGAAATGTATCCAACCAGCATAGAGATAAACGTAGAAACACCCCATATTAACCCAGATCTTACAGAAGAACAGCTAAAACACTTAGAAGACCTTTTAAGAGTACATAAATTTTTTTTTTTAGCAAACCCGGCAAAATAGACTTAATACAACATCACATAAGAACCCCAGAAGGACAGGTGGTACGTCTACGTCCATATCGCATTCCAGAGGCCCGCAGACACTTAATTGAACAGGAGGTGCAATCAATACTAAAAATGAAGGTAATAGAACCTTCCACAAGCCCCTGGTGTTCTCCAGTAGTGCTCGTCCCAAAACTGGATGGTTCTGTAAGATTCTGTATTGACTTCCGCAGACTAAATGAGATTTCCCTATTTGATACTTACCCTATTCCCAGAGTAGACGACCTACTTGAACGGTTAGGCAAAGCCCGATATATGTAAACAATTGACCTCACAAAAGGATACTGGCAAATAACACTAGCGCCCGCTGATTGTGAGACAACTGCCTTCTCCACACATTCAGGACTTTACCACTTCACTGTACTTCCCTTTGGCCTACATGGGGCCCGACCACTTTTCAAAGGTTAATGGACCACCTTCTACGACCTTTCGTAAAGTTTGCGGCCGCATATTTAGACGATATTGTGATCTTCAGTGAGACATGGGACGATCATCTGGTCCATCTCAATAACATTTTCCATGCCTTACACTCAGCCGGTCTCACAGCCAATCCAAGAAAGTGTCATCTGGGTTATGACCACATCGCTTATCTGGGATATTTTATAGGGAGAGGCCAACTCCGACCCCAGAAAAGCAAAATAGAGGCTATACAGCAAGTTCCTATTCCCACAACAAAAAAAGAACTCCGCTCCTTTTTAGGACTGATAGGGTATTACCACCGATTTATACCACATTATTCCACTTTAGCCGCTCCCCTCACCGATCTCCTTAAAAAAACCTTACCAGCCAAGATATCCTGCCTGACACCCGCCCAACACGCCAGTTTCCAACAGCTAAAAACATGACTCACCACAAAACCTGTTCTACGGTGTCCTGATTTTACTAAGATTTTCCACCTTCAAACTGACGCCTCGGACGTGGGGCTTGGGGCTGTACTTTCCCAACCTGACGACGATGGCCATGATCATCCCGTAGTCTTCATCAGTAGGAAACTGCTGCACAGGGAATGTCATTATCCGATTATCGAAAGGGAATGTTTAGCTATTAAATGGGCTATTGAGAACCTGAGATACTACCTCTTAGGACACCCTTTCATCTTGTTCATGGATCATGCTCCCCTCACTTGGTTGGCTTCTAATAAGGACTCCAACTCCCACATCCTCAGATGGTTTATGGAGCTACAACCATTCTCTTTTCAGGTTCGCCATATTCCGGGCTCTCTGCAGGGTCCAGCGGAATATTTGTCTCGGTTTCCCGAATCATCGGTACTAGAACAGTCCCGATCTTGGGATGGGGTGTGTAGCCGGCATTTGACAGCTCCGGCTCCAACACGGGAGAAATCGGGAACGGAGTCCCGATTTCCTCACCCGTGCAATGAACGTGAAAGCGTCGGGAGTCCTGGTGGGCGGATTCCCGAACCGCTACGCGGTTGCCAGGACAACACAGACGCTCAGACGGGAAACCCGGATGTCCAGGTTCCCGGAATAATAAAAACTGATGAGGGACTCTCAGAGAGGGGAGTTCCAAATAAGGAAGACGCCAGAGGAGGAAAGAACAGAGACGGGGACGAAAACGGAGAAGACGACGAACGAAGGAGGACAACGCCGAAGCCGTACAGTGGCAAGGACACTGCAACAAAGAAGGAGAACGCCAAAAGTCGAGAATTCCGCCACGTCCCAGGAGGGACGTGGCTGCACCAGGTACGGTCCTTTTTAAAGGACAGTTTCAAACTGAATGCAGGAAGGGAGGGGGCTGCAAGAGAGGGCACAAGGGAGTGGGAGAGGGGAGAGGGGGGGGACGCCAGACAAGAGGGGAGGAGAGGAGGGCTCAAAAAGAGGAACATTATAAACCAGGAGAGATAGCCTATATACATATAAAGAGCTTATAACCACATAAGATATATAGATATATCTCACACGGAGGTGACTTCCTTTTCCCTCTAACTTTGAGAATATCACTGACTTCTAAGGAGTGGTCTCTCTCTCTCTCTCTCTCTCTCTCTCTCTCTCTCTCTATCCTATCCTATCAACAAGAGTACTTACCATCAAAGGCCCCCCACTTACCCATATTTCCGTTCCTCTTGTTTTCCGGTCCGTCTGCGAGAACCATGGAGACCATCCTCGCCTGTCAAGAGTAGTCCAGGAGAGAAGAACTCACATAGGGATTAAGGATTAATAGCATATAGTCATTTGGAGCATTGTTACAGATAACTAGAACAATAAAGACCTTCATTACACCCCAACTGAGTATCGTAGTCCTTACTATCGCCTCACCCACTGCCACACTGCGCCTGTTGCACAATCTGGTATCACAGCCCTGGGGATGGTGCCTTGCTTCAAGAAGGACTCAGAAGTGGACTTCCTGCAGCTACAGGATGACAGAGCTTCACCTGCATCATCCCCAGCAAGAGTCCCCAGCCTTAAGTGCATCCAGTGGACTTTAAGGATTTGGCCAGGTGCATGGTGTGGGAATTGTGGTCCAACTTTCAAGGACTATCCAAGAGATTCCAGACCCTTGGATTTGTGTTTTGGACCCTCTGTACCTGCAAGGAGGACTTCAGGAAACACCTCTTGAAGTTTGGAGAATATTGGTAAAGTTGGCACTTTGTGTTTCTAAGCACTAGGAAGTATTTTTTCTTTAAAAAAATAATATCTCCAGTTCCAAGTACCAACCAGGAGATTCTAGACCCTTGGATTTGTGTTTTGGACATTTTGCACTGCACATACAAGGAGGCCTTAGGAAACCCCTCCTGAAGTTTGGAGAATTTTGGTAAAGTTGGCACTTTGTGTTTCTAAGCACTAGAAAGTATTTATTCTTTAAAAAATACATATCTCTGGTTACCTACATTGGATTTTTGTTGTTTTGGTGTTTATTTACCAATCATCCTCTCAATGTAATTTCAAATCTCATCTGTAGCTGCTGCACTTCTTTACTTATGGAACATCCATTCTGATCAATTACATCCACCAGCCCAGTTCTAAATTCATTCAAACATTCACTACCTCCTTCATCAGTATTGGCTTTTACCAAAAAACATGACAATTCTTAACTCTGAAACATGACATACATCAAAACTAAATTCTTGTAAATGTGTCAATAAACATATTAATGTTGGGCTGGCATTGCCCGTGCCCTTTTTTCTCCCCAAATTAAAGATAGAGGTTTGTGATCTGTGACCAATTTGAATCTCCTGCCCCATAAAAAGGATTTAAAATATTAAACAGCCGAAACAATGGCCAACAAAACTTTTTCAGTTGTGCTGTAGTGATTTTCTGCTTCTCCAAGACTATGAGATGCACCCTTGGTCAGTGTTCTTTGCTTTCAACTAGTTGTGACAAAATTGTACCACTGCCTACATTGTTTGAATCCATGTCACTATACAATCAGCCTCAGAATCAAATGGTTTTAAAGCTTGTGCACAGGTAATCATTTCTTCTACTTTTTCAAATGCTGTATTCTCACTCCAAATGAATGGCACGTTTTTTCCTTAATAACTTCTTAAAAGTTACCGGTACCAGAGCAAATCCATTCACAAATATTCGCACAAACCCAAAAATGATTTTACCTGATCCTTACTATTTGATTTTGGGGCATCCTCTTGAATTGCACACAACAAATCTTTTTTTAGTTTAATGCTGACTTGAGATTTCAAATACCATTGATATTTAATGCTGTTTTTAAAAACTGCATTTCTCCTTCCTCACTGTCATTGTATGGAAAGAAAGAATGCTCAGAACTCTATTTAAGAGCAGCTAATGTTCTTCTTTTGTTTTTATAAATACCAAAATGTAATCCTGATATGCCATAATTTGTTTTTTCATTTCCAAGCACTGTACACATCAGCTTTTGGGAAACTGACGCAACCAATGCCAACCCAAAAGTCATTCATCAGAAACAATAAACTTCAAAAGGAGTGCTGAATCTTGTGAGTTTGTTGGATTCTTCTTCAAACATAATTTGGTGAAAGGCCACATGTAAATCTGTTAACAAAAAAATTGCACTCCATCCATAGATGCCAATATTTTGTGTATGTTTGGTAATACATGACTATCAATGAGACTGTTTCCTGTTAAAAGATTGCAAATCTACAGACATACGTATGCTTCCAGGTTTAGGTTTGGCCACTACAGTCAACGAAACCCATTGTGCAGAATCAGCATTCTCAATCACTCAATCTAGTAGTTCATTTAAATGTGACTTGAGTTCTTCTCTAATACTCAGGAGTACACTGCATTCCGTCTGTACAACTGGACATACGTTATCTTTTAAAATTATTTTGTCTCCATATTCATGCACACCTCCCAATTTCTTTTGAAGCACTTCTCGAAACTTTTCAAGCAGATCATCTTCATTAACAATCAACACTTCTGAAACATTGATAGGGTTATCATTACCTGGACATATTACCATTCCTAACATCCCTTTATCACACCATACACTCTTGCATAAATGTATCTCCCCTGAAATACAATGCTCTCTTTTAAATACCCAGTTCATTTGATTCTGTTCCCATCATATGCTGTGGCATAAATATCAGAGGGTTCTAATTTCCAATTATTAAGTACATTTCCATATGTGTGTTCATAAATTAATGCAGTAGATTAACCCGTATCCACTGTCACTTGCAAATCCTTATCTCCAATTCTGGTCATGCAAACTGGATCTTTTGAACTATTGTTAACTCATATCTATTGACAATACTACTTTGCACTTTTCCAGTCTATAAACAAATTGTTCATCAGATATATCAGTGACTCTCACTTGTCTACCCCTGCACACTCTTGCACAATTTTCACATTTTTTACATTCAACACATTGTCCCTCATTACGAGTTTGGTGGTCACAGGACCGCCATGTTGGCGGCGGTGGTCGTACCGCCGACGGCTCGGCGGTGAAGACTGCCAAATTAAGATCATTGCGGTGGTCCAAATGGAACACAGCCAAAATACTGCCACTGCCACAAGTGCGTTCAGGATGCAGCGGACGGCGGTAGGCACCTTCAGACCAGTGGGAAGCATATTTCAGCTGGACATATTATGAGGCTGCACACCTCCAGGGTTTCCGGTTCGGGCACACCACCACCAGAATCCTGGCGGAAACTAACTCTATAAAAGGAAACACTCACCAAAACCCTAGCGGAAACTAACTCTATATAAGGAAACACTCACCTTCAGGAACACAGACATGCCTGAACTTGAGGTCCTCCCACTGCTGCTGCTTGCACAATGACTTCGGAACCAGCGACGAAGACAACAACCATAAGTACACACACCTAGCACACATTGGAGGTAAAGGCATTAGTGTATACACACACACACACACAAAACACATACATTCGGAAGGTCTTGCGACACACACACACACACACACACACACGTAACCACACACCCATACGAACACACACACCTACATACACACACACGCACACACATAATACACACATGCATACCCACACTACACACACACCATGGCCAATACACACGGCATACACACACCAACCCACACACACACAGCACCACCACTGTCTAACACAGTCATACACAACACCATTGTCTCACACAGTGATATCACAACCGCAACTACACAAAAGCACTCTCACTGCACACCTCCACAATACAACACATACATACATACAACAATACGTAACAATACCACAATACCATGCAACACTATCACACTCCCATCTAATGACTGATATGACACACCACACACACCACATACAACGCATAGGACATAGCCAACACCACACACATGGACGCACACACAACAACCATACAAGGACACGCAACACCACCATCACACATGCCAACACAATCAAAACACAATTTGCCTACACACATGCATGTACGAAACACAAACTTGTCCTACAGACAAAACACAGCAATGACAGCCGGACCATTGGCAGAGCCACATACACACACATGCAGGCCAGTCACAACAAGTAACACAAACACATCTCACAAACCAAAGCCCACAAAACAGCCATGTAGAAAAAAGGCAGGACAAATACGTCACCATCAATACTAACTACAGGATGGACCAGATGTAATAAATATTAAAAAAACAAATTTAACTATATACAAATTGAAGGCCATTGGCCAGTCCATAGTCATTGGTGCCCAAAGCACAAATGGCACCTCAATGTGCTCCAACTTGACTCCTGACTGAACAATGACCTCCACATGGTAGGGTCATCAAGGGAGCAGGCACCTCAGTTATTATGGTGTGGTGGTGGAGGAGATAGTTTGGGCTTGGGAGGGGGTTCCTTGGGTTTGGGCTTGGGAGGGGGGTCCTTGGGTTTGGGCTTGGGAGGGGCAGATCTCTTGATAGGGGAGGGGCATGAGCATGAGCACACAGAACGCCTGGGGGTCTCATGGGGTGGGAGATGGGTGGAGAACAGGGAAAACTCAATAGGAAATGCTTTATTTTGACACACGGGGGCAGTCTTGGCAAAAGGGTTTTGGAGCGGAGGGAGAGGAAGTGGTTGTCAGATGTGTAGGTGTGGATGTCTTGGGTGCAGATGTGCGCGTGGAATGATTGTGGGTGCGGGGTGTCTGTCGGGTGGGTGAGTGCAGGCATTTAAGTGTTTTGGGAGAGGTGCCTCCGGCAAAGGAGAGGCCTACCCTCTTGGGTGAGCGGGTATGGGCATGTGGGTGGGGAGCAACAGGGAGGGCTGTGGTAGTAAGGGGTATGGTAGACATAGATGGAGCTGGGTTGGTCCCCGATGGGTCCGCCACTGCCAGGGAGTGTACACTCGAGGAGGATTCTGAGTATGAGGTATTTGATCCGGTCTCCCCCGTGACTCCCCTTGTCCTCCGTCCCACTGGGTCCCTCAGTGTCACTGGTGCTAGCTTCCTGGGTCCTGTGGGCTGCTGATTCCCCACTTGCCTGTGCCCGTTCTCCTTTGCCAGACGATGCTGATGCACACAATGAGAGAGAGAGCGAGAGGGGGCACAATGGTTACCATATACCTACCATATGTACATCTGTCACAATACATATCATGGCTAGGACAGCGCATTTGCGAATTCACATTACCTACGTAATGTCATTACATGTCACTTCTACCTACACCTGTCTGCCAATCCTCACACCTGTAGCTTTGCCCAAGTAGGAATGCACTACAATATTCATCCCCATGTTGCCCACCTAAGCCCTTTAGCTGGCATTGCATGCCCTGGATGCAGAAGCAATAGTATGCCAGAATACACATCTGACCTCTCAATACCCCTTTCATCCATTGGATGTGCAGCTGACAACACACAACACATGATGCCTCTACAGGCACAACACTTGATATGTCCATGTCCTCTGTAACATGCCCATTTCAGTGACTTTAACTCAATTCACAGACCTGTCGTTTCAGATGGCTGCCCACTCAGTATACTGTTGCCACTACAGAGGAGTACTCAGTTTAGCCTATACTAGTTAGCCACCAAACAGTTCACATCTGATGTGTACAATGTGAATCTGTGGTATAGGCATGTTAATAGTCTAACCCCATCACAGAGCCAGACCAGGTGACACACAACACATACATCACTACCCAGTATACTGCTAAGTGCATCTACAATGGCCCGTGTACCACATGTAAAGCATCCAAACACATCCACTGAGTGCACTCTCATAACAGATGTATATCAGGAACAATCATACCACTACATGCCACCACACATGCAGGTACACCAGTTGAACAATGCACCATGACAACTCCAGTCCCACACACAACATTCCAAAAATGGTAAAACCTGTCACTGAGGCCAGACAACACACATCGGTATATGTATTTGCATGCATTAGGCACACATGGAGAAACACCACTGCCAGTACACCAAGTACACATCCCACTGCCATATAAGCAGCCTGAGGTGACTGAATACACATTTTCCTTCACATCAACACACCATGTGTCATCAAGTACCAACACCACTTCTAATCTGCCACCACCTAATAGCCAAGGCTGGCTGTAATAGTCACAGGCTATCAGATGTGCCCCCAACTATCCATGACTAAATGATGTAGGCAGTCAGTCGGCAATACAGCATAGGACTTGCTAGGACTATGTTCTACATGCCATGTACACACCATGTTGACACATAATGGATCTCCCAGGGCACTTACCACCTCCAGTACCAACCCATAGGTTGGAAGCCTACATCCCCACAAATATAGCTCCTAGGAGTGTATCACCTCCAGTGGTTCCCAACCTTTTGACTCCTGAGGACCCCCAATGAATTATTACTGGAAGCCAGGGACCCCCAGCAATTTGTACGATTTAATTTTCAAACATTAAAACAGTAATTCGCAAAAGATATAACAAGTACACACCAAACAAATACTCAAATTACTAAAGATAAAATTATTTTATATTGAAAAAATATGCAAACATCGAAACATTTTATTGTGAAGGTTAGCGCTGCATCTCGGCAACTTCCTTTTCAATGTTTGGTTTTATTTAGGAAAGGTGAATCCTCAGGTCAGATTCTACATTTCCGGAGCGATTTCTATTTTTATTTTTTAGGTATCCAACGAACTGAGAAAGCTTTTTCACCTAAATAAGTGAAGGGGAAAGGAAGTAAACCAGAAGGGCCTCTCATCTCTCCCTAGCCTCTCTTTCACATGTACTTCATTTGTTTTATAGCACCTCTCATACCACTATATGGTGTCAGGGCACTTTACAGGGGACTACAAGGTGTAGGATTCACATGTCATCCACACTGGTAGGCATTTTCTAAGAGTGCTTGGTCTGGAGAAGCACAAACTTAGGATTCAGAACACAGCACAGTGATTAGCGATGACGTTAGCACAGTGCTTAATTTGTAAATAAAAACGTGCCGGTGCCCAAAGCCCTCCTGCTGCTGCAATTAAATGTGGGTTCACGGAATACTGAGGCAACATAATAATGAAGCCATCTTGGGACTCTTCAATCCATATAAAGCCACTCCCTGCCCCTTCAGCTCACTCTAGCAGCTTTCTACTATCTCCCTTTGTGACGCTTTTTCATTTTTCCCTTCCTCCCTCTTTCCCATATGTGTCTTTAGCTCGCAGCAAATGCTTGAAGCAGAAGAATATACCCTGGCCCTCAAAAATAAGTGCCGGTGCTCAGCACTGGAAACAACAAGCACAAATTAAGCACTGCGTTAGCAATAAGAATGTATTTCTACACAAGCAAACCATTTTTTAGCAGCATGAGGAGAATGAAAGACTAGGAAAAAAACAACTTTCTTATTTGTGCTATGCGGTTTGCATGCAGCTCTTTAATGGCAGTTCACAGCTCACTGTGCTAGATTACGATTATGAACTGCATAGTAATAAAAGAATCTCTGTGACAAAAGCAGTGACCCACTGTGCCATGCACATAAAATACTGTTCTTTTCATGATACACATTCTCTGCAGAAGGCATATTAACCATCTGCGCTACCTTTGAGTCAAAACTGCCAATGCACAAAACTCCCATCTCTCTCCAGCAGATACATTAATCACTTTAGTTAGGTTGACGCTTTTATTTTTGCAGTACAAGGAGCTTTGCAGTGCGTTTAAAACTGCTTAACAAAGGAAGTAATAAATATGAAAACACGCAGGCAGGCACATGTTTGTCAGAGGCCCCAGCTGGAGAAGTGCCTTCCTCCCAGCCCAGGCCTGCGGACCCCCTGGGAATGTGTCACGGACCCCTGGGGGTTCGCGGACCACAGGTTGGGAACCACTGACCTATGCTATCAGACCTCATCAATTCAACAAGTTACAGTATCCCAGGTTAGCTACCTACACATACCCTACAGTCAGCAGATCACCTATGTATTTACCTAGTCTGCTATCATGCCAATACTCATGTGCCATGAAGGCCAGTCCTGTGGTGGAGCTGTAATGACAGCCCCACAATGTGTCAACACCACTACCAGTACACATGTTATATGGTTGCAGTGATATCAGGAGAGTGACACAGTCCCATATACAAGATAGGCTACACAAATTGGAGTGGACTGACACCTCAGAGCCACTAATGCAGTTGTCTGGAACTGCTCATACACAATGCTTAGGGTGATACCAACACCCACATCCATTGTATGGCCAGGATGGAGTTATGTGCCTATGACATTAGTGCATCTCCACATTACAGACATGGGGAGTTATGGAAATGGGAGATGTACATCTACTGACAGTAAATCATGGGGACACATCTAAAACATATACTCAGACAGGGTGCCAAGTACCCACAACCAATTGTTGATGCAGATGTAGCATTAACTTCACTGTCACTTTGCCTGGAGTGAGGCCCCGATCTCATTTAAGGCCAGCCAAGTCCTTGGATGCAGTCAGAACTCACCCCCTTGTGGCTGCTTTGCTGTCCTCAAACGCCCATCCACCTCAGAGTAGGCCACCACTAAAATGTGGGCCATTGGGGGAGTTCATGGTCCGACGGCCACTCCTCCCTTGTTAGGAGGACATCCCAAGCAGGGCCTCCGCGGTCTTCCAGGCCCAGCGTCTCAGGTCCTCCTACCCCTTGCGACAATGGGTGCTCCACCGGGCAGGGACCCTTTGAACAGGAAAGTGCAGGTGGACTACCCCTCCAGTTAATGATCAGAGGTTTACGGAGAAATCACAGCAATGGCATGTAAGATCCCCTTCTTCTGAGGGGCCTTGACCTGCATGGGTGACACAGACAGAAGGAGCAAGTTATGTAGACTGCACCATATGAACAGCAGTGGCAACACATACCCATCCTCACAGTTCACATGGCTAAACACCATGACCCCTACATGCATGTACTCCCTGACCAGGACACGTACACCATTCACCCTCACCCTATCACACATGACTATGGCATTGGGCTCACCTGTTCCTCTGGTGCCCCATACAGCTATCCATACAGGGGGTAGGACCCCTTACACCAGCTTCTCAAGCTCTTTTTGGGTGAAGGCTGGGGCCCTATCACCTCCAGGACGTGGCATGATGGCTCCCAGAGACAGTACACAGCAGCTCAGCTCATGGAGGTCTTGCTTGCAAGAGTGTCGGGAGTCAAGTGATCAAGGCTGCAGAAAATGGCGGACACGGCCGCCGCATACAGAACCGTCACCACCGGCGGTGATCGCCATTTGCTCCAGTCTCCCATAGGCAGCAGTGTTACCCAATAAGGAGTTGCATGGCGGTTGCGACCGCTTACTGCCATGACGACAGACGCCGGCAGACTTAGGTCACTTCCATCAGTCCAGTGCTGCAGGACAGGCGGCTGCCATTTTATGTTCATATCATGCCTTGATGCATGAAAATAAGTTTGCCGTACACATTTTTTCACGAAAAGGTGATGTAGGCCTGTGTTGTGGCATCATGGTTTGTCTCATACATGTGACATGCATGCCATAGTGGTCTTATATAGCTGGTTGTCATATGATCTGCATGTCTACTTACACGTCAGCTCTCAGGCGGTGTAACCATATGGGTATTTTGCATGACTGCATACGTGTTCAGTGCAGGACAGCTCAGTGTATCACATATGGAACCCAACACATGTGATGTATGTCAGATACTATTGATCAGGGGCAGCAATGTGCAGCAAGGATGGAGTCCATGCCACTTCAGCATGGCCAAAATTGTATGTGTCAGCAGGGTTTGGCATGTCTACAGTACTAGGTGTGTGTGATAATGATATGTTCTGCTAACATGTGGGGGGCATTTCACATTTTACATTCTCTCCTCCTAGATACCCAGTCATGAGGATATTGAGACATGCACCACTGTACCATCTGCTCGCTGACCTTGCAACCCTGGAGGAGAGGCATATCATTCAGACCTATTGTCTGAATCGTCAGACCATCATGGATCTATGTCCCCAGTTGGAGCCAGATCTATTGCCTGCCATACATATTCCCTATGCCATCCCTCCTGCAGTTCAAGTTCTGTCAGTGCTACACTTTCTTGCCACAGGCTCCTTTCAGATTACAGTGGGCTTGGCAGCAGGGATGTCACAGCCCATGCTCAGTCTTGTGTTGGATGATGTACTGTGTGCTTTATTGAAACACATGTTGTGTGTGGCAGACCAATACATCACCCAAGTGACAGCCAAGTTTCCTGGATCTGTGTATGACTCCTACATTCTAAGTATCAGCAATGTCCCCCACAAGATTACACCACTACAGAGAGAGAGGGCTTGGCTCATTGGTATTTATGCATTTGGATGTGTGTCTCTGTTATGGCACCTGTCATTACATTCTTCTCTGTGGCTGTACCTATATTGTAACAGGTCCTACCTCTGTGCACACAGGTGACTCTGGCTATCCTAACTTTCCCTGGCTGTTAACTGCTCTGGGGTAGCCTTCCACTGAAGGGGAACTCCATTTCAATGAGGCCCACAGCAGGAGGAGGCATGTAATTGAAAGGACATTTGGCCTCCTGAAGGCCAGATTCAGGTGCCTGCACATCTCTGGAGGTACCCTCCTCTGCAGTCCCCAAAAGGGTATGCCAGACCATAGTTACCTGCTGCAAGTTCCACAATCTGGCCATGAAACGTCAGAATCCGTTACCAGCTGAGGATGAGGCGGCAGCTAGACCAGTGGCTGATGATGCAGAAGTGGAAAGTGATGAGGAGGCAGATGAGAAAGGTGCAGCTGACTCCAGGGCAGAGCTAATCAATCAGTACTTCCAGTAACATACAAGTATGCTGTTTGTGTATTTGCATGTGCACTATTTCAACATTGTTTGCTGTCAATGGTCCTCCTGATTAGAACTATCAGTGGTGCTGTGAAGTGTACCTATCTCTATGTATGTGTTGTGGGAGGTGACTGAGTGCATGTAAGGTGCTGTCTGAAAATGTATCATCTCTACCATGTGTACTCTCTGTAAGTTGCAAGATTATCATCGCCTATGGGAAGGCCTGCATTGTGCTATGTGTCCTGCATTCTCTTGTTCTCATGTCATCTCTGTTGTGCCTTGTTGAGATGGATATCTATTCTGGACACGGCAACTATAAACTGCAAATGTGCTTTGTGTGGTACCATGCCTACAATCCTGATGGTAGTCTCTGTCATGTTATTTTTTCAGGTTGGATAATTGGATATACTCTGGTGTGTGGCTGTACTGGTGACTCCCTTACATCTACCCTGGGACATATGTATTGTACTGTGTCTCCTGCAGAGGATGCCTCCCTCTGCAGTCCATTACAGTGCCTGATGGTTTAGGGGGCCATACACACATAACATTTTGAAGACTAAACATTTGTATGTGTACAAATAAAAACATAAAAACAGCAGTTGTGATCTTTAGTGTTTATTGTGCATACAGTGGGAAAAAGGTGATGAGTGGGGTCATGGTAGATGGTATCCTCAGAGTAGGTGGCACGGCTTTAGGTAGCACAGGTCCAGTGACCCTCGGGTAGGTCGCTCCCCTGCTCACGCAGCGCCTCCAGTCCCTGACTGCCTTCCTCTCCTGTGAGTGTGCTCCCCCTTCTTGCCCGTGTACCCCGAGTGCTTGTGCTTGTGCTGACTAAAAATCCCTTTTCTCTCCTTGTATCCCGTGCGTGTGCCCCCGAGTGACTGAAATTCCCTTTTCTCTCCTTGTATCCCGTGCGTGTGCCCCCGAGTGCCGTGCGCCGTCCTCCCCTCTCAGACCCTCCTTTTTAGTAGATTTTAGTAGGCTCTTGTTCCCTTTTCGCCGTCTTGCCGCTTTTTCCCGCCGCTCCTACCGCGCTTTTCCCGCCGTTTTTTGCCGCTCTTTTTTGCCGCTCTTTTTCCCCGCTTCCAGCTCCCCTGCCCGCCCACCTCCCGCCTCCCAGCTGACCCCGCCTCCCCACCTACCCCTTAAATGGCGGCCGCTGCGAGGCAGAGGTAGCGACCACTGACCCTCGGGTAGGTCGCTCCCCTGCTCACGCAGCGCCTTCAGTCCCTGACTGCCTTCCTCTCCTGTGAGTGTGCTCCCCCCTTCTTGCCCGTGTACCCCGAGTGCTTGTACTTGTGCTGGTGCTGACTAAAAATCCCTTTTCTCTCCTTGTATCCCGTGCGTGTGCCCCCGAGTGACTGAAATTCCCTTTTCTCTCCTTGTATCCCGTGCGTGTGCCCCCGAGTGCCGTGCGCCGTCCTCCCCTCTCAGCCCCTCCTTTTTAGTAGATTTTAGTAGGCTCTTGTTCCCTTTTCGCCGTCTTGCCGCTTTTTCCCGCCGCTCCTACCGCGCTTTTCCCGCCGTTTTTTGCCGCTCTTTTTTGCCGCTCTTTTTTCCCGCTTCCAGCTCCCCTGCCCGCCCACCTCCCGCCTCCCAGCTGACCCCGCCTCCCCACCTACCCCTTAAATGGCGGCCGCTGCGAGGCCGCGCAGCGGACGCGCGCAGCGGGCGCGCCTAAGGCAAGCCCGTCTGCGCCCGTCCGCGCCTGGACCGCGCCCAGTGCCCGAACCCCTGCCCCCGCGCACCCCGCTTGACCTATGACTCCGCCACCCTCGCCAACCTCAACCCCGGCCACGCGCTGGGCTGCTACAGCGCCACCCCGAAACGAACCCACGGACCCTTCACCTGCAGCAACTGCCGCTTCACCTGCCTACGGACCCACACCGCCACCACCAAGAACGACGCCCCCGGAAGCAACCTCGAATGCATCCTGGTCAACACCCGCTCCGTCCACAGGCACGCCATCGAACTGTGGAACCTCATCAACTCAACGAACCCAGACATCGCCTTCCTCACCGAGACCTGGATGAACCCCTCCTCGGCACCCGACATCGCCATAGCCATCCCCGACGGCTACAAAATCATCCGGAGAGACCGCTTCAACCGCACCGGAGGAGGCATCGCCATCGCACACAAAAGCTCCATCAGCATCTCGACCCACACCGACAACTCACTTCCCGACGCCGAACACCTCCACTTTGCGATCCACATCGACCCCAAGACAACCCTAAGAGGCACCCTCATGTACAGACCACCAGGACCCCGCACCAAGTTCAGCGAAGACATCGCAGACTTCGTCAACCCCCACGCACTCTCATCCACCGACTACATCCTCCTAGGAGACCTCAACTTTCACCTGGAGAACCACACCGACAACAACACCACCGCCGTTCTAGACAACCTCGCCAACCTGGGACTGAAACAACTGGTCAACACCCCCACCCACTACGCCGGACACACACTCGACCCCATCTTCTCCTCAAGCAAACACATCACCTTCAGCCACACCACCGAACTCACATGGTCGGACCACAGCTGCGTCCACTTCAGCTTCAAGAAAACCACCGTGCATCACCACACCCGGCAACCACCAAAAAGACACTGGAACCGAATCACCACAGAACAACTCGCAGCAACGCTCTCCCTGAACCAACCCACCAGCACCAGCAACCCCAACGAGGCCGCCAACAACCTCACCAACTGGATCTCCGACTGCGCCAACCTCCTGGCCCCTCTGAAGACCCAAACCAACACCAACAACCACAAGAAAAACTCCTGGTTCACCACCGAACTCAAAAACTCCAAGAAAGAATGCCGCCTCCGTGAGAAGACATGGCGCCTCAACCCGACAGAGGAAAACCTGACAGCTCTCAAGGACACCACCCGCCAACACCACCAACGCCTCCGCACCGCACGAAAAACAGCCTACCAGAACAGACTTGACAACAACGCCCACAACAGCAAGGAACTATTTGGCATCGTCAAAGAGCTCTCCAACCCGGACTCAGAAACCAACCCCATCCCTCCCTCACAGGACCTCTGCGACTCCCTCGCGACCTTCTTCCACCGTAAGATCGCCGACATCTACAACAGCTTCACGACCACCAACATGAACCCGCCCCCGGAAGCCGCAAACGACATCTCCACCATCCTCGCCTGGAACCCTACCACCACCGAGGAAACCACCCGCGTCATGAACTCGATCCACTCGGGATCACCCTCCGACCCCTGTCCTCACCACATTTACAACAAGGCCGACAACATCATCGCACCCCACCTCCGAGACGTCATCAACGCCTCCCTCACCACCGCTACCTTCCCTGAAAGCTGGAAACACGCAGAACTCAACGCCCTCTTAAAGAAACCTACAGCAGACCCCACCGAACTCAAAAACTTCCGGCCTATCTCCCTCCTACCGTTCCCCGCCAAAGTGATTGAGAAAATCGTCAACGCTCAACTCACCGCCGCCCTGGAAACCTCCGACTCCCTCGACTCCACTCAGTTCGGATTCAGGGCCAACCACAGCACCGAAACCGCCCTCATCGCAGCCACGGACGACATCCGAGCTCTGACCGACAAGGGTGAAACCGTGGCCCTCATTCTCCTGGATCTCTCTGCAGCCTTCGACACGGTCTGCCACCGCACCCTGATAGACCGCCTCTGCAGCGCCGGCATCAGAGGCAAGGCCCTGGAATGGGTCATCTCCTTCCTCTCCGGAAGGACCCAGAGAGTCCGCCTCCCCCCCTTCAGATCCGCAGCCACGAAGATCATCTGCGGCGTACCCCAAGGATCCTCCCTCAGCCCCACCCTATTCAACGTCTACATGACCCCCCTGGCAAACATCGCACGCAAACACGGACTCGACATCATATCCTACGCCGACGACACCCAGCTCATCTTATCCCTCACCAACAACCCCACATCAGCAAGGACCAGACTGCACGACGGCATGAAGGAAGTAGCGACCTGGATGACAGACAGCCGACTGAAACTGAACACAGATAAAACGGAGGTCCTCATCCTCGGCCCTACCCCCTCCGCATGGGACGACTCCTGGTGGCCCCCCACCCTAGACAGCACTCCCCAACCGACCAACCACGCACGCAACCTCGGCTTCATCCTGGACTCCTCCCTCTCGATGACCAGACAGGTCAACTCGGTGACCTCAGCGTGCTTCAACACCCTCTGCATGCTCCGCAAGATCTTCCGCTGGATCCCCATCGACACCAGGAAGACCGTCACCCACGCCCTCGTCACCAGCCGCCTGGACTACGGGAACACTCTGTACGCCGGCATCACCACCAAGCTGCAGAGGAAACTTCAACGGATCCAGAACGCCGCAGCACGACTCATCCTGGACATACCTCGCCACCACCACATCTCCGGACACCTGAGAAAACTCCATTGGCTCCCGGTCAACAAGAGGATCACCTTCAGACTCCTCACCCACGCACACAAAGCCCTCTACAACCTCGGACCCAAACTCATCAACTCCCGCGTCTCCTTCTACACTCCTCCGCGCACTCTGCGCTCCACCGGTCAGGCCTTGGCAGCCGTTCCCCGCATCCGCAAAACCACCGCCGGAGGAAAATCCTTCTCTTTTCTGGCAGCGAAGACCTGGAACTCCCTGCCCAGTCACCTTCGCGCCATACCCGAACACCTCCCCTTCAGAAGGCAGCTCAAGACCTGGCTCTTCGAGCACTGACCCCCTCCCCCCCAGCGCCTTGAGACCCTTATGGGTGAGTAGCGCGCTTTATAAATGTGATTGATTGATTGATTGATTGTGTCCATGGGCCATTGAGAAATCGAGTAATGACATTGAACAGTCAACAGGGTGTCTCAGTGGCACACAAGGGAGAGTAATCAGGAGAGTGTCACTTCCTGGCTGTGAGTTTGGTCTTGGCATCTGTTCCAGGCGGATGTCTGGATGGACGTCCACGTTTGTGGGGGAGAAGGGGGGAGTTCTTCAGCTACAGAAGGAGGGGTGCCTGAGGCCTGTGGTTCCCCTGGCAGAGCCTCTATTCCACTAGCAGCCGCAGATGTAGAAGGCTCTGATGTGATGTGGCTAGTGGAAGAGGCCTGCTGGTGGGTGGAGGAAGCACGCAAGATGTTTTTAATGTCCTTGAGCACCCCTGCAATGAAGGCCATCGTAGCATTGTGGCCCTGCCACTGCTGCATGGCCTCCTGGTGGTATTATCTCCACAACCTCTGCTTTTCCCCCAAAATGGTCATGATCTGGCCAATCCTGTCCTGGGATTGATGATATGCTCCCAGGACTTGGGAGACGGCTTCCCCCTCCTATGGCCCACAGGTCCCCTCCCACACCCCCTGCCCGCATGTGCCTGTGCCCCTGGCACAGTGTGCCCACTCCCAGTGTCAGCAGGACCTTCATTGTCTTTGGTGTGAGGGGGTGACTCAGGTCCCTGTACTGTGGGGCACACAATTGATTGAACAGTCCTTGAGGCACAGGTTTGGGGGTGAAGGGTTGACTGAGATGGTGGTGCCACAGGGTGGGAGGGGTTCGATGTGGGCAGGGTGAGGCAGGGAGTGGAAGACTGACCAGGGGTCTCAGATGGGCCAGGTAGGTTGTCACCTTTGAGACACCCAGTGCTGTTATCCTTACTGAGGCCTTCATCCTGAGGAGGGCTGTCTGTCTCTGGTATCCTCTCTGTGGTGGCAGGAGTACCTGTGGATGGAGTGAAAGGGGGTTTAATGGTGGAGGTGTGATTGGTTGTCTGTTTGTCTGCTGCATACAGTGGCTTGCCTTGATTCCCAGCAATGGTAATGACAGGTGCAGCTGTACTGACACAGTTTGTGGATAGTGGATTGTGGCATGTGTACCATGCTCCATAGGACTTGTTTGGTATTGTGTTGTGCCTTATCATCGCTGTCATTGCCATGTAACGGTCCTCAGCCGAAGCATCAATTTGGTGTAGCTAGTGCAATAGTCATACATGCAAGAGATGTGATGTGATGTGCACATTGCAGGTTTTGGTGTAGATGGGCTAGTGAATTGTGGCATCGGGGTGATAGTAATAGGCTGTGCTATCCGTTCACTTGCCAGGGTGTGTATGGGCATTGGGGCAGAGTGGTGGTGTGGCATGCAGGAGAGGGGCATTTGGTAATTAGGTAGGAGGTGTAGTGGGAGATGGGGTGTAAAGGGGAGTGTTCGGGTGGTGAGGATGCATGCTGGACAGGTCGAAGTAGTGCCAGGGGGTGGTAGTTACTCACCAGAGTCCAGTCCTCTGGGTATTCCAGTCAGGCCCTCTGAAAGCAGAATTTCTATGACCTTCTCCTTCCACAATGTGAGCTCTGGGGGAGGAGGTCGGGCCCACCACCAGTCTTTTGCACAGGGATTTGGTGTCACGATGCCATGGAACGCACCTTCCCCCTAAGGTTGTTCCACCTCTTCGTGATATCCTCCATTGTGCGTGGATGGTTGCCCCTTGAGCTGCCCCTGTCAACTATTCTTTGCCATAACTCAATTTTCCTAGCTATGGAGGTTTGCTGTACCTGTGATGCTAGGAGTTGTGGCTTTGCCCTGATGATTTGATTGACCAGCACCGTCAACTCATCGTTACTCAAGCATGGGTGCTTTTGACAAGACATGGTGGTTGTGTTGTGGGTGGGGGTGGGTGTTGTGTGTGTAGGGTGCAGTGGGTTGGGGGTGTTTGTTGGTGGTGGTAGTTTGTGGTGTTTGTGTGTAGTTGTGATGTGTGTATAGTGTTGTTTGAGCAGTTGTGTGGTGTGCGTGAAGTGTAAATGTGCCTATGGTGTATGAGTGCTTAGTAATAAGATTGTGGCTTCCCAGTGTATGTGGTGGTCATTTTTGTTGCAAACGATTGTGAGTTGTGTGGGAGTGTGTTATATAGTGCAGTGAGTAGGTGTGCTGGTGTGTCGATGTGTGTCAGGTGTAGGGTATTCGAACTGTCCAATATGGTGTTCTGTTCTGGCAGGAGAGGGTTCTGTGGGCGGCTGTTTGGACCGCCAGTGGTTTTCCGCCATGGAAGAACCGCTGTGGTGATTTGCGGGTTGTAATCTGATGGGTGGTAGGTTGTCAGCATGGGGGTGCTTGTGGTGGAACTGCCTCATTCGCTCCCTCCTGTGTCCTGGCGGTGTCGGATTTGTGGCTGTGTTTTGGAAGGCTTCATGATGTGACTCTTAATACGGCGGTCAGATTACTGCCAACATGGCAGTCTTTTGGCGCCCGCCACTACGGTGGTATTGCAAAAAGACCGCCAAATTCATCATGAGGCCCTGTCTATTTCTGGACATGATTTCGAACTTGCTTCATGCTCCTTACCTCCACATTTGTAACAACTGATTTAATATTTTAATCCATTTTTATGTTGTGAACTTTTAATCACTAGTGCCACAACACGTTCTTCATCATTGCCAGTGTTTAGTTCCTTAAATGCTATAATTGACCTTTCAATCCCTTTACCAATATTCAACGTTTTTCCAGTGTGGGTTTTTGACTACATAGTCAACTTTCTTGAATTCTCTTATGTAACAAAAACTCATAACTTGATCACAAATGTACTGATAAACTAAGATGGTACATCTGCTCCACAATCATCTACAGTTTCATTCACCAGATGTTTTCTTGGAAAAAAATGTCTCTCTAAGACTACACTTGACTCTTCTGAACATTGTTTTCCTAATTGGTTCACAGCTTCTGTACATTTATTCCATCTTCCAAAATCACATTTATCTGGAATTACCCCAGGGAGATGATCAAACGTTTTCTGCCCCTCCTTGCCTAATCAGTTGTATAATAATGCAAACTTCCTTCTGGATGAAATTTCCTTCACCATCTATACCAACCATGTAGTTCACAAAAGAACTGTCAGGAGATTACCCATTAAATCAAACTTCCACAGGAGCAGATACCGTTTACCCAACTCCCTCCAACAGATGGATGCTCTGACTTTACTGATTATCTGAACCCTGCATCCACTAGGGGGAAAGGGGAGTACGAATAGAGAAAGAGAGATTGCCTCCAGATCCAGTTCCAGCCTGTGTTTCCCACTTGAAGATAGGATATTCACTGTGTGCTTCTGTAACCTGCACCTTTCTTCCTATTGGGATTTCTTTAAAGGAAGGACCTGCAGTCGGGTGATAAGAGCATAGATAAGTACATTCCTACTGCTCATTCAACTGTTCAGCCACTCACATTCACCGAATTCTATTGTTCTCCTAACCTGCATCTTTTGAGATACTAGTCTCTCTCTAAGAGCACAATGTTAACTTAATATCTTCTTTTCTCCAGAAGTCAGAGGTATCCAAGGTTCTCTGGAGAACAGTTCAAAGGTTCACAAATATCCAATCTACTAATGTCTTTTACAGGAATCGAAAACTCCTTCTCAAGGTTCAGTTTTCTCAATCACAGTCTCTAGGAATTAGTCTGAGTGCTGAGGCTTGTCGAAGAGTTTTTGAAAATATGTGTACATATATGTATTGGCAAGTCTGGAAATCATACAAAAGCATTCCTTACTGCAGTTGCTTGAAGTTCTTTTAAGCCAAAAAGAATACTCCTCAGAAAGCCGATAGCCAGTTGTTGGAAGAAGAAATAAATTCAGCTTCTCCAGAAGGGAAAAAGTAGCTGGTGTGCACACTGTAACAAGAAAAAGAAGTAATTACTCAAAACTGGAAGAATTCTCTATGAAACAATGCGCCTCAGGAGCACTGCTCATTCTCCTCAGGATGACAGTTGAAGTGCACAGCTCCCAGAGAGAAACAGCTGGAGGGAAGCTTCAGCACGAGACTAAGGTAGAAACACTAGAGTGCTGACCTCACAAAGATTTGCAGCCACAACTTGAGTGGCATTTAAACCTGAAGAAGCTCGTTCTAAGAACAGCCTCGGCAAGGGCCACAGGGAGTGAGGACGCCACTGCAACCAACGTGGGTACATAGAAAAGGAGAATTGTTTTTGCTAAGGGAAGAACTTAACAACACTGGCAATAGTTTTCCTGACAAGAGCGCAGCTATTGCTTCCACAACATGTCTCGTCGTCGAAGCGCTGATCCACAACTGGTCAACAGCCCCAAATTGAACAAGAATGGCACATTAAAACATGCATCCAAGCTCAGCGCATGAAACCACTCTATAAATATTGTACATTGTCATTACAACAGTTTTTCTTTAACCTGTTCACAATATTCACACCCTCTCAACCCGACCAGCACAGTCTGACCAAAACCAATCTAATGCAAGCTGGCCGCATTTCCATTTGTGTTGGTGGGGTCAGAAAGCAGCTCTATAATTTCTCCACATAAAGCCAAGTACTCTACAACTTTTTCATCTGTAAACACTACTGTCATGCATTTTCCTCCTCCCATTCCCTCATGTCCCACATCAAAGCAGAGTTAGTGAGGGCTCTAGGTGTACATCTGCTGTTTTGCTATTCTGCGTTTTCCCAATAGAAATGCATTTCAATTATTCTCAAGGCCCATACCCTGTTCTTCAAACAGCATTTAACATGTAGCTATCCAATAATTACTGATCTGCTTCCTGACATTCCGGTCTGCCTAAGATAATTTTATTGGAGTGAAATATCTCCATGATGCTAAAAGTGTGGTATAGATATATTTGCATTAGTAATATTAGATATATCCACAATTTACACGCACAGAACCATAGAAATTCAGAAGTTATATTCAGAAGATATACTTCTAAAATTACAGAGGCATCTGGAACAGTGATTTTCAGAAACTGCATATTCTATTTTTTCCTTCTTAGGGAAATGCCTCTTGTCTCCCTGGGGCTCTAATCATGATGCTTTCATGCCCATTTGACATACTCTGCTCTTGCTCTTTGGTTATTTTGACAAAATGCAAATCATCATTATAGTATACCTGTAAAAACAATATCCTCGTTAAGACACAGGAACCATGCTAGTCGTTTTTTTTTAACAACTTTATTTGTAAATCATTTTATTGGGCATGAAGACGTAGTTTTTGTATATCAAAAACATTAACAACGTATGGTTTTATCAACATAATACAGTTGATTGAAAATGGTTATCGTTATCAACTTTAACATTTACCACATTTAGACATACATTCATCAGAATCAAGCGAGCATCGATATCATAGCTTCTTTCTGTAGAAGAATGTATCCCCTGATCGCCTTTATGATGCTCGAGCAGCATGTGAAAAAATCCCCTCTCATGCAGTCCGTTTTACATAATTTTGAAGGGGATCCGGCCGTGCATACCACCATTAGTAGCCCTGGGGGCTCCATTCCCCAAGACCCGGCTCCTGCTTTGTTCCGGGGTGCCTTGCCCCGGGAGCTAGTGTGTTTACTCTCACTTGCTGGCAGCAATGTTAAAGCTCATGCTAAACGAGAGCAAACATTAAGTCCTCTCTCAGCGGACGGGAGCACTTAGAAAGCTTCTACCTGTGGGACTTGACTTTTTATCTATTCCCATGCCCACACTGAAGCAGGCAGGAAAACAGATAAGAAAGTTGCTCCTGCCGCAAGGAGCAGCATTTTTTGCTGCTTCTGGTAGGCGGGAGCAAAGCCGGCTGGATCCGTGGGAGTATTGGTGTTCCCCCAGGACCTCCAACAATGATGTAGTGCACTGATACTCAAAGTAAGGCCCAGGGGCCTCATGCGGCCCTTCTGACCTTTACATGCACCCCCCTAGAAGCAGCAGCACTGGACTTGACTCAGTAGGAATATTAAAACGATGTGGAATAAACAGACAAGTATTTATTTAAATGTTACTTTAAGTTGAAGGAAGGAAGTAACTAAGGTGTTTAGCACAGCTTAAATGTCGAAACACCTTTATTTTTAAAGACATCTTGCTGCAAAAGAATAAAGCTTTGATAAAGTCTGCAAGGGGCAGGTCAGTTGGTATGTGCCATATTGGGTAGCCTGGGTTTACATCATACACTAACAGCATTGTTGTTTATGAAATCAAACATAGAAGGTTTTGTACAGCACACATCATGAAGTCATGTATTTTGAGATCCTTGTATGTAATAGTGAAAAAGGAAGATAAGTGAAATAAAACAACTGCCTAGGATCACATAATTTAATTAAATGAAGAAGCTGAAATGAATCCCAAGTTTTTGTTTTCACATTGTGCAATTCACAATCCCCCCATTAAGTTGATAATGTGCCCAGACCTCTGGAGATGGGGTCCTCGGGGCCAGTAATCAGCCGGGGGAGGGAAGACGTGCGCCCACTCTCCTCCATTTATAATTGAATAGGTCCTGGGGGATCAGGTCCCCAGGGACAATACTGGCACAGGGAGGTGGGGTGCGTGTTCCCCCTCCCCATTGTCAATATGGCTGGGCCTTGGTTGATGGGGTCCCCGGGCCAGAAATTGGCCCAGAGAAGGGTGCTGTGTGTCCCCCACCTTATTTATATTATGGCCGGGCCCCAGGACATGGGGTCCTGGGGCCAAGTTACTCCTCTCCTAAAAAAATGTGGCGGGCCCCAAGGGAAGGGAGCCGGGTTAGCCACAAGTCAGATCCAGCAGCCAAAACCATACAAGTTCACTGAAAAAAGGTTACAGGGATGTTATAATTAGGAATTTGAATTTAAAAATCCTTCGAAATTCAATGAAAACAAAGCTTACAGGGGCGTATAGTTAGGTCCACAATTTACACACACAAGACCATAGAAATTCAGAAGTTATAGTTAGAGTTATCTCAAGAAACTATAACTTGTGCCCTAAGGTAATTATAACTCACGCCCTCACCATGTAATGCTAATTACCACACATACTACATCACTCATAACATCTTCTATGACATCATTGATAATATCAGTTCAACATTTAAAATTATTGATGAGAAAACTGTGCATGGCTGGGGCACGAGCCACCCTCCCTGGGCTGATTTCAGAACCAGGGATCCCATCCCCTGGGGCCCACCACATTTTTTTTTAGGAGAGGGGGTACGTAGCCCACCTCCCAGGGTCGTACTTGGCCCACGCCTTATTATAAATGGGGAGGGGGACAGGCAGCGCCCTTCCCTGGGCTGATTTCTGTCCCCGGGGACCCCATCTCCCGGGGCCCAGACATATTAATGGTAATTTTATATGTATATATATATATATATATATATATAGAGAGAGAGAGAGAGATTGATGATTGATATATGATTTTTAGTAAAAACAGGACATTATATTTATATGTGTCTTATTGGGTTAGTGTTGTACATCCCCAAATACTTCATGAAGCCCTCACAGCAGTCTAGAGCATTGCTAATTAGCAGAGTTGTGCAGGTATCAGAAGTGTCTGGTAATGATAGTCCAAGTGATTTCGAGTACTTAATTCTGAAACCCAATACAGCCACAAAGACACCCCGTCCTTCAATTATTCCTGGTAGTTATCATTTAGTGACAGACAAAAAGCGTTAAATATATTCTGCAAATAACACCAATTTGTAGTGGTAATTCCATATCTGGATTCCAGTATATAGCTGTTTTTTTCCCTAAATTGAAAAAGAGCAGCACAACATTAAAAGATTGCTCATCTAATTCAATTTTAGTTCAGATGACATATTCACCTACAGTACCTATGAGGGTAGCCTTATTTATATGGCACAGGCGTTACTCCTTTCAGAAGTCATATAACTCAGATTCCTTGCTGTAAATGCAATCATAAACTTGTATTGCTTAATAGAACTAAGAACTGTCTCTTCTATTTGGGTTGGATGAAGGTGAGAGGATTCATGTTCAAATCACACATTGGTTCATGTATCTGCAAGAGAGTGGGGCTGCGATGCGGGATTGCATTTGGTTTTGAGGTGTTTTTTTTTTACATTGGACACAAAAACTATCATTTCGGGGGGTTGTTAGACTTTTCATCCTTGGCGTGGTCTCCCTTAACTTTTTGCCTCTGTTCCCCAGGTTGTTGATGTGTGCTGGACTCTGATTTTACTGTTTTTGTTACTCTGGGCACTTCACTACTGCTAACCAGTGCTAAAGTGCAAGTGCTCCTGTTTAAAATGTGTACGTAATTGGTTCTCCATGATTGGCATATTTGTTTTACTGTTAAGTCCCTAGTAAAGTGCACTAGAGGTGCCCAGGGCCTGTAAATCAAATGTTACTAGTGGGCCTGCAGCACTGGTTGTGCCACCCACACAAGTAACCCTGTAATCATGTCTCACACCTGCCACTGCAGTGTCTGTGTGTGTATTTTTACTCTGTAAATTCGACTTGGCAAGTGTACCCACTTGCCAGGCCTAAACCTTCCCTTTTCTTACATGTAAGGCACCCCTAAGGTAGGCCCTAGGTAGCCCTAAGGGCAGGGTGCAGTGTATGGTTAAGGTAGGACATATAGTAATGTGGTTTATATGTCCTGACAGTGAAATATTGTTAAATTCGTTTTTCACTGTTGCAAGGACTGTCTCTCTCATAGGATAATATGGGGGCTACCTTTAAATATGATTAAAGCGTAGATTCCCCTAGAGAGTAGATGGACATGTGGAGTTTGGGGTCCTTGAACTCACAATTTAAAAATACATCTTTTAGTAAAGTTGATTTTGAGATTGTGCGTTTGAAAATGCCACTTTTAGAAAGTGAGCATTTTCTTGCTTAAACCATTTTGTGACTCTGCCGTGTTTGTGGATTCCCTGTCTGGGTCAGTTTGACAGTTGGGTTGTTTTTCACCTCACACCAGACAGTGACACAAAGGGGGCTGGGGTGTAACCTGCATTTCCTGATTAGCCATCTCTGCTAGGAGGGAGGGGTGGAGTGGTCACTCTCATCTGAAAGGACTGTGCCTGCCTCTGACAATGCCGGCTCCAACCCCCTGCTGTGTGTCTGATGACTTGCCTGGGCAAGGCAGGATTTCACAAGTAGGTGTGAGTCCCCTTTGAAGAAAGGTGACTTCAAAGACTAAAATGGGTATAAGAAGGGCACCCAAATCTACAGACTTGAGAAACACTTCTGGAACCAAGAGGAACCTCTGCCTGGAGAAGAGCTGGTAGCTGAGGAAGACGTGCTGCCCTGCCTGTGACTGTGCTTTGTGGAGCTTTCCTGCAGTGCTGCTTCTGCCAGAGTAAGAGGGCAAAGACTGGACTTTGTGTGCCTTCCATCTTGTGAAGAAATCTCCAAGGGCTTGATTTAGAGCTTGCCTCCTGTTGTTTGAAGTCTCAGGGACAGCAAAGACTTCTCTCTGCCAGCACCTGGAGTCTCTGGAGAGACTCCTGCTCTGACAAGTGGTGCCCTACCCAGTCCCTGGGCCCTTGAAAGGAAAGCTGGTGGAAATCCAAGGAAATCGACTTTGGACGACTCCGGACTGACGCCGCTGCTGAATCCGGTAACGCCGCCTGCACCTGACGCCGTGACCTTCGCTGGAACGCGACACTCTTCGCAGGCCCGTCGCCGCGGCAGCCCCGCTGAAGTCCGCGACTCCGTGGAAGTCGCCGCACCACGTCGTGACCGACGCCGCTTGAAGTGCACGGATTCAATGTTTCGCACAGACGCCGCGATTCCTGACTTCGCGCCTCGGCTTGTTTTCACTCTTCACCAAAGGTGTACTTGGGGGTCTACACGACTCCGTGTCTGGCGCCGCTGGTGTCGGCTTGTTGGGAACGACTCCGTCACAACGCCGTGTTAACATCTCATTGAAGCATTTTTGTTTCTAAGTGCTATTTTTGAGTTTAATCTTTAAAAATTCAAAACTTGACTTGTGTATGTTGGATTTTTGTCGTTTTGGTCTTGTTTTGTTTAGATAAATATTTCCTATTTTTCTAAACCGGTGTTGTGTCATTTTGTAGTGTTTTCATTAAGTTACTGTGTGTGTTGGTACAAATACTTTACACCTAGCACTCTGAGGTTAAGCCTACTGCTCTGCCAAGCTACCAAGGGGGTAAACAGGGGTTAGCTGAGGGTGATTCTCTTTTACCCTGACTAGAGTGAGGGTCCTTGCTTGAACAGGGGGTAACCTGACTGTTAACCAAAGACCCCATTTCTAACAGGGGTTAAGACACTTCGGCCTATGCCTATGTGTATATGGAAATGTCACTGAATGGAACCATGCCATCACAGCTTGCAGCACTTGTCCCAAATGTGCCCAAGCAGTCAATGGCACTAAAAATGTAACCATTGCCCAGCGTGTGGCATTTGCCTCTGTGTGCACAAACTGACTTTGAAGAGATCTGCCTGTGGTACTTGCCCAACGGGTGCCTGAGTGGACTGCGCTAATGTAACTGAAGTTGCTACCGCGAGGCACTTGCCCGCTGTGAGCCCAAGTGAACTGTGTTGTCACGACCCTTGGTGCAGCTGCCTAATGCGCTAGTCGGAAGTGCAGCCAGTCGGACTGTACTGCCACAGCTTAGACTATGAAGTGCTAGAAGCAGCCTAACTGTTACCATCCAGACAAGACCCGAGGGGACTGCACCGCTGCCTCGAGCCTAGAGAGTTCTGCCCAGCTGGGCCGCAGACTCACCAAACAGCGTGAGATCCTGCCAAGATCCATGGGCTCCAATTTTGCGCCGACTCATCATGTGCCCAGAAGAGGTCCAACGATCCAAAGACAGCCTAGACTCCTGCTTGCAACCACCTCTTGACTTCCCTACAGAGAGTGGGATAGAGGGTCCGCACCCGTGCATCTTCTCCGAGGGGAAGGAGGACACAGACTGATGCATTCTGTTGTCTAGTCGGGGCCTACCACGAGGGCTCGTAATTAATTGGAACTAAAACAGTGCACGACTCTGCCTGTGTGTGTGTGTGTGTGTGTGTAGGGGGGAGAGGGGCGGCATTTCACCTGTGCCTGAGACCCACACCAGATTTGCCCGATTGTAGAGACTGAAAGGAGGGCTGTGGGGTCGAGCATTGGAGGTACCCCAGTCTGTGGTCATGGGCGTAGGAAGTGTGGTGGACGCAGGGGACGTATCCCCCCCAGATTTTGGAGGGTGGGGGACACGGGGGACGAAGGTGGGGGGGACAAGGGGACAAAATAATTTCACCTTTTACATCTATTATTCAGAGGGCCATTAGAAAAGCGCTACATTTATTAGCCCTGTAGGGACCATCCTCCAATCTGATGGTAACAGAATGAAGGTGAGTCAGGAGGCCCTCTGCCGTTTTGTTTGTCCTGTTCACAGCTGTGGGCATTAAGGGTGCTCATAAGAACTAAGGGCAGGAGGAGGAGAAGAGTTTTGGATGATTACTGTCGGTATCACCTGCTGCTGCCTTGAAGAGGAGCACTGCAGGAGGCCTTCAAGAGGAGCTGCAGAACAATGAGGAAGATCTAAAGAGGAAACAGAGTCCCACTCAGCCTGGTGCCTGCAGGCTAGAAAGGAGACTGTGAAACACAGTATTTGTATTTGCCTAAGATCACACCAGTTGGTGAAACAGTGAAGTCGAAATTGGGCCCAGATTTTACCCTTTCCCACAACAATTTAGGTATTAGAAGGGTATATTTTTCTAAGATTTATGCTTAATGCTTTTTTATCTAGGTAATGAAGGGCTTGATTATAGCGTGGCTAACAGGGAGAAGCCATATTTCATTTTGGGCTGTTATGCCTAGCGTTATTATTTATGTTGTTGTTATCGTTACTTACTTAAGCATATTGAAGTATATTATCTTTTCTTTATCTTTTCTTCACTCTACTCTGAAACAATATCCTATGCCACTGCACCCTACACCACTTTTCTCCACTCTGTACTACTCTACGCCACTGCAATCTATGCTGTACCACTCCACTCTACATCACTCTACACTATGCCACTGCAATCTATGCTATTCTACTCTAACCATTGTACACTACACCCCTGCACTCTGCCAGTGCACTCTTCACCACTTTACTCAACACCAATGCACTCTATGCCACTTCACTCTATGCCCATCTACTCTGCACCACAGCACTCTATTCCACTGCTTTCAATGCCACTGTACTCTGCGCCACAGCACTCTAGGCGACTGCACTCTATGCCACTCTACAATACACCACTGTACTCTGCGACCCTCTAATCTGCAACATTACACTCTGCCACTGAACTCCACGCCACACTACTCTGCACTACTGCATTCAATGCCACTGTACTCTGTCCCAATGCACTCTTTTCTGCACCACGGCACTCTAATCTACTCTACTCTACACCACTCCACTGTAGGCACTTCACTCTACTTTGAAATCATCTCCTCTATGCCACTGCAATCTACGCAATTCCACTCTTTGCTATGCCAGTCTAATCTACCCTGCACCACTCCAATGTACCCTGCGCCACTCCAATCTGCTCTGCACTGCTCTATGCTACTGCACTCTACATCACTATGCCCCACTCTGCAACAATCTACTCTTCACCACTATACTGTACTCTGCAGCAATCTACTCTATGCCACGTCACTCTATGCAACTCTATTCTACTCTGCACCACTGTACTCTAAGCCGCTCTTCTCTACTCTGCATTACTCTACATCACTGCACTCTACACCAATGCATTCTATGCCACTCTACTCTACACCACTGCCCTCTGCCACTGAACTATACTCCTCTCTACTCTGCACCACGGTACTCTACTCTGCACCGCTCAACTATATGCCACTCTACACAAATGTACTATATGCCACTACACTCTATGTCACTCTACTCTGCATCACTACACTCTACACCAGTCTACTCTGCCTTGCACCACTCCACTACACCATGCACCGCATCACTCTATGACAGATCACTCTGAACCACTGCAATCTATGCTGTGCCACTCCACTCTGCTCCCCTCTACTCTTCACCACTCTACGCTACTGCACTGTACGCTAAACCAGTGCAGTCTTCGTCAATGCACTCTACACCACTTTACTCAAAACCAACGCACTCTTTACCACCACACTCTACACCAATCTACTTTGCACCACTATACTCTATGCCACTTCACTCTAGACCACCCAACTCCACTCTATGACACTTCACTCTGACATTACACTCCATGATACTAGACTCTGACACTCTATTCCATTAAACTCTAACACTTTCTCCACTCTGTAACTCCCTACACAACTCCCTATACGCCACTCCACTCCACTTTACTCCACTCTATGCCACTCCACACCACTCTATGCCACTTATTCTACGATACGCTACGCAACGCCACTGCACAACCCTCTGTGCCACTCCACTATACAACAATGTACTATGTTCAACAGCACTCTACCCAACTTTCTCTATGCAAGTACACATTACGTTACTTCACTCTACTCCAGTTCACTCATATTTATGCCTTTCCACTACGACACTCTGCCACTCCACTCTATGACACTCTATTACACTGTGACACTACTCCACTCTACTACTACTTTATGGCATTTGCGCTTGATTAGAGATTCAGATCTCCATTGATTGCCTTGTCACTCATATGAGACGTGAGTCAGATTTATCTTCGCCGTTTTGGTTACAAGCACTCTGTAACCCTTTTAACTCAAGCTTAACAAAGGCTTAGGATGATCCTGATACTTGTCTAGGGTATCGAAATATCGTCGGCCAAAGTACCTTGACTTGAATTTGTGATATTGTACATAAGTTGGCATAAGCATAGGTACTAGGAGCTAATGACTTCTTGATTCACTATTTGAGTCATTCATGTAAAAGTGAGTGTATAAAAGCTTGTAAATCATTATTGTGGATGCTTACTTTGTAGGAAAGTAGCCTCTTTCTAGCTTGGTTACCCCCACATTTGGCCAGTTTGCCAGTGTGTTTGAGTGTGTCTACTGGGATCCTGCTAATCAGGACCCCAACAGTTATGCTCTCTCCCTTAAATTATGGTTGTTGCATACTGGTAACTCAGTATTTCACCCAAGATTGGCATACTGGTGCCCCCTTATAAGTCCTTATTATATGGTACTTGGGTACCCAGAGCATTGGGGTTCCAGGAGATCCCTATGAGCTGCAGCATTTATTTTGCCACCCATAGGGTACCCATGCAAAGGCTTCTGCAGGACTGCCATTGGAGCCTGCATGAAAAGGTGCATGCACCCTTTCACTGCCAGTTACACTGCACCAGGTCACTTATAAGTCACCCCTATAGCAGGCCCTCCAGCCCTGAGGGCAGGGTGCTGAGTACCTGTGTGTGAGAGCACCCCTGCACTAGCAGAGGTGCCCCCATGACCTCCAGGACCATTTTCCCAGACTTCAGGAGTGCGGGATGCCATTTTACACGTGCACTGGAAATAGGTCACTCCCTATTCCCAGCTACATAATGGTAACTCCGAACATAGGTATGTTTGGTATCAAACATGTTGGAATCATACCCCAAGGCTTTTGCAAGCATTGGTTGTATGATTTCATGCACTCTGGGGGCTCCTTAGAGGACCCCCAGTATTGCCATTCCAGCCTTCTGAGGTTTTCCAGGCAGCCCCAGCTGCTGCCACCTCTCAGACAGGTTTCTGCCCTCCTGTTGCTTGAGAATCTAAAGCCCAGGAAGGTAGAACAAAGGATTTCCTTTGGGGGAGGGGTGTTACACCCTCTCCCTTTGGAAGTAGGTTTGGAAGGGGTAGCTTCCTTCCCCAGGCCACTGGAAATGCTTTGAAGGGCACATTTGGTACCCTCCTTACATAATCCAGTCTACACCAGTTCAGGTACCCCCAGTCCCTGCTCTGGCACGAAACTGGACAAAGGAAAGGGGAGTGACCACATCCCTGTCCATCACCACCCCAGGTGTGGTACACAGAGCTCCTCCAGAGGGTCCCTGGGTTTTGCCATCTTGGATTCCAAGTTGGCAGCGAACTCTGGGAGCATCTGAGTGGCTAGTGCCAGCAGGTGGTGTCAGAACCGTCCCTTGATAGGTGCTTACCTGTTTAGCTGACCAATCCCCCTTTCAGGGCTATTTAGGGTCTCTCCTTTGGGAGGATCTTTTCATTCAGATTGCAAGACTCCAGCAGGAATCCTCTACATCCTTTACTTCACCCTCTCACCAAAGAAACTGCAGCTGGACCCTCCAGGAACTCCACAAACTGCAACAACGAAGCAAAGACGACTTCTGCAACATTGTAACTTCAGCTCCTGCCAGCAACTGCAGCTGTTTCCCGGTTGTGCATCCTCAGAGGACAGCCTGTCTTCAGTCTGCACCAGAAGAATGAACGAATCTCCCTTGGAGTGAAGGAGTCACTCCCCTACTTCAGCAGGCACCTCTCTGCAATGATTACCATCTGCATGGGTCCCCTCTCCTGACGAGTTGCATGGATCCTGCATCACGGGTGGTAGACTGAAGTGGTCTCGATGGTCCTGACGTCCTACTGTCCAACTTTGGTGGAGGTAAAAGCTTGCCTTCTCACGCAAGACAGTACCCCGTGCACCACGTGTTTTTCAGTTGCCAAGGCGTGTGGCATCCTTCTATGAAATTCTTTGTGCACAATGTAGCTCCGGCCCCCAGCACTTCTTCCTGAGATACACAGCTTCCTGAGTGGTTCTCTGGTGGCATGGGATCCTTTGTTTTTGTGCTGCGTGGGCCTCCTTTTGCAACTCCTTTGTCCCCGTGCTGGGGGACTCCTGTGTGTGCTGGCTGGTATTCTGTGGGCTCTCTGAGTTGCTGAGAGCCCCCTCTGACTCCTCCTCCTTTGTAGAGTCCACCAGGTCCCTCCTGGTCCCGGGCAGTGCCTTTTTCCACTAACCATGAGCTTTGCCTGTGCCAAGGCTTGTTGGTGGAATCTATCGATGCAAACCAGACTGCAATCATCCATCTGGTGTGGGATATCATCTGCACCAACCCGCATCCATCTTCTTGGGTGCAGTACTGACTGTTGTTCTTCACCAGTGGTTGTTCTTTTGCACCTTGATTCGGGTTAGCGGGGGCTCCTGTCCTCCCTGGACTCTTCTGTGCTTCTTGAACTTAGTCCCATTCTTCGACAGGTCTTTAGGTCCAGGAATCCACCCTTTGTTTCTTGAAGTATCTTCTGGTTCTTGCATTATCTTCTTTCTCGTGTTCTCGTGTGTTCTGGGAAAGTTACTGTGATTTACTCCTGCTTTCCTGGGCTCTGAGGTGGGTTCTATTACTTACCTTTGGTATTTTCTAATACTCCCTCTACACACCACACTTGCCTAGGTGGGAAACCGACATTCGCATTCCACTTTCTTAGTACATAGTTTGTGTTTCCCCTAGGCCCATTTCTTACCATTGTGATTTTCACTAATTGCACTGCTTTCTGTTTTTATTGCTATTGCTGCATACTAGTGTATATAATTGGTGCATTACTTACCTCCTAAGGGAGTATAGTCTCTATGGTATTTTTGGCATTTGTGTCACTAAAATAAAGTACCTTTATTTTTGTAACACTGAGTATTTTCTTTCATGTGTGTGAGTACTGTGTGACTACAGTGATATTGCATGAGCTTTGCATGTCTCCTAGATAAGCCTTGGCTAGAGCCACCCCTAGAGAGCCTGGCGTCTAGGCACTGCCTACAAGTCACTAATAAGGGATAACTGGATGTGGTATAAGGTGTAAGTACCATAGGTACCCACTACAAACCAGGCCAGCCTCCTCCAAACCACTGTACTATATAGGTTACTTTTTACATTTTTCTTGTAATTGGTGACATTGGGTCATCCAGATAACTTGTGCAATGCCCGAATACCAGTCTTTCTCGATTTCCCCTGTTGATGTTTTCCCACTACATTTGATCTTTTATATTTTGATTGAATAAATGCATAAAACATTCCATTTGCATACTACTTTAATATCATTGTTTATGGGAGTGGTGTTGCATTTTTTTCCAGGGACCCCCGTTCCTTCAAAGTTAAGTTTACTGCTCCATTCTAGGACACTCTACTTACTCCATGATACTATGCCACACCAGTCGATGACACATCATTCTCCTTTATGCCATTAACTTTGAGCCATGCTGAATAGTAGTCTCACTAGTGTACAGCATGGCTAAAACACATTAGCAAAGGCAATAGAACTTGCATAGGCGAGACCTATTGACTTTGCCACTGCTTGTTTATAAGGTATGAACTTTAAGGTGACTTGCAATATCCTTATGTATTCAGGGGGTATTTAACCCCATATAATACATGGTCACACCACCAACTTTCCCACAAACCACTTAAAACCCTAGGGCATAGCTTCTGTCATTCCAAGCTATTAAAGTACAGCAGAAGAAAGAAAAGCAACATTCAATTTTTTTGCTTTAAACAGCTGCATTAATTATGCTCTGTGACCTGATCTGCCTTTTACCTTGGCTGCTAGCTCTGGCAGAAGACAATGTAATGTCAGAATTCAACTGTAATAACCCTATCAAAGTCATTTTCTGATGTCTTTTCTTTATAATCAGTCAATGTCTTTTCTTTACACGCAGTGAATTGGTGCATCACAAACAGCCGTTTCTATAGAAATTAGTGACTGCAGTTTATACAGAGATTAGAAAATCCATGTTTATATAGACTGTAACTCCAAGAGATTCTTCAGTTGAAATGCTTCTAGTTATGACTAATGTGGAGCTGAGCTTCCCAAGATCACACACAGGAGTAGAAGTGTTATTAGAACTATGGTTTCCGAGCACAGTTTACAACTATTGTACCTAATCGCTTTTGATCACTCCAGTGCGGTTCCAATTGGCATGAGGCGAAGGGCATGATGGGTGTGGGGCGCAAAGGGTATGTTCTTCCTTTTTACCCTCCTACCTTGATTTGCTTGGTGCATGAAGATGCAAGGTTAATGAACATGTTATTTTCACATTTGAGCTAATTACTTTGTGAATATAAATAACAATAAAAGATACTTTCAGACTGTGTAAACATGCCTTCCTTTCTCCCTATTTCACTTCCGAATGTGCCCTTCAAAGCATTTTCAGTGGCCTGGGGAAGGAAGCTACCCCTTCCAAACCTATTTCCAATGGGAGAGGGTGTAACACGCCTCTATCAAAGGAAATCCTTTATTCTGCCTTCCTGGGCTTGAGCTTCTCAACCAACAGGAGGGCAGAAATCTGTCTGAGAGGTGGCAGTGGCTGGGGCTGCCTGGAAAACCTCAGAAGGCTGGAATGGCAATACTGGGGGTCCTCTAAGGAGCCCCCAGAGTGCATGGAATCATACAACCAATGCTTGCAAAAGCCTTGGGGTATGATTCCAACATGTTTGATACCAAACATACCTATGTTCAGAGTTACCATTATGTAGCTGGGAATAGGTAGTGACCTATTTCCAGTACACGTGTAAAATGGCATCCCCACACTCCTGAAGTCTGGGGAAACGGTCCTGGAGGTCGTGGGGGCACCTCTGCTAGTACAGGGGTGCCCTCACACACAGGTACTCTGCACCCTGCCCTCAGGGCTGGAGGGCCTGCTATAGGGGTGACTTATAAGTGACCTGGTGCGGTGTAACTGGCAGTGAAAGGGTGCATGCACCTTTTCACGCAGGCTGCAATGGCAGTTCTGTAGAAGCCATTGCATGGGCTCCCTATGGGTGGCAAAAAAAATGCTGCAGCTCCTAGGGATCTCCTGGAACCCCAATGCCCTGGGTACCTAAGTACCATATACTAGGGACTTATAAGGGGGCACCAGTATGCCAATCTTGGGTGAAATACTGGGTTACCAGTATGCAACAACCATAATTTAATGGAGAGAGCATAACTACTGGGGTCCTGATTAGCAGGATCCCAGTAGACACACTCAAACACACTGGCAAACAGGCCAAATGTGGGGGTAACCAAGCTAGAAAGAGGCTACTTTCCTACAAGGTTAGCATCCACAATAGTGATTTACATGCTGTTATACACCCACTTTTACATGAATGACTCAAATAGTGAATCAAGAAGTCATTATCTCATAGTACCTATGCTTATGCCAACTTATGTACAATATCACAAATTCAAGTCAAGGTACTTTGGCCGACGATATTTCGATCCCCTAGACAGGTATCAGGATCATCCTAAGCCTTCGTTAAGCTTGAGTTAAAAGGGTTACATAGTGCTTGTAACCAAAACAGCGAAGATAAATCTGACTCACGTCTCATATGAGTGACAAGGCAATCAATGGAGATCTGAATCTCTAATCAAGCGCCAATGCCATAAAGTAGTAGTAGAGTGGAGTAGTGTCACAGTGTAATAGAGTGGCGTGGCAGAGTGTCGTAGAGTGGAAAGGCATAAATAAGAGTGAACTAGAGTAGAGTGAAGTAAAGTAACATGAACTAGCATAGAGAAAGTTGGGTAGAGTGTTGTTGAGCATAGTACATTGTTGAAAAGTGGAGTGGCATAGAGGGCTGTGCAGTGGCGTTGAGTAGAGTATCGTAGATTGAAGTGGCATAGAGTGGTGTGGAGTGGCATAGAGTGGAGTAAAGTGGAATGGAGTGGCGTACAGGGAGTTGTGTATGGAGTTACAGAGTGGAGAAAGTGTTAGAGTTTAATGGAATAGAGTGTCAGAGTCTAGTATCATGGAGTGTAATGTCAGAGTGAAGTGTCAGAGTGGAGTTGGGTGGTCTAGAGTGAAATGGCATAGAGTACAGTGGTGCAAAGTAGATTGGCGTATTGTGTGGTGGTATAGAGTGTGTTGGTTTTGAGTAAAGTGGTGTAGAGTGTATTGACGAAGACAGCACTGGTTTAGCATACAGTGCAGTAGCGTAGAGTGGTGAAGAGTAGAGGGGAGCAGAGTGGAGTGGCACTGCATAAATTGCAGTTGTTCAGAGTGCTGTGTCATAGAGTGATGCGGTGCATGGTAGAGTGGAGTGGTGCAAGGTAGAGTAGACTGGTGTAGAGTGCAATGGTGGGGTGCAGTGATGCAGAGTAGAGTGGCATAGTGTAGTGGCATATAGTACATTTGTGTAGAGTGGCATATAGTTGAGTGGTGCAGAGTAGAGTGCAGTGGTGCAGAGTAGAGAGGAGTATAGTTCAGTGGCAGATTTCAGTGTTGCAGAGTAGAGTGTCATAAAGGGCAGCGGTGTAGAGTAGAGTGTCATAGAATGCATTGGTGTAGAGTAGAGTGGCATAGAGTGCATTGGTGTAGAGTGCAGTCATGTAGAGTGATACAGAGTAGAGAAGAGTGGCTTAGAGTACAGTGGTGCTGAGTAGAATAGAGTGGCATAGAGTGCAGTGGCATGGAGTAGATTGCTGCAGAGTACAGTATAGTGGTGAAGAGTAGATTGTTGCAGAGTGGAGCATAGTGATGTAGAGTGCAGTAGCATAGAGCGGTGCAGAGCAGATTGGAGTGGCGCAGGGTACATTGGAGTGGTGCAGGGTAGATTAGACTGGCATAGCATAGAGTGGAGTTGCGTAGATTGCAGTCGCATAGAGGAGATGATTTCAAAGTAGAGTGAAGGGCCTACAGTGGAGTCGTGTAGAGTAGATTAGAGTGCAGTGGTGCAGAAAAGAGTGCAGTGGGACAGAGTACAGTGGCATTGAATGCAGGGGTGCAGAGTAGAGTGGCGTGGAGTTCAGTGGCAGAGTGCAATGTTGCAGATTAGAGGGTCGCAGAGTACAGTGGTGTATTGTAGAGTGGCATAGAGTGCAGTCGCCTAGAGTGCTGTGGTGCAGAGTACAGTGGCATTGAAAGCAGTGGAATAGAGTGCTGCGGTGCAGAGTAGATTGGCATAGAGTGCAGTGGCATAGAGTGCATTGGATTTGAGTAAAGTGGTGAAGAGTGTATGGGTGTATTGTGCAATGGTTAGAGTAGAATAGCATAGATTGTAGTGGCGTAGTGTAGAGTGGTGTAGAGTAGAGTGGTGTAGAGTAGAGTGGTACAGCATATATTGCAGTGGCATAGAGTAGCACAGAGTGGAGAAAAGTGGTGTAGGGTGCAGTGGCATAGGGTAGATTGTTTCAGAGTACAGTGAAGAAAAGATAGAGAAAAGATACTATACTTCAATATGCTGAAGTATTTAACAATAACAACATAAATAATAACGCTAGACATAACGGCCCAAAATGAAATATGGCTTCTCCCTGTTAGCCACTCTATAATCAAGCCCTTCATTACCTAGATAACAATATATTAAACATAAATGTTAGAAAAATATACCCTTCTAATAGCTAAATTGTTGTGTGAAAAGGTAAAATCTGGGCCCAATCTCGACTTCACTGTTTCACCAACTGGTGTGATCTTAGGCAAATACAAATACTGTGTTTCACAGTCTCCATTCTAGCCTGCAGGTGTCAGACTGAGTGGGACTCTGTTATCTCTTTAGATCTTGCTCAATTGTCTTGCAGCTCCTCTTGAAGGCATCCTGCAGTGCTCCTCTTCAAGGCAGCAGGTGATGCAGACAGTAATCATCCAAAACTCTTCTCCTCCTTGTGCCCTTTGTTCTTATGAGCACCCTTAATGCCCACAGGTGTCAACAGGACAAACAAAAGAGCAGAGGGCGCAGGGGGCCTCCGGACTCACCTTCATTCTATTACCATCAGATTGGAGGATGGTTGGTACAGGGCTGTTATAAGTAGCGCTTTTGTGCGCTAATGGCCCTCTGAATAATAGATGTGAGAGGGGAAATGATTGTGTCCCCTTGTCCCCCCCACCTTCGTCTCCTGTGTCCCCCACCCTCCAAAATCTGGGGGGGATACATCCCCCACATCCCCCACACTTCCTACGCCCATGGTGTAGCGACTTGGGCCAAAGACTCTGTGGTACTTATATACTGTAGTATTGTTTTTTTTTTAAATGTTTTTATTTTGTTGCAGTAAACAATAAACAGCGAGGGCGTTGAACATACACCCGACAACAAAACAGATAGGTAATCAGGAATGTCCCCAACCCCCCCTCCCCCGGCAGAGGACCGGCAACAAACTACCTCGGCAAATTACATCAGGAAAACTATGCAATTTTACATAGCAGGAGCACATGCTTGCAAGGTAGACTGATTGGGTAACGGTTTCATTGCCAGGCAGCTGTAGTCCATAATATTTCATCCAATCTCCCCATATCTTAAAAAATTGCAAAGGCAATCGGTACTCCTAAATGTGACTTTCTATGCCGCCATGTAAAGGTCCATCCCTGCCCTTCACTCCCCTACTGTTGGGACCGGAGCACCCCAGTGACGATCCACATCTCGCTTGCCACCATCAGTTTCAAATTACAAGTAGCATTGGCAAAGCCAATATGTCTCGGCAATCCAAGAGCTATATGCGTTTACAATGTCAACCCATTTGTGTAAGGCTCTGGGGCTCTTTTTATTGATATACACAAATGCATTAACATTGCCAACGTGTATAGCGCAAATTGCCGAGACCTATTGGCTTTGCCAGTGCTTTTTCCCCCATGGACCGCTCAGAACACTGGCAAGGCAAAGCAGGAGACACAAACAAGAAAGGTGGAAGATTGGGGAGGTGGGTGTGTGGGGGTTAGATCGTTCGAGACAGTGACGATGCGAGATAAATGAGGATCTTTTTTTCTTAGTGGCCTCACATATTTCACGATCCACGTTGGGGTGGAAGTAGATAACCTCCACTTGGCGAACAACAGCTTCAAATAAGTTTGTTTCTTACTCCTTTTTTTAGTATTCTGTACATCTGGGATGGTTTTTAACTGTTTCTTAGACACTGTGAGTAAATTATTTGTAGCCATTCCAAAAATTCTGTGGTGCTTCCTTGTGGCAGCGCCGAGAGGGAACTCTGAATTTGTATTTACCTCCTCGGCCCCCACCCTGTCAGGGCTGGCCAGTGTATCCATTACCAGTGATGGGCCTACGCAGGGTACTGATAACAAGAACTCAAAAGCGGCAGAAATGCCGTATCAAGACACTAAAAGAGGGTGGAACACGCCAGCCCCTCTTATCATTCACCGCTATCAGCAGATAGCCCAGCTGGAATGTGAAGCAGGGGGTAGCGGTCAGGAAGTTGAGTTTAAAGCCGCACTGAGCTCTACACCTCTGTCCAATCGTCGTGATCCAGAGAGAGGAGAGTGACGCAACATCGAAGAGTAGCGAGGTGTGGACCTCGAGCTCCTCTACCTTCCTCCTAGCTGCACACCATCTTATGTTGCGGTGTAGTTACTGTTTACATCATGCTGTATGATATAACGTGGCTGCTGCTGCTATTATCTAGCTGCTGGCTGTGCTATGGCATCCTGTGTAACACAAAACTGCTGCTGCATGCATTGTGTATCCGATGCCTGTGTTCTGTAACTGCTCTCTATAAATGTTATGTAACAGGTGTAACTGCAATATGTTGTGTAATTTGAAGCTTCTGTCTTATGTATCAAGAGTTTACGACGTTACACAGTTAGCTGCTGCTGTTTTTGATATCCCTGTTGTTATGTAGCTGCCTTGTTGTTTAGCAGGTAAATGTTATACATTTGCTGACTGTTGTATACGATGCAATCACTGTCTGTTATGTTGCATGCCTGCTACACAGGGCTGTGTGACAATGTTTGTTGGGGGCCCCCAGTGACCACCTCCACCCCAGATTCTCTCACTACCACCCTTTAAGAGTGCCCATCCAGTCTCCATAAGCACTCTCACTCAGGTGCATTTAATTCGTATTTTTTTTAGCACCACTCATACCAGTGTAGGGTGTCACAGAACTTTGCACTGCACACACATTACACAGGGACAATCAATTATATGGGTGTACGTCAGTGTGTAAGAAATGTTAAGTAGGACAGAGGACTACTAGGTGTAGGAGTCACGTCATCCATACTGGTAGGCTGTATAGTTTAAGACTGCTTCGTCCCTTTTGCAACATTAGAATAATGGACGCCTGGGAAAAAATCATAGCACTCTAATCTACACCTTGCAGTAGGCATGCAGTTCTTTGATGACTGTTGATGGATTACTGTTTTATATTAGGATTTTACCTTATAAAGTGTAAGTAATAAAACAACCTCTCTGACAAAACCAGTAACCCACTGACTTATTTGCGTTTTATGCACTTTATTTTCTGCTTGATACATGTTCTTAGCGGCAGGCATATTAACCCTCTGTGCTATCTTGAAACGTCCAGTAGAGAAAACTCTGAACTCTCTCCAAGCAGAACATTAACCACCTGAGTTATCTTGACATTTTTATTGGTGCCTGAAAATTGCTGGAGACAAGGAACGCTGCAGCAGGGTCTTTTATAACTATAATATAGCTACAAACACCGCGCCCCTCCCAAATTCAGCACCAGGTGCGGTGACACCGTTCGCACTGCCCTCGAGCTAGCCCTGCTGCTACATGTTGTTGTGCTTTATAAAATTAAAGATTCCCATGATGGTTTTCCGGGCTGGCTCGGCTTGTACTTGGGCTCGTAGAGCGATCCCGGACCCCTGGCTCTTGTCACGCGTTTGAAACGCACAAGGCCCACGCAGTTCGTCATTCTTCTTTCACACTTAACGAAGCAAAAATCTCATCAGTGTTTATAAACTTTTTAAGTTGTTAGACCTACGCCGAAAAAGAAAGGCTATTATTGCAATTTAAAAAAATAATCGCAGTGTTTTGAAATGCGTGTCTAGGAACAGCAGATAAGTTGAGCCAATTAGGCCTCTTAAGAAATTCCACAAAGCTTTAAGTATTGGCTTGATAACACAGCATGGAAAGCACTTTCTTAGATTACTAATACAGTACACAGCTGTTTAAAATGTTTTTATTGTAAAGTCTTGATGCAAACATAATATGTAATAAACGTACTATAAAGTAGTTGTGATTTTCATAATACTTTCAAAGAGGTCACTATTGATGCCTCCGTTTGTGCTCTTCCTGATAAACCAAACACTTGGCTTGGCTCTAGATGCTTTAGACAGGTGCCAACCTTCTCGAAAAGGATTTGAATACATGCGCACGATGTGCTCTACAATTCCCCTACAGGTGTTACACATGTTCAAAACTCTGAGAGTCTCCACTAGTTTAGTGTTCCAGTTCCAACGACGTACAACACTATTTCCACCAGTGAGTCGAGTCGACTTCAACCCTTTCCACGAGTAAAGCACCACATTTCTAATGCCTCGTCGCTGTGTTTTCAAGCAGACTCACGTGCAGCCCCTCTGCTTTAGAAGTACTGGCGGCTGAGGCAGCCTCTGTGGGTGGACACTCCTCCTACAAGCTCCGGATGTTATACATTCGACCTTCCCGCAAGCGTCGCGCTGTTCATTCCAGGAACTGCCTGCCGCGCGGGTGCCTGCTACTCGAAACGAGCCACAGAGTGCATCCAAACTGGGCAGCTGCAAACCCTGTTTACAGCATTTATGAACTGCAGACCTGAGTCGCTATTAAGCGATTACTCACTCATTTCTTTTGAAGAATCTTGGCAGCACTTAGTAAATCCTCCGAGACATCTAGTGGTCTTTAAGGCAAAATTCAGATACTCCACCGACGCACTCAAGTTTAGAAACGAGCAGATCTTTAAGACATTTCAACACCTACATTCAGGTTACACAATCGCCGATAAGTAATTTACCGATGGCAGCCCCGAAAGCAGAGGGAAAGATGTTAATGTAATGAAATGAGCAACATGCTGGAAATTGGTTTTCACGATAGTGAGCCTGGATGGACTAAGAAAAAAATGAGTAAAACAGGAGCGCACACTTAAAGAATTTTTTTTAAAAAGGTGCTGAAACAGTGGCCTAAAACAGACACAGCGTATGTTTAGGCGCGGTTGGGTGGTGCGTACAGGAAGGGCTGAAGCATGGAAGAGGCATGACGTGTGCATGCAGTGGATAAACGAGGAGAATGAATAACAGAGCGAGGATAGTGCCAGCAAATGGCAAGCCTGTGGGCGGGTTCAAGCCCACAAAGCAGATACAGCGTATTTCTACTGGAGACAGCGCATATGTGCCGTCTATAGCCGAGACATAAAAAAATTTTTTTTTGACCTGAGAATGTCTACATCCCCAGAGATTCCCAACAGAATGTAGTTCTAGTTGAAGGGGATGTGTTCCCCTAACACCTTGCAGAGATCTCCCACCACCCGTTGCCAGTATTCCTGAAAAGTTGGGCAACTCCAAAGCATGTGCATGAATGTACCCAGGGCCACCTCACACCATAGGCAGTCTGTGGAGGCAGCTCTTCTCATTCGATGCAGCCAGTCCCAGTCAGAGTAAATTCTATGTAGAATCTTGAGTTGAATCAGGCACAGCTGGGATTTTATAGCTCCTTCCCGCAGGTGCATCAAAGCTGCATCCCAGTCGACATCCTAGAACTCTTCCCCCAGTTCCTCCTCCCAGTGGGCTATTAGTTTGACCATGTGGTCAGGTATGTTGTCATTAATAGTTTTGTAGGTGACGGAGATTGCCTTGAATTTAAATTCCTCCGTGAGCAGACTGCACTCAAGGGGGGCATATTCGGGCACAACAAGCTCATCTAACCCTCCGCCTGCCAGGCATGTCGCAGCTAGGCATACTTGAGACATTTGTTAGAGCTCATATGATAGTCTCTCTTTAGGGAGGAAAAGAGCATCAAGTTGCCATTTTCCAAAAGATAACCCACTTGTCTAATCTCGCTAATCCACAATCCCTCCTGGAGTGGAGTCACTCATGTAATCCTCCCCGCCCAGTCGATGCACCTCGTGGCCTTTCGCAAGGCCCCTATCACAGCCTGTGTCACTGGCAGCAATCCCCAAATATTTTGTCAACCGTATAAATAGTAGGAGCATGATTGAGCAGTGAACTGTGTTCTTTCCAGCCTATAAATTGAGTGATCCTGAGATGTGAAAAACCACTTGATGACCACCAGGTGTGTTGCCCAATAGTAGGCTCTTACAAACCCCGGAGTCCAATGCCTCAGTTATATGGGTTGCACTGGAGGGTCCTGTGTGCTATCCTAGGATGTCCCCATCCCACAGTAGGGTTTGCAGATACCTCTTAATCTTGGCAAAGACGGCATCAGGAATGGGGTAGTATGTGTTTTGTAGGGCGTAGAGCAATTTTGGAAGCATTATCATCTTGAAGGCGTCCGCCTTGCTGAGTAAGGTGAGGGGTAGCGTACGCCACCGTTCTGCGTCTTCTTGAAACCCGGATAACACTCAGCCTAGGTTTTGGGATAGGCATAGCTCCCTGCAAGGTGTCATAAAAATGTCCAGATATTGAAATCTGGTGGTTGCCATCCAGAGTGTGTGTGGGACAATGTCTGGGTCCAGTGGCCCAAAGAGGTGGCATAACACAGGTTTTCTTCAGTTAACATGGTATCTGGAGTGTGCACCGTAGGAGTCGAACTCCCGTAGGATAGCTGGAATGGTGGTGGGCGCGTCCTTGACATATGGCAAAACGTCATCTGCGTAGAGTGAATTTTTTTCATCCCCGCTTGTAGCTTTGTAAACACTAAAACCACAGGTACTGGGGCAGGAGCGGATCCTGGCTGCCAACGCGTCAATAGTGAGAGCAATGGTGAAAGGGGAGAGCCCTGAAGGGAGCATTGGCTAATTGGGAATACTAAAGAAAGCACCCAATTTACCCTCACTGTCGCAGCCAGGGCCTGGTAGAGCAGCCCGACCCATTGTCTGAATTTGGGGCCAAAGCCGACCCTCTGTAGCGTCTGGTGAAGATAGGGCCAATGTATTGCATCAAATGCCTTTTCGGCATCCAGTGTTAAAAGGCATGGGGCATGTTTCTATGCGCCACTTCGGAATCCAATAATGAAGGCGGCGTAAATTAAGTCGAGCAGGACCTCCGGGCCATGAATCCTGACTGGTCTCTATGAGCGGAACTATGACTGTTAAGAGTCTTGTAGCCAGTATCGTGGCCAGTATCTTGGTCTTAATATTGAGCAGGGAAAAGATCACCCACTTGAGCCACAGCAAGGCTCCGGTTTGCCCTTCTTGTGAATTACAACAATGGTTGCGTGCTGTAGGTCGGGCGGGAGTGCACCCTCATCTCGAGCTCCAAGAAAAAGGTTCAGTACGTGGGACTCAGAAGGCTGGAGTCGCGTTTGTAAAATTCTGCTGGAATGCCGTTACGTCCTGGGGTCTTGCCGGGTTTTGATTTCCCGATCTCTGCCTGGACTTCTGCGAGCGTGATATCTTACTCTAGAGGATGCCAGTCTTTGGCCGGAACTGTTGGCAAAACTATGCTCTATAAGTAGGCTGTTATGGTGGCCTTGTCTGCCAGTGGTCTGGCACTGTAGATTGAGGCATAGAATTTCAACAAAGCCTCCACAATGTCTTTATCCGACGTACAGAACAATCCGTTCTACATCTCCCAGGCTATGAACCCAACAAGTCGTGGTCTCACATCTGCTCAACCAGGCACGCAGTTTTCCCGATTTATTGCCAGCATCATAAAAACGATGCTGCATGGCTATCAGCTGTTGTTTCACTTCCCTCTGTGCCAAGTCCCGGTATTCCCACTGCATCCCCTCCAGCTCACAGAGGACCCGGGGATCCTTCGAAGCACCAGGGACATCCTCCATCTCCGTCAGCTGTTGCTTAAGGTCCTCCATCTCCACCAGTTCTCTATGATTCTTGTGAGCCAGAATAATTTGCGCCCTGTTGTGGAGAACACATTTAAAGGCCTCCCAGAGTACCACCGAAGATTCAACTGATTCTTTATTTTCCTGGAAGTAAAGCTCAGTGTCGACCTATATCTCTTGTGTGACACCCAAATCGTTAAGGTCCAAGAAGTTGAGTTTCCAACTCAGTGGACCTCATTGTCCCCTCCCCCACACCTCCATCCAAAGAGGCGAATGATCAGAGGTGCCACGCGCCAAGTAATTCGCTCTACACACCTCCGCCACCTCCCCGGCTGGGGCAAAGACATAGTCCAATCTGGAGAAGACCTTATGTTTCCCTGAAAAGAAGGAGTAATCTCTGGTATCAGGATTCCGGCTGAGCCACAGGTAAGCAAGACCAAGGGAGCCCGCAAAGCATGCCAAAGAAGATGGCACCAAGGGAGCCACCGCGATCCCTGATCTGTCTAGCAATGGGGTCGTGACACCATCAAATCTCCACCCAGAATGTGTATAGTTGAGCCTGCCTCCAGCAAAATTACCACCACCTTCTCTAGTACTGGGGCCTGTAGTCGAGGGGGGGCACATACACACATATCAGAGTAGTCAGCACCCCTTCCCATACCTCTTGCACTTCGACATGCCTCCAGTATTGGTCTATGTTCAGGTGATCTGAAACAGAGGTGTTTTTTTTTTATAAGGATAGCCACTCCTCTTGACCCGGTGGTGAACCCAGTGTGTGCTAAGGTAGTGTGTGATCCCCTACCCAGGAACTGGCATTGGGTACCCAACAGATGTGTCTCTTGTAAGAAGACCACGTTGGGTTTGTGATAACCTACAAAACGTGCCATGAGGCCCCATTTTATCCAGTCAAGCTGCAGTAGTTTTTGCCCATTTTCGCCAACTGGTGAAAGTGTGGTCGTGTTTGCACTGTTCCCCATTGCTTTTTTGGGAGCAGAAGTCTGCCTCGAGATCCCACCTTACTACGTGTAAGTAGACATAATCAAAAACCTTAACCAGAACAGCCCCCTCAATAGCATCCCATCCACCCTCCTCGCCAGCCCCTATTGCCCCTGGTGAGTGTAAACAACCATGGCAACCGAACAGGCACTCAGCATTAGAACAAGAGGGATCTGTCACCCTCCCACCAACTTATGAATGCACTTAACTGCTACGCCAGCCTAAAAGTAGGAAAGCAAGAATCAAAGCCCAGTCACTTCCGTAGTGAACCACAGTGATCAAACTATCCAGACAGAGAAAGAGAAGCGTCCAGAAAGATGAGAGAAAATGGAAGGGAAGAAGGAGAAAAGAGAGAAGGAACAAGGTGGAAAGGAGTGAAAGGGAGACAGAAGAAAGAGCAAGAGAGAGAGGGGATGGCAGTAGTGATGTGGACGTCCTCCACCCTTTATTTGTTGCCACTACGCTCATTGTTATAGAATTTGTGTGTTTGCACCCCAGTTCCACCACAGGACTTGATGACAGCCCCCTGCGGGTCAGCTGTCATGTTTGCAGTTCAGCCGTCAGCCCTAATGTCTCAGGTCTCCGCCAGGGCTCCAAGCAGAGTGCAAACCTGGCATCCTTCCTTTACTCCAGGGAGTTCATGGCCTCCTAGATTGGGCGTATCTTCTATCACCTTCGAGTGACTGTCTGCAGACATCGCCGACATGACCACCTCTACCAGTGCCCTCACCTCTCCCCTTTCCAGTCGCTGCTGTTTCATGTCAAGAGTGCTATCTGGTCAGACCATCACACAGGCGCAAGAGTACTTCTCTTTTCTGAGGGCGCCACAGCGTTTTCCTGCTGCACTTCTCCACCGGGAGCCAAACCACCCACCAATGTTCTCCCCTGTTCCAGGCACCGGGATTTTGCCATCTCTCCTGAAGTCGAGCCAGCCCCACGGTTCCTCCAGGGTTTCAAAGACATGGAAGCATCCCTCATGAAGAACTTTCAATTCTGCGGGGTATAGCAACATGTATTTCTCCCCCATGGCTTGCAGCTTTTGCTTGACTCCCCCAAATGTTTTGAGTATTTGTTTTACCTGCTGTGTGTAGTCTTGGAAGATCCTTATAGTGCTGTCTCCGAAAGAGGGGTCCCATTGTTTTCGGACCATCTGCAGTGTCAGATCTCTATAGTTAAGGGTTTTGGCAATTATAGTTCTCGGAGGCCCTCTGGATGGCTGTGGCGGGGCCAGGGCTCTGTGCGCGTTCCACAACAAAGGTCGTCGAGAGAGGTACCCCCGGGAGTGTCTTATGGAGCCATTGTTCTAGGAATAGCTCAGGGTTCGTCCCCTCTGCTTCCCCAGGAAACCCCATGAACTGCAGGTTACAACATCGGGAGCGGCCTTCTGGGTGTTTTGCCCGTATCTTGAGCCTCTACACCTTTGCTGTCATGGTGGTAACCTTGGTCTAGAGGACCCATACTTCTTCCTGGGGTTTTGTGATGTGCTTCTCGGTTCTCAGCGATCTTTCAGCCACTTTGCACAAGTCAGCACACAACAGATTCACATCCATAGATACTGAATGTATCTTGGGCTGGACGCTGACACTGGATGCCTCGATTGCCGCCAGAATCTGTACACTAGTGAGCCCCTGTGGGTCCTCCAGACCCCCCTGCCCGGTGGCTGCCTATCTACCACGACCCCACCAGCTGTAAACTGGTCCATCTTTGTTTGCTGGGCACCCCGTGAGGTCTTGTCTAACCATCTCCTGGGAATTCTTGGTCTCGTTAGTTCTTGGTCCAGCACTATTGATTGAGGCAAGCTTGATTGCAGTGGCATGGGGAGCACGGGACCCATGTCTGGGCATACCCTTCCCACTTGGGGCAGCAAATGCAAAAAGAACAAGCTATGGACGGAATGCAGAACAATGTCAAACATTCACCCCCAGTACAGGGATCTGGGCCTAAATCCATTGTTTTTTTGCTACCCATGCTGTTCTAGTTTGGACCCAGCCATATGCAAATCAGTCTTGACCCTGTTCCCCATGGGAACAGTCCATCCTTTTGTGTTGCTAAAGTTGTCCTTCGTGGGAAGGGTATGCCCAGATGTGGGTCCCTTGCTCACTGTGCCACTGGATTCAAGCTAGCCTGGCTGATAAAGGGTGATACCCTGAAACTGGTCCCAGGATGCTTTTTTCCAGTCCAGGGAGGACCTGGATTGGCAGTTCGGGCTGGATTGTTCCCATGAGGAACAGGGTCAAGACTGATTTGCATATGGCTGGGTCCAAACTGGGGTGGGATGGTGAACAAAAGAACGATGGATTAAACCCAGATTTGTGACTGGGGTTGAGTGTTTGCATTGTTCAGCACCCGTCCGTCATCCTTTTGTGTTGCTATCGGTAAGTCACCCCTATGGCAGGCCTTACAGCCCTAAGGCAGGATGCACCATAATGCATATGAGGACATATGTTTGCATGAGGAAATATGCCCCTACTGTGTCTTTGCAAAACCTTAAGACATAGTAAGTGTACTGGGACGCCATAGCAAATACATGTGCTCGACACTGGTTATTACGAGTTCCCCAGCTACAGGATGGCCTCTCTGAATACTGGGTTGTTTGATATTAAACAAGTCAGAATAATAAACCCACGCTGATGTCACTTTTGGATTTATTATAACATGTACCCAAAGGACACCTTAGAAGTGTCCCCCGCAAAAACCTAACAGCACTGGCATGGTTGCTGACTGGTTTTTCCAACCTGCCACCACCAGACACAAATCTAGATTCCTGGGGTGAGAGTCTCTGCTCTCAAGAACCAGAACACAAAGCCTTTCCAGGCAGACACCAAGGCCCAGTGGTCAGCATCAAAGACTTTACTACCTAAATCTGACCCTCTGGCTCTCCTGCTAGCAGCAGATGGCTGCCCAACGGTTTTCCCCCTACTTTAGGCTGGAAAACTAGTGGGAAAACTTAGTCAGAGTAGGAGTGCCACCCTCAGCCTACACCACGCCCGAGGTGTTACAGACGGGTTGACCACTCCATTTCATTTTCCTCCATCTTGGATGGCAGGAAAATAGCCTATCAGGGTCATGGATCAGACCTCTTCCCACATGAAGTGGTCATAGGGTGGGTGTAGCCACCCAAAGGTAAGTGGCCCATTGGCCACTACCAGGTACTCCCCTTAACACACACTAAAAGCAGTATTTAGTGGGCCTCTCTAGACCTGCAGATCAGATTCGATGGACAAAAGAAGACCAGCGACACAGAACATCCAAGGCTCAAGAACAGAAGTCCTGCTGCAGGAAAAAAAAAAGGTGCAAAACTCTGCCTGTAGCACACAGGACTCGACAATCGCCACTGAGGGATCGACTGGACATTGGATGGACTATGAGAGTCCCAGAAGGACCTCCAACCTTCTGAAAATTGCCAAAGAACCTCCCTCTGAGTTAAGGCATCACTCCCTGCACCATGCAGGCAAGAAACCAGTCAAGTCCAGTTCACTGATCGGTCACGGACCAATGAACTGGACACAGCAGCCCGACCATATTCCACCCGGAGGACAAACCCTGCCAGTGTGTCAAGTTTGATGGCACTACAACCTCCAGTAGCTGGGATGTACCATAGTCCGGGGTACTGGAACCCCAACATTGGACACCCAGAAGAAAAGTCCACTCCAGACTCTCCGAGGACCAGAAGCAAGCTCCAGTCGAGGGACTTCAGGACACCCAAGAACCACCCCCCAGAGTGGCCCTCCTGACCTGCAAACCACCCTCAAAGTGGCCTCCATTTGGCCCCAAGGACCCTAAGAGGCACAAACCTTGGCTGACCTATCTGCACTGCACCCGACTTCCCTGGCCCCTACATCGGAAAACCAGCTATGTCCTACAGGTCCCTAACCCCTTGTGACCTCTACACTCCAAGGGGCCTGTAGCAGGGCGGCGCAATGAGGACAAATAGCCAGTGGTCAGATTGTATGATGATTTTTATTAGATGTAAAGATTGTGCACTTAGGTCTGTGTTTTCCCGTATATACGATGAACGTTCCTTTTTATTCTTCTCTTTGTCTTCTCTTTACAGGGCTCCCAGGAGGCGCATGTGGGGAAAAAAGCGAAATAGACACAGGTAAGTGAACTGTCCTTTACTTGGCACTACTTCCTTTTCTTTCCATCCCCCCTTTTATCTCCTTTTTTTCTTAGTTTCAGTCTGGCTTTCTTTTGGTTCTTCTGTTTTCTGTACCTGCTGACTGCCTCTTTCTCTCCTCTTTTTGTTCTCTCTTCTTCTATACAAATCTGGTTTTTCTATATAGGTTTCCTGGTCTTTTTTTACCTTTCCTCCCTGTTCTCAGTTTTTCCTTCTTGAGGGCTTTGGTCTCTATTTTCTCTTGCCTATAGGGTTGCTTATATCCACCTCCTTTGATGTTTGCTACCACTAATACTTGGAGGTAAGTCTATTACTCTGACCATCCTTTTATCCTGGTTCCTTCCCCTGTGTCCCCCCCTTGAGCTCTGGGTCATAGGATTTTACTCTGAATTTACCCTCTGAACCTATATTTAGTACTCAACTTGGTTACCAGATCACAATATCCAACAATAGACTGAAAACGTACAATCCAAACAGGACCGCTACACCCCCTAACAAACAAAAAAAAATAATGAACACCTTTCATTCGGCGCACAATGCTCTGTTTTGTATTCTCTTCTTCCCTTCCTCCCCTGTCCGCCCTCCTTCAGTTTGATGACAGCAACTCACCTGAATGGGTCACGCTTTTCCTCAAGCGTGGCCGTAGCTTGCGCTGGGCACCTCCCGCGCCACTGGTTCGGGTCGCCCCGTCGTCGGTATGGGTTTTACTGGGCCGCTGGGTTGGAGTATCCTCCGCTTTCCTCCTTGTTTCCTTCTTCTTTTCCAGGGTTCCCGCTCCTTGACCTTCTCTCTCCTCTCTCTCTCGTCTCCTCCGAAACATCCTCCTTTTGACGCCGGATGACGGCACGAAACGGCTCCCTCTGCCCCTCATCACCCGGATGTGCAAGGGGACTGGTTGGCATGAGCTGCACTTCTGGGTCGGAAGTGGCAGTGCAGTCTCGATCTTCTGAATATGGCGGGTCCGATTGCAGTAGCAACAGCCCGTCACAGGGCCCCACCGGAGTTACCCTTAAGTCCACCTGTGCAGTGTGTTTCCAGGTGTGGTCCCCGTCTCCGTTCTGCACCAGCTCCTAGACTTTCAGCAGCTGCTTCCGCTCAAACCAGGAACCACCCAAACTTCTCCAGCTGACCCACAGGACATCTCAACGACCCTGACCTAAAAAAAGAAGATGACACTTGTGAGAGCATTGCCTGATCATATATGCATTTAAAAACGTTTTCCCATTGACTCCTTTGGTGTGTAATTACGCACAAAAGACTATTTTTGCTAAACTTTGAAAAATCATAACTTAAAAAGTCCTTACCCGATTTGATCATCTTGGTCTTAGAAATTATATAAAAATCTGAAGTATTTTTGTAAATTAGTCTTGAGTTATTATTCTGAGTGTGTGTCCACATTTATTGATACAAGGAATTTAACAAATGCTTAGCACATCTCCAAGATTAGCCTAACTGCTTGACCAAGCTACCTCGAAAATAGAGCATTGGGTGTTCTACTTAATACCTCAGGATACCAAAGTGGGATTGCTTGGACTCTCTGCACATTGCACATCATTTTTGTACACTATTGAGAGAGCCAGACTCCGACAACGTCTCCAGCGATGGGTCCCCTGGTGCAGACCAGGGCCATGTCAATATTGGAGCGTCAAGGCAAGCAGGGCCTAAGTCCACATCGGAGAGGACCCAGCAGAAGCAAAGGTGGTGGGGTTATTTAAAGGTTATTGTGTTGTGTCTCTTGCTCTGATGGCTAAGTAAACGTAGACCAACGTTCAAGAACCTCCATTTAATGCCTTTGAATCCAGAGAAAAGCTTTTGAAGTGACTCTACCCTGGACACGCTGTTACTGACCCTAATGGCTGCTGTATGGTGAGAACGCGCTGGGCCGTATGTGCATTCAGTATCAGAGTAAGTTGGGCAGGGCGAAGGAAAGCATCACGGGGGTCACTTAATCGAAATCTGTCCTGCCCATATATATCGAATGTCCTTCTTGGCATCTCAATGCTGACAATGGGCTCAAGTCAGCGGTCTCAGGGCAGCGAGTGGGCTCACCTCAACCACCTTGTCCTTAAAACGTACTGCCCCTATTCACTGCCTCTTCACATGCACCGCTTTAGTACAGCCTCGAGCAGGGGATGGGGGCCTCACCGTTTCCTGGGCCTCAGCCTCGGCTGGAATTTCCACTCATGTTAGCCCTACTGCCAGCATTCACTGAGTCCCCTGCAGCAGCGGGGGAAGGCCAATGGCTGTCTCTGGCTCCCCCGTGGTGCCGCCTCTCCCACCAGTGGGAAAAGTAGATTGGGCAGCAAAGGCGGTCTTCCCCCCAGTGCAGTCGGGACTTCGCCAAGCCGCATCAATCGCCGTCCTGTGCCACGCATCTCCTGCAGCGGCCCCAACAGCTGTGCAGCCCAACAGGATCACTTGAGGCATCAGAAGCACCAATGCTCTCCTCAGGCATTGCACCCCGGCCCCTCCACATGCCAACGGGGGGAGAGGGCACCATAACCCAGGCGAGATATTGTGTATCTTCTCCCGGGGAGGCAGTCTAGAGCCCACTGCTCGTGAGTGCCATCCATGCGCCGCTGTCTCGGGTCACCGGGGGGAAGCCTCACTACATTTTCCAAACCTCTATGTGACCACTGGCCCAATGTAAGGCAAGTCTCAAGGCTTCTGCCATTTGCGGCAAATGATTATGCTCTCCCAGCAGTACAGGGGTAGCATAAAGTAGCAAGATGTTGCAGGATTTACTCTCAAGGGACTTCAGGACCCCCAAGAGTTGCTTGTCGGCCATCTTCTTGGCCACACACACCTACATACTGTAGTATTATGTTTTTAAATGAGTTACTTCTCTGATGTAAAGAAAAGTAGAGGGCTTGATGATAAGTAATTGAGCTGTTAAGTGTCTGCTGAGTGCTGAGCATGCTATACCCTCACACTAACCTTCCTGGGAAGCCTTTGACTGCTCAGCTTCACTACCATTAAGAGTCAAGTACTGAAGGAGTTGTACTTGGTACAGTTTGCAGAGTCGTGTTAGGACATACCTTGCAACATCAGAGGCAAATGATGCCAGCTTCCACAGCTGAGGCCCAGTATCCACTTCTTACCCCATGGCCCCGTAAACTGGGACTGACAACCTATATCTCAATTGACACATACCACAATGCACAAAGAGGTTAGTGTAGGAGTTATGAAGGATAACAAGCATAATCTTTTATTGGAAATCTTACAAAGAATACTTTGCTAAAAACCTTCGCTCATCCTTGGGTTGCATGCCTCATCGTAAGGTTTCTCCTCACACCACTTGCGAAAGGCCATTGTGTGGGTGGGGCCACACAGTAGAGAGGAGCACTTTATAGGATGATATAGATGAAGGTCTATGTGAGATGAAAGGTGTGGGAGTGGGGTGCAGTTTGGTGAAATTACCTCTTGATAGGTCTAATACATTGTATTCATTTCATCAAGAGATAGGTTTAAAAATTAAGAGGATGATAATTAAACCAAGTTGTTGGAAATAGGTGGACATATTTTTGCCTATCTTGTCCCCTTGAAGAAGATGAGAGACATTCATCAGGACCAGCTTTTGTCACTCTGCTAACAAATGTGGTTGTACAAGTTGGAAAAGAAATTAAATAAAACCAGTAGTACTTTAACTGAGACATATCAGGACCTGTACCATATATGAGAGATAAAATGGTACACAGAGACACTGAACATACAGTACATGTAATGTCCAAATCTTTCTGTTTCAAATTATGATTTGTGGAATCTATACCTCACAAGTTAAATGAAGAGACACTCAGTGTTGGTGGGCAAGGTGATCATTGCAGAGCAAATGTGGTAAGTGGAGGCCTGACACAGGCCAGACAATATATGTACCCACAGACGTTGTGTCATGTGCCTCAACTCAAACCGTCAGGTCAGAGTAAGGGACAGGCCTGTGGCTGAGGTCATAAAAAACAATACAGCACAAGTTAAGAAAAGGTTATACTACATCACACGTGTGTGGTTCAGCAGAAAAGTAAAACCAATGTAGTATGAACAGGAGTACTTGATGAACTGGGATAGATATTATAACTTGATATAAACATAGTTCTATTCTAACCATTTAAAATACATGTGTCTAGAAAACCTCTTTATACTTAATGCAGAGGGTCTAAATTATTCTATTTAATGGCATATATATGCCAATGTTTGCATACAGAGCCAAAATCAATGTAAACATCAAAACCTGGGGGAAGCCAGTCAGAACACAGAGGTAAAAGAGTATCAACATATTAAGTTTGTTTTCTTTGTTTAAACAGATGTTTTATTCATTTTTAGTAGAAAACAAGGCTTTTACAAAGCCTCTCAAGCATTGATTGCAAATGTATAATAAATAACAGAGCTTTCCTAAGTGTCACCTGGTCCCAAATCTCCAGTGCTGACTTTGTGGGGAGTAGAGATATTGATGCCCTTTAGATATGCCGATCTCGGTAGCCACACTAAGTCCCAAAGCCTGTGACAGTCCAAACTGAGGTGGCATAGGGTGCGAACTAACAATGGATCGGGATGTGTCCTGAGTGATTTTCAGTGGCTGAGGTTAACTCAAGCTTTCCATCCATCACTGTTTTCTTTACTAATTGTGTTACCTTAAGTGGTAAGGGTATGCCCAGAAGTGGGACCAGTGCACAGTGTGTCACTGGAACTAAGCTGTACCCGGCTTTTGAGTTCACAACTAGGGCAAAACCAGTCCTGGGTTGCTCGTGTTCCGGTTCAGGGAAGACCTTGCTTGACAGATCCGGCTGGACTGTTCCTACTGAAACAGGGGCAAGACTGATTTGTATATAGCTGGGTCCAAAATGAGGTGGCATTGTGTGCAAAATAACAATGGTTTGTGATGCAGCCCGAGGAATTACCAGTGGCAGAGATTAATTAAAGCATTCTATCCAAAACTGTTTTGTATACAGTCTTTATTGGGTGACGTTGTTGGTCACATCTTGGTCATCCTGAAGAGCCTGTGCCATATTGGCTCTAAATTCCACTGGGACTGAAGGTAAAATTTCAGCAACTGAGTCCCATAATGCGTGGGAGTGCCCAGTTGGTGTTGGACTGACCTAAGAGTGAGGCTAGCAGAGGAAAACATTTTTTTCTCAAATTTTTTCTCACATTCTCCTTGACTCCCTGTCTGGCGGGTCCTTAGGGAAGGAATTGGGGTTAACTTTGCTGGTGGAGACCTGCAGCACTAGACTCTTTGGAGTAGCATATTGCATGTGAAAGGCAGGGTCACCAGGAGCTGGTCCACGGCAACAAACCACTTGTCTGTTCACTGATGAACAAGATCAGGGTTTGGACCAAGTCCCCATGAGCGTGCCAAGGCCTCGTACCATGGCAGCAGAGTTTCTGATGAATATTGTCCAGATTGCAGTATCACTGTGAGGAGGTTACTCTTTACTTCAGCGGAAGGCAGTTGTAAATCTAGGTCTTCCGCTGCCCTCTAATCACCATAGCAAAGGATCAAAAAAGATTGCTCAGTGGTCCAGCACTCTCTTCTGTTTGAATAACCCTTTTCATACAGTTGTGGGCTATGAAATGAGGGGTGGACCACTTTCCTAAAAAAAGATCCTTAAACCGCAGAAAAAAAGATTGGTAGGCCCATCATAAACCAATAAGCAGAGTCAGATTATCACTCAGCAAAGATGTTTGGAATAATACACTGAGTCAAGACAGTTAATCCAGTGGACATTTATTGTAAGATCCTTACAACAAAACGACAGACTGTTAGTGTGAAAATTTGACTCTGCTTATTGGATTATGGTGGGCCTACCAATCTTTTTTTCTGCACCATAGCAAAGGCTCGATTCGGCTCAGAGTCCAACAGAACAAAGGGTTCGATATCCTCTTCCGGCATTGGTGCTCTCATCAGCACAGCATTTACCAGCGTGGACCGTGTGGCCCGTTATGGAATCAGCTCCAGATTTGGAGCAGAGCCCAAAGCGGATTCAGGAGGCCTGCCAGCCTCAAAGGCAAACTCACCGTGTTTAACCTAGTTGGAGGCTTCGCTCTATCCACAGGGCTTTAAAGCACTCCAGAGAGAGTGAGGAGAGTTTTGGAATTGGGAAGCAGGCCTCCTTAAACACCTCAACTTGTTGCTTTATTGCCAATGAACCCAGGAACTCAGGGTGCATCAGAATCAGCTGAAAAATTGGGCTCTTTAGTAGGGGATTGGGAGCAAGACTATGGAGCACCTTGATGTCCGTGCACTTCTCAGATGGAGATGGAGAGTGGCGAGGCGGGACAAGGGCCCGCTTGGAATTCTTGTACTCATTTTTTTACTTAGACGTACCCAAAGATTTGGAGCGCAATTAAGATCTGTTGCAGAACTAACCCGGAGGGTGGGAATGGGTCAGTGTCCTTGACTTCGAACAGCAGTGGCCTTTGCATGACTTCCATCGGTGCTTGGTAATGTACAGCTTGGCTTCACGGTCCCAGATTGCCTTCGGGTTCATCAGGGTACACTCTCAGATTGACTTGGAGTTGTGGCTCGACCACAACTACCAGAAGCACAGCTTGTCGCGGTCCACAACAGACATTTGTTTGTGACAGTTCCTGTACGGTGTAAAACCTTTCTTTGTAAGAGTGGGCATATTCCTTTGCACACTGTAACATTTTGGAGGAAAAAAAGCTTGTTAACTAATGAGAAATAGTAGGAGGTAGCTTCAGTTCAATGTACGAAGATGTAAACAGAAAGAAACTTGCAACAGGATGCTTGGGTGGTACCTATCTACAGCTTCAGTTGTGTCTGTCAGGACGACGTAGAGTTGATGCAGAGCTGCATGACTCCATTTATTGGCATACAGGGGCTATTCAGAAAAATCTTCTGTATACAGTCTTGCGTCTGGGGATATTCTTAAGATGAGGAATATGCATTTAGAAGTATCCATAAGAATAATGTGACACTAGGACCAAACAAACAGGATACTAGTTTCACATGCAGTCAGGCATTCAGGGCATTGGGACTCCACTCATTTAGTATGAAGGGAACGTTCCTCTCCAATCACCCCTGTAACATATTACCAGTCTGACTATATTACTGTGTGTGATATATTTTTATTCTCTCAACACAGACCTACCATCGGACACCTTTACGTTTGTTCTGCTCTATGGTATTTTGTCTTGGGCCTTAGTTAAACCCCTCTTGGCACTGGGGGTGGCGGGGGTGGCGGGGTTGGTGGGGGGATTATACCAGAGAGAAGGTGTGCAAGGTGGCCACACTTCTGTGAGGTTCCTGCCACCTGGGGGCGATACGAAGCATTAACAGCGGCATTTCACGCTGCTCTAGGCCTCTAGGCGAATGGCATGCTGTTTGTTGCTAGACCCTGGTAGTCGAGATGGAGGAGGAATTAGGGGACAGAGACGAAGAATCAAAGCGGGTCGCTGACGGGCCAAGAATGGTAGGAGCTCTTCAATATGGCACCTGTGATGGGCCAAGGCCGCATTGGGGAACATACCTGCTGGTGACTGCGGAGTGATCGTCGATGGTGGAGGCGTGACTGGTGTGAGATTGGGAGAGGGGAGCAGGAGCCCTGAGGAGGCTGAGACGTTTGAAAGAGTAGCCGAGGGAATTTACTTCTGAGGTCAGCTGAGTGGCGGCCCGGGCGGGGATGACCCGCGCCTCGCTCTACGTGGCGGACAGCCCCGGAGTAGAAGGGTGGGAGAGGAGTCACCCCTGCATCATGGGTTTAGCCGCCAACACCAAATAAATGAGGAGCTGCTGTCCAGGTGCGGGTCGACGGTACCTCAGGCCTCTCCCGCCCCGCTTGCAGTGTTGACATACCGGCAACCAAACACAGATATCATTCGGAGACTCACATAGCGTGCAAAGTAATACACTGGGGCCGCAGGTCGGATGAACCCGAGGAAATACACTCATGAATTGCTCCATGCCAGCCAACGGCACCAAGAGAGGTGATTAAAGAGGGAAAACAAAAGAGAAACCAAACTTTTGTCTCCTTTAAAAAACTAGCTGCCATGCTTGCGCAACTAGGTGTGACAGCGCCAGAGGACTGCACAAGGCATATTAAAGCTCACACGCACTTCCCATTGCAAGGAGGGAGGACGAAAGTCGAGCCTTTGAGCTGCCTCATTGAGAACACATGTAGTGCTTGGTGGTCCGTTTAGAAACAACATCGCTTCTCAGCTGCTGACACTCAGACCAGGCAGGAGACTCCCAGAAGGCCACTGATAGCAAGCCTGTACCTACATAGCTAGGATTTACAGCAGTGACAAAATGGGAAGAACTGAAGGCAAACAGTCAAAATTGCCATTTGAATCCAAATGCCCGGCCAAACAGAGGATGTCGGAGGCACCTTAGGAGAGAGTGAGAGAATGGCAGATGATTCGCAAAAGGACCTGGACATGAAAACGCTATTACTTGACATGAGGAGCAGCTTGGCACCCATTGAGACCAAGATGGATTCTGTGTGTGTTAGATTTGACTCCATGGCGCAGAAGCTAGACAAGTGTGATGGGCGAATACAGGAGGTGGAGTAGAGGATCTCGACCATGGAAGATCTTACAGCTACTCTTGGAGAACAGATACTAAACATGGACAAGATTCACAAACTCATAGCAGCTAAAAAAGAAGATCTGAAGGTGATCTCGAGGTGGAGGGGTGCTGGGGGAACCCTAGCCCTCTTCCTTTAGTTCCAAGGGCAAGACGAATATCTAGCAGGTGCATCTCCCATGAAATTCGGATCCGAAATGCTGAGATCATTGTTTTAGCCCCAGACACCCTCCTCAGTGGAGGAGGGAGACCCCGTCTGGCTCCTGGAAAACCCCAATGGGTTTGCCTGTTATAATTAGACTATTGTTTGGTATAAGTTTGGTTCATGGGACTGTACATTTGTATGGGGAGGGTTTAAGTATCCATGACAGGATTGGGTCGTCAGACTTAGAGGAGGGGGGAGTTTGGGAACTTAGATAATTTATGTCTACCTCAGTATGCTTTGGGTAGGTCACATCTAAGAGTTTAGATGCTAAGCTTGCATTACACACACCTCCATGTAGAATGTTGCCCCTCTCATTCCCGATGTAGGAAGACAGCCCACTATGGAAATGGAAAAGACCTCCTCGGGTGAGCTTCTAAGGTGTCTGACATGGAACATTTGTGGGCCTGGGGATCCGCACAAGTGGAGACACATTTTAGCCTACTTGGACAGGCATAACATTCATATAGCTCTCTTTCAAAAAACACACTTTTCTCCCTCGACTGGGGTGACCTTTGCTGTAAGGTGGGCCACATGTAAGCAATACTATACCCTCTCCACAAATGCTGTGGGAACCATTATCATTATCTGTAGAAGAATGGCATTCCAACTACAAGGTTGAGTACCATGACCCGCAAGGTAGCGGCAGCAAGTGGCATTTTCGACTGCAGACACTTGAAGGAAGCCCATAAAGAGATCTTACAAATTTTGGCGCGCTTTTAAGAGGATCTATATGGCCACCTAAGAGCGACACCAGCTAACTGTGCATCATTCCTAGAAAAGGTAGTGTTGGGCTGGATCACACACTCTGCGAGAATTTTTATCAGCAGATTTCACGAAAGATTAAATCAGGGAGGCAATTATGCAACTACATCGGTGTCTTGATGGCTTACCAGTGGATTTTTATAAAGCATATTGTAGGAAGCTGGCCTGATGTGTGGTGAGCACCTATGGTGTTATCACCCTTTACCAGGTCCAGGTATCCCCTATTAGTGAGGTGTAGTCAGTGTCTAGTAAGCCAGGCTCTCTAGAGATAGCTGAGGATGAGCAGCCAAGGCTCATTGAGGAGACATGCAAAGCTCATGCAATACCACTTATAGTCACACAGCATTTACAACACAAGAGAGAACCACACAGTGTTACAAAGATAATAGTACTTTACTTTAGTGACACAAATACTAAAATATTATATAGGTAATACTCTACTAGCAGGTGAGTAAACACACTATTATATACACCTTAGGAACCAGGAATGGGCATACAAAGCAATAGAAAACAGTGAAATAACAGTAGACAATAGAGATCCTGGGGAAGACCAAACCATCTACTTAAACAAGTATTTGCAATGCAACGGGTCTCGCATTTCTCCAAGTTTGAGCTATTAGCAGTTGTAAACTCCCAACCAGACTTTTCTTGCCTCTTTAAATGGAAAAAGAAAAAACGAGCGCAATCGCGCTGCGAAAAAAGAGACAAAGTAGTCCCCAAACCGGACAGAAAACAGCGAGCCTCGTATGTTTTCAGTACTTGGTCGGTGCGCTCGAGGAGGGCTAACCACCGGAAAAAGCATGACGTATGCATGCCTGCCACTAATGAAAGCAAGCAGATTTTAAAAGGCAAGCCCACGAACCAATGAAAGACACTGACGTGACATGGACGGGGCTCCGAGCCCTTTTCTAAATACTACAGCGTCTCGCAAGCAATACGCAGACTCAACCCTAAAAATGGAATGCGAAAGTCAGACCCCCACCCAAGTAAGTGGAATCTGTAGAGGGGAAATGGAGGAACAAGGAACCTCAAAAGGTAAGGACCTGAGTGCCCCCCAGCGACCAGGAGAGCCCCCAGTGACCAAAGTTTCTCAAACCCAGAGAACATTTGTAAAAGGACTGTGCAAGACCCACGCAAGACGGGAAAAAAAAGAAGATGGATCCAGATAGAAGAGGACCTGCAAATGAAGGGGGCCAAGTCCAGTTCCAGTTGCAGTGTCGGGTTGGGGCAAGAGCCACTACCCACCCTTCTGGAGATGCAGGACCAGGTAGACAGTGAAGACCAGAAGTCAGCTATGCAACACAGGAGCAGAGGAAGACTTCCAGAAGAGATGCAGTCAACGTTCCACATCGGAAGAAGAGTTGCAGCCTGTCAGTGGTGTGGAAAAACCACCAACAAGCCTTGGCAAAGGCAAGAGTTGTAGAAGAAGAGTTACAGTGCTGCTGGGGACCAGGAAGGTCTGAGGGGACTCAACCCAAGAAGGTGAGTCCCAGGTGACCCGCAGCAGTGAGGAGAACCAGAAGTCGAGGATGCAGCCCCCACAGGCAACTCACAGGCAGCAGGCACAGAAGTCGCAGTGAGGCCCACTCAGGACAACTTTAAAAGAGTCCCAGGTCGCTGGAGCAGCAGGCGGAGACTACGTGTTGCAAAGAAGAGTGCTGGAGGCCGGAGCTACACGGAACCTGAAGAACCCTTGGAAGAAGAGCCAGCAAGCCTTGGTAATTGCAAGAGTTATGGTGCACAGGGGTACTGTTCTGCAAGGAGAGGCAAAGACTTCCCATCTCCAAAGTTAGACAGCTGGTAGAGAGGCCCAAGGGGATCACTCAAGATCACCACCTGTGTTGCAGGATCCACGTAGAGTTGCAGGAGAGAGGACCCACGCAGATGGTCGTTGTTGCAGTTGGTAGCTGCGGATGCAGGTGAATGATTCCTTCACTCCAAGGCAGATTCCTTCTTCTTGGTGCAGACTGAAGACTGGCCATCCTCAGAGGATGCACATCCGGGGAAATGTTGCAGTTGCTGGTAGGAGCCGGAGAAACACGGTTGCAGGGCGAAGTTGTTGCCGCAGCTGCAGATTGTAGGTTCCTTTGCATTGCATAGGAGTCCTGCTGGAATCTTGCACATTGAATCAAAGAACCCACCCAAGAGGGAGATCCTATATAGCCCTAAAAGGGTGATTGGTCACCTAGTAGGGTGACCACTTATCAGGAGGGGCTGTGACGTCACCTGCCTGACCTGGCCACTCAGATGCTCCCAGAGGCCTCTACCCATCTTGGATTCAAGATGGCATAATCAAGGGGCCACCTGGAGGAGCTCTGGGCAGAACCCCTGGGGTGGTGATGGACAGGGGAGTGGTAACTCGCCTTTCCATTGTCCAGTTTTGTGCCAGAGCAGGGGGCTGGGGTCCCTGGACTGGTGAAAGTTGGTTTATGTAAGGAGGGCACCCGTCCCAAGCCATGTCATACCTATTTCCAAAGAGAGAGGGTGTTGCCTGCCTCTTCCAAAGGAACTCCTTTGTTCTGCCTTCCTGGGCTTGAGCTGTTCAAGCAGCAGGAGGGCAGAAACCCATTTGTAGGATGGCAGCAGCGCAGGCTGCCTGGAAAAACCCTGCAAACCGGTAGGAACAAAGCTGCGAGTCCTCTAAGGAGCCCCCATAGTACATGGAATCATACAACCACTACTGGAAACAGTATTGGGGTATGATTCCGACATGTTTGATACCAAATATGAGTAGGTTCGGGGTACACAGCTAAAATGGCTTCCCCACACTCATGACGTTCAGTAAAATGGAGCTGGAGTTCGTGGGGGCACCACACACAGGTACTGGCACCCTGGGCTAGGAGAGCCTGCCATAGGGTTGACTTACAGTGACCTGGTGCAGCAACCTCAACGCCCGGGACATCTTGTTTGGGGTCAAGGGCAACAAGTTTTTATGTTTACTTTGTCCTTGGGACAAGTAGGCCCAACCCTCTGCAGCACAAACCCCTCTGGCTGCCTGTTTACAGAGAGTGGAACTCTCTGCAGTTGAGGTAATGTGTTTCTGAAAGACAATGCTGTTCTAACTTGTATTTATGGTTCATTATTTGAAAACCTTCATTATTAGGGTGAGTGCTGTAAATAAATGTTTTACGGTCACACTTCACTACTGACGTTGGTTCCAGTACAAAAAAAAAAAAAACTTGTATACACATGTTTGAAAAGTTTAGGCTATGAGGCTAAGTATAATGCTCCCAGAATTCTCTCTGATTAGATGCAAATGAAGTGTCATTTAGTAAAACGTTTTGATGCATGCTAGTATTTCCCAAAAATATTTCTAATGGAAAATCAGTGTAACCATTTTCAACATGATTATGGGAAGCATGAAAATAAACAAACACTGACAAAGCCAACTGATCTGACATATTTTTATAAGTCTTTTAGTTTCATCAATGCGTGTCTTGTTTTGACATGGCTTTTGTAACACTTTATTGTTGTGGGAGCTACCAGGCCCTCAACATTGTAACAAACACTGGCAAAAAAAAACCAAAACGTTTTTGAACTCTAAAAGCACACGTTGCCACCAGTGGTATAACAAAGGCCCCGCAGCCGCCCTTCAGCACAGCACCTGCCCTGAGTGAGTCTGGATAGGGGGCTTCTCCATGTTCTTTGCAAAGGGGCACCCTCCAGTTTCGTTACGTCACTGATTGCCACTGTAGTTCCTGACACTGAACAAAACTATTCCTTGTGGAAGGGCAGAATGCAATTACTCACAGCAAAGCCAGCCGAAAGAGAGAGAAATAGAAGTTTAATAAAAACAAAATGTCTTTGTTAACACCAGACCTAATTAGGGGCCAAGACTCACATGTAGGCAGCTTTTTGCATGTCGCAAAAGTCGACTTTCGCTGTGTGCGACGTGCAAAAAGCACATTGCGATGCACAAACCCAGTTTTGCGATTCGGTAACCTGGTTACCGAATCGCAAAACGGGTTTGCGACTCGCAATTAGGAAGGGGTGTTCCCTTCCTAATTGCGACTCGCAGTGCAATGTAGGATTGTTCTGCGAACGCGGGCGCAAACCAATCGCAGTTTGCACCCATTTCAAATGGGTGCTAACACTTTCGCAAAAGGGAAGGGGTCCCCATGGGACCCCTTCCCCATTGTGAATGTCACTGTAAACATTTTTTCAGAGCAGGCAGTGGTCTTACGGACCACTGCCTGCTCTGAAAAAATGAAACGAAAACATTTAATTTTTCGTTTTTGTAATGCATCTCGTTTTCCTTTAAGGAAAACTGGCTGCATTACAAAAAAAAAAAAACTGCTTTATTGAAAAGCAGTCACAGACATGGTGGTCTGCTGTCTCCAGCAGGCCACCATCCCTGTGAGGGCCGCCATTCGCAAGGGGGTCGCAAATTGCGACCCACCTCATGATTATTCATGAGGTGGGCATTTGCGAAGCCCTTGCGAATCACAGATGGTGTCAGGGACACCATCCTACATTCGGATTTGCGATTCGCAAATTGCGACTCGCTCTGACTCGCAATTTGGGGGTCGCAAATCTGAACCTACCTACATGTGGCCCCAGATTCTTAAAGAAAGTCACAAAAGTGCACCCATGGTATATGTCGTACCCCTATAAAATATTTGTGAACTGTATTTTAGCATGGGTAAATACGCATGTGTAGATTTGCTCATGTGAAAATCTATTGAGCATTTGCAAGTCCATTTTCCCTCCAGCCACCTTCTTCCCAACCCTGGAAGAAGTTCTAATTCTGCCATTGTCAGGAGTAAATGTCCAACCTTTCTTATTATGGCAAAATATTAGAGAGAAGCTGGTGAAAATCTTTAAAACATGCAGGTTAGTAGGTTTGCAGACTCAAAGGCATTCCAGCCCTGGAACTATTGCTTACTGCTTCCTCCAGCCCCAGTATGCAGATCTGCAGAAAGGTGGCAAAATAAGGAAATTGCTACAGTAGGGATTGAAACTTCAAGTATTCAAGCCCTACTATGGTAGTAGCCCTGGCATATCAGAGAGGTTATTATCAGAGCTCTTACATAATGAGATTGCTGCCATAATTTGGCGCCACACTACATGGCACCAAAGGGACAAGTAGATCATTTTACAGGACAAGTAGATTTGAGAAGCAACCTGTCCCCTGGACAAGTAGATATTTTAATAAATTCCACACCCCTGGACCTGTAGTGAAAGGGTGCTTGCACCTTTTTGTGCAGTCTGCACTGGCAGGCCTACAGACACATTTTGCATTGGCTGCCATGGGTGGCATAATACATGCTGCAGCCCATGGGGAACCCCTGGTGCCCCAATGCCCTGGGTACCTAGGTATCATGTACCAGGGGCTTATATGGGGGCACTAGTGTGCCAATTGTTGGGTGTACAAAGTCAGGGACAACCAAATTTACAGGGAGAGAGCACAGTCACTGGGGTCCTGGTTAGCAGGATCCCAGTGAACACAGCCGAAACACACTGACAGCAGCTAAAAAGTTGGGGTAACCATGCCCAAAAGAGGGTACTTTCCTACACATATGCTGACCTTCTGATACCCATACTTTTTAAAAAAATATATATTTATTTATTATTTTCAACAAGTAAGTGACAAACAACAAAATAGCCCTTCGAGCAGTGAATACTAATTGGCGTCAATACAAAGCCCCACATCAATATGTAAGAGGTCCAAACCGTGCCAGCAGCACCCAAGTTGTTTTTGGTAGATATACAAGTCCATTGCCATTCAGTTGGCTTGGTCAGGACCTTCCCCTTAAAATAAGAAGAAGTGGGGGATCTAAGGTCCAGATACAAGGAGAACAATACTGCACGCTCGTAGGCCAATAACATCTATAACCAACTACATATAAAGATAGATAATAACAGGGGATAGAAGGAGGGAGGGGCAGGGCGGCGACCAAATCACACTTAACAGCCATGGTGCACATGAAGTCAGCATTATCCAAAACCCCACCCGCACGGCCCACCAGCTCGCAGCCAAGTGGCACTACTCCAGAGATTCCAGATAAGCACGCAGTGGTTCCCAGATATCCTGCGGCCGGGTGCCCCCAGGGACCAGCTCCCAAAAAGTCGTCAATTGCTCATGACAGAATGAGGCATCATGCAGCCAATCAGATCCGCGGGGAGTCCGGCCACGACCCCAGCACATCGCAACTCTGCGCTTCGCAAGCAGCAGCAAGAGTCCCACCAATCGCCTGTGGCTCGACAGCACATCCTCAACATAGCCAAGCAGCGCAAGCCTAGGGGAGAAGGGCAGCCGCAGACCAGTCATCTCCTCAATCACATTCATCACCTCCTTCCAATAGGCTTGAACATTCCCACAGGTCCACACAAGATGCAGAAAGTCAGCGTCCGGGGCGTGGCACCGCTCGCAGCTCACGTCCGCGCGCAAGCCCATTGCATAAAGGCCCTTAGGGGTGTAATACATGCGATGGAGAAATTTGAAATGGATAAGTCGCAGTCTGTAGTTAGGGGACAAAGCCCTCATATGTTATGGCTTAACCACTGAACAATACAGGATAAAGTTCAGAGAGACCAAAAAGGAGTCTTCACAAGACTGGGTTGATTTCATTGACCATTCAGTGAAGGCCTTGGAGGGGTGGTTACATGGCAGTAAAGTTACTGATTATGACAGCCTGTATAACTTGATCCTGAGAGAGCATATTCTTAATAATTGTGTGTTTGATTTGTTGCACCAGTACTTGGTGGACTCTGATCTGACCTCTCCCCAAGAATTGGGAAAGAAGGCAGACAAATGGGTCAGAACAAGGGTGAACAGAAAAGTTCATACAGGGGGTGACAAAGATGGCAACAAAAAGAAGGATGGTAAGTCTTCTGACAAGGGTGGGGACAAATCTAAAAATGAGTCTTCATCAGGCCCACAAAAACACTCTGGTGGGGGTGGTGGGCCCAAATCCTCTTTTAATCAGAACAAGGAAAAGAAACCATGGTGCTATTTATGTAAAATAAAAGGCCATTGGACAACAGATCCCAGTTGTCCAAAGAAAGGCACCAAGCCTCCTACCACTACAACCCCTACTGCTACACCTAGTGTCCCTACTAATAGCAGTGGTGGTGGGAGCAAACCTACTAATAGCCAATCCAAGGGAGTAGCTGGGCTCACTATTGGTAACTTAGTTGGGGTTGGCCTTGTTAGGGAGGCCACAGAGGCTGTGTTAGTGTCTGAGGGGGCTATTGATTTAGCCACCTTAGTTGCTTGTCCCCTTTATATGGATAAGTACAAGCAGCTACCCCTAATAAATGGTGTTGAGGTTCAGGCCTACAGGGACACTGGAGCCAGTGTGACTATGGTCATAGAGAAACTGGTCCACCCTGAACAACACCTACTTGGTCACCAGTACCAAGTAACCAATGCTCACAACAACACACTTAGCCACCCCATGGCTGTTGTAAATCTCAACTGGGGGGGGGTTACTGGTCCAAAGAAAGTTGTGGTAGCTTCAGATTTACCTGTAGACTGTCTATTAGGGAATGATTTGGAGACATCAGCTTGGTCAGATGTGGAGTTGGAGGCCCATGCAGCAATGCTGGGCATCCCAGGGCATATTTTTGCTTTGACAAGGGCTCAGGCCAAAAAGCAAAAAGGACAGGGAAGCTTGGATCCTGGAACAATGGACCAAGTGCTCCCTAAAGCTAGGGCTAGTAGAAGCAAACCACTTCCTACTATCCCTCCCTCTACAGTGGATTCAACTTCTGAGGAAGAAGAATTCCCTCCCTGTGCAGAACCTACACCAGAGGAGCTGGAAGCAGACACTGCTGAGCTTTTGGGCGAAGGGGGGCCTGCCAAAGAGGAGCTGAGTGTGGCACAGCAAACCTGTCCCACATTAGAGGGTCTCAGACAGCAAGCTGTCAAACAGGCTAATGGGGATGTCAGTGACTCTCACAGAGTTTACTGGGAGGACAACCTCTTGTACACTGAGCATAGGGATCCTAAACCTGGAGCTGCCAGGAGATTAGCGATTCCTCAGGAGTACAGAAAGTTCCTCCTAACCCTGGCACATGACATTCCCCTAGCTAGACACCTGGGTCAAATGAAAACTTGGGACAGACTGGTTCCATTGTTTCATTGGCCTAGGATGTCTGAGGACACAAAGGAATTTTGTAAGTCCTTCGAAACCTGTCAAGCCAGTGGCAAGACAGGTGGCACCCCAAAGGCACCCCTTATTCCACTGCCTGTGGTTGGGGTTCCCTTTGAAAGGGTAGGGGTTGACATAGTTGGCCCCCTTGACCCTCCTACTGCTTCAGGCAATAGATTTATCTTGGTGGTAGTGGACCATGCCACAAGATATCCTGAAGCTATTCCTTTAAGGACCACTACAGCACCTGCAGTGGCAAAGGCCCTCCTGGGAATATTTTCCAGGGTGGGCTTCCCAAAGGAAGTAGTATCAGACAGGGGAAGCAATTTCATGTCTGCATACTTAAAGGCCATGTGGAAGGAGTGTGGTGTAACTTACAAGTTCACAACACCCTATCATCCACAAACAAATGGACTGGTGGAGAGATTTAATAAAACTCTCAAAGGCATGATTATGGGTCTCCCTGAAAAACTCCGCAGGAGATGGGATATCCTTCTACCATGCCTCCTTTTTGCCTACAGGGAGGTACCCCAGAAAGGAGTGGGCTTCAGCCCCTTTGAACTTCTTTTTGGACACATTGTTAGGGGTCCACTCACACTTGTAAAGGAGGGTTGGGAACAACCTTTAAAAGCTCCTAAGCAGGATATTGTGGATTATGTACTTGGCCTCAGATCAAGGATGGCTGAGTTCATGAAAAAGGCCAGTAAAAACCTTCAGGCCAGCCAAGAGCTCCAGAAGCAATGGCATGATCAGAAGGCTGTTTTGGTTCAGTACCAACCAGGGCAGAAAGTGTGGGTCTTGGAGCCTGTGGCCCCAAGAGCACTCCAAGATAAATGGAGTGGAACCCACACAATTGTTGAAAAGAAGGGAGAAGTCACCTATTTAGTTGACTTAGGCACTGCCAGGAGTCCCCTTAGGGTGCTCCATGTCAACCGCCTGAAACCCTACTATGACAGGGCTGATCTCACCCTGCTCATGGCAACTGATGAGGGACAGGAAGAAGACAGTGATCCTCTACCTGATCTCTTCTCTTCCACAGAACAAGATGCTCTTGTGGAAGGTGTAGTTTTGGCTGATTGTCTTACTGCTGAGCAGAAAGACAATTGCATAAATCTCCTAGATCAATTCTCTGAACTCTTCTCTACTGTGCCAGGTACCACTTCTTGGTGTGAGCACACTATAGATACTGGAGACAGCTTGCCTGTCAAAAGTAAGATCTATAGGCAGCCTGACCATGTCAGGGACTGCATAAAGCAAGAGGTCCAGAAAATGTTAGAACTAGGAGTGGTTGAGCACTCTGACAGTCCATGGGCTTCTCCTGTGGTACTGGTACCAAAACCCCATTCCAAAGATGGAAAGAAGGAAATGCGGTTTTGTGTAGACTATAGAGGTCTCAACTTGGTAACCAAAACTGATGCTCACCCTATACCCAGGGCAGATGAGCTCATAGATACACTGGCATCTGCCAAGTATCTAAGCACTTTTGATTTGACTGCAGGGTATTGGCAGATCAAATTGTCAGAATATGCTAAACCTAAGACTGCATTTTCTACCATTGGAGGACATTACCAGTTTACTGTAATGCCTTTTGGTTTGAAAAATGCACCTGCCACTTTTCAGAGGTTGGTGAACACAGTCCTGCAAGGGCTGGAAGCTTTCAGTGCAGCATATTTGGACGATATAGCTGTCTTTACCTCCAGCTGGGATGATCACCTGGTCCACCTATGGAAAGTTTTGGAGGCCCTGCAAAAGGCAGGCCTCACTATCAAGGCTTCAAAGTGCCAGATAGGGCAGGGTAAGGTGGTTTATCTGGGACACCTTGTTGGTAGGGAACAGATTGCACCACTTCAGGGGAAAATCCAAACAATTATTGATTGGGTTCCCCCTACCACTCAGACTCAGGTGATAGCCTTCCTAGGCCTCACTGGGTATTACAGGAGGTTCATTAAGAACTATGGCTCCATTGCAGCCCCTCTTAATGACCTCACATCCAAGAAAATGCCTAAAAAGGTATTATGGACAGCAAACTGTCAGAAAGCTTTTGAGGAGCTGAAGCAGGCCATGTGCTCTGCACCTGTCCTGAAAAGCCCTTGTTACTCTAAAACATTCTATGTCCAAACTGATGCATCTGAATTAGGAGTAGGGGCAGTCCTATCACAACTTAATTCTGAGGGCCAGGATCAACCTGTTGCTTTTATTAGTAGGAGGTTGACCCCTAGAGAAAAGAGTTGGTCTGCCATTGAGAGGGAGGCCTTTGCTGTGGTCTGGGCTCTGAAGAAGTTGAGGCCATACCTGTTTGGCACTCACTTCATTGTTCAGACAGACCACAAACCTCTACTTTGGCTAAAACAAATGAAAGGTGAAAATCCTAAATTGTTGAGGTGGTCCATATCCCTACAGGGAATGGACTATACAGTGGAACATAGACCTGGGAGTAGCCACTCCAATGCAGATGGACTCTCCAGATATTTCCACTTAGACAATGAAGACTCATCAGGTCATGGCTAGTCTTATTGTCCTTCGTTTGGGGGGGGTTTGTGTAGGAAAGTACCATCTTGCCTGGCATGTTACCCCCATTTTTCACTGTATATATGTTGTTTTAGTTGTATGTGTCACTGGGACCCTGGTAACCCAGGGCCCCAGTGCTCATAAGTGTGCCTGAATGTGTTACCTGTGTAGTGACTAACTGTCTCACTGAGGCTCTGCTAATCAGAACCTCAGTGGTTATGCTCTCTCATTTCTTTCCAAATTGTCACTGACAGGCTAGTGACTATTTTTACCAAATTACATTGGCTTACTGGAACACCCTTATAATTCCCTAGTATATGGTACTAAGGTACCCAGGGTATTGGGGTTCCAGGAGATCCCTATGGGCTGCAGCATTTCTTTTGCCACCCATAGGGAGCTCTGACAATTCTTACACAGGCCTGCCTCTGCAGCCTGAGTGAAATAACGTCCACGTTATTTCACAGCCATTTTACACTGCACTTAAGTAACTTATAAGTCACCTATATGTCTAACCTTTACCTGGTAAAGGTTAGGTGCAAAGTTACTTAGTGTGAGGGCACCCTGGCACTAGCCAAGGTGCCCCCACATTGTTCAGAGTCAATTCCCTGAACTTTGTGAGTGCGGGGACACCATTACACGCGTGCACTACATATAGGTCACTACCTATATGTAGCTTCACAATGGTAACTCGGAATATGGCCATGTAACATGTCTATGATCATGGAATTGCCCCCTCTATGCCATCCTGGCATAGTTGGCACAATCCCATGATCCCAGTGGTCTGTAGCACAGACCCTGGTACTGCCAAACTGCCCTTCCTGGGGTTTCATTGCAGCTGCTGCTGCTGCCAACCCCTCAGACAGGCATCTGCCCTCCTGGGGTCCAGCCAGGCCTGGCCCAGGATGGCAGAACAAAGGACTTCCTCTGAGAGAGGGTGTTACACCCTCTCCCTTTGGAAAATGGTGTGAAGGCAGGGGAGGAGTAGCCTCCCCCAGCCTCTGGAAATGCTTTGTTGGGCACAGAGGTGCCCAATTCTGCATAAGCCAGTCTACACCGGTTCAGGGGACCCCTTAGCCCTGCTCTGGCGCGAAACTGGACAAAGGAAAGGGGAGTGACCACTCCCCTGACCTGCACCTCCCCTGGGAGGTGTCCAGAGCTCCTCCAGTGTGCCCCAGACCTCTGCCATCTTGGAAACAGAGGTGCTGCTGGCACACTGGACTGCTCTGAGTGGCCAGTGCCACCAGGTGACGTCAGGGACTCCTTCTGATAGGCTCCTTCAGGTGTTAGTAGCCTATCCTCTCTCCTAGGTAGCCAAACCCTCTTTTCTGGCTATTTAGGGTCTCTGTCTCTGGGGAAACTTTAGATAACGAATGCAAGAGCTCATCCGAGTTCCTCTGCATCTCTCTCTTCACCTTCTGCCAAGGAATCGACTGCTGACCGCGCTGGAAGCCTGCAAACCTGCAACATAGTAGCAAAGACGACTACTGCAACTCTGTACCGCTGATCCTGCCGCCTTCTCGACTGTTTTCCTGCTTGTGCATGCTGTGGGGGTAGTCTGCCTCCTCTCTGCACCAGAAGCTCCGAAGAAATCTCCCGTGGGTCGACGGAATCTTCCCCCTGCAACCGCAGGCACCAAAAAGCTGCATTACCGGTCCCTTGGGTCTCCTCTCAGCACGACGAGCGAGGTCCCTCGAATCCAGCGACTCTGTCCAAGTGACCCCCACAGTCCAGTGACTCTTCAGTCCAAGTTTGGTGGAGGTAAGTCCTTGCCTCACCTCGCTGGGCTGCATTGCTGGGAACCGGGACTTTTGCAGCTACTCCGGCCCCTGTGCACTTCCGGCGGAACTCCTTTGTGCACAGCCAAGCCTGGGTCCACGGCACTCTAACCTGCATTGCACGACTTTCTAAGTTGGTCTCCGGCGACGTGGGACTCCTTTGTGCGACTTCGGGTGAGCACCGTTTCACGCATCCTCGTAGTACCTGTTTCTGGCACTTCTCCGGGTGCTACCTGCTGCTGAGAGGGCTCCTTGTCTTGCTCGACGTCCCCTCTCTCTCCTGGTCCAATTTGCGACCTCCTGGTCCCTCCAGGGCCACAGCAGCGTCCAAAAACGCTAACCGCACGATTTGCAGCTAGCAAGGCTTGTTGGCGTTTTTTCGGCGGGAAAACACTTCTGCACGACTCTCCACGGCGAGAGGGATCCGTCCACCAAAGGAGAAGTCTCTAGCCCTTTTCGTTCCTGCAGAAACCTCAGCTTCTTCTGTCCAGTAGAAGCTTCTTTGCACCCGCAGCTGGCATTTCCTGGGCATTTGCCCATCTCCGACTTGCTTGTGACTTTTGGACTTGGTCCCCTTGTTCCACAGGTACCCTAGATTGGAAATCCACAGTTGTTGCATTGTTGGTTTGTGTCTTTCCTGCATTATTCCTCTAACACAACTTCTTTGTCCTTAGGGGAACTTTGGTGCACTTTGCACTCACTTTTCAGGGTCTTGGGGAGGGTTATTTTTTCTAACTCTCACTATTTTCTAATAGTCCCAGCGACCCTCTACAAGGTCACATAGGTTTGGGGTCCATTCGTGGTTCGCATTCCACTTTTGGAGTATATGGTTTGTGTTGCCCCTATCCCCATGTTTCCCCATTGCATCCTACTGTAACTATACATTGTTTGCACTGTTTTCTAAGACTATACTGCATATTTTTGCTATTGTGTATATATATCTTGTGTATATTTCCTATCCTCTCACTGAGGGTACACTCTAAGATACTTTGGCATATTGTCATAAAAATAAAGTACCTTTATTTTTAGTATAACTGTGTATTGTGTTTTCTTATGATATTGTGCATATGACACTAAGTGGTACTGTAGTAGCTTCACACGTCTCCTAGTTCAGCCTAAGCTGCTCTGCTAAGCTACCATTATCTATCAGCCTAAGCTTCTAGACACCCTATACACTAATAAGGGATAACTGGGCCTGGTGCAAGGTGCAAGTACCCCTTGGTACTCACTACAAGCCAGTCCAGCCTCCTACATGCATGGGTCTCCCTGACAAAATCGTAGCCTGGATAGCTCTCTTATATACTCGCCCTTCTGCAAGAGTGTGAATAAATGGCTTACTCTCTGAACCAATACAGATTTCTAGGGGTAATAGACAGGGATGTCCACTGTTGCCCCACTGTTACCCCTCTTTGCGCTCGAAATGGGGCCCAAGGCCGCCAAGCTCCAGCAGAGACAGAGATTTTGCTATTAGATAACCCTCTAGGCACTTGTTAGTTTTGCTTTACGCGGACGATATTACTCTGTACCTAAGGGAACTGAAACGCAGTATAAACACAGTACTTATGGAAGTCATCCGTTTTGGTGCACTATCGGGCATACAAGTACATTTTGGGAAATCACAGATTTTTCCCCTAACCTTGCTCATGACATAATTTACAACTGACTATCCTTTACAATGGCGCACTTCGGAATTAAAGTATTTAGGAGTAACAATTACCCTAGATGAGGAAAAAACGCTTAAGATGAACTACGGTGTAGCGCTTTTGAAAATTACAAATAGAGTCACATGGTGGCTATGTTTGCCGCTGTCCCTGGCCGGCCGCGTAGGCCTAATGAAAATGATTGTCCTTCCTAAGCTCCTGTATCTTTTTGTAACTATACCTTACAGGCTCATCCATGCTTTTTTCAGGCACTTTGCGCCCAAATGAGCAGGCTAGCATGGGCGGGCAAACAACCTCACACCAGCTGGAATGTGCTGAATCTCTCTTTCTCCCGGGGTGGATTTGGAGCGCCACACTTTGAGCTCTACTGCTATCGTGCACAAGCTCATTACGCTATATACTTGTATAAACCCACACACTATTTACCACACCTGGCTGTTGAGGAGGGCTATATGTCCCCATTCCCACCCACATCCTACCTGGGGGCGTCACTGAGTTTTCCCAAAGCAGTTGACTGTACAGTAGCAAGCACTACAGCCGCCTGGCATGAACTGGTGCAACATGCAGGGAAAGCTGTACTATATTCACCATTGCCTCCACTTCCCTATAATCCCTTATTACTGATCACTCATGGAGCAGCATGTTGGAAGCTTCTGGAGCTGTTGCATTGTCCTAATTGGGGTAGTTTGTATGAAAACAGTATATTTAAAACACAAGAGCAGCTGCTTGCAGAGGTCACAAGCTCTCCATTAGATGTGTGCATGCATATACGACTCAGAAACAATGTAAGGGCTGTCACTTCCAACTTCTCTGAGGAACCCCAAACACTGCTTACCTTACAAATATTGATGCAAGCGGAATCACAGCGCCAACTTGTGTAACCTATATAACACTACAAACAGAGGCTCCTCCCAGGGCTATTGGAGCAAAGGATGGATGGCAAACTGAATTGAATGTGGAACTAACAGAGGACATTTGGACCACATGCTGTGCTCACATGAGAAATGTTGCCTGTAGCAGTCATCTACATATTACACATTACAAATTCCTGAGTAAAGTGTACCACACCACACAGACTACATCGATATGGGTTGTGGGAAGACGATAGATGCCAGCGTTGTCACATGGAGGGAGCTGATTTTCTCCACCTGGCATGAGCGTGTGCTGCTATTCAATCATATTGGCAAGAAGTGTAAAGTTCACTGCTCATTGCCCTATTGGGATATGCCCCACAAATAGAACCTTGCTATAAAAATCTTTTTGCGTTGGCCTTACTGTTGGCAAAATGGAGAGTTGCATGTCACTGGGGAAAGGGACGGGCTCCCAAGTTCAAAGAATGACTGCTTGATCTAGTGTACAGCAATTAACAACTAACATTATATGCTGAAACCTTGCCCCTAAACTCCAGGCTGAGAAATACTTGGGACCCTCTGCGCAACTATCTATTGCTGCATCTGGACACTACCACTTCTACTAGTCTGAATCATCATCATACTGTGCACAACTAATGGAACGGTGTGCGGGCCGGAACACAGATTGAGCTATCATTAGGCCCATATTGACTGCTCAGAGTACCCAAATGTAGATACTGTGTTACACCTCCTGTTAGTAGGACTCTTCTTTAACTGCCTCTTGTGAGATTTATTTGATATGTATATGATGGCTGAGGGGAACAGAGGTGACTGCCTGGGGCGATGATAGGCAAGGATACAATTTATGATAGAATATGAAAGGATTGTAAAGAAGCCTATTGTGTAATGCCACCTTTGATGTATTATCGCTATTAGACCGAATTACTTATGTGCTATGTACCTTGGTTGACCTACATCCACAATTTGGACGGGATTCAGAATGTAAGTTATTACAAAAAAATAATTAAAGTAAAAAAAAAAATCTCTTGGCACTCATCAGATGGATGCGTCTGAGGCCTTTATGGAGGTACTTGAGTGGAATTTTAAGTGAAACTATTAAATTCAATGTGTTATGCCAGGACAAAAAAAAATACATTTCCAGTGTTTTTCTAAACCTATTTGTATTTTGAAGGAAGGTGAACTAGGGGCAAAGTATATATGGCTTCTTAGTCAGACATGCTATAGCAGGAATCAAATTTGTTTTGACTGTTAATGAGCACTTATGAAAAATGGATCCTGGGGAGGTAAGGTGGAATTGGGTGTTGCAAGTACTCTGAAAAATGGGCTCATCATTGTCGGATGAAGAGGCTTATACATGATATTTTGTTAGAGGAGGTTGCAGTTCTAGTACAGAACAAGGTACAAAATGTCCCCTTGAATATCAAATATGGCAAAAACTTTATTAGGTTCAGTAATGGTTTTTGATGAAAATGGCCCTTTTTGCAGGGTTATCGCCAAACCTTTTCTGCCTCTGACCTATTTTTGATTGTGTACAGCATTTCGTTTTTGCTGACTTTAGGACTCTAGGCACGTTACCACTGCTGACCAGTGCTAAAGTGCAAATGCTCCCTGTCTAAATTGTGTTGGTGATTGGTTTATTTACATGCGCCCCTAGTAAAGTGCAATACGGGTGCACAGGGCCTGTAAATCAAATGCTACTAGTGGGCCTGCAGCATTGATTGTACCGCCCACGAGTAGCCCTGTAAACATGCCACTGCAGTTGTCTGTGTGTGCAATTTTAAACTGCCATTTCAGCCTGACAAGAGCACCCACTTTCTAGGCCCAAACCTTCCCTTTTACTACTTGTAAGTCACCCCTAAAGTAGGCCCAATGCAGCTCCATGGTCCAGTACATTTTAAATGTTAGGACATGTACTGGTGTGCTTTAAATGCCCTGATAGTGAAATACTGCTGAACCTGTTTTTCACTATTGCAAGGCCTATCTTTCCCATAGGGTAACATGGGGATTGCCTTAAAATATCTTTTAAGTGTAATTTCCCACTAGGAGCAGATTGAGATGTGGAGTTTGAGGTCTCTGAACTCACAATTTAAAAATACATCTTTTGGTGAAGTTGGTTTTTGAACTGTGAGTTTAAAAATGCCATTTTTAGAAAGTGGGCACTTTCTTGCTTAACCATTCTGTGCCTCTGCCTGTCTGCTGAATACATGTCTGGGTTAGGATGACAGTTGGGCTGTTTGTGCATTCACTCTAGACAGTCGCACAAAGGGACCTGAGGTGTGCCCTTCATATCCTGATGGCCCATTAGCAGGCTGATGGGTCTTCCTGAGCTAGACTGCTGGGAGGAGCTGACACTTGCACCTGAATTTGGCTGTGCCTGTCCTCACACAAAGCAGTCTCCAACCCCCTGGAGTGTGCCTGGGGGCCAGCGCAGGGCAAGGCAGGGCCGTGTGCACTTTTCAAGACTTCTCCTTCAAATTTGTCTACTTCAAGGACAGAAATGGGTATAAGTACTGTACCTTTGACACCACATAGTTAGAATCCTTCTGGACTGAAGAAATTCTGCAGGGGAGAACAGCTGGATGCCTTAGGAGGGACTGCCTCTCTGTCTGTTGCTTTGTTGTGCTGGCCTGCTGCTTGCTGCATCTGTCCTGGGAGTGAAAGGACTGGACTTGCCTTTCTAAATCCTGCTTTCAAAGGTTCTCCAAGGGCTTGGACTGTGCTTGCCTCCTGTTAAGAAGCCTCAGAGACATCAAAGACTTCATCTGACAGGGCCTGGGCTCTTCTGCTGAGAGTCCTAACTTGCCAAGTAGTGTCAACTCCAGTCTCTGGGCCCTTGGGAGTTCAAGCTGGTGATCTGAAGGAGAAAATCCACGCCTCAACGTGCTGCGCCAGATGAATCGATGCAGTGTCTGTCTCGCGGCTGGAGAATCGATGCAGCTCCTGTATTGCTGCTGCAGAATCGATGCAGCACCTGTCTCACCATGGTCCCATCAACACCGCCCCTTTTCACAGGACCCGGCCGTGTGACCTCGGTGCCCCAGGGCACCCAGTGACAGTGTTGGGGACTGCGGGAAACAGAGGAAACCTCTACTCACATGAAGTGAGAGCTGTTTGATAGCTCTCACTTCATCCGAGCGGAGTGTTTGCTGTGACTTGGTGGGAGCTGTCAGCTCCCACCAAGTTACAGCAAACAGCTATGTCCCGGGGTGGGCACCCTGGGACATATCAGGAGCCAGCCCTGGGAGGTGGCGTCCCCAGGGCCTTTATTGGCTCCTGAGGGGAGGGGGGACACTCAGCCCCCTCCCACTAAACTAGCCCCAGGGAGGTGGTGGTCCCCAGGGCCTGGTGGTCAGAGATGGCCCCCCTATCTCTTTTTAAATTAGCCCTGGGGCGATGGCGGTCCCCAGGGCTGCAGGAGAGCTGGGGGTTCGGGCTGCCACCGCAATACTTTTCACTAGTGCCCCAGAGAGGTGGCGGTCCCCGGGGCACTAATGAAATGAGAAAGAACATCTTTTTAGTAACTGCTTCAATGACAAGTTGCATCTGGTAGACCTAAGTCCAATTTCTCCCCAAGAATTGGGAAAGAAGGCCGGCCATTGGGTCAACACTAGGGTGACTAAGACTTCCACTGGGGGTGACCAAAAGAAAAGGGTTACAAAGCCTCCCCAGGGAAGCGTGGTGAGACACCTAAGGATAGAAGTATTATAGGCCCCCAAAAACCTGAGCAGGAGGGTGAGCCCCAAGCCCCTTCACAATCTTCCCTTGGGTACAAAGGTAAAAACTTTGATCCCAAAATGGCCTGGTGTTTCAACTGTAAACAACATGGACACCAAACTGGAGACTTGACTTGTCCCAAACAAATCCCCCTAGTACTGCACCAGCTAGCCCTGGTATAGCCAGTCTCCAGGCGGGATCAACTGTGTGCCCAGAGCAAATCAGGGTTCACACTGAAGCTATTTTAGTTTCTGAGAGTGGCATAGATTTTGCCGCTCTTGCTGTCTGGCCCCCTAACATGAACAAATACAGACAGCATCCCTTGATAATGGGACTAAGGTAAAGCCCTGAGAGATACAGTGGCAGTGTCATCATGGTGACAGAAAAACTGGTTTCCCCAGGACAGTATCTGGCTGGACAAACTTATCCAGTCACCAGTGCTAACAATGTGACTAAGGTCCATGCCATGGCTATGGTGACCTTAGAATGAGGAGAGGTTACTGACCTGAAAAAGGGAATGGTCTCTCCTGCAATCCCAGTTGTATGTCTGCTAGGGAATGACCTGGAGTCCTCAGCTTGGGCTGTCTTAGAACTCAAAACCTGTGCAGCCATGCTGGGAATCCATGAGATGGTATGTGTGAAAACTACAGCACAAAGCCGAGCACGGGGTGAAAAATAAGTCTTGCAGCCTGGAATGATGACCCAACCTTCCAAGAGAAAATGCAGGAAGACTGGGGGACCTGCTTCTGTACAGCAAAAAGCACAAGACTGCTCTTCCCAGGAAAAGGTCTTAACCTTCTCTGAGGGAACCAAGCCCATGGAACTTGATCATTATCAGGTAGAGCTCTTGGGCCCAGGTAGACCCTCTAGGGATCAGCCGTTCCAGGGACAGAGAACATGTCCCACGCTTGAGGGCCTGAGGCAGCAAACAGCTGCACATGAGAAGGGAGATGTCAGTGGCTCCCACAGGGTCTATTGGGAGGAGGGACTCCTCTACGCTGAGGCCAGAGACCCCAAACCTGGTGCAGCCAGGAGAGTGGTGGTGCCTCAACAGTGTAGGGAATTCTTCCTCACTTTAGCACATGACATCCCCCCTAGCTGGGCATCTGGGCCAAACTAAAACGTGGAATAGGCTTGCCAACCATTTCTACTGGCCCAGCATGTCTCAAAAGGAGGAGTTTTGCAGCTCCTGTGTCACCTGCCAAGCTACTGGTTAGGCAGGTAGCCACCCAAAGGCCCCCCCTAATTCCACTACCAGTGGTTGGGGTCCCCTTTGAAAGGGTTTGTGTGGACATAGTGGGTCCACTTGAACCACCCACAGCCTCAGGAAACCAATATACACTGGTAGTAGTGGATCATGCTACCAGGTATCCTGAAGCAATTCCCCTTAGGTCTACTATAGCTCCTGCAGTAGGCAAAGCCTTTATTAGTATCTTTACCAGGGTAGGGTTTCCTAAAGATGTGGTTTCTGACAGAGGTGCCAACGTTATGTCAGCTTACCTAAAACACATGTGGAATGAGTGTGGGGTGATTTATAAGTTCACCACACCATACCATCCACAAACCAATGGACTTGTTGAAAGGTTCAACAAGACATTGAAGGGCATGCTGATGGGGCTCCCTGAAAAACTCAAAAGGAGATGGAAGGTCCTCTTGCCATGCTTGCTTTTCACCTACAGAGAGGTGTCTAAGAAGGGAGTAGGGTTTTTCCCCTTTGAACTTCTGTTTGGCCACCCTGTTAGGGGACTCCTTGTACTTGTGAAGGAGGGTTGGTAGTTACCTCTTCACCTACCTAAGCAAGATGTGGTGGCTATGTGATTGGCCTATGCTCTAGGATACACAAGGGCAGAAGGTATGAGTTCTGGAGTCTGTGGCTCCCAGGGCACTTCAGGACAAGTGTAGTGGCCCTTACCCAATCCTAGAGAAGAAAAGTAAGGTCACCTACTTGGTAGCCCTAGGCACTAGCAGGACACCCAAAAGGGTGATTCATGTGAACCGCCTCAAGCTTTTCTGTGACAGGGCTGCTGTAACCATGTTGATGGTTACTGAAGAAGAACAGGAAGCAGAGAGTAACCTTCTCCCTGACCTCCTCTCTCCCAACCCTAAACATGGGTCAGTTGATGGAGTTGTCTACGTAGACACCCTCACTTCCCAACAGCAGTCTGACTGCAGGCAAGTTTTGCTGCAGTATGCAGAGCTCTTCTCCTTAACCCTTGGACAGACACACTGGTGTACCCATGACGTAGCCACTGGAGACAACTTGTCTGTCAAATCCAAGATCTATCAGTAGTCTGACCAAGTTAAGGAGAGCAGTAAAGCTGAAGTCAACAAGATGCTGGATTTAGGGGTTATTGAACCCTCTGACAGTCCCTGGGCTAGACCAGTGGTCCTAGTCCCCAGGCCTCATCCTAAGGGTGGAAAGAAAGAAATGAGGTTCTGTGTGGACTACAGAGGTCTCAACTCTGTCACCAAGACAGATGTGCATCCTATTCTAAGGGCTGATGAGCTGATAGACACATTAGGTGCAGTAAAGTTTCTCAGCACCTCTGACTTGACTGCAGGGTACTGGCAAATTTGCATGGTACCAGGAGCAAAAGAAAAGACTGCATTCTGTATGCTTGATGGGAATTAGCAGGTCACTGTTGTGCCCTTTGGTTTAAAGAACACCTCTGCCACCTTTCAAAGGTTGGTGAATCAAGTCCTTGCTGGCGTGGAGTCCTTCAGTGCAGCATATCTAGATAATATTGCTGTCTTTAGATCCTCCTGGCAGGATCACCTCGTCCTCCTGGGGAAGGGTTTGCAGGCTCTGCAATCTGCAGGCCTCACTATCAAGCCATGCAAATGTTATGATAGGTCAAGGCACTGTTGTATACCTTGTAGGTGGAGGCCACATACAAACGTTACAACCCAAGATCCAGACAATTCAGGACTGGGAAGCGCCCAAAACCCAGACTCAAGTCAGGGCATTCCTTGGCTTGACTGGGTATTATAGGAGGTTTGTGAAAGGGTATGAATCCATTGTGACCCCCCTCACAGAATTTACCTCTAAAAAGATACCCAAGAAAGTAAACTGGACTGTTAGTTGTCAAAAGGACTTTGACACCCTGAAGGAGGCAATGTGCTCAGCACCAGTTCTCAAAGCTCCAGACTATAAGCAGTTCATTTTGCAGACAGATGCCCTTGAACATGGGATATGAGCAGTCCTGTCTCAGACCAATGATGATGGCCATTACCAACCTGTTGCTTTTATTAGCAGGGGGTTACTCTCCAGGGAACAGCATTGGAGTGCCATTGAGAGAGAGGCCTTTGCTCTGGTTTGGTCCCTGAAGAAGTTGATACCATACTTGTTTGGTACTCACTTCATTGTTCAGACTGAACACAGACCTCTCAGATGGCTAATGCAAATGAAAGGTGAGAACCCAAAACCTTTGAGGTGGTCCATCTCCCTACGGGGAATGTACTTTACAGTGGAACATAGACTTGGACCTTTCCATGCCAAAGAAGATGAACTTTCGGGGTATTTCCACTAAGACAATGAAGACTGTCTCGGGAAAGGTTAGTCTCATTCTCTTTCATTTGGGAGGGGGCTGTGTACGAAAGTGCCCATTTTGGAATGGCTAACCCCCCAACTATTTGCCTGATATTGATGCTAACTTGACTGACTGTGTGCTGGTATTCTGCTAACCAGGCCCCAGCACCAGTGTTCTTTCCCTAAAGTGCACCATTGCTTCCACAATTGGCACACAGCAAAGTCCCTTGTTTAAGGTACCAGTGGTACCAAGGGCTCTGTGACAAGGGATGGTCCCCAAAGGCTGCAGCATGTATTGTGCCACCATAAGGGACCCCTCACCAAGCACATGCACACTGACATTGCAGATTGTGTGTGCTGGTGGGGTGAAAAGGTAAAGCACCCCTTCCAGGGTGCCATGCCCACAAACCATTGCCTGTGGCATAAGTCAGTCACCCCTCTAGAAGGTGTTAAAGCCCTAAGGGAGGGTGCACTATACCCCATGTGAGGGCATAGCTGCAGGGGCAATATGCTCCTTCAGTGTCTGTAGACCTTTTAAGTGCAACGTGGCCATATTAAGTACATAGGCTGGAGGTTTGTCATTATGAACTCCACAGCACCATGATGGCTTCACTGAAGGCTGGGAAGTTTGGTATGAAACTTCTCAGCACAATAAGCCCACACTGATGTCAGTGTTGGATTTATTGTACCATGGACACAGAGGGCATCTTAGAGATGCCCCCTGTATTTTACCCAACTCTTTAGTGCAGGACTGACCAGTTTGTGGCAGCTTGCCGCTAACAGAAATGTTTCTGACCCCATGAGGTGAGAGCCTTTGTGCTCTCTGGGGTCAGAAACAAAGCCTGCTCTGGGAGGAGGTGCTCTCCCCCTTCCCCTAGAAAGAAATGTAACACTTGGCGGGGAGCCTCAAAGGCTCAGGCCTCCTGTTACAGTGCCTCAGGGCACTCCAGCTTGTGGAGATGCCTGCCCCCCGGACCAAGCCCCACTTTTGGCAGCAGGTAGGTGGGAAAATTAGAAAAATTAAAGGAGGAGTGACTGTAGGAAAGTAGCCTCTTTCTAGCTTGGTTACCCCCACTTTTGGCCTGTTTGTCAGTGCATTTGACTGTGTCTCCTGCGATCCTGCGAGACCAGGAACCCAGTAGTTATGCTCTAGCCCTTAAATTGATTGATGGTTACTGTTAACACAGTATTTCACCCACAGTTGGCATACTGGTGCCCCCTTATAAATCCCTAATATATGGTTCCCAGGGGATTGGGGTTCCATGGGATCCCTATAGGCTGCAGCATATATTTTCCAACCATAGGGAGCCCATGCAAAGGCTTCTGCAGGACTGCCATTGCAGCCTGCGTGAAAAGGTGCAAGCACCCTTTCACAGGTCACTTATAAGTCACCCCTATGGGAGGCCTTCCAGCCCAGAGGGCAGGTTGCAAAGTACCTGTCTGTGAGGGCCTCCTGCACTAGCAGAGGTGCCCCCACGAACCCCAGATCCATTTTCTGGACTTTGTGAGTGCGGGGACACCATTTTACGCATGTACTGAACATAGGTCACTACCTATGTCCAGCTACATAATGGTAACTCTGAACACAGGCATGTTTGGTATCACACATGTTGGAATCATACCCCAAGGCTGTTGCAGGCATTGGTTGTATAATTCCATGCACTCTGGGGGCTCCTTAGAGGACCCCCACTATTGCCATTTTAGCCTTCTGAGGGTTTCCAGAAGCCCAAGCTGCTGCCACCTCCCAGACAGGTTTCTGCCCTCCTGTTGCAAAACTGGACAAAGGAAAGGGGAGTGACCACTCCCCTGTCCATCACCACCCCAGGGGTGGTGCTCAGAGCTCTTCCAGAGGGTACCTGGATTATGCCATCTTGGATTCAAGGTTACCAGGGAGCTCTCGAAGCATCTGAGTGGCTAGTGCCAGCAGGTGACGTCAGAGCCCTCCCCTGATAGGTGCTTACCTGGTTAGGGGACCAATTCCCCTTTCAGAACTATTTAGGGTCTCTCCTTTGGGTGGCTCCTCAGATTCGGATTGCAAGACTCTAGAAGGAATCTTCTGCATCCTCCACTTCAACTTCTCACTGAATAAACTGCAACTGGACCCTCCAGAAACCTACAAGCTACAACAAAGAAGCAAGATGCCTTTGCAACATTGTATATTCGGCTCCTACCAGCAACTGCAACAGTTTCCCAGTCATGCATCCTCTGAAGACAGCCCATCTTCAGTCCCCACCAGAAGGAAGAAGGAATCTCCCTTGGGGTGAAGGAGTCACCCCCCTACTTCTGCAGGCACCAACTGCGACGACGACCGACTGCGTGGATCTCTTCTGCGGAGCTGCGTGGATCCTCCATCATGAGTGGAGGACTGAAGTGGTCCCAATAGTCCTCTCTTCCAGCTGTCCCTTTTGGTGGAGGTAAGACCTTGTCTCCCCACGCAAGACAGTACCCCTGTTCACCGCATCTTTTGCAGCTCTCAAGGCTTGTTGCCATTCTTCCTCCAAGTCCTTTGTGCATCTTGTAGCTCCAGCCCCCAGCACTGTATCCTGCGATGCACAGCTTCCTGAGTGGTTCTCCAGCGGCGTGGGAGCCTTTGGCGGAATGCTATGTGGGCCTCCTCTGCAACATTCTTGTCCTCGTGCTGTGGGACTCCTGTTTGTGCTGCCTGGTCTTCTTTGGGCTCTCTGAGTTGCGGATGCGCCCCTCTGATTCCCCCTCCTGGGTAGAGTCCACCTGGTCCTTTCTGGTCCCCAGCAGTGCCATTTTCCACTAACCACAAGCTTTTGTGTGTCCCAAGGCTTTTCAGCGGATTCCGACAATGCAAACCCTACTGTAATCCTCCAACCAGCGTGGGACATCACTTGCACCCTCCAGGAACCCAACTTCGTCTTCTTGGGTGCAGTGCTGACTTTTCTTCTTCACCGGTGGTTCACCTTTTACACCTTCATCCGGATTAGCAGGGGCTTGTGCTCTTCCTGGACTCTTCTGTGCTTCTTGGACTTGGTCCCCTTCTTCCACAGGTCTTCTTGTCCAGGAATCCACTGTTGATGTCTTTCAGTCTCTTCTCAGTTTTTCATAATTCTTCTTCTCGTTTCTGTGTGTTCTGGGAAAGTTACTGTGATTTATTCCTGCTTTCCTGGTCTCCCTAGTGGGTTGTGGTGCTTACCTTTGGCACACTACACTTGCTTAGGTGGGGAACCGACTTTCGCTTTACACTTTCTTAGTATATGGTTTGTGCTCCCTATAGGCCCATTTATAACTATGGTGATTTTCACTAATTGCACTGTTTTCTAACAGTTTTTATGCCTATTTCTGCATACCAGTGTGTATAATTTGTGATTTACTTACCTCCTAAGGGAGTATAGTCTCTATGGTATTTTTGGTATTTGTGTCACCAAAATAAAATACTTTTATTTTTGTAACACTGAGTATTCTCTTTCATGTGTGTGAGTAATGTGTGACTACAGTGGTATTGCATGAGCTTTGCATGTCTCCTAGATAAGCCTTGGCTGATCATCCACAGTTACCTCTAGAGAGCCTGGCTTCTAGACACTGCCTTCACTACACTGATAAGGGATAACTGGACCTGGTATAAGTACCATAGGTACACACTACACACCAGGCCAGCCCCCTACAGTGCCCACTCCAGCTGGCAACACCCTAAGGGGTCCAGAGCTCAATCCATCCCTTCCTTGCAGAATCCTCTGGTTTGGAGGAGAGGGACCAATCGGGATAAGAATGTGCCCCCCTCACCAAAGTGAGTGGGCATAGGAAGGATGTAGCCACCCTCAAGGACAGTAGCCATTGGCTCCTGCCCTCTGACCCCTGTAACTCCCCCAAATCTAGTAGTTAGGAGCACCCCTGAACGTTAGTCACCAGATTCCTGGTGATCTCGAGAAGAAGGAAGCAGGACTGCCAAGCCGACCCCAGCAGTGAAGGCTCCAGACAACAACTGACTTGTCCTCAGCCCTACTGGCCTGTCTGCAGGTTCAAAGACCCCTGCTCCAAGAAGGCAATGCATTCTGCAGGATCAGCGACTTCTACAAACCCCCCACAGGACTGCCTGCCCAGCAGAGAACCAAGAACTCCCAAGGACAGTAGCCCTGTCAGGAATAAACCTCCAAAAAGGACTCCAGAACCGCTCCAGATCCGCTAACCCTGCCCACTCTAAACCCGACGCCCACGGCCCGAGTCCAGGTGGCCCACTGGCTCAGAGAAGGTCCCCAGGTGATTCCAACCTCAAGTCCACCCTGGATTGACCCCTCCTGGCCAACACAACGATGCCTGCAGCCTGAATCCAGAGGACCTCCCTGACTTCAACCGGATCTGACAAAGATACCTGATGCCCAAGGAGACCCCTGCACCCGCAGCCCCCTGGCCTCGGGAATCTGACCAATGGTCTAGCAACGTCAAGTGGACACCTCCCCTACCTGTCCAGCCTTTGGTTTCCCGGATCCAACTCCCTAGACCCAGCCTGCAGCATCTTTTGTGACCCTTGGGACCCCCCTGTTAAAAAGCATTGGCCACCCAGCGCTGTGTTTGCACCCTGCATCCGGCCGCCCCTGGGCCTTTGAGGGTGTGTGTTTGGTGTGAACCTGTGCCCCCCCGGTGCTGATCTAAGGCCCCCCAGGTCTTTGTCCTGGAAACCACAGGTAATAACCTGCAATCTGCTTTCAACCGAGCAGCCCCAGTCCTCATAGGATTTAATTGTAAATCCGACTTTAACTTTGACCTCTGCACCCAGCCAGCTCTGTGTTGCTGAGGGTGCACTTTTGCTGTCAGCCTAAACTGGGAGATCCTAACCCTCGAAGACTGAAATTGTGTACTTACCAGTTAACTGTGCTAATACTCCCCCCCCCCCCAGGACTCTATTGGCTATTGTACTGTCAACTTTTGAAATAGAAAAGTGTTGCTCACTTGTAAACTGCTTTCCCTGCAAAAACCAAACAAAGTACATTTGTTACATATGCTTGATACCTATTGACAACTGTACTTACCTGCAACTAAGACCTTCTGGGTTTAGAAATAAAGTAACAAAATATATTTTTGCTACATAAAACAATTGGCCTGATGGTAGCCATGCAGTGTGTGCCTCATTTCTTGACTGTGTGTGTACAACAAATACTTTGCACTACCCTCTGATACGCCTAAATGCTTGACCACACTACCACAAGAGAGCATTAGTATTAGCTACTTTAGCCTCTGTTAAGCCTCCCGGAAACTCCTGTACTATACCTTATTTTGGTATAGTAAATACAGAGCCAGCTTCCTACATGCAGAACCTCTTCACAGAGGCTCCCTTGCTGATTTCTACCACAATAAAATAGTAATCATCTACAAAAACATAGCACCCCAATCTTCTATCGACAACACTTACAATCTTCTGAGCTCCGCGGACTCCCCCACCAACTGTACTATCACCAACTGGAAACATCTCACCACCACAGGTTCAACCTAGGAAGCAGCACCATCGCCAGCAAACTCACCGACATCCACAATTTCTCAATCAGCACACCTATCTACCCGAAAGACTGGAAACATGCAGGAGTCAAACCCAATGCTCAAAAAACCCTCCGTCGATCCCAGTGAACTCAAAAAATACCGGCCGATCTCCCTATTCCCGTTCCCAGGAAAAGTCCATGAAAAGCCATTCACCAACAGTTCATGATCTACTTTGAAGACAACAATCTCCTTGACACTTCAAAATACGGCTTCCGCACTAACCACTGCACAGAATCTGCCCTGATCGCAGCAATAGATGACATCAGACACCTCCTAGACCAAGGAAACTCTGCCGCCCTCATCCTCCTCAACCTCTCTGTGGCATTTGACACAGTCTCCCACCATTCACTGCTCACTAGGCTCTACCACATAGGAATCAAAGGAAAACGCCTTCAATGGATTGACTCTTTTCTATCAGACAGAACTCAGAGAGTCCACCTCCTGCCCTTCACCTCAAAGCCCAAGGATATGATATGCGGCATCCCCCAGTGATCATCTCTCTGTCAAACCCTCTTCAACACATATAAGACTCCCCCAGCTGACATTGTAAGAAACCAAGGACTCAATATAATCTCCTACGCTGACTACACACAGCTCATCCTTGCCCTCTCCAAAGACCCCTCCACAGTGAAATCCAACTTCCAGAACTGCATGAACAGCGTTGCAAAGTGGATGAAGGACAGATGCCTCAAACTCAACAAGGACAAAACAGAGGTACTATTGTTAGGTAACATTGCCTTACCTTGGGACAACTCCTAGTGGCCAGCTGACTTGCGACCCCGTCCGACAAACCATGACATAAACCTAGGTATCATCATAGACAACAAACTCAGCATGAAGAGCCAGGTGAACGCAGTCTCCTCCGCCTGCTCCCTCACCGTCCGAATTCTCTGCAAAATATTTAAATGGCTCCCTCTCAATACCAGGCGTACTATCACACAAGCTCTCACAACTAGCCAACTAGACCACAGCCACACGCTCTACACCGAACTCACCACTATCCTCACAAAAAAACTTCAGATCATCCAGAACTCAGCCGCCAGACCTCCTGAACCTAACTCACATCACCTCAACCTAAGAAACCTCTACTGGGACCCCGTACACAAACTATACCTCTTCAAGCTCCTGACGTTTGCGTACAACTCCTTGCACATCCTAGGACCAGCTTGCCTTAACCATGGCTTGAACAGACTCCTTCGCTCCGCCTTGCTCTCCCTCGCAGTCACACCATGTAGCTGCTGCTGCACCTATGGTGGTTGCTTCTTCTCTTACCTAGCAGCAAAGGCCTGGAACCCCCCCTCCACCTAACTAAGAGCTTCTCCCTCCATTCAGGAGAAGAGGTCTCAAGACGTGGCTTTTTGACTGAAACTAACGCAGCTGCAACAGAGCCTGGATACTCTCCCAGGTGATTAGTGCGCTTTATAAATCTGTTTATTGAATAAGCCTGATGGTCGTAACTTTAATCCTTGTTCCAGGTTTGAAGTGGGAAATACTTCTGGAGTTTTCCCCCACAAAAGTGAGAGAAGTGAGGGAATTTCCTGTCAGCCTGCCCTGGTTCCAGAATGTCTAGTGGCACAAAAGACTAGTGTGCAGTTCTTTGTGTGTAGGCTGAGAACCCTATGAGAGCCAGAGCCCCATTGAGGAGTCGCATGTACAGTGCAGCAGCGGTGGGATAGCAGGCCGGAGTCCACGGTTCCCACTGGAAGGCCTGGCCACTGTAGCACGCCCTGATGGTTCAGCAGCTGATGCTGCGCAGGGGTGCACCGAAGCGAGGTGCATGAATGATGCATAGATCAGACCAGACCAGACGCCCCCCTTTTAAATGCCTCCTTGACGCATACGGCCGGCTGACCGGCACGGAGCCGGCAGAGCGGCCAAGCAACAGACTACAGCTGGGTCCCGAGGCCCACTTATGATGGGGCGGACATTTACCGGTATGGGCCGCTGCTTCCCAGATCCTGCAACAAGCATCTCCAGCACGACACAGCAAAGAGAGCAGAGACACGAGGCATGGAGGGGACAGACTTGCCATGGAGTTGCGCTGGGTGGTGGACTCCCTGTCCCTCGATGATGCAGTGGCAGGCAGAGTCTGTCCCCACCTTGAGTTATAGAGGCCTGTACACACAGCACTGCAGGGCTGGGCTAACGATGCCTTGGCACCCCAATACAGATAGTACCAACACCAACAGGGCCTGCTCACAAGACTCAGCTTGTGCAAATGACTTAGCCTGGAGCTGAAACTGGGACTCGAGCTGCAGTCGGGGTTGGGATTGAGTGGACCCTGGAGGGGGATGGAACGCCTCCTGGAGGTAGGATGTCACAGGCGGAAGTCCCTCTGTTTTTTGAAGAGTGATAGCCAAAAGATCCTGGCACAAAGTTAAGGGAGGACCTCGGAATTGCAGGGACTGTGTCTCCCTGGCTCTGCGGATTATTTGTTCCTTCACTGGAAAGTCGTGGATGCATACCAGGATGTCAGGTGGGGAGAGGAGGTACGACCACACTATGCTGGTCATTACAACCCTGGCGGACGGTGTTAAAGCGGCGGTAAGACCGCCAACAGGCCGGCGGTAAAAAAAACTGGAATTAGGACCGTGGGGGAAACCGCCAACAAAGACAGCCACTTTAACACTCCGACTGCCACGGCGGTACAAACAAATAGCGCGGCAGTCACCGGCAACAGACAGGCGGAGGACATTGTACCGCCCACAGTATCACAACCTACCAATCCGCCACCTTTTCCGGGGTGGATTCACCGCGGACAAAAACACGGCAGAAACAGGACTTCGAAGGGAAAACGCTCACCTCTACACACCCCACGAGGAATCCGGACGCCATGGAACCAGAGCTGCAGATCCTGCCAGCCCTTATCTTCTTGCTCCTCTACCAGGAGCACGAACGCCGGCAGCGAAGACCACGTGAGTACTGCAACTATGACACAGGAGAGGGGGAGGGAAAAAACAGGGACATACACACACAACACCCCCACACCCACCCTCACCCACCACAACACACACACTAATACAGCATGATACATTACAGTTACACCCTCCAACCCCCCCCCCCCCCGGAAGAATGCAAAGACCAAAGGAAATTAGTGTAACCATTGTAATATATTAAAATCCAGTACGCAAAAATATACATATATACACTATAAACAAAATATACACCAAGGATAGTAGTCCAGGTAGTGCTCCATTGAAGTCCCTGGAATACTGGGCCCACACGGTATGGGCGAGGCCAACACAAGATCCCCGACCATGATGGAGTGAACACTGCAGGGGCATCAGATAGCAATAAAACAGGCACCTCAGGGGGAGGGAAAGGGGAGGCACCTCAGCCGGTTGAGTGCAAGACGCCAAATCCACGAGGTGGCCACATGCCCACTGTTCAATCCTGGGGAGTGCAAAGCCACAGTCTCTCAAGTCTCTACAGTGGGTGGGTTTCCCACTGCTTTATCCTGGGGAGTGCAAAGCCACAGTCTCTCAAGTCTCTACAGTGGGTGGTTTGCCCACTGCTTTATCCTGGGGAGTGCAAAGCCACAGTCTCTCAAGTCTCTACCGTGGGTGGGTTGCCCACTGCTGCATCCTGGGGAGTGCAAAGCCACAGTCTCTCAAGTCTCTACAGTGGGTGGGTTGCCCACTGTTCCATCCTGGGGAGTGCAAAGCCACAGTCTCTCACGTCTATACAGTGGGTGGGTTGCCCACTGTTCCATCCTGGGGAGTGCAAAGCCACAGTCTCTCAAGTCTCTACAGTGAGTGGGTTGCCCACTGTTCCATCCTGGGGAGTGCAAAGCCACAGTCTCTCAAGTCTCACAAGTGGGTGGTTTGCCCACTGTTCCATCCTGGGGAGTACAAAGCCACAGACTCTCAAGTGGATAACAGTCTCCACTGGTTCTGGAGGGGGCACTGTGCCCAGAGTGCTTCATCCTGCCAAGGACTGAGGTAGTGGATGTCAAGCTCCATTGGTTCTGGGAGGGGCTTTTTGCCCAGAGTGCTTCATCCTGCCAAGGACTGAAGTAGTGGATGTCAATCTCCACTGGTTGTGGAGGGGGCCTTGTGCCCAGAGTGCTTCATCCTGCCAAGGATTGATGTAGTGGATGTCAATCTCCACTGGTTCTGGAGGGGGCCTTGTGACCAGAGTGCTTCATCCTGCTCGTGGTGGCCTCAGTAGCATCTGAGCTTTTGGCGCTCATGGACCTGTGGTGCTTGTTGCAGCGGTGTCCTTTGCAGCGGTGCTTGTTGCGGCGGTGTCCTTGGCAGCAGTGCTCGTGGCGGCGGTGTCTTTGGCAGCGGTGCTTGTGGCGGCGGTGCCCTGTTCAGCGGTGCTTGTGGCGGCGGTGCCCTGTTCGCTGGTGCTTTTGGCGGCGATGCCCTGTTCAGTGGTGCTTGTGGCGGCGGGCTCCTTTGCAGTGACTCAGCTGCTGGCGGTCCTTCATGGCCCAGCGGGGCTGGTGCTGGCGGTCCTCTCTAGCCCAGCGGGGCTGGTGCTGGCGGTCCTCTCTAGCTCAGCGGGGCTGGTGCTGGCGGTCCTCTCTGGCCCAACGGGGCTGGTGCTGGCGGTCCTTCATGGCCCAGCGGGTCTGGTGCTGGCGGTCCTCTCTGGCCCAGCGGGGCTGGTGCTGGCGGTTGTGTCTGGCCCAGCGGGGCTTGTGCTGGCGGTCCTCTATGGCCCAGGGGGCTGGTGCTGGCGGTCCTCTCTGGCCCAGCGGGGCTGGTGCTGGCGGTCGTGTCTGGCCCAGAGGGGCTTGTGCTGGCGGTCCTCTCTGGCCCAGCGGGGCTGGTGCTGGCGGTCGTGTCTGGCCCAGCGGGGCTGGTGCTGGCGGTCGTGTCTGGCCAAGCGGGGATGATGGCGGTGGCCTCTTGGGCAGTAGGGCAGGTGCTGACGGTGGCCTCCTGGGCAGCGGGGATGAGGGCGGTGGCCTCTTGGGCAGCAGGGCAGGTACTGGCGGTGGCCTCCTAGGCAGCGGGAATGATGGCGGTGGCCTCTTGGGCAGCAGGGCAGGTGCTGCCGGTGGCCTCCTGGGCAGCGGGAATGATGGCGGTGGGCTCCTGGGCAGTGGGGATGATGGCGGTGGCCTCCTGGGCAGCGGGGCTGATGACGGTCTTCTCCGCCGTGCTGCTCTTCCCAGACCTGCTGACTTTCTTGCGGCCCTTCTCCACCTTGGAAGGTGTCGCAGCTGACTCCACACTCCCACCTGTACCCCTGGGAGCAGCTTTGGTGGCTGAAGTCTTCCTCCTCTCCTGCCGGGCACTGGCCAACTTTTGATGCTTCACAGGTGGGGGACTGTCCGTGCTGTGGCTCCGTGCCACACTGGCTGCCCTGGTGGCCGGTGCACTCCATATTCCGGTGACTACAGGCACCACTGGTCCCGGAGATGTTGTGGCTGAGGTGCTAGGTTGGGAACTGGAGAGTCGGGCCCTAGGAGACGGACGGGGTGGGGGAGTTGTGGGAAACAGGTCAAGGCTGGACTGGAAAAGTTTTTGGGAGACACTGGGACGGGTAGCTGGAGGGGGTTTGGGAGTGGAGGAAGAGGTTGTGGTTGTAGGAGGTGTTCGTTTGGTGACTTTGGGTGAAGGTGCATGCGCTGGAGGCTGTCGTGAGGTGGAAGGCTGTTGGGTGGATGTGTGCCTGCGTTTGTGTATCTTGGGAGGTGGCGTCACAGACACACTGGGAGAGGACACAGGGGACGTGTGAATGGTAGTGGCGGTGTTGACTGCACGTGAGCGGGGTGTGGTGGTGTGTGTGCTGGTGATGGCAGTAGTGGCTGTAGATGTAGTGCATGCAGGTGTGAGTGTAGACGAGACTGGGAGGGAGGAGGGAGACGAGGAGGAGGGTGACACAGTGGAGGCAGTGGATGTTGGTGTGTCTGCATGTGCGTGATGCTTGTGTGAGTGCCTGTGGGATGTGTGGTGCTTATGTTTGCCTGAGCTTCCCTTGAGTGTTGACGTTTGTGCTTGCTGGTCTGAATGTGTGCCTGGGATAGGCTGAGGTACAGGGGATTGGGTCTGGGTGGAGGAAATTGGAGGGGGAGGCTAGAGACAGGGACAATGGCTGCCATCAGTGCTGAGGCCAGAGTCTTAAAAGCTCGCTGAAGGGTCGCCTGACCACAATGAATGCCCTCCAGGAATGTATTTGTTTGTTGCAACTGCCTTTCTACACCCTGGATGGCATTCAAAATGGTAGACTGCCCAACAGTGTGGGACCTGAGGAGGTCAATGGCCTCCTTACTGAGGGCAGCAGGGGTGACTGGGGCAGGGCCTGAGGTGCCTGGGGCGAAGGTGATGCCCATCCTCCTGGGTGAGCGGGCACAGGGCAAAGGCTGAGGGGCTGCTGGGAGGGCGGTGCTGGTAGGGGGGGTGGCGGCTGTACCCTTAGATTCGGGGAGCACAGATGTTGCCGCGACCACAAGGGAGCTCCCATCAGAGGACGAGTCCGTGTCACTGGTGTCGGGTCCTGTCCCCGCCGTGGAGCTCCCCTCATCCTCCATCCCATTGGTGATATCAGACTCCATAGTGTCGCCCTCCAGGGCCATGTGGGATGCAGCTCCCTCCTGCTCCAGTGCCACTGCTCCTCCGCCTGATGATGCTAATGCACACAAGAACAGGGAGACCACAAAAAGGGGGGGGACAACAGAAGAAAGACATGTTGAGTGCATGCATTACCGCTACCGTTGGCGGACACGACAGATACAGAAGCCCCCTGCTCTACGCCGCGCTCTTGGGCTCCACTGTTCAATCCCTGGGACATGGCCTACAAGGCTATGGACGACATCTGCACACATGGATGACACAGGAGCATGATTAGGTGTACTTGGCACTGTACAGAGGTGGGGTGGGAGGGACCTTGCCTACTAAACTCGCCCTGGTCTAGGGAAACCCACAGCCCACCTCCCCCACCCAGACACCTCCACTGCGCGCAAAATCAGCAGGATGAGAGTGTACTTACCCCCTTGTGGCTGCTGTGATCCCCCTAAGCGCCCATCCAACTCTGGTTACGCCACCGCCAGGATCCTGAACATCAGGGGGGTCATGGTGCGGCAGGCACTCCTCCCACGTTGGTAGGCCATCCCCAGCTGAACCTCCATCGTCTTCTTGCTCCAGCGGCGAATGTCCTCCCATCTCTTACGGCAGTGGGTGCTCCGTCTGTGGTAGACCCCCAGGGTCCGGACGTCCTTGGCGATGGCACGCCAAATATCTTTTTTCTGGTGGGCGCTGAACTACATGAATTGTACAGGGGGGAAATAAATGTTATTACCAAATTCACCGTCACAGTCATTGGCCTCCATCCCTACCCTTGCCATGTGGCACATGCACTCATCGTCGTTTCATGCACGCCTCAATCCCCCCCCCATCTTTCATCCACCCCACTCCACACAGGCATAGCCCATACAGCATGCTCCCAGTGTACTTACCTGTTTGTCTGGAGGACCGTAGAGTAGCGTGTAAAGGGGGAGGACCCCATCCACGAGTTTCTCCAACTCCTCCGATGTGAAGGCAGGGGCCCTTTCCCCAGACACTCGAGCCATTGTCTCTTCCAGACCGTCGGCGTACATAGTCATTGGCTCCTGGGACCCATAGGGTCCAATGTTAACCAATGCAGCATTGCGCCGCGGTCTTTGACCGCCTACCGCAACGGTGTACAACGCCAGCGCAGTTACCTCATATTCCATTGTCCCACTTTACAGGTCAGGCAGCTGCCATTTCAGGGGCCCACATGGCTTAATTTCTAACTGCGTCACACATACCTAAGCCTAGCCTCAGCACACATACAGGCCACTTTTCGGATTATGATTCGTGTTCTGTGTAAGCTGTGGGTACATACCTCTGAGTTGGTTGACTCTGTGCTCACTGTTGTCCTTCATAGGCACCGTCCGCTAGGACATGTGAGGAGATGGCGGCATCCTCCGGTGTACAGACCGCTGGTGGACCTGTCGACAATGGAGGAAAGACATGTTATCATCACCTACAGGCTTGGCCGTACCACAACCCAGGAACTGTGTATCCAGCTGGAGCCAGACCTGATGTCAGCTATCCGCCATCCCACAGGAATCCCCCCTCAAGTGCAGGTGCTGTCAGTACTCCATTTCCTTGCAAGTGGGTCATTTCAAACAACAGTGGCCATAGCATCAGTGATGTCCCAGCCTATGTTTTCCAACGTGTTGTCCAGAGTGTTATCTGCCCTGCTGAAACACATGCAGAGCTACATCGTTATCCCTCAGGTGGAGGATTTACCTACAGTGAAAGGTGATTTCTATGCCCTGGGACATATCCCCAACATCATAGGTGCCATCGATGGGACACATGTGGCTTTTACCCCCCTCCCGCAGGAGTGGACAGGTGTACAGAAACCGGAAGAGTTATCATTCCATGAATGTGCAGATGGTGTGTTTGGCAGACCAGTACATCTCCCATGTTAATGCCAAGTTCCCTGGCTCAGTGCATGACGCCTACATCCTGCGGAATAGCAGCATCCCTTATGTGATGGTTCAACTCCAGAGGCACCGTTTGTGGCTATTAGGTGAGCACCTGGAAGCAGGACAGTGGGAATGGTTGTCTGGGTCTGGGGATATCCCTACAGGTTAGTGTGTGTTTAACAGTTGTCCCTCGCCATTTGCAGGTGACTGGTTACCCCAACCTGTCATGGCTACTGACCCCAGTGAGGAATCCCAGGACAAGGGCAGAGGAATGCTACAATGTGGCCCATGGGCGAACTCAGAGGATTATAGAGCGGACCTTGGGCCTCCTGAAGGCCAGGTTCAGGTGCCTCCATATGACAGGTGGATCCCTATTCTACTCACCAAAGAAGGTGTGCCAGATCATCGTGGCCTGCTGTATGCTTCACAACTTAGCTTTGCGACAACAGGTGCCTTTTCTGCAGGAGGATGGTCCAGATGGCGGTGTTGTTGCAGCTGTGGAGCCTGTGGACAGTGAAGATGAGGAAGCAGAAGAAGAGGACATGGACAACAGGAACTCAGTGATCCTGCAATATTTCCAGTGAGACACAGGTAAGAATACAGACCTGCCTACTACATGTACTTTAACACTACTACCTCTCTACTGTCTGTCGTTTTCACCCAGTGTATGGTCACTGAGTTGTCACTTTCCCTTACGATTTCACAGATGTGGGTCCCACAGTGTGACGTCTGCTTTGTTTCCTCATGGACTAGAGCTATGTTGACATTACAATTGAAAGAACATTTTGTCACTGTAATTGCTAATATACTATTTCGAAATCACAGACGGACTCCAGATTGTTTTTTTGCTTCAAGGGTGTTTATTTAAGTGCTCAATATTGGAGGGGGTTGTAAAATGGTGAGGGCTGATGGTGGAGGAATGTCCATGGCAGAGTCCAGTCTATTAGTCTCACAGGTGCATTGCCCAAATGGGCATAGGAAGTGGAGCTGGGGCAGTTTGAGGATGGACAGGGTGACAAAGTGGGACAGAAAGATGACATTCAGGGTGGTCTCATTTCTTGGCGGGGGTCTTGGCATCGTTCTCTGTCTTTGTCCTCGATCTCAGGGACTGTTTGCGGGGTGGTTCTCCCTCTGCAGGGGGTGGGGTGCTGGTGTGGTGGTCCTGTGGCGGGGCGTCCTGTCCACTAGCACGGGCGGAGGTGGTGGGCAGTTCATCGTCCATGCTAGTGTCAGGAGCCCCTTGTGCCACAGTGTCCTTCCTGGTGTTGAGTACTTCCTTCAGCACCCCTACGATGGTGCCCAGGGTCGAATTGATGGTTCTGAGTTCCTCCCTGAAGCCCAAATACTGTTCCTCCTGCAGGCGCTGGGTCTCCTGAAACTTGGCCAGTACCGTTGACATCGTCTCCTGGGAGTGGTGGTAGGCTCCCATGATGGAGGAGAGGGCCTCGTGGAGAGTGGGTTCCCTTGGCCTGTCCTCCCCCGTCGCACAGCAGCCCTCCCAGTTCCCCTGTGTTCCTGGGCTTCCGTCCCCTGGACTGTGTGCCCACTACCACTGCCCCCAGGTCCCTGTTGTTGTTGGGGTGGTGGGTTAGCCTGGATTCCCTGTAGTGGTGGACACACTGCTGCGTGACGTGTTCTGGGGACAGAGGTATGGGCCCGCTGGGTGGGTGCTGTGCTGGTGTTTCCAGAGGGGGGAAGCTCTATAGTGGCCTGTGACTGTGTCAGGGGAACCGACTGTGCCGAGGTCCCAGATGGGCCGGGCTGGTCATCTAGATCCAGTTGGACAGAGCTGCTGTCATCACTGTGGGCCTCTTCTGTTGGTGGTGTGGACATGGGTGGACCCTCCTGTCTGGTGATGTTGGGTAGGGGTCCTCCAGGGGTATAAAAGGCTTTTTATTACATCTGTGTGTGGCATGGTGTGCTTTAGGTGGATGACCATGTACCCCAGTGCTTGCATTCCTGTGTGGGACCTTGTATGATGGTGGTTTAGGGGGGTGTATGGGTATGTGGAGTGGCCATGCTTTGGTGATGGGTGTCCATGCTTTGTTGTTGCATGCAGGGCTTGGTGTTGGGATGGGTGGTTTGTGATATTGGGACATTTGTGAGGAGTAGGAGTGATGGGGGTGAGGGTGAGGGTGGGGGTATGTGTTGGCATGCAGGTAGGGTGGGGGATGTATTAGTAAAGCTTTGACTTACCAGAGTCCATTCCTCCATCTACTGCTGCGAGCCCCTCAGGATGCAGAATCGCCAAGACTTGCTCCTCCCATGTTGTTAGTTGTGGGGGAGGAGGCTGGGGTCTGCCGCCAGTCCACTGAACCGCAAGGTGGTGTCTTGAGACCACGGAACTCACCTTCCCCCGTAGGTCGTTCCACCTCTTCCTAATGTCATCCCGATTTCTTGGGTGCTGTCCCACTGCGTTGACCCTGTCCACGATTCTTCAACATAGCTCCATCTTCCTAGCTATGGAGGTGTGCTGCACCTGTGATCCGAATAGCTGTGGCTTTACCCGGACGATTTCCTCCACCATGACCCTGAGCTCCTCCTCAGAGAACCTGGGGTGTCTTTGCCGTGCCATGGGGTAGTGTGGGTGATGTGTGGGGTGGGGTGTGTGGTGATAAGTGTGGTGATATTTAGTGGTGTGTTGTGTGAGGTGCATGGAAGTTCTGTCGGTGATGGTATTGTGTGCCTGTAGATGCTTGGTAGTAGTTTGTAGTGTCTCCCTCTGGCCTTCTCTCAGTAATTGTGGTCGTAGGGGTTTGTGGGGGATGTGGGTGAGTGTTTTATATTGTATTGGGTGTGTGGGAGTGGTGTGTGTATGTGTATCAGGTGTGTGTATTTCGAATTGTCCAATGTGGATGTGTTTTGTAAATTTGTGTGTATTTTGAGCGCGGAGGTGTGTACCGCCAATGGAATACCGCGGTTGAAAGACCACTGCGTGGACTTGTGTGTTGTGATAGTGTGGGCGTATTTCTGTTGGCGTGACGGTGGAGGATTTGTTATCGCCAGTTTATCACTGACCTTTTGTGTGGGGGACTTGTGTGGGTGTCTGAATTTTGGCGGATTCCGTGCTGTGGGTCATAATAGCTGTGGTGGAATTCTGCGTCCGCGGTGGTGTGTTGGCGGTCTTCTGCATGGCGGTAAGCGGTTTTTACCGCCAATGTTGTAATGACCGCCTATGTGCTCTGTGCACTTGAACCTCAGGTGCTGAGGGCCCTAATATCTGCGCAAATAGAGCTTTAACGTATGAGTTGATATCCTCCCCTTCCGGTTCCATTGGAGTGTCTCTAATGCATATGTTGTTACACCACAACCTATTTTCGAGGTCCTCCGTGTACACCTTTAAGTCCATCTGCTGTTCCTTGAGGCGGATAACTTCCTGCTGAAGGTTCTCGAGTTCCTCATCCCTGCCCGATGCATTGTCTTCCAGTGTGGCGACTCGGTCCCCAATCTCTGCCAAGTTCTTCTGTACCACCTTCAGGTCCTGGGACAGCTCCCGCTTCACCATATGCAGGTCATCTTTCAGTGAGGTGAACAGTGTGCCACAGAAGAAGTGAGTAACGGGGCCCTCTGTTTCTGGGTGTTCTGTCTGGGCCTCTGGAGGCATTTCAAGGAAGCGGTCCAAGGAAGGGGTCTTTACCAACATATCCTTGAGGGAACACTTTTTTTGCTTCGGGTTGTTGCCATGTTGGGGGGACGAACTGCTGTAGTACTGCGACTCAACTCCCTGTCTGTATCCAATGTTGGGGAGAGGGTCTCCAGCTGCCTGCCCCAGCAGAACACAATATGAAGCTTAGACAGGACTCTCAGCAAGGTGGTGGTCGACTTAAACAGGGGAACTCGCCAAGGGGGAGCCGAGCTGGCTGGGCGTTCCGCTGATCATTCGCTCTGTGTGGGCAAAGTGCTATCTGTCCTGCGAGCGTGAACCAGCCCCACAGTCTTCTTGCAGGTAATGTTCTATGTAGCCCTTAGGATGTGGCCCGGTCCCAGCATCTGGACGGCCCGACCAGTTCCTTATTGTCTTTCGGAATATCATACTCCTGGGGCCACCCTTTTAGTATAATTCTCCAGTGGGAGGGACAGGTTCAGGTGATCCGTTCCCTGTCCATGGCCTGTGAACTTCTGGGGGTAGACAAAGATGCGTCAGGAGAACCCAGACCTATTCAGGGGAAACGTAGAGGCTTTAGACACACAAGGTGGTGGAAACGCATGCCCTTTACCAACGCACTGAAACTTGACTCCGACAACATGACATGAGAAAGGAGAGCGTTGGTGGAGAAACTAGGAGGAGAATCTGACTCATAAGATCTTCCCCAAACTGAGCAAGGATGGGGCCCCCCATTCGTAAATATGCAGGACAGGGCAAGTGCGGGGAGGGAGGGAGTTCTACAACGAGTGAAGGATCTGATAAGGCTTTGTTCAAAACCCTGTGAAGAGAAGGGCCATTCTTTCATACTTGGAACACACCCGAGAAGACATATGCCTTCTACAGGAAACATCTCCTGACCAAAGACAGAACTCACATAAGATCCAGTGTGTTCCCCCAGTTTCATTCCTCAGTTACCAGGAATGGGGTAGCCATTCTTGTCTTCAAATCCTGTAAAGGAAGGGTGGTGGAAAAGATAGTAGAGATCAGGGGGCGGCTCCTGGTCCTCCAGCTGCGTGTGGACGAACAGGTTTTGATAGTGGGCACCATGTATGCCCCCATTGGGGCCCAGGAGGCCTTTCTCCCTAGAGCCTTGTCCGTAACCATGTGCACTAAGGAGAGGGTGGTGCTGCTGGGGGGAGACCTCAATATGGTATTCCATAATGATATAGACCCCTCAGCGTCCAGGAGCGGGGTCTCAGGGAAAGTCTGGAAAGATGGGGCTCAATGGTTGGTGGAAATGGGTCTGCATGATATCTGGCAGATGGCAAATCCTCATACATGTGTGTACACATTTTACTCACTTCTTGGGCACCAAAGACTTGCAGAGCCTTGTTACCAATGTGGTGGTAATCGATCTCACCCTCCCACTGATGTCTCGGAAATATCGATATTGGCTTCTGAGGGAGACACTCCTGCAGAGACCTGACGTAATCCGACAAATTGAGCAGGCTATCTGCGCTTACCTACTGACTAATGACACAGCTGACATTTGTCTTGTGGGATGTTCTGAAAGTGGTGGTCAGAGGCACCTTCATAGCAATTTCCGCGGGCGATAATAAATAGCGCCGGGAAAAGAGGGAATTGCTACAATAGCAAGCTGCAGAATTGGAGCTCAATCATCAACACACTGGTGCACCCAGAATATAGAAGCAGTTAGAGGTCGTGCGGAAACAGCAAGCACACCTAGATCTAGAAGGGGCAGAATATTCTCTACTCCACCTTAGACATACTTTTTATGTGGGAGGGAATAAGTGTGGGAGACTTCGATCCCAATGCCAGGCCTCGGGGGTCACAAAGCTAACCCCAGAGGATGGCTCTGAGATTCGGAACGATGACCTCATTGCGGCCCTATTCAGGAATTTTTACAAAGATCTATACACAGCATAATCAACACCCAGGGGTGTGGTAGAGGGGTGTCTTCACAAAGGGAACCTGTTGTCCTGTACTGGCACCCATATTGACTTGTGTGTTTAATTCAATAGATGACACCCACTCCCCTCCCTCATCTATGAACGACGCTTCCATAGTGGTAATCCCTAAACAGGGTAAAGACCCCAGGAAGTGCGCGTCCTATGGGCCGATATCGCTTCTTAACATTGATGCTAGACTGTTCACTGGGGTTTTAGCAGCCTACATGAGTCAGGTGATGCCCAGACCGATCAGCCCAGACCAGGCTGGACTCATTCCCTCGAGACAATGCAACGACAACACAAAGCAGGTTCTGCACATCATTAACACAGCTGGCCGTGAAGTTATGCTACTCACAATTGGTGCCAAAAAGGCTTTTGATCAGGTTCATTGGCCTTTCCTATCAGCCACACTCACCACCTTTGGTTTTGGTTCTCAATTACGTACCTGGGTGCCGAGTAATTATAGGCATCCCAAAGCCACAGTCAGAATCAATGGGACAACTTCGGGTACCTTCCCAGTAGGCAGAGTGACTCGGCAGGGGTGCCAGCTGTCACTCTATTTGCACTCTATATGGAGCCTTTTGCCTGGAGAGTGCAGGACAATCCAGACATTACGGGTGTCAGTTTTGGGGGAAAAAACCATACCATATGCATCAACACGGATGACGTCTTGTCATCTTTATGGGCGTTCCTGGTGGAGGCGGAGATCTTTAGTTCACCAGCTGGTTTTCAGATAAATATCGCTAAGTCTCAAGCCCTTACTCTCTCAGTGTCCCCACAAACGGAGGCAATGCTATCCGGTAGCCTTTCGGTCTGATGGACCTGGACGACCATACCATATCTAGGGATTCAACTGGCCTCAAAAGTGACTGAGACAGTCAGACTGAACTATGGTGCTCTACATGCTCAAATTATGCAGGACCTTGCCTGCTGGCCTCTGTACCCTCTCTCCTGTCTTGGCCAACTAGCGGCACTCAAGATTACTATTCTTCCCAGGATTCTATTCCTGTTTCAAACCCTGCCGCTGGATCCCCCATCGGGCGTGATCAAATCCCAGCAGCAAGCACTCTCCAGATTCGTGTGGGTAGATAAATGCCCACCAGCAGACCTATAGACCCAGAGGGCTGAGAGTCCAAACCTTTAACGATATTTTCAAGCAACACAAATCCACCATTTGAGTGGTTGCAGGCGGAGTCTGAAAAACTGTGGCCCTTTATGGACAGGGCGACACACTTATAGAAGGTGCCCTTCCTTCCTAAGCTGCTACGATATTGGGGCTGTACTCCTCCCCAGTCATGAGGTTGCTGCTTAGGGTCTTGGATGAGACGGTAACTGTTACAGATCTCACTACCTTTCCCTCACCTTGACACCCATCCTAGACATCCCAGATTTTACCCCTGGGTTGAACCAGACAGCATATCACTGCTGGCGGATGTCGGGCCATTGGCCACCTTTTTGGGGTTGAGGGCGTTTTCCCTTTCAAAGAGTTGCGAGAGAGCTTTGCTCTGCAAGAGTCCAAACGCCATCGATCCTTGCAAGTTAGGCACTGGGTGATGCATCCCATGACGAGTCCCAGCAGGCAGACAAAGGCTTATGTACTGATTCGCTGACATTGTTTATTGTGAATTATGTTCTGTTTTGAAGTCATATTGTGGTTGGTTGTGTTATTATTACGCATATTGTGAACCTTGTTTGAGATTACAATGGGAGTGGTCCTGGGTAAGACAAAGATTCTTGCTAAGGGAGAAGAGGCTAATGAAAGAGCCTCCAGTTGGTACATCCACCAATGAAATGCTGCTGGACCAAGCCATGTACATTTTATCTAGCTGAAATAATGGCATACAATTACCTTGCATGAGAAAACGTTGCAATTTCCTGTTAATGGTATGTTTGATGTGAAAAAAAATGGAAAATTTGAGGGTTGTCAGATTTGAGATGAAGGCACAGCCAGGACCTGCCCAGTTTGTAGAGCTGAATGAGTGGGATTATATGACAAATGATAAAGGTCAGATCAGAAAAGCTGTTAACCATTGGTTAGATGTGACTGTTTTTTTCGGAAGAAGGTGTTGAGAGAGAATGTGATGTAGACTGTGAGTGTGTTTCCTTCGATTTCCAGTGATTTAGACAAAAAGAAAACATAAGATGCAAATCTAAAATTAAGGATAAGAAAAAGAACAAAAAGGAAGGGAATGAGTAATTCTGAAAGAGAGGATGAACTCATAGATGCCTTTTTGAATGATCAAAGATCACCCCTGTAAAATAAGGATCACACACAAGATAGGAAAGTAGGAGCAGGAGAGCAGCGTGTACACAGAGATGAACAAGCCTCTAGTATGTCTTCACAAAGAGAGATTCAAGTGGTGGAGATTAGTATTTGCATACGTAATGAGGATTTGAAAATCATGTCAAACATTAATTTTTAATGACAAAATTTCAAAACATTATAAGGATGATTTGCAATTTTGGATGCAGAAGCAGAAGAGTGTACTCATCATGCATTTAAAAGGCTTGAAAATTTTTCTGAAGAACTAAAAGTTAATTTTAATAAGACAGGAACTGATTAGGAGACACAAAAGATTGAACCCTTATGAGAGAATCTGAGAGAGTTACTCAGTATAATTAAGAAAAGGAGATATGTGACAATATATAGAGATGAATGGACAGAAGATACGTCGGAAAGGCTGAGAAAGGGTGAATCAAAATGTGTTATAGTTGTGAATGATTCTGTATGCGAAATTAATGTTGACAGTACACTAGGACGATGAATGAGTGAAAGTCTTCCTTGGGCTCTGGCATTGTTTCTGAAACCCTGCTTTGGAAATGCCTAGTTATGAGAAGGACTTTTATTTATTTTTCTCATCAAAAGGGAGGAGGCACACTTTCTGTTCTTACTCAGCAGCACAGATCTGGGAAGAGACACATTGCATACTTTTCTGCAAAACAATATGCAATGTCCACTGATCTGCCCATTTAAAGGGCATTGCAGTTACTGCATTGGCAATAGTACAGATTGAGACAATACCAATGGTGGATACACTTAGGCCTTCATTATGACATTGGTGGCAAGTGATAAAGTGGCAGAAATACCACCAACAGGCCGATGGTAATTACTGCCATATTATGACCATGGCGGTGAGAACTTCCATAGACAGCCAATGTACCACACCATCAGCCAGGGCGTTAACAGCACGCACGCCGGTGGTCGCCATCAACAGCCAGGCGGAAGACGAAGTACCACCCCCCATATTATGACACAGCAAACCGCCAGGATTTCCGGGGTGGTACCAACACTATGAAAAGCCTGGTGGAAAAATAACACAGAAAACGAAAGACTCCCCAACAAGGACACAGAGCACTCCTTTGCCGCCATGGAACCGGAACTTTAAGTCTTCCCAATACTCTTCTACGACATGCTCCACCTGGAAGACCCACGCCGATGAAGACGACGACGGTGAGTACAGCCGCTTGGCACACAAAGGAGGGAGGGAGGAAAACGAGAGTGACACACACACACAACACACACCAGACACACACAAACCATACACGCAACCAGCTGCAGACGTAACCAGTGGCACACGACACTCGGCACAATAAAACAAGGACCAGATTTCGAAAGTACTGAAAAGGTATTAGCAAGGGAAAAGCCACCACATGCACCAGATATGTACAATTGCACACAAAGGGTCAATGCCCAGTCCAAAGTACAAAGGGCCCACATGGCCACAGGGCACAGTCCAAGGCCCAACTTGTCTCCTGACATCAACTGCACAGAACTCTGCAGGGGCATCATTTTGCAAGTCGGCAGGCACCTCAGGGGAATGGGGGAGGTGGTGGGCACCTCAGCCGAATTCGGGAACTTTCCCCCTGGTACCGGAGGGGGCACCATGCCCATTTCTCTGTGCTGGGGAGTGCAAGGTCACAGTCTCGCAGGTGGGTAACTTTCCCACTGGTTCTGGAGGGGGCTCCATGCCCATTTCTTTGTGCTGTGGAGTTCAAGGCCACAGTCTCTCAGGTGGGTGACTTTCCCATTGGTTCTGGAGTGGACACCATGCCTATTTCTCGGTGCTGGGGAGTGCAAGGTCAAAGTCTCTCAGGTGGGTGACTGTCCCAGTGGTCCTGGAGGAGGCTCCATGCCATTTCTTTGTGTTGAGGAGTGCAAGGCCACAGACTCTCAGGTGGGTGACTTTCCCACTGGTTCTGGAGGGGGCTCCTTGTACAGCAGTCCCAGGAGGGTAGCCTGCATGCCCTCTGCTGGAGGTGAGGGCTGCACTGTCTCATCTGGAGGTGAGGGCTGCACTGTGTCAGCAGGTGATGGTGCCTCCTGGGCAGTCTCTGCTGGAGGTGAGGGATGGACTGTGTCAGTAGGTGAAGGTGCAGCCTCTGCAGGAGGAGTGGGCTGCCTTGCCTCAGCTGGAGGTGAGGGCTTTGTGACCACTGGTGGTGGTGTCATCCTGCCAGCCTCTGCTGGAATCAAAGGCTTCTTCCCCTTCATGGTACAAGTTGGGCAAGGAAAATCTTTTTAGGGACGGTGGGGTGGGAAAAGGGAGGAGGGATGGGAGTGGAGGTTGAGGGAGTGGTTGTTGTAGGAGTGCGTCTGCTGGACTCGGGTGCAGGTGCATGGGGAGTGTGCTGATGTGAGGTGGATGGCTGTTGGGTATCTGAGTGCTTGTGTTTGTGACTTTTAGGAGGGGGGACAGACAGGGTTGGAGAGGACACAGGGGAGCCGTGTATGGATGTTGTGGAGGTGTCTGCTAGTGAGGTGTGTGTGCTGCTTGGTGTGGTGATGGTGGATGTTAAAGCAGTGCATGCAGGTGTGAGTGCAGAAGTGACTGTGTGGGTGTCGGAGAAGGAGGAGGAGGGGGATACGGGGGAGGCAGTGAATTAGGTTGTGTGTGCAACTGTCTGGTGTGAGTGCTTGTGTGTTGAAGTGTGGTGCCTGTGTTTGACTGTGCCACTTTAGTGTGTTGTCTTGTGTGCATGCTCGTCTGTATGTGTGCTTGGGATGGGGTTGAGGAGACTGGGACTGGGAAGTGGTAGTTGGAGGGGGACGGTAGGGACAGGGACAATGGCTGCCATCAGAGAGGAGGCCAGAGCCTGAATTGATCTCTGTTGGGCCGCCAATCCACCGTGGATGCCCTGCAAGAATGCATTGCTGCATCTGGGATGCCAGCTTCTGGATGGCATTCACAGTGGTTGACTGCCCTACAGAGATGGATCTCAGGAGGTCAATAGCCTCTTCACACAGGGTAGCAGGTCTCACTGGGGCAGGGCCTGAGATGCCTGGGGCAAAGGAGATGCCGCCTTCCTGGGTGTGCGGACATGACAACTCGCTGAGGGGCTACTGGGAGGGCTGTGCTGGTACGGGTGTTGGCAGCTTTACCTGCAGCTGGGGTGGTCACAGAGGTGTCCGCCACCACCAGGGAGCTTCCATCGGAGGAGGTATCTGAGTCTGTGTTGTCACCTCCTGTCTCTGCTGTGGTGCTCCCCTCACCCTCTGCCCCACTGGTTCCGTCGGTGTTGGTAGACTCTGCCTCATGGGTCCTGTGGGATGCAGCTCCCTCAGTCACTGGTGCCCCTGCTCCTCCACCAGATGATGCTAATGCACACATGGACATGATGACAGAAGATAAAGGGAGAGAGAGAGAGAGGGAATACTGGGTCAATTACTGCTCCAACACAACAGTTGGCATACACAGCACCGTCACACACAGGGATCAGGATTGAGCACTATGCATTGCACTGCCATTGATTTGGGTAGATGCCACAGCAAGATGAGGGCCAAACACCGGCAACTGCACACCTCCCAGGACCCACTAAGCCCTGTCTGACATGTAATAAAACCTCACTAGTTTAACTTGTTTTCCCTTTCAACCATTACCCTGGAGCTGGATCACGCTGCAATGTTTGGCCTGGCATTAAGGGGCACCCACTAACTGACACACACTACCCGGATTCCATGCCGCCTACAAATTATTGTTGTAACTGCCACTGTACTCACCACCTTGTGGCTGCCGTGATGCCCTCAAGCGCCCATCCAGCTCTGGGTAGGCCACTGCCAGTATGCGGGCCATAAGGGGGGTCAGATTCCAACAGGCACCTCTTCCTCATTGGGAGGCCATCCCCAGCTAGGCCTCCGCGGTCTTCCGTGCCCAGCGTCTCAGGTCCTCCCACCGTTTCCGACAGTGGGTGCTCCACCTGCCATAGTTCCCTAGGGTCCACGCGTCCCTGGCGATGGCACGCCATAATCCCTTCTTTTGATGGGCGCTGACCTGCAGAGGCAATACAGATGGGAGGACACCATTACACATTCAATCCAGCCTGTCACACATATGGCCCACCAATCCTGTTTCCTTCACCATTGGCACACATCACCTGGCGCCCACCATGTCCACTACCTCATGACATCACCTTCCACCCCCGATGACACGATGCTTGCACACACATCTCCATGCATCATTCCCACATGCATCGTGCCCAAGGTGTACTCACCTGTTGGTCTGGGGGCCCATACAGCAGTGACAGTGGGCTTGGCAGCTGGAATGTCACAGCAAATGTTTTGTATGGTGCTGGCAAGGGTCTTGTCTGCCCTGGTGAAACACGTGCAGCTACATTGCTTGGAAGATTTGGCCACTGTTAAGGCAGGATTCTATGCAATGGGCCATATTCCCAATATAATTTGGGCGATTGATGGTACACATATTGCGTTAGTCCCCCCTGCCAGAATGAACACGTGTGCAGGACTCGTAAGAGTTGCCACTCACTGAATGTGCTAATAGTGTGCCTAGCGGACTAGTACTTCTCTCACATTACTGCCAAGTATCCTGGGTTGGTGCATGAGTCCTTCATCTTGAGGAATAGCAGCATCCCAAATGTGATGGCACAACTACAGAGGCACTGTATGTCAGTGTATGCCAACAGATGTTCTCTCCTTAGATTTGTGTAAGGCTAAGTGTTGTCCCTCAATACTTGCAGGTGACTCTGGCTACCCAAACCTATCGTGGCTGCTGACCCCTGTGAGGAATGCCAGGACAGGGGCTGAGGACCGTTAAAATGAGGCACATGAGTGAACCAGAAGAACAATCGAGTGGACCTTCGGCCTCCTGAAGGCCAGGTTCAGGTGCCTCCATCTGACAGGTGATCCCTGTGCTACTCACCCGGAAAGGTCTGCCAGATAGTAGTGGCATGCTGCATGTTGCACAGCCTGGCCCTCAGACGACGAGCCTTTTCTGCAGGAGGAGGAGACTGGAGATGACCCTGTGGCAGCAGTGGACCCTGAGGACAGTGAGGACGAGGAGGCAGAGGATGAGGATGAGGACAACAGAACATCAGTTATATGACAATACTTCCAATGACACACAGGTGAGACAGTGGAACTGACCATTACTCTGACTATTGATTTAACTGTGTACATGAATGCCATCGCATTCACTTCCTTTGCATCTCAACCTCATGTCACCTATGGTATCTCATTTTCCAGATGTTGTTGATATGACAATGTTCAGATCATTTGCACTTGATGTGACTGTTCCCACAAATGCACATTTAAGACACTTAAAACAGTGTTACTCAAATTGTGTTCAAATATGTTTATTGTAGTGCTATAAAATTGAGGGGGAAGTGCAATGGAATGGGGGAAGAAAGTCCAGGGTATTTTTCCAGTCTGTTTGTAGCACAGGTCCAGTGTCCAAGGGGCCATAGGAAGGGAAGCAAAGGCAGTTCAAAGTGGACAAGGTGACAGGGTGGTACACAAGGGGGACAATCAGGAGAGTTTCATTTCTTGGCGGTGGTCTTGGTCTTGGCAAGTGTCTCTGGCTTCTGTCTGGTTTGCAGGGAACGTTTGCGGGGTGGTTTACCTTCTGCAGAGGGAGGGATGCTGGTGGCCTGTGGGTCCTGTGGCGGGCCTCCTGTCCACTAGCTGCAGCAGATGTGGTGGGCTGGTCAATATACTGGCTAGTGAAAGGGGCCCGCTGCTGTGCAGTCCATTCCCTCATGATGTTGGCCATGTCTGCCAGCACACCTGCTATGGAGATCATGGAGGTGTTGAGGGCCTACAAGTCCTTCCTGATCTCCTGGTGGTGTTCCTCCTGCAGCCACTTGTTCTCCTGCATGTTGTTCAGGATCTGGCCCATCATGTCCTGGGATTGTTGTTAGGCACCCAGGACATTAATGAGTGCCTCCAGGAGAGTCGGTTCTCTGGGCCTGTCCTCCTCCTGGCGCACGGCGGTCCACCCAGTGTCCCTGTTGCCCTGTGCCCCTGTCCCTTGAACGGTGTGCCCCCTGCCACTGACCCCAGGTCCCTGATTGTTTTGGGTATGAGGTGTGGACTGGGGTCCCTGTACAGGTGGGCACACTGCTGATTGACGTGTCCTGGGGACAGAGGTGTGGGGACGCCGGGTGGGTGCTGTGGTGTTGGTAACTGATGGGGGAGGCTCTGTGGTGGACTGGGATTGGGCTGGGGTGACCGACTGACCAGTGGTCCCTGATGGGCCAGGTTGTTGATCCACATCCTGGAATCCAGAGGTATTGTCATCACTGGGGGCCTCATCTGTTGGGGGACTGGATAGTTGTGGCAACTCCTCTCCACTGAGATTGGCAGGGGCACATGTGGGGATGTAAGTGATGTATTATGCTTCATGCCTGCGACATGTTGTACATCCCTATCTTCCCCTCTATCGTTGCTGTTGCCCTTGTTTATTTATGGTGGTGTATTGTGTGCTTGTTAGATCTCCATGCTGTGAATGCTTTGGTGATGGGTGTCCATGCAGGGCTGGGAGGGCTGTCCTGCTTGGCATTGGGGTTAGTCATATGTGAAGGTGCAGTGTGTGAGATGGAGTGGAGTGATGGGAGTGAGGGTGAGAGATGGCATGCAGGTATGGGGGTGATAAGTGGTAAATGTTGACTTACCAGTGTCCAGTCTTCCGGCTACTCCAGTGAGTCCCTCAGGATGCAGTAATGCCAAGACTTGCTCCTCCCATGCTGTGAGCTGTGGGGGAGGAGGTGGAGGTCCACCGCCAGTCCTCTATATTGCAACCTGGTGCCTTGCTGCCACGGAACGTCCCTTCCCCCGTAGGTCATACCACCTCTTCCTGATGTCGTCCCTTGTTCTTGGATGCTGTCCCACGGCATTCACCCTGTCCATGATTCTTCGCCATAGCTCCATCTTCCTTGCAATGGATATCTGCTGTACCTGTGCTCCAAAGAGCTGTGGCTCTACCCTGACAATTTTCTCCACCATGACCCGCAACTCCTCATCTGTGAGACGGGGGTGCCTTTGTGGGTCCATGGGTGTTGTGTGGTATGTGTAAGTGTGTGGGTGTTGGGTGGTGTGATTGGGTGTGCGTAGTGGAGTGCGTGAGGGATGTATGGGTGTGTGTGTAGTTGTCACAGTGATCTTGGTGTCTGTCTGGTGGCAATGATTTGTATTCGTAAAGGGTTTTGGGTAATATGGGTGTGTGTTTTATAGTGGTGTGAGTGCGTGGGTGTGCTGTGTGGATGGGTGTCAGGTGTGTGTTTTTTTAATTGGCTAATGTTGTGTAGTTTAGTATTTGGGTGTCCATTCTGAACGCAGCGGTGTGTACCACCAATGGTTTACTGCTGTTGAATGTCAGCCGTGGTGATTTGTGGGTCATGATTTGGTGGGCGTTGTTGATGATGGGCGAAATAAGTTGATGATGAACTTAATGTTTGGAAACATGATTGTATTGATGTGACTCAATTATGTTCCAAGCCAAAACCAGTCATTCAAGCTGTACCACTCAAATTGGCTGACTTTATCTTATTCATAGATAGCTCATGTCTGAGATACTGTCATGGAATTCTTCGAGCAGAACGTACAGTTTTCACATCTCCACATATTGTGGAGGCATCATACTTGTGTAATGTATCTTCAGTATAAGTAAGAGAACTGACTGCCATTACAAGATCATGATGCTCAATCAATGAATTGAGTGTTGCAATCTATATAGATATCCAGTATGGTTTTGGCATGGCAATTTAAGGGCCTAGCAGGGTTTCATGACATCCGCCTGCACTCCCAAAAAAATAATTTCGGATTTACTAGAAACTTTAAAATTTCCAAAGAAAACTGCTGTTGTGGAAAGGGCTGCATACAAGAGTGAAGATGACATGGTTTCATTTGGTAATAACTTTGCAGATGAAGTTGCAAAATGCTGTGCTCTTGAGTACATTAGAACTGGATGAGAATTCTGAAAAAGAAGTGGAAAGCTAAATAATATTTTATTAATGTCAGCTCAAATGCTGGAGGAACTTAGGGTTTTGCGGAGTGAGGCATTAGAAGATGAAAAGAAATGTTGACAAAAAATGGCCTGTACTCAAAATAAAGATGATTTGTGGAGATCAACTGATGGGAGATTTGTGTTGCTAGATTCAGTGCTACTGAAATGACAACATACATGCATGAAGCTTGACAGATGTGATGTGATAGAGTATTAACCACAACCCGGAAATATTGGTTTAATCCTTATTTTAGAAGTATTCATGAAAATGTATGTCAAAGATTTGTAATCTGTCAGCAGTTCAATGTAGGAAGAAGGACTCATGCCAATTTGCAATTATTAGACCTGTCAGCTCTTGGCACGATTTTCCACCTTTTTGCTTCTGACCTCCTGTTTTTGATCCTATGCTGAATTTCCTTTTTGCTGGCTCTAGGACTCTGGCCACTTTACCACTGCTGACCAGTGCTAAAATGCAAGGGTTCTCTGTCTAAAATTATTGCAGATTGGTTTAGCCAAGATTGGCATATTTGATCTACCGGTAAGTCGCTAGTATAGTGCACCAGGTGTGCCCAGGGCGTGTAAATCAAATGCTACTAGTGGGCTTGCTGCGCTGATTGTGCCACCCATATGAGTAGCCCAGTAAACATGTCTCAGACCTGTCGCTTCAGTGTCTGTGTGTGCAGTTTTAAACTGCCATTTTGACTTAGCAAGTTCACCCACTTGCCAGGCCCCAACGTTTCCTTTTACTACATGTAAGGCACCCCTAAGGTGAGCCCAAGGCTGCCACATGGGCAGGGTGCAGTGTATTTAAAAGTTAGAACATGTACTGGTGTGTTTTACGTGTCCTGATAGTGAAATACTGTTAAATTTGCTTTTCACTATTGCAAGGCCTGTCTTTCCCATGGGTTAACATGGGGAGTGCTTTGAAATATCTTTTAAGTGTAATTTCCTATTGGGAGCAGATACAGATATGGAGTTCGGGGACTCTGAACTCAAAATTTAAAAATCCATCTTTTGGCGAATTTGGTTTTTAAATTGTAAGTTTGAAAATCCCACTTTTAGAAAATGGCCATTTGCGTGCTTAACAGTTGTGTGCCTCTGCCTGGCTGTGGAATAACCGTCTGGGTCAGGATGCCAGTTGGGCTGTTTGTGAATACACTCTAGAAAGCCACACAAAGGAAGCTGAGGTGTGCCCTATATATCCTGATGGGTCTTCTTGATCTAGAGTGGTGGGAGGAGCTGACACTTGAATAGGGTTGCGCCTGTCCTTACACAAAGCAGTCTTCAACCCCTTGGAGTGTGTTTGGGTCCAGGGCAGGAAATGCAGGGTCTTGTGCACTACAAAGACTTTCCTTTGGAGTCTGCCTACTTAAAAGACAGAAAGGAGTGTAAGTACTGGACCTCTGAGCCACAACTATAGAACACTTCTGGAATGAAGACATTCTGCCAGGAAGAAGAGCTGGATGCCATAGGAGGGACTGCCACTCTGCCTGTTGCTTTGTTGTGCTGGCCTGCTGTTTGCTGCTTCTGTCGTGGGTGCTGAAAGGATTGGGCTTTGCTTTCTACATCCTGCTTTCCAAGGTCCTTCAAGGGCTGCAACTGATCTTGCCTCCTGTTAAGAAGTCTCAGGGACATCAAAGACTTCACCTGCCAGTGCCTGGGCTCTTCTGCTGAGAGTCCTGGTTTGGCAAGTGGTGCCACCTCCAGTCCCTGGGCCCTTGGAAATGTAAGCCGGTGACCAGAAGGAGAAAATCAACACACTAGCACGCCACTGCACAAAAAATTAATGCAGCGCCTGTTCCGGGCCTAGAAAATCGATGCAGCTCCTGCCTCATGGCTACAGAAACGACACACTGCATGTTTACCCGTGGCTCCATCAACACAGCACCTCTGGATTTTCCATGCATCGTCCCCTGGGTGTTAATTTCTCAACAACCCCACATCACATCAAGGAACTAAGGCTGCTTGTCTGGAAAGCAACACATCGCCTTTCCTGCTAGTAAAGAACCAATGCATCGAGTCTTCTGCAAGGAAAGACTTGACGCATCACTTCCCCTGCGCAATAAGACACAGATGAATTACTTCGCTTTTTGGCACCTCCCTTGCGGTCCCCATTGTCTTTGTTTTTGATGAATCGCCGGTACTTTGTGCTAAAAAGATACAACTGTTGATTCCAATGGATTAAGGCTCATTTAAACCTCTAAAAAGTTATATCTTTACTTGTGTATGTTGGATTTTTGTCAATTTGGTCTTATTTTATTCAGATATATATTGACCAATTTTCTAAACTGGTGTGGAGTCCTTTTGTACTGTTTTCACTGTGTTACTGTGTGTGTACAAATACTTTACACATTGCCTCTGAGATAAGCCTGACTGCTGGTGCCAAGCTACCAACCGGGTTAGCAGGAGTTATCTCTGTTGCTCCCCTTACCCTGACTAGAGTAAGGGTCCCTACTTGGACAGGGTACAAACCACTGCCAACTAGAGACTCCATTTCTAACACTAGTGCTTATTGGCGGGATTGGACTTGTATTTGTACTTTACATACAGTAATTGGTGTACACTACTTCCATATCGCAGACCATTACACCCCAACATACTGGTTTGATTTTTCTCGTTTTGCAACTTTTGAGTTTGTTTTACAATCATGTTGGAGCTGTGGAGCTGGGGTTTGAGCAGGAGAGGTTAGAGACCCATTTGGTGCCTCAGCTCAAAACGTTCTGCAAGGAGCTCAACTATCCTATTGAAGGCTTCACTAAGAAAGGAAGAGCTGAGAGAGATTGGGGGACAGGCCTGTGGAAGTATTTCTCATGGAGGGGAGGGACACCTTGTTGGCCTTAGAAGCATAAGGTCAGATGAGGTACCCTGCCATGAAGGATGCCCTGACCAGGAGGTATAGCCTCACCCCAGAGAGTTACAGGGTAAAGTTTAGGGAGAGTACTAAACTTGGGTCTCAAACTTGGCTTGAGTATGTTGATTCTTTCTGCAGAGCACTGGATGGTTGGGTGAAGGGCAGTGAGGTAACAGACTGTAAGGGGCTATACAATTTGATTGCATGGGAGCACATGTCTATTCATTGTTTTCCGAGCTGGGACAGTACTTGATTGATAGCAAATTTATTGATCCCAGGAAGTTTGCCAAAAAGGTGGACCGCTGGCTCAACAGCAGGGTGCAAAAGAAATTGTATGTGGGAGAATCAGCCATGGGTGGTCAGGGTCTCCAATAGAAGAAGGAGGGGGAACAAGGATAAAAGTAAAGAATACTAAAAAGGGCCCCAAACCAGTTCCCGGGATAAGGATTCCCAAATATCCTGTGGAAAAGAAACATTGGCTCCCTGCAGGAAAGGGACCCCTGAAGTGTTTCGCATTCCAGGGGGAGTCCCTAATGTGCCAAGCGGGCACAGCCCCCCACCGATGGGCAGACAATAGGGGTGGCAATTGTGGCACTTGGGGAGGAGTTGACCCCAGTTAGTGGTGGGGAGCCAGCTGATTTGACCCTAGTCTTCCTGGGTGAGGGTGAGGTGGTCCAGAGAACCCTCATGCCTGACAACACTAAAAGGTACAGGCAGTGGGTGACCATTAATGGAAGGTGGATGGAGGCTCTGATAGACACAGGAGCCAGTATGACAACTGTCCACTGTCATCTGGTTTCTGAGGAGCAGGTAATCCCTAATGTGGTCCACCAGGTTGTAGCAGTAGACAACAGTGAGCACAATGCTTGGTAGGTCAGGTTCCCTTTGAATTGGGGGAGGTGTTGATCTCAGGTTCCTTGAGGGTAGCTGTGAGCCCATCCGTGCCTGTTGACTGTCTGCTAGAGAATGACCTGGAACATACCGCCTGGAAGGAAATGGAGCTTAGGTCACACTTGGAGATGTTAGGATTGCCAGGGTGGGTGTGTATGACCACATGATCCATGGCCGCAAGAGAGGCGATCAAAAGGACCTGAAGCCTGAAACAGTGGTCCAGAGGCCTGCCAGGAGGAGGAGGGGCAAGGGGCAGGGGAAACCCACTCATGAGAGTCCCACAGTCCTGGAGGAGGCTGAACATGAGGGAGACACCCTGGAACTTACAGGGGAAGAAGTGTCAGAACTGAGGGACCGACTGACAGCAGGAAGGAGGCCCCACCAGGGAGGAGTTCTGCTCAGCGCAGAAAATGTATCACACTTTTGAGGGCCTTCAGAAACAGGCCGAGGCCCAGGCAGCTGCTGACGCCTTTGGTTCTCACCTGATTTACTGGGAGAATGACCTCCTGCATAGTGAGCCTAAGGTTGCTGGGCCTGGGACAGCGCGTGTGCTGGTGGTATCCCCGTGTTTTAGAGCCTTCCTACTGGGTCTGGCTCATGATGTGCCACTGGCAGGTCATTTGGGGCTGAACAAGACCTTTGACAGGCTTGTCAGCGACTTCTGTTGGCCCCAAATGAGGAAGACCTCAGATGCGTGTTGCAGGACTTGTGAAACCTGCCAGGCAAGTGGCAAATCTGGGAAGAGGTACAAGGCTGTTCTTCAACCGTTGCCTGTCATGAGCACCCCTTTTGAGTGGGTGGGCATTGACATTGTGGGACCACTGAATCCCAAGACAGCCACAAGTCACCCCATCCTGGATTCCTCTAGAAGTCTGGTTTTCACAAATGCACAGGTTTGGTAGGTTTCAGTAGGTGCCGGCTGAGCTAGAGGCCAAAATTTACAGCTAGGGACTTTGCAAAAAAACACGTCAGATTTCAATGTAAAAATATGATGTGTCCATGTTGTGTTTCCTGTCGCGAGTATTAGGCCTACCCACGCAAGTGAGGTGCCATTTTTATCGGGAGATTTGGGGGAACACAGAATAGCAAAACAAGTGTTATTCTCCCTTGTCTTTCTCCACATTTATTTTTTCCAAATGTAAGTCAGTGTGTAAAAAAGACGTCTGCCCTGTAATTCACATGCTAGTATGGGCACCCCAGAATTCAGAGATGTGCAAATAACCACTGCTTCTCAACACCTTATCTTGTGCCCATTTTGGGAATACAAAGGTTTTCTTGACACCTATTTTTCACTCTTTATATTTCAGCAAATGAATTGTTGTATACCCGGTATAGAATGAAAACCCATTGCAAGGCGCAGTTCATTTATTGGCTCTGGATACCTAGGGTTCTTGATGAACCTACAAGCCCTATAGATCCCCACAACCAGAAGAGTCCAGCAGACGTAACGGTATATTGCTTTCAAAACTCTGACATCGCAGGAAAAAGTTACAGAGTAAAACATGGAGAACAATGGCTGTTTTTTCACCTCAATTCCAATATTTTTTAATTCAGCTGTTATTTTCTGTAGGAAACCCTTGTAGGATCTACACAAATTGCCCCTTGCTGAATTCAGAATTTTGTCTACTTTTCAGAAATGTTTGAGTTTCTGGGATCCAGCATTGGTTTCACACCCATTTCTGTCACTAACTGGAAGGGGGCTGAAAGCACACAAAACAGTAAAAATGGGATATGCCCCAGTAAAATGGCAACATTGTGTTGAAAAATGGGGTTTTCTGATTCAGGTCTGCATATTCCTGAAAGCTGGGAAGATGGTGATTTTAGCACCACAAACCTTTTGTTGATTCCATTTTCAGGTAAAAAATACACAAGTCTTATTCTGCAGTCCTTTTTTCCAATTTTTCTTTCAAAAACAAACTTTTTGCTGTATTTTGGCAAATTTATTGGTTTCCTTCAGAGGAACCCACAAAGTCTGGGTACCTCTAGAATCCCTAGGATGTTGGAAAAAAAAGGATGCAAATTTGTCGTGGGTGGCTTATGTGACCAAAATGTTCTGATGGCCTAAGTGCAAACTTCCCCAAACAGCCAAAAAAAGGCTTGGCACCTGAGGGAGGAAAAGGCCTGGCAGCGGAGGGGTTAAGTATGTGTCCTTTAAATCTAAACACACCATCCAGTCTCCTTCCTGAAGTATGTCCCGCAGAAGATGGATGCTCTCCATCTTGAAGTGCCGGCTTATAATCCAAGCATTAAAATCTTTCAGGATTAGGCCTAGACGTGACCTGCCACTCTCTTTTCTACTAGAAAGATAGGACTGAAAAAACTGCCAGAGTGAGGAGTTACTATACCTATAGCCTTTTTCTCTAGGAGAGCTTGAGGCCCTCTTTATGAACATGGCGGTCCGTTCCCCACCGCCGGCAGCAGAAACCGCCAACAAAGGAGCGGTCCGGACCGCCAAATAATGAACCCAACGAAAGTCACGCATCCCGCGCACCACCCACAGCCAGGAAAGGATTCCTGCTGACGACAGCAGAGGCCGCCCACAGGCCGTCAGAAAGGCCCAACCCCCCCATCAAATTATGAACCACCATTCCGCCACCAGTTCCGGTGCGGGAACCACCGCCACACAAAACCAGGTGGAAATGAAACAAATAGAAGGAAACACTCACGGAGCTCAACAAAACGTGCAGCAGCAGCCATGGACAGAGAGCTGCAGATCATGCCAGCCTTGCTCCTTGCCATATATCTACACGAACGAGACCGCCGACGAAGACGACAACGGTAAGTACCGCAACCTACAAAACAAGGGAGGAAAGGGCAAAGTTACATACCCACCCACTCCACCCACCCCGCAAAGCCCCCCCCAACCCTACACAGCAGCAATAGTCAGACACCCAACACCAAGAGGGATGTACCCGACCGAAGGCCACTGCAACTTGGCCATACAATAGCACCACAGCCATAAATTATACAAACAAACACCAGGGTGGAACTGCGTGCAGCCCAAACACAGGCCACACCAAAACTTTATTATGAAGCTCACTGAGCGAAATGATGAAAACAGGGCCAATGGCCAGTTCATAAAAAGTACATTTTCCTTGGCCACAACTGGCCACACCTGACTCCCACAAGTGCTGGGTACTCCACTCAACAGGGCACCATAGGGTGATCCAGGCACCTCATGGAATGGGGGCAAGCGGGCTGGGGGTGGGGATTTACGACGGGTTGGGACTTTGACTTGCGTGAGGAAGTTGGAGGGGGGATGGGCTTCTACTTAGAAGGGGGTGGGGCTGTTTGGCACAGGCGGAGCTGGGTGCCTTAGGCTCAGAGCAGGCCTTCTTCTTAAGTGGAGAAGGGGCACAGGAATGGGAAGGCTGGACCGGGTTGGGCTGCGATGTGGAAGGAGCGGAAAGGGCAAGGAGGTGGGCACATTTTGGGACAAGACGGGGTGGGCCACTGGGTTTGAACGGGAGAATAAAAGTTTCTTGGGAGCAATTGGGGTGGGTGTGGATGAGGGCGTGGGAGTGGAGGCAGAGGGAGTTGATGTATGGGATGTAGGTGTGCATGTAGTGGGTGCCAGTGACTGCTCAGTATGCTGTGGTGTGGTGGATGTCTGATGGGTGGATGTCTTGCTGCGTTTGAGTGTTTTGGGAGGTGGGGGGTGGACACAGTGGGAGAAGACAGACAGCTAGTGTGGATGTATGTTGTGTGTGTGTCTGCAAGTCGGGTGAGTGTGCTGCATGTGTCAACTACCCTGGAGGTGGTGAGTGCACGTGTGGTGTGTGGGGTGCATGCATGGCTGTTTGCTATTGTGGTGAGTGCAGGAAGAGGAGCAGTAAGTGAGTGACGGTGCAGTGCATGTGGGTGTGCATGTAGAGGGGACAGACAGGGAGGCGGAAGAGGCGGGCACACTCGGGGAAGTGGACGTTGTTGTGTGTGCAGGCATATGTTGGCTGTGTGAATGCTTGTGGTGGGAGGTGTGGTGCTTGTGTTTGGAAGTGTGTCTTTTGTGTTGAAGTGCTTGCTGCGTGTCTGAATGTGTGCCTTGGACAGGTGAAGGAAGTTGGGTGCTGGAAGGGGTAGAGGAGGTTGGAGGGGGGACGGAATGGCCAGTGAAACTGGCTGCCGTCCAAGAGGAGGCCAGAGCCTAAAAAGATCTCTGTAGGGCAGACACGGCACCGTGAATGCCATCCAGATAGGCATCAGTCTGCTGCACCTCTGATACTAGCCCTTGGATGTCATTGACGATGGTTGTCTGCCCTACAGAGATGGTTCTCAGGAGGTCAATAGCCTCCTCTGTGAGGGCAGCAGGGCTGACTGGGGCAGGGGAGGAGGTGCCTGGGGTGAAGGAGATGCCCACCTTTCTGGGTGGGTGGGCACGGGCAACTCAGTGAGTAGCAGAAGGGAGGGCACTGATGGTATGGGAGGTGGTAGAAGAAGTCACGGTCGTGATTTGTCCACTAGTGTCCGCCACTGCCAGAGGACCCCCATCGGAGGAGGTTTCAGAGTCACTACCACCGGTGGTAGTAGCCTCCACCGTGGAAGTCCCCTCGCCCTCCCTCCCACTAGTCCCCTGGGCATCTGTTGTCTCTGCCTCCGAGGATCCGTGGGCCGCTGTCTCCCCACTAGCCGGTGCCTCAGCTCCCTCGCCTGATGTTGATGCTGTACCAGACACACAAAAGAGAACAGGGATGGGGAGACAAAACAGGAGAGACACTTGTAAGTAGCTGAATGCTGATACACAATGGCCAGACATACACCTAAAAACACAAAAAAGTATGGGGTTCACTTATAATGAGGAGCTAAACCCGGGGTAAATTTTCCTGGTGCTCCTTAACCTCACTAGGTCAGTAAATGGTGAATGGGTGCTGTGAAGGGTCATAAAGTGATGAAGGAGGGGTATTTCCTTTACGGACTAGGTGGTCTCACACACTATATAGTGTCATGCTTCATCATTTTACCACCTAGCCCCACCCAGGTAGGACAATGTCACCTGGGCGGACTCAACCTCACCATTAAAAGAACGGGAGGGAGTGCGTAAATATTTGACTTTCTGGAAATTGTGGAATCCAGCTGAACTAGGGAAAATATATAAACACCTAGGCAGTTACCTGTGTGAAATATACACTTTTAATAATGGTGTTTGCTGGTGTATTAAAAACTAGGATGGGACACCACTGTGAGAACGAGGACTCACTGGGTCACCTATCCAAAAATAAATGGCCAACATGTTTCTGCCCTCTACAATGAGCCAAGGAAGGTCTGGGGGCATTCTTCACTTCAGGTAGGCCACATTAACTTTCACTATATTTTACCCACACTTTTACTGAGAGTTGGATGTTTTTCTCTGCAATGAATGACTTTAAGGGACCCTAGGCCCTGAAGAATGCCCCCAGACCTTCCTTGGTTCATTGTAGAGGGCAGAAACATGTTGGCCAGGTAGGTGAAACTTGACAGGGACACCCCTACACCCTTGGGGGAGCAGACAGTAGCTAGACACCAGTCAAAACCCTGCTCTAAGCCCCACGACCCTATCGCACACACTCATCCTTCCAGGCTGAAGTATGGGCTGTGAGTACTCACCCCCTTGTGAGTGCTGTGCATCCAGGTCTGGGTACGCCACCACCAGGATCCTTCGCATTAAGGTGGTCCGTGCCCGACGGGCACCCCTACCACGTTGTGAGGACTTCCCCAGTTGGGCCTCACTGATCTTCCGCGCCCAGCGCCGCAGGTCCTCCCACCTCTTCCGACAGTGGGTGCTCCACCGGTTGTAGACCCCCAGGGTCCGTACCTCATTGGCGATGGCATGCCAATGTGCCCTCTTCTGGTAGGCGCTGACCTAGTAGGGAGACACAGAGAAGAAACACAGAGGTCATGCACCTGCACGATGGCAATAGCTGGCTGATTGTTAGACATAGGACATATAGTACTCCCAGACATGCAGGACAGTGGCACGCAGTATTCCATGCACCAAGCCCCATCCTGGCTCACAGGAACGCACATCAGAGCAATCCACTCCATCCATTACACACACAGTGCCCCCCAAACCCGGACTCACCTGTACCTCTGGCCGGCCGTAGAGTCTGCCGTACAGGGGCAGGACTCTTTCCACCAGTTTCTCCAGTTCTTCCTGGGTGAAGGCCGGGGCCCTTTCCCCTGCACCACGTGGAACATCCATAGCCAGAGGCAGGCCACAGCAGTACACGGAGTGGAGTACTTGTCCGCACAAGATCAGGGATTCAAGTGAGCACACGATGATGAACGAGCGTACGTTCCGAGGCGGAATGCACCGTCACCGCCGGCGGCGATCATGATACGCCAAGATTCCCCATTGGTATCCATGTTATCCAATGAGGGTGCGAACAGCGGTAAACACCGCTGAACGCTGTGACTTCAACCGCTAGCGGTCTTAGGTCACTTCCACAACGAAGAGGCAGAACTACAGTGGGCAGACATTTTGCCATCACCAAAGCATCTTGAAATTCAATTTAGTCACAATGCTGGGCCTACTAGCCACATGATTCACATATGTCTCTATCCATAGAGTATATTATCACACATGATTTACTCCGTTCCCTCTCAGTGGTGACAATGTACATCTGTCAGGTTGCAGTTATTGTACAGACACTACTATGAAGAATGCAGTGGATGTGTTTAGCAAATATGCCTGTGTATGTGTGCACATGACTCCTTGTTCTTACCCCTCACAGGTACAGACCCTTGTGGCGAGGAAGGGCACCTTCTGTGTACAGACCACTTGTGGATATGGGGAACATGGTGGAGCATCAGATCACTATCACTTAAAGACTCACACGTGCAACTATTCAGGACCTATGGGCATTACTGGATACTGCACTGACTCCCAGAAATCATAATCAGCATGCCATTCCAACTGAGGTGCAGGTGCTCTCCGCACTCCATTTCCTGGCCACAGGCTCCTTTCAAGTGACAGTGGGCATGGGTGCTGGTTTCTCACAGCCAATGTTCAGCCAGGTACTTACAAGATTTCTAAATGTATTTGTACATCTGCAATCCTATGTGCCATTCCCCAATTCCCCCAAAGTGCTGAGCTCCCTGCCATCAAGTCAGACTTCTATGCCTTTGCAAACATTCCCCATGTTATTGGTGCCATCGATGGAACCCACATACCCATCATCCCCCCAAGAGTAAGTGAACAGGTGTACAGAAACAGGAAGAACTTTCACTCCATGAACATCCAATTGGTATGTACAGCAGACTAGTACATATCCCATGTGAATGCCATGTTTCCTGGTTCAGTCCATGATTCATTTGTTTTGAGGAACAGCAGTGTGCCACAAAAGATGGAACAACTCCAAGAGGACAGAGGGTGGATCATAGGTAAGTGTGCCTGTCACTAACTGACACATTGCTAAAAAACAGCCTGTCAGAATAAGGACATTCCAATGACGACTCTGTATTGACCATTTCTCTAGGTGATTCTGGCTATCCAAACTTGCGTTGGCTCCTGACAGCAGTGAGGAATCCCAGGACGGATGCAGAGAGGAATTACAATGAGGCCCATGGACGTACTAGGAGAGTGATAAGAGCGTACTATAGGTCTCCTGAAGGCTAGATTTCGGTGCCTACATACCTCTGGGGGTTCCCTGGCCTATGGGCCTGATATGGTGTGTAGGATAGTTGTGGCCTGCTGCATGCTGCACAATGTGGCAGTGAGACATTCAATCCCCCTTTTGGAGGTGGAGGGTGCTATAGGTCCTGATCTGTTACCTCAGAGAGGTGAGGAGAGTGAGGGTGGGGATGAGGAAGGGGAAGATGTAAATTCTAGAAACCAACTGATACAACTCTACTTCCAATAACTGTCTGGGACTTCAGCCTGTATATGTGGTTAGTGACTGATACTGTAAGTGTGCCATGTCAACTAGGGGGAATTGGTCGTGATATGCGAGTCAGGGACCTCTTCAGCATGGTACAGACAGACAACATAAGCATTCCCTTCTTGACTTTTTAGAAACACACTGTACCAGCATCATGCCCAATTTGACAATAAAGGTTATCCCTGCCTGTTGCATCATTACTCCACTTTGTTCAACATTTAAGACAGGGGACAGTGTTACAGGTGAGATATGTTGTTTATTGGTGGAATACAGTGAAATGTGCTATGTACAGTGATGGAAGTCGTTATGGTTGGTTGTCCTCAAAACCGACTTGGTGGCAGGCCTGTTTGATTTTATAGGTGGGTCCTATTTGTAGTTCTGTTCATCATTTAGCCCTCAGCTAAGTGCAGTTTGTGAATGTGTGTGTTAGTTGCTTGGCATTTGCAGCAGTGTCAATTGTTGGTAGGGGGCTTGTTCTTTGCTGGGTTTCCAGTGCCATTTCTTGGCCTGAGGCTACGTTTGGGCACCTGCTGTGGAGCTACTTGGGGTGACATGGTCGGCCCTTGTGATTCCTGGGAGGGTTTTTCCTGTGCAGTTTCAGCTGCTTGGGACAACTGCTGCTGGTTGTCCAGGGTTGTTGTGGGGGCCTCTTGTCCGGTGTGGGTGTCTGAGGGTTTGTTGACCAACTGCAGCAGTGCTCCAGCAATGGTGGCCATTGTGGCATTGTGTTCTTTCCACTGCTCCATGGCCTGTTGGTGGTGTTCCAGCTGCATCCTCTGACTTTGCTCCAGGTTGTAGGAAGGTAGCCTTTTTCTAGCCTTGTTACCCCCACTTTTGGCCTGTTTGTGAGTATATGTCAGGGTGTTTTCGCTGTCTCACTGGGATCCTGCTAGCCAGGGCCCAGTGCTCATAGTGAAACCCCTATGTTGTCAATGTGTTTGTTATGTGTCACTGGGATCCTGCTAGCCAGGACCCCAGTGATCACAGGTTTGTGGCCTATATGTGTTCCCTGTGTGGTGCCTAACTGTATCACTGAGGCTCTGCTAACCAGAACCTCAGTGTTTATGCTCTCTCTGCTTTCTAAATTTGTCACTGCAGGCTAGTGACTAAATTTACCAATTCTCATTGGCACACTGGTACACCCATATAATTCCCTTGTATATGGTACTTGGGTACCCAGGGTATTGGGATTCCAGGAGATCCCGATGGGCTGCAGCATTTCTTTTGCCACCCATAGGGAGCTCAGACAATTCTTACACAGGCCTGCCGCTGCAGCCTGCGTGAAATAACGTCCACGTTATTTCACAGCCATTTACCACTGCACATAAGTAACTTATAAGTCACCTATATGTCTAACCTTCACCTAGTGAAGGTTCGGTGCAAGGTTACCTAATGTGTGGGCACCCTGGCACTAGCCAAGGTGCCCCCACATCGTTCAGGGCTAATTCCCCGGACTTTGTGAGTGCGGAGACACCATTACACGCGTGCACTATACATAGGTCACTACCTATGTATAGCATCACAATGGTAACTCCAAACAAGGCCATGTAACATGTCTAAGATCATGGAATTGTCACCCCAATACCACTCTGGTATTGGGGGGACAATTCCATGATCCCCCGGGTCTCTAGCACAGACCCCGGGTACTGGCAAACTGCCTTTCCGTGGTTTCCACTGCAGCTGCTGCCAACCCCTCAGACAGGTTTCTGCCCTCCTGGGGTCCAGGCAGCCCTGGCCCAGGAAGGCAGAACAAAGGATTTCCTCTGAGAGAGGGTGGTACACCCTCTCCCTTTGGAACTAGGTGTGAAGGGCTGGGGAGGAGTAGCCTCCCCCAGCCTCTGGAAATGCTTTGATGGGCACAGATGGTGCCCATCTCTGTATAAGCCAGTCTACACCGGTTCAGGGATCCCCCAGCCCTGCTCTGGCACAAAACTGGACAAAGGAAAGGGGAGTGACCACTCCCCTGACCAGTACCTCCCCGGGGAGGTGCCCAGAGCTCTTCCAGTGTGTCCCAGACCTCTGCCATCTTGGAAACAGAGGTGTTGGGGGCACACTGGACTGCTCTGAGTGGCCAGTGCCAGCAGGTGACGTCAGAGACCCCCTCTGATAGGCTCTTACCTTTCTTGGTAGCCAATCCTCCTTTCTGGGTAGCCAAACCTCCTTTTCTGGCTATTTAGGGTCTCTGCTTTGGGGAATTCTTCAGATAACGAATGCAAGAGCTCACCAGAGTTCCTCTGCATCTCCCTCTTCACCTTCTACCAAGGATCGACCGCTGACTGTTCCAGGACGCCTGCAAAACCGCAACAAAGTAACAAGGCGACTACCAGCAACATTGTAGCGCCTAATCCTGCCGGCTTTCTCGACTGTTTCCTGGTGGTGCATGCTCTGGGGGTAGCCTGCCTTCACCCTGCACCAGAAGCTCCAAAGAAATCTCCCGTGGGTCAACAGAATCTTCCCCCTGCTAACGCAGGCACCAAAAGACTGCATCACCAGTCCTCTGGGTCCCCTCTCATCCTGACGAGCGTGGTCCCTGGAACACAGCAACTCTGTCCAAGTGACTCCCACAGTCCAGTGACTCTTCAGTCCAAGTTTGGTGGAGGTAAGTCCTTGCCTTCCCACGCCAGACTGCAAAGCTGTGTACTGCGTGATTTGCAGCCACTCCGGCTCCTGTGCACTCTTCCAGGATTTCCTTCGTGCACAGCCTAGCCTGGGTCCCCAGCACTCCGTCCTGCAGTGCACAACCTTCTGAGTTGTCCTGCGACGTTGTGGGACCCCCTTTTGTAACTTTGCGTGGACTCCGGTTCTTCTAAGTGCCTGTTGGGGTGCTGCCTGCTTCTGTGAGGGCTCTCTGAGTTGCTGAGCGCCCCCTTTGTCTACTCCTCCAAAAGGCGACATCCCGGTCCTTCCTGGTCCTCAGCAGCACCCAAAAACCTCTACCGCGAAGTTCCTAGTCCTCTTCCTTCTTGCAGAACTCCAAGCTTCTTCCATCCGGAGGCACCTTCCTTGCACCTTCATCCAGGGTTTCCTGGGCTCCTGCCTCCCATAGACACTGTCACGACTATTGGACTTGGTCCCCTTGCCTTGCAGGTCCTCAAGTCCGGAAATACGTTGTCAGTGCACTGCTGGTGTTTGTTGTTCTTGCAGAATTCCCCTATCATGACTATTGTGTTCTTTTGGGGCTGTAGGTATACTTTACTCCTACTTTTCAGGGTCTTGGGGTGGGGTATCTTGGACACCATGACTGTTTTCGTACAGTCCCAGCGACCCTCTATAAGCTCACATAGGGCTGAGGTCCATTCGTGATTCGCATTCCACTTTTGGAGTATATGGTTTGTGTTGCCCCTATACCTATGCTTGCCTATTGCAACCTATTGTAATTCTACACTGTTTGCATCACTTTTCTTGCTCTTACCTGATTTTGGTTTGTGTACATATAAATTGTGTATATTACTTACCTTCTTACTGAGATACTTTTGGCATATTGTCATAAAAATAAAGTACCTTTTTAGTAACTTTGTGTATTGTGTTTTCTTATGATATTGTGCATATGATATAAGTGGTATAGTAGGAGCTTTGCATGTCTCCTAGTTCAGCCTAAGCTGCTTTGCCATAGCTACCTTCTATTAGCCTAAGCTGCTAGAAACACCTCTTCTCTACTAATAAGGGATAACTGGACCTGGCACAAGGTGTAAGTACCTTTGGTACCCACTACAAGCCAGGCCAGCCTCCTACACAGGGTGGTTACAATCTGTGCCAACCTGTCTTGGGTATGTTGGTATGCCCCCAATACCTCTGCAATGAAGTCCTTGGCTGCTGCATCTATCTGGTGCCCTACCCCCTGACCCACTGGGGCACTTGACCTTGCCCTGGCCCCCTGTGCCTGTGTCCCCTGCGCAGGTCTGGACATGCCACTAGTACTGGGGCCCTCGTCTTCCTGCATGTTGGGGGTGGGAGACTGTGGCCTCTGTTGCTGTGTTCCACCTGTTTGTGCCCTGGGTCCACTGGTGTGGGCACACCTCCCCTGCCCTGCTGGTCTTGACTGGGTGTTAGGGGTGACAGTGTTTTCCTTGGTGGGGCTGCTTCATGGTGAGCATCCAGGGCTGTATGAAGGGCCTGCCTGCTCATCAGTGTCCAGGGATCCTTCACCAGTGTCCTGTGATGTGCCTCTGTCTCCCTGGAATGCTGTGGCACTCCTTGTCCCCTCCATTAGGGTTGCATGGGTGGTGGTGCCTGTTGGGGGACATATAATTTTTTGTTACATATGCAGGAGGGTCTGAGGTGGGCAGTACTGTACAATTTAGTGCTGGTGTGCATTTCAGTGCCCTTCAGGGATGCCTTTGTGAGGTGGACATAGCATCTAGTGGCAGTGGTGGTGTTACATAGCGGTGGGGGTTATTATTCCATTGTGGGAACGTGAAGGGGTGGGTGGCTGTGCACAGCGGGAGTGATGTGGGCCTGGTAATGAATTGTGGGTGATGCAGGGTGGTGGATGTGGTGGGTAATGGCTGGGAGGGGTGTGGGTCTAGGTGGGTGTGGGTGGGGTGGGGTGGTGCATGCATTACAGGTATGGTGTATATGGGGTAAATGTAGACGACTTACCCGAGTCCATTCCTCCAGTGAGTCCCTCTGGGTTAGGATGGCGAGTACCTTCTCCTCCCAGTCGGTGTAGTCGGGTGGTGTTGGTGGCGGCCCTCACCCAGTCTTCTGCACAGCGATATGGTGCCTGGATGCCATGGCCTGGACCTTCCCCCGCATGTTGTTCCATCTCTTGCGGATGTCGTCCCTGGTGCATGGATGGTGTCCCACTGCATTCACCCTGTTGACGATGGTCTGCCACAGCTCCATTTTCCGGGCGATGGGTGTGTGCTGCACCTTGGAGCCGAATATTTGTGGCTCCACTTTTAGGATCTCATCCACCATGGTCCCTTTCGATGAAGCGTGGAGTTTTTTGGGGGAAACATGGTGAGGGTGATGGATGGCGTTGGGACTAGGGACAGTGTTTGGGTGCACCTGTGTGGGTCGCTATGCGTGTCCTGTCTGCTGGCGTTCTCTGTCTGGCTCTGGTGCTCTCCATCTTCTGGTCCTGGTTTTGTTGCAAGGGATTGTGGGGTGTGTCTGGGTGTGTTATGGTGTTTTGGATGTGTGTCAGGTGTGTGGGTGCTAAGCCTAGCCAATGTGTGCAGTGGTTGCTGTTGGGCCCACTTGCCGCCCGTGGCGGTCGCAGCCGCCAATGGTCGTCAGGCCTCCACTGTCCGCCGAGGTGATTTGTGCATCTTTATTTGGAGGGCGGGATGTGGGTGTGCTTGGCGGTGGTGGGGCAGGGTGGGCCGTGATTCCCGCCAACAGGGTCCTGGCGGTGAGTGGTGGTGTGGGAATATTTGGCAGTTTTTTGTTCATCAGATGGCGGGCTTCCATTCGCCGCCACCGGCAGGATTCTGTTCATTGCCGCCACGGCGGTCGGCGGTCTTTACCGCCATGTTCATAATGACCGCCTGAATCTCTGACATATTGAAATCTTGCTCTAGTTGAGAAAAATACATCTTCATGGGCAGGAAACTCTGGTAATGAGTATCGTAGAACTCCAACCTGTACTCCTGTATGGACTCGAGGACCAAGGAGTCTTGGGTCAATCTCTGCCAACTGTGTAGAAAAAGACTGGTTCTGCCCCACAACAAAACCTCTGAGAGAGAGGAGTAAGTCTTACATGTAGCTATGTAGTCTGCGGAGGATCCTTGTGCCCCTCTGTACTGCCTTTTTCTGAATCAGTTCATTCCGCCACGGGCGTGTGAAGGGTAATAGGTGGAGTTGTAGGTATATTCTTGTCCACCACCTCTATCCTGTGGATAGTAATCACATTGCAGGCCTTGGTAGTAACCTCAGCCGGACGCATGCCCCCTGAAAGGTCCAAGCCATACCAAAAAAGGATTGGTGGAAAACTTTCTTGAGGGACCCTTGGGATTTGTCAAGAGAACTACAGGTTTCTACGAACTTAGACAGCTACTTAAGAACAGGTGCACCAAACAAGAGACCCTGGGCCACCGGACCCCCTTCTGAAGATGCCAGCTCATTCAACTTCGGGTCAATCTTCATGAGGATTGAGCACCTGTGCTCTGTAGTGATTTGCAGTTCGTGTTGCCTAGCAGACACATGGCTCTTTGAGCCCATCCCACTAAGACGCTGGGGTAGCTGTATCCTTGGCCTGAAAAGCCAGTTCTAGGGTCTTAGTGAGGGGGGCAGTGATGTCCAATAATTTTGTCCTGACATTTGTGCCAGACCCTATCCAGTCCCTTCTTGGGGTCCTTGAAATATTTTTTAAGGAAAGTGATCATAGGGGAATCTACCTATGGGTTTCTGTCACCTTGCTAGGAAGAACCAGCCTGGGGCACTCAGCGCGTAGTCTGGCCCTGGCCTACTTATCAAATAATTGGAATATGTGGGGCTGCACATGATTAGCCACCTCTTGCGAGGGGAACCAATTGGTGGTTTGAGGGTGGATGATGTCACATTGGCTCGAAATCCAGCACCCTGGGGTGCTTCTGGGACTCAATCTGATGAGTTTTTCACCTTCTTTTGCTGGGACAGGGCCTGTGTTCACGGACAGAGATACTGGAACCAAAAGTCTGAATCCCCAAAAGAGAGGGAGATGAGGCATTGCCAGGCGGTGCTTTATAGTCCCTTTATCGATTTAGCTTTGAAATTGCTCTGCCTCGGAGGAAGACGACCATCATTCTCAGGGGAGAGCTGAGATCCATTCCTGCTGGGAAGCAAAACCTTGTGGGTGCCGTGTAATAGGGCCCAGAACCCTAACCAAGGCTTTGTTCACTGACTTTTGGATGCTGGAGTCCAGTGCTTTGATCAAGTCCTGTTTCAGTGAACCCTCAGAGTCATCGTAATATTGGTCCATCTCTCCTTCAAATTAGTCATACAGGGCCATAATGTTGCAAAGTAGTCAGCATTTAAACATCAGAGGAAAAAAGCCCAGACTTGAGAAAAGTAGCTTCACAAGATGCACAATAATAGAACCCCAAGCAGGCACACAAGAAATATATATACACCAATATATATATCTTCACATATATGCATATAGAGCGTGGCAGGAGCTGCCTGCTGCACTGTAGGTATAAGCCTGTTGCAAATTATTTCAACCCCGGGCAAAAAACACTCTCAGGGCGTCTCTGGAAAGAAAAGCAGGTGGCAGAGGCACAAGCAGCGAGTTAATGTGCAACCGACATGTTCAGTGAAGCTGCGCTGACTGAGCAAGCAATTAGGTAGAGAGCGCACATGCAAACTATGGCCCGTAAAATTAGAAATAGAGCTGTGCAGCCAAGAAGCCCAGTGCGTCCATTCTCCCTGCTCCACTCAAACGGGCCCCTGGGGCGTAGCCGCCAAGCCAGGAGGCAGTACACCCTCCCAATAAAAGCAGAAAACACACTAGAAGCGCAACTTAAAAAACACAAAGCAAGTAGACAATCGCATGGGCGGGCCCCAAAGGTCAGTAAACCCTAGCATGCGGCAAAAGAAGCACATACATAAACAATACCATAATGCACTATTGAAACAAATTGCGAGATAGCAGTATATAAAGAATGAGGCACTTAACTGGCTGAGTAGCAACAAAGGAAGAGGGCATGCATTTGGATGTGATATAGGGCTAAGGGCTCTATGATTGGTATGTGACTATATGGTGTGTTCATGGGATCGTCAATGGGATTGTGTTTCAATGTAATGTTCTTATTCGCTGCTGTAAGAATAAAGTGAAGGAAGAGAAACATAATCAGAGCCTCCTCTCCTGACATCGAATTAGCCCACGAGGATACTCTGGTCTGACAAAATGGCATATATGGCAGTATTTCTTCCTATTCTATTGTAGTTCCAATGCCACTCAAAATACAATTCTTGTTTGTACTTTCCTAAATTTGTGGTCTAAACCTCTAGGAACTGAGGGTCCATTATTTTTTCCCTCCCAGTCTTTCCTAGTTTTTGTTTTTTTACAACTAAAAGGTGACATGCGAAGTTCAACCACAGCTCTTCCGCATCCGTAGAAAGTAAGTGCTGTTTCCATCCACTGGCTAAAAATCCTCCCTTAGAGATGCATTTTAATGCTGGTTGCAGGCTGGAATTGTTTGTGTTTGATGTTCTCTTTACCTAGGTAGTTGTCTTTACACTGATCCTCTAACAGGGTAGCTGTTTTAGGAGTTTACAATGTTTCTCCAAATGGTAAGCTCGGTTTAGGGAGTCCATTCATTTCTCCTTCCTTTTTTTTGTGGTTGATTATGCTTCCTCATGCTTTCCTAAGCTATTGCTTTGGGTTCATTCTTTACGTTATTTTCTTTGTTTTCTCTGGTTATCACTTCTTCTGCCTTTGTGTGTTTATTCCACTATTGGGTGACATCCTACAGCACTCTAGTTTATTGTTAGCATTTTCATGACAGTGGCTGTCTGAGTTGTTTTGCTATGTAGTATGGTATTTTCAATGTGAGTCGTTCTGTGCACTTTTCCTGAGTCTACATGACGGTTGCTCGGAAAATGTATGTTTTTTTTCATTAAGATATTTAAAAATCCTGAGTATTAATGGATTTTTTGGACTCATCATTAGGGATAAGTTATTGTAATTTTCTGTTAGTGTTATAATCATCTAGTTAATCAAGTCCTTAGGTGATTTTTTAATTACATTTGCCATAGGTTCCTGCCCCAGTGAAGTCATTATAAGGTCAAAACATTGACTTAATGCACTGTTGTCTGCCATCTAACCCTTCGGTTATACAGTACATTTCATAGACAGGTTCTGTGGTACCACAAATGTACTAGTAGCCAACAGTGTATTATCTTTTGAAAACATTATATGTGCACCTTGTAGGAAGTTGGCTCTGTATGTACTATTTCAAAGTAAGAAATAGCATGCACAGAGTCCAAGGGTTCCCCTTAGAGCAGTGGTTCCCAAAGTTTTTTGACCCGCGGCTCCCCTGACCTATTGGCCACTGGCCATGGCTCCCCATTATGTTACTTTTTTTTGGCGGGTGGGGGGATGTAAGCCCGGCCTCTGGAGTAGTTCCTTTTTTCACTCTAAAACATAATTGGGATGGAGCCGATGAAGGTACCATATTCATAAATATAACAAAATGAAAATGTAACAATTGTTTAATTTAAAAAAACTAACTTTAATTTGTAAAGTCAGAAACAATACTCTTCAACACTTGGGTGTACATTTGGATTTTTTTAAAACAATAGACCCAAACTGGGCTAACATGACAGAGGAATTTTCTCAGTTGAGAAAAGCGGATTGTTACCCATGCGCAGGAATGGGTTTGCTCAATAAAAAACATAAAGGTGTTTACACAGAACCTGTGGGAAAATATATGTAAGCAGTTTCCCCCTCAACCGGCAGGTTGCCCACATGCTGAGCATTGGAATAACCAGGGGCCAGATGTACGAAACGATTTTACCCATTCTGTGTCTATGGGAAAAAGCTTTCGTACATAAGGCCCCAAGTTCATTAGGTAATAAATAACCATGCTATGTATATCATACAGAAATAAATGAAGTAGTTTAACATGAAATATTCAATCCCTCTCCAGTAGGTGGCGTCCGAGCCTGTGAAATGCTGTCTATGTAACTAGCATAGTCCTCGATGAAAATGCCAAATTAGGGCTTTGGTATCTGTTTGTATATTTGAATTATGTGACTTTTGTGCAATTTAACGAACTCCAGTAACAAAGGAATGAACAAAAAAACGATTCTTATATAAATTTACAGTTTTAAAATGTTATTTCCTATTAGGTCATAAGATTAATTGGCACCATCAGCACATAACTGTTTCATAAATTGCATCTTTTCACGGCGCCCCTAGCTGGCTTTAATGGCGCACCGTGAAGCCGCGGCGCACAGTTTGGGAACCTCTGCCTTAGAGGTAAGATAGTGGCAAAAAGAGATAATTTGAATGCTCTATTTTGTGGTAGTGTGGTCGAGCAGTAGGCTTCTCAGAGGGTAGTGTTAAGCATTTGTTGTACACACACAGACAATAAATGGGGAACACACACTCAAAGACAATTCCAGGCCAATAGGTTTTTATATGGAAAAATATATTTTCTTAGTTTATTTTAAGAACCACAGGTTCAGGATTTACAAACAATACTTTAAAGGAAAGGTATTTCACTTAGGAACTTTAGGAACTTTGAATTAGCAAAATAGCGTATACAGTTTTCACACAAATGACATATAGCTATTTTAAAACTAGACACTGCAATTTTCAACAGTTCCTGGGGGAGGTAAGTGTTTGTTAGATTTGCAGGTAAGTAAACCACCTACAGGGTTCAAAGTTGGGTCCAAGGTAGCCCACCGTTGGGGGTTCAGGGCAACCCCAAAGTTACCACACCAGCAGCTCAGGGCCGGTCAGGTGCAGAGGTCAAAGTGGTGCCCAAAACACATAGGCTTCAATGGAGAAGGGGGTGCACCGGTTCCAGTCTGCCAGCAGGTAAGTACCCGTGTCTTCGGAGGGCAGACCAGGGGGGTTTTGTAGGGCACCGGGGGGGACACAAGTCAGCACAAAAAGTACACCCTCAGCGGCACGGGGCGGCCGGGTGCAGTGTGCAAACAGGCGTCGGGTTCACAACTGAATTCAATGGGAGACCAAGGGGTCTCTTCAGCGATGCAGGCAGGCAAGGGGGGGGCTCCTCGGGGTAGCCACCACCTGGGCACGGGAGAGGGCCACCTGGGGGTCGCTCCTGCACTGGAGGTCCGATCCTTCAGGTCCTGGGGGCTGCGGGTGCAGTGTCTTTACCAGGCGTCGGGTCTTTAAAACAGGCAGTCGCGGTCATGGGGAGCCTCGGGATTCCATCTGCAGGCATCGCTATGAAGGGGTCAGGGGGGTCAACTCTGGCTACTCACGGTCTTGTAGTCGCCGGGGAGTCCTCCCTGTGGTGTTTGTTCTCCACAAGTCGAGCCGGGGGTGTCGGGTATAGAGTGCAAAGTCTTACGCTTCCGGCAGGAAACGTGTGTTGTTTCAAAGTTGCTTCTTTTTTGCAAAGTTGCAGTCCTTGTGGAGCAGAGCCGCTGTCCTCTGGAGTTCTTGGTCCTTCTAGATGCAGGGTAGTCCTCTGAGACTTCAGATGTCGCTGGAGCAGTGTCTTTAGAAGTGGGGAGACAGGCCGGTAGAGCTGGGGCCAAAGCAGTTGGTGTCTCCGTCTTCTCTGCAGGTCTTTCAGCTCAGCAGTCCTTCTTCGTCTTAGGTTGCAGGAATCTATCTTGCTGTGTTCTGGGAGCCCCTAAATACATGATTTAGGGGTGTGTTGATTTAGGGGTGTGTTTAGGTCTGGGGGGTTAGTAGCCAATGGCTACTAGCCCTGAGGGTGGCTACACCCTCTTTGTGCCTCCTCCCTGAGGGGAGGGGGCACATCCCTAATCCTATTGGGGGAATCCTCCAACTGCAAAATGGAGGATTTGTAAAAGTCAGAGTCACCTCAGCTCAGGACACCTTAGGGGCTGTCCTGACTGGCCAGTGACTCCTCCTTTTTTTTCTCATTATCTCCTCCGGCCTTGCCGCCAAAAGTGGGGCCGTGGCCGGAGGGGGCGGGCAACTCCACTAGCTGGAGTGCCCTGGGGTGCTGTAACAAAGGGGGTGAGCCTTTGAGGCTCACCGCCAGGTGTTACAGTTCCTGCAGGGGGAGGTGAGAAGCACCTCCACCCAGTACAGGCTTTGTTACTAGCCACAGAGTGACAAAGGCTCTCTCCCCATGTGGCCAGCAACATGTCTGGTGTGTGGCAGGCTGCTAAAACTAGTCAGCCCACACTGGTAGTCGGTTAAGGTTTCAGGGGGCACCTCTAAGGTGCCCTCTGGGGTGTATGTTACAATAAAATGTACACTGGCATCAGTGTGCATTTATTGTGCTGAGAAGTTTGATACCAAACTTCACAGTTTTCAGTGTAGCCATTATGGTGCTGAGGAGTTCGTGTATGACAGACTCCCAGACCATATACTCTTATGGCTACCCTGCACTTACAATGTCTAAGGTTTTGCTTACACTGTAGGGGCATAGTGCTCATGCACTTATGCCCTCACCTATGGTATAGTGCACCCTGCCTTAGGGCTGTAAGGCCTGCTAGAGGGGTGACTTATCTATACCTATATGCAGTGTAAGGTTGGCATGGCACCCTGAGGGGAGTGCCATGCCGACTTAGTCTTTTTATCCCCACTAGCACACACAAGCTGGCAAGCAGTGTGTCTGTGCTGAGTGAGGGGTCCCCAGGGTGGCATAAAACATGCTGCAGCCCTTAGAGACCTTCCCTGGCATCAGGGCCCTTGGTAGCAGGGGTACCAGTTACAAGGGACTTACCTGGATGCCAGGGTGTGCCAAGTGTGGAAACAAAGGTACAGGTTAGGGAAAGAACACTGGTGCTGGGGCCTGATTAGCAGGCCTCAGCACACTTTCAAATCATAACTTGGCATCAGCAAAGGCAAAATGTCAGGGGGTAACCATGCCAAGGAGGCATTTCCTTACACCCCCGCCCCCCCAAACGAAAGAGGATGAGACTAACCTTTCCCAAGAGAGTCTTCATTTTCTAAGTGGAAGAACCTGGAAACGCCATCTGCATTGGCATGGGCAGTCCCAGGTCTGTGTTCCACTATAAAGGCCATTCCCTGTAGGGAGATGGACCACCTCAACAGTTTTGGATTTTCACCTTTCATTTGCATTAGCTATCTGAGAGGTCTGTGGTCAGTCTGAACTACAAAGTGAGTACCAAAGAGGTATGGTGTCAGCTTCTTCAGGGACCAAACCACAGCAAAGGCCTCCCTCTCAATGGCACTCCAACGCTGCTCCCTGGGGAGTAACCTCCTGCTAATGAAAGCAACAGGCTGGTCAAGGCCATCATCATTTGTTTGGGACAAAACTGCTCCTATCCCATGTTCAGAGGCATCAGTCTGCACAATGAACTGCTTGGAGTAATCTGGAGCTTTGAGAACTGGTGCTGTGCACATTGCTTGTTTCAGGGTGTCAAAGGCCTGTTGGCATTCTACAGTCCAGTTTACCTTCTTGGGCATTTTCTTGGAGGTAAGTTCTGTGAGGGGTGTCACTATAGATCCATATCCCTTAACAAACCTCCTGTAGTACCCAGTCAAGACAAGGAATGCCCTGACTTGAGTCTAGGTTTTTGGAGCTGCCCAGTCCAGAATAGTCTGGATCTTAGGCTGGAGTGGCTGAACTTGGCCTCCACCTACAAGGTGTCCCAAGTAAACCACAGTTCCCTGCCCTATCTGGCATTTGGATGCCTTGATAGAGAGGCCTGCTGCTTGCAGAGCCTTCAAAACCTTCTTCAGGTGGACCAGGTGATCCTGCCAGCTGGAGCTAAAGACAGCAAAATCGTCAAGATAAGCTGCACTAAAGGACTCCAAGCCAGCAAGGACTTGATTCACCAACCTTTGGAAGGTGGCAGGGGTAATCTTTAAACCAAAGGGCATAACAGTAAACTGATAATGCCCATCAGGTGTGGAGAATGCTGTCTTTTCTTTTGCCCCTGGTGCCATTTTGATTTGCCAGTACCCTACTGTCAAGTCAAAGGTACTTAAGTATTTGGCATCACCTAGTTTGTCTATCAATTCATCTGCTCTTGGAATGGGATGGGCATCTGTCTTGGTGACAGAATTAAGTCCTCTGTAGTCCACACAAAACCTCATCTCTCTCTTTCCATCTTTGGTGTGAGGTTTGGGGGACTAAGACCACTGGGCTAGCCCAGGGACTGTCAGAGTGCTCAATGACTCCCAATTCCAGCATCTTGTGGACTTCCACCTTGATGCTTTCCTTAACTTGGTCAGACTGTCTGAAAAATTTGTTTTTTACAGGCATGCTGTCTCCTGTGTCCACATCATGGGTAAACAGGTGTGTCTGACCAGGGGTTAGGGAAAAGAGCTTAGCAAACTGTTGCAGGACCTTCCTACAGTCAGATTGCTGTTGGCCAGAGAGGGTGTCTGAATAGATCACTCCATCTACTGAACCATCTTTAGGGTCTGTGGAGAGGAGATCAGGGAGAGGTTCACTCTCAGCTTCCTGGTCCTCATCTGTTACCATCAACAGATTCACATCTGCCCTGTCATGGAAGAGTTTGAGGCGGTTCACATGGATCACCCTTTTGGGGGTCCTGCTAGTGCCTAGGTCTACCAGGTAGGTGACCTGACTCTTCCTTTCTAGCACTGGGTAAGGGCCACTCCATCTGTCCTGAAGTGCCCTGGGAGCCACAGGCTCCAGAACCCAGCCTTTCTGCCCTGGCTGAAACTCAACCATAGAAGCCTTTTGGTCATACCAAAACCTCTGGAGTTGTTGGCTGGCCTCAAGGTTTTTGCTTGCCTTTTCCATATACTCTGCCATCCTTGAACGTAGGCGTAGTACCTAGTCCACTATATCTTGTTTAGGCTCATGAAGAGGTCTCTCCCAGCCTTCTTCCACAAGAGCTAGTGGTCCCCTTACAGGATGGCCAAAGAGAGGTTCAAAGGGGGAAAACCCTACTACCTTCTGAGGCACCTCTCTGTAGGTGAAAAGCAGACATGGCAAGAGGACATCCCATCTCCTTTTGAGTTTCTCAGGGAGCCCCATGATCATGCCTTTCAATGTCTTGTTAAATCTTTCAACAAGACCACTGGTTTGTGGGTGGTATGGTGTGGTGAATTTGTAAGTCACCCCACACTCATTCCACATATGTTTCAGGTATGCTGACATAAAGTTGGTACCTCTGTCAGACACCACCTCCTTAGGAAATCCCACTCTGGTAAAAATACCAATGAGTGCTTTGGCTACTGCAGGGGCAGTAGTCAACCTAAGGGGAATTGCTTCAGGGTATATAGTAGCATGATCCACTACTACTAGTATGTATTGGTTCCCTGAGGCTGTGGGAGGTTCAAGTGGACCCACTATGTCCACACCCACTCTTTCAAAGGGGACCCCCACCACTGGAAGTGGAATGAGGGGGGCCTTTGGGTGTCCTCCTGTCTTACCACTGGCTTGATAGGTGGCACAGGAGACACACAACTCCTTGACCTTCTGGGACATGTTGGGCCAATAGAAGTGGTTGACTAATCTCTCCCACGTCTTGGTCTGTCCCAAATGCCCAGCAAGAGGAATATCATGAGCGAAGGTCAGAATGAACTCCCTAAACTCCTGAGGCACTACCACTCTCCTAGTGGCACCAGGTTTGGGATCTCTTGCCTCAGTGTAAAGGAGTCCATCTGACCAATGGACTCTATGTGTTCCTGTTATTTTTCCATTGGACTCTTCAGCAGCTTGCTGCCAAAGGCCTTCAAGAGAGGGACAGGTTTCTTGCCCCTTACACAACTGCTCCCTTGAGGGTCCCCCTGGGCCTAGGAGCTCAACCTGATAAGGTTCTAACTCCAGGGGCTCAGTTCCCTAAGAGGGCAGAACTTCTTCCTGGGAAGAGAGGTTCTCTTTTTCTTGTTGTGTTGAAACTGGTTCCCCAGTTTTTTTTCCTTTCCTCTTGGAGGGTTGGGCCCTTTTTCCAGGCTCCAATACCACTTTTTCACCCTGAGCCTTGCACTGTGCCCTTGTCTTGACAAACACCAGTTCAGGGATACCCAGCATGGCTGCATGGGTTTTGGGTTCTACCTCAGCCCATGCTGAGGACTCCAGGTCATTTCCAAGCAAACAGTCTACAGGGATATTTGAGGAGACTACCACCTGTTTCAGGCCAGTGAAGCCTCCCCATTCTAAAGTTGCCATGGGATGTACTTTAGTCTGATTGTCAGCATTGGTGACTAGATAAGTTTGTCCAGCCAGGTATTGACCAGGGGAAACCAGTTTCTCTGTCACCATGGTGACACTGGCACCTGTATCCCTCAGGCTTTCTACACTTGTCCCATTAATTAAGAGTTGCTGCCTGTATTTTTGCATATTAGGGGGCCAGGCAGCCAGTGTGGCTAAATCCACCCCACCCTCAGAGACTAATGTAGCTTCAGTGTGAACCCTGATTTGCTCTGGGCACACTGTTGATCCCACTTGGAGACTGGCCATTCCAGTGTTAGCTGGAGTAGAGTTAGAAGTGGAACCTTTCTTGGGACAGGCCTTGTCTCCAGTTTGGTGTCCTGGCTGATTACAGCTACAACACCAGGCCTTTTTGGGATAAAAGTTTTTACCCTTGTACCCAAAATTGGATTGTGAAGAGGCTCTGGACCCTCCCTCCTGAGCAGGTTTATAGAAGACTCTTTACTTTTCCCTTTGGATGTCTCAACACTCTTCCCCTGGGGAGTCTTTGTGACCCCTCTCTTTTGGTCACCCCCTGTGGAAGTCTTGGTCACCCTAGTCTTGACCCAATGGTCCGCCTTCTTTCCCAATTCTTGGGGAGAAATTGGTCCTAGGTCTACCAGATGCTGATGCAGTTTATCATTGAAACAATTACTTAACAGGTGTTCTTTCACAAATAAATTGTACAGCCCATCATAATCATTTACACCACTGCCTTGAATCCAACCATCCAGTGTTTTTACAATATCAACCCAGGTCTGTCTCGAGGATTTTTGAGCCCCCTGCACCTAATTCTATACTCCTCAGTGGAGAATCCAAAGCCCTCAATCAGGGTAGCCTTCATGAGGTCATAGGATTCTGCATCTTTTCCAGAGAGTGTGAGGAGCCTATCCCTACACTTCCCAGTGAACATTTCCCAAAGGAGAGCACCCCAGTGAGATCTGTTTACTTTTCTGGTTGCAGAAGCCCTCGCAAAAGCTGTGACCCATTTGGTGATGTCATCACCATCTTCATATTTAGTTACAATCCCTTTTGGGATTTTCAACATTTCAGGATAATCTCTGACCCTATTTGTGTTGCTACCACCATTGATGGGACCAAAACCCATCTCTTGTCTTTCCCTTTCTATGGCTAGGAGCTGTCTCTCTAAAGCCAATCTTTTGGCCATCCTGGCTAGCTGGAGGTCCTCTTCATTGAGGCTATCCTCAATGATTCCAGAGGTGCTGGACTCTCCTGTGAGAAAAGCAGCATCTTTGACTATCACTTGTGGAGACAGGGTTTGAGGGACCCTGTTCTCCCTAACTAGGATTGGAGGTGGGAATTCCTCCACATCACTAGCTTCCCCCTTTGGGAGGTTATCCTCAGAGGGGTTGTTCTTAGCAAACTCTGACAAAAGCTCCTGGAGCTGTACTTTGGTAGGGTTTGAACCAGTTTTAATCTTTTTGGTTTTGCAGAGAGACCTTAACTCTGACATCCTAAGATGCAGGTAAGGGGTGACGTTGAGTTCCATCACAATCTCTTCTGCATTAGACATTATGGGGGTCAAAGCTGTAACCGCTGTGCGGCCGCACTCCTGCGGCCCCCATTACGACATCCCCGCTGGGCCGGCGTGCTCAAACCAAGTTTGCACCCGCAGGCCCAGCGGGGATGAGGCCGCAACATAGGAGCCGGCTCCGAATGGAGCCGGCGGTGTTGCGGCCGTGCGACGGGTGCAGTAGCCAGTGAAAAGCTGGCTGGGGCAGTGCAGGGGCCCCCAGGGGCCCCAGGACACCCCTTACCGCCAGCCTCTTCCTGGCGGTGCAAACCGCCAGAAACAGGCTGGCGGTAGGGGTGTCATAATCCCCAGGGCAGCGGGCGGATTATCACCGCCGGGGCTAAAACGGCGGGAAACCGCCGGCCCCGGCGGTGCGACCGCGGCGCTACAGCCACGGTCGTAATAAGGGCCTCTGTACCGCCAGCCTGTTGGTGGTACGGACGCTACATTACCCCTGGCGGTCTCTGACTGCCAGGGTCGTAATGACCCCCTATGTTTCTAAAAGTTGGAATACTTTTTAAGAATCTAAAACTATCTCTAAAACTTAATTCAAACTTTTACAAAACTTTTAAGCTCTAAAAAGAAATGCTAACAGGGACTAACACAAGGCCCTAGCAGGACTTTTAAAAATGTAGAAAAATAGCTCAAATTTCAAAAATTTGTTTCTAATGACAGTTTTTGGAATTTAGTCGTGTGATCAGGTATTGGCTGAGTAGTCCAGCAAATGCAAAGTCTTGTACCCCACCGCTGGTCCACCAATGTAGGAAGTTGGCTCTGTATGTACTATTTCAAAGTAAGGAATAGCATGCACAGAGTCCAAGGGTTCCCCTTAGAGGTAAGATAGTGGCAAAAAGAGATAATTCTAATGCTCTATTTTGTGGTAGTGTGGTCGAGCAGTAGGCTTCTCAGAGGGTAGTGTTAAGCATTTGTTGTACACACACAGGCAATAAATGGGGAACACACACTCAAAGACAATTCCAGGCTAATAGGTTTTTATATAGAAAAATATATTTTCTTAGTTTATTTTAAGAACCACAGGTTTAAGATTTACAAACAATACTTTAAATGAAAGGTATTTCACTTAGGAACTTTAGGAACTTTGAATTAGCAAAATAGCATATACAGTTTTCACACAAATGACATATAGCTATTTTAAAACTAGACAGTGCAATTTTCAACAGTTCCTGGGGGAGGTGTTTGTTAGATTTGCAGGTAAGTAAACCACCTACAGGGTTCAAAGTTGGGTCCAAGGTAGCCCAACGTTAGGGGTTCAGGGCAACCCCAAAGTTACCACATCAGGAGCTCAGGGCCTGTCAGGTGCAGAGGTCAAAGTGGTGCCCAAAACACATAGGCTTCAATGGAGAAGGGGGTGCCCCGGTTCCAGTCTGCCAGCAGGTAAGTACCCGCTTCTTCGGAGGGCAGACCAGGGGGGTTTTGTAGGGCACCTGGGGGGACACAAGTCAGCACAAAAAGTACACCCTCAGCGGCACGGGGCGGTCGGGTGCAGTGTGCAAACAGGCGTCGGGTTCGCAATAGAATTCAATGGGAGACCAAGGGGTCTCTTCAGCGATGCAGGCAGGCAAGGGGGGGGGCTCCTCGGGGTAGCCACCACCTGGGCAAGGGAGAGGGCCACCTGGGGGTCGCTCCTGCACTGGAGGTCGGATCCTTCAGGTCCTGGGGGCTGCGGGTGCAGTGTCTTTACCAGGCGTCGGGTCTTTGAAGCAGGCAGTCGCGGTCAGGGGGAGCCTCGGGATTCCCTCTGCAGGCGTCGCTGTGGGGATTCAGGGGGGTCAACTCTGGCTACTCACGGTCTCGTAGTCGCCGGGGAGCCCTCCCTGTGGTGTTTGTTCTCCACAAGTCGAGCCAGGGGCGTCGGGTGCAGAGTGCAAAGTCTCACGCTTCCGGCGAGAAACGTGTGTTGTTTCAAAGTTGCTTCTTTGTTGCAAAGTTGCAGTCTTTGTGGAGCAGAGCCGCTGTCCTCAGGAGTTCTTGGTCCTTCTAGATGCAGGGTAGTCATCTGAGGCTTCAGAGGTCACTGGACCCTGTGGAACGCGTCGCTGGAGCAGTGTCTTTAGAAGTGGGGAGACAGGCCGGTAGAGTTGGGGCCAAAGCAGTTGGTGTCTCCGTCTTCTCTGCAGGTTTTTCAGATCAGCAGTCCTTCTTCGTCTTAGGTTGCAGGAATCTATCTTGCTGTGTTCTGGGAGCCCCTAAATACTCGATTTAGGGGGGTGTTTAGGTCTGGGGGGTTAGTAGCCAATGGCTACTAGCCCTGAGGGTGGCTACACCCTCTTTGTGCCTCCTCCCTGAGGGGAGGGGGGCACATTCCTAATCCTATTGGGGGAATCCTCCATCTGCAAGATGGAGGATTTCTAAAAGTCAGAGTCACTTCAGCTCAGGACACCTTAGGGGCTGTCCTGACTGGCCAGTGACTCCTCCTTGTTTTTCTCATTATCTCCTCCGGCCTTGCCGCCAAAAGTGGGGCTGTGGCCGGAGGGGGCGGGCAACTCCACTAGCTGGAGTGCCCTGGGGTGATGTAACAAAGGGGTTGAGCCTTTGAGGCTCACCGCCAGGTGTTACAGTTCCTGCAGGGGGAGGTGAGAAGCACCTCCACCCAGTACAGGCTTTGTTACTAGCCACAGAGTGACAAAGGCACTCTCCCCATGTGGCCAGCAACATGTCTGGTGTGTGGCAGGCTGCTAATACTAGTCAGCCCACACTGGTAGTCGGTTAAGGTTTCAGGGGGCACCTCTAAGGTGCCCTCTGGGGTGTATGTTACAATAAAATGTACACTGGCATCAGTGTGCATTTATTGTGCTGAGAAGTTTGATATCAAACTTCACAGTTTTCAGTGTAGCCATTATGGTGCTGTGGAGTTCGTGTATGACAGACTCCCAGACCATATACTCTTATGGCTACCCTGCACTTACAATGTCTAAACTTTTTGCTTACACTGTAGGGGCAGAGTGCTCATGCACTTATGCCCTCACCTATGGTATAGTGCACCCTGCCTTAGGGCTGTAAGGCCTGCTAGAGGGGTGACTTATCTATACCTATAGGCAGTGTAAGGTTGGCATGGCACCCTGAGGGGAGTGCCATGTCGACTTAGTCTTTTTATCCCCACTAGCACACACAAGCTGGCAAGCAGTGTGTCTGTGCTGAGTGAGGGGTCCCCAGGGTGACATAAGACATGCTGCAGCCCTTATAGACCTTCCCTGGCATCAGGGCCCTTGGTACCAGGGGTACCAGTTACAAGGGACTTACCTGGATGCCAGAGTGTGCCAATTGTGGAAACAAAGGTACAGGTTAAGGAAAGAACACTGGTGCTGGGGACTGATTAGCAGGCCTCAGCACACTTTCAAATCATAACTTGGCATCAGCAAAAGCAAAAAGTCAGGTGGTAACCATGCCAAGGAGGCATTTCCTTACACACCTCAATTCACTTTGTCACAACTCACTTGCACAGCGCCGGTTTTAGAAGCACATACGTGGTTATGTGTAATTATGATTATTTTAATATCTAAGTAATCTAAAACTCAACATACAACAGAATGTGTTTGTAATCCCTCAAAACGGCTGTGCCATTGTAGCATAGACTACAAGCTCGCTCCTAGCTTTGCTTGCACACATCCCGACCTGTCTCATTTAGGCAGATTCCTTATCTTGTATTCTGTGTTCTTATTGTGACTGCATATTCCAGTCCCGAATTCAAGCTTGGAAGGCAAACAACCACCTCAAATTAAACCTGTAAAAACAGAATTTCTCCTCATTTCTTTAAAGAAAGCTAACCCTTCGATCCAAGACTGGGTGAAACTACTCCCACACAGAGAGCCACCCTTCCATCATTCAGAATGCCAAATCTCTTGTGTTCACCATCAACCGATATCATAAACACCAGAGCCATATCTCCTTCATGGCTAAGAGTGTCAGGTTACAGCTAAGACTGCTTTAGGGAATCAGGAACCTCATCTCAGCACACCTTAAATCTGCTGCCCAGGTGCTCATGCCCTACAGTCGACTACAGAATTGCACTCCTTTCTGTCATTCCCAAAGTCCACCTAGTTCTACTCGGACAAGTCCTACACGCAGCAGCCCACTTTGTGACAGGACATAAGAAATACACTCACATCTCTCCCATTCTATGCTCCCTCCAATGGCTTCCCCTAGTACCTCTCCAAGAAACCGAAAGTCTCAGGTGCCAATCGAGATTTAAGAAGCATTCAATTTCTCCTGCTCCTCCTCAAACCCCTACACCTTTCAGCTTGAGCAATACATTAACCAACAGGCCCAGCTCCAGGATTCGGAATCTGGGAGGGCCATGAAGAAGCATGGGTGGGCCATGATGATGAACATGTTTGTGTAGCGTCTCCCGGATATCTGAGAACTGGGGCTGGCCACGCTGGATAGTGAGCTGCATAATCTGCCTGATCTGGGGTTTGTGCTTACTAGTTTTACCTCTATTTCTAAGTGTTTGTTTTGTACCTACGTTCATTATCTAATTTGCTCTCTGTGTCACTCTCCTTTGTCTCTGCCTCAACCTTTTTTCTTTGCACCACACCATCCTTTCTCTTCACCTTACCCTCCTCTGTCTCCATTTCACCTTGCACTTCTCACTCTCTGCATTCTCCTCCCTCACTGCTGTGTCTCTTCACCTCATCCTTCTCTTTCTCTGTTTCACCCATTGAATCCTCCTGTCTCTTTCTTTCCCCCACCTCACCCTAATCTCTTTCTCACATCACCCTCCTCTTTTTCTTCCTCAATCTCCTCTCTTTTTTACCTCACTATCCTCCCACTGTGCTTCCACTTCCATCTGCTTCTGTCTCTACTTCATTCTTCTCTCTCGCTTCACATTTCTTTCTCAGCCATGCCTAGGAAGGACATTGGTAGTACATGATGCCAGTGCTGCCACAGAATAGCTGCCAATACTGTTCTTTGCATAACAGGGACTTGTACTGCTATGGCCCATGCTGTATCTGGGTTGCGTTAGTAGAATTTGAAAAAGTATTTTGAATTCAGAACAGTCAAAACGTGTGGCATTGCAGTGTTTATTTACATATAGTGACACAAGTTAAGAATAGAGTCACAGCAGGGAGAAAGTAAAACCACAGTCTACTAAGACACAAATTGATTGTATGCATATTTTGTCATAGAAAATATAGAAAAGAGAAAAGGCCCACTACTGCTAATGCACAGATTAGCAGGAAAAAGTGCACAATTGTATGGGGTCAAGGACAAACACAGGCCCAAACTGCTCACAATGTCAGAATAGAGAGCAGAAACAGAGTGGGGGCCTGGGTGAGAGGCAGACACGATCTGTAGGTGATAAAATAATTAGTAGCACAGCTGAAATGAAAGGCCAAAGCATAAATCATAGGCCACATTGTATATACATTTCTGAAAAAGAATGTCGCTTGCAGAGCAGTAGACGTGTGGGGAGGAAATGCTGATATGCTGCAGAGCAAGAGACTAACAGGCACTTTGCTTACTGGCAAAATGTATCAATAGCAAGTGCACTTCAGTTGGATTTTTGTAACGTGTGGTTAGATGTTTTGCAGAAAACTATTGATTTGTGCTGAAATTATTTAAAATAATAATATACTAAGCAAGTGCTTTAACCCCTTCACTGCCAGGCCTTTTTTTGGCTATTTGGGGCAGGGCGCGCTTAAGCCCTCATAACTTTTTGTCCACATAAGCTACCCACGCCAAATCTGCGTCCTTTTTTCCAACATCCTAAGGAATCTAGAGGTACCCAGACTTTGTGGGTTCTCCTGAAGAAGACCAAGAAATTAGCCAAAATACGGTAAAAATTTAGTTTTTTTAAAAAACAAAGTGGAAAAAGGGCTGCAGAAGAAGGCTTGTGGTTATTTCCCTGAAATTGGCATCTACAAAGGGTTTGCAGTGCTAAAATCACCAGCTTCCCAGCTTTCAGGAACAGGCGGACTTGAATCAGGAAACCCAATTTTTCAACACAATTTTGTCATTTTACTGGGACATACCCCACTTTTACAATTTTTTTGTGCTTTCAGCCTCCTTCCAGTCAGTGACAGAAATGGGTGTGAAACCAATGCTGGATCCCAGAAACCTAAACATTTCTGAAGAGTAGACAAAATTCTGAATTCAGCAATGGGTGATTTGTGTAGATCCTACAAGGGTTTCCTACAGAAAATAACAACTGAAATAAAACAATATTGAAATTGAGGTGAAAAAAACAGCCATTTTTCTCTACGTTTTACTCTGTAACTTTTTCCTGCTATGTCAGATTTTTGAAAGGAATATACCGCTACGTCTGCTGGACTCTTCTGGTTGCAGGGATCTATAGGGCTTGTAGGTTCATCAAGAACCCTAGGTACCCAGAGCAAATAAATGAGCTGCACCTTGCAGTGGGTTTTCATTCTATACCGGGTATACAGCAATTCATTTGCTGAAATATAAATAGTGAAAAATAGGTATCAACAAAACCTTTGTATTTCCAAAATGGGCACAAGATAAGGTGTTGAGAAGCAGTGGTTATTTGCACATCTCTGAATTCTGGGGTGCCCATACTAGCATGTGAATTACAGGGCATTTCTCAAATAGATGGTTTTTTTTTCACACTGTCATATATTTGGAAGGAAAGAAAAAATGTAGAGAAAGACAAGGGGCAATAACACTTCTTTTGCTATTCTATGTTCCCCCAAGTCTCCTGATACAAATGGTACCTCACTTGTGTGGGTAGGCCTAGCGCCCGCGACAGGAAGTGCCCCAAAACACAACGTGACACATCAAATTTTCCCAAAGAAAACAGAGGTGTTTTTGCAAAGTGCCTACTTGTGGATTTTGGCCTCTAGTTCAGCCGGCACCTAGTGAAACCTACCAAACCTGTGCATTTTTGAAAACTAGAGACCTAGGGGAATCCATGATGGGGTGACTTGTGGGGCTCTCACTAGGTTCTGTTACCCAGAATCCTTTGCAAACCGTTTGCAAACCTCAAAATGTGGCTAAAATACACTTTTTCCTCACATTTCGGTGACACAAAGTTCTGGAATCTGAGAGGAGCCACAAATGTCCTTCCACCCAGCAGTCCCCCCATGTCTCCCGATAAGAATGATACCTCACTTGTGTGGGTAGGCCTAGTGCCCGCGACAAGAAATGCCCCAAAACACAAAGTGGACACATCACATTTTCTCAAAGAAAACAGAGGTGTTTTTTGCAAAGTGCCTTCCTGTGGATTTTGGCCTCTAGCTCAGCCGCCACCTAGGGAAACCTACCAAACCTGTGCAATTTTGAAAACTAGAGGCCTAGGGAATCTAAGATGGGGTGACTTGTGGGGTTCTCACCAGGTTCTGTTACCCAGAATCCTTTGCAAACCTCAAAATGTGGGTAAAAAAAACTTTTTCCTCACATTTCGGTGACAGAAAGTTCTGGAATCTGAGAGGAGCCACAAATATCCTTCCACCCAGCGTTCCCAAAGTCTCCCGATAAAAATGGTACCTCACTTGTGTGGGTAGGCCTTCTGCTCGCAACAGGAAATGCCCCAAAACACTATTTGGACACATGAAAATTATCAAATAGAAAACTACCTGGTTTTGTGGGGGGGTGGGGCACCTGCGTTTTTGGTCCTGGGCTCAGCAGCCATCTAGGGAAACCTACCAACCCCAGACATTTCTGAAAACTAGACACCCGAGGGATTCAAGGGAGGTGTGACTTGCGTGGATCTCCCAATGTTTTCTTACCCAGAATCCTCAGCAAACCTCAACTTTAGCTAAACAAATTACATTTTTCCCACATTTCTGTGTGGGATTACTGCACCGGGGCAAATTTCCTACCACCCAACGTTCCCCTTAGTCTCCCGGTAAAAATTATACCTCACTTGTGTAGGTGGGCCAAGTGTTTGTGACAGGGAAGAGCCAAAAACACGTCGAAATTGAGGGGGAACCAAAGCGGGTCCAAAAGGGCAGTTTGAAACAAAACATTTTTAGGCTGACAAGTGCAGCAGAACTTTTATCGGTATAGATGAGACAATGCTGGGTGGTAGGAATTTTGTGGATTCCTGAAGATTCCGGAAGGTTCCATCACAAAAATGTGGGAAAAATGTGTGCTTTGCAGCAAAGTTGCAGGTTTGCAGGGCATTGTGTGTAAGGAAATGTGAAGCACACCACCCTGGAATTAACTAGATGTTTAGTTTTCAGATGTGTCTAGGTCTTGTGGATTTTTCTACATGGCAGCGTCCCAAAGTAAAAAAAAGTGCAGCCCTCACCATTCCAAGTGGGACGATTTTGAGAGTTACCAAGCTCTCATGGCCCAAATGTAAAACAAAAAACAAAAAAATCAAATGTCCTATTGCTTGCCATGGGATAAGATGTCCTAGTGTGCGGGGAGAGCTGAATGACTGTTAGCCCCTTCAGGTCGGGTGAGGGCATAACCAGGCCCATACTCGTTGGTGGTCACCACCCCACTATTTATTTCTTTTTTAAATTTCAAGGAATCTAGTAGACTTTCTGCCCCCCGGGGTGTGGATCGGGGTAATTGCCCCATCTGCCCACTGGTGGGCAGAACAACTTTGGCCCCATTTATTTGGGGTGGGGGTATGGCCATAACCCCACCCTCTTATTTTGAAAATAAAATCTTCCCCGGTCTCTGGTGAGCTTTCTGCCTTGGGGGCAGACGGGCCTTCCAAAAATAGGCAATCTATAGCCAACAGTAATGTGTCCCCATGGGGAGCGACCCTTGCCCAAGCGGGCTGCCCCCCCAAACAAAACACACACATACATACACACCAATCACTGGTGTCTAGTGGTTTAATTGGCCTAACAAAAATAGGCCGATCTGCCCCCAAGGGGGGCAGAAATGGCCTAAATACAATTTGCCCCCCCCAGGGGAGCGACCCTTGCCTAAGGGGGCCGTTCCCCATACATAAAAACATAAAGTAAATAAAAATATATATATATATCTCTGGTGTCTAGAGGTTTCTGCCCACCCCCTGGAGGCAGATCGGCCTAATTATATTCCCCCTCCGGGGGGGCAGAAATGGCCTAAAAATAATATGCCCCCCTAGGGAGCAACCCTTGTCCAAGGGGCCACTCCCTTTATTAGAAAACACACAAAAAAAATCCCTGGTGTCTAGTGGGGATTTCTGCCCCCAGTGGGGGCAGAAATGGCCTAAACACAATTAGGCCCCCCAGGGAGCGACCCTCGCCTAAGGGGTCGCTCTCTGTACATAAAAGAAAAACAAAATCCCTGGTGCTAGTGGACATTTCTGGCCCCCCAGGGGCAAATCGTCCTAATTATATTAGGCCGATCTGCCCCCAGGGTGGGCAGAAAGGGCCTAAAAATAATATTGCCCCCTAGGGAGCGACCCTTGCCCAAGGGGCCACTCCCTTTATTAGAAAACACACAAAAAAATTCAGTGGTGTCTAGTGGGCATTGGGGGCAGAAATGGCCTAAACACAATTAGGCCCCCCAGAGAGCGACCCTTGCCTAAGGGGTCGCTCTCTGCACATAAAAGAAAAAAAAAATCCCCGGTGTCTAGTGGACATTTCTGGCCTCCGGGGGCAAATCGGCCTAATTATATTAGGCCGATCTGCCCCCAGGGTGGGCAGAATGGGCCTAAAAAATTATGGCCCCCTAGGGAACGACCCTTGCTAAAGGGGTCGCTCCCTGCATATAAAAGAAAAGAAAATCCCCAAAAATTCCCTGGTGTCTAGTGGGCATTTCTGCCCCCCCCCCCCCCCACCCCCCACCGGGGGGCAGAAAAGGCCTAAAAATAATATGGTCCCCCAGGGAGCGACCCTTGCCTAAGGGGTCGCTCCCTGCACATAAAAGAAAAAAAAAAAAACAAACAAAAATTCCCTGGTGTCTAGTGGGCATTTCTGCCCCCCCGGTTGCAGATTGGCCTAATTATATTAGGCCGATCTGCCCCCAGGTGGGGCAGAAAGGGCCTAAAAATAATATAGCCCCCCAGCGAGCGACCCTTGCCTAAGGGGTCGCTCCCTGCACATAAAAGGAAAAAAAAGAAACAAAAGAAATTCCCCTGTGTCCAGTGGGCATTTCTGCCCCCCCGGTTGCAGATTGGCCTAATTATATTAGGCCGATCTGCCCCCAGGGGGGCAGAAAGGGCCTAAAAATAATATGGCCCCCTAGGGAGCGACCTCTGCCCAAGGGGACGCTCCCTTTATTAGAAAACACAACAAAAAAAATCCCTGGTGTCTAGTGGGCATTTCTGCACCCCCCCCCCCGGAGGCATATCGGCCTAATTATATTGGCCCGATCTGCCTCCAGGGGGGGCAGAAATGGCCTAAGCACAATTTGGCCCCATAGGGAGCGACCCTTGCCTAAGGGGTCGCTCTCTGCACATAAAAGAAAAAAAAACAATCCAAAAAAATTCCCTGGTGTCTAATGGGCATTTCTGCTCCCCCCTGGGGGCAGAATGACCTAATTATATTACGGGGCAGAAATGACCTAAAAATGATTTGCCCCCTAGGGAGCGACCCTTGCTCAAGGGGCCGCTCCCCTCATGTAAATTTCCCAAACAAAATAAAATCCCTGGTGTCTTGTGGGCATTTCTGCTGCCCGATTGCATCGCGATCGGGCAGCAGAAATGCTCAATATGACATTGAAAGAATGGAAAGGCCTTTCCTTTCTTCCAATGTCTCTCCCGCCCCCCTCCTCCCGAGCGGAAGATGAGGTCAGCACGCGATCGTGTGCTGACGTCATCAGACGTCACTCGAGGGGATGGGGGTGGGTCGGGGGGAAAGGGGAAGCGATTCCCCTTTCATCCCTGACGGGGTGTCGGTGGGGGACTCACAGGGGGAGCGCTAGCGCTTCCCCCTGTGGGCCTGGTGCAGGAAGAGGTGGTCTTGTCCCAGGCACATGGGAACCGTGTGCTGGGAAGAGACCAACTCGTCCAAGGCACAGAGGGGTTAATTAATATGCATGCCACTGATGAATAAGAGTCCATCGTGGTTTTGAGACTATATAAGACCCTGTCTGTTATGTTGCAGTTCAGGCACAGAGCTGATCTGTCCTCCTGGCCGTATTTGATAAAAACCTGTACTATATTGCCAACCGGAATTGTGCCGCTTCTTTCTCTATACCGACAACAATTTTCAATCACTTTTCTTATGATGGCAAAATCTTTTCAGATTGTTTCTGCCATATGCAGGGCCAATTGTAATTATCTGGAACGTGAGGACCAAATAATGATGCAAGGTGTACTAAATTATGCATCAAGAAAAGGCTGGCATATTTTGAATCAGCAGTCACTGTTTTCTCATTTTTACGCATGTTGACTCTGTGAGAGCAAAGATTTCACCTCACTAAAATTAGTTTAACACCTAAATGCATCAATCGGCAACAGAGAAGTAACCTGCCTGTTTATGAGAAAAGACCTGCCACTTTGTGGCAACACACACAGGAGTATTTTCAGTAACTTTTAATCAGTTTGAAATAGAAACATTGTTTTTGTTAAAATCTGCAAATTATTGGCACTGTGTGACAAATGCAGCCATTCCATGACTATGCAGAAATCACATCCGCAGAATCAGAAAATCCAGTGGGTCTGGCCATACGTCAGATCTTAAGTACTGTGTATCCATATCCTGACACTTCAAGTAGCCTGCTGTATTGGTGTTTGTCAGGAAGTTTTCCAATAAAGCTCAGAAAGCAAGACTGCAAGCCCATGTGAAACATTAAGGAAAAAAAATATTTTTCTACTTTTATGTGGACCTTGGGATGGCCAGGGGATACCTTGGGACGGCCTGCCCCCCTTGCTAGAACCCGGTCTGTTAACCAATCCTTCTCTGGAAGAACAGCAAGAATCTGGTACTCCCCCCAAACCCCTCTACTCCCCGCCACAAAGCCTCCACCTGACCACGTCATGTCACCTTACAAAAATCAGACCTCAAAGCTCTACTCTTTGATCAACACCTCAGCCTAAATGACTCCTACCTCCTCATACTCCTTGCAATCGCATACCAACCTCATCCTGCACAAGCTACTGATGATCCTCATGGACTAGCACCACCTGTTTTTCATTGCTATGTTTTGCTAGTGATGTGTGTGAAGAGCTCGCTCTTCTTCCCAGTAGAGGCTAACCTGGTGTTCACTCCACCTTTAATGTACAACAAGTATATTTTTAGGCCGAGCGCACAAGTGCTTTGACCTGTTGTAAGTATTGTGGGCTTTTAACCATGCCCACCCACTTTCACTTGTTCGTGGGCTTGCCTTTAAAAAAATCCTTTGTTATCATTGGTAAATGCTTCCGCCTTGCAGACTGCCCCTGTTACATGGATAATGAAAACTTTCCTAGCTAACGAGAAGGAAAGTTTCAATTCTATTAAGGACACGGAGGCAAAGATTATGCATAACTTTCTTCACTTTATTAGCACAGCAGATTTAAATAACACAAAAAAAAAAATCAAGACACTACATGTCCCATGAGGCCCATGTATCAGAGTCCATTCAGAACACAGTCCAATATATAAATAGGTATGATGTCCCTTACTGTTCCTTTTCTTCACTGGAGGAAGTTAACATTGCACGTAATTCTAATCCAGCCCTTGGTTATTGCCTGCAAAAAATAAAAGGTATAAACTATGTTATCCAATTCTTATCTATTGTGGATATATGATAAAAAAAAACATAATGTTGAAGGATAATGATTTCTTTTAAAAGGATACAGTAATGTATATACATGCAGAAACATTAACTTTTTGAATGAGTGATATCAATCTATATATTAATTACATACTGGTAACAAAATATATATATCTCCGTGGGAGGGAGAGGCTCTCAATCAAAAAGTGCCTGGGTGGGATAATCCTCGCCTCCGTGTCCTTAAAAGAATTGAAACTTTTCTTCTTGTTATCTAGGAAATTTTTCATTCTAAGTCAGAAATGGAGGTGGGGATTATGCCTGATCAAAGCTTACTAACAACCAGAGTTGCGGTTTCTGGAATGGGTTTAAAATATTTTTTTTTAAAGTGGATTCCAATTACGCTGAAATCATAATATCTTCTGCCATGATCCAACATACCCATCTAGCAATGGAAGGAGAAGAAACAGCTTTTAAAGGTTTTTGTAAGGCAATGAGAAGTTGATTCTCACCTGCAGGTCTGTTATCCATTGCCATGTCTTCGTATGCCTTAACAAATCTGATGACACATAATTTAGGATGATCTGCGAAAGCAGGATAGGATACTGACCTGGTATTTCTTTTAGTTCTCCTGGAGATGGTGAAAGTGACTTCTTCTGGAGTGAAGACTCTAGCTGATAAATCTAGGACTCTAACATCAGAGACTCTTTTGCAGGAAATGAGGCAATAAAAAGAATGGTTAATTTAGCCAAAAGTTACTTTCGGGATAGTAAATGATGATCCTGTCATTGGGAAGAGAAAAGTTAAAACTACATTAACGTCCCAGAGTCCAGAGTATCTGGGTTCTAGGGGTTTAGAAAGTTGAATGCCTTTCCTTCATTTACATACCCAAGGGTATTCACTTACTGGTTTGTTATCAATGGTGACATGTTCAGCAGAAATTGCCGATCTAAAGGAGTTGACTGTATGGGAAGCTAGACCTGACTGAGCAAGTTCAGCTAGGAAAATCAAGATGAATGCAACTTCTGCCCCCAAGGGATCGAGATGTTTCTTCATATACTGATTCCATTGAAACTGATCTGTATCTCTTGATGGTACCCTTAGCCCAAAGCTGTTGATGACGTTAGAAGCTTCTGTTGACAGATGGTTGTTTTTCCAAAATCTGCTGTAATCATCCAAGCCAGGAGGGAAAGATGGCTTTGAAGGACCATCATGTGAGGAGAGCCTTGACGGTCCAGATGAATTGAAGGGAATGATGGTAGTCTTATCGGGTGATCTCAAGACAGTTCCATCAATGATGGGAACCATGCTTGAGATTTCCATACTGACGTCACTAGCACCAAAGATGCTGGTAGTCGTCTGACCTGAGCTGCTACTCTAGGAATCATGAGAAAAGGAGGGAATGCATAGGGGCAATCCTTCGACCAATCTTTAAGAAAAGCGTCTACTGCAATTGCTTCTCGGTCTGGTCTCCAACTGCGATATCTTGTCAGTTGATGGTTCAGTCGAGAAGCAAAAAGGTCTAGATTGCAAGGACCCCATCTGTCCTTTAGAGCCAGAAAAATGGCTTGATCCAGCTTCCAGTCTGTGTTGTCTGGAGATTTACTGGAATGCAAGTCTGCTACAGTGTTCCTGATTCCAGGACGGGATTCTGCTGTTACAAAGATCTGCTTCTGAAGGCAATAGTGCCAGAAATCCTTTGCTAATTCTGAGAGGGTTTTTGAGTGAGTGTCCCCCAGATAATTGATCTACTGGACTGCTGAGATGTTGTCCATCCTGAGGAGGATGGAGCAACACTACTGTTCTTTGTGAGGGATCTGATCACGAAAGATCCTGCCAGGAGTTCCAGGCAGCTGATGTGAAGACTTAATTCCTTCTCCAACCATCTGCCTCCCATGGATATGTCCTCCCATCTGGCTCCTCATCCTAAACGACTGGCATCTGATTCTATTATGAAGTCTGGAGAAGTGCCGAAAATTGCTGTTCCATTCCAGGCCTCCATGTGATCTATCCAGCACTGGAGTTTTGTTCTGGCTTCAGGAGATAAGGAAATTATCACTGGGTAAGTCAACCCTTTCCGGAGATGAGAAGCTTTTAGTCTCTGTAATGCACAGTAATGAAGCGGACCTGGGAAGACGGCCTGAATTTAGGAAGGTAGAAGCCCTACTATCCTGGCTAATTGACAAAGTGAAATCTTGTCTCGTCTGAGAAACTTTTTGAGTTCTTTCCGAATCTTGGAAAGTTTTGATGTTGGAAGGCTGAGTGATGCTGTAACTGAGTGTATGAGGAATCCCAGAAAGATAATCTGTTGGGTTGTGATTAATTCCGACTTTAATTTGTTCATGACAAACCCAAGTTTCTGGAGGAGCAGAATAGTCATGTTCAGATTGAAATTGAGCTGAGATAGAGATTGATCCATCAGAAGGATGGTGTCCACATATATGATCATCCTTATTCCCATGCTATGAAGGAATTCTACTACTGGTTGTAGACGTTTGGTGAAACACCAAAGGGCTGAGGACAGACCACATGGAAGAGCCCTAAACTTGTAAATTTGCCCCTTCCATACAAACTGCAGAAATGTTATGTGAGGAGGTAAAATGGGAACTGAAGGTATGCATCTCTGAGATCCAACATAACCAACCCGTCTTTCGGAGAAGGAGGTCTCTGAGCAGATGAATACCTTCCATCTTGAATTGGCGATAAGTTATCCACTCATTGAATTCTATCAAGTTTATGACAGGGGGGAAGTCCTTGTCTCTTTTCTCTACCGGAAATAAATTGCTCAAAAACTCGTTTGCGTGAAGTACTGACCTGCAAATGGCCCTTTTCCGTATAAGTTCCTCCACTTCTAAATCTATAAGTTTCATCTTCTGTGCTGAGAACACAATAGGTCTGGGGCGTCTGTTGGACTAGAGTCCCACAGAACTCAATGTGAAACCCCACTGCCGACTGTAGGATTCATGGATCCTTTTGTTATCGTTTCCCAGTTGTGAGCATACATTAGAAGTCTCCCCTAGATTTTGAGGGGAAGAAGGGATAATGCTTACCAGAATTTCCTCTTGGTGCGTTAGCTCCTCCTCCGACAAAGTTGTTTTTTTCCTCTTCCGGAAACTCTAGATAGATAGAAGGCTCCCTGGCAGCCATTGTTTCTTTTGGGAAAAACGGCCAGAGGAGCAGCCCCTTCCTCCTCCGGCCCCAGCAAAAACCTTAGCAGGGAAACTCTTTTTTATAGAATTTTGGGCCTTGTCTAAGGCAGAAAAGGTTGCTAAAACTTTCCCGGTTCCTTCACAAAAGGATCGCCAAAGAGATTACCCTGGGCAATAGCTTTGGCTTCTGATGTAGCCAGTTCCCCAAGTTTGGGGTCTATTTTGATGAGAAGGGACCTCCTGCATTCTGCTGCCAAAGTGCAGTTTGCATTTCTCAAGAGGCATATGACTGTTTGTGCCCATCTGACAATAATTACAGTGGAAAGCTGGATTCCAGATTACTTAGCTTGTTCAGCTAACTAGACGATTTGAGTCAGAGGGCCACCTACATCTAAAGTTTTATCCTGACAACATCTCCAGGACCTGTCAGTTCCCTTTTTTGACACTTTTATTTTATTTCCTAAAGAAAGTATATAATTTAGGATTGATGTCAGGGGTAGCAGCAACTTTGCTTGGTAGGAAAGGTCTGGGGCATTCTGCCCTGAGTTTTTCCCTGACTTCTTTCTCCAAGGATTGACGAATTTTGTTGGTCACATTATAGGCCACTTTAGGTTCTGGAACCCATTCAGAAGATCTGGGGTGGTAAATATATGTAGGGCTAAACATGTCAGCTTGATCAACATCCTCATCAAGAGAATAAGGGGAAAAAGAGTTAGGACGCCAAGGTCTAATGATTTATTGATCCTCATCAAAAGAAAATTCAGCATCCAATACACCCTCTCCTCCATGGGGGACCCCATAGAAAGGGCCTAAGTATTTTGCAAAAAAGTCACTCATTTCTCTGGGTTGGTCTTCCTTCCAGCAGGGAAGATGTTTGAGTGTGCGGGAGTCTTATGGAAGGTCTTGGTAAGTTTATCAAAACCTTCTAGGTGCCCAAGTCACGCTTAGTAGCCTTTTTTCTGCCAGATTTAATACCACTAGGGCCTGGTTTAACTTGTATAGGTTCGCTAAAAACCCCTGGAATACTCTTAGGGAGTTTATCCAATTGGTCAGGAAGAGGGACCAGCGCTTTAGAGATGGCCATAGAAAGTGCTTGGTCAACCTTATGCCCTGCGCCGGTGATCTGCTCTGGTCCTCTCCTCTACTGCAGGCACAGGCTCCCAGCCTGTCCTGTGTCCAATCCTAATACTGCTTTCATGCTGCTGGCAGCATGAAAGCAGCGTTAGGTCTGGATGGAGCGCCCAGCCAGGGCTGTCCAAGGCAGAGTGAATCTCTGCCTGCTGTCTCTAACCCAGCAATGTAGTACCTGCGGTGCTGGGTTGGAGAGAGACCAGTGTGCATGTGTGTTTGGCTGGGCAAACATACATGTGCACTGAAGGGGAGTGCTATGCACTCCCCTTTGTGCTCGTCACAGCCCTTTGGCCCCACCCATTTTACTATAAAATGATAATTAACATAGTTTATTATCATTTTATAGTAAAGGTTTTGCAGCTGCTACTGCCAGTGGCGGTGGGGTGGTGGTGACACTCCCTGCCATAGCCGCCCCTGTGGTGCTATAACATTAAATATTCACCCTAACACAGTGTCAAAAGTGAAGGCTGGTTCAGGGAAGAGTGTCACCCGAAAGGAATTCAAAGAATTTCCTGACAGGGCTTCCCCGAAGTGCATGTAGAGAAAACAGCTAACAAGCTAAACAAAGCTGCTTCAGTAAATTCCTACGCGCATGACAGCCCTCACCAGCCTGTGAAGTAAATAAACAAGCACTTGGGCGAAAGTCTACTGCGCTAAAGAAAACCTGAAAAAAAACATAATTAAACAGAAGCAATATAGCCTATATATAAAACTGATTTAAAGGTACCTACAACAAAGTGAGTAGTTAATAAAGTAATGAACTTAACTGTCAAGCAGTGAAGAAAGAGGAACAGGAAAGGACGTCATACCTATTTATATATTGGACTGTGTTCTGACTGGACTATGATTGGTCTCTGATACCGTGGGTCTCATGAGACATTAAGGCCCTCATTTTGAGGTTCTGCCGGGCTGAAGACCGCCAGTGTTGGCGGTCTTCCGCCAACCATATTATGACTGCTGAGTCCTTTTTTGGACGGAGAGCCGCCAGCAGCCATACTGGCGGTTGGCGGTGTAGTGGAGGCTGCTCCACCGTCACCGCCACGTCATCAGGACACTGGTGACTGGGTGCTGGCAGTGGAGCAGCCCCCATGGATCCCGTTCCCTCCCAGAGGATCACCGAAACAGGTAAGGTGATCGTCCGTTAGGGGAGGGGGGTGGGGGGTGTTGTGTGGTGTGTGCGTGCATGGGGTTATGCGTGTGAGTGTGTAGAAGGGGTGTGTGAGTGCGTGTATGTATGCGGGAGATGTAATGTGTGTAGGGGAAATGTTACATGTATGTGTGTGTGCATGTATGTGTGCGTGTATGTGCGTTAATGGTGTGAGCGTGCATGAGGGGGGTGTGGGGGGATATGTTTGGGGGGACTGTGAGGGGCTGGGGTGGGGAGGGGGTCCTACTACCTTTGGGGATTTGTAGGGGGGGTCGTGGGTGTTGGACTCAGGGGAGGAGGAGACCCCAATCAGTGCCAGGGAACGAATTCCCTGGCACTGATAGTGCCTACCGCCATGGATTTCATGGCGGTTCAAAACCCCACAAAATCCACTGTGCCTGGTACCGCCGGCTGGCTAGTGACGGCCGCCAGGCTGGAGACCGTTGTCTCCAGCATGGCGGTCGTTACCACCGTTGCGGATTGTGCGGTACATTGGCGATGGCGCGGTAATGACCGCTGGCCTGTTTGCGGTCTTACCGCTATCATTGCACCATCCACCACAGTTGTAATGAGGACCTAATTCTCTTGCTTTTTTGTGTTCTTTAAATCTCCTGTGTTAATAAAGTTAAGAAAGGTATGCATAATCCTCGCCTCCGATCCTGACATAGAATTATAGGTTTGACTGTGCACAAACTTCTTTTTCCTTTTGTCTCTCCTTCGCGCTCATGGCGTTTTGAATCAGGTCGCTTATGTCAACTGTACTTTTCATTTCAATTTGTGTGGCAAGAAAAGTCCTGTTAGGCATTTACAACACTAATAGCTCTAACTCGAGCAAATGCTTGTTCTATTGGTTATTAATATATTCTGGATTTATTGCGAATGCTTAACGACATTGACCGCCCTATACAAACGCATAAAATAAATAATGAAAACGCCTCTTTGACCTTCCACCACACACAGCAGAACGCTGATGCAGATAACCCCGCAATGCTCCTATTAACCCCTTCCCCGCCACGGACGTAATGGTTACGTCCATGGCAGCGCCCGTGTGGCGCCATGGACGTAACCATTACGTCCTGAATGCTTCCCTCGGGAGAAGCGCTAGCGCTCCTCCCGAGGGCCGCCCCCCCACCCCCCTAGGTCAGGGCTGGCAAGGGTCGCTCCCCTTGGGGGAAAATTATATTTTGGCCATTTCTGCCCCCCTTGGGGGCAGATTGGCCTATTTTGATGAGGCCAATCTGCCCCCAAGGGGGGTAGAAACCACTAGACACCAGGGATTTTTTTTTTTTTTATTGTTATTGACAAAAGGGAGTGACCCCTTGGGCAAGGGTCGCTCCCAGGGGGGGCATATTTTCGGGAAGGCCTTTTCTGCCCCCCCTGGGGGCAGATCGGCCTACTATTAGGCCGATCTAAACCTCTAGGCACCAGGGACCATTTTTTTTTTTTTTGTTTCATTTTTTTTTTTTTTTGGTGGGGAGCGACCCCTTAGGCAAGGGTCGCTCCCCTTGGGGGAAAATTATATTTTGGCCATTTCTGCCTCCCTTGGGGGCAGATTGGCCTATTTTGATGAGGCCAATCTGCCCCCAAGGGGGGTAGAAACCACTAGACACCAGGGAGTTTTTTCTTTGCGTGAATTTCACGCAAAGGGAGCGACCCCTTAGGCAAGGGTCGCTCCCTGGGGGGGAGGGCAATTTATTTTAGGCCATTTCTGCCCCCCTGGGGGAAGATCGGCCTATTATTAGGCCGATCTGCCCCCAGGGGGGGAAAAAAACCTCTAGGCGCCAGGGCAAATTTGTTTTTTGTGTTTTTTTTTTTTTGTTCTTTCTTTTTTTTAGAGATGGGGAGCGACCCATCAGGCAAGGGTCGCTCCCCTGGGGGGCAAATTGTATTTAGACCATTTCTGCCCCCCTGGGGGCAGATTGGCCGATTTTAGGTCAATCTGCCCCCAAGGGGGCAGAAACCACTAGGCACCGGGGATTTGTTTTTTGGTGCCAATGTCACGCAGGGGGAGCGACCCCGTAGGCAAGGGTCGCTCCCGGGGGGCGTGGGGTGGGGGTTGGGGGGGGCAAATTTATTTTAGGCCATTTCTGCCCCCCCGGGGGACAGATCGGCCTATTATTAGGCCGAACTGCCCCCGGGGGGGGGGCAGAACACTCTAGGCGCCAGGGCAATTTTTTTTTTGTGTTTTTTTTTTTTGTTGTTTCTTTTTTTAGAGATGGGGAGCGACCCATCAGGCAAGGGTCGCTCCCCTGGGGGGGCAAATTGTATTTAGACCATTTCTGCCCCCCTGGGGGCAGATTGGCCAATTTTAGGTCAATCTGCCCCCAAGGGGGCAGAAACCACTAGGCACCGGGGATTTGTTTTTTGGCGCCAATGTCACGCAGGGGTAGCGACCCCGTAGGCAAGGGTCGCTCCCGGGGGGGGTGGGTGTTGGGGGGGCAAATTTATTTTAGGCCATTTCTGCCCCCCCGGGGGGCAGATCGGCCTATTATTAGGCCGATCTGCCCCCGGGGGGGGGGGGGGCAGAAACCTCTAGGCACCAGGGGAATTTTTCTTTTTTTTCTTTGTTTTTTTTTTTTTTAGAGATGGGGAGCGACCCATCAGGCAAGGGTCGCTCCCGGCGGGGAGGGTGGGGGTTGGGGGGGCAAATTTATTTTAGTGCATTTCTGCCCCCCCCCCTGGGGCCGGCTGAGCTACAGGCCAAACACCACAGGTAGGCACCTTGCAAAAAACACCTCTGTTTTCTGTGAAAAAATATGTTGTGTCCACGTTGTGTTTTGGGCCATTTCCTTTTGTGGGCGCTAGGCCTACCCACAGAAGTGATGTACCATTTTTATCGAGAGACTTAGGGGAACGCTGGGTGGAAGGAAATTTGTGGCTCCTCTCAGATTCCAGAACTTTCTGTCACCGAAATGAGAGGAAAAAGTGTTTTTTGGGCCAAATTTTGATGTTTGCAAAGGATTCTGGGTAACATAACAGAGCCCCGCAAGTCACCCCATCTTGGATTCCCCTGGGTTTCTAGTTTTCAAAAATGCACTGGTTTGCTAGGTTTCCTCAGGTGTCGGCTGAGCTACAGGCCAAAATCCACAGGTAGGCACTGCTTTTTATAAAAAAATGTGATGTGTCCACGTTGTGTTTTGGGCCCTTTCCTTTCGTGGGCGCTAGTCCTACCCACACAAGTGATGTATCATTTTTATCGGGAGACTTGGGGGAACGCTGGGTAGAAGGAAATTTGTAGCTCCTCTCAGATTCCAGAACTTTCTGCCACAGAAATGTGAGGGACATGTGTTTTTTTAGCCAAATTTTGAGGTTTGCAAAGGATTCTGGGTAACAGAACCTGGTCCGAGCCCCGCAAGTCACCCCTCCTTGGATTCCCCTAGGTCTCTAGTTTTCAGAAATGCACAGGTTTGGTAGGTTTCCCTAGGTGCCGGCTGAGCTAGAGGCCAAAATCTACAGGTAGGCACTTCGCAAAAAACACCTCTGTTTTTTTCCAAAATTTAGGATGTGTCCACGTTGCGCTTTGGGGTGTTTCCTGTCGCCGGCGCTAGGCCTACCCACGCAAGTGAGGTATCATTTTTATCGGGAGACTTGGGGGAACGCTGGGTGGAAGGAAATTTGTAGCTCCTCTCAGATTCCAGAACTTCTGCCATAGAAATGTGAGGGACATGTGTTTTTTTAGCCAAACTTTGAGGTTTGCAAAGGATTCTGGGTAACAGAACCTGGTCCGAGCCACACAAGTCACCCCTCCTTGGATTCCCCTAGGTCTCTAGTTTTCAGAAATGCATAGGTTTGGTAGGTTTCCCTAGGTGGCGGCTGAGCTAGAGGCCAAAATCTACAGGTAGTCACTTTGCTAAAAACAGCTCTGTTTTCTGTGATATGTCCACGTTGTGTTTTGGGGCATATCCTGTCGCGGGCGCTAGGCCTACCCACACAAGTGAGGTATCATTTTTATCGGGAGACGTGGGGGAACGCTGGGTGGAAGGAAATTTGTGGCTCCTCTCAGATTCCAGAACTTTCTGCCACAGAAATGTGAGGAACATGTGTTTTTTTAGCCAAATTTTGAGGTTTGCAAAGGATTCTGGGTAACAGAACCTGGTCCGAGCCCCGCAAGTCACCCCTCCTTGGATCCCCCTAGGTCTCTAGTTTTCAGAAATGCACAGGTTTGGTAGGTTTCCCTACGTGGCGGCTGAGCTAGAGGCCAAAATCTACAGGTAGTCACTTTGCTAAAAACAGCTCTGTTTTCTGTGATGTGTCCAGGTTGTGTTTTGGGGCATATCCTGTCGCGGGCGCTAGGCCTACCCACACAAGTGAGGTATCATTTTTATCGGGAGACGTGGGGGAATGCTGGGTGGAAGGAAATTTGTCGCTCCTCTCAGATTCCAGAACTTTCTGCCACAGAAATGTGAGGAACATGTGTTTTTTTAGCCAAATTTTGAGGTTTGCAAAGGATTCTGGGTAACAGAACCTGGTCCGAGCCACACAAGTCACCCCTCCTTGGATTCCCCTAGGTCTCTAGTTTTCAGAAATGCACAGGTTTGGTAGGTTTCCCTAGGTGGCGGCTGAGCTAGAGGCCAAAATCTACAGGTAGTCACTTTGCTAAAAACAGCTCTGTTTTCTGTGATGTGTCCACGTTGTGTTTTGGGGCATATCCTGTCGCGGGCGCTAGGCCTACCCAAACAAGTGAGGTATCATTTTTATCGGGAGACTTGGGGGAACATAGAATAGCAAAACAAGTGTTATTGCCCCTTGTCTTTCTCTACATTTATTCCTTCCAAATATAGGGGTGTGTGTAAAAAAGACATCTATTTGAGAAATTCCATGTAATTCACGTGCTACTATGGTCACCCCGGAATTCAGAGATGTGCAAATAACCACTGCTCCTCAACACCTTATCTTGTGCCCTTTTTGGAAATGCAAAGGTTTTCTTGATAGCTATTTTTTACTCCTTATATTTCAGCAAATGAATTACTGTATACCTGGTATAGAATGAAAACGCACTGCAGGGTGCAGCTCATTTATTGGCTCTGGGTTCCTCGGGTTCTTGATGAACCTACAAACCCTATATATCCCCGCAACCAGAGGAGTCCAGCAGACGTAACGGTATATTGCTTTCGATAATCTGACATTGCAGGGAAAAGTTACAGAGTAAAAAGTAGAGAAAAATTGATGTTTTTTTCACCTCAATTTCAATATTTTTCTTTTTCAGCTGTTATTTTCTGTAGGAAACCCTTGTAGGATCTACACAAATGACCCCTTGCTGAATTCAGAATTTTGTCTACTTTTCAGAAATGTTTAGGTTTCTGGGATCCAGCATTGGTTTCATGACCATTCCTGTCACTGACTGGAAGGAGGCTGAAAGCACAAAAAATTGCACAAATGGGGTATGCCCCAGTAAAATGCCAAAATTGTGTTGAAAAATTGGGTTTTCGGATTCAAGTCTGCCTGTTCCTGAAAGCTGGGAAGCTGCTGAGTTTAGCACCGCAAACCCTTTGTTGATGCCATTTTCAGGGGAAAAACCACAAGCCTTCTTCTGCAGCCACTTTTTTTAAAAAAAACAAAATTTTCCCTGTATTTTGGCCAATTTCTTGGCCTCTTTCAGGGGAACCCACAAAGTCTGGGTACCTCCAGAATCCCTAGGATGTTGGAAAAAAAGGACGCAAATTTGGCTTGGTTAGCTTATGTGGACAAAAAGTTATGCGGGCCTAAGCGCGAACTGCCCCAAATAGGCAAAAAAAGGCCTGGCACAGGAGGGGGAAAAGGCCTGGCAGCGAAGTGGTTAAAACTCTAGCCTTACCAGCCTGCGAGCCGGTAAATCCGATTTCTCACGGAACTAGTCACTATCATTTCCGGGGCGCCAGGGGCTGTCTCTTCTGGGAGGCTGAGTCGAACACTTCCGGCATCCCTGAAGTGTTCGTTTGCGAGGCTGTACCTTCTCTTTCTAACCAATCGTAGGCTTCGAGGGTTAGTCCCGGCCACTCGGCGCCGCCTTCACCCGTCCCCAGTCTGCCAGTCACTAAAAGCTAGCATTTCCATTAGCTATCCCTGCTTTCTGTTTTCCCTGTTGTGTTTTTGGAGTCGGAAGTGCAAAAGAGGCAATAGGATTTTATAGATGGCTGTAAAAAGACCGTAGTGAGTCCAGCGTCCAGCAAACTCGCGACGTATTTGTCAGGCGCTCACTTGCATAGCAAATATTTTGATGGGGACTCTTGCTTAAATAAATACTTGTACGCTACAAGCTGATGTGAGGATCTGACGTTTGCTTGTAGAACTTTCCCTTGGAGGCCAACATGCCTGCTGTACTTCCAGCACCTAAGGATCTCTATTTATCCAGCTCCCTGGGAGATCTAAACAAGAAGGCAGAAGTGAAACTTGACAAACCAAGCACTAAAAAGTAAGGCCCCTTTTTTTCACTCTAACGTGTGTTTGACCGTTGAATAAAATTAAATCACCTATTTGTTCCATATTGGCTCGTGAATACGCGTGGAAGTGGGTAACAGCTGGCTTGACAACAAAGGTATTCCAATAAAAAAGGGACGTGCCAACAATGTTGCTGACATAACGGTGAAGGTAGTAATATATTTTACCAGTGATTTCTTTTTATATCCAACCAAGACAGATCAGTAAAGTTTAAGATATGTTTGTGTTCAGTGCTTTAAACTCTAAATATATTTGCCCCACACATCGTTGATCTTTCAGGCACAGTGAATTATTTTGGTTGATTTCTGGGTGCCTCAAGTGTAATCGTAGTTCATTGCAATCCCCCCTCTCCCAATATGTAAACCGTGTCGATTGAGTGATAGGATTCCTGAAGCAAAACAGGCAGGCATAGTAGGGGGACTAAATAATGCCATTGACGAAGGACTAGAAGGGCACACTTCCCTGTTATAAGGAAATTAAGGTGATTGTTTATTTTGAGCGAGTTCTGTGCCTTAGTGGGTTCTGTAGGGAGATAGTTGGAGATGTCAGATCAAGATGTGCTGATCGGGGAATACCTACATTTTCCTGTGTGAAGGGGGAGTAATTGAACGGTATGTGTGTGGAAAAAGACTACTAAAACGTCATTACGTTTCTAATGTTCAGAACCACTACTGCAGTCGTACTAGGGGATCTATCATTTTAAACGGAATCAACGCAATTTTAAATATCTCTGCATTCTGATAAGCGCAAGGCCAATCAATCAGGATTATTATAGATCGCTGCTAATCACCCCTTCGGGTCTCAAGGCGCTGGGCTACAGGATAAGTTTCTGGACAATATAAATTTGCTACTCCAACAAATGTATATAGACTTTCAAATATGGTCACATTTAAACTTGTATTTTTTGGGGGAAATTTTAAATTATAAACAAACAAGGCCGATTGGCATTGCCAGTGTTTGTTTATAGTAGTCCCAATGTCTGTCAAGATTGATGGTGTAGCATCCAGGTTTCTGCTATCATTTTCCTAGTGACCTCCAGGTGCTACATAAGTGCAGAAAACTGGTGTTGTTTAAACATGGCCCTGTTTCCATAGATGTACTACATTTGGAACTCAAGGAAATGATGAATCTACAGAAGGTGAAACAAAAAAGCTTATTTGGGTGGATCAAACACAGAAAGGGCTATTGACATTGTAAATGCATAACTGGACTTTTTTGTCACATTAATTGGTCAACCCTGCCACATATTTTGGTTCTTTCTGCCACATAATTTCAGTGGCCTAGCATATAACTAAAGGGCTAGTAGGCCTACTGGAATATGTTTTTTAAACAAGGCCCTTAAAACACATATTACTCCAAGGTGCAAAACATATTTACTTGACAGTTAATACAGGCGCCATTGCCCGCAGGGCAATTAATAAATAATTTTACTCTAAGAATGCATGACTACTGGAGCACTGTCCCTTTACTGCAGTCTGGGGAGGCAGACACAATGCCCATGATTTTTCACATGCTTGAGGAGAGCCATCTCACATGATATTAATGATCCTCAGTCTTGAAATGAAATAGTAGTTATAAAATATTTACCATTGTACAGCGTAATCACCTGCAAGCTCTCCTCGAGGTTAGTTGTATATATACTCGCACACACAGCTCAGGTCCACAGACTTATAGGTGTGTAGTTCATCTTGTCAGGTTTCTGCTTTGTATTTGAAGCTTGTATCACATTATAAAAATAAAAGTACAAGTCCCAGAATGTAAAGCAGAAACATAAAATAAATGAGCAAATCACTCATCGAATTATGGAGCTCTGCAACTCTACGAATACTACTCTAAGGGCTGGTTTCCAACTTTACAATTTTACAGTTGGAGTGCACTCTTAAATAGCAGTGTAGCATAGTTAAAACACAGCAAAGCCAGGATTTCAGCACCTCACCTGACTGTTTTCATCATAGACTGCAACTCCAGCTCATGAGCTGCGGTTGGGTGCCTGCACAGGGTTTGGGTGCATCCGCAATGCATAAATTTCAAAGGTATTTATTAAGTAGTTCGGTAAAGTTGTAATATTGCACTCAAATAGTTCATTATTCCTGGAGGCCCAATAAAACAAACCTCTTCAAAGCAGAAAGTAGCTTTAAAGAGCTATGCAGTAACATGGCTGCTGTATGTAAATGTTAAAGCACTATATACTGAGGCAATGTAATTTTAAAGCCATATCAGGTCTATATAATCCATATCCAGGCACTTCTGGCCCCTTCATCTCACTGTTTCCGCTGTTTTTTTTTACCATTTGTGACATTTTTCTGTTTAGAGGGCATCTAATGTAAACATTCAAAATAACCCTGGTGAATAAAGTTATTTCTGGAGAGAAAACTTACTTTTGTCTAGTGAAAGCTTGGAGTCATCATAAGATAGCACAGAGGGTCAATATGCCTGCTGCAAAGAACGTGTGCAAGGCAAATCACAAAGTGAATGTAATGTAAAAATGTCAAAATAACTTGGGCGATTAATGTTCTTTCTGGAGAAAAAACAGCTTTGTATTTCCACTTCCGGGTCAAATCTCAACTATGAACTCACTCAAGGTCCCTGCTATGTGTCCTGGTGACCCTCTGTTTAGTCCATGCGCCTTAAACCCTGCATCTGACTCCACAGGGACCTTATTTCACACACTGGACACAGTGACACCCGCCTAGAGCTTGTCCGGGCATGATGGCACATCAGGACCTGGAAAGAAGATGCTTTCCGATGTGCCTGGATGTGCTAGTGCTAATAAAAAACAAATATATAAATTATATAAAAAATATATAATATTTACCATGCGGTATCTGAGAAGGTAATCCAATAACCTACAGATCACATGAATAAAAGCCAAATGCAAAAATGAAATGACTCTTATTAGGTAACAGTTAAACAATGTAAGCAGGACTCCAATACTACAGATCGATTGAGGTGGGCGTGGTTAAAAGCCCACAATACTTACAACAGGTCAAAGCGCTTGCACGCCCGACCTAAAATAACTGTCCTAGGTCATCCTCCCACTGTGATTATACTGAACTCAATAAAAATGGGACATTTTGCACCAGGGATTGATAAATCTGGAAAATCCATCTCCAACATCAGCATCCAAGCACTAGCCAAGTCTTATCATTGCACCTCCAAGACATATTGTAGTTGCATAAATGTCTACCCCAAGTTAAAATTTGCAAGGGAGATCACATGTCCTCCTTTGCATTCATCCCATAGCTCCTGATATATCTTCACAGTGTAAAACCAAGCAAGATGGCAGAGGGAGACTGTTGGAAATGGCCCTTTTTGCAGGGTTATTCCCAAACTTTTTGCCTTCTTCCTCATATTTTTTTCGGATCTTTTTTTGCTGGTTTATTGTTTCTGCACACTTTACCACTACGGATCAGTGCTAAAGTGCAAGTGCTTCCTATGTAAATTGTATTGATGATTGGTTTATCCATGATTGGCATCTTTGATTTACTGGTAAGTCCCTAGTAAAGTGCATCAGAGGTGCCCATGGCCTGTAAATCAAATGCTACCAGTGGGCCCGCAGCACTGGTTGTGCCACCCACATGAGTAGCCCTGTGAACATGTCTGAGACCTGCCAATGCAGTGTCTGTCTGTGCAGTATTAAACTGCCAATTCGATCTAGCAAGTGTGCCTACTTGCCAGGCCCAAATCTTCCCTTTTACTACATGTAAGGCACCCCTAAGGTAGGCCCTAGGAAGCCCCATGGGCAGGGTCCAGTGTATTTAGAAGGTAGGACTGATGTGTTTTACATGTCCTAACATTGGAATACTGCCAAATTCGTTTTTCACTGTTGCAAGGCCTATCTGTCTCACAGGTTAACATCAGGGCTGCCTTTAAATAACATTTAAGTGCAGTTTCCCTTTGGGTGGGTCCAAACTGGAATGGCATGGCAAGCAAAACAACTGATGGATTAAACCCAGATCTGTGACTCGGGGTGAATGTTTGATTTGCTCTGCATTACGTCCATCTGTTTTTATTGCTTTTTTTGCCCCAAGTGGGAAGGGTATGCCCAGACGTGGGTCCTGTGCTTGCTATGCCACCAGATTCAAGCTAGTCTGGCTGATGAAGGGTGATACCCTGTAACTGGTCCTAGGATGCTTGTTTCTGGTCCAAGGAAGTCCTGGCCTGGCAGTTCGGGCTGGACTGTTGCCATGGGGAACAGGGTCAAGACTGATTTGCATATGGCTTGGTCCAAACTGGAATGGCATGGAACGCAAAAAAAATGATGGATTAAACCCAGATCTGTGACTGGGGGTGAACGTTTGATTTGCTCTGCATTCTGTCCATCATCTGTTGGTTTTGCACTTTAAAAAAGTGGGCATTTTCTTGCTTAAACCATTCTGTGCCTCTGCCTACTTGCATATTCCACGTCTTGGCCAGACTGACAGTTGGGCTGTTGTGAATTCCCTCTAGACAATGACACAAAGGGAGCTGGGGTGTAGCCTGTATATCCTGATGGGCCATCTGGGCTAGAGTGGAGTAGGGGTGGTCACTTACACCTGCAAGGGCTGTACCTGCCCTCACACAATGTAGTCTCCGAACCTCTGGTGTCTGTCCGGGGCCAAGCCTGGGCAAGGCATGAACTTGTCAACAACAGAGACTTTCCTTTGAAGTTTGCCTACTTCAGTAGTGGACCCAAAATCCCAGACTTTGACTCTTTCTGGATCAAGAGGAACCTCTGCCAAGGAGAAGAGCTGCCCCTTTTCTGTGTTACTTTGCTGGGTTGGCCTGCAGTTGCTGCTTCTGCCTTAAAAGAGAGCCAAGGGTGAACTTTGCTGTGTATCCTGCTTGAGAGAGTTCTCCAATGGTTTGGAGTAGAACTTGTCTCCTATAAGAAGTTTCAGGGACACCAAGGGCTTCAGTTTCACCTGCCTACAGCACTGGGAACTGTGTGTTTTGTGCTATTCAGGAAGAAAAACCATTGTGATGCCGCCAGTGATGCCACTGGCTTGCACCGTGACCTGCCGACGTCGCACGGAGCCGCACCGCCCTGCTTCACACCGCAACCCTGGTCTCAACGATGCTGCCACCTGACGCTGCTACTGAGCTGCTGCTTGCACCGTAACCTGTGGGCCCCCGCACTCTGGCATTGCCTTGCTCACAGCGCAGTCTGGGTATCCCCGATGCCGCTGCTCCTGCTGACACTGGTGCCGCTGCCTGTACTGTCCTGTGGACACCGCTCGTGGGGTATATGAAGCACCGCCCCGCACCTCCGACGCCAGCACCATCGACTCCAGTGTCGTCACCAGGCGTCCCTGTCTGCACCGCGACCAGTGGACACTGCACTGCACTGCAACGGTCCCTCGCGTACTGTTGACTTGGCCCTACCGACGACAGCACTTCAGCAACAATGACGCCGCTGCCTGCACCGTGACCTGATGACACCACATGTCGTACTGGCCCGCTTCACACAGCAGCCCTGGTCTCACCAACGCCACTGGACACGTCACCCAGCCACCACCTGCACAGTGGCCTGTGTGCATCGCACGTCACATCGTCCCACTTCTCACCGATGCCATCCACGCCAGCGCTCCTGACTTCATCAGCCCAGAGTTTGATCTGCAATGCGTGTGACTTCAAGGGCCGGACAATCCCTGCACCGACCTCCGGAACAGACGCCAGAAATGCCGCTCTCAGGATCTCATCACAAGGATCACAACTCCCTACAATTCCAGGGTACTGTTTGCGGCACCGTAGCTGGCCCGCGACGCCGCGGCCGGTATGAACTGTTTGATTTGTTGTTCACTACGCCGTGATAGCCCCGGATGGAGCTATCGACTTCAAGGAACTGTATTTTTAAGTTAAGTCTTGCAAAATTAATTTCTTTATTACTGTATGTTGGATTATATCGTATTTGGTGGTGTTTTATATAGATACATATTGGCTATTTTTCTAAAACTGGTGTGGTGTCCTTTTGTAGTGTTTTCACTGTATCACTGTGTGTTCTGTGCAAATGCTTTACACATTTCTTCTGAGATAAGCCTGACTGCTCGTGTCAAGCTACCAAAGGGGTGAGTAGGGGTTATCTGAGTGGGTATCTCACTTGTCTTGACTGGAGTGAGGGTCCCTACTTGGACAGGGTGCAAAACGACTGCCAAATAGAGACCCCATTTCTAACACAGACAAATCTGTTTTCTGTCATAAAGGTGTTTCTTGTATCACTTTATCTCTCCATTTTATCCAGCCTTGGCCTTTGAACCAACAATTCAGAGCTATTTCCAGCCTTTGCCTTTGAACCAACAATTCAGAGCTATTTCAGTATGGTCGGAAATAAGGTAAGGTATCAAAAAAACATACAGATAATCTTTCAGATTAGAGCCCTAAAATAAGTCCAGTTCCAGGTGAAGGACAGTGTCTTCTATTTACAATGGTCATGTGGACTGCCGAGTGATACAGGACACATATCCACTTTCCCCTAATCCTCATTATAGACTGAATTCAACAGCTCCTTGCTCGCACGTAAGATGCTGCGCAAGCAATTGGGTATTTGAAACACAAGTGAGAGAATCTCATAGGGATATTCATAGAAGTATGTAAATCATTTTAGAATGTGTGTCCATTTTAAATATGTCTCTGTCTAGTTTCCCTTGCTATAAAGAATAGAGCAGGTAAAGCACAGTGTACCCACACTTGGACCCAAGATTTGTTATAAATAACCTTGATGTAAGGTAGAAAATTTGAGCCAAGATCAATCTTGTGTAAAACTTGATAAAGAAAGCCCCATTTTAACAGAGTGAAGGATCTTTTTGGATGTCCATCAGCATCAACGCGTTGGGCAATAAAACTAATGTGTACGGTCTGTAGCCATTTCTACATGTTTAATGCATTTTCTTATACCTCTGCCTGTTTTGGTCAGGTTGAACCAAAGAAGTAATGGCTTTGGTGAGCCTATTTGGAAGCACCTTGGCAATAATTTCGCCTGATAAGGACGAGCAGATGATAGGATGCACATCACCAGGATGTTTTCCTGGTTTTGGTAGGACTGCCAGAGTTGTGCCCAAAGGTCCTACAGTTGGAAGCCCATTGGCCTTCTGATTAGGAGTTCACATGGAGAACCCCAGTAAACATAGTCAATAAATAGAGGACCTGGAGAGGGATCAGTCTTTTGAAGAAATGTGGATGAAGCCCATTTAGGCCAGGTGTTTTCTCCAATTGCATACTGGTTATAACCCCGGTGAGCCAAAAAGACACTTCTGTACAAATCCAGGGCCTCAGCTGTCTGCTCCTCATATTGCCTGTACAGCCAGCTCGCGGATCATAGGGACATAGTTCCACACTGAACATATGGAAAGCATATAACTGCCAATTATGGTCAGAGGATGCTTTGCCCATTTCCAGTGCCCCAGGTACTAATTCCTCAGAAGAATCTTGGAGTGCTGCTATTGCCCTAAAGGTAGTAGAGTGCTTGTCAGATAGTCCTCCATCTCATAAATACGCTGCTGAGATGCCGTTCAAGTCAGGCAATATCCAGGGCCATATGCATCAGCTGACTTAAACTAACAAAGCAGTGAACCATTCTCCGTGAAAGTAAAATCTCACTCTATAGCACTGATGCTAGTCTGTTGGTTAGTTTTGTATTTATTTATTTTTATTGCAGTCTCTAAGTTAGTTATCACAAGTTCAGTCCTGGTGAAGAACTAATAATCCAATCACCCAAAATATGTCAGTGGCTGTAATGAAGAAGTAATCCAGCTGTAATAATAATAAATGAGATGTTTATGAAATAATTGAAGACCCTGTCAGCAGCCTGCTATAAATGCCATTCAGACAGTGTTCTCATGTGACCCAGAAGTATTAAGCTGCCTGTCTATTACTGCATTCAAGTAACACCCAAAGACCGTCGTTCCAACCTTCCCCCAGATAATACTAATCAACCAGGCTCTAAATTTACTTAGTGTATCTTGTGTCAGGAGTGGTGGGGCATAAATGTTAAGGAATGTCTAAGAACGGCCTTCCAGTTTGCCACCACCTAAATATATCTCCCTTACCTGGTTTCATCATTCTCCTTAAAAGGAAAATATTTCAGGATCAAGATAACCACTCCCTGCACCCATTAGTGAAGTTTAGAGTGTTACACCTGGGTATATCCTGCAGTTCGAGGTCACCAGGGGAATGCCCCCTAGCAAATCTGGACATGTAACTGAGCCTATTTACATTTACGATATAGTATTTAGTGGTACCATCTGAGTGTGCCATAGTTACCAGTAATCAAAATAATGAATTCTGTATAATCATGTTTTGTACCTGCCCTGTTGAAATAAAAAAAAAAAGCACAACAACTAAACCAATAAATGATAACCCCTCCCTTGCTATTCTTCATAATGCAATATTCAAACCGAAACATAGGGAACTCCCGTAGGTGCCCATTGTGATAAATTTTACAGCTAACTAGAGAAACATTTTATTCATGTAAAGATTATAATCCCAGTGCCTTCATTAAAATCAGAAGGCACATCATCCACGTACTTCATGGGTGAAGTCCCCCTCCAACCCAAAAAGATCTCACAACAGTAACGTTAAGTTGACTACAAGCCCCTCTCTCCACAAAGACATGAGGCCAGCCCGTAACCTGCAGTTGCATGGGCTTTCAGGTCCCCTGAGCGGACCCCACCATTGAAAAACAGAAGAAAGGAAAAGAGAAGAACGTATATGAATGAAGCCTCAGGGATAACCCGATTGGCTAGTGGAGTCATGGTGCAGGAAACAATCTGGGCCAGACCTGCTGTCACGGGAGCTGGCAGCCCGCTCAAGCTGTCCCCATGTACGTCCATTCACCAAAATACCAGAATTTGCAAAAGTGACGTCACGCATACTTGACCTTAACAACATCACAGGAAGTGACTTTATGACCTTTGACCCTCAATCTTCCTAGGACAGTGTTTCCGAAACTGTGGGTCATAAGCAGAGTTTTTGGGTGGGTTGTAAAAGACCAAGCAATAAGTGCCTTTAAAATCTGTATTTATCATTGTCACATTTGCTGCACTTCAAAGACAGAGGTCAAAAGTCAAGCTATATCTTCTAACAAATTGTTGCTTATGTTTTTTAAACACGGGGATTAGTGTTTATAAATCCCTCTCACTTTGCAGTCAGAGAAAGAAAAGTAAAGTGAACTTTGTGACAAGCCTTCTTGGTACAGGGAGTATCAAAATGAAAAGCACTAGTAAGTTATTTTTGTAACATACACCAAAATGTAAATATATTTATGTGAACTACACACACTCAGCAGTTAGGGAAGCAAAAAAAAAAATAGAAGCACTTTTTTGTAATTTTGAAATGTGATGGAAACAAAGATTTTAATAGGTTTACCACAAAGCAAGATACTTTACTTAGTAATGCACAAATGATCAACATTCCCTGAGACACGTTTTCCACACATCATTTCTGTGCAGTACAGATTTATCAATAAAACTGTATGTTTATCCAGATGTAGTGTCCATTTCAATGGAAAATGTGCTGTCGGTAAATGACGGTGCGTTGGCACACAATGCTTTAGGTACACTAAAAATCACCTGCCTCACGTTCATTAAAGCTAGGTGGGTTGAAAAATGTTGTCGTTCCTATTAAATGGGTTGTGGGTCCAAAAAGTTTGGGGAACACTCTCCTAGGAAGTAAAGTAACATGACCTTAACCCTGATGACATCACATAACTGACATTTATACCCACTGAGGCTAATCTAAGTGGTCCACACCTCCTTGGTAACCCATACCCCTTCTAAAAATACAGGGCATTTAGAAAGAGAATGTTGGACCTTCCTGGAGTGTATGTAACTGACATTGCCGATGTTTACTAATGGACGTACAACTCATATAATAGAAGAACATAGACGCACAGTATAGCACTAGGAATATACATTTTTTATGACACAAAGTGTCACAATATAATAGTTCCCCTACTGTATACTGCAATGAGAAATGTGTTAATACATCATAGGTAGAGAAAATAAGAGACTTAAAAAACAAAGTAGTAGTTATGTTTTAATAGATGTATTCCATATATTGATTGTGAACATATTTTTGATTTAGGTTGTTCCTTACTATTAATATATTTTGATTTAAGATGGGGGGGGGGATGTCTCTGACTTTTTCTGTGATAGCTAATAATGTCCAATGAAAATTACCCTGAGTTACTAATATTAGTCATGCAACAGTGACCACCTTACCCAAGGTTGTCAACAGAGATCACATCAGTGCATTAGGCAGGTTTCCAGCAGTAACGTACAAAGCGCTTTGACAATTTAAAATGGCTACACGTGGGTATTACTAAAAAGCCATAGCTGCAGTCCACCTAGCACCACGGTATATATGTTTTAAATATCTCTAACTCAAATAAAAGCTTTAAGTGGATTTTGAAATTTCAACCATTGTTCTCCAAACTCCAGTTTATGAGTTCTGAAAATACGCACATTTTCATCTTTAATATATTCTTTTTAATTTTGTGTAACCTATTAATAATAATCATAATTCAAGCAAACAAAAGCCTGTATATTAGTAGGGTGGGATGCACAGAGGAGAGCTATTTTCAGGTGTCTCACGAGCTTCTCGTTGGCGACATCCGATTTAAGATAATTGGCAAGGATCTATCACATGTTTGAAGCACAGAGGTGAAGGTTCTATTCAGGCACATCATTGTTCTTGTATCACAATAATGAAACATGGCAACAACTTGTTTAAAAGGTTTTAGGTTTTTTTTTAAAATTGGATCAGAAGAGTGCATACTACACGGTTTAATTTTTTAAGTCTTCAAAACCTAACATTTAATGCCCCTGTCCCAGCAATTGAGCCTGAAATCTTCTAGGGAAGGTTATGTGGGGGGGATTGGGATCAGGAGGGTAGTCTCTCCCAGGAAGAAAATTTGGAAGTGCATTATGAAGCATAGTTTTCATATAAATATGCTAAAATGCCACAGGCTATGAGAAAGCACATATTTAAGTCTTTCTTCATGTGCCAAGCCATTTTAACCTGACACTCCCCAAGAATTGACCCTATTTTTTTTTCATAATATGCTAGCGCTACTCCCATTTTCCAAAAATGGCCTCCATTGTGTCCTGTTCAGCATATTGTCATGGATGCTCCCTATTTGCCATGGGTACCCTTTAGTTACAAATTTCATACAATATGCTGCTACCAGAAAATTGCTATAAGTGCCATTCATAAACAATGGGAGACTCTTATGTCAAAAATCTCTAGTATATTTGTGCCAGTATTGTGTCACGATTGCTCCTCTCCTATATACCAAGGATGTCTTCATTTTGCCAAAACCACCTTCCGTGTGCTAGAGCCAGCATTTTGCTACTCGTACCCCTACCCCAATAATTTCCTCTAGGTATGCCAGCTCCAGAAGTTTTCTACACGTGCCCCTATGCTAATATTTACGTTCAGTATGCCAGCATTCTGTCATGGGTATCCCAGTATACCAACTATAACCTCTAGTTTGCCCTCATTTCGTCACAGTTTCCTGTCATGTGAATAACCACCTGCAGTATGCCAGTCTCACTCATGCTCACCTATATTCACTATCACTCATTCATGCTGACCCACATACTTCCGCGTTTTTGCAGGGACTCCTTCTCTTACTCATACTCTGCTACACTTAGGGTCACATTTATTTAAAAAAAAATAGTGCAATGTAGCTCAGCAATCAAAGTTGCTAAGCTGGTTGTACTAGGGAAAGAGAGCGTTGCAGAGTTATATCTCTGAATATATGACACTAGTGTTGTCCTCACCAGTGCTGTTTCACAAGCAGTCGGCCTAGCAATTCATACACATTCCTATGCACCATGGCGCAAAGGTATTATGTATAGCATAGGTTTTGTGCTTGAATGGTAGTCTGCCAGTACAAAATACTAGGGCAAGACAAACTTAAAATCTTTTCACGCATTGGATGTGTGCTGTATAGTGCAACACACATGTAAAGAGTAAAAAGTTAGAGATTAAAACATTTCTCCAACTTAACACCTGCCTAAATATTGTATTATTTTTTGGTGCAACGCCCTGGCTATTATTTTTAGTAGGTAGGTCTTTGAGTTAAAATCCTGGGTTGTAGCCTGGAAATGTCCATATAACATGTCCCTGTTACTTCAGGGCTACTTTTTAGTATACAAAAATGCACAGGAAAGTAAATAGTTTATAATTTCTTCGTGTCACTTTGCGTGACTGTGCACTGGCAACATCCTTGATAAATCTTCCAGGGGTGTGGAATTGAACAACATCTCTACTTTTCCATGGGCAAGATTCTTCATATACCTTCTTGTCCATTAAAAAACAAAAAAACACTTGTTCCTTTGTGCCTTGCAATGCGGCGTCAAATTATGGCAGCAATCTCATTATATAAGAGCTCTGACAGTAGCCTCTCTGATTATGCCAGGGCTGATACTATAGCAGGGCTTGAATACTAGCAGTTCCCTTCTCATGCTGATTTTCCGCAGATCTACATACTTTGGCTAGGGGTAGCGGGGAGCAACAGTTCCAGAGCTGAAATGCCCTTTTGAGTCTGTGCAACCCTAAAAACTTGCATGGTATAGAGGTTTTTACCAGATCTTCACAAGGTCATAAATTTACTCTTGAGAAGGGCTGAAGGAAAAACTTATTTCCGGACTGGGGGGAAAAAAAAGAGGTTGGAGGGAAAGTAAGCTTGTAAACGCTAAGCAGATTTTAGCATGAGCAGATCTACACATGCAAGTCTAATTGGGCTAAAATGCAATTCACAAATATTTTCTGTGAGTACAGTTTCCTGGCCTACCTACGTAAATTCTTGTCAATTCATGAAAGCTGTAAATGTGCAGTAATGCATAGAGATATACCACAGGTGGACCTTTGTAACTTTATGAAAGAATTGGGCTCCTTTTTAGGTCTGGTGCTAACCAGAACATTTTTGTTTTTATTAAAAATCTATATTATCTATCCATCTCATTGCAAGTGACAGCATTCTGCTCCTTCAGAAGGAGCATATCTGCCACAAAGTAGTTTCTTTCGGTGCCATGGACTACTGTGGCAATGTGTGCTTTTTAGAGCAAAGTATTGTTTTGCTTTTAGCCATTTGTTTTTTTGTTAGGTCGTGCCTAGGCAGTGTGTATGCGCTGCCTGCAAAAACATGCTTTATTCACTCTATGGGCTTTTAACCGCACCCACTATTGCCATTCGTTCTTTGTTGTGCCATTCAGAAATGCTGGGTTTTCATTGGTGCATTGGTTCTGATTCTCCTACCTTTGGGTGCTTGGTTCACGCCCAGGTAATTTTATTAATTGTTTTTTTGCGTTGTCCATCCCAACATGTCCACACTTCCTCCTGGTCGGGCGTTGCAACGCATGGTTACCAGAGGGCTCTACAGCTTCGCACATCACTTACTCTCCCCGTGCTGGCCCCCTCACCCCTCCCACAACCCTGCTTGTTTGGATAGCGCAGAGTCTGCCATTAGAATGGCCTCATAGTGTATTGACTCTTTGATTAAGCTCTTTTCCTAGTTGCGGTCTTGCATCATGTAGGCAAAATAAGGTGTTTATGTTTAAAAATAAAAGTGAATTGTTTCCGAAGCCCTAGGCTAAAACCAAAAACTACTGTTGCACGGTGATGTACATCCCCTCTTCAGTATATTGGGAATATTAATTTGTCTGAAGCCGCCCGACGGTAAAAATACATTTCTCAAAAGGGACGTTTGCATTTCCACATCTGCAGGGCTAACTGTTATTGGAAATGCATGGGCTCTTTGAAGGCCAAATCTTGCCTTTAAAGTCCGGGTTAGACTTGTGCCCTTGATTCATTGTGGTGTGAGCACACTGGCATGAAGACAACATCCCATGGCAAGAAGTGAGCAGGGCAGGAATGCAAGTGTTGTCTGTCTCCAGTGGAGACTTTCAATTTTTCAAGGTATTTGATAGCCTTGGGCAGAGAGATGAGCTCCAGACTCCTAGGGAGACAGATACTGTGGAGTGATGTTTCACCCAGCAGGCCCTTCCATTTGGATGAGCTTGTCTGCCCATTTGTTTGATGGGTAGGGAGTGTTGGAGTGGCACCAGAAATTCAATCTAGAGATTGAAACATTTGCAAAATGCAAATATATATTTTTAAACCTTGTTGTCTGTGTATTTGCCATTGATGGAGATATCGATGGCATATATTAAGGAAGCTATTAATTTCCATCCTAGTTTCTAGCCTTTTATACTTAAGTCTAAGAGGACTTTGGATACAGCAGACTTGATTTTCCTATAGTATGCTTGCCTGCAGCTCATGACATTTACCTAGCTTAAAAGTTCTGTGCAACTAACAGCGGGCAGATGCCAACATAACATCCTTATGTTTGGGTGACCCTTCAAGGGGGGGGGGGGTCACCAGCTGTTGCACAGTGTCAGCTGTGGTATGTTTCATCTGTTAATGTAATGTACTGCATGGCTAAATACTTATAAGGTCCCAAAGGCGAGACATATTGGCTTTCCCAATGCTTGTTATAAAGGTGAGGGCTTGGCAGCTCCACAGCAATACATTTTTACAAAAACCATGTCAAAACAAGACACACATTGACAAAGCAAAAGCTTGACCACCAGCGTCAAACCTATTGGCCATGCCAATCCTTGTTTATTTTCATGTTTCCCAATATGAATATTTTTGGAAATATTAGCATTTATCAAACACAATTTTCTGAATGTTATTAAAAGAAATGATATCTAACATTTAACAGTAGTTTAGCAAAATGTTTGTTTTGTAGTTTTATTTTTTCCCTAGAACATTTTATTTTGAATGCAAAGAATCCTCAATCTTGCTTTCAAGCTTCTGATTAGATGCAAATATTATGCATCTAATCAGAGAGCATTCTGGGAGCATTATACATTGCCTAATATTGTTAAGCTTTTCAAATGTGTGTGTACACATTTTTATACTGGAACTATCGTCAGTAGTGCAATCTTTGCTTATAGCATTTCCTAACGGCGTTTGCTCTAAATAATAAAGGCTTTGCATTAATGAACCATAAATACAAGTTTGAAACAACATTAACACATGGATGCAAATCTTACCTTAATTTCAGATATTGCCCTTTTATGTTGCCTTGCTTAAAACTAAGAGGAAACGATGCCAAGGAATGCAGCACTTTTAGTCTGAGTAATTAATTTATTAAAGCACTTCCCACATATCAAATAAAAGCTCACCAAAATATGAACATAAGCATTTAACTTCAATGCAGTGAAACACGTGTATATGCCAAAATACACCAGTTACACAATGATAGGCAGAAAATGTGCAATACATCAATAGTGAATATATGCAGTGAAAATATTTATAGTTAAGCTAAATAATTAAGAATTAAAATGCATCATCATAGGGGTTGAATCCATCATCCTTGCCAGCATCAAGCCGAGGAACCCTGAACGGCTGAAGTAAGAGCACGTCCCTAAAATTAGACCCTGAACAGTGCGTCCACGTTCAGGCGATCTCCTCTGTCTCCTTGCCATCTTATAAACCTTAAACAATGCAAGAGGAAGACTCTAGTAAAAGAACTGGCCAGGCCCCAATGCACATTCCTGAGACAGAGATGTACCTTTCCCAGAGGAAAACATTCTCATCCTGGGACACTCCTATCGTAGCTGCATCCCCCAGCATATGTTCTGTCAGGGTATGACCCTGCTCTGGTGAGACAAGACATGACAAAATAAACATCCAAACTTGTCCTTGAATGCAAACAATATGTCCTGGGCTTCCGGCTATAGGAGTTCCACACCCCTGTCTTCCCTCCATCTCAGTATTTTTCCCTACTGTCACTCAATCTCACTTTCACGCACACATACGGACGCACGCTCACACATGTGGAAGCATACACAAACATGCTTTCACCTCACCTGCATGCACACAACATACGATTAAAAGAATGTTATTTTATGTACTACAGCCGAATTCAAACTTCAAACAGACAGCTGTATTTAGACACCAAAGAATCCATGTATGGGTGACAGAGACAGCCCTGTTCCAGCTCCTGCTATTTTATTTTGTATTATGCTAATAGTGAATGAAACACTATTATTCACTGTTGGCATAATGAAAATGGGCCTAAAAGGAGGATGGAGCCCAGCACCAAAAAGCGTGAGCTTCTCCAGTGTTCTTTGCACTGATCTTTCCACCTCCGAGGCCGGGGCGCAAGGGGCAAAATTACGTCTATGGCTGCCCACCTCATCAAGGCCAGATGGGAAACTACTAGATTTGCCCCTTCTTTTTTCTGTGCTGCTTATCCTTCGGCGTAGCCTCTTCAAAGCTGGTTTGAGACCCAGACTGAGACTGTGGGCGTGTTTACTATTAAGCTCATTCAATGCTACCTACCATTTCACAGCCTTTCTTGTGTGTTAGGAATATGAACCACCATGAGTTAAAAAGGAATTTGAGTTCTGCAGCGAACCGGAGGATGTATAAATTCCATGTCAGGACCGGAGGCTCAGATTATGCTTCTCTTTCTGTGCTTTAGTACAGACAGCAGCCAATCAGAGATGATGTTATTAAAGAAAAACATATCCCAACATTCAAAGGGAATACACGTCACAACCATAGAGTGTACAGTATATAAACATCAGAGGCTAATGAACTTCCTTCTTCTTTGCTGCGTCCACAGCCAGTTAAGTGCCTTTTCATGTTCTTATGGTTTGTGCTTACTGTTGCCTTGTGTGTTCACTAGCGCTCGCGCTCGCGCTCGCTGTACTGCCTAATCTTCTTTAATTGTGGAGCAGGAGCATTTTACGAGGCTTTGCCCGTAATTATATTTAGTCCCTCGGGACTTGGAGCTTTCAGCGCACGTGCGCACGCTCGTTTCTCTTTTACCACCCGTTTTCCTTTCTCAAAGTATCAAGGGCAGTGCTTCTAGAGGAACGGCCACGCGCAAGTGGATTCTTTTATCTTCTACTTCCCTCTCAACCTCGTATCAGTGCTCCTTGATGTTAAGAACTTTGGCTCCCTTACGTCCTGAGACCTTTTGATTGGCTCAGTGTTGTAAAATACGCATAGGTTGGCTACCATAGAATTTGCAGTCCTTTGGACGTTTTTACAATAAATATGGCTCACTCTTACTCCTATGAGGAAGAAGAATATTTTGGGGGTGAATCCCCATCTTTTGAAGAGAATCTTATTGGTGCCCTGGATAATAGCGTACAACACTCAGTAAATAAGGCATTAGCAAAAGCTCTTGGCCCCCTCACTCACCACATTGAGAGCTTTGCATGTCATAAGGGCTCGCTTCCTCCCACTACGCCTTCCAAAGAAGCCCAAGCGAGCCAACCCTCTACCTCTAAGGGTAAATCGAAAGCCAAAAAATGGGCAAATTCAGAAATATTTGATAAGCTGTCCGTATCCATTCAGAAAGAGCATGGATATAGCTCTTCTCAGCAACATGACGCTCATGAGACAGACCAGTCTTCAGACCATTCTTCTTCTAAGCACTCTTCAGATTCTGATTCGGAGGTGGATCCCGGTGACCGCCCCGGCCGGAGCAAACAGAAAAGGTCAGATAAATAAAAGAACCCAGTTGCTAAGGTCTCTTGGGTGTTGACCTTTAACCCGGAAGACAGTATCCACCCTCGCTTCTCGAGCTGGACCCCCCTCCGGAAGTAGCTTTGTACTTCCAGGAACACATCAGGGCACAAAGATGTGAGAGCCCGGCTACGAGCAAAATGCCGTAGGCCAGACCTTGAAGGTAAGGTCACTACCACCCCTGATATCGACCCTACTATGGTCACATTTATGAAAAAATAGGCCAAGGATCCAAAAAAAGGGTCTTGACTGTGCCTGGAGGTCCTGCCAAGATAAGCTACTTGATCTTTCTGGACCCCTTGCTAAAATCCTAGAACTGGCATACTTAGCGAAAGAGTCTAACACTCCGATTGACCCAGATGTTCTTGTGGGTTGGGCTCAGAGAGCCATTTGCCACCTGGGTAATGCCAACGTGGCAATCTCTACTGAGAGAAGGCGCTCCATTTTGATGCGCATCGACCCCCAACTTAACAAGCTCGCTACCTCTGAAGCAGGTCAGGTAGCCCAGGGCCTCCTCTTCGGAGCCCCTTTCATTAAAGATCTCTCAAAATTCGCAGCTACCTTCAATTCGATGGACAAAGCACAGTTATCCCTCAAGAAAGTTTACAGGGAAACTCTTTTCGGAGGGCCGGACGTATGCGGGGGTCGCTCGTCAGCCCACCCCTATTATCAAGGCCCCATGTGTGATTCCTTTACCCGCGTACGTGGGTGTAACAGAGACCAACAAACAGACTCTACGTTCTACCCCTCATGGCCCAAGGAGGTAGGGGCCGTTATCAGAAAAACTACTACAAGGGACAAGCTCATGTGAGACTCATTCCTTCCTCAGAGGTGGTTCTTGGGGGCAGAGTTCAGACATTTCTTGTAGAAGGTCAAAAATTGACCATAGATCCATGGGTGTTAGAAACCATTCAAGGCTTCAAGTTGGAGTTTTATCATTCCCCTTTCCAACAGTCTCTCACCGCCCTTGCCCATTTTTCCCGTCACGACCAAGAGGTCTTAAGTCTGGAGGTTCAGGCTCTCCTAAAAAAAAAAAAGGGGCGATCTGCCATGCTGTTCCCTATCCAAGGGGCTTTTTAAGCCCCATCTTTCTGGTAGACAAGAAAGGTGGGGGATCAAGACTAGTTCTCAATCTCAAGGAATTCAATGCCTGGATAGTTTACAGGCATTTCAGAATGGAAGGAATTCATCTTCTAGGAGACATCCTTCAAGAAGGGGATTGGTTGGTATGCCTGGATCGAAAGTATGCATATCTGAGCATTCCAGTTTTGCCCCCTCATCGCTGTTTTCTTCAATTCTTTTAGCTAGACCATAGTTTCGAGTTTCAAGTCCTCCCCTTTGGGCTTTCTTCCACTCCTTGGTGCTTTACCAAGGTGATGAGACCAGGGGTAGAGTCTCTTCATGCCCGGGGGGTGCGTCTGATCGTTTACCTCGACAATCTGATCCTTATGGCTCAGGACCCCTGAGTCCTACAAGACCGCTTGACATGGACAATGCACCTTCTTCAGAGTCTGGGTTTCTTGATCAACCAACCCAAATCTTGTCTCCTGCTGTCTCAGCAGATAGATTTCTTGGGTTTCCGGATAGATTCGGTGAAGGCCCAATTGATTATTCCCCCTCAGAAGGTTTGCAATATAAAGCAGGAATTGCACCTTCTTTTCTCCAAACAGAAGGTGTCCTTGAGGAACTTAGCCAGGATGGTGGGGCTTTTGTCCTCCTCGATTCAGGCAATATTATCGGGTGCCGTTCACTACAGAGCCCTTCAACTTCTCAAGATATCTCATCTGCAGAAGGGCTTGTCATACTCGGACAAGGTTCCTCTCTCAACGGAGGCCCGCTCGGAAATAGCATGGTGGCTAGATCATATGGAGGCCTGGAATGGACGAGCGATATTTGGCACTTCCCCAGATGTGATTCTGGAATCGGATACCAGCAGATGGGGCTGGGGAGCCCGTTGCGGGTCTTTGACCATGGGAGGACAGTGGTCGGAGGAGTAACTTCACCTTCACATCAACTGCCTGGAACTTCTGGCCGGTTCCTCTGTGATCCGAAGTGTATCTCACCTAAAATTGGATTGTTGCATTCTTTTGAGAATGGACAACATTTCAGCGGTCAGGTATGTGAACAAACTGGGTGGCATGAAATCCCAGACCCTGGCTCAGATCGCCATGGAGTTCTGGCAATTTTGCCTTCAACACCGCATTTCAGTAATTGCGGAATACCTGCCAGGGGTGAACAATGCAGTAGCGGACTGGAATTCCAGATTCCTTCGGGATGGGAGCGATTGGAAACTCCTCCCAGAAGTGTTTTACCATCTGAACCAGAGCTGGTGTCCTTTCACAATAGACCTACTTGCCTCGAGACTGAATCGCCAGCTCCCCCTCTTCTTCGGTTGGAGACTGGAACCGGAGGTAGTGGCCACGGATGCCTTCCTTCAGGACTGGTCTCTTCATCGGGGATATGCTTTCTCCCCTTTCAGCATGATCCCTCGAGTCTTGACTCAAGATCGCCGCCAGAGAACCAAGATTGCCCTAGTGACCCCCCCTTTGGAGAGCTCAAGCCTGGTTCCCTCTAGCTCTGGAGTTGTGCGATTTTCCCCTTCTGATTCCTCTGCGGTACAATCTATTGCTTGACCCTCTAGGGAACCCCCATCCGTTAATTGTGACAGGAAAATTGTGCCTGGTGGCATGGGAAATTCCCGGCAACAATGGCTCTTGCCAGGCATTTCTGAACAAGCTTCCAGCTACATTCATCAGGCCTGGTCTTCCAGCACGCATAAACGGTATGCCTCCGCCTGGAAGCGATGGGTTCACTGTTGTGCGGAACGGGATTCATATCCCTTTAATGCTGATTTCAATCTTGTAGTTAATTTTCTAGTATCACTTGCTGTGTCTGGTTTGGCCTACAGATCTGTAAATAATTATAGATCTTCTATCTCTGCCAGGCATGTTCCAGTCTCGGGTAAACCGGTGGGTGAACACTTTGTGGTTTGTAAGTTGATGAGAGGCATCCGCCTTTCTAATCCACCCCTGCCTCGGTACTCGTCTCTGTGCAACGTTAATGTGGTGCTTTCTTTTATTTCCTCCTGGCCAGATAATAGGTTTCTGTCACATAAGCAACTGTCAGCTAGACTTACCCTGCTCATGTGTCTCATCTCGTGCAAAAGAGTGTCAGATGTTAAATCTCTGGACCTGGCAGGAAGGAGTTTTTCCCCTAAAGGGGTTTCTTTTTCTATCTCCAGACGCACTAAGACAGGCACTACGTCTGTGTCCTACCCGGCTTTTCCCCACAATTCTAAACTGTGTGTTGTTCAATGCTTAAAAGCTTATGAAGCAGCTACGGATCAATTCAGGAGAGGTCCTAGGGGATGACTATTAATTGCTCCTCAGAAACCTTTCAATCCAGTCTCATCGGCTACTTTGGCCGGATGGATTAGATGGCTTCTTTCTGAAGCAGGAATTGATGTTTCCATTTTCGGGGCACATTCAGTTCGCGGAGCTATGGCCTCCAAATCTTTTAATTTGGGAATAAGATTAGAAGATATCCTGAGAGCAGCGGACTGATCCTCCGAGTCGACATTTAAGACCTTCTATTACAAACCTATTTTAGATATTGCATCGGTGGTGGTAAATCAGCTTTGAACTAGCATAATCCGAGCCTCCGGTCCTGACATAGAATAAAACATTTTCAAGCTTTCGCGTCAAGAATTTTCAGTTCTATTAAGGTCACGGAGGCGAGGATTATCCCTCCCTGATTATAACAATAAGACATCATCTTATGAGGTAAGTATCTTGATATATTTTTTCCTGTCTCATTGTAATACCCACCCAGTTTATATGTCATTTTAATCATGGTTGCTGACATTACGTTTTCTTGCCATGTTCTATGATTGGTTTTATTTCTTTCTTCCTAGGGTTCGACCAGAAATCATGCTAGTCTAGCATTGGATGGATTTCTTGGCTGTTCTTTCCTTTTTTGGGGAATGCTGTATTCTCCTTGGATGTTTGGACTTGAGTTTTACCCTCGTTGGGATCGCTCTTTGGTAGACTTTCATTTTGACTTTTATTGACTGAGATGTTCGCAAAGAAAGAGGAAGTTCATTAGCCTCTGATGTCTATATACTGTACACTCTATGGTTGTGACATGTATTCCCTTTGAATGCTGGGATATGTTTTTCTTTAATAAGATCTTCTCTGAATGGCTGCTGTCTGTAATAAAGCATGGAAAGAGAAGCATAATCCTTGCCTCCGTGTCCTTAATAGAATTGAGAATTCTTGACGCGAAAGCTCGAAAATGTTTTATTGTTCATGGTCCATAGCTTCTGCTTTAACATTTCAACTTATTTTGCTGTTGAACCTAGAGAGTGTACTGTGAAAAACATCTGAATTAGAGATGAGCCAAACTGGGCTTCATAAATGTTGCAGACAGTTTTAATGATGTAGTTGCAGTCTTCATAACTAAGGATTTTGGCAATTATTGATTGTGGTGGGGCCACTAGAGGGGGACTCTGGTTGCGGGTGTGGGAAGCCTCCATTGACATCACCACCAAGCACATACGCAAAGTCTCACTTCCCCACTTAGGAAGGTGAAGCGGAGGCAATTATCAGCAGTCAAAATCAAGAAATACCCAAATGGCTTGGGTAACCCCTATGCTTAAGCCCCAGGGTAAACCTAATAGGAATGATCAACCCCAGGCTGAAGTTTGATCAGTTAGAAAATACACTGCACTGGATATGTTAACAAAGCTACGATTAGACACAAGCAAACCATGGGCATGAAATATAGTCCATGTTTAGGTGTATCAGGCAGAAATTAAGTTTCCCAATGCCGCACTAGAAACATTAGAGACCAGGGAAAGTACTCAGTATCTCGTTCATCATGCAACATAAGTCATAGTACCGTATGGACCTTATGTCTTTCTGAACCTTCACCAGTGCCTTGATCCACAGGGATGTTGGCTGTTTAGAATTTTCAGGTAAGCTGAATGACAATGTCACTTAAATTGGGATCATGAGGGGAACCCACCTGAAGCATTAGAGTATGTGCTGTGGCCTTGGCCTGCTTACTGGCTGCAGTAGTTAGGACCTCACAGGATGGTGGTGTGCATGATAGCCAGGCTAACCAGTGCTCTAAGCTGCGTGTTGTCTCACCATACTCCAAACCAGGACTTTTGTACAGTTGTCTTTTTGCAGTAGATGTGGGAGGGAAGTGCTGAAGCCTCTCCCTGTTTCCACAAGTCAACAGAAGGTAGAAGTGAAAAAAGCTGGTGTCACTAGGGCCTAATACAGCAGACCGGATCGCTCTCCAAAGTAAGTTAGAGTAAGAGCTTCAGAAACTGCTGACATAAAATGTAGAGATGTGTTCTTGATATAATTTGTCATGCAGAATAAAAACAATATGCTAGGGTGTAGGGCTGTATCCTTAGAGACTCCATCATGACTGTCTAGGCTATACCACCTTTGGTGCTGTTATTTCTGCTGAAATGTAATGGCACTGTGTATGGTAAAATGTGTATTGCAGGAGTGTTTGCTTTGATGCATGATTCATGTTAATATGTGGTAAATGTTAATAGCCTGGGGTATTGGTGTATCTAAGAGTGCTTGTAGTAGGGGTGTGGCCAGGGAAGAGACCTGACAACACATGTCCCTCCTGAGCTCCTCATGCCAGGCCCCTGAACCCCCCCCCCCTACGGAATAACCTGTTAATGGCAGCAAAGCCACTCTCTGGTGACCCCCCACACCCACTCAGTGGATGCAGTGTGGTAAGTTTGGCCATTACATTTTTCCCAGGGATGAGAGATATGCAGCTGAGAAGCCAGACCACGCGCAAGAGAAGCTGAGGCAGCCATCTTAGGACCGATGCAGAGTGCGGGCCATGGCATTGTTGTTGCAGGCGAGTGCTGGTGGCGGAAGGCACCGACCCTCTTAACCTCCGGACCTGGGGGGCCGCGACTATGGAAGATCCTCTTGGTGTCTGACCGCCTCTGTGCATGACAGTTTGGGCACGGGGCAGCTTGGGGGCGGGGGCCAGTGTCGGGCCTAGGCCTAGCAAGCCGCCTGCAGCAAAGAGCCTTCGGAGGGCTGGTTGGAAGGCATGCCAGCCTTTTTTCATTGATTACGCACTCACCCCTCCCTCCCTGAGCAGCAGCCCCAGAGGCACAAGCATTGGACACTGGACAAAAATGTGAAAACGGAGTAAATTTAACAATGCCTAGCCCCCTCCCCCATAGAGAGGCATTTGGTTGCATGTCAGGAGGTGAGGCGGTAGTAGAGGGCTGATTGGAGGAGTGGTGCTGTCCAGCGTCATTGGAACCCATTATTTTTTTCACTAAATAAGCTTGACAACCCTATTGCCAGAATGGTTATCAGAGGTGGGAGGTGTGTTTTGCGCTGAGGCTTGTACGTTGCTTATTGCTACATCTCGATACTATCGGTAGTTCCCTTTGGAGAGCGGCCTGGATTTCCTTTGAGTGATGGACTTACCCTTAGCTCACTGACCCCACAGACCCCACAATGTTCATTCTCTCGACCATGGATCCTTAATGATCTTGCGTTTAGGGGCCCAGCACTCTGCGATCATATCAAGGAAACCATAGAACATTAGTTTACTGAAAATGAAACAGAAAATGTGTCACCTGTGAGCCTATGGGACGCAGCAAAAGCAGTTTTCTGAGGAAAGCGTATCTCCCATATGGCGGCCTTTGAACAGACAAACTTCGCCAACAAGAATTAGAGACGGATACAACAAGCAGAGACGCAACATAGGAAAGGGAGCTCCCACTGGACTTTGAGGAATCTACGCCAGCTGAGAGGTGAACTTTAATACCTCCTAATGCAATTGGCAGGCAGAAAGCTGCTCTACATCAGCCAAACAAGTTATGAACATGGGGACAAGGCAGATAGACTCCTGGTGCATAAGTTACGCATCCACTCCACCCGCAATCACATTAGAGAATTAGTGGACAACGAGGGTTGCCTCCGTCAAGAAATTGAGGAAATCCTAGAGCTTTTTAGCAACTATTCCCCTACTTTTTATCCGGTCCAAAAGCTTAGTGCCCAGCATCATGATGACTACCAGAGCACCTATCGCCCACCCTGATAGATCTCGAGAATTATGCCTTCTGGAGGAAGTTATCACCCCGAACGAGGTCAGGGAGGCAAATGGTACTATCATGTAAGGCACCGAAGGCTATACTGCCACCTTTTATAAAACCCGTGCCTCTATCTTGATAGAGCCTTCAATATGTGTCTTTAATTCATTTTTGACATCCGAAGTGGTTACTGATACTATGTTGGAGTCACACATTACTCTCCTCTTGAAAATGGATAAACCCACCTCACAACGCACTTCCTACAGGCCTATCGCCCTCCTCAACTGCGATGTGAAGCTGTTTGCTTCCATCCTGGTTGCTCGCCTGCGCCAGGTCTGGCTGACTATAATCGCCTCACCACAATCGGGCTTCACCCGCAATAGGCAAGCAAATGACAATATGCAGCTGGCGGTAGCTGTTATGGAAGTATCTGAGCAGCATCACCAACCTATGGCCCTTTTCTCCCTTGACTCTGAGAATGCTTTTGATAGGGTGGACTGGAGCTACCTCACTAAAGTACTAGATAAAATCTATGTAGACACCAAAATGATAACATTTATCCTTGCCAACTTTCAGAAACCTACTGCTAAGCTCAAAATCAATGGCTCCTTCTCCCAACCAATTCAGCTTACGCAAGGCACCTCCCAAGGATGGCCGATTTCCCCCTCAATGTTTGCGCTCATGAGGGAACCGTTTGTAGTGAAGATATGGGCTAACCCTCAGATCAGTGACATGGTTGTCAATGGCATAGGACATGAGCTTGCTTTATTTTCCTATGGCCTCCTCTGCTTCAGAAGGAACCCCAGCAGTATGGTTCCAGCCGTGATGGAAGAATTGAACGCCTTCTCTGAGGTATCAGGCTTCAAAGTTAATTTTACCATGTCACCGCCATGGGAGTCGCTGACCCCTAACATAGCCTAGAGGGCCCTATAAGATGGGAGGCTTCCAATGGGAGATGTCGGCCATTACTTATCTAGGGATCTATTTGCCGTCCCTAACGAAGGACTTCTACACCTGCCATATACCCCACATCTTCACATCTGTTTTTAATGACTTGTATATCTAGGAGAAACTTGAAATGTTGTGGTTGGGCAGACTTAACAGCTTAAAAATTAGCTTCATGCCTTGACTGTTATATGTTTTCCAGGCTCTCCCCTCTTCGCTTCATAAGCTTATCTGCATTAAAATGTCAGCTTTGCATGGGGAGGCAAGTCCCCAAGAGTGGAGAGAGCAGCACTGAGCAAACTGGTCTTGAAGGGTGGTTTAGGCTTCCCCAATGTTTCCCTGATGTTTCTACTTATATTCTAGCAGCGCTATGATGCCCCCCTCTCGACTGGAACCATGACCCTGACAGGAAACCCTGCATTCAAAGGGAGCAGGCTTTTTCTCCCTCCCCTCTGTCGGGCTATTTTGGCTTCTGATATCATTTAAGGCGCAATCCCCCACCACTGCCTTTGACATTATTCCTACTACTACTGACTTGCTAGAGAGAGGTACGGCAATGTAGGACATTCCCAACGTAACCTTTTGGACTCACTTCCCTGGCGCACAGTCCTGACTCTGCTCCGGCTGTGACCCACCCTAACTATTTCTGCTGGGTTCAGGGGCGTTGCAGCGCTTTGGGTGACTTTTTTGATAATAGCAATTTGCAATCACAGGATGACTTAATTACCAAATTTGGCCTAACCTGAGGAGACAGTTTCAGACAGAGTCAGGTACTTCTTTGTGCAGGCACTCCCTCGGCGTGTTGAGCTGGCCAGCACAACGCCACAACCCAGAGAGTCCCTTTATCTAAATAAGGTGCACCATAAAGGCATCTTTTGGCTCTACAGATAACTCATGCTGTTGACTCCATCTAAGAAACATGCCTACTTGTTGGGAAAATAAATTGGCCACAGAAATACCTGATTACTCTTAGGGGGCATTTGGCAAAGAGCAGCACAACTGTCGATTTTAATCTGCTATAAAGAGAATGCATATAAAATATTACTCATTGGTATCTAACACCTGTTAGGGGTAGCCAAGATGTTTGGAGGTTCAGACTTGTGCTGGAAGGGATGCAGAGAGAGAGGCACCTTTCTACATACCTGGTGGTACCTGGTGGTCATGCCCAGTGATTCAGACATTTTGGACAGAGATCCAGAACACATTGTAGACCATAACCAACTTCCATCTTCCAATTGAACCTCTAACGGACCTTTTGGGTGATCCGGGGGCAGATAGAGTTTTCCCCACAACACCTCAGGGCCGCCTACGCTCCCATCTACTCCTGGCGGCGCAACTATGCATGGCACAGCTGTGGAGACAACCACTCCCTCCTTCTTTATACATGTCGTGGCGGAAGGTTTGGTCTACCTATGCCATGGAAAAATTGTCTGCTATTATCTGAGACCGGAAGGCCAAATTTTACGCTATTGCGCTATCCCCCCTTACCACCACATCAACCGAGTGCAATTTTGTGAAAGGAGATGACGTTTGATTCTTGTCCTATGTAGTTCTGAATCGGTGTGCTCTGTCATAGTTTTCAGGTGTCAAGCATGAGTGGGTCCCATGGGGGGAAAGAGTGTACCTTGACATTGATGTTTGAGGTATGAAGAGATGTATGTCCCATGCCTGTGGTAGAGCAAGCATGTCATGACCAGTTGGAGGGTAGGAGTACTAATTATAGTTGTGATGTTACCTTTTTGTTTTATGTGATAGACAGTGGTATGAGGACGAGATTGTACGTGGTGTTGCAAACAATCAAGCCCAAGCATGGACCTGAAACCCCTAGCTTGTATTTATAAGGACAAAGGTATAAACATCAGAGGCTGCCAAATTTAAATTTCATTATATTCAGAAATTATTTTATATGTAAAACACCCAGACAGGACTTTTTCCCCTATTATCAAAAAGAGCCAGAGACTTGACAATATGTCAGACATCTGCATTAATTAAAGTAAATCTGAAGTATTTTCAATGACACTGTACACAATGAATACAATCCTTCATCACCTGCTGCTGTGGAGGAAGACTCTGTGCAATATCTAGGTATCGATGCACAGAAATTTGCAGGTAGTCATGCAAGGTAATTATGGCATCCTACTTGACAAACCTAGGACCCAGATTAAGAAATGGATTAATGCTCCTACTATCCATGACCAGAATGATTGGTTTTTGTCCCTGTAAAAGTGCAAGAATATCAGTGAGATGACCATTTGAGTTATTCTTCTACTCAGAAATCACACACTCTCAAATCTGATGTGGCATGATATCCCAGTGACCAAAACCATTGGGTAGCCTGAGATCATACAAGCAGAGAAATGGATTGCAGACTTGTATAGAGGTGTCCCTGGGGATGGGAGACCTGCTTTGTTTCCCCCCGCAGATTGTGGGAGAGAGCTGTAAGCTGCAAAATTACAGAATATCAGTGGTTGTTCAGCTGTTCCCACTAGTTAATTTACTTTAAATTAATACACTCTCAGCATTATTATGTAATCTGGGACTCAGATGATGACAAATGCTGCAGGTTTGTGAAGGAGGAACAGACAACCCTGTCCTTTGTCCTTACTAACTTAGTGCAGGGAATAGAGATGGGGGATCCCCTTTGGCCCTGATGAATGCCTCTGACCAGTACTGGCATGTATGAGAGCAGAAGCGGGTTGGCACATTAGGAGCCATGAATAAAGGTGCTACCCTGGGTTTACTTTAAGGTATTTTTTGATTATCTGGATCCCTTCTTGTCAAGTTAGTTTTCTTAAGAACGCCTATGAAAGAGGTTGAGTCCACTCTCGTAGTGTCATCTTACCAGGTTGGGATGAGGTCGCCGATGATGAAGCATGCCATAACTAGTGGGTTAGGCCTCTTCATCCGATCTAACTGATACTGTAGGGTGAATGTAGATGTCTCTGTGACCCTAATGAGCAGTCTCTCAAGGACATCCTAGGAATAACTTGATCTCTTGGCTCTGAGTAGCCTTTTATCATTGGCCATTGCACCTGTGATGTGTTTATCTTGATTATTGTGGAGGGTGTGCAGTGGCTTACCTTCAATTCTCACTTTGTGTTATGTGGTAGTGTACAGAGATATCCTGGTTTGTAGGTGCCCCAGGGTAGTGGCCAAATCTATGCCCAAATTGCGCAACTATCGCCAAAAATACCTTTTTTTCATGCCCAAAAACTGATGTCTCCGCTCTATGATTTAGGGCCATTTTCAGTCACGAGCGATAGGCCCCTCTACACAAATGGGTTGCTGTTTTTATCAGGAGAAGTATGGAAAAACTTAATAGCATGACATTTGTTATTACTAACTGGATTTATCTTCCTTTTTTGTCTTCCAAATGTAGGCCAGTGTGAAAGAAAGAATACATTTTGAAAACTGCCATCTGAATGACATAGTAGTATGCTAGTAACACTAAATTCAAAGGTGTACAAATAACTATTATCTCTAAACTCAATATGTTGTGGGCATTTAAAAAATGCATAGGTTTCCTGCATACTTACTTTTAATTCCTTAGGTTTTACTGTGTGAATTGCAGCATGGTCTTACACATTGAAAAAACATTATAAGGTGCAGTTCAGTTGCTAGCTCTGGGTGTTGGATGTATTGATTTGTTACTTTTGTAAAGCGGCCTTTGGGGCAAAAATTACATATAAAAATGTCACCTGTTGCTGTGTTTTTTTTCCAACTTATTTTTTTAATTTTTTTATTTCATCAGTTAGTTTCTTTGGGAAAATCATGAGCAATATTCAGAGATTAGCCTTTGCTGAATTTGGACTGTTGTATAATTTTCAGAAATGCGTACCTTTCTGTTTTCACCCATGGGTTTAATACTTGTTTCTACCTCAAACAGCAAGTAGGGGTACACTATAAAAAAAAATAGGAAAATTGGTCTACCCATTATATCAAAATTAAAATACTATGTTTTTATTTTACAACTCTGCTTGTTCATGGGAGCTAGAAAAATGCTGATCATAACACAGCAAATCTTTTGTTAATTTCCTGTTTAGAAATAAAATGCCTTCTCTTGCACAACATATTTTCATATTTTAAAAAAGAAAACACAATTTTGCTTGAATTTGTTTTTTATTAAGTTCTCTCTAGGGAAATTCACAAACCTGCAGCACCTTAAGAATCACCAAGGTGTGGGGAAAACAAGGATTGAAATTTGGCCAGGTCTAGATAAAAGCCTTAGCCGCTAAGGGGTTAATATTGATTCTGCATTATGTCTAGTCAAATGTATTCATGATCTCTCAAATCTCACTTCATATTTAGCAAATACATGGCAGGGAATAAGACAAGTTCTTTTCTGAAATATTTTATGAGACCAAGCAGCATAACCTAGCTGTTGTCAAGATTTGATGATCGTATTTTGTATTACTGTAGCTTGATGTCTAAACCTTGACCTTCTTTAGGATTAAACTGTAAATTGGATTGACTGTAAATTGTGACTCCTTGCTTTTGCTCTCATGAACAGAAATCCACTTAAAAGGTCTTTCTAATAAAAGCTTTTAGTCACCTTTTTTGTTATGGGCTTTTCAGTGGTTTCTCAAAATCCTATGAATAGAGCTCCAGCTATAGTCACTATTCTTATTCGAAGACAAAAATGAAAAAGAATGAAAATGGAATCATGTTTTGCATTTTTTTCTTGTACACCTTTTTCGTATGCTGCTGCTCTACAAACAGTGAGTTGAGTATGACTGTTCACATGTTCCAACTCCCTTTACCTTTTTCATATCTGGCCATATGCCTAGTTCATCAATTCTGTCCAAAGAGCCTGTGTAAGGAAATGCCTCCTTGGCATGGTTGCCCCCTGACTTTTTGCCTTTGCTGATGCTATGTTTACAATTGAAAGTGTGCTGAGGCCTGCTAACCAGGCCCCAGCACCAGTGTTCTTTCCCTAACCTGTACTTTTGTATCCACAATTGGCAGACCCTGGCATCCAGATAAGTCCCTTGTAACTGGTACTTCTAGTACCAAGGGCCCTGATGCCAAGGAAGGTCTCTAAGGGCTGCAGCATGTCTTATGCCACCCTGGAGACCTCTCACTCAGCACAGACACACTGCTTGCCAGCTTGTGGGTGCTAGTGAGGACAAAACGAGTAAGTCGACATGGCACTCCCCTCAGGGTGCCATGCCAGCCTCTCACTGCCTATGCAGTATAGGTAAGACACCCCTCTAGCAGGCCTTACAGCCCTAAGGCAGGATGCACTATACCATAGGTGAGGGTACCAGTGCATGAGCATGGTACCCCTACAGTGTCTAAACAAAACCTTAGACATTGTAAGTGCAGGGCAGCCATAAGAGTATATGGTCTGGGAGTCTGTCAAACACGAACTCCACAGCACCATAATGGCTACACTGAAAACTGGGAAGTTTGGTATCAAACTTCTCAGCACAATAAATGCACACTGATGCCAGTGTACATTTTATTGCAAAATACACCCCAGAGGGCACCTTAGAGGTGCCCCCTGAAACTTAACCGACTGTCTGTGTAGGCTGACTGGTTCCAGCAGCCTGCCACACTAGAGACATGTTGCTGGCCCCATGGGGAGAGTGCCTTTGTCACTCTGAGGCCAGTAACAAAGCCTGCACTGGGTGGAGATGCTAACACCTCTCCCAGGCAGGAGCTGTAACACCTGGCGGTGAGCCTCAAAGGCTCACCCCTTTGTCACAGCCCAGCAGGGCACTCCAGCTTAGTGGAGTTGCCCGCCCCCTCCGGCCACGGCCCCCACTTTTGGCGGCAAGGCTGGAGGGAACAAAGAAAGCAACAAGGAGGAGTCACTGGCCAGTCAGGACAGCCCCTAAGGTGTCCTGAGCTGAAGTGACTCTAACTTTTAGAAATCCTCCATCTTGCAGATGGAGGATTCCCCCAATAGGGTTAGGATTGTGACCCCCTCCCCTTGGGAGGAGGCACAAAGAGGGTGTACCCACCCTCAGGGCTAGTAGCCATTGGCTACTAACCCCCCAGACCTAAACACGCCCTTAAATTTAGTATTTAAGGGCTACCCTGAACCCTAGAAAATTAGATTCCTGCAACTACAAGAAGAAGGACTGCCTAGCTGAAAACCCCTGCAGAGGAAGACCAGAAGACGACAACTGCCTTGGCTCCAGAAACTCACCGGCCTGTCTCCTGCCTTCCAAAGATCCTGCTCCAGCGACGCCTTCCAAAGGGACCAGCGACCTCGACATCCTCTGAGGACTGCCCCTGCTTCGAAAAGACAAGAAACTCCCGAGGACAGCGGACCTGCTCCAAGAAAGGCTGCAACTTTGTTTCCAGCAGCCTTGAAAGAACCCTGCAAGCTCCCCGCAAGAAGCGTGAGACTTGCAACGCTGCACCCGGCGACCCCGACTCGGCTGGTGGAGATCCAACACCTCAGGAGGGACCCCCAGGACTACTCTGATACTGTGAGTACAAAAACCTGTCCCCCCTGAGCCCCCACAGCGCCGCCTGCAGAGGGAATCCCGAGGCTTCCCCTGACCGCGACTCCTTGAATCCAAAACCCGACGCCTGGGAGAGACCCTGCACCCGCAGCCCCCAGGACCTGAAGGACCGGACTTTCACTGGAGAAGTGACCCCCAGGAGTCCCTCTCCCTTGCCCAAGTGGAGGTTTCCCCGAGGAACCCCCCCCTTGCCTGCCTGCAGCGCTGAAGAGATCCCTAGATCTCCCATAGACTAACACTACAAACCCGACGCTTGTTTCTACACTGCACCCGGCCGCCCCCGCGCTGCTGAGGGTGAAATTCCTGTGTGGGCTTGTGTCCCCCCCGGTGCCCTACAAAACCCCCCTGGTCTGCCCTCCGAAGACGCGGGTACTTACCTGCTGGCAGACTGGAACCGGGGCACCCCCTTCTCCATTGAAGCCTATGCGTTTTGGGCACCACTTTGAACTCTGCACCTGACCGGCCCTGAGCTGCTGGTGTGGTGACTTTGGGGTTGCTCTGAACCCCCAACGGTGGGCTACCTTGGACCAAGAACTGAACCCTGTAAGTGTCTTACTTACCTGGTTAACCTAACAAATACTTACCTCCCCTAGGAACTGTGAAAATTGCACTGTGTCCACTTTTAAAACAGCTATTTGTCAATAACTTGAAAAGTATACATGCAATTTTTATGATTTAAAGTTCCTAAAGTACTTACCTGCAATACCTTTCGAATGAGATATTACATGTAGAATTTGAACCTGTGGTTCTTAAAATAAACTAAGAAAATATATTTTTCTATAACAAAACCTATTGGCTGGATTTGTCTCTGAGTGTGTGTACCTCATTTATTGTCTATGTGTATGTACAACAAATGCTTAACACTACTCCTTGGATAAGCCTACTGCTCGACCACACTACCACAAAATAGAGCATTAGTATTATCTATTTTTACCACTATTTTACCTCTAAGGGGAACCCTTGGACTCTGTGCATGCTATTCCTTACTTTGAAATAGCACATACAGAGCCAACTTCCTACAGCCTGTCTTTTCCATAGTCTTTCTGGCATGATTTCCCCTTTGTCTTGTCTTATATTAAAACATCAACCTGACACTCCAGTTTGACTAGATGATCTACACCATTTACTTTACATTTTGTGACTAGCTTTCTGCTTCTTCCACATTGAGCAAATATTTATCTTCCTTGGTGTTTTGGCTTTTAATTTAGTGGGGAATTTCTTGTAGGTTGAAATGCCATATTAAATGTGCTAATTGAGGCACACATATCTAGATGTATTAATAACGTCTTCTTGCATGATCCAGCATTTGCTCTTTAGTTTTGCTTTGGCCAAGATCAATTTTCTGGGTTGGACAGTGTGCACAATAAATGATGCCACACTCTGCTTATCCTTGGCACTTTGTTATCCAACTTCCCTTCCATGTACTACTTGTTCATTTATACAAGTTACATATTTGTCGTGAAAGGTGTTTACCTTCTCTACAGGTTAGCGCCAACTCAAGTCCTTACAGTTTAATACAGCTTGCTGTCTAGGTTGTTTCTCTAACTTACATGCAAGTTACAATCTTATAGTTGACTTCTTCCCTCTGTTTACTTATTTGGATTGGTCTCTTTCCTGCATTTCCCGCAGTGACACAACTAGTGGCACATCTATGTTCTCTTACTTCTTAATCAATGTGACAATCCTATATCTTCAGTTGGTCCATCTACGTTAATCCACTCTTTTTCGTGGGTATTTCAGGGCGGTCTAAGTTTGTCTATCTCTATATGCGTGTCTTCTCTAAAGAAGAGTATACTCCTCAGTTCCTAGCATTTCTGCTGCTTGAAAGGCTCTGTCACTTCTCTGGCTTACTTTCTCCGTTGGTTGTGGTTTCAAAAGTGTCTGAATACCTTCTACCTGGCTACAAATTCTCCTTTTATTTCATATTGCCTTAACAATTATGTCTGGCTGGTCTTCTTGTAGCCTAAGCTGTGTCCAACTGGTAAGCTCAAAGCGGAGCCACTTTAATCCTGTGGAAAGACTTTGTATCTCACTGTTGCACAGCCCTCCAACAGCACCCTTCACATCGTTCTTTTTATCCACTAGCGTCTGATCCCTTTCTGCACCTCTTGATTGCCAGCTGTACTACTCATGAGCTTCGATAACCCTAGATTCTTTAGTGTCTTTGAACTCCATCTCTATTATTATGATGTCTGACCATTTTTACCATGTGCTGCACCTACTTTGGCTTTCAGAGTTTCTCAGCTCCCCCATTTGCTCATCATCTTCAAACCCATACCCCCTCATTCCTATTAGATTGGCATGCAGCACAGCTAGGAATAGTTCTGTTGCAGTCTTTCACTTCTTCCCCAATCTGCCTTTCATACCAAAGGTTTGAAATCTGATCTGTCTGATGAAGTGTGGGGGTCTCAATCTTTGCTCAGGGAGGCGCAAACATATAGTCATTTGAAAAGCAGCTATTGTTCATAATTTAAAACAATTTGAAAAGCAAACTAACCTCATCAGTATGATTTTCGGTAGCTGCATAATCAACCAAAACCCAAACAGCTTTTTTTTTTTTAAATAAAAGGCAGTTTTGCCCAAGATAGTATCAAACTCTTTGAACTTGTTATTGAAAAACCATAGTGTCATTCACCCCAGCTCTGGCTTTGGCACTGTATGTGTAAAAAAGCTTGACAAGGTGTCTTGCACATTCCTACAGGCAGCTCTTGACAGTTTTTTGCTAGGATATAAATATACTCTGATAGTTTTAGCACTCCTCAAGAAACCCTTTTCAGTGGAAACGTATCCAACAGTCACCCTAACAGGCTGGGCATGGCTGTCTCTTCTGCCCATGATATATTAGTAACAATGGGTCCCCTGGTAATCTTTATCATAGAAAACAAGAAAATACTTGACGTTTGTTAAAAAAAAAAAAAAAAAAAAAAAAAAAACTGGACCGTATGCCAATAATCCAATTTTTGCTGAACAGACGGAAAATGCAAACTCTGCAGTAGTAAAAATAATAGAGAAGTATGCTAAAATACTAAACACAAATGAAACAAAAATCCCCCTCATAAATGACCTCTTCCAGTGCTCGCATGTTGGGAACCCAAGCTAGAGATGAGAGTAATACAAAATAAAAGGTCTCAAAATCTGGTTCAAACCCACTACAGCTGCATTTGTACAAAGTGGAAACATTAAAACTCTTAACAACTTCCAAACACCAGTTGGACAAGCAGTCACCCAAATGTATCTCCTGTCGATGTTGAATTGAAACGATCAAAAAGATGATTTTATCTTTTGGTAAACTTCATCACTGTGTCCCCAATTCATCTATCCATTAACTTCTTTGAGAAAATCGACAGTCTCATTTTGAACATCATATGACACGCAAAACGCCAAAATTATGTCCTTAATTTGAGGCTTCCAATAAAACTGGGTTGGGTGATGGGAGTAATCCAGAAGATTATTGCTGACACCTAACTGCCTATTTAGCAAGGTGTGGGTTGTAACCGTTAAGCTTTATTTTGGATATTACCATAAAGTAAATTAAAAGTGAACAATCCTCATTGATCATTCATAGCAACGTCTCTGCTTTGTAAATGCTACACAATAAGCTCCAAATAAAACATTCTACATTCCTCTCATCTTGGCAGAACCAACACGTCTGCATTTAAGGAAAGAATATTAGAATACAGAATTGAAGGGAGTGCGCAGAGGAACGCATTATAATCTTCAAAGGCAAGGGTATGGAAATGCTCCAATTGGTTTCTCTCTCATCTCGTTGAAATAAATTCTGGATGACTGAGTTTTATGTATTCTTATAAATTAACAATGTCCCTCTCTAGAATCTGTTCACCGCAGACACACTGAGGTGCCCAACACTGCAAAGAAACTTATGCATCTAAAGTATACAAAATACTGTGCCTGATAAACTCCAGATCCACTATCAATGTATAAAAAAAACCGAAGACTCATTTTGACCAAAGTTCCCCTCCACACAGACCTATCACATTTTGGAGTACCATTCAGTCAACATGTACAACCAACATAATTGGTCCTGCACTTGTTCGATGTAGATTCATGACAGCCCGCAATATATTCTGGACCCCTTTAAGACTCCATAAATTAGAATTACTAAACAAGCACTACTGCTGGAGCTGCCAAATTGAAAAGGACTGCCTAAGAAACATGCTACTAACATGCTGTTGTATAGATTCAAACCATTTTGGAAGAAAAGGTAATACATATACAAAGTTCTAAGTCTATATTGGAACCTGCAGGTTCCTTCTATCACTGTAAAAGCATTAGACCCATCCCTATCTTCATCATTATCAAAGGGTGACCTCAATGATTATCATGGGCTATAAAACGAATCTCTCTAAACGGAAAGCCCATAAACAGATTTCTATATGCACATGGTGAACATGGACTAAATGTGCTATAGGGACAGATATCTCCTTAAATGCATTATTTCTGTTTAAATATATATTCAACAGAAAATGGAACAACTTAGATAATTTTATTGAATCAACTAAGACACGGAGTACAATGATTATCATGTTTCTCACATGCACATAACCAAAAGCAAAACAACTCTAACAGCTAGCTGCAATAGATTAGTCTAAACTAAGTTGCTTACTTCTAATCAGATGAAAGATAAATCCAGCTCCTTCTCTTCTTCCCTTTATCCATATTTCCTCTTCCATCTCTCATTTACTCTTCCTCTTCTATCTTAATTACTGTGTATAGGTGCTCAATTTGTTTGAAGCTAGTGAATATGTTTTGTTGATTACTATGCATGTCAATACGTCATTTTGGTTCATAAACAAATCAACTAGTCTTGTGCAATATACTGCTTGTATTTTCTATTTACATACAATTCAGTAAAAATGTTTGAAGTTAAAAAAAACAACAATAAAAGAAATTGGAATATTTACCTGTGTTTCAACCACCAGCTGAAGACAAATGTGATTAAAATGAGGAGACCGTGAACGGGCATGAAAAATGTTTTGAAGATAAACCCAAGACTGTTTACCTAGGCCTGTGTGCCAAAACAGCATAAATAAATAAAGAGACACTACATTGGCAGAGCAAGCCATAGAAGACACACTGTCAAAAGCATAGTGCAGATCTTGCAGAAGAGGAAAGAAACACATAAGCATGCCAGTCAATATGTTGTTTATGTATGCATTTGAAACTTGTATCTGCGCACACATCAGGTAGGCATATTTATAAACTGAGAGCCCAATATGTGTAGGGTTTCCGATGTATTGAATGACTGGTTGAGTATATTATCTCTTTGTTAATCATAGAGGCCTTGATTACGATTTCATAGGGCAAAAGACATTGAAAACAAATTACTTGAACCAAGAAGATAGCGAGCTCTTGGACTATCAAATGGACATTCATCACATCTAAGTTTGAATTATGAAAAATAGTACTGACTCCTGTACTTGATGAAACTGAAAGAATTATAAAACTGAAAGCTGAATAATCCATTGTATTGTGGGTTTTCGTACAAATTGTAGAACAGAGTACTTAGCTTAGGTGACATGATCATGCGTGTAATTATGAAGTGTCATTTAAATGTTTTATATAGATTACCATTGCTTACTTTGAGAAGGACTATAAAGTATATAAAGCTATTTGTATATGTACCCTGAAATAATTGTGTAACAGGGAAAGACCTGTGTTTGTTCAGTTGAAAATGAATAGATGTTGATGAAACTATTAATTGTCTTTATAAAGCATTTTTTTCGGGGATCTGAGGAAGTCCTCTAAAGTAAAATTCTTACACAGGCATCAGTTTCTAGTATTTTTATTTTTTTGAATCATACAGTTTTTGATATGGATATTAATACAAAATGTATAGTTTTGTGGCCTTTTCAATACAGAGCAGTTTTTGGATGAAAAACGGCGGAATTGACTTTGAGGGGGGCAAATAACTGTGTCTTGGGCTACAACATTTTGATTCTTGTTATGTAATCATACCTGAAGGGCAATTTTCATGCAAGTGCATGGAGATAACAGTGAAGGAGAAAATCAGAGGCATAAGAAGGTACCATCTATAGGGTAAACACTGCAAGTAAAATGGGGACAAGGATCTCTAGGGTATGTGTGGAAGCACAAGAAGGCACAGCAACTCAAGATAAAAAAGTGAATGAATGAAACAGGGCTGTGTACAAATTGCATTAAACAAAGCATGATCCTTCGGACACATTCTCTCATTGATATCTCCTAGCCCTTTTGCCTTTACTAGGTCCAGGAAGAGTTAAAACTTTGCAAGTCATGTTCAGAGCATATAGTGTAAAGAAACTGCATACATGTTAAGTTTTAGAATGGGGAGATGTCAGGCCCTTGTTTGAATGATTAATAATAAGCTGCCTCTAGTATCTTAAGTTTTCAAGTTAGACTTTCTGAAAATCGGGTGGCCATTTTGGCTTGGGATTAGTTTGTGGGATGAATGCATAATGGGGCATACTTTTTTGCTTGGGATGGATGTTGGATTTAGTGCTGTTGAAAGCTCACCTTGTATAGCGAGACATCCTTACGATGATTGCTTGTGAGGTCCACTTCTTGGCTTAAGAAGGACCTTGGGGCTGGGTGCCATTTTAGTTTGAGACTAACATCTGTGACCCAGAAGTATTCTAGTCCGTAACAGTCTTGGAAACCCTAACCGATGTTGACTCATAATCGTGAATTATAGTCTGGTACCATTTTCTTTGAGATCTTGAATGAGCTTTTGAGAAGGCATATGTAACTTTATTTTGCTGATTTTGCTAATGTTTACTTGCCAAATGAGTGTTAATTCTATTGTTTTTCATGCTTTCTCCTTTATCAGCTATGCAAGTAGTGCCTGTAAGATTTTTAAGAAAGCTGAGGAATGCAGGTTGGACAGAGATGAAGAAAAGGCATATATCTTCTATATGAAGTACTTGTCTGTTTTAGAACAAATCAAATCAAGACCGGATTTCAAACATTACCAGGTAAAGATGTGCTTACAATTCAAATGTGAAATTTGAACAGTTACATTATATATATATATATATATATATATATATATATATATATATATACACATTTGACTGTGAAATCAATATTTATAATTTTGTTAAAAATATCCGAAGAAAGAGAAACTTCCTCAGTAATTCGTTTTTAGTTCTGTGTGCAGAAGGTTGTACTATCTTCAAAAGTATACTTGAGCTGCAGTTGCTAGCATAGGTCACAAAAATGTATAACTAAGGCTAAATTGACTATTTAGTATGAATGCATGTTTTGGCTCTAAAATCTTTTTAAAAGTATTGTACCTTATTAAATTAACTCTTAGTGAACAATAACATTTCTTTACCTTGTTAGTGTCTTAAAGGTGTAAACATATCTTGGTTGATAACATTGTCTCTTCATTATCATTCTGTAGTATTTCCATTTGTCACACAATCTTTTCCATTGTGTGGTTTCTTTATTTAATGACACACATTTATTTAACTTGTTTTTTCCAATTCTTAAATGACTTTGTATATATACAGCGTATTGGATGGGGAATAAAAGGTGTGCACTGTAGTAATAGCACACATAATAATGATGTACCCTAGGAAAGTTTAAGAAATTCCATTATTTTTTCTGAAAATGTTCCTTTATCATGAAGTAGTTTTATAGTTGCCTGCCGTTTATTCGGAAAATCCAGCCTTAAATCTTAAAACAAGATTGTGAGGTCAGCCTTGCATGCACTGGCTGCTTTTTTCACTTGCTGTTGCATAGGTACATTTTTACGACTTCATACTGCAATTACGAGCCTGAGAATGATGTGTGCAGTTTCATAAGATAGGGGAAGCAAGTGCAAGTAGGAATAATTATTTGAATCCCACGTGTGCCTATGTATCCAGCAAAAGTAAATCTTACCTTCCAGTATACAAAACAAGAGGGTACAATGTTGCAGGTGGGCTTTGCTGGCATAGCACTCTCTCTGTGTTCCTTTCGTTGTTATGCCACTAAAGTAGGCCAATCCTGAGAGACTGTTTAGGTGGAAAGATGCTGCAAAGGGGTGCTTTCATCTTAACGGCTAGCTGGAATACTGCATGTAGTATTATTTATAGGGAAAGTAAAGACAACATTCTAAGCCCTGGCTTGCACCGTGTGGAAAATACACAATAACATGCTATACAGATATGTTATGTATCTTATTCTTATATAAATGAACATCAAATATAAAAAGAAAGAACAAATTATAGTAGCCAGTGAAAGGAAATACAACATTTGTGTAAGAATACAGGGCCTAAATGGAAAAATATACTGCAATGTAATTCTGTGAATACTGTGTACCACACCATCCATAAACTGGAAGTATTACTTGATTTAATTTTCCACCCAAGCTGCCTGACTGTTTTCCAGTTCTGCTAGGTGTTACTTGCTCGATATCCTGTTCACATATTGTCTGTGCAACCATTTTCCACCCACCTTTACCACACCTTCACCAACTTTTTCATTCTTTCCTCTGGGACCAAATTTAGATAAACCTTGCAACACGTTCTTGGGTTACTTAATACACACATAATCACCTACTTTGTACTTCATTACAGATTTTAGCATGTTGATAGTCAAGTTTTACTTTTCTAAACAATTGAGCTTTTTCGATGTTACTAGAAACACACACATTCACTTTTTCATATCACTTTCTCTCTTTTTCCAATATCTTACCCACAACTGACATAAGGCAGAATGCCCCTCGAGGAAAGAAAACTGAGGGTTAACAGTAGCACTATGTTTGGAACTTCTATACCACTACAACATAGACGTGATAGATTTCAGTAGAGGCTTACCACAAGCAATAATGTACTGGAACACATTGTGAAACCACACTGTTAACTCTTTCGGCAAGCCCATTGGATTAGAGACGATAAGGCAAGGTTCTCCTTAATAAAAATGTTTGATTTCTTAGAAAGATGGACTGAACAGGCAAAACATATATGGCTACTTCACTCAATGATTTGTTGGGCTGGTAGCAGTGGGGAATTTTTTGATTTATTAGGATTCTCACTGGCTAAACGCTCTGCACACTTTTCAACTTTTAAGTCACTATTCTGTCCATGGATGGCCACTAATACCAATTGCTTACTCTGTGCCTGGTAAGTGTACACCCTAAATGTCCTTTGAGAGCCACATTAATAATACTACACCTGATAGATGCAGGAAGCACTATTTTATCTTCCTTCAATAGTACACCATCAGAAACAGGAAGATCTTGTAGAACTTTCAAGAATGAGCCAACATCTCTGATTCTTCTCTTTCAGCCACCTCTTAAAACAACAACTCAAAACATTCTTTGCAGTACTATCTTTGTTAAACTCTTGGACCTGTTTAGCAGGAGAAATTGGTAATATATTACTACTGACAATGGCACATTATAGGTACTTTACTTTGAAATATGATGTTCTAAATAGTGCATTTCATGTTTCCAGAACTCAGTTTTCTTTACTTAGTATTACACCAGCATTTTTCAGTATACTCAATACCTTATCAAGAGTGTTATGTGCCATCACATCTGAACCAATAATGTGAAAGTCATCTTGAAAAGCGATCATGCTGTTAATAACTTTAAACAAATGAGGCAAGCCCCAAACAACTTTGGTCAATATTGATACAGACCATGTGGGTAGTGAATGCCGTAAGATGGTGGCAATATTTGATAAGTTCAATTTGAAGATAACACTGATCTCAGAGGTCAGTACAAACTGTTAAATCTCCATATTTGTATGGGCTGCCACTGAAAGAGAAACCCATAAAGAAAAATGTATGGGCTCCATTACACCTTGTTGATCCATACCCTTTAAAACATTGTATAACTCTTTTTTTTTTTTTCTCTGACACTGAGATGTATGTTTCTCAGCCGGTGCTTCACCTAAACAGCATTGTTCATCTCTCTATTGAAATGGATATCTCCATTAAATCTTCCAAGCTTGATAGAAAAAAAAAGTCTGCAAAATTATCCAACACATTTTCGCTCTCGCTGAATGTAATCTCATTCCATTTATATATGCCACCATCATAAGTAACACCACCTTTAGTTTTTTAGTTTTAAGGATAGCAAACATTTGCTGCTGTGATTTCAAAGTATGTTCAAATTTTCCCTAATGTCACCTTCCTATAATATCTATCCCTCCTTCCGCAATACAAATTTTGCCTTCAATTCTGCTGTTGTACAATGTAATCTCTGCGACAGAATACTCAAGCATAATAAGGGGCTGACAAACATATGAACTGACATGAACATCACTGGTAAACAGGTGAAGAACTGGAGTGTAAAACAATTCATATGAATTTCATACAGAAGTTTGTTTAAATAAGGATCACTGTGCTCTAACTCATCATCATCCATGTCTGCAATATCTCTGCCGCCAACTAAATTAATGCATTCACTATCAAATGTGTCTGCAATAGACAAGACCAAATGTTTCAACATGTTCAGGCAAAATCTTCTGTTCACCCTCCCCTCTGATCACATTTGCAGTATTTTTCTTCTGACATTTATACAAAGTTTGTACAGCCGACTCTCAAAGCAGACATTTCTTGCAATGAGAAATGCTTTCACACCTATAACCTGTTGCTTTCTTAGATTTAAAATCTTTGGGTATTTGATTAACTCTCTCTATTGCTTCAGCTAAAATGGGATTCTTAGACTCAAGTAGTTTTTCTTCCATGCTTTCACCATAGCATCTTGTGATGAGTTGATATCTTATAGTTTGGGTACAAAACTTTTCAAATTGATAAAGTGGAGCAAGAGTATATGGAGATGCAGGATACGAATCAAGTGATCAGTGAGGTTGCTGCTCACTAGAAACAAACTTGTACCTGTGTATCACTAAACTGGGTTGTGTGTTAAATTGTATTTTTAGTAGTTTGATATCATCCTTGAACTTGTAGATTGATTTAGCCCCTTCTGCTCTGTGTGGATTTTCTTAAGGAAGAGGGGGTAAGTGGTTGAAGACTCCTTGACCCCCAAACCCCGAGTGGTCAACTAAAAGGAATTTTTTTTTTTTGCTTTCTGAGCTCAAACTTAACCCACCATTTGCAATTAAAAAAATCATTGAAAGCATGGATCCAAACATTTCATTTACTTGGTAGTTCTACTGGCACAAAAATAGGAGTAGGATTAACATTCCCTTGTATGCTTGAGGTGCACAAGTACCATACCACGTAGTTGAAGCAGACAGAATATGGCCAAAAGACATGGGAATGTAAATAAGTATTGAGCAACCAAAATCATGCTCAAATGAAAGTGCCAATATTCTTAAATGTAGCAAATTGCTGAAGCGTGTGCTATCTCCATAGCAACATATTACTAACAATTTATCAGTTGCAATACCCAGAAGTTAACAAACATGGTTTTTATGTCCAAGTGGCAAGGTGTATAATGGTTAAAGATCCCAAAAGATGTGCACATTGATTGTTCAACAAAACTAAAATCTAAAGTGAAAAAAATGCACCCTTTGCAAATAATATCTTTGCTATGCAACATTCTAAAAGGCACAACCAACATCCAAGGCGATATTTGATCCATTTTAATCAATCAAGAAGCCAAATGATCATGAAGCAGTTATTATGAGATGAAATTATATTTTTTAGGACAACGTTTCATTGGCCAGTTGAAGCTGTAAATTGTGTTGTACTAGGAGTACTAATCAGCAATAGCAATTCAGCAAGTGACACCCAGTACACTATCAACACTATATTTTCATGTAACAAAAATACCAGATATTTCCATAGTCAAAAGTCTTCATTAGTCATGTGAATATCTGTTCAAGACTACATCTTCCAGCTTGCTGTCCTCCTTGCCCTCTATGATGATGATCTACGTAGGGGAACTAGATCACTAGTTACACTACCAGTGAGAATAGATAAGTGTAGTTGCCAGTGGGATCATGTATTCTCTGGACTCCTCTGAACACTTAGGGCCTGATTACAACTTTGGAGGAGGGTGTTAATCTGTCCCAAATGTGACGGATATTCTGCCCACTGTATTACGAGTCCCATAGGATATAATGGACTCGTAATACGGTGGGTGGTATATCCGTCACATTTGGGACGGATTAATACCCTCCTCCAAAGTTGTAATCGGGCCCCTAATTTCCAAGCATGCATAACCACAGTTATGATCCGAACAAGGGAGCACTTCCCAGAGTGCATGCAACAGAAAATTTGCAATTCACACTGAAATGGCATTCAACCCCGTAGAAGACTCCTAACTAGAAGGCATGTACTTGCAGCTAATGAAGGACTGCCACGCCAAAGTCATTGAGGAAGATTAATGGCTCTATGGTCATGACTGGCAAGGCAAGGGTATCTGGTCTGTACGCTTAACTAATAGGAAAGTGATATGCAACCCACCACTGCATCTGCATTGTTTGCTGTTAGAAGGATATTGGTCAGTAACAAAGGTGCGCAGGACGAGTTTTCTCCTGATATCACCCCAGAACCAGAGAGGCTAGCAGATGATCAAGATTTATACAGGTACACATGAGAGCCTCTCCAGACTGGCTGCATTGTAGGTACTGGAGGGTATGTTTTCAGTATATTTATAAATTTTTTTCTTTTAGCCATCACGACTCAGAACCTATATATATATATATATATATATATATATATATATATTTGCAAGTTTTCTCACCCAGTCAGACAAGAGATCAAGACACCAGACGAATAGTTCCAGAGGTGTTCCTCCCAACGCGTTTCAGCCGTAGCCTTATTCACGGGTGGGGGTGTATAACAAACAACAGGTATAAATACAAATACATAGACATAAAAAAGGACTTATTCCACAATACATGTATATATCACTCTAGAAAACGTAAGTGGCATCTTGTAAGGGTATATAAAGCAAAATGCCTTCCAAGGGATACCATGTGTATGTACACACTTAAAAAAAAAATCTAAATACCAATTTCACATATCATGTTATATCAACATAATTATAAATACATAACATAAATTTCAGATTATATATTCAATATATTACTTGTTGAGTAAATGGCCTTCCATTATATACTTCATGTATCCACTTAGACTTGATACCCTTATCATGATTAAACACTCTAGAGCTAAAAAACAAACAAAAGAAATCATAAATATATCAACATAGAAGCTCGAAGACTACCAGAATAAATACAATCAAATTAGCTGCCAAGATGAGTGTTCATTTCTTCCCTTAAATTTAACCCATTAGGCGACAGAGACTTGAATTTGATAATATATTTTGATTCGAGAACACGTAACATTTTCTGTCTATCTCCACCTCGTGAGTTAAGTTTAATTTGATCACAGACCACATATGTGAGTTGTTTTTCATCACCTTGATGTACTTCGTGAAAATGGCGTGCGACAGGGTAGTTACGATCGAGATTACGAATAGCTCTTACATGTTCCAACATTCTCTTTTTCGCCTTGTGGATTGTACTGCCCACGTATATCTTATCACATGGACATCGTAGACAGTACACACAAAATTCAGTGTTGCATGTAAAGAATCCTTTTATAGCATATTGATTCTGACCGCCACCCCATGTTACATTTTTGCAGTCTTTGCTGTATCTACACGCTTTACATTGATGGCAGCAGTAAAACCCCGAGATATCAGATCTCTCCCTTTCAGATTCGGTGTTACTCAGCACCATATTGGGGCTGAGACTGTCTCTAAGTGACCTACCTCTGCGAAAAGTTAGTGCTGGGTTCTTGCACACAAACTCATGTAAGTCTGGATCTGTCTGGAGGATATGCCAACTCCTAGTGAGTGCTTTCCTCAAGTTAAATGTTTGGTTGGAATAGGTCGTAATAAACCTAATCTTCTCATCCGTAGTAGTACGATGATGTGTACTATATAGTACTTCCGACCTTGTCAGCAAACAGATGTCAAGGCACTCGTGAATATAAGTTCAATCATCCATGTGTTTTGTGTCTTGGTGTCTTGTTCATGGCCATCAAGCATAAGTCGGACCAGGATAATAGGCAAAGGTTCAATTTATTCTTGAAATGAAGTGTCCATTAAAGCTACAACAGCCAACATGTGTTTCGTCCTGTGAGAAAATGACTCTCAAAGACTTCATCAGGGCTTACACAATAACTGAAAAGGTCCACGGTTTCATAGATGCTACATTGGCTCTCCTGGAGTCCCAATCAAAATCAACATCCTGTAATACACAATCCAAGTCCTGGCGTATATGCTCATATCGGTGTGTGTACACACCTGTAAGTCACTTTGTGAATTATAAAGAAAAAATACTGCGTTCCTTATAATCCTGCGGCGCTCCCGTGTAATGCACAAACACGCCCTAGGAGATCAAGATTGCTCTGCCAGATCATGACCTCTTACTGGGAAATGGAATAGGCATGACCCCTGACTTACCCCAAACACTAATCTGAACTCATGGGCCAAGTAAAGTTGGCTGAACGGCTTGGTTAGGAGGTGGGCCTAAGAACCAAGGCATTTCACAAGGAAGGATTTGTGATATCCGGCAATTACTGATCATGCCATAGACTCCCTGAACATAAACATCATGAGAAACTGGCCATGAGCATGGAAGGAGACCCATAGAATTCTCTCTGGCAGAGTGGCCTCACTCGACTGGTACTGTCCCATTCTGGGGAGTGACGACCTGGCTTGAGACGAGGGCCTCCTTGCCGCACAACCATTGTTGTTGGGGTGGAGGAGGCAATTGAGGCTTCTTCCCACCCAGTAAGAGGGGTAGAGGGATATTAACCCTGATTATGCATCTGTCTGAGTTTATCTTCTCATGTTGTTAGTTTATTTCTGTGTTTTGTTTTATTAATGGGTGAATACCAGCCTTAGGGAGGGACCAATATTCTGTTCACCACAACATTTCTTCCCAACTGACCTAAAACCTTATCTCTTTTCTCGACTGTTACACTGCACATGACAATGATATACATAATCTCACTTAACATATGGAGACTGGGACTGAACTCAGCCAACAAACTTCTCACAATCTGGTGTATGCTTAGAGAATCTAAATCCAGACATAATATGCCTTCAAGAAACCCATCTGTTATGCAATGATCATGGGGGGAGTTCAAGCATACTGCCTACCCAATGTCTTACCACTCTGCATCAAACATTAAACAAAAGGGAGTGGATTTATTTCTGAGACCCAACCTCCCTCTGGTGGTCTCCCAGGTGCATATTGACAGAGAGGGCAGATTTCTCATCCTAGTTGGGGCACTTGAAGGTCAACCTCTCACAATAGTCACTCTGTACGCCCCCAATACTGCCCAAGATGCTTTCTGGACAGGTTGGCTAGAGCGGCCTGTGGCAAGATCACTCTAACTGGAGACTTTAATTCGCTACAGAGATGTAGAAGAGGAGTTGAGACGAGAACCCTCCCTCTGCATCACTTGCGCCCTCGCAGTTGCCAAAGGCCAATTACGCATGCACTACACTAACAAAGCAGAACTCTCTTTTTATCATCTTAAAAAACAAACATACATGGTGGGTGACAAAATAGGCTCTCTTTTAGCTCGAACCCTGAGAAACAGAAGAGAGAAAAAGTATGTAAAATAATTGGTGGATGTCTCTGGGGTTTTAATAGTGGAGGGGAGGACACAGGGAAAGTGGAGGAATTCCCCATTTTTTTTTACAAAAACATCTACAGCAACACCATCGTCTAACAAGGGGGAAAATATTCCCAGAGAAAACTCGGCTCCCAAAATTGCAGAGGTTCATAGTGACTCTCTGGAAAGCCCAATTCTCTCAGAAGAGGTCAGATTAGCCATCAAAACTAACACCCAGAACAAAATGCGGGCACCAATGGCCTCCCAGCCCAATTCTACAGAACATATGCCCCCCAATTGATCCCAAAGCTCACTTTTGTATTCAATTACTGTGCTACCAAAGATGAAGTATTGTTAACAAAGGCCAAAGCCACAGTCAATGTCCTCCCCAAATCTGATAACGACGTTAAAGGATGTGCTGCCAACTGCCTAACTAAACATTGACTTTACAGGAAAATCCTGGCCACTCGCCTCAGTGACATGCATCAGACGCTAGTACACCCAGAACAGAGTGGGTTTATTCCGTGATGACAGGCCCACGTCCACATTCGGACGGCCGTCCACCTGATAGAGAAGGCCTTGCTCAAGAACATCCCTGCTGCCTTACTATCGTTAGATGCAGAGAAGGCTTTTGACAGGGTGGACTGGACCTTTCTGCAACTCACACTTCAGAAGTTGGGGTTTGGACTGAAATTTCTAAAAAAAAAAAAAAAAAAGATTTTCTCGAACAATGCCCATCCAGTAACCAGTCACCCTCAATGGTCATCTCTCAAGACAGTGCCAGCTATCCCGAGGCGCTAGGCAGGTATGTCCCTTGTTGCTGCTCCTATTCATTCTTTTGATAGAACCACTGGACTGCCATATTTAGCTGACCTCAGCAGTGACCGGCATAACATTTGGGTCCTGAGAATATTACTCTATGCTGATGTTTTCCTCTTAACATTAAGTGAACCTGGCACCTCTATCCCAGCCATAATGGCCGAGCCTCAAGAATACGAGACGCCCTCGGGTTACAAGACTAGCTTCAATAAATCTGAGATTTTTAACCTGACGAGTGTACCTTAATAGACCACCAGGCTGTTGATGGACTAGCCATTTAGAAGGGCCACATCCTCCATCAAAAAACGTAGGAGTTGTCCTCATAGGACTGTGGCAGAACTTTTCCGAGCCAAGTACTTCATACACCCCCCGACTTAACGCTATTGCGAAAGACTTCCACTCTTTGGGAAACATTATGCTGTCCTGGTGTGGCCGAATTGCCCCATAAAAATGAATCTCCTGCTGTGCCTGCTTTACTTGTTCCAGACCCTCTTGATTTGGCTGGGCCCTCCTTAACGCTGGCAGATTCAGCAGAATCTTATGACCTTTACATGGAAAGGGAAAACTGCAAGACTTCTACTGATACTATTAACTCAGCCACTGGAAGCAGGAGACCTGGCTGTCGCCAGCATCCCCACCCTTATACAGCACCACAATTGAGAGTGGTGATAGAATGGTCAACTATGGCTGCAGTGAAAAACTGGCGGCTGATGGACCATGCTGTAGTCCGAAGACCGAACACCTACATCAGCACACCAGTCACCCCAACTTTCAAAAAGTGGGACATGTATGTGAGTGTGCAGGACCTGGGGACATACCCAGCTCCCATTATCCCATATATTATAATCCTGCAGCTACACCTGTCCATTAGGGCCACACCTGCCAAAGCTGGTGCCCCCCCTGCAAAGAACATGGCATGACAGCCCCCAAATCCCCACCCCAACTCACTCAGGCCAGGTGCTGTACTGATGGGGGCCCCCTGCAGTGCAAGGGCCTTTGTTACGCCGTGGCTGGAGGGAAGGGGAGACACAAAATGATTTCAGACATGTGTGAGACCACACTTCCCAAAACATTTCCGCAATGCATAGCTGCTTACAAACTCAGAGGCTGAGACAGTACATTACGCACAGATTTGACATTGGGTAACACCCCTCCGCGAGAGCTGGCATCATCATAGTCAAGAGCCCATTCGAACTCCAGCTTCTCAAACTCGTTGACTGGTGGGGCACAATTTCAACACTGACACCAATTGTGTGTGTTGGAGAGGGGTGGATTATGGTTGAGAACGGTAAACTATTTGTTTGGATGGATATCAATGGTCAGTTTTACCGTCTGTAGTTGGAGTTGACAGAAGGAGTGAAGAATAGGTGAATACATTGCTTAGAAGTAACAGATGATGTGTTAGGCAGCGGACACAGTTGGACTATTGTTCTGCCTTTCTGTAACTGACTCTAGCAATTTGCCACTATCACACCGCATGCCTAAGCCCATTTATGGTAATACCTTACTGGAATGTTTGTTTCTCCCTCAACTACCAATAAAAATATGTTTAAGGAAAGAATTAAGCAGATGAAACTCCAATGTTTATCTCCTGATTTTAGAGATTGCCCTACTAAAATAAATAGGTTATGTGTAAATGTGATGAAAACAGTGTCTCTCCCAAATTTGCTGATAATCATTGTGGAAACACTGGAAAATGACCACTGTAATTTACAGAAAAAATAAATACCGAAAATAGGAAAACTACATACAGAGAATCAGACAGTCTTCTGGTAGCCAATCACCTCCAAAACAGTGAGGCAGCTTAGTTCCCACGGCAGAACATTTGTTGAGCATGCTCTGCCCACTATCTTTTTTCATCAAAGGCATGAATTTCCCTTGTCATACACTCCTACATCCACGCCAGCAGAACATTCCCTTGTTTCCACAGGCTAAGTGTAAGTTTTAGTTTGTGCAAGCACACAGGGTTTCCTGAATTGCCTAGTCTAAAGCATTTGAGGTCATACTGTGTCCTGTCTTAAGCTAAGTACACTATTTCCTCTTCCCCACTCCTCCATTACCTTCTTTTTTCCTTCCAACATTACCCACTTCCCCTGCTTTCCTTTTCTTCAGTCCTCACCTTCTATGTTTCCAGGCTAGAAATAGCTTCACAGGCTAGGACTAGCAGACCGTGAATGCAGGAGGTTTTCTTCTAATAATGTACATTGTATTGTATACTATTTTTTGGAGAAAAGAACCTCCAGTAACTTTTGAAAGGTGCTCCTGAAATGTGCTATTTTTACCAAGCCATATAGAAAAGTGAAAGCAGTGTGCATAATGGGATAAATAGATACCTCATTATGTGTCAAACGTCTTTGGAACGGCCCTGGGCATCCGTTAAATGGGCGAATAAACAAGGGAAAGGAAAACTAGGGGTGAAAGGGTAAAGGATTATCTGCAGTACTTGCAACCTTAATATAAGGGTTGTAAGGTCAGCAAGCACAAACAAGCAGCATCTGAAAGGGGTAGGGCACGTTGTGTATCAATAACATCTGATAAAGAGGGGCCCATAAACCCACAGGCTATGTCTCATAGTAGTCCTCAGTTAAACATAACATTAGCACAGGTGAACGACAGACTTAAGTTGGCCCTTTCAGCACATGCTGAAATGGTGGGGACTGATTCTTGCACAGAGCTGCTGAAGTCTTTTAGTATTCTGCCTTTCCTTTCCAGTTTACGGACCAAGAAAGCATACATATGTGAGAATGGAGCAAAGAAACAAGCTGAACTTTTGTAATGGAACATAAAAATAGTTACAAATTGTGGCAGAACGCCTGTGAGAGAGCTTCAGAGGATCCCTAGGCAGTGTGTCTGGTGATATGATGGTGAATGAAAAAATTCCTAGCTTTCGCAAAGGAAAGCTTAAATTCCATTAAGGATTGGGGAGTCCAGGATGATGCATTCTTTATCCACTTTTATTTCCACTCCAGCCATGTAAAACAAATCAATTCAAACTACATTTCTCATGAGTCAGCAGGTAAGAAAAACATGTAGCCAATAACCACATTATCAGCCCTTTCACCGTCTCTAGGCTCCCTCTGTCGTTGGGCGGACAGGATCCTGTCCATTCCGCAGATTATTCCAGTTTGGATATTTCAATACCTAGAGTAAATGAGAACAACATACGTGAGAATCTCTCTTACAAAGTATATAATCACATTGCTGCATCCACTGTGTCTGCTTCATCTTTATAACAATTTCAGGCAAACAATAATGAGCATAATAGGACATAATAGGACATCATCCAGTATGAACAACAGTTAACCAAACCAAGCTTTGTTTACTTACTCATAAACCGTCTTCCGTCCTCGTCTTTTAACATGGGTGGGATATGCGTCTCCGATCACCATGTTGGGGTGGGGAGATAATCCTCGCCTCAGAGTCCTTAACAAAATTGAAACCTTCCACTATGGAAGCTAGGAAATGTTTCATTCTATGTCAGGACCGGAGGCGAGAACCCTGTTCAAAGCTTGTTGCCATATCAACAACCAGTTTAAAGTAAAAAAAACCTTGAATATTGACTCAGAGAACCAATCAGTTACATTCAGAATGTCCTCTAAGTGAGCTCCTAAGGCAAAGGCTTTTGAGGTCATGGCACCCCCTAGCGGAGTATGCCACAAACTTAGAGGTATCAATACCTGCCTCTTGAATGACCACCTGACCCATCTCACTATAATGGGGGAAGACACCACATGAAATGGTTTGCAAATTGAAATGAGGAGTTGTTGTTCACCTGGGGGGGACACAACTCAGAGGTCATGTCTTCACAGGAGTTAACATATCACAACACACAGAACTTTAGATGTTCATCAAAAGCCCAGTAAGAAATCAACCTGGAATTACATTTCGTGTGTTGAGATACATGGAAGGTAACCCCTTTCAGAGTGAAGACTCTACCTGTAACGTTGAGCGCTCGGACATCCGAAACCCTTCTGCAGGATGTAAGGCATAGCAACCTTGGTAGCTTTCCTTATAATTCCGTCCCTCAAATGTTATTTATTGCTCTCTAGCGACAAAATAAAATTAAGGACCTCATTCACATCCCAAAGAGTTGAGTACCTAGGCCCTAGAGGCAGAGATAGGCATATACCCCTCATTAACATGAGTCCCCTTAGTTGCTCACCAATCGAGAATTCTTGTATCTGCGGATGCCCGCTGAGATATCTGACCAGAAAGTATTCACTGATCTGTAGGTAAAACCATCTAAGGCCAAAGAGGACAGAAAATGTAGAATTCAGACAATATCGGACCCCAAAGGATCCACACCCGTCTGGATACACCAACCCAGCCATCTTTTCCATGCAGATTTATTCCTTTTACTGGTTCCTTCTGCCCATGCTCTAGATACGAGGAGTTGAGCATCATGCAAAAGTCGTGGGACTTTTCATCTTTCCTTTAAATCCTCCAAGACATGAGAGACAAGTGTCTGTTCATAAGTAGGTGGTGGGGATTTGCTTGAGGATCCATTATAAGACCTTGAACTAGGGTAAGAAGGATTGGAGGATCCCAAGAAAGTTCCATCAGAACTGGATACCACACTTGTGATCTCCAATTCAGTGTTACCACAACCAAATCCTCCTTCTGTCTCCTTACTTGTGCTGACAGTAGCATGATCATAGAGAAGGGAGGAAAATCATATCCTCTCTTTGCTCCAGTCCTGCTGAAATGCGTTTGTCGCTGATGCCCGGGTATCTGGACGCCAGCTAAAGAATCTCGCCATCTGATAATTCAGACGTGATGCAAAGAAGACCACTGAGAAGGAGCACCATCTCTTCTCTAACTCCTTGAAGATTTTCGGATGAAACTTCCAAAGACTCTCATTCTGCAAGTATCTGGAGTTCTAATCTGGCACTTTGTTGTCTTCGCCCAGTAGATGCTCCACTATCGCAGAGATATTGTTGTCCAGGCAGAAATTCCATAATCTCTTAGCAAACTCTCAGAGGGTTTATGATTAAGTTCCTTCTATATGGTCGATGTAACGTACTGCTGAGACTTTGTCCATCTTTAGCAGAACACAGAAACATGCTTGGTCCAACAGCATACATTGAAGGAGCCTGCCAGAAGTTCTAGGCAGTTGATGTGCAACTGCTGTTCCTGTGTAGAACATTTCTCTCCTGTAGATAATTAGACTTGTTTTCTTTTGCCCACCACCTTGGAAGGGACCAGGACTGAGAAGCAAGCTATCTGTAGTGGGTTTAGTACCTGTTGAAGGATTTGACAAATACAAAGGTTCAGGACAGCGATAGCATTAATTTGCACTCCAGAGGATCTATGGCATAGGCCACTGCTGTGAGTAAGGGTCTCTTTTGACATGGTTAGCCCTTCACTCTTTGCCTGGTATTTGATGTGATTTCAAAGTTGTTAGTGCCCAGGGCCCCTACTAAGCAGGTTGCCTGGGCTAGCTAACTTTCCCAAAACTGTTATGATGCATTGGTACAATTGGACATACCTTTAGCTACCCATATAAGTCCCTAGTAAATAGTACTAAGGTACCCAGGGCATGAAGTACTAAGGGTAGGCCCCTGAGGGCAGCAGCACAGATTGTGACACTCTCAGGGACCATTAATCCAAGTACACCCAGCACTGCCATTCCAGGCTGAGTGTCCTGGTGCAATCCTAAAATGCAAAACTGACATGAAACACAGCCTGTGTGCCATGTTCACTGAACACTGCATCCAGTATAGGTACATCACCCCTCTGGCAGGCCTTCCAGCCTTAAGGCAGGATGCACTATACTGCATGTGTGGGCATAGATGCATGAGCAATATGCCCCTAGTGTGTCTCTGCCAAATCTGTGGCATAGTATTGAACAGAGCAGCCATTTTATGTGCACTGGTCAGTACGATGACGGCCACTCTGCACCCTGGTTTTTTGGTATCAAACAACGCAGAATGTTAAATCCAAACTGGTACCAGTATTGCATTTATTGCAAAATGTATGTATTCATGGTCACCTTAGAGGTGCCCCTGCAAAAGCAACTACCATGGCATGGTTGCTGGCCGGTCACAACCAGCCTGCCTCTACCAAACAGGATTCTGGAAGCCTGGGGTGAGAGCCTGTGCTCTCTGGGTCCATAGAACAAAGCCCTTCCTGAGCAGAGATGTTACCCCTCATCCCCTCATCCCCCAGGAATGCTCACTGCCCTGCCTATAAGCTTCAAGGGCTTACTACCCTTGAAACCTGTCACTCAGCCCTGCTGCTAGCAGCAGATGGCTGCCCCTGTTGCAGACCTCCACTTTTGGTGGAAGCAACGGCAGAAAAATGCACAAAGGACAGGAGGAGTGGCCATCGCCAGCTTGCACTACTACTACGCTGTTGCATGCGAAGTGATCCCTCAATTTCATTTTCCCCCATTTTGCATGGTAAGGGAAATAGCCCATCGGGGATAGCAAAGTTACCTCTGTCTACCTGAATTGGTCACATAGTGGGTGTAGCCACCCTAAGGTAGATGACCCATTGATCACTACTAGGTCCTCCTCTTACTGCCCTCTAAATGCAGTATTTAGTGGGCATCCCTAGACCTGCAGATCAGATTCCAAGGCCTTTTCTGCAGCTGTTCCTGCCAAAACTAGGAACCGCCCAAACTCCTCTGGCTGATCCACAAGACTTCTTGATGACCTCGAACTATATGCAAAAGGAGACATTGGTAAACACATTACCTGATTTTATATGGATTTTTAAGGTTTTATCCCATTGATTCCTATAGTGTGTAAGTATGCACAAAAAGACTATTTTTGCCAAACTTTGAAAAATCATAACTTAAAAAGTACTAACTGGTTTTTGATGGTCTTGGTCTTAAAAATGTTTTAAAAAATGCAAGTTTTTCATTTGCCTGTGTGTCCTGCTTTATGGATACTGCTTTGCACTTCTCCAAGATTGGCCTAACTTCTCAACCAAGCTACCATAAAAATTAGAGATTTAGGCGGTCTAGTTGTTACCTCTGTAAACCAACATGTGGTTGTCTGGACTTTCTGTACAGTGTGGCTGGTTTCTCACACTACATAGAGCCAGGCTCCTACATTTGGTGGCTCAGCAGTGGGATAAAGACTTTGCATTTGCTGATACCACTTTGTCAATTTGCGAGCACATGATTAACTCTCCAAATTATGTTTAGCTTAATTGCATTTTTTCCAATTGGCTAGAATGTTTGCAAAATTTTAAACTAACTGCTAGCGTCCTGGTTCGGTCCCTACAGCAACTGCCTGATGAATAGACGCATCCACAGTGCAGCAAAAGCAGTCATCAAAAGAAATGCAGTAGGGGCCGTTGTCCTCCTCTGAGAAGTATGCCTCTCAGCATTGCATTATATGCCAGCGGGTATTCAAAATATATAAAGCCACAAAGGCTAGTGTTTTTAGGTGCTGTAATCAGCAGTATGACAAACTAGCATCTCTTGTATGGGTCTCTACCTTAGGACAAACACCCTGTTATTTGTCTGGGCTTCACGCGTGGACTGTCCCTACCAGTATTAAAATGTAGGATCCTACCTACCCACTATTACTGACCATGAAGGGCATCAGCAAGTGTACCTTTGTGCATGCGGGTACTACTGGATACTCCTGTCTGGGGGATCAAAACGGACAATTCAACTGTATGGAAACCCCCACTCTTACAGACCATTAAGTATATCTTACTCCACGCGGTGCGGGGAGCCAAGGCTCTCTCTGCGGCTGCTGATGGACTTGAACTAAAATTATGCCCCTCACGTAGAGAAGAACTTGCTCTCCATATCTATATTCACACTAGTGGTAATGTACCCAATAGTTGGCAGCGCCTTCTACCGCATGTATTGCTGATCACAGGAAAATTGGCTCGGCATAAGAAGTGCTGAAGCTGAAGTGCATTCCTGTGGTGTCGCTGTCAGAGGGAATAACAATCAGCAAGGAGTAATCGTGGTCAAGAAATATAAACCAAATTCTCCCCAGAAAAATCAAAGTTTTTACATGTTTTCCATATAAATGCCAAACGAAGATAGAGAGCCCTTATCTGATCATGGCTGCAGCAGCGAAGAAAGAGGGAGCCTAGAAATGAAGAAAGGACTTCTGTAGGACAAATAATGTGGTTCCTGGCCAATTAGTAAAGACATATGCTGTTCCTAAAAAAGGAGGAAGAGGGGTGAAATCAGAAGAGACTGTCAGTCGGAAGGGAGACTAGTCAATCGGTTTGGAGGATGGATGCCAGCTAATTACGTTCTCTCCCCCCCCCCCCAACCTGAACATAACACACAAGATTGTTCAGAAACTTTGGCACCTTCTGCTAACAGGCTTCTTGGTGATATCACCCTCATGATTTGCATATAAACAGACTCGGAATCTCAGACACATGTTGCTGCATACAAGACCCCAGGTGCCCCAGGAGACTGGACAACACTACCTGGTGAAGAGTAGGTGTTAACAGTCACCCACAACTTTCTTCCCAATCAGATGTCACACTTTATCCTGACAAATTGCCCGAGACCTGGGAGAACCATGCAAGGTAAGAAGCATGCTGACCCTGATTCACTCTTTGTGAGCGATGAGGTTCATTGTCTCCTAGTACGGCCGCTACTTATCATATTAAATCACAGAGCATTACCTTTTGATTTTTTTATGCACATATTCCACCACCTTACACACCTTATTCCCTCACTTGCATTCATCCGCATAGCAATTTCTCATTAACGATCTCACACAAATAGCCCCCCCCGGACCGATGAGGAGCAACCTGATGATGAAGCGTGACACCCATTTGGGTGTGTGAGGGCACTTGCTTCTGATCTATAGGATCCTCCCATCCAATTGATTAGTCTCCATTTCGACTGACACCCTCATCTGATTCTACTCCCCTTCCTCCTTTTTCAGGAACAGCATACTTCCTTGCTAATTGGTTATGAATAAGGAGAGCGTGTGCTGGACCTTGTAATTAGCTCCTTGTACCTCTCTTTGGCTTGGATGTGGTTATTGGCTACATATTTTTTTTGTTCCTTTCCCGTTGACTCATGGTAAAGGTAGTTCATATTGATGTGTTTAACATGGCTGCTGTGGAAATAAAAGTGGAGAAAGAATGCATAATCCTTGCCTCCGGTCTTGATCTAGAATTCCTAACACTAGCTTTATGGCTGTGAGAGTCATGAGTAGTTAGTGTTCAATCTGCATCAGTATGCTGTTTATTGTGATGCTGTTTTATTTATATGCCTGTGTTAATTTGTATCTGTTTTATCTACAGGAGTATTTTGGCCCATCTACTGTGAAAAAAGCTCTTGAAGAAGCTGAAAAACTGTCTTCAAGCCTTAAGAATAGGTATGCCGAGAATATGAACATTAGATGATTCTTTTATGTGTCAAGAATAAATGCATAACAAGTCAGTGGGACTCAGATGATAGAGAGATATTATTATAACTCGCAATTAAGAGGAGACGCCCCTTTCATATCGCCACCTAAAATGGGTTTCATACATTCCAAAAGGCTGTTTTATTATAGAAAATAACAGTGGTTTTTCAAATCTGAAAGTTTCGAGGGCTTGAAATTGTTTGTCTCTCATTTAAGAGGAAATCTCTGGGGTCTCAGCAGTGTATCCCATCTCATAGAGGTCAAGGGGGACCAGTAGGATTTAATCTTATTGAACTTCAGACCTAACACCAAATTAAATCGGTTAACAATTCCAATACTGGGCTCCAAATCTCTATCTACATCTCTAAGATATCGCAGCACATCCTCTGAATGTAGTGAGTTAATGTTGTTTCCTCACCAGTTTGACTGCCATGTGGAAATCTTCCACCGTCACCTAGTAGGACAGTTGTTCCATGCCCGAAGCAAACAGTATGGTGGGAAGTGGCAACCGCATGTAGTGCCTTTAACCATCGACGAAAGATCCAAGATCGCTTGATCTGTGCAGCAACGTGGATTTGGGTCTTGACCAAGTAATTTATTCGAAACTATGATCTTGAGAACTGAAAATAAATAGTTCCTCACAATAGTATCAAAGGCCTTTTCCATATTGGTGGTCCTTTCTGACATTAACCAGTAAATGGAAAAGTTTTTGTGCAAGTTGTAAGACATTTGCCCCTGCATAAAGTAACTCTAGATGGGGGTGTACTAATGGGCCTCAAGAAAGAAGAAAAATATTACCAGACGTGCAGTGGCAGTGTTGTGACTTGAATGATCTATCCAACCTAACTGTAATACCTTGACCCAGAAATTTGTCTCAAGTTATGTGATACTAAGCAAATATTTTATTTCAGCAAGTCACCTTTTTCTTCATTATCACATTCAAGAGCATCTTTAAATATGAGTTCAGCATATCTGTTGTAAAAAATAAAAAAAATGCTTTATTTAATAGGTTAAACTCCATATATAATAAAGAATATATATATATATATAGCCCACATATAGGGCACACATGACCCCTGCTTGCCTGGTAGTTTCATTATTAGCATTGACATTGGGCGGGGTCAGGAATATTTCTCTGTGCATATTTAAAAACTCTCACTCTTAATAAATAAGTTAATAAAGCATGGTGCTGCAGCACACTGTCATTTACAGATAGACATTTTCCATTGAAAGAGCCACACTTTCCCACTGACATTCGGTTTTACAGATACAGATGTACAGAGTACACATTATAATGTGTGAAAATGGGCTTTCACCAAATATTTATCATTTGCCCATTCTCCAAGTAAGCCTCAGCAAGGCCTACTAGTGCAAGGAGTTTGCCCTTCTCTGCACAAAGTCCTCAGACCATATAGGAAGAAGTTGGCACAGAAACTGAAATAAAATACAAAGTTTATTAAACCTCATGAGGTGGTACCACAGTTCAAACAGCACCCTTCGGTAATGTTTGAAGTAGCACACTGAACTGAGAGCATGGTGCTTTTATACCCACGCAGGGGCTAAAAGAAGGTGGTACAATTATAGAAGCAAGTCTTATATACATCTAAGGTCATATGGAAATGCACAGTTGACAGGTAGGAGGGGCTAACAGTTTTCAAGGACTAGTAGACACATTACTGTTGGTTACTAATTACTAACAGCTGCAGACCTTACTGGGCATGTGCAAAGTGGGAGATGCTAAATATAACTTGTCACTAGACAGATTTTCAAGAGTAGTTAACAGGAAGGTAGGACAGAGCACATGGCGAGCACATGGCAGCAAGTGGCAGAGATAATGGCTGCCATGAATACAAAATGGATTCCGCGAAATGTTCACAATAGTTGCTAAATACAAGATGTCTTCTGCTAATGCTTAATCTAATCGCTACTAAATTACAATACCCATCACCAAGTAGAGTATTCGGATTTGTTTTCATCCAATTAAAATCTGTGTTTCAATCTCACTTCAAAACTGTGCAAAAAGTGCTTTCCTAACTCTAATTACTGAAATATATTTTGAAATATTTGTACAATTTATTTGCAAGCTGTTTAAATGTTGTGTGCCCAGCAAAATTCTCAGACAATTCCCTTTACAAAATCCTCTAACTTTGCAGTCAGTGAAGGAAATGTAAACACCAATCTTTTGAATAAAATAAGCATTACTTTGTAGGAAGACATAAGCTGCCATTTGACCTCTGTCTTTGAAGGCACAGCAAATGTCAAAAGATAAAAACAAGATTTAAATGCCTCTTTATAGCTCATTCAAGTTCTGAACGAACACAACACCAGTTCTTTGCCAGCTCAAGCCAGTAGGCCCTAACAGTATCTTGCCCTGATAAAATAGAACTTGCATAGGGAGTGGGCGAGTAGATTGCTTGAAGCCCGATTAGGAATTATAATATCTAAACTCAGTGGTTTTCTACTTTATTTTGCAGTCCTTGTTGAGCATGTTCAGTGGTTGTTAAAAATTCATGCTTATGAGACCCACTGTATATAAAAAAAAATGGCCAGTAAGCTGACTGACCCAGGTGTTTTACCCCTTGCTATGTTTTATGGCAGTTTTAATTTTAGTCAAGGTCAGCAGAAACTTCAGAGCATCTTTTGGTCTGCTGTCACGCCACACAGACCACCATCTTGCCGATATTCCTATTACTTGCTTTCTTCAGGTGTTGTGCAGAATATAATCAGTGTAACAACTAACAAATATGGCTCTTATTTCCTCCTAGTTATAAACCAGAGACTGTTCATCTTTCTGTAGTGTCCCCACATTGGGCATGTCAGGGAAATATTAGCCTTAGCCAACCACACCAAAAGTTATCTCTTTTTGTGCCCCTCGTCATGTTGTCTGGATACTTATTCTTTGTAATCCAAATAATGTTCGCTGTCAGCTAGGGATGATTGATCAATCTTAATTTTTACCAACCTAGTGCTTTTTTGTGCATCTTCGTAGTTTCTACCTTGTTTATCTTGTTTTCTAGTAGAGTAGCCTTTCTGTTACACCCCATTCATTGTCACCCCACTAGAAGTCTTAATGCAGACTCCTCTTTCTTACTACCTTAAAAGCTACCCATTTCCTTAGGACATCTTCCATGAGTCCTCGTTGTGACTAAAGTGGTAAATTGTTACCTCTCTAATAGGCAATTTCATGGGGCATTGCTGTTTGTAAGCGCCATGATACTATGCTCATCAAGAGTCTGCCCCAATCTGCTGTGAGCAATACAGGATTATGGTGTTACAGTGTTCTGCACAAATATTGAACATTTCTCACTGTGTGGATTACCTCTGTGAATCACAGCAATGCAAATGCAAGCAAAATAGGTGCCAGGAGGGGGAGCACCGTGAAGGCAGGGCTGCCGCCCTAGATGGTCATACTGAAACTGTTCTAAGGAGTACTTACCGATTGTGTAGAGAGCCGTGGAAAAGACTTCTAACACAGCCATCCAAAGACTGAGGAGGCTCGATGCTTCATCAGGGAAAGACTGCGAGAGGATGCAGACGTTCAGCATCGGGAGACCAAAGTCTGCAAAGGCGCGCAATGGTCCTTCTGCATTTACCAGATGCCATAGTGTCCTGTATGACTGTTATGGGCCACCAGGCCTGCTTGGAACTTGTTCAAACGTAGGGCGTAGCATTGTTAAAGTTGACTCTTAAGGCCAAACTTAGACCTTGTCACAAGGGGACTACCGTGGGCCATAACTAATTGTCATCTTCATTATCGTATGGGTAATAACCAACCTCACTAGAAGAGTCAGAGGGGCTCAGGGTTACCGGCAAGGATGATACTAGCATGCCAGCCTTAATAGACTGTGGGTGTTATTTAGTGTGTTGCTTCTATGCTTTGTGTGGTTAGTAATAATAATTAATAATAGCTAATTTTAATAAAGCAGGTGTTTGACTCAACAGTCTGATATTGCAGTTACCTTTGGAACTTTAAGTCTTGCGCCTATGTATGCCTCACACCGATCTCCTGCTGGAAGAACCTTGGTCTGCTGTACTTGCGCTACCACTGACAATGAAGTGCTGAAAGGGGTAGTGCTTGGCTCAGTTGCTCTGGCTCCATAATAGGTCAGACCCTGGGACATCAGAACTAGAGGGCCACAACCCCCACAATTGGACCCAATAACCCTTGCTTGGCACCTAGCCCTCCGAAGGGGGTGTTGACAACTCTCATGGACCTTCACTTTGGCCAGGAAGGGCAGCATGCATAAAGGACTTTTGTTCATTTTGGATGGCAGTATTGTAGTCAGGAAATATTAAAACTTAGCTGTTCTCCACAGTTAGCAGACCTTGTCTGGTCTTTTTAAGGAAGAGACCTCTGCCTTAATAGTCTAGTAATCTGCTGATCGAGGGAAGGACGCAGGGTGAGGAGCAAAGGACCCTATGTGCTCTTCAACAGTGAAAAAATTAGATTCTCCCTTGAAGCTAATATTTTGCTCAGCCGATACATTAAGGGCGTTTCTTGCTAGGGTCTTCAATTCTCTTTGATAGCCCAGTTATCAACAGGTGACTCAACTCAGAACTCAAGGAATTGTACTCTGTCAAGTCAGCAACCTGGGTCATCTACTTCTGACCTCGATCCTGATATTACTGCCTCAGTGTCTCTTGCCCTGCAGCTATCCTTCTGGCACTTAACGGTTTTGAACTACAGTGCCTCTCACATCTCCCTATTAGCACTAATGAATACTGTCTAGTTTGTCCTTAGGGGTTTCCAAAGTGCCTACTGCTGTCTCCGGGCCTGAATGATTATGGGTGCTCTTAAACACAGTCTTTTTTAGCTGCATGGATTCACGTTAATGTAATCGATACTTGTGTTTCCTGTTTTTGCACATGTTGCAAAATGAGTTCAACCAGTGATTCAGAGTGAGTTCCCTTTCCCACTATTAGCTGCCAGCGGTGCCAAATATCCCTATACATGAAACACACACTTAGAAAGTGGAAAACTAATCTAATGGTACATCATTAATGTTACCAGCATTAGGAGATCATTATCTTTATTTCCAGTTCCTTGTCCAATAGCCATATAATAGCCAGAGGACACGGAGCATGCAGAGATTTTCTGCCAGTAGGGACGATCGTTTCTAAGTATGTGCTACAATCTTGAGTGGTTTAGTTTCCAAATAATTGTCTGCGTCTTGCGTTGTCAGTCCAGCTACCTATGTTTAACTTATCTGAGGGTCTTCTTTTCAATCAATTGAGTTTCCATTCAAAGATGCAAGAGATCAGAATTATATAACAGAAGCCTTATGTCTTACCCAGAAGAGGTTTTCAAGACACACCTTAGGTGGGAGGTCCTTAATAGAATATAAATATTGCAGTACAAACCATTGTACCAAATCCTACTCAGTATAGATGTATTTATGTATGTGGTACTTCTATAGCGCAAACCTAGAAAAAAGGCAGCGAGCTCTGTACATGGTCAAAGACAAGCATAACATCAATGAGTAATAGGAGAAGAAGCTGGGTTGTAGATAGTTAATGCATTGTGTTTTGTTGTTCTTTAAAGAGGTGTGTCTTCAACTCTTTCTTGATTTGGGTTAGTCCTTATCAACATGGGGATGTTCCATACAGGGGTACATAGATGGGAAAGGCCTGCTCTTGTGTTCTTTCATTGTCAGGCGTCTTAGTCTGCAGTCTGATGGTGTCCTCGCTGTGGGTGTGCTGAGGACCACCAGAGATGGTGAGCTTGACTGTAAGGTAAGAAGGGGTTCTTTTTATTTATGGCTTTTTAGAGGATGCAGCAGGTTTTAGAGATGTTGTGGGATGGCAAGGGAAGCCAGTGGATTTCCAGCAGGATGAGGGTGATCTGATCATATTTCATCAGGGCTCTGAGACATGCTGTGGTGTGTAAGATGCTCCTAAGGGGTGCCGGTGGGAAGTCTGGGGTGGCATGAAGTAGGGCATTACAATCATACAGATGCGAAAGTATGAGAATTTGAAAATAGGTGTAGTGGCAGAAGACAATTAACAAATATCGTAAAGATCTATCTCTAAAGGATAGTGTAGGATTCTAAGATGACGGCTATGGGATTATTCTAAAACACCCTTTTTAAGAGCAAGCATTAACAAAGTAAAGGGTTTGACTTTTTATGTTTGCAACTTTAGCTTCAGTGGTTGCCCAGTTTGAGTGTGTGTGTGTGTACATGTAAATGCAAGAATGAGTCAGTTAGGTTATGGCCTGCCACTACTTCATGGCAGATGCAGGCTAAGTGAGTTCCTGCACTTCACCCTTGACATCCAGCAAAATTCTGTTTGTAATGTAGTACATCTTTAATACTGGCGCCTGCTCCTACTAGCAGATGTGCTGGGGAGCCTGGTGCAGAGGTTCTGTCTGCTTGAGCATGCTCTGCGATCAAAGGCAGGCCCAGAGAAGATGCCCTCATGACCCCTGTTGGGTGGCTTAGGGAATAGGCCTGGTGTGGTACTGCCCCCAGTTGCTTGTGGCACTTGGGGCCTGTGCTTCAGTACTCCTATAAGGCTGCTGTCATCTTAAATTTGCAGCTGGATGCATTGAACAAGGCTTTGTGATGGGGCCTCTGGCAGAGATCATGAAGGCGGCCTGTTAAGTGGAAGTGGCCTGTGGCTGAATCACGGCTAGACGAGCAGCAAGGCCCTCTTCCCTGATGCATTTCTTGAGTCTCTAGTGACAGCTGAGACCACTTTCCCTGCCGCCTGTTGGAATTCATATGATTCCTATGTGTGTAGAGCGAGGTTATCCATGCTGGATACGGAATGAGAATCTCACCTGTAGCCCTCGACCCCTGGAGATACGGCTGCATTCTAAAAGACTCTTATACCGCTTCTTGAGTGAGATTCTAGGACCCTTTTATGGGGAGACAATGTGTGATTTTCCAGCCCTGGTGAACCTCTTTCTTGGAAGTATAGGGAGGCCCATGCAGACTCTTGGTGTGGCCTTCTTCTTTACCCAGACCTACATTGACCTAGATTTGGTGGGATTTGGCCTTTGTGCATGATCACTAGGGAGTGAGACCAAGGGCTCTCTGACTGGCTACTGGTGCTGAGACTGTATTACCCTGACCACCCCTCTGCTGTATAGAACACTGTGCAGGATCCTGGGAAGAGAAGTAAGGGGAGACACTGTCTGGGGGACCTGGAGTGGTTACCTCCTGGGGTCGTTGCCCTATGATACTGCAGTTGTCCTAGGGGCTGCATGTTGGCCCCTGGGTAAAGTCTCCTAGACTGGTGGCATACAGGCTTCTATCGTTTCCTTCCTCTTTTAAGGCTGTTGCTGAAGGGTTAAAGGCTATAACTCATAATGGACATTATCTAACTATCCACAAACGCAGATTTTATGTTGGTGACCTATGATGTCGAGGGGAGGCTCTGGGCAGTACATGGGAACCAAGTGAGCCAGATATTCTGTCAATATCGGCTCGGGGACAAAGATAGCAACAATTTACTTGGAGAAGAAGGAACAATTCAACAACTTCAGGCCCTCCTGGGCGAACCAAACACTGACCTAATCTCCAGAATCCAAATCTTTCCCTGAACGTCTGAATTACACCCTATATCATACCCAGGGGTCATGCGTACCATCTGTGTCATGCACAGTGGTCCCAGCGGATAACACCTCTCACTTTTTTCAGTTCCCACCCATGTTAAGAAACTGATGGTACTGAGAAAACTATTTTAGACTCGCAAATAAGATTAAGGTGTTGGCCTTAAATTATACCCAGGGCCTATGTGTACTGTCTGTGTCATGCCCAGTGGTCCAAGCAGTGAGGCCTTGCCCCCATATATCATACTCGGAATCAAGCGTACCATCTTTGTTACGCCCAGTGGCCCAAATGGTACCCTGTATAACACCCAAGTATCAAGTGTACCTTCTGCATTATACCCAGCGGTCCAAGCGACTAAACAACTCTTTCACCTTTTCTAGTTGTGTGCAGACTATTGAAAAAAGGTGACTTCCGCTGGATCATCTCTGAGGCCGCCTTGCGACTACTCAGTTCAGACACATGAAATGTGCAATATGCCCGATTTCTAACGGTTGCAGAGTGCTCAGGTTAAATTGTTGCGCTTCTTTCTAGTTTGCATACACCAAATGCTTGGCTGAAGGAGCAGATGTTGTCTCTTACCCACTGATGGCAGCTTCAGGATGGACCTACGCTCTGCAGATTCAACAGAACTTTCAATCAATTATGGTATCTGTTCACTTCTTTGTTGCACAGATGTGAATCCGTACGGGCGGGGTCCTCTTCCTTCGGCTACAGTTGGTTTGAAAAACCATTCTCTCCTATCTGGCTCACCAAAATGTTGCTCGAATGTGAATTTATCTTTAAGAAATGAAAGATAAGAGGTGTTAGATAAAACAGTAACAGTTGATTTAATTAAACGCAGCGGCCGGGATAGCAGTACAGAGTTGGGGGTCTTCTGACTGTCTCAAAGTACATGGGTTCTGAGCGCCATTATATTTATTTTCTGCTACGTGTCTCTACCCTCTTAGGCTACACTCTGAAATCGCATTGTGTCTATATGTTATTTTTAACATACCACAGGATAATCGCCTTCAATTCCGATATGGCACACTAGTAGATTTGTCTTTAACTGTGCCAACACACATGCATGCACTGGGCTCTTTGTCCCCTATGTCTCACTTTCTAGGCATCCTCCTTTGAGACACTAGACACCTTGTCCGCCTCCTCTCTGCTATATCATGGTGCAGGGAGGGAGCCCAACCACACGCTTAGGTCTGTGCATGCGCAATCCACCTTTTCTGATTCCTGGGTGTCAGAACTCAAATTGAGCTACCTCGGGGGATTTTTCGGGGCATTTTCGGTGTCCCATATAAGGGTACTTGGCGACTCCATATTTCCTTAAGAGGGCGCCTGTGACTCGTTCTGGTTTTCCTGGGCACTTGCACTGAAATCATCAGAGGGCTACCGATCATTGGGTGGGTTTAAGTCACCTGGTTTTCTCGCTCCTCCACTCCAGAGGCAGCCGAGATTGGATAAGTCGTCCTGTGAAGTCTTTACTACAACACTTCAAGTACCATCTTATGGTTTGTTTACAGGTCTTCCCAGCATTACCCAGACCTCTACGAAGGGATTACTACAGCTTCTTCACTTGTATTCTAAGACGCTAAATCCGCGTTAACTGTGCTCCCACTCGAGTAGGCAGAAGTTCTCCCCCATTTGTGTGAGTTTTTTACTGTTTGTGAGACAGTGCGTGAAATCTAAATACCTGCCAATGATCCCTGAGTGTGTCACTTGTCGGTTGTGTGTTTTGTCTATCACTGTGCTAATTGCACCAACACGGATAGCAGCATGTTTAACAATATTACGCATGCCGCACTAAGATAAGAATATGTTCATGGTTACCGATATTCGCAGGTGGCTTGTTTCATGGTTTGATTTCTATTACAGGTCGGCTTTCCATTTTAGTAAAAACTATGTGAAGGTATGTACTTCAGTTGTGATTGGATAAGCCTTGTTATGACCCCAGATTCCACCCACTGTGTAGATTAGAGTACTGACTAATTGCCGACTGATCATCATTGACTTATTCTATGGCAAGAGACATGTTGACCCTTTGAGCTGTCAAAGATCATTGGCTCTGCTGATAGCCACCATGTTTTTAATTAGACAAGTAGACTCATTGATTGAAATTGTTTTTTGAGGACTACTTAGTCTATTTTGACACTTTACTGCACCTATCTACATAGGCAGCCCTACACCCACACTTCACATATGGCATTAGAACAAAAGATCTCTGATAAAGATCCCCCTCGTGGGTGCCTGTCGGGCATTGCACCATCGGCCCAATGAGGAACATGCCATACGATGAAGCATGACACTCATCTGGGTGTGTGAGGGCTTCTGTTCTTAAGGAAACCAACTCCCCCGTCTGATTCCCTGGTTGTTGACCTACACATATTCTCCTTTCTTTACCCTTAAGGAACTGCATACCCTTTGTTGATGGACTTGAAACCTGATAGGAGCAGGCATGTTGGACCTACAAGCACTCCTGATCCCCCCTTCTTTGTAAAAGACTGGTAGTGGCTTACTATTTGCTTCTGTAGCGGCTGATTGTTTCTTTTTCTTTCCCGGCTTCTTTGTCCACTTACTCTCTAATCTATCAAAATCGCTCCATTTGCAGATACACTTTACTAATTCTGCAATGTGTAATCTCCACACGTCTTGTGATCTCTTTGCTGAGATATACCAGTTAACTATCCTTGTATAGATTCAGCTGTAAAAATGTCTAGGCATCCTCTAATTATCTCTTCTAACTCCACCTAGAATTTTGGTACATCTAACAGTCACACTTTTTCCTGGCTAGGAGATGTTCTCTCTGTTTCTACAATCCTATTATTTTCTGAAGAATCTTTAAACTATTGGCACAGAAAATCCAATTTTGCAGCATGAATCATTTTCTGGATCTAGTGGTTAGGTTCAGAATTGTCTTTTTTTTTTTTCTGTAGGCGTCGTCGACCACCATTGAATGAATGTCCATCCCCTGTGTGATGTCAAATTGCGCCTGCTTTTTTCTGTCATTGGGTTTGAAAGCAGCAGAGGAGTTCAGAAAGTTTTCTTGAGAAATGGAAAGTTTTTTTGAAGAAAATTGGGCAATGGCCAAAGACCGTGAGAGGGATGGTGACGAGAGAGCCTTCTCTCTTCCACCCGACAGGGCACCACGTCAGAGCCAGCCACATGTTCAGAGAAGGAAGGCAGATGGGGGTCATGGAAAACACCCCCATTAAATTCTGCCCCAACCACCACCACAAGTTTGCCCAGAGGGACCCCGGCGAGGTCTGCAATCTGTGTTTTCCGAAAGACCACCGAGACAAGGACTGTGATGCCTATGCTGCATTTGTACCCAAAACATCAAAAGTACATTGAAGACAGATACAGAAACACCACAGCACCATTGCCAGCACTCCGAAGACACAGGTTTTGCTGAAGGACCTCGGCCTGTCAAGCGACGACGGCGAGAACGTTGAAGAAGCTGAGGCAAAACATAGAGGGGAGTCGGACATTGAGATCTATGCTGCCGATGCCAAGAAAAAACAAGTGGGGAAAAAGGTGGAGAAGCAGGCCAAAAAGAAGCCTAAGGTAACAAAACTGCTTAAAAGCTCTCTGTAGGAAGCTAGCTATCTATGTAGTGTGCCAATGTAGAGGCACACTTTGCAGATAGTGCAGACGACCTTTGTTGGTAGATAAAGGCTAAAAGTAATAAGCCTTAATGCTCTCTTTTGTGGTAGTGTGGGCTAGCAGTTTAGGCTTATCACAGGGAAGTGTTGAGCATTTGTTGAAATCACAGAGAGTCAATAAATGGGGCACACACTCAAGAAGGAACTCAAGACCAATTTAGGAAAATAATTCTTGTTTTCATATATTTTTAACACCAAAAACTTAGATCGTAGGTAAGTGCTTTTCAAGTAAGTGAATTCACAGGAAATAGAAAATGCACTGCATTTGCAGACTAACACTGTAATGTAATCCTGTGGAGAAAAACATATATTGCATACGATCGTTTGTCAGTGACTTGCAGGACTGCCATCCAGCACGTAAGATGAGTCAAGGTCCAAGGCAGCACCATCAGATCACCTTGGTCGGCTCTGGGGTGTCCAGGTGCAAAGGTGATTTTCGGCATTGGGTCCCCCGTTCACGTCCGTGGGGAAAACATCCTGTTGAAGTGAGGCTGCAAGCAGAGTCTGGGGGCCAGTCTGGTTGAATCCACAGGGGCCTCAGGTCTCAAGGGTCTCTGCATTCAGGGGCACCATTGGTTCATTGATACGTGGGCTGGGGGGGCTCTTGTGCAGTGGTGCTTTGTCCGGCAGGGTTGCGCTGTGGGAGGTCCACATGGTTGTCTGTTCCCTGTAGAAAGAGGCTGCAGGTGGGGACTGGAGACCAGTTCGGCCAAACCCAAGGAGGTGGGGGCGGGGGACTCGGCTCTAGAGGGTATGTGCACACCCTTGACTCATTTGGACTCGGGCTGTAGGGCCTGGGTGCAGAGGTGCCTTTTGGTGTCGGTTTGCGGAGGTCGGAGCCTCACTCCTTTTATTGGTGATATGGTGTAGAGAGAAAAACAGGGCAGCAGGGCCACTCTAGATGCGGTGGGCATGATGGCCAACGGGACAGACTATCAGACTTTGCGAGGGATGGCTGCAGATGCAGGGGAGCAGTCGTCCAAGGGTTTGGAGAGGCTGTCCAGCTCTTTGTGAAGTTGGTCCCAGTGATTGTCAAAGTACAAGCAGCCTGGCATAGTTTGGTGGCAATCTTTGGTGCAGATCGACAGTTCTCACTGTCTTGGTCCTTCTTCTTTCTTTCTCGGTTCCCAGTAGTTGAAGTCTTGATTTGATCTGTTTTCCTGGTGTCAGGAGTCCACTTAAATACTAAGTTTAGTGGTGTTATGGGGAGTGTAAGGTATTAGCCAATGGGCTACTTACCTCTTGGGTCAATACACCTCTATATGACTACTTCCTGCAAGGAGTGGGCATAACCCTGCCACAGAGTTCCTGATTTCACCACACACAAGATGGTGGAATTCTTCTTTTTGTGTTCATTGACGGTAGTCCTCCCTAAGGGTGTGACTAGCCTGACAGTGTAACTCGCCTCCTGACTATCTAATTTCCTGCCTGTCCTTGTGTCAAATGGGCCTTAGGGCAGGAGGTTGCCTCTCACAGGTTTGGGGGAAGTTGGGGTTGCATATATAAGACGGCAGGGGCTTTGAAGTCCCTGGCCTTGTTATGAAGATTTAATATCCATCCTGTGGAGGAGGTGATAAAATCTCTTGCCAGAACAGGCATTGTTTCTGACCTCTGCAGGCTCTCACCAACAGGGGGTCAGAAACTCATCTGTGGTGGCAGGCTGGTCGATACCAGTCAGCCAGCACACTAGATGTCTAGTAGGGTTTTGTGGGGCACCTCCTAAGGGGCCTTCTTGGTGCAAGTTATAATAAGTCCAATACTGGCATCAGAATGGATTTATTGGGATGAGGAGATGTCAAACAGTATAGGTTTCAGTGAAGCTGTTATGTAGTTTCTTAACTTGTTTTGCCCATTGCCCAGTACATACCTTAAGATGTCTTCACTGCTCACTTGTAATATCCAGCAATGGTACTAGACGTTACAGGAGCATAGCTGCTCATGGAGATATGTCCTCACATCTGTTACAGTGCACCCTGCCTTAGGGCCACAAGGCTTACTGTAGGGGTTACATACAAATAGCCCATGCAGTGTCTTTGGCATGGCACACAGGAGTATGTTTTCAAACGTCGTTTGCTCCATGTCATACAAGCTTGTGATAGCTGTCTTTGCGTAATTTTGTTGCGGGTCTCTTAGGGTGGCATAAGACATGCTGCAGCCGTTAGGAACCCTCTTAAGTACCCTTGCCTTGGGTACCAGAGGTTGCATTTACTAGGGACTTTCAGGGTTGCTAAAGTCCATGCCAACTGGGTTTCAATTAGACTTTACTTGTTTAAGGGGAAAGAACACTGTCGCCGAGGTCTTATTAGCAGGCCTCAGTGCACTGTCAGGGTTGAAAACCAGCATCTAGTAGTTCTAAAAGTGGCAAAAACCCTTGATGATTCCATCTGCTCGAGAGGGAGCAAGAGAGAAGACCAAGGCTCTGAAGATGGTAGACCCGTTGACATTGAAAAAGAGACCCTCGTCGACGCTTGATGCTGAACACACGCACTGAAGGTTGAAAGAAAGAAGAGAAGGCTTGAGGCCGAAATGGCCATACTCCTGCAAAGGAAGAAGGAGTTTGATTCCTTGAAGGATGCTAGGATCCCGTGCGATCCCATGTAAGCCTTCGACCGAGGACGACCAGTCTGCCTTGGAGGTCCCAGCAGCACCAGGACCTCGCGAAGAGGAGCAGTAAGAGTTCTACAAATTCAAGAAGGCCAAAGCAGCAACAGGTTTTGAGGAAGAATTGTATAATGATATTGATGCTGAGTCCCCAAAAGAAGGTGTTGACAACTACTCTTTGAGGCAGTCTCCACCAGATGATGTATCCCTCTACAACAGCCTCATAAAGAGGGCTACAGGGACTTATGGGGTCCAGTTACAGAAGGGAAAAGGAGACTCATGTTTTCTCTTTGAGGCCTTAATGCCATCAACTAAGGGGAGCCTTTGTTTACCCATGCTCCCCAGTATATCAGACCAGGGGAAGGAGCCATTCCATGAATCGGCCACTGCAAGGGCTGTTACACCAAGAGTAGAAAATAAATATAAGCCATCTACTCGATATCCCAAGTTGATCCAGGGAAATGCTTCTGTGGATTCAATCATCGTTGCAACCTCCAGGAAGAGAAACAGTGCACATACCCCCCCAGGCCACCCACCTGAAAAGAAAACTAAGAAATTTAACTTAGTGGCCAGGAAAATGCAGAGAGAGGCTGCAACCCAGTGGCATATTGCCAACTCAAATGCCCGGTTGAATAGGTACGGCCATCCGCAATGGAATGAGATGGAGTCCCTTATGCAACACTTCCCAGAGGAGTACAAGAAAAGGGCTAAGACAGTGATGCAAGAGGGGACAAACATTGCAAACACCTGCCTGAAATAGGCCTTGGATGCAGCAGACACTGCCAGCAGACAGATGTGCACAGGCCCCACACTAAGAATATATGCTTTGCTCAGAGTCTCCGGGTTCAAGCAAGAGATACAAGCCTCTGTAATTTACATGCCATTCACTGGAGACGTCCTGTTTGGACAGGCGGTGGATGAGTACCAGCAACAACTCAAATATAGCAAGATGGCAAAGGCAATTGGGGCACTACAATTTAGGGGTTCCTTCAGAAGAGGGGTAACATCATTCCCAAGGCCACTGGCAGATCATCATTCACAGTAGGTCAACAGCAGACTGAGGGCAGCTCACATCAAGCCACGCAACAAACATCTTACAAACAGCGGCAACACTCTGCTAGGCAGCCCTTTCATGGATGAGGTATGGAAAGAGGCCAGACCCTTAGAGGAGGAGGAACAACAGGCAAGTGACTTCAACAACAACAAATGCCACCACAACACACCAGTGGAAGGCATAATAGGAGATCACCCTCATGAATGGAAAAATCTCCTCAGAAAATTGGAATTTGATACCACAGAAAAGAAGTCTAGGAACTCTTACAAAAGAAAGCCATAAAAAGGGTACCAACAAAAAACGTACCTTATTTCCTGGTCCTGAAACAAGATCTAACTCTGAGACCAATCTCAGATTCCTACACAGAATAATTTGTACACAACATTTCAAGATGACGACACTTCAAGGAGTAATTTCACTTCCAGGAAGGGGGACTAAATGGCAACCTTAGATCTAAAAGACGCCTACCCACACAAACCTATGAACCAAAAACAGCCTCAGATTTGTATTGGACACGGTGCACTACGATTTCATAGTGCTGCCATTCAGCATAAAGTCAGCCCCATGGATTTTCACAAAGTGCCTTGCAGCGAAGCAACACATCTAAGAAGATAAGGTATCCATGTCTATGCATACTAAGGTGATTGTCTAGTAAAGGCATAATCATAACAAAAATGCCAAAAAGAATATTCAAATAGTAATCACCACATTGCAACAACTAGGTTTCACAATAAACCACAAGATGTTTTCACCACAACCAGAACAGGTAAAAGTGTTTCTGAGGGCAACCTTAAACTCAAGGACAGCACAAGCATAGCCAGTACGAAAATAGAGCAAAGGCGATCATCTACCAGAGGGGCCAGTCTCTGACAGTCAGGACTGTCATAAAACTAGTGGGCATGATGGCATCATGCACACCACTCCTAATACATGCAAGACCTCATATGTGCCCCTTTCAGGAATGGATCTGAAACAAGTGGTCACAAGCAACTGGGAGTTGTGAGGATCTAGTGTTTGCCACAGCAGAAAAACAAAAGGAGGTACAATGGTGGAAATCTAAAAATGTGACCTTAGGGAAACCATTGAAAGCAGAAACTCCAACAGTGACCATCAGTGAGCATTCCACAAAGCTTGGGAAGCACACACAGGCAACCTGAAGGTACGGGGATAGTGGAACAGCACAGATGCACTGAAACAGATAAACTACCTGGAAATGAAGTCAGTTTTCCAAAGCCCTGAAGGCTTTCCAAGCACACTTAGCAGACAAGACCATACTAATACAAACAGACATTACAACAGCCATGTTTTATCTCAACAAACATGGAGGCACGAAATTGTTCACCTTGAGCAAATTAGCCATAGAAATACAAAAATGGGCAATAGCCAGGACTATCAAACTTGAAACTGTCTACCTACCGGGTATACAGAACATGGAGGAGGAAAGACTAAGTAGACAAGAAAGCAGCTGTCACAAGTGGTAACTAAAACAAAAATATTCAAGGCCCTGGGGAGACCAACAATAGTCCTATGCAAAACAGCCACAAACGCAAAATGCCAACACTTCAACGCAAGGTTTCAACACCACCAGTCAGAAGGGAATGCCTTGTCATTAAACTGTTCAGGAACATTTGCATTTGCTTTTCCTCTGATTCCCCCTGATACCTAAAGTTGCTGGAAAAAGCCAAACAACCAGGGACAAACCTTGTCCTCATAGCTCCACAGTGGGCCACAGAGCTGGTACTTTGACCTAATACAGATGTTCAGGGGACACATTATTGCAGTCAATACAGAACAGGATCTGCTAACCATGTATGAGGGTTGAGTGTACTACCTGGAGCCAGGAACTCTCAGCTTAGCGGGCCTGGCTCCTGAATACCTAGATATCTAGACATCGGGCATCTTCAGCTGCTGCCCAGGACAATGGAAATCCTTAAAGAGGCAAGCAAAGCTACCACCAGAAAATGTTATGCTGCAAAATGGAACAGAAACATTTACTGGCGCACAAATCACACAAATATGTTACAAGTTAAATTTATTAGCTTGAGCTGAGTCTTGAGACCATACAATCACAAATAGCCTAGATAAAGTGACAGTGCAACAATGTACGATAAGCATAAAAGTGCAATCCATATCAAGATGACGGGGACCTTTCCAACTGAAATTTATAAACCGGCTGTCTTACAAGCTTCACTACTATGAGCTGTAAACCCTTCAAGCTCAAAATTAGCTTATGCTTTCCTTTGCCCGCTTATTTTTTTATTGTTTTTATTTTGATTTCTGATTAAATACTGATTAACTTAAAAAACGTGGGACAGCTCTTGACTTTGACCTGAACTACTCAATTATTTTAGACATTTCTTCAAAAATCTGCAATATAAATGTAGTACCCCTACAGGCCAGAGAAATTGAAGTGCCACTCAACCAACAAATGACAGCTTGTCTACATGAACGAATGTTCTGAATCCTAAAAGTATGTTTCAAGTAAATTTCTTTTGTACTTCCGGCACTGGGCACACACAGAAAACATTTACAAGTGTCTCTTGTTTATACCCACAAAGATGGCGTGATTGAGACTGCGGTTGATATTTCCAAGAAGGGGCAATGTTTTTAGTCTCCATCATACCAAAACGAAATAGCATGAATTGATGTTTCAGAACTTGAATTGATGTTTCAGAACTTGAGAAAAGGACGCTGCAAGATATTCCTGGGCCAATAGAGTTATATGAGATGATAATACAGACCAGGCATGCCATCTTGTAGCAAACATGTTTTTGTGTCTTAAAAAGTACAAAGACCGAGTAGTAACGTTTGCTATCTGGTGAAACTCCACTTTTCCCAAGTTCATGCCCCATACTTGCAAACCAAATTCCTTAATGGCATCATTTAAATAATGACCTTATGAGCCTTTCACATTGCTATGTTATTGTTCCTCAATTTCCAACCAGCATAGGTTGCTGATAGATTCGACCTGTGCTGCTCGAAGTCTCCAACAAAATTTAATGTAAGTACCCTTTCTCTGAAATGCCTGTTTTTTCAACCCAAATTCTAACCATACCTGGGCTGGTGACACAGAGTTTGGAATCTGCAACACTGTTTTATAAACCTTCATTTGAATTCGGTTGAAGGAAACTATTTCCTTGTCCTGTATAATTTCGTCCCTGTACATGATTGTTGCCATTATCTGCGCCGACACTACAGAGAGCAAGTAATTAAATGAAGGACAACTCGGTTTTTGGTTTAGTAACTTAAACCCATAAGTCAAAGAGTGTGCCTTTGCTTGAGAGGCAGCAAGCTGTGGTTTTGAAATTCAGATGATGCTCCACAATTGGTCTGCAAATATTTATATGAAGGGACTACTTACCTGATTTTCTTTAATAAACCATGCAAATTATTTGAATTTCGAGTCAATCAGATGGACTACCTTGGTTTTATTCAAATTTAATTCAAGGCCTTGTTCATCCATTTAATCAATAAGAGCATTGATGTTATGCTGCAAACCGGCTGGAGTTTAACTAAGTAAATACAATGTCATCTTCATACTGTAGCCATGCTATTGCTTCCGAGGCCAAAATGGACGGATGGCAGTTTTCAAATTAAAGAGCGTCAGCCAAGTCTATAAAAGGTGTTGGAGCTAAAACACACCCTTGCTTGAGGCCGTTCGAACTCTATTAGTGACTTGACCACCCTCTCCGATTTAAACTGGCACCCAGGTACCCGAATATAGTTCAATAATTGCGCTCAACAGGCTGATAGGGACACCCCACTCTCAATTTTTCCCACCGGCGAGCTCTGGGAACGTGATCGAAGGCCGATTTGAGATTTAAAAAAAACATACAAATAGCTTACTTTTCCTCAATCTGGCCTTCGTACCTTTCAGGGATAATGCTGTTAAATTTGTTAGTGACTCCATGCTTACTCTAAATCTTGTCTGACTTCGTGGTAAAAGATGTTTATCATTTATCCATCCTCATAGTTTTTGCAGAAGACAGGATGCATATAGCTTTGCTTCAACATCGATCAAAGCTGTTAGACTGAAATTTAGAGGGGAAGTGGGATTACCGCTACTATAAATCCGATGGAAGATGTTACCTTTCTATGCATCTGGCAGCCACTTTATACGGTAAGGGTCATTAAAAATAAGTGCCAAGTAGTAGGCCTAATATGTTACATCTCTTAAAAGGGCGTTTGGAATTCCACTCTGACCTGCCGCACCATCCAATTTTAATTTCTTTGTTATGTCTGTCAGCTGATCGATATCCATAACCATAAAGGCTTGTTCTTGATCGTAATAGGGAAAGTCTGTTTTCAAATTCACTCTAAAGCCAAAGTTGGCCATACTTGAATTGCACTTACTTATAGCCGGAGGAGCTTCACCCTTCACCTTTTGAACTAGGGATGAGTACTTGCGAGTACATGAGCTTCCCAAGAGGCTGCGTCTACACCTGCATTACAATGTCGGGTTTTTCCCAGGATCAGCCCATTCACCAGCTGCCGTAACTTTTTGTTCTGTTTACTAAACATAAGGAGCTTTGTCCAAAGGTCCTCTTGATAACGTTGTTTTTCTATCCAGCAGTCTTTCTTATATTGCAGTCTCAGTTTGAGGAGAATTGCTTTATCTGGGTTTTTGCCCCATCATAATTCCTTTACCACTTTTCTTGTTTCTCGTGAGACTTGATTTTTTAGTTTGCGCAGTATGTATCATAGTTGCCCATCATAACCACCCTTAACTTTTTTGTTTGCCCCATATGCTGTAGTTGAAAAATGTTTTTTATGGGAAATTTGATCAATAAAGAATCACATAAATGCTTCCATGCCCTTACCCGTTCTCCTGGTTCAAATTCTAATTGTTACTGACTTTCTAATTAATTCTTGATCTCTTCGATAGTTACTGCACAGCTATGCACTTCTTCCAACACTTTCTTAATTCCAGGCCTCTGCCATTTTAACTTTTTTTATATTGCGAGTCAGTGGGGCAGAAATTATTAGATTTTTAGGTGAGAGTTGCTTGCATTCAAGCCATATCCTGATGGATTGTGGAAAGTGGTCACTATCTCTACGTGCAAGAATTTTGTAGGAGGTAGTTAGAGGCAGAGCTGCTTCGCTAATTAACGTGAAATCAATTGTTGAATTTTTTGACCCACTTAAAAAGGTTATTGGTGAAGAGGAAGCTTCCCTTGAGAGGGCCATCAAGCGCTGCAGGCCGAGATTTTCAAACCTCTCATTAAAATACATTCTGCTGTATTTTGATCCCCATTTAGTAATATTTCCTGCTTATACTGCTTCTGCAACATTTTTATAATACTTAATGTTTCCATATTTTCTTGATATAACATGAAGACAAGGACAAAACTGTAAACTGTATTGACTTGCCTCGCTTACCTGTTAGACACCGGTTTAACCTTTTCATCCTTAAAGGTACACCTGCAGCAATAGTAGCCTACACCAAGGGTAGTCAGGTAACAACTTCTTCACATCACCAGTGGTGAAGAGATTCTTGGAAGGAACTAAAAGTATTGCACCCACAAGATGTGTTTTAGCACCATTCTGTTACTTAAACACAGTGCTAATGCAATTAATGACAGATCTGTGTGAACCTATGCAGAAGCCATATCTCAAATCACTCACACTCAAGACATCATTTCTAATTGCATTCACATCACTATCCAGAGTGAGCGAGCTATAAGCACTAACAATACAGGAACCATACGTGCAAATACACAAAGACAAGGTAGTTCTCAGAACTAACCCACAGTTTCTACCCAAGGTGGTGACTCACTTTCATGCCAACCAAAGTATTCAGCTACAGTCTTTCTTCAAAGAGCCAAAGACACAGACAGAAAGGGGCCTACACACGTTGGATGTAAAGAGGGCTTTAATGTACTATCTGCAAGAATTTTCTTTTTGTAGAGGAACCCAGATGTTTGTTTCATTTGCCAAAGCAACGTAGGGTTCCCCAGTAACTAAAGGAACAGTTCGATGGCATGTGTAGCTGCAGATACACATGCTTTGCACATCCCGCCATCTAGTGTTGGGCTCGGAGTGTTACAAGTTGTTTTTCTTCGAAGAAGTCTTTTCGAGTCACGAGATCGAGGGACTCCTCCCCTTTCGGCTCCATTGCGCATGGGCGTCGACTCCATCTTAGATTGTTTTTTTTCCACCACCGGGTTCGGACGTGTTCCTTTTCGCTCCGTGTTTCGGTTCGGAAAGATAGTTAGAATCTCGGAAAATTTGATGGTATTGTTTGCGTTCGGTATCAGGTTATTTACAACAGATCGACACCGACGTTTGAAGAGTTCCGGTGGCCCTTTGGGGTTTTTTCGATCCCCCGTCGGGGTCTGGTCGGGTTAGTTACAACAGATCGATACTGACTTTTGAAGAGTTCCGGTGGCCCTTTGGGGTTTTTTCGATCCCCCATCAGGGCCTGGTCGGCCCGGCCACGTGTCTCTTCAAGGCTGATGGAACGGACCCCATTCCGCTTCTGCCCCAAATGTCACAACAAGTATCCTTATACAGATCAGCACCTGGTCTGTAACCTGTGTTTGTCTCCAGAACACAGAGAGGATACTTGTGAAGCCTGTCGAGCGTTTCGGTCGAGGAAGACATTAAGAGACCGAAGAGCAAGAAGACTGCAAATGGCGTCAGCGCCGACAGGACAAAGACACTTGGAGGAGGAAGAAGAAACCTTCTCCATCCACGAATCGGACTCGGAGGAGCTCGATCCCGAAGAGACGCCTAAAACCGTGAGTAAGACGTCGACACACAAAACTCACGAGAAGACCACAAAAGCCCAGGGGACGCCACCGGCAGCAGGCCATGGCTTAACCCGAAAATGAGGTGACCGACCATCGGCACCGAAAAAGGGCATGCAGGTGTCGAAGTCATCTGACTCCGGTCGAGATACCGGCACACAGCAAACTCGAACCCGATACAGCGGATCAGAGCAATTTCGACACCGAGAGGGCGGCACCGAAACAAGTCGGCACCGAGAGACCGGGACGCCGAAAATAAAGAAGGTGTCGTCGGAGCCGAAAAAGGCTACCGAAAAGGTTTCCATTCCGAAACATCCAGCCTCAGAACCGAAATCAGGTTCTTACACAGAGGAACAGGGACTGCCCTCCCAAATGCAAGGACATAAGTTCGGACAAGAACTACAGTCAATGGAGCCAGACTACAATCAGAGAAGGCTCCACATCCAAAAGGACACAGGGAAGATAAGTACTCTTCCTCCAATTAGGATGAAAAGAAGACTTACCTTTCAAGAAAAGGACAAGCAGCCACAGGCAAAAGTGGCAAGACAAACAACACCGCCACCATCCCCACCACCATCAACGCACACATCACCGGTAGCCACTCCACCACTGATGCAATCCCCAACTCATACTGGAATGAGTCAGGATGATCCCGACGCATGGGATCTTTATGATGCGCCGGTGTCAGATAACAGCCCAGACTGTTACCCAGCGAGGCCGTCGCCACCTGAGGACAGTACAGCCTATACACAGGTGGTGTCAAGAGCAGCTGCATTTCATTTTTTTTTTAAATGTGTTTTTATTATTTATTATCACACAACAAAGTTACACAAATGAAAACTGTCAATAAGGATAACATATGCAACAGGTGCGTTCATCAAGTCGCCCTAGACGGCTATTGTACCGTGCCTGGGCTAAGGTGCACTCCGCCCGCTCCCGCGCCACTGCCAGGGGGTCCGTGTAGCCACGAGCCGTGGTGGGGGGGATAGTCTGGGCTAAACATCATATTAAAGCATCCTGTTGCACTAAACAAAAAAAAAAAAAATGGGGTTTCTGTGAGGGGGGGATGAGGGCCGGCGGGGGAAGCGGGGGCAGAGGAGGAGGGGAAGAAACGCTGGCGGGCGATTGGTCGCGAGCCCCTTTGTGTGCTGGTGTTATTACTGGTTGGTTACCATTTGTTAGGTTATACCAGCTTCATGCAGACGCCCCCTGCTCCTGTCCGCTTTTATATACATATTTTTGTTCCTTATCGTTTTTATTTATTTGTTTATACTTCTACGCCGTTTTGTCACACTAGGTCTCCTGCCTGTTTACTTTTTTGTTATTTATACTTGGGTTAGCTTTGCGGTTAGGTTCAGCTATGTGATATTTTGCTTCGAGCCTGATGTGGGGTGGTTGCACGCTATCCCTGGGGGGTTGCAGCTATTTGGGACTGTAAGGTGCGGATTTTAATGTTTGTTGGGGGAGTGTTCAGGGCGGGCGTTCGTCATCTTTTCTTTCTATTATTGCAACAAAAGAGTTCCAGGTGTCAAGACCTTTGACCCGAACGCCCCTTGTTGATAGGAGCTGCAGCGTGCCGGCCTCGGCCCTGGCCCAGCGCTGCAGCTCCGATCGCCATTGTTCGATGCCCGGCGCAACTGGGGCCTTCCAGTGCATGGCTATAAGGCGTCTGTACATCACCAGCGCCAGCGCTATGCATCTTAGAGTTTGTTTCCGTTTTTTTAGGCTTGGACCTATACCCAGCAAACACAGCTCCGGGGTAGGGGACAGTTCAACAGCTGTCCAATCGACAAGCAGTTCTATTATGTCTCCCCATACTTTCCGGATTGGGGGGCATTCCCAGGTCATGTGGTAAAAGGTGGCGCATCTGGGGCATGTTTGCTTTGATTGGGGGAACATACGGGTTATTCGGTGAGGCGATAAGTATGTTTGATGTAAATAATTAAACTGGGTATAGCGAAAACGCGGGTTGCGTGATACTTCTTTTGTCATTGTCAACGCCTGATTCCAAGCGGGTTGTGACAGGGGTTCTGCTAGCACTGCATCCCATTTGTTCTTTGATTGTACTTGTTTATTTTCAACGCAGGAAGTTAAGATTATGTATGCTCTTGATACATTTATTGGGTCTTCTATGCTATCTAGCAACTCATGCAGTCTGGGGGAGACATTTGGTTCTGAGTTTTCATTGTTCCAGCAAGACCGTAGTGTCTGGCGTACTGCTCCGTATGCTATAAAGCTTCCGCGCCCCAGTTCATATTTATCAGTTAGTGTATTGAAAGTTAAGAGGCGTCCTTCATTATAGATGTCGCCGATGGTCCGTATTCCCTTTTCTGGCCATCTGTTCAGGCCAACTCTAGCTGCTATGTTGGCAAGTTTCGGGATGGCCAAAAATGGTAGCCTGGGGGAATATTGTGGTGTTTTATTGTTCATGAGCACATGGTGGCCCCATATCCAGTGCGCAGTTTTCAGTAGTATATTGCGTGGGTGTTTGGGGGATTCACGATTCATCAGGTATTGTATTAAGCCCATGTTCCCTAGAGACGAGATGATCATCTGTGATTCAGCTCCGTCTGGACGGCCTAGCCAGGATGAAATCCATTGTAACTGGGAAGCTGCATAGTACATTTCGAATCTAGGCGCTCCCAGTCCACCCATTGTTAGTGGTTGGTGTATTTTTGATAATGCCACTCGTCGTCTTCCGTTGCCCCATACGAGATTTATTAATAGGCTATTCAGAGGTTTAAAGAAGGAGGCTGGTAGAGCCAGTGGTAGGGCCATGAAGAAGTACAACAATCGGGGCAGGATCACCATCTTCGCTATGGCTACTCTGCCCATCGGTGACAGTGGGAGTGAGCACCAGAAGGGCAGGGAGCCTCTGATGGATCGGACCGCCTGCCCCAAGTTGCCGTCCCTGAGGTCTCGTGCGTCGTGGTATATGTTTACACCCAAGTATTTGAAGGTGGTGTAACACCATTTCAGTTCGCCAGGGTTGGAGGGTAATCTGTGTGCTTCAGGGACAGGGCACATAGGGAAAATGCACGACTTAGACCAATTTACCTTGAGCCCGGCCAATGTGCCAAACCTGCGCAGTAACTTCAGCACTTCAGGCAAGGATTCTTGGTAATCTCGTAAGAAAATAAGTGCATTGTCTGCGTATTGTGACACTATGCGGTATGTGTGGTCGTCTCGGATGCCCCATGCAGGGGCTACCGCACGTAGGTGAGCTGCTAAGGGTTCAATTGCGAGGGCGAATAAAAGCGGGGATAATGGACAGCCCTGTCTGGTTCCTCTCTCTATTTTAAACGGTTGCGAAATCGTGTCGCCCGTTTTAACTCTTGCAGATGGGTTAGTGTAGAGTACCCCTATCCATCTGATGAATGTTCGGCCGAAACCCATACGGCGCAATGTTTCCATCAGAAAGGGCCAACCCAGCGTATCGAATGCTTTTTCTATGTCCAGTGAGACTGCCACTTGAGCATAGTCGTCCGTTTGTGAGTTCGCCATTAGGCGCAATAAGTTTCGGATATTACTAAATGTGCTCCGGCCAGGTATGAATCCAGCCTGATCACGATGTATCAGGTCTGGCATACATGGGAGCAAGCGGTTGGCTAGCAGTTTGCTGAATAGCTTGCAGTCTGTGTTCAGTAGTGATAGTGGTCTGTATGAACGTACATCTAAAGGGTCTCTCCCCGGTTTACGTAGCACTGCTATCAGTGCTTCACGGCATGTGTCCGGTAGTTGTCCACACTCTAGCGCCTCAGTCAGCATCTCTAGGTATGGGGTTAGTGTTTGAGTCGGGAACATGCTATAGTATTCAATAGGCAGTCCATCGTTGCCTGGTGCTTTGCAATGTGGCAGTTGTTTTAGGGCCTGCTGTATCTCACTAATATCGATCGGTCTTTCCAGGTCTGCAACCTGATCGACCGTTAGATGATTCAGCTCGATATCAGTAAAAACTCATTCAGTGGTGTTTCGGGTGGGGGAAGGGGAGCTTTGTATAGTGTGCTGTAATACTCCTTGAAGGCTAGGTTGATATCGGCCTGGGCATTTACTATTAGTCCTGTTTCTAAACGGATGGCTCCTATGGGGGATTTCCGGCCTCCGTTGTGTATGAGCCATGACAGTAATTTACCCGATCTGTCACCTTCAGCGTGGTTGCGAGCTATGTAGTGGCGATAATCGAACAGACCTAGTCTTCTGTCAGCATCGTGCCATTGTGAGCGCTTCCCAGCTAGTTCTGTTTGTGTAATCTCGCCCCTGGCGAAGTCATTCTCGAAAGAATGTTCTTCCTTTTCTAAGTTACTAAGCTCGCGCACTAGTGTTTGACGTGCACCGACTGTTGCTGAGATGCATGTTCCTCGAATGACTGCCTTGTGTGCGTCCCATTCTGTTGATCTAGAGCACGTTGTCCCCTTGTTTTGGGTGAAACAAGAGGATATGTGTGTGGCTAATTCTTCTCGAAATGGGGGGTCTTGTAGCAATCGGGTCTGGAGGCGCCAAGTTGGGATGCATGCGCGCGGACTGCCCCATCTGATATGAGCGATGAGAGGGGAGTGATCTGAGATTATACTGGCGGTGTAATCGGCGCTTGTGATCCTGTTGGTAATGTCTTGGGAAGTGAGGATAAGGTCTATGCGGGTGTGGAGGAGGTGTACTGGGGAGTAGTATGAGTATTCGCGATCGTGGGGGTGTATGTGCCTCCAGGTGTCTGTGAGACGGCGATCTTCATCCATTGACGCAGCATCTGCGAATTTTTAATTGTTGGGGAGGCTGCTATGGGGGTGTGTGATCTATCCGTGTCTGTATGTGGAACGCAGTTCATATCCCCGCCCCAGATGCATGTAGAGGGGAGGTCGTTTGAGAAGTGTGAGATCGTTTTGTGTAGGAATTAATTTTGCCCTACGTTCGGGACGTAAAGTCCGTTCAGTGTTACTGGTTCCCCATCTTAGCGGCCTGTTAAATGTATGTACCTGCCCTCTATGTCAGTGACGCTGCGCTGTATGGTGTACGGGACCCCCGGGGCTATCCATATCAAAACCCCTCTTGCAAATGTTGAATTTCCCGATCCGTAGACCTGTCCGCCCAACTTCCTTTCCAACCAGGGGATATCAACGGGGGTAATGTGCGTTTCTTGGAGAATGGCTATATGGATATGGTGACGTTTTAGGTGTGCGTGTATCCTATTGCGCTTTCTTATGCTCGCCATTCCCTTAATATTCCACGTCATTATGTTATACGTTGGTTCCTTATTTGTCATGTTGAGTTAGGTTGTTGCACACCTATTTTTGTGTACAGTGGGGCCAATCCCGTGACGCGTCCAGGGCCTTCCGCTAGTCTAGTATGCGCATCCCGCCCACGAATTCCCCCCGCCTCCCGCCCCGACCATCAGCCCCCCCGGGCTTACAAAATAACATTATCAAAAGAGAATAATAAAAGTGAGAGAGAAAGAAATAACAGGCAAAAGGATATTTCGGGTAAAGCCCGGAGATAAACATAGTGGCACAACTGGTGCCTAAACTGCAAACTGCGAAATTAAGTTCCATTCGGGAGTGACTGGGGTGTCGGAGAGCGTGGTGTTGGTATAGCCGGGCGGGTAACGACCCGTCTCCAGGATAGTTTTGTCCCTGCGCGGTCCAAGTTATAAGTTCGTCTGCTTCGATTACCCTGTTAGTCCCAGTCAAGGAAGCAGGCGGCCAGGTCCCATCCCAAGGAAACCACCAAGCCCCGCACTAGGCCGCAGGAGGGCGGGAGGTCGCGTGTCCCACTGCCAGACTCGCGTTGGTGGCACAGATCGTGTTTACTCCTGAGGCCTAGAGATCATCCGCAACGTGCGGAGTAAGGTCAGGGCTGGCCAGAAGGAAGGAGGAGGATGCACTGGATTCCCCACCTGGGGATCCGCTGTCTGTAGCATCTGTGTCGCTTCGGGTTTTGGATTGTGGTCGGGTGAAGGAGCTAGTCTCCCTTAATATTTGAGCTTGCTCTGATTCCATTTGCGATTTCGTTGGGCGCAATGTGGTCTTGTTTTTTTTTTTTTTCCTCCTGGAGCTGGGAGTTATCCAGTCCTCAGTTGTTGTCTTTTCCGTTGGTGGGCTGATCAAACCTTTAGCGTGAATCCATGTCCATGCATCCTCTGGGGTAGGGAACATGAGCGTTTTCTCGTCTATGGTGATACGCAGGCGGGCTGGAAACATAAGAGAATAAGTAATGTTATTTTGTCGCAAGATTTGTTTGATCTTTTCAAAAGTTGCTCTTCTACGTTGTACTTCCAGTGTGTAGTCCGGGTATGCAGATATGTTATTATTTTCCAAGCTGATTTGACTGGAAGATCTAAAGTGTTGAAGAACAGAATCTCTATCTCTGTGGTTAAGAAATCTGGCTATCATGGGTCGGTGTGGTGCCGGCATTCTGTGGGCTCTCTCTATCATTGGTAATTTTGTGGCATCCTGTATTTTCATTATTTCTTTCAGCCAGTTTTCTAGGAAATCCTCGGCTTTGGGTAGTTCCAAACGTTCTGGGATGCCAGTGAATCTGATATTGTTACGTCTTGAGCGCCCCTCTGCCTCTTCAGCTCGGCGTTGTAGCTGCGCCAGCTCAGTTTCCATTTGTTTGAATTTGCTTTTCATGTCTGTCATCTCCGGTTGAACAGTTTTTAGCGACAGTTCAGCATTATGCACTCTGTCAGACAGTTTACGGTGGTCAGCTCGGAGTAGGGAGACCTCCAGCACTGCGGCATCAATTTTCCCTTCTAGCGAGGTTTTGGTTTCCATGATTGCCTGCATAATTTTATCAAATTGCTGAGAGTGTGTGCGTAGCGTCTCGTTCAGTTGAAGCAGCGTTGCATTTTGCATGTCCGGATGGCCCACGGAGGGGGGGATTTCTCCCTCCGCAGAGGTCCCTGTTTTGGAGTGCTTAGGTTTAACCATTGTGCCCACTGTGCATCCAGGAGGAGTTAGGCCGTAAGAAATCAGCTATGTGTCCTGGAGGGGCGAAGCGGGGGCCCCGCACGCCAAAGTGGGTGATTTTAGCATATCCAGTAGTCCAGGCGTGGTTGCGTATTTTTAGGGATATTAGGAGTTAGTATGTTTACTTATTGTCTGAAGCCCGCTTGTTGCTATATCTTCATCCCACTCCACGTTGCAAGGTAGAGAGCTGACTGCCTCTAGCCTGGATCAGGTGCGATGGGTTTTCCACTTGTATGCTTGTGGCTTGATATTTTGGTGGCCCAGCGTGGTTGTTTTATGTGCTTTTAATTTATTATGTACCTGCGCTCACAAACTACTTGCTTCGATTTCTTTATTTTCTTCCTATTTTTTGTTTTTTCCCTTTTTATTATTTTATTGGCTCCCTTTTTTCCACCTTTTTTTTTCTCCTTCTTTTCCACTCCTCCGCCTCTTCTTTTTTATCCTTTGTGTTGGATCAGGGCTGGTGCTTGAAAGTCGCTGTCGCTGGCCCAGTGCGCTGTTACTTCTTTTTCCTGTGCGGGAGGGGAGGCGGCCGGCCGCGAGTCCTCCCCGCCGGTCCGGTCCACGGCACCGGAAGGGGGCCCAGAAGGCACGCCAGGGCCCCGGCTCCACCCGGGCACGTGGTCGCCGGCCGCTACCCCAGATCAAGGGCGGAGTGTCACGGCAAGCCAAACGCCCGGTCCTGGCGCCGGCATGTCCGAGGCACGGCCCGCGGGGAGACACGGCCCAAAGCGCCCGCCGCAGCGTCACCGCGCGATGCGGCTACCAGTCCCCTGCAGGGGGGTCACGGAGAATTGTCCGGGGTGCTAGACCATAGCAGGGGGGGGACTCGCTCACAGCCGCGCGCCCCCCGAGCTTCTTGTTGCTCCGGCAGAACGCGGCCAAGCCGGACGCCGCGGCGTCCCCGGGGCCGCGCCCCAGCCGACAGGCCCACCTCCAGGGCCCACCGCAGTCCGGGCCCACTAGTCCCCGACCCCCCCGGCGATCCCACGGGGAAGCCGAGCGGGGCAGCCTCGCCGTAGCGCACACGCCTCGCCGACCGCGAGCGGGCCGCCTCACCTCCCGATCCAATGCTCCAGGCGCGCCTCGCTCCTTCGGATCCTGCAGTCGATTACGGGGCCATCCGTAGCTATTTCTGTTTTCTTGGGGGCTGCCCCCGGCACGAGGGGGGAAGCCTCACCATTTTAGCGCCGACCGGGGACCAGGATACTCGGCAAGAAGGAGGGCCGCGAGCGGAGCTCTTTGCTCAACCGTCCGCTCCGGCCGCCATATTGGCAACGCCCCCCAGAGCAGCTGCATTTCATAACGTCACTGTGCATGCAGAACCTATTGAGGATGACTTTTTGTTTAATACACTATCCTCCACTCATAGCCAATACCATGCTACCAGGAATGCTAAAACACTCCAAACAGGTGTTTCAGGAGCCTGTGAAGGGCAGGGCCATAACTCCAAGAGTGGAAAAAAAGTACAAGCCACCGCCAACAGACCCTGTATATACCACGCAGCAATTAACACCAGACTCGGTGGTGGTAGGGGCAGCTCACAAGAGAGCAAACTCTCACACCTCAGGAGACGCACCACCTCCAGACAAGGAGAGTCGCAAGTTCGAAAAGGGGAAAAGGGTTGCAGCACAAGCTGCCAACCAATGGCGTATTGCCAACTCACAGGCACTGCTGGCAAGATATGATAGGGCTCATTGGGAGGAAATGCAACATTTCATTGAACACTTACCCAAGGAGTTACAAAAAAGGGCACAACAAGTGGTGGAGGAAGGACAAAGGATCTCAAATAATCAGATATGGTCAGCAATGGATGCAGCAGATACAGCTGCTAGGACAGTAAATACAGCAGTAACCATAAGGAGACAGGCATTGTTGCGTACGTCAGGATTCAAGCCGGAAATACAACAAGCCGTGCTGAATATGCCTTTTAACGGACAGCATTTGTTTGGGCCGGAGGTGGACACTGCTATCGAAAAACTTAAAAAAGACACTGATACGGCCAAAGCCATGGTCGCACTCTACTCCCCACAGAGCAGAGGCACATTTCGCAAAACACAGTTTAGAGGGGGGTTTCAAGGACAAACTACAGAACCCACAACCTCACAAACAGGGCCCACTTATCAGAGCCAATATCAGCGGGGACTTTTTCGGGGACAATATAGAGGGGGACAATTCCAAAAGAGTAGAGGGAAGTTCCAAAGTCCCAAAACTCCTCAAAACAAGCAGTGACTTCCACGTCACAAATCCCCAACACTTAACACCTGTGGGGTGGAGACTAACCAAGTTTTACAAACATTGGAAGGAAATAACAACAGACACTTGGGTCCTAGCAATTATCCAGCATGGTTATTGCATAGAATTTCTCAAATTCCCTCCAAACGTCCCACCGAAAACACACAATATGTCAAAACAACACATGGATCTTCTAGGACTAGAGGTCCAAGCATTGCTACAAAAAGGAGCAATAGAATTAGTACCAATTCAACAGAAAGGAACAGGAGTTTACTCTCTGTACTTTCTCATACCCAAAATGGACAAGACTCTAAGACCTATATTAGATCTCAGAACATTAAATACCTACATCAAATCAGATCACTTTCACATGGTGACATTACAGGACGTAATCCCACTGCTCAAACAACAAGACTATATGACAACACTAGACCTAAAGGATGCATATTTCCATATACAGATTCATCCTTCACACAGAAAGTATTTAAGGTTTGTATTCCAAGGGGTACATTACCAATTCAAGGTGTTGCCATTCGGAATAACAACTGCGCCAAGAGTTTTTACAAAATGCCTGGCAGTAGTAACTGCACATATCAGAAGGCAGCAAATACATGTGTTCCCGTACCTAGACGATTGGTTAATCAAAACCAACACGCTAGAACGGTGTTCACAACACACAAAGTACGTCATAGAAACCCTACACAAACTAGGTTTCTCAATCAACTACGCAAAGTCACACCTTCAGCCGTGTCACACACAGCAATACTTAGGGGGGACAATCAACACAGCAAAAGGAATTGCCACCCCAAGTCCACCAAGGGTACTGGCATTTCACAATGTAATACAGGCCATGTATCCAAGACAACAAATACAAGTCAAAATGGTGATGAAACTCCTAGGCATAATGTCCTCATGCATAGCCATTTTCCCGAACGCAAGGTTGCACAAGCGGCCCTTACAACATTGCCTAGCATCACAATGGTCACAAGCACAGGGTCATCTTCTAGATCTAGTGTTGATAGACCGCCAAACATACACCTCGCTTCAATGGTGGAACAATATAAATTTAAACCAAGGGCGGCCTTTCCAAGACCCAGTGCCTCAATATGTAATAACAACAGATGCCTCCATGATAGGGTGGGGAGCACACCTCAATCAACACAGCATCCAGGGACAATGGGACACTCAGCAAAAACAGTTTCACATAAATCACTTAGAACTACTGGCAGTATTTCTAGCGTTAAAGGCATTTCAACCCATAATAAGCTACAGACACATTCTTGTCAATACAGACAATATGACAACGATGTATTACCTAAACAAACAGTGAGGGACACACTCTACACAGTTGTGTCTCCTGGCACAGAGAATATGGCATTGGGCGATACACAACCACATTCGCCTAATAGCACAGTTCATTCCAGGGATTCAGAATCAGTTAGCAGACAATCTCTCTCGGGATCACCAACAGATCCACGAATGGGAGATTCATCCCCAAATATTAAAGACTTACTTCCAAAGTTGGGGAACACCACAAATAGACCTATTTGCAACAAAAGAAAACACAAAATGCCGAAACTTCGCATCCAGGTACCCACAAGATCAGTCTCAGGGCAATGCGTTATGGATGAGTTGGTCAGGGATATTTGCATACGCTTTTCCCCCTCTCCCACTCCTTCCATATCTGGTAAACAGGCTGAGTCAAAACAAACTCAAACTCATACTAGTAGCACCAACCTGGGCAAGACAACCTTGGTACAGAACACTACTAGACCTCTCAGTAGTGCCTCATGTCAAACTACCAAACAGACCAGATCTGTTAACTCAACACAAACAACAGATCAGACACCCAAATCCAGCATCGCTGAATCTAGCAATCTGGCTCCTGAAGTCTTAGAGTTCGGACACTTAGACCTTACACATGAATGTATGAAAGTCATAAAACAAGCTAGGAAACCAACCACTAGACATTGCTATGCAAATAAGTGGAAAAGATTTGTTTATTATTGCCATAATAATCAAATTCAACCCTTACACGGGTCTGCCAAAGACATCGTAAGCTACTTACTACATTTGTAAAAGTCAAAGCTAGCTTTTTCATCCATTAAAATACATCTCACCGCAATTTCAGCTTATCTGCAAATTACGCACTCAACTTCACTCTTTAGGATCCCAGTCATAAAGGCTTTTATGGAGGGCCTAAAAAGAATTATCCCACCAAGAACACCACCAGTTCCTTCGTGGAACCTCAACATTGTCTTAACACGGCTCATGGGTCCACCGTTTGAACCCATGCATTCATGTGAGATACAATATTTAACATGGAAAGTAGCATTTCTAATTGCCATCACATCTCTAAGAAGAGTAAGTGAAATACAGGCATTTACCATACAAGAACCCTTTATTCAGATACACAAGCATAAAGTAGTTTTACGAACAAACCCTAAGTTCTTACCAAAAGTCATATCACCATTCCACTTAAATCAAACAGTAGAACTACCAGTGTTCTTTCCAGAACCAGATTCTGTAGCTGAAAGAGCACTACATACATTAGACATCAAAAGAGCATTAATGTACTACATTGACAGAACAAAACAAATTCGAAAAACAAAACAACTGTTTGTTGCTTTCCAAAAACCTCATACAGGTAATCCAATATCCAAACAAGGCATTGCCAGATGGATAGTTAAATGCATTCAAACCTGTTATCTCAAAGCAAAAAGAGAACTGCCTATTACACCAAAGGCACACTCAACTAGAAAGAAAGGTGCAACCATGGCCTTTCTAGGAAACATTCCAATGACTGAAATATGTAAGGCAGCCACATGGTCTACGCCTCATACATTTACTAAGCATTACTGCGTGGATGTGTTAACAACACAACAAGCCACAGTAGGACAAGCAGTACTACAAAATTTATTTCAAATAACTTCAACTCCTACAAGCTAAGCCACCACTTTTGGGGAGATAACTGCTTACTAGTCTATGCAAAGCATGTGTATCTGCTGCTACACATGCCATCGAACGGAAAATGTCACTTACCCAGTGTACATCTGTTCGTGGCATGAGACGCTGCAGATTCACATGCGCCCACCTCCCCGGCAGCCTGTAGCCGTTTGAAGTTGAACATTTGTAAAATTTGTAAATATATTGCTTTAAACCACATTATGTACATACATATTTGCTCCATTGCATGGGCACTATTACTATAATACACAACTCCTACCTCACCCTCTGCGGGGAAAACAATCTAAGATGGAGTCGACGCCCATGCGCAATGGAGCCGAAAGGGGAGGAGTCCCTCGATCTCGTGACTCGAAAAGACTTCTTTGAAGAAAAACAACTTGTAACACTCCGAGCCCAACACTAGATGGCGGGATGTGCAAAGCATGTTAATCTGTAGCGTCTCATGCCACGAACAGATGTACACTGGGTAAGTGACATTTTCCATCTCAAGATGGATTGTGAAAAGATACAGACTTACTATTCTAGGGTGGGGATGATACTGCCCACAAGCCCAAGAGCTCACCCTACACCAAAAAAGGGTGCAACACTAGCCCTCCTAGCAAACACACCCATACACTAAATCTGCACAGCAGCGACATGGGCGTCAGCACACACCTTTGCAAAACATTATTGTGTGGACATTCAGATGAACAAAGGGCACAGGTGGGGCAAAAGGTACTACAAGGCGTATTTGCTAACACTTTCGCATTTCATCCCAACCAACCTATGAGAAGGGATACCGCTACATAATCTAACGCACAGCATGTGAATCCAGAAAAGGATTCATGCTGCAAAAAGAAATGGTTACCAGTAAGGAGTAGTTGTGCAACTGGAAGAGTTTTCTGGATTCACATACACCAGATTCACCTCTCCGGAAATGGGAAAGGTGGAAAAGGTGGGAAAGAAAAGAACAAGGCAGAAGTATGCCAGAAAAGAAGGAAAAAATAATCCAAAAATGGTGACTATGCACAGGAACATATGGGCTACCGCCCGACGTCACACACAGGATGGACATACTAATAAATGGTGGTCGATGACGCTCACAGGGGAAAAACAACACAATTCCAGACCCAACCACTAGATGGCGGAATAATGCACAGCATATGAATCCAGCACTATATAAGCTGCAAAATTACTCCTACTGGTAAGTAACCATTTTGTTGTTAAGTGGTCCTGTGTCTACCTACACAACTAGAGTGGTAAAGACAATTCTTCTCCTTTCTCTCAATGAGTGAACATTTTGAGGTGAGGTCCAGTCAAAATTTGTGAGTTTTGAGATGTCTTGGTAAACCCTGTTGCTGCTACTCCTCCTTCAGCACCTTGAACAACATCATTCGGAACAGTATGTTTAATGGCATGTGTAGCTGTAGATACACATACTTTGCATAAGTCTACCATCTAATGTTGGGCTCGGAGTGGTGCAATCTGGTTTTTGTTTGAGGAATCTTTTCGAGTCACAAGATCGACTTTAGAGAAGCCCCACAATGTCGGTCAACCATTGCCTTTGAGCCGTGATTGGATCTGAAAATTACATTCAGATGCTCCATCTTCGGCACAGCACGGAAAATAGACAAGACTAAAATGTCTTTGACATCGACCGCTGACCCGACACCGTCTCATTCGCCTCAGGACCCGAGTGCTTTGGCCCTGAATTAGAAGCCATCAACATCCGCTTCAGAGCTGACAGCTTCCAGTCGACATAAGGCTTCCGCTCCGAAAGTTTCAGAACTGGAAATTATGCCTTCCAGACTCGAGTCTTGCTTCGGAAGCAGCTTTACCTTGGAGCCAATCCTCAAAATAATGAACGCTCGTTCAGCACCAGCTACATATTCAAAAGGAAACAGGACAAATTATTGCTTCTCCTCCTGTCCCAATTAAGAGGAAACTTACTTTCCAAGAAACTTTGTACACTGCTCCTCCACCCAAAAAGGACAAGGCTCACAGTTGAACCTCGGACTACTCCGCAACACTCTCCTATGCTTCCTCTCACTGCTCCACAATCTCCTCCACCTATTATTGAGCCGCAGTTTTCTCCACAAGGTTCACCATCACCTCAGGGAGATGATTTTGAGGATACTCCACAGGACACAGACCCATGGGATTCATACGATCAGGTTCTAGCACAGGCAACTGCATATCATAATGTACAAAGGCATTCTGACCAAATTGAGGTAGATTTTCTCTTTGATACTGTGAGAAAGTAGCCTCTTTCTAGCCTTGTTACCCCCACTTTTGGCCTGTTTGTGAGTGTATGTCAGGGTGTTTTCACTGTCTCACTGGGATCCTGCCAGCCAGGGCCCAGTGCTCATAGTGAAAACCCTATGTTTTCAGTATGTTTGTTATGTGTCACTGGGACCCTGCTAGCCAGGACCCCAGTGCTCATAAGTTTGTGACCTACATGTATGTGTTCCCTGTGTGATGCCTAACTGTCTCACTGAGGCTCTGCTAACCAGAACCTCAGTGGTTATGCTCTCTCATTTCTTTCCAAATTGTCACTAACAGGCTAGTGACCAATTTCACCAATTTACATTGGCATACTGGAACACCCTTATAATTCCCTAGTATATGGTACTGAGGTACCCAGGGTATTGGGGTTCCAGGAGATCCCTATGGGCTGCAGCATTTCTTTTGCCACCCATAGGGAGCTCTGACAATTCTTACACAGGCCTGCCACTGCAGCCTGAGTGAAATAACGTCCACGTTATTTCACAGCCATTTACCACTGCACTTAAGTAACTTATAAGTCACCTATATGTCTAACCTTTACCTGGTCAAGGTTGGGTGCTAAGTTACTTAGTGTGTGGGCACCCTGGCACTAGCCAAGGTGCCCCCACATCCTTCAGGGCAAATTCCCCAGACTTTGTGAGTGCGGGGACACCATTACACGCGTGCACTATACATATGTCACGACATATGTATAGCGTCACAATGGTAACTCCGAACATGGCCATGTAACATGTCTAAGATCATGGAATTGTCACCCCAATGCCATTCTGGCATTGGGGAGACAATTCCATGATCCCCCGAGTCTCTAGCTCAGACCCAGATACTGCCAAACTACCTTTCCTGGGGTTTCACTGCAGCTGCTGCTGCCAACCCCTCAGACAGGTTTCTGCCCTCCTGGGGTCCAGCCAGGCTTGGCCCAGGAAGGCAGAACAAAGGACTTCCTCAGAGAGAGGGTGCTACACCCTCTCCCTTTGGAAAAAGGTGTTAGGGCTGGGGAGGAGTAGCCTCCCCCAGCCTCTGGAAATGCTACTCCTCCCCAGCCTCTGGAAATGCTTTGATGGGCACAGATGGTGCCCATCTCTGCATAAGCCAGTCTACACCGGTTCAGGGATCCCCCAGCCCTGCTCTGGTGCGAAACTGGACAAAGGAAAGGGGAGTGACCACTCCCCTGACCTGCACCTCCCCTGGGATGTGCCCAGAGCTCCTCCAGTGTGCTCCAGTTCTCTGCCATCTTGGAAACAGAGGTGCTGCTGGCACACTGGACTGCTCTGAGTGGCCAGGGCCAGCAGGTGACGTCAGAGACTCCTTCTGATAGGCTCCTCCAGGTGTTGCTAGCCTATCCTCTCTCCTAAGTAGCCAAACCTCCTTTTCTGGCTATTTAGGGTCTCTGCTTTGGGGAATTCTTTAGATAACGAATGCAGAGCTCATCAGAGTTCCTCTGCATCTCTCTCTTCACCTTCTGCCAAGGAATCGACTGCTGACTGCTCTGGAAGCCTGCAAAACTGCAACAAAGTAGCAAAGACGACTACTGCGACCTTGTAACGCTGATCCGGCCGCCTTCTCGACTGTTTTCCTGGTGGTGCATGCTGTGGGGGTAGTCTGCCTCCTCTCTGCACTAGAAGCTCCGAAGAAATCTCCTGTGGGTCGACGGAATCTTCCCCCTGCAACCGCAGGCACCAAAGAACTGCATCCCCGGTCCTCTGGGTCCCCTCTCAGCACGACGAGCGTGGTCCCTGGAACTCAGCAACTCTGTCCAAGTGACTCCCACAGTTCAGTGACTCTTCAGTCCAAGTTTAGCGTGGGGAGGCAAGGACTTACCTCCACCAGACTGCATTGCTGGGTACCGCGTGATTTGCAGCTGCTCCGGCTCCTGTGCACTCTTCCAGGATTTCCTTTGTGCACAGCCAAGCCTGGGTCCCCGACACTCTAACCTGCAGTGCACGACCTCCTGAGATGTCCTCCGGCGTTGTGGGACCTTCCTTTGTGACTTCGGGTGAGCTCCGGTTCACTCCACTTCGTAGTGCCTGTTCCGGCACTTCTGCGGGTGCTGCTTGCTTCTGAGTGGGCTCTTTGTGTTGCTGGACGCCCCTCTGTCTCCTCACGCAATTGGCGACATCCTGGTCCCTCCTGGGCCACAGCAGCATCCAAAAACCCTAACCGCGACCCTTGCAGCTATCAAGGCTTGTTTGCGGTCTTTCTGCACGGAAACACCTCTGCAAGCTTCTTCACGACGTGGGACATCCATCCTCCAAAGGGGAAGTTTCTAGCCCTTGTCGTTCTTGCAGAATCCACAGCTTCTACCATCCGGTGGCAGCTTCTTTGCACCCACAGCTGGCATTTCCTGGGCATCTGCCCACTCCCGACTTGATCGTGACTTTTGGACATGGTCCCCTTGTTCCACAGGTACTCTTGTCTGGCAATCCATCGTTGTTGCATTGCTGGTGTTGGTCTTCCTTGCAGAATTCCCCTATCACAACTTCTGTGCTCTCTGGGGAACTTAGGTGCACTTTACACCTACTTTTCAGGGTCTTGGAGTGGGCTATTTTTCGAACCCTCACTGTTTTCTTACAGTCCCAGCGACCCTCTACAAGCTCACATAGGTTTGGGGTCCATTCGTGGTTCGCATTCCACTTTTGGAGTATATGGTTTGTGTTGCCCCTATATCTATGTGCTCTCATTGCAATCTATTGTGACTGTACATTGCTTGCATTGCTTTCTATTGCTATTACTGCATATTTTTGGTATTGTGTACATATATCTTGTGTATATTTGCTATCCTCATACTGAGGGTACTCACTGAGATACTTTTGGCATATTGTCATAAAAATAAAGTACCTTTATTTTTAGTATATCTGTGTATTGTGTTTTCTTATGATATTGCGCATATGGCACCAGTGGTATAGTAGGAGCTTCACACGTCTCCTAGTTCAGCCTAAGCTGCTCTGCTAAGCTACCTTTTCTATCAGCCTAAGCTGCTAGACACCCCTCTACACTAATAAGGGATACCTGGACCTGGTGCAAGGTGTAAGTACCTCTTGGTACCCACTACAAGCCAGGCCAGCCTCCTACAGATACTCTCACTGCCACCCATAAAGAGACTTGGTTTCTGCCTTTGCTACCAGGCATGCTCAGATATGCCACAGACATTTTTAAAGAGCCTGTTAGGTCTAGAATTATTACTCTAAGGGATAACAAAAAATGTAAGGCGGCCCCTACATTTCCTATAAATATATTAGATCACAAATGTCCCCTGATTCCATTGTGGTCAGTACGTCAACGTGCTCGCAGTCGATCAAAAGGAAATGCACCTCCCCTGACAAAGAAATTTAAAAAACTAGATGCGACAGGAAAATTAGTAGCTGCACAGGCAGCCCAATCATTGGCATATCGCCAATTCTCAGGCACTCTTAGCACGATATGATAGGGCCCACTGGAATGAGATGGAAGACCTTCGCCAGTATCTCCTAGAGGAACATCGTAAAAGGGGACAAGAAATAGTTTCTGAGGGCCAATCTATCTCAAATAATGCCATTAGATGTACCACTGATGCAGTGTATACTGCGGCATGTGGTAATAATACCGGCATAGTTATCAAAAGGCATGCTTGGCTTAGAAACTCTGGTTTCAAACCTGAAATCCATATTGCAGTTCTTAATATGCCTTTTGACGAAGAGCATTTGTTTGGGCAGGAGGTGGACATCACTATAGAAAAGCTGAAAAATAATTCAGAAACTGCAAAGACTATGGGGGCCCTACTCACTATACCACAAGGGATAACTTTAGTTGCCCATAATTCAGGGGAGGTTTCAATCCCTCATCCAACGAGCCCTCCACCTCACAAACTAAGCAAGGAACTAATTTCTATCATAGAGGTTCCTTTAGAGGTTCATACAGAGGTGTGAACAATAAAGGCAGAGGAAAGGTGTCTACCTCTAGAGGATTAGTCTCCAATACACACCAGTGATTACTTACACCTTCCACCGGCTCACACTTCCCCAGTAGGGGAGAGATAAATGCATTTTTATCAACAGTGATCCAATGTCACCACAGATCAGTGGGTTCTATAAATTAGCCTACATGGTTTCTGCGTAGAACACATTTCTACCCCACCACATATTCCCCCTCGTGTTCACAAACTTTCACAAGACCATCTTGCTCTTTTAAAAGAAGAGGTACAATCCCTTCTTCTTAGAGGGGCTATAGAGTCAGCTCCCCTCTCACAGCACGGTTTAGGAGTATACTCCCTATACTTTCTTATACCAAAGAAGGATGAGTCACAAAGACCAATTCTAGATCTCTGACCACTCAATCTATTCATTCTCTCAGAGCATTTCCATATGATCACTCTCCAACATGTCATTCCCCTTTTACAGCAGGGCCACTTTGTGACTGCTGTAGATCTGAAGGACGCATACTTTCCCATTCCCACTCACCCTGCACACTGCAAATACGTACGATGTGTCATTGCGGGGAAACATTATCAATTCAAGGTCTTACCATTTGGGGTGACAACTGCTCTCAGGGTCTTCACAAAGTGTCTTGCAGTAGTTGTGGCATTGCATTCCTCAGAAGACAACACATACATGTATTTCCCTGCTTGGACGATTGGCTCATCAAAGCCAGTAACATCCAGCAGCACAGTAGACCTTCACCACACTCTGGATTTTACAATCAACTTTCTCAAATTCCACTTCCAACCTCTACAGGTATATCCCTATCTAGGGGAAGTTCTCAATACTCAGTCTGCTTAAGCATATCCTATCCCAGCTCAGATTCAAACTTTTCAGATTTTCCTTTCACAGATACAACAAAACCACTCTTACACAGTGAGGACAGTGATGCAGTTATTAAGGATGATGGCATCATCTATTGCCATCGTTCCCCATGCCAGACTACACATGCACCCCTTACATCAGTGTCTATCTCGTCAGTGGTCTCAGTCAAAGGGTCATCACCAAGATCTAGTGTTGTTGGCCCACCAGACTCACCACTCTCTGCAATGGTGGAATCCCACCAGCCTTTCCAAGGGACAGCCCTTTCAAGACTCTGTGCCACAGGCCACTCTGACTACGGATGCATCACAGCCAGGTTGGGGAGCACAACTCAACAACCTGACAATACAAGGTTTATGGGATCTAGTTCAGAAAATTTCTCACAACAATTATTTGGAGTTACAGGCAGTCTTTCTAGCAGTCAATGCTTTTCTACCTCAGCTCTCCCACCAAGTGGTGCTAGTCTGTACAGACAACATGACGGGCATGTATTAACAGGAGGAGGGGAACACGGTCTTCTCAGTTGTCCCTTCGTGCCCAGACAATTTGGAAATGGGCAATTCACCACGACATTCACTTACTGGAAGAGTATCTCCCAGGTGTGGACAACCAGTTTGCAGACCTCCTCAGCAGGATGCAGCTACAAGTCCACGAATGGGAATTTCACCCGCCAGGATGCAGCTACAAGTCTACGAATTGGAACTTCACCCGCAAGTACTTCATCAGTACTTTCAAAGATGGGGGACGACACCAGCAATAGACCTCTTTGCCACTGTAGAAAATTCAAAATGCCAAAACTTTGCATCCAGATACCCACACCCTCAGTCCAAGGGCAATGCTTTATGGAGGAATTGGTCAGGGATATTTGCTTGCGTTTTTCCACCTCCCCCACTCATTCCGTCTCTAGTACACAATATGAGACAAACATCACTCACCATGATTCTTATAGCTCCCACATCACATGTTCACGTCAACTTGTTTCACAACACTGTTGGATCTGTCTGTCGTTCCTCATTCAAAGTCACAGTCAAATTAGACACTCAGACCCCAAGACACTCAATCTTGCGATATGGCTCCTGAGGTCGTAGAATTCGGTTATTTGAATCTCCTCTTAAAATGTATGGAAATTCTTACGGAGGCATGTACACCTACAACTAGACAGTGTTATGTTGCAAAGTTGAAGCAATTTTGTTTGCTATTGTCAACCTAAACACATTGACCCACTGTAAGCCTCAATTCAGGACATTGTTTGATACCTACTACATTTGTAAAAGCCAAACTTAGCATACTCCTCTATTAGACTTAATTTGACAGCTATAGCTACTTACCTTCAGAACAGACAACATATCTCTTTATTCAGGATTCCAGTTATTAAAGCCTTCATGGAAGGTCTCAAACGTGTCTTTCCGCCCAGGGATCCCCCAGTCCCATCATAGAACCTACATGTTCTTCTCACTAAGCTCATGGGTCCACCTTTTGAGCCTTTCTATGCATTCTTGTTCTTTGCAGTTTTTGATGAAAGGTAGCCTTCTTGGTAGCTATCACTTCCCGAACTGGGACTCACACATCACCCCGCATCAAATCTCTAAGAGCTTTGAATCATTGATTGCAAGAATTCAATAATGAAGTAAACAAATTAAAAATTTCAATATTTTGTTCTGTTCACAATTCTGTATTCATCAGTAGTTTCCGCCAATCCTGTCACAATTATTCTTACGCAAACCTATCACAGTTTAATATTTGAACAGTTTCAACAATCTCAGTGCGGCACTTCACACCAATTCACCTAACTCAGTGAGGCATCCTCTGATGTAACTCTTCACTGTTTATAGCAGTTCAACCTCCGTTACAGTTAACTTGCACACAAAAGTTTACAACTCTAAGGAAAGACAATAAACAAACAACTTTTGTCTGCTCTGCTAAAAGATTCAAAGTACTCTATATATACAAGAAACAATTGGAAATAAGGTTTTAACACTTTCAGACTTCTTTACAAATGTTGACCAGAAGAAAATCACTCTTATATAGGCTTCCCTTTGTGCAACAGGTATTAATATACTCACAACAAACTGTTATAGTCTCTATCTCGATTATGCAATTGATGGTACCTCACAAATCTGCCCCACAAACCTTAGCAGACAAAGAACACCACAATTTCAACCATCACAGAATCTTGTACTACTTTGAGTCCATTAACAACTTCAGCTGCTCAAGATATACATATCAGCATAAACACAACTATTTTAGCGACTTTACCATGACACAAATGCACAACTTCAACATAATGACTGGCTCTTAATCAGACAATTACAACGCATGACCCTATTAATACTTGCATCACGATTCTAAACTGGGGCAAATTAATTCTGCTCTCTTCTCCTGTGACATAAATTGTCCTCATGCTATAACTTGAAGGAGCAGGGTTTTTGTATCTCAGTCTTCGGGTATCACCATTAAATAACCCTCGCCACTTGTAGTATGGATCTTTGCTCGTTGACAAGAAGTAAAGAGCGATTATATACATAACAATATATCAACAAAGACGTTCAGTCATAAAGAGAATTAGTGTAAGTTAAAGGATTTTATTTTCAATTTTTACTCTTTCATCTGCTTATTCATTACGTATTAATCTTTAGATTTCAGCATTATTAGTTAATATAATCCATCAATTGATATTTGATTATAAAATGTTTGTTAGTATCACGGTTAATACGTCACAGTTAATATAGTAAAAATACAGCAAGCGTGTTCCATAAAGGAAATTCCCTAATTTAAATTAATTTGAAATAATGAGAGAAACAAGTTGTCATTTCACATACCCAATAAAGACTTTACATATCAGACTGGAAGATTCACAGCCATAAATCAGCAGACATAAAATATAGGCTAAATAACCTCTTATATAGAGAAGTTTAAGAAACTCTCCGGCCTTAACCTTGTTTCACAACACATTAAGGCTCTCCGGCCTTAATGTCAGGGAATGAATTCCACGGCTACTCTAGGAACACACACTAATATAAATATACAAATTTTGTATTGCAACCTTATTTTCTTCAATCTTCTTCATCCTCCAATAGAATATCAGCGATCTCGTGGGAATAGGCTACTTCATTATTTTCTTATAGGGACACAATAGGCTTTCAGACATTAAACCTTGAAAAGTTAAATTGTTGATATTTTACAGTCCAGACACTTCTTCCCAAGAATCATCCTTCCAGTTGCCTCCTCTCCTCCCGGTGAGAACCCCTTATAAATTGTCTAATACATAACAAACACCTATTTGCTAGGTAACACAAAACATCTGGAAAAAATACATTTGTAATAAAAAGAAAAACATTGTGCACAAACTACTATTCAATGTGAAAAACAGGCCTTTCAATGTTAATTCATTATTTTTTCAGTTAACATGGCATCAACAGTTAGGCTAACTCAAATCAGCACTTTGTTTATTAGCAGCCCTATAACATTTAGATATAATTTCATAGTGTACATTTTGCATTTAGCAAATGTTTTACTTAAACGTAAGCTCCTCATATTATTAATAGAACCATTTTGTCAATGAATAAAATTTGTGTCAGCAGCCTCCTGAGGTGGAATCCTGCCTGCAGCATTGGCCAGTGTCTCATTACATCTTGTAGGAGAGGAACGGAACAGGACCCAATGGCAGCCTGGTCATCCTCAACTAGCGACAATGAAAGCCGTAGCACACATACTGATTGAGTCACTTTTTGACTTTGATATGTGTGGCTTGATGACTATATCTAGTTAGGTCACAAAAAGGGGGGTGATCCTAGAGGAGACATTATACATGTTAAATTGGATCTTGGATTATACTGCTAGATTCCCCCTAGGAGGGAGGTGTTTGTGTAAGAAACTGATTGGTGAAATGACAAAGCCACAGCCATTGTAAAGTCAGTGGCTCTCAGTATCTTAAGAATTTTCACCTAGTCTAGTTTTAAGGTTCATAGACACTTAATTTCACAAAGTGTTTGGGGGGAATTGATTTTGGGTCCTTTAATGGTTCAGCTGTGAGTTTACAGTTCACCTATGATAAGCAAAGTGCCAATCAGAAAGTTACCAGTACATCCATATGAAGCTAAGCACCAGACAATCAAAATATAGAGGGAGTAAATTGCCTAAACAATAAGTCAGACAGGGTTTTTTAATGTGTTAAAAACTTCCCCCAGTGTCCTTTTACTCCAGGAAACACATCTCCTTGGCACTAACTCTAGGTTCTTGGAGTGATATGGGCACAATAGGCTCTGCCTTTCAGATTACACCAAGGGCTCCAGAAGTCCAACCATTTTATTGCACATATCCTTTCCTGTGGCAGTGGCAACACAGGGTTACTACATTTGGGCAGATGGAGGTGAGCTCCTGGACCACAGGGTAGTATTTATGCCCCTCCTACATTGATAGAAGGTATATTTCAGGGCTCCCCCAACCTCTTATTAAAAGGATCCGTTGAGGCAGATGGCCATTGGGGGAGACTTCAACTCTGTTATTCATTTGGGTCATGGCAGTATGGGCACCCATGCACACACCATGAGTACATGTCTCCCGAAATGGGCTGCTTTGCAGTGTTTGTTGGCTAAAGCATCGAAAAGATAAGAGGTTTACCCACTGCTCATATTCAGTCAGTCGAAGTCTAGATTTGACTACTTCTTCACGCATCACATTTTAAGGGAGTTGCTAGTTCACACTTCCTACCATGAAGCCTTTTGGACCACTCCCTGATAGAGATAGTAATGACCAGCCTATTTTGAAGCAATGGTGGCAAATGGTCTTGGCGGTTGTCAGATGAGGAGTTTGTAGGATTTCTGAGGAATGAAATATAATGCTTATTTGAAACTAACAATTCAGTTTCCTACCCATTGGTATTATGGGAATCCCTCAAAGCCACGATAAGTGGGTAGAATAATAGCATATATAGCCAGGAAGAAAAGAGGGAGAATTAAAGGTTAACACATTAGAAGAGGACACTGTTAGGCTGTGGGGGAACATTGCCAGTCGCCTGCAGAGGAATTCATTCACCCTTTATGGTTAGTGAGAGAAAGGCTGAAGGCCAAACTGTTAGACTCTTCTAAATTAGCCAGCCTGGTTGGCTAAGTGAGGGATTGGATAGGCAAACTAATTTATTGACTTGCCATTAGGAACGCAAAGGCTAGATGTGTCTCCAGCATTCAGGACCCAATACTTGAGATCTTCCACGCTCCCATGACATTGCAAATGCTCTCACTAATTGCTACCAGATGTGATCTAAGAGACAAGGACAGCATAGACTAGAAATAGAGGCCTGTGCTTTGTGACTTGCCAAAAGCTAGGATGTTAGAAGAAGACAAAGAAGATCCAACCTCCCAATTGAGAAAGGGGAAGTTTTATAGATCATGAAAAACGTGCCTTTGGGGAAGTAACAGGGACCTAACATCTTTCCTCCTGATTTTTTTAAACAGAACACCTTGAATGAACCCCCACATCTATGAAGAGGGATCTGCCATAATATTTGTGTGGTGCCAAAATGGTGGTTTCATAATTGCATAATTCTTGATTTGGCAGAACAGGGAGCTTGCCTTTGGCTTCTTGAAATTAGAATGACTAGCAAAATAGGCAATGGAGAAAGGGCCATGCCACATCATTCACAGAATGTTGTATCAGGCACTGGAATGCAGCTGAAATGTTTACCGGCGCTGGAGCCTTCAATGGCAAATGTAGTTGCTCTGTTTGGTGTGCACAGCCTCTCTGGTGGCATTATCACTAAAGGTAAACTACTATTCCAATAACGCCAAACAGGATCCCTCAATATGTTTTCAAAATCTGGTCCACTTAATGAGAACATTGATGAAACACTGCTTCCCATTCTAACCTTTCTTTTATAGACTGCTTGTCATTCTGCTTGTGTTACAGTCCAGAGGATCCTCCAGAACCCACCCTGCGGTGTTCCTTAATGTCTTAAAAGCCAGCCACACAGCACCATTACATTTCCTGGAAATAAGAGCTTTGTGATAAGGTAGTTAGCTAATATGTTGGCACAGGGAGTTACTATTTAAAATATCAGATAGTACCACTGGTTTCAAGACACTCATTGTAACTGGCCTGTGGTAGTAAGGGTTTTAACTGTGTATCTCTACAATCACAACTGAAAAGTATTTGTTTTGACTGTCGTGATCTGAGGCGTAAGATTGTGACTTTTTGCAGTCAGGAAAGTGGCAGAAATACACAATGGACATGTTGGCATATTATCAGGACATAAAGGAAAACTCCACACACCTGTAAGTGATGAGTTTCTCTTTGTATTTAGAACAGAGGAAAATGAATGCGAGGTATACCTTAGTCAGTTGGTGGTGGGTCAGCACTCATTGTACTTAGTAAAGCTCCTTGCCTTGAATGCCATTGATCTTGTCCCAGTTGAGAAAATGAGTCTGGGGCTATACTCTAGGTTTGTCCAAGTAGGGAAAAAAAGAAAAGGTTTGAACACAATTCTTAACCTTCACTGGTTTACCAACCATCTTAGTCAAATAGTTATGGTAAAGGCAAATGCTGTCCTTTCTGCTTTTGGGAGATCGGCTGTGTTCCATTAGCTCCAGTGTCCACACCTTCACATCTCAGTGGCCACCTCTTTGACAGATCTTGCTTTTTTTGTTTTGGGAGGTAAATTTACGGACAACATCTAATACTGAGTGATTTCCTTTGTACTAATTTCTACCCTCACTGCCTTCACCATTATCCTATGATTATTTCTTGTCTGTGGTGAAAGATGATCGACATGCCCTTCACATAATGGGAGAAAATGATAGTTCCTGTTATGCCCTTCTATCGCCCACATGCTTGCTGCCTTCAACTCAAACCATCCCGTAATAGATTTTGGTCCTCCAACTCAGAGGCTCCTGTAATAGATCTTCGGGAGATGTCTTCTCACACACCAAATTGTAAATGATGTGGTGAGGCTTCAGGCAGGGATGAGCTTGGGAATATGGGCCCCTCACATAGAGCACAAATAAACAACCTTTCTGACGCTCACTTGGCTATGCCACTCACTTAACTTCCCCCTTTATATCACCTTGTATCTCAACATATAACCAATTATCTTCAACTGTTTCAAAATATTTCAATATTTCACTCCTATGGGAGCCAGTAATGGCATGTGAAATTGCCTGTTTGTAGAAAAGAAGAAAACGCTCTTTAAGGAAGGAAAATGTGAAGCGTACCTACCCATGAAACACTTAGCTGTAAATCTATCAATGTGCTCCATTCCAGTTTCCACCAGTGTGTGTATGCAAAATATTGTTTCTAAATCCTGCATTAGGTCAAGAAAAGATGTGGTAACTAAGAATTCATAGCAAGGTTAATGTGCAGAAATAACATTTTGGTACCATACTCTAAACTCTTCGGCCTTGTCTAGCCTTACGCTATGGCATCGGACGCTTTTACAAAAATCGTAGACTTTGACTTAAGTGATCGAAGCATAGTACTTGGTCATAGTGAATTGCTTTAAAAATGTGGCTAGAAGGGTCAGTGAGTTTAAAAGCTATACCCTAACTATGCAGTAATCTTCAGGTCACAAGTTTGAAAACTTTGAAGGACGACTAATCTTGATAAATTAGGTAACATTGATAGTATAACTACAACTTTATAGCAGTAGTATCTCTAATAAACAGTGCCAGAAGAGTATTATTAGATGCCATACAAAAATAAGATATTATTACAAAGCATATTCTCAGTGTTTCAGTTCTAATAACATTTGCTGGACATTTTCCAACCTTAAAGATGCATATTTGAAAATTACTATTTGCTATCTAAAGTAACATAATGTAGTCCTTATCTTTTGTTATTTAAAAGATACACCTAATACAAGAAAAGTAACTACATGTGCAATTGCACTGTAATAAAACACTAAATATACATTTTTTACATTACAAAAATCCCTTTCTTACTTTATTTTTTAGGTCACCAGGAGATTCTTTTTTTAGAAGCATTTGCACTGAATGGATAAAGGATGTAGATTTTGTACCATAGTTGCCATAAGAATGTAACCAACATTTTATTGTATTACACATGAATCCTAAAGTATTAGCGGGGAAAACAGATATTGCCACGGGGGACTATATTTGAGTCTTAATAGTAGTAAAGGGTTTGGTATTTCAACTGTATTTGCAATTGTCAGTAAGTTATTTAAGTATTTTATAAAAATGCATCTTTCTAGTTAATTCCATGTTTATACATTTGATGAAGTGGGGCTCAAACTATCCCTAGTGAAGTAATTTGATTAAAAATAGAAAAATATAATTTTAAACTAGATATGAAGAAGCTGAAGTTCGGAAAAAGCTTGAAGAAAGAGAAAGACAGGAGGAAGAGCTCCAGAAAAAGCAGGAAGCAGCCAAACGTGATGCAAGTGTCTTGGCCATTAAAAATGCAGACGAAGGTCCAAATTCTAAGACTAAGACCCTGAAGGTATGGTTGATTCATAATGATTTCCTGATTTGTGTGAAAGCACACTGTACATATTTGTCCTGATTAAGTTTAAGATCAGAATCAGCTCACTTTGTAGCTATGGTGCTGTATTAAGCTGTGCATTTGATCAAAGGTTTGAGTCCTTAATACATAGCTTGAATAACGAACACCAGTTTCCCAAAATGCCAGGTGTGATGAAAGTGACTCCCTATAACCTCACATAGTTGATGCTTTTCCTCATGCTTGGCCTGACAAAATTCGCTTAGTTGGTGGTGTGGGGCTCTGAGAAGTGCAAGGAGTGCAAAACTATAGAAACAAGCATTGCATAGACAATAGGTCTGGCCTTGGCAATCTCGTACGATTTTTTTGTTCTTGCAAGCAGATGCCACAAAAGAAAATAACATGTTGCCACTGCCTAAATGTTTCACCCATATGCTTGCTATTACAATTGGTAATTTTAAAAATAAATTACCTAATGCGTAAAATGTTTATTGAACAGTGTAGTTGCATCCTTAGTAGCTGTAATATGAACAGATTTTTAGAAACCCTTTTTTTGGGGCATAGCCAAGCCGCCGACCATGATGGCCGCACAGCTGTGAAGCTCCTTGAGCAGCTCCCGGGTGACTGAATGGATTGGGCCACCACAGCATGATTTCCTGATGAGGACGCTGGCGGAGCGGTGAGGATGAGCTGGTGTATGGGGGCGCGGCTGGCTGTTTGGAGGGGCGCAGTGACACCTGTTTGGTGCCCATTCGGCTCGTGCGCCTTGGAGGTCCAGAGGTGAGTGGGGCCTTGGGCAGCGCGGTGCTACCCGACGGTGTTGGCGGTTGGTCCTCCCTCCCACCTGCGCCCAGTCTGACATTGGAGGATTGCCGGTGCTGTTCCCCCCCTCCCCCAACTCCCCACTCCCACCCCACACCCCAGGCCAGAGTTGGTAACTCCTGTGTGGCGTTGCCGGGCCTCCATGGTGACATCGCGGAAGGTGGCTGCATACACAGCCCACTGTGGAGGTCTTGGGGCCCCTGCCCGGGGTGCTGTGGGGGTGTGGTGAGCGACTGTGGCCCTGGAGCTGCTGGTGTGCTGTTGAGCAGGCCTCAGTGAGCATGCTTGGAATGGAAACCCCTGGGGTCTCCCCGCCACGGGTACTGATCATTGTCTGCCATAGTGTAGCTGAGCGGCTGTGCCAACCTCAGGACAACTAGAGTGGGACGCTTCTGCTCCACTGCCGCACTGTTGGTGCTGTGGGTGCGCTGTTTAGGAGCATCCATCTGGCTGCCTTTTGGTAATTTGGTGCCCGGGTGGTTGCTGTTTGCCTGGCTCAGAGGGGGGCAGTGTGTGGCTTGTGGGTGCTCAGCGCACTTGGGGCAGTGACTATGGAGTTTTTAGGTCTTTGCCCTCTCTTCGACATGGGCCGCGGCGACCCATCACAGCAAAACTTCAATTTGAGAAGCAGACGCAGCTTGGCTTGGCTGCTACACCTTTGAGGGGTGATGATGGTGCTTATGATGGCTTCATACGTGTTCAAGCAGTTGGTGCGGAGGATACAGTGGCTGAATTGTGCACCGGGTTCCGAGCTATTGACACTAAATTTGATTCCTTAACCGCTAGGTTAGACAACATGGGAAGCAGGCTGGATAAGCAACCGACCAGTGTAGAGGGAGCGGAGTGCCGCATCTCTACTGTTGAGGATGGGACAACAGCGTTAATGAGGCGTCTCGAGAAAGTGGAGGGCAGGTTAAAAACAGTAGCTATAAAAAGCAGAGACTTGGAGGCTATGGGGCGCCGCAACAACCTTCGCATCTCTGGAATTTCTGAAATCACTAACACTGGCCGGCTGGACCTGTTCATTTAGAACCTTCTGGTGGAGTTGCTGGGGCACCAGAGCTTCTCCCAGCATTCGTGGTGGGGAGGACACATCATACTATGGGACCGTGATCTCCCCCTGGAACACCAGCCTGCCTCATTATTGCGCGTATACTAAATTATAGGTACCCCGACACTGCCCTTCACCTGGCCAGGGAAAAAGGCCCTTTGCAATATCAGGGTCCTGTTGTGCCCCTCTTTCCCGACTTTACCCCTGTTGTTCAGGATGCCAGGCAGACATTTTCTTAAGTCAAACAAGCTCCACAGCATTCTGTAAACAGCACCCAAGGCGTGGCGCATCTCCCTGTGGGCCCACTCTGATGCATGAGAATGTGGATACGGGGCTCGCTTCCAGCATGGATTTGTTTCCTCCGGACTAGAGCTGATGGGCCTACTTGAGAAGGTCCATTCTGTACAGGTCTGAATTGACCTCCCTCGGTTGCAAATGTTAATGACATTTTCCATTACTCTGTCACCTTTTTCACAGATTCCTTATATGGATTGCCCATTCCCATTCCTGTCTGCGGTCTGGGAGCACCTCACAGTTGCTTTCCCATGCTTGATACTGAGATATTAGTTGTTCTGTTGAAAATGTCCCTGTTGAGGGTTATATGGGATTCGCTTGGCAGTTATAGGCCGGGTGTGGAAGTGGGTGGGTTGTTTTATTTCAATGGATTTTTATGTTTGTATCTTTCTATGTTATGCAGTGCAGTCAACATTTATACCTTTCACTCTCACATATGACCACCCGCTCCCCTCAAGAAGGCAACTAACGCTCCTGTGGTGAAACAGTCCCTGAACCTCACCCTTACGTCCTGGAACATACGTGGCCTCAATAACTCCTACAAAAGCAAACTGGTGCTGCAATATCTCCACAGGCCTAAAGTGCAGATTGCTTTTCTGCAAGAGATGCACATCCCTGCCGATGTGCCCTTCTTCCAATCCACATGGGGCTCCCGCAGTTACTTTGCTAGTTATAGCACCTATTCCCGGGGGTATGTATTTTGGTGCATAAGAGTGTACCGCTTAGACCACTATCATCCCATTCTGATGGCAATGGTAGATGTGCTATGGTTTCAGGGCTGCTCGACAATCTCAAGATTTTACTTATAAACGTTTATGCTCCAAATGTTGACACGTCTGAATTTGTTTATGATCTCCATTCCCACATAGATCGTTTTGAGGTGAACCACATTGTGCTGGGAGGTGATCATAGTGGCGAATAACTTGGCGCTAGACACTACCTCTCATGCCCCGGCATCTAAACCCCGATCCCTCTGAGTCTTAAATGACATCTGTGAAGCCTTTGTCCTACATGACTCTTGGAGATCGTATCATACTGACGCCCTGGCCTGTACTTTTCGTTCGGTGCCCCATGGCACCTAGTCGCGTATTGACTATTGGCTCCGTACTAGTACTGTCACTCAGTGGGTCACAGCTGTCAAGCACACTGTCAGTTCACTCACCGGTACAAATAACACTTGCTATTCCTGTGACTGGGTGCACTAGAAAACTCTAGAGGTTCCCTGACAAGGCACTTCAGGACGCACTGTTCTACGCAAATCTGAGGATAGCGATGATGGAATTTTTTTAGGTTAAATGAAGGTTCAGTGGGCACTTGGGCGGTGCTGTGTGATGCTTTTAAGGCATACCTCAGGGGTATTTACAAATCTACACATTCAGGGATTCTGCACAACATACATCGCAGTCTAGCCCGAGTGCAGTTCCAGCTCACATATCTTAATCAGGAGCCTAGGATGATGTATGTTATATACCAGCTCCAACGGTGTAAACTATTGCTTGATAAATGTAATGAACTGGCATAAAGAGAGGCAAATTACATGGACAAGTACGCTAGGGCATGTAAATATGGTGAGGCAACAGACCTGGGAAGACGCTGGCCAGACTCTCACGTCCCTCATACCCCGCGTCAAACATACTTGAAATTAAGAGGTCGGATGGTAGCCAAGCTGTCTGTACTGCAGCGGTCCAACCTGAGCTCTTTACATACTACTCCCGCCTGTACGTGGCCCAGCCCACACCACTGTGCCCCGCATTGCATAAATACTTATGCGAAATCGCAATGGTGTGGTTAACCTCTGCCCAACAGCAATTTGTCAGTGAGCCTTTTTCTACTGAGGAGCTTATACAGGCAATACATTTAGTGGAAGGGGTACACGCCCCGGGACTTGATGGGTTTACTGGGATATTCTATAAGAGATATAAAGACATACTGAGTCCCCGCCTGTTCTCAGCGTACACAGAGGCGTTGGAAGCTGGGGTTCTCCCCGCAACAATGCGTGAGGGGTTACCACCCTTTTGCCAAAACCTTCTAAAGATCCTCTCCACTGTGAATCATATAGACCCCTTTCCCTGTTAAATTTTGACAATACGATTTTGGCCAAGATGATTGCCACCTGCCTCTCCCTTTTATTAGAGAGGATCTTTTATCCTGCTCAGCCTGGCTTGATTCTACACTGCTCCACCTCCCTCAATCTTTACACTGTTTTTGCGGTGCTCAATAGAGTGTCCCCCGGAGATACCGGCAGCTATTGCCTTACTGGAGGCCGAAAAAGCATTCAACTCTCTTTAGTGGCCCTTTTTGCATGCCGTCCTATGCAAGCTTGGTTTTCCCTGAGGTTACACTGATTTGATCTCTCTGCTGTACTCGCAACCCATGGCTGTCAAATGTCTTATGAGGACACTGTCCCCTTTTTTCCCCATAACATGCAGTACCCAGCTGGGGTGCCCTCTTTTCCTCTTGCTTTTTACAATAGCAATGGACCCACTGGTGTGCCAGTTGCGGGAGGGGCACACACAGAGAGGATTTCAGTTTACCAGCAGGCCGCGCTTGGTCTTGCTGTGTGCCACTAATCTCAAACCCATACTAGATGAAGTAGTCTGCTTTAATGAATTCTCAGGTTTGCATATTAACTGGAGCAAGTCAGAGCTTTGTCTGCTGACTGACAGTACCCTTCTGCCCACAGTTGAGTCCCCCCGTGACGGTGTTCTGATTCCGCAAAGTACCTCAGTATTCATATCCACAGAGACAAGGACCAGGTTGTTTGTTTAAATTATGGGCCTGCAGTGGAGAGCCTCACTGCCCAGGTGGACAGATAGCTGAGGCTACCACTGTCTATGGTCTGCCCCATTTCACTTATTGAAATGGTGGTTCTCCCACAATTCCTATATCTCTTTTTGAACATTCCTGTGCAAATTCCTTTTTCGCGACACTCTGAGGTTTGCTCATTCGGCTGGTATGGGTGGGCAGGCATCCCCGTGCTCGCTGGGTGGTCCTTACCCTTCTATACAAGTGGGGTGGATTTGGGGTTTTCCATCTTTGGCTCTACTATCCTGTGGCGCACTGTCAGTATTCACACTACTGTTACCACCCTGACTCTGGCCTTCCCTATTCAATTCCAGAGTGAGATCTGGCGGCTTCTGTCCCCCTTAATTCCCTCTTGTCTAGGGTAGTCCCCCTGCACTGCAGAGATATCCAAACTCTTTCTACTCTAGCTGGGCATGGCGTAGACTGGTCTGCCTACTTCAATGTGGCACGCTATATTCCTCAGCATTGATATTGATTAGAAACCCTTTTTTGCCTATTACACAGGAGGCGCTTGTTCAGGGAACATTACAAGCCCTCAAACTTCAGACCCTAGGTGATGTCTTTCCAAATGACCACATATTCTCGCACACAGTGGATACCTGCTTCACAGATGTCACCCACTTACAGCACTTTGTACTTTGTTGCCTAAAGAGCTCTTACCGTGCACAGCACCCCACTTATCCACTGGGTCAGGCCGATTTTGCCCCACTTACCTTAGTTGCTACAGTGGACTTAGGAGCATGACTGGTCTCCAAACTATATTGTGTATGTATTGAGGCCCTCCCAGTCTCTGATTCACGACTCAGACAGTCCTGGGAAAGGGACCTGGGACGTCTCCCATCCCAAAACATTTGGGGGGCGTGTTGTACACAGAGCCGGTTTGTCTCCTTTAACCAGCGCCATAAGTTGATCCATTTCAAATTCCAGAGAAGAGCTTATATTACCCCTAGGACACAGCCCGCATTGATCAGAACCGCTCCCCTGACTGCCTCAAAGGCCATGCACCGACTGATGACTTTCCACACCTGACCTGAACCTGTCCAAATATCAGGCGCTTTTGGTGTGAGGTGTTTGATCGACTATCAAGTATTGTAGGATGGCCTCTCCGTTCTGATTCACTCATGGCTCTTCTTGTTTGCATTGAGATGTAACAAAATCTTGAAGGCGCCTCACAGCTGTTTCACTCTTATTGGCCAAATGTGAGACAGCACTTCTGTGGGGCACCAAACGTATGCCATCTGCCACTTCCTGGTTAACAAGTCTTACATATTGCGACACGAACAGTGAACTTTAGGCATCGCTACAGCCTGTGGCACCTAGGAACCCTTGTTCTGAACATGCTGACTCAATCTTTCTCTATGACACTGCTCATGCTCCTGTCCTGATTAGTCATTTCAAATGCCATGAACCTGTTCACCCTGTACCTGTCATAAACAGTAAGGCCTGTGCTCTGGAAAAATGACTTGCCATTTGCAAGTGAAACAGGTTTCACTGGACCTGCATTGCCATGTGTTTGTTTGTTGCATTTGAAAACGATGAATAAAGTGTTTAAAAAAAAAAAAGAAACCTGGGGTTGTGGCCAAGATGGCGGCATGAGCGGACGTGTTTGTCCGAGCTCCGCCGCCTAGGCCTCTGACACAGCTTTGGGCACCTGCGGAGGTCCGAGCGGCGAAGCAGAGCTGCGTGGCTGGTACTGCCGGCAGCAGGCGGGCGTGGCCTGCGGCGGTCCAGGTGGTGCGGTGGCCCTGGGACCCGGTGTCCGGGTGGCCACAAGAGGTGGCGCGGCGGCGGCCCGGGAGGGCGCCGTGAGGCTGGTGTTCGCCGGGGGCTATGATATGCCCCTGATGTGGCGCGGTGCGCCGAAGCCACGAGGATCATTGGGCCTACGCCTCTGCTTGGAGAGACGAGTTCGGCTGCACGCTTGGGTGGCTGGATCTGGCCATAGAGCGGCCCTTGATGGTGCGGGCCCTGGGGCCACTGATTGGCGGTGCAGGCAGCCCACGGTGGACCTCCCCGGAGACGAGGCAGGTGGTGCGGCAGAGAGGAGACGTGTATTGCCCACAGGTGGAGAGGTTGGCGGCGGCTGGTGAATTCGGTGGGCCTCGGGTGGCCCGACCCCTGGGCATACTTGTGAGGAGGCTTCAACTGAGCTAGACCCACGGAGCGGTGGGGAGCTGGAGGGATGGCGGCCGCTAAAGGCAAGCGTGTATGGACGGTCACAGACATGCTCACCGGGGCTCGCCCAGTGCCGGGTGGGGCTCCTGAGGGGCCGCCTGCTGCAAGATGTCCGGAGGTGAGGGGCGAGGTGGAGGAGGATGAGGGGGCCACGGTAACGAGGGGCTTTCTTGCCTCCCTGTTCGATTCGCTCCGGAGCGACCTCCAAGAGCTTCGAAGGGACATCTCTCACGAGGTAAAAGAGTTGAGAGCAGAGGTCACCTCCCTAGGTGAGCGGGTGGCACAGGTTGAGGAGGGTGAAATCTCCCGAGGTGAGGAGGTGGCTGATCTCCAACAAGAATGCATTCGCTTGCGGGAACAACAGGATCTCCTTCAGCTTGCAGTAGAAGACCTAGAGAACCGGTCATGCAGGCAGGCATAATATCCGCATTAGAGGAGCATCGACTGGGGCTGAGAAGGAGGACATTGGAGAGTTTGTGGTCGAGTTATTCAGTTCAGTTCTAAGCCTGGAGGAGTCCCGAGAGATTACGCTTGATAGAGTGCATCGGGTGGGCCGGGCCCGAGGTGATGGAGATCGCCCTCCGGATATCCTGGCATGCGTCCATAATTATGGGCTCAAGGAGAGTATATTGCAACGGGCACGTAATCGCCCGCAGATCCAATTTAGAGGGCTCCAGCTTCAATTATTTCAGGACCTCTCGGCTTGGACTTTGCAGCGAAGGCACGAATTTAAGCCTATTACGGAACACTTGAGAGCACAGGATGTGTCATACTCTTGGGGTCACCCGTTCCGCCTTATCTTTCGCTGGGATGCGCAGCGCCATCAAGTGAAGTCCATATCGGAGGCGAACCGGATCCTGGGCCTGGTGGAGGGTGGCCAAGACCTGGGTGCGAAGCTGGGCCCGAGCTGGAGGAGAAAGGAGAGACGGAGGAAACGACAGCGACCTACCGCGTCGGAGCAACTGTTGGAGCGGCAGTCGGCAGTTAGCAATGTGGCAGCTGGGACCAATGTTCAGTATCAGGGCACTTGAGGGCGACTGGTCCGCATCGGGTTGCTTATTCGCTGGCCTACTGGCTGTCAAGGAGGGGCCTGGGCGGCCAGGCGGATGGGCCTAACTGATGAACTTCAGAGGATTTCACGACCCAGTTGGGACTTTTTCCTCTGTGGCGATGTGTGCACGAGGACTTTTTTGGTTGCGAGCACCTGTTGTGCGCAATGGTTGTCTGTTGATATGCTTCCCTGGGAGTACTGTCTATGAGTGTTATTGGCGGAGCAGCCCGTGCTCTTTCCCCTGGAGACTCTCTCCCAGTTACGACAAGACAATTAAGTGTCTTAAGTTTGAATGTTCGTGGGCTTAACAACCCAACCAAGCGGTTAGCGATTCTGTCAGGCCTGGAGAAATCTGGGAGTCGCAGTTACAAGAGACCCACTTGTTACACAAAGACACGTTTCATATGCGCTAACGATGGTTCCCTAGGCAGCTTTGGTCCTCAGCTACTACGAAACATGCGGGGTGGCAATATTGCTTGCGAGGACTTTTGATGGGGAGGTAGTTGGGAAGGTATTTGAAGTTCCGGGTAGGTTCCTAGCTATTAGAATGCGGCTTGGGGCTTTTTCTCTCACCGTTGCTTCCCTTTATGCTCCGAATTCCCAACAGGAGACTTTCCTGAGACAGTCAATTTCCCCTATATTTAGTTCGCCAGATAGCGCCATTCTGATAGGGGGAGATTTTAATCTGGTGATGGACAACGAGCTTGACCGCTCGGGTCAGCGCTTTGGGCAGACTGGGGAATTGACGGAGATGGGGCGCCAATGGTTAGCGGAGTGTGGGTTGGAGGACGTGTGGAGGAAGGCGCATCCTACACTCTGAGACTATTTCTTCTATTCTGCAGCGACCAAGACCTACGCACAGCTCGATCACTTTTTGGCCTCACAAGAGTTTATGTCCCGGGTTAGAGAGGTCACGATAGAGCCCAGGGCCTTGATTGATCACGCCCCTATCACTGTTGAATTGGCCATGGAGGTGGGCCATGTGGGTGCCCCGAGCTGGCGCTTTAGGGACTCCTTGCTTCAGAGTCAGTCAGCGGTGGAGTCGCTTCGGCACGCGATTATGGACTATATTGCCTTTAATGACATCGGTAGCACCTCCGTGAAAACTCTCTGGGAGGCGTTGAAGGCAGTAGTGCGGGCGAGGTGATGGCACTGTCTACGAGGGATAATAGAGCGAGGAGAGAGGTGAGAGAGTGGCTGCATTGGAGCGCTCCCATAAATCTACCAGTGCGCCCAGAATTTGGCGAGAGTTAGAGAAGGCAAGACAGCAGCTGAAGCGACTAGACTGGGATAGGGCGGAGTACGCAGTAGTACGACTCAAGCACAAATACTATATTGGGAGTAATAGATGCGGAAAGTTACTAGCGCACCGGTTATGAGCGCAGCACGCGGCGTCGGCTGTCAAACTGATTCGTTCCCCTCCCGTAGAGGTGGCCTATACGAGTGGCCAGATTGCTGAGGCCTTTGCGGGTTTTACCGGGGTTTATATGCGGCGGATGAGCGTGACGACGCAGCCCTGGACTCTTATTTAGAGGACATAGCAATTATTCCTGTTGGTGGGAGGGAGGCGGCGTTATTGGACCAGCAGATAAGGCAAGAGGAGGTTGTATCGGCGATTTCCCGCTTGAAGACTGGGAAGTCCCCGGCCCTGATGGGTTCAAGGCATTGTTTTACAAGAACTTTTGTGCGGAGCTTGCCCCGCTTCTCATAAGGCTTTTCAATTCCTTTCGGAAGACGGGGACACTGACACCGAGTATGCTAGATGCTACCATTACTGTTATACATAAATCGGGTAAGGATCCGGAGGACTGTGCCTCGTATAGGCCGATCTCGCTTCTGAACATAGATGCCAAATTGTTCACGGGGATACTTGCCTTCTGCCTTAATTCTTACATGCCGGGTCTTATAGATCCCGATCAGTCGGGTTTCATTCCTAATCGGCAATGTGGCGATGATACGAAGCGACTTTTGCACCTGCTAGATAAAATTGATAGATCTCGGAGGGAGGCGCTTTTTCTTTCTATCAATGCTGAGAAGGTGTTTGATAGGGTTCACTGGCCATACCTCTTCCGGGTTCTGAAGCGCTTTGGATTGGGTCCGGGCTTTAGATCGTGGATCCAGTGTGCCTATCGGCTCCCTAGAGCGGCGGTTTGAGTCAATGGTGTGCTTTCTATGCCGTTTCCGGTCAGGCGAGGGACCAGACAGGGGTGCCCACTCTCCCCCCTCTTGTTTGCGTTATATATGGAGCCCCTCGCACAGCATTTACGAGACTGCCCCTTAGTTTCTGGAGTGAAATTTGGCAGAGACCACAATCTTATTACCCTATATGCAGACAATGTGATTCTTACACTTGCCGAGCCCGTTACCTCTTTGCCTGCGCTTATGGAGCTACTAGCTGAATTTAGCCAGATTTCGGGATTTAAAGTGAACATGCAGAAGTCTCGGGTCCTTAGTCTCTTCTTGAGCTCTGACCACGAGGAGGATCTGAGAGCTCGATATTCCTTTATTTGGTCGTCCTCGCGCCTTTCCTACCTTGGGGTGGAGTTAGCGACATCCGCCGCAAAAACGGCGAGCCTGAATTATATGAAGCTGGTACGTGATGTACAGCGGGATCTAGAATTGTGGGGGAAACATAAGCTGTCTTGTCTGGGTACGGTGGCGGTGATTAAGATGACGGTTTTGATGCGAATACTCTATATGTTTCAGGTGCTCCCATGGACTCCACCCTCCCGGACACTCGCCACTCTGCAGTCGGCGGTCCTGAGATTTGTATGGGAGGGCCGAGCGGCACGTTTACCGCAGCAGGTTTTATACCGCCCCAGGAGCAGTGGGGGACTGGCGATCCCATGTCTTCAGAGATATTTCCAGGCAACACAGCTGCGCTTTCTGGTAGAGTGGAGCCGCCCTCTCACGGAGAAGCACTGGTGTTTCATGGATCAGGCGGTGGCGGACGCTCATATTTGGAAGGAGCCTTGGCTCCGGCGCAGGCATAGAGCCGGAGGTCTCTATGTGTCCCCGATAACTGGGACAACGCTACGGGTATGGGACGCAGTGGCTTGCCGTTCAGGGCTGACTTCTTTCCCCTCCCCGATGACCCCCCCCCCCATAGGAGCGAACCCTGATTTTGAGCCTGGGCTCTGTCTGGAAAGTCTGAGACGTTGGTATGAGGGGGTTGTAGGAGAGTGGGAAGCCTTTTTGATGAACATGGGGTTTTGTCCTTTGACCAGATGAGAGAGGCCTATGGCCTGGTTGAGGCGGATAGGCTGATGTATTATCAAGTTAGACACTGGGCTCTCTTGCCGGCGAACAGAGCTCTGATAGATAGGCCTCTAACACCATTCGAGAAGTGGCTGTTTCTAAAGAAGGATGATAGGAGAGTTATTTCGGAGCTCTATCGTCTTTTGCAAGGAGAAGGCCGCCCGCCTAAGTCAAATGTCAGCTGAGATGGGAGAGGGAGCTCTTGAGTGGGACAGCATATTCTATAGAATACACCATACAGCATATAATGCCGCAGGGACAGAGACATCATACAAAGTCACCTCTTACTGGTACTATACCCCAGCGCGGTTACATGCATGGGACCATGATAAGACAGACCATTGCTGGAGAGGGTGTGGAGCTACAGGCACACTGGTACACTTGCTCTGGCACTGCCCCAAGTTACATTGTTATTGGGAAAACATTATAGACAAAATAGATGCAGCGTTTCAGTTTAAGATCCCGAGATTCCCATCGTACATTTTATTGGGGCTGCCCAATCCTCTTACTTTTCCTTTAAAATCTCTAAAAGGGAGACAGATGGCCCTAGCACTCAATGCGGCGCTGCAGCTGATTCTGGTTCTTTGGGGTACAGATAAGGTCCTGACTCGTGTTTCATGGCTTCAGAAGCTTTGGTTTATTCTTGCAATGGAGAAACTTACATTAGCCTCCCAGCAGCGTGTAGGAGACCTGGGAGAACTGTGGAAGCCGTTTCATAGGCTTCTTTCTGCAGAATTCACTGAGCTGACCTACCCGACCTACCTGAGAATTTTGAGGTTGATCTGAAACCTAGGTTGGGTTGCTGAGAGGGTGGACGGTCGAGTGGGGGTACTGTTGAATGATGGAAGGGGCTGAGGCGGGGGAGGTATAAGGATGACATAGTCTTTTGGAGGGAAGCATAGTTGAAGTGTTATCATTTATATGTTTATGTGGTTCTCACCTGCGGGATTGACATCCTGGATGATTAATGGACATGACCAGTAGGCACATGGCTCAGCAAGAAGAGGTCTGGCAGGGGGGTTGTAAGGAAATGCCTCCTTGGCATGGTTGCCCCCTGACTTTTTGCCTTTGCTGATGCTATGTTTACAATTGAAAGTGTGCTGAGGCCTGCTAACCAGGCCCCAGCACCAGTGTTCTTTCCCTAACCTGTACTTTTGTATCCACAATTGGCAGACCCTGGCATCCAGATAAGTCCCTTGTAACTGGTACTTCTAGTACCAAGGGCCCTGATGCCAAGGAAGCTCTCTAAGGGCTGCAGCATGTCTTATGCCACCCTGGAGACCTCTCACTCAGCACAGACACACTGCTTGCCAGCTTGTGTGTGCTAGTGAGAACAAAACGAGTAAGTCGACATGGCACTCCCCTCAGGGTGCCATGCCAGCCTCTCACTGCCTATGCAAGTATAGGTCAGTCACCCCTCTAGCAGGCCTTACAGCCCTAAGGCAGGGTGCACTATACCATAGGTGAGGGTACCAGTGCATGAGCATGGTACCCCTACAGTGTCTAAACAAAACCTTAGACATTGTAAGTGCAGGGTAGCCATAAGAGTATATGGTCTGGGAGTTTGTCAAACACGAACTCCACAGCACCATAATGGCTACACTGAAAACTGGGAAGTTTGGTATCAAACTTCTCAGCACAATAAATGCACACTGATGCCAGTGTACATTTTATTGCAAAATACACCCCAGAGGGCACCTTAGAGGTGCCCCCTGAAACTTAACCGACTGTCTGTGTAGGCTGACTAGTTCCAGCAGCCTGCCACACTAGAGACATGTTGCTGGCCCCATGGGGAGAGTGCCTTTGTCACTCTGAGGCCAGTAACAAAGCCTGCACTGGGTGGAGATGCTAACACCTCCCCCAGGCAGGAGCTGTAACACCTGGCGGTGAGCCTCAAAGGCTCACCCCTTTGTCACAGCCCAGCAGGGCACTCCAGCTTAGTGGAGTTGCCCGCCCCCTCCGGCCACGGCCCCCACTTTTGGCGGCAAGGCTGGAGGGAACAAAGAAAGCAACAAGGAGGAGTCACTGGCCAGTCAGGACAGCCCCTAAGGTGTCCTGAGCTGAAGTGACTCTAACTTTTAGAAATCCTCCATCTTGCAGATGGAGGATTCCCCCAATAGGGTTAGGATTGTGACCCCCTCCCCTTGGGAGGAGGCACAAAGAGGGTGTACCCACCCTCAGGGCTAGTAGCCATTGGCTACTAACCCCCCAGACCTAAAACACGCCCTTAAATTTAGTATTTAAGGGCTACCCTGAACCCTAGAAAATTAGATTCCTGCAACTACAAGAAGAAGGACTGCCTAGCTGAAAAACCCCTGCAGAGGAAGACCAGAAGACGACAACTGCCTTGGCTCCAGAAACTCACCGGCCTGTCTCCTGCCTTCCAAAGATCCTGCTCCAGCGATGCCTTCCAAAGGGACCAGCGACCTCGACATCCTCTGAGGACTGCCCCTGCTTCGAAAAGACAAGAAACTCCCGAGGACAGCGGACCTGCTCCAAGAAAAGCTGCAACTTTGTTTCCAGCAGCTTTAAAGAACCCTGCAAGCTCCCCGCAGGAAGCGTGAGACTTGCAACACTGCACCCGGCGACCCCGACTCGGCTGGTGGCGATCCAACACCTCAGGAGGGACCCCAGGACTACTCTAAGACTGTGAGTACAAAAACCTGTCCCCCCTGAGCCCCCACAGCGCCGCCTGCAGAGGGAATCCCGAGGCTTCCCCTGACCGCGACTCTTTGAATCCTAAGTCCCGACACCTGGGAGAGACCCTGCACCCGCAGCCCCCAGGACCTGAAGGACCGGACTTTCACTGGAGGAGTGACCCCCAGGAGTCCCTCGCCCTTGACCAAGTGGAGGTTTCCCCGAGGAACCCCCCCCTTGCCTGCCTGCAGCGCTGAAGAGATCCCTAGATCTCCCATTGACTTCCATTACAAACCCGACGCTTGTTTCTACACTGCACCCGGCCGCCCCCGCGCTGCTGAGGGTGAAATTTCTGTGTGGGCTTGTGTCCCCCCCGGTGCCCTACAAAACCCCCCTGGTCTGCCCTCCGAAGACGCGGGTACTTACCTGCAAGCAGACCGGAACCGGGGCACCCCCTTCTCTCCATTCTAGCCTATGTGTTTTGGGCACCACTTTGAACTCTGCACCTGACCGGCCCTGAGCTGCTGGTGTGGTGACTTTGGGGTTGCTCTGAACCCCCAACGGTGGGCTACCTTGGACCAAGAACTAAGCCCTGTAAGTGTCTTACTTACCTGGTTAACCTAACAAATACTTACCTCCCCTAGGAACTGTGAAAATTGCACTAAGTGTCCACTTTTAAAACAGCTATTTGTCAATAACTTGAAAAGTATACATGCAATTTTTATGATTTGAAGTTCCTAAAGTACTTACCTGCAATACCTTTCGAATGAGATATTACATGTAGAATTTGAACCTGTGGTTCTCAAAATAAACTAAGAAAAGATATTTTTCTATACAAAAACCTATTGGCTGGATTTGTCTCTGAGTGTGTGTACCTCATTTATTGTCTATGTGTATGTACAACAAATGCTTAACACTACTCCTTGGATAAGCCTACTGCTCGACCACACTACCACAAAATAGAGCATTAGTATTATCTCTTTTTACCACTATTTTACCTCTAAGGGGAACCCTTGGACTCTGTGCATGCTATTCCTTACTTTGAAATAGCACATACAGAGCCAACTTCCTACATTGGTGGATCAGCGGTGGGGTACAAGACTTTGCATTTGCTGGACTACTCAGCCAATACCTGATCACACGACAAATTCCAAAATTGTCATTAGAAATTCATTTTTGCAATTTGAAATTTTTCTAAATTCTTAAAAGTCCTGCTAGGGCCTTGTGTGTTAAGTCCCTGTTTAGCATTGTCTTTTAGAGTTTAAAAGTTTGTTAAAAGTTTGAAATTAGATTCTAGAAACAGTTTTAGATTCTTTAAAAAGTATTCCAACTCTTAGCAGAATAATGTCTGATACAGAGATACAGGTGGTGGAACTCGACACCACACCTTACCTCCATCTTAAGATGAGGGAGCTAAGGTCTCTCTGTAATATAAAGAAAATAACCATTGGCTCCAGACCTACCAAAATTCATCTCCAGGAGCTGTTGGCAGAGTTTGAAAAAGCCAACCCCTCTGATGATGACCTCACAGAGGAAGAAATTAGTGACTTGGAGGCCAATGTCCCTCCTCCAGTCCTAAATAGGGAGAACAGGACCCCTCAAGTCCTGTCTCCAACTGTGTTAGTCAGAAATAGTGAGTCCCTCACAGGAGGGTCCCACATTTCTGAAATCACTGAGGATGCTCTCAGTGAAGATGACCTCCTGTTAGCCAGGATGGCCAGAAGATTGGCTTTAGAGAGACAGCTCCTAGCCATAGAAAGGGAAAGACAAGAGATGGGCCTAGGACCCATCAATGGTGGCAGCAATATAAATAGGGTCAGAGATTCTCCTGACATGTTAAAAATCCCCAAAGGGATTGTGACAAAATATGAAGATGGTGATGACATCACCAAATGGTTCACAGCTTTTGAGAGGGCTTGTGTAACCAGAAAAGTGAACAGATCTCACTGGGGTGCTCTCCTTTGGGAAATGTTCACTGGAAAGTGTAGGGATAGACTCCTCACACTCTCTGGAAAAGATGCAGAATCTTATGACCTCATGAAGGGTACCCTGATTGAGGGCTTTGGATTCTCCACTGAGGAGTACAGGATTAGGTTCAGGGGGGCTCAAAAATCCTCGAGCCAGACCTGGGTTGACTTTGTTGACTACTCAGTGAAAACACTAGATGGTTGGATTCAAGGCAGTGGTGTAAGTAATTATGATGGGCTGTACAATTTATTTGTGAAAGAACACCTATTGAGTAATTGTTTCAATGATAAACTGCATCAGCATCTGGTAGACCTAGGACCAATTTCTCCCCAAGAATTGGGAAAGAAGGCGGACCATTGGGTCAAGACAAGGGTGTCCAAGACTTCAACAGGGGGTGACCAAAAGAAAGGGGTCACAAAGACTCCCCAGGGGAAGGGTGATGAGACAACCAAAACTAAAAATAGTAAAGAGTCTTCTACAGGCCCCCAAAAACCTGCACAGGAGGGTGGGCCCAGAACCTCTTCACAAAACAATGGGTACAAGGGTAAAAACTTTGATCCCAAAAAGGCCTGGTGTCATAGCTGTAAACAGCATGGACACCAAACTGGAGACAAGGCCTGTCCCAAGAAAGGTTCCACTCCAAACTCCCATCCAGGTAACACTGGTATGGCTAGTCTCCAAGTGGGATCAACAGTGTGCCCAGAGCAAATCAGGGTCCACACTGAAGCTACTCTAGTTTCTGAGGGTGGGGTGGATTTAGCCACACTAGCTGTCTGGCCGCCTAACATGCAAAAATACAGACAGCAACTCTTAATTAATGGGACTAGAATAGAGGGCCTGAGGGATACAGGTGCCAGTGTCACCATGGTGACAGAGAAACTGGTTTCCCCTGGCCAATACCTGACTGGAAAAACTTACACAGTCACCAACGCTGACAATCAGAGAAAAGTACATCCCATGGCAATGGTTACTTTAGAATGGGGAGGGGTCAATGGCCTGAAACAGGTGGTGGTCTCCTCAAATATCCCAGTGGACTGTCTGCTTGGAAATGACCTGGAGTCCTCAGCATGGGCTGAGGTAGAACTAAAAACCCATGCAGCAATGCTGGGTATCCCTGAACTGGTGTGTGTGAAAACAAGAGCACAATGCAAGGCACAGGGTGAACAAGTAGAGCTGGAGTCTGGAAGAATGGCCCAGCCTACCAAGAGAACAGGAAAGTCAGTTGGGAAACCAACTGCAACACAGCAAAAGAAAGGGAACCTCTCTTCTCAGGAAGAAGTTCTGCCCTCTGAGGGAACTGAGCCTTTGGAGCTTGAACCTTACCAGGTTGAGCTCTTAGGCCCAGGGGGACCCTCAAGGGAGGAGCTGTGTAAGGGACAAGAAACCTGTCCCTCTCTTGAAGGCCTTAGGCAGCAAGCTGCTGAAGAGTCCAAAGGCAAGAAAAATGGAACACATAGGGTCTATTGGGAAGATGGACTCCTGTACACTGAGGCCAGAGACCCCAAACCTGGTGCCACTAGGAGAGTGGTAGTGCCTCAGCTGTTCAGGAAGTTCATCCTAACATTGGCCCATGACATTCCCCTTGCTGGACATTTGGGACAAACCAAGACGTGGGAGAGGTTAGTCAACCACTTGTACTGGCCCAATATGTCCAACATGGTTAAGGAGTTTTGCCTCTCCTGCCCCACCTGTCAAGCCAGTGGTAAGACAGGTGGGCATCCAAAGGCCCCCCTCATTCCACTTCCAGTGGTGGGGGTTCCCTTTGAAAGAGTGGGTGTGGACATAGTTGGTCCACTAGAACCTCCCACAGCCTCAGGAAATATGTATATCCTGGTAGTAGTGGATCATGCTACCAGGTATCCTGAAGCTATTCCCCTTAGGTCGACTACTGCCCCTGCAGTAGCCAAGGCCCTCATTGGTATCTTTACCAGAGTGGGTTTCCCTAAGGAGGTGGTGTCTGACAGGGGTACCAACTTCATGTCAGCATACCTAAAGCACATGTGGAATGAGTGTGGAGTGACTTATAAATTCACTACACCATACCATCCACAAACTAATGGCTTGGTTGAGAGATTCAACAAGACATTAAAAGGCATGATCATGGGGCTCCCAGAAAAACTCAAAAGGAGATGGGATGTCCTCTTGCCATGTCTGCTTTTCGCTTACAGAGAGGTGCCACAGAAGGGAGTAGGATTCTCACCCTTTGAACTTCTGTTTGGTCATCCTGTAAGGGGACCACTTGCTCTTGTTAAAGAAGGCTGGGAGAGACCTCTCCATGAGCCTAAACAGGACATAGTGGACTATGTACTTGGCCTTCGCTCTAGAATGGCAGAGTACATGGAAAAGGCAACCAAAAACCTTGAGGCCAGCCAACAGCTCCAGAAGTTTTGGTATGACCAAAAGGCTGCACTGGTTGAGTTCCAACCAGGGCAGAAAGTCTGGGTTCTGGAGCCTGTGGCTCCCAGGGCACTCCAGGACAAATGGAGTGGCCCTTACCCAGTGCTAGAAAGGAAGAGTCAGGTCACCTACCTGGTGGACCTGGGCACAAGCAGGAGCCCCAAGAGGGTGATCCATGTGAACCGCCTTAAGCTCTTCCATGACAGGGCTGATGTGAATCTGTTGATGGTAACAGATGAGGATCAGGAGGCAGAGAGTGAACCTCTCCCTGATCTTCTGTCATCAGACCCAAAAGATGGCACAGTAGATGGAGTGATCTACTCAGACACCCTCTCTGGCCAACAGCAAGCTGATTGTAGGAGAGTCCTACAACAGTTTCCTGAACTCTTCTCCTTAACCCCTGGTCAGACACACCTGTGTACCCATGATGTGGACACAGGAGACAGCATGCCTGTCAAAAACAAAATCTTTAGACAGTCTGACCATGTTAAGGAAAGCATCAAGGTGGAAGTCCACAAGATGCTGGAATTGGGAGTAATTGAGCGCTCTGACAGCCCCTGGGCTAGCCCAGTGGTCTTAGTCCCCAAACCTCACACCAAAGATGGAAAGAAAGAGATGAGGTTTTGTGTGGACTACAGAGGGCTCAATTCTGTCACCAAGACAGATGCTCATCCAATTCCAAGAGCTGATGAGCTCATAGACAAATTAGGTGCTGCCAAATTCTTAAGTACCTTTGACTTGACAGCAGGGTACTGGCAAATAAAAATGGCACCTGGAGCAAAAGAGAAAACAGCATTCTCCACACCTGATGGGCATTATCAGTTTACTGTTATGCCCTTTGGTTTAAAGAATGCCCCTGCCACCTTCCAAAGGTTGGTGAATCAAGTCCTTGCTGGCTTGGAGTCCTTTAGCACAGCTTATCTTGATGATATTGCTGTCTTTAGCTCCACCTGGCAGGATCACCTGGTCCACCTGAAGAAGGTTTTGAAGGCTCTGCAATCTGCAGGCCTCTCTATCAAGGCATCCAAATGCCAGATAGGGCAGGGAACTGTGGTTTACTTGGGACACCTTGTAGGTGGAGGCCAAGTTCAGCCACTCCAACCCAAGATCCAGACTATTCTGGACTGGGTAGCTCCAAAAACCCAGACTCAAGTCAGGGCATTCCTTGGCTTGACTGGGTATTACAGGAGGTTTGTGAAGGGATATGGATCCATTGTGACAGCCCTCACTGAACTCACCTCCAAGAAAATGCCCAAGAAAGTGAACTGGACTGTGGAATGCCAACAGGCCTTTGACACCCTGAAACAGGCAATGTGCTCAGCACCAGTTCTAAAAGCTCCAGATTATTCTAAGCAGTTCATTGTGCAGACTGATGCCTCTGAACATGGGATAGGGGCAGTTTTGTCCCAAACAAATGATGATGGCCTTGACCAGCCTGTTGCTTTCATTAGCAGGAGGTTACTCCCCAGGGAGCAGCGTTGGAGTGCCATTGAGAGGGAGGCCTTTGCTGTGGTTTGGTCCCTGAAGAAGCTGAGACCATACCTCTTTGGGACTCACTTCCTAGTTCAAACTGACCACAGACCTCTCAAATGGCTGATGCAAATGAAAGGTGAAAATCCTAAACTGTTGAGGTGGTCCATCTCCCTACAGGGAATGGACTTTATAGTGGAACACAGACCTGGGACTGCCCATGCCAATGCAGATGGCCTTTCCAGGTTCTTCCACTTAGAAAATGAAGACTCTCTTGGGAAAGGTTAGTCTCATCCTCTTTCGTTTGGGGGGGGGGGGTTGTGTAAGGAAATGCCTCCTTGGCATGGTTGCCCCCTGACTTTTTGCCTTTGCTGATGCTATGTTTACAATTGAAAGTGTGCTGAGGCCTGCTAACCAGGCCCCAGCACCAGTGTTCTTTCCCTAACCTGTACTTTTGTATCCACAATTGGCAGACCCTGGCATCCAGATAAGTCCCTTGTAACTGGTACTTCTAGTACCAAGGGCCCTGATGCCAAGGAAGGTCTCTAAGGGCTGCAGCATGTCTTATGCCACCCTGGAGACCTCTCACTCAGCACAGACACACTGCTTGCCAGCTTGTGTGTGCTAGTGAGAACAAAACGAGTAAGTCGACATGGCACTCCCCTCAGGGTGCCATGCCAGCCTCTCACTGCCTATGCAAGTATAGGTCAGTCACCCCTCTAGCAGGCCTTACAGCCCTAAGGCAGGGTGCACTATACCATAGGTGAGGGCACCAGTGCATGAGCATGGTACCCCTACAGTGTCTAAACAAAACCTTAGACATTGTAAGTGCAGGGTAGCCATAAGAGTATATGGTCTGGGAGTTTGTCAAACACGAACTCCACAGCACCATAATGGCTACACTGAAAACTGGGAAGTTTGGTATCAAACTTCTCAGCACAATAAATGCACACTGATGCCAGTGTACATTTTATTGCAAAATACACCCCAGAGGGCACCTTAGAGGTGCCCCCTGAAACTTAACCGACTGTCTGTGTAGGCTGACTAGTTCCAGCAGCCTGCCACACTAGAGACATGTTGCTGGCCCCATGGGGAGAGTGCCTTTGTCACTCTGAGGCCAGTAACAAAGCCTGCACTGGGTGGAGATGCTAACACCTCCCCCAGGCAGGAGCTGTAACACCTGGCGGTGAGCCTCAAAGGCTCACCCCTTTGTCACAGCCCAGCAGGGCACTCCAGCTTAGTGGAGTTGCCCGCCCCCTCCGGCCACGGCCCCCACTTTTGGCGGCAAGGCTGGAGGGAACAAAGAAAGCAACAAGGAGGAGTCACTGGCCAGTCAGGACAGCCCCTAAGGTGTCCTGAGCTGAAGTGACTCTAACTTTTAGAAATCCTCCATCTTGCAGATGGAGGATTCCCCCAATAGGGTTAGGATTGTGACCCCCTCCCCTTGGGAGGAGGCACAAAGAGGGTGTACCCACCCTCAGGGCTAGTAGCCATTGGCTACTAACCCCCCAGACCTAAAACACGCCCTTAAATTTAGTATTTAAGGGCTACCCTGAACCCTAGAAAATTAGATTCCTGCAACTACAAGAAGAAGGACTGCCTAGCTGAAAAACCCCTGCAGAGGAAGACCAGAAGACGACAACTGCCTTGGCTCCAGAAACTCACCGGCCTGTCTCCTGCCTTCCAAAGATCCTGCTCCAGCGACGCCTTCCAAAGGGACCAGCGACCTCGACATCCTCTGAGGACTGCCCCTGCTTCGAAAAGACAAGAAACTCCCGAGGACAGCGGACCTGCTCCAAGAAAAGCTGCAACTTTGTTTCCAGCAGCTTTAAAGAACCCTGCAAGCTCCCCGCAGGAAGCGTGAGACTTGCAACACTGCACCCGGCGACCCCGACTCGGCTGGTGGCGATCCAACACCTCAGGAGGGACCCCAGGACTACTCTAAGACTGTGAGTACAAAAACCTGTCCCCCCTGAGCCCCCACAGCGCCGCCTGCAGAGGGAATCCCGAGGCTTCCCCTGACCGCGACTCTTTGAATCCTAAGTCCCGACACCTGGGAGAGACCCTGCACCCGCAGCCCCCAGGACCTGAAGGACCGGACTTTCACTGGAGGAGTGACCCCCAGGAGTCCCTCGCCCTTGACCAAGTGGAGGTTTCCCCGAGGAACCCCCCCCTTGCCTGCCTGCAGCGCTGAAGAGATCCCTAGATCTCCCATTGACTTCCATTACAAACCCGACGCTTGTTTCTACACTGCACCCGGCCGCCCCCGCGCTGCTGAGGGTGAAATTTCTGTGTGGGCTTGTGTCCCCCCCGGTGCCCTACAAAACCCCCCTGGTCTGCCCTCCGAAGACGCGGGTACTTACCTGCAAGCAGACCGGAACCGGGGCACCCCCTTCTCTCCATTCTAGCCTATGTGTTTTGGGCACCACTTTGAACTCTGCACCTGACCGGCCCTGAGCTGCTGGTGTGGTGACTTTGGGGTTGCTCTGAACCCCCAACGGTGGGCTACCTTGGACCAAGAACTAAGCCCTGTAAGTGTCTTACTTACCTGGTTAACCTAACAAATACTTACCTCCCCTAGGAACTGTGAAAATTGCACTAAGTGTCCACTTTTAAAACAGCTATTTGTCAATAACTTGAAAAGTATACATGCAATTTTTATGATTTGAAGTTCCTAAAGTACTTACCTGCAATACCTTTCGAATGAGATATTACATGTAGAATTTGAACCTGTGGTTCTCAAAATAAACTAAGAAAAGATATTTTTCTATACAAAAACCTATTGGCTGGATTTGTCTCTGAGTGTGTGTACCTCATTTATTGTCTATGTGTATGTACAACAAATGCTTAACACTACTCCTTGGATAAGCCTACTGCTCGACCACACTACCACAAAATAGAGCATTAGTATTATCTCTTTTTACCACTATTTTACCTCTAAGGGGAACCCTTGGACTCTGTGCATGCTATTCCTTACTTTGAAATAGCACATACAGAGCCAACTTCCTACAGGGGTTCTTCCGAGCATGGTTTGGGCATTCATGAGAAAGACCTTTGTATGAAGATATGGCATTCCTTCTGTGCTGATACGAAAGCTGGGGCTTATAATCTGACTGTGACCGCCTGGTACACCTAGACCCACTGCAGCCTCAAACTACCATCTACTAGCCTTGAGTCCTTACCTATGTTTCTTGGAGAATGCACCTAAGGCAAGGATATAGAATGTGCACCTTTTCAGTTTTGCCTTAGGTGTAACACCAAATACCCCTAAGGCAACCATTGCAAGGTCTGCAACGTCTTCCTCTCTCCAGACCACCTAGAGACTTTCTGCAGATCTTGTCTTGCCTTCCAGTGCAAGACAACCATTAAGTTACCAGGGAGAAACGAGGTGGGTCTGCCACAGGATCCAAAGGCAAACCTCATCCGAGGCTTCTGATGTTTTCTGATCTGACCATATACCAAGCACAGAGAAAGAGGAAGCAGGGCCTACTGGCATTCGTGCATAACAGGCAGAGGAAAATCCAAAGACCATCTTTTCCAAGGGCTCTGATATCGAAGAGGACCACTGACAGCTTCAAGAGTTAATAAAGGCCACGGGGGTCACTCCTCCAATTAAAAAGAAGTGTATGCCTGCCCTCGATAATACAACTTATATTCATGGACAGATTGCCCTGATTCGCTAGTCGTTCACACTGCAATTAAAAGGGCTTTGCTCTAGCTACAGAAGGTACCCCTCCTCCTGATACAGAGTTAAGTGGATTGATGCCACTGGGAATCGTGTAGTGCTTGAGGCAGTAACTTATTGGTGCATTGCAAACTCTGGGTCTCCTAGACGGGCATGACCGGTACCACTGGGAGGAAATTGGGTAGTTGGTAAATCCCCTTCTTGAGGCCCGCCACAAACACAGACAAGTGTTGCTGAGGGGAAAACCATCAGCAGTGCCATCCTTTTGTGTAACCTTGACACACTGGCTACAGTTGCAAGAGGTATTATACCAGCCTCCTCCTCTGCAGGCATGTCTGCGTAGGGTTTCAGGATTTTGCCCTGAGGTGCAAAGGCACCCCTTTAATGTCCCTTGTTTCTCAAGAGCATCTATTCGGACACTAGGTCGACCTGATGCTTGAACAAATCAGAAAAGATACTGATGTTGGCAAATCTGTGGTCTCCTACAGGCCCCAAGTCCCAGATTGCCTTTTTGCAGGCAACAAAACAGGGGTGGTCCAAAACCAGTGGGCTCAGTTGAGAGATGCCCACTGGCATCCCTCCCCCCACTCCAAAATACCATATGCACCAACACTCATTTCAGGACCCCCGGCAACCTAAGACCTTCCAAAGAGTGGCCCAAAGAGGAAATAGATATGGGAAGAGAAGTAGTGGCTCTGCAAAGTGAGCCTCTGCTGGCAAACAATGACTCTCCCTCGCTTGTCGTCGACCACATTACACCTGTCTGGGGAAGACTGAGGCACTTTTTCACTCAGTGGGAATATCTCTCCTCAGACCAATGGGTCCTCTTCATTATGCAGGGATTCTAGATTCTCACACTTTAGTCCTGGTAAGGAAGGAGTCCGTTCATGCTTTAAAGGAATCAGTAGTTTAGGGTGTTATTTATATCTTCACTGTTCAAACGATACACCAAAACTATTCCAAGATCAAGTGACGTGCTTGGAGAGTACTTTTTTTTTTTTTTTTTTAGCATACAGCACTTCCAGCAGAAACTGTCTAGGAGGCATAATGTGGCTAAGGGGCTGTGCACTCAATGCATTTTATTGCCACATAAACACAGCAGCACTACTGTCTCCTGGATCTATGTGTGCCTTCTTGTCACTATCTTCTTATCCATATAGCTTCACAAGAAACGTTCAGCACAGTCATGCAGCTTCACTCTTCTTTTTTCTTGAACGGCATGTGCCAAGTTACAACAGTAGGAATTTTTTGTTGATTGGCTTCCGCCGGCTGGTCTCCTCATCCTGCTGTCTTTGCTCGTAGTGCCACAATACTTGTTCTAAGGGGGAGGTGAGGAATGGGTCAGTGTGGGGTTATAGTCTCAAACAATTGAAACATACTTTTGTGACTCAAAGGGTGATCAATTCCCTTATATGAGTCAGAAAGGGTTTTCCAGCTCGTAAAAGGGCGTTTATCCTTTATAAAAACCTCTTTTGAGTTTGAAACACTGTGATTTTGCAAACTCCTAGGTTTATCGACCATATAAATGATTTTTTGCATTAGGCCCAATGTCTCTATGGAGGTTTGATTGAGAAAGGCCTACTTTGGGCCGGGCTATCATTTTGCAAATTTTCTACAAACTTTCATAAAAAGCCTCAGTATGCTGAATAATCATTTTGGAAATGTAGTCGTACATTGGCTGGAGGGAGAAAAACTGTACACTGTTCTATTGTTTCTGAATGCATATATTTGTTTATTTTATTTGAAACTGTTTGATAGTGCTACTCTACTGATTTTGTTAGAGCACTTCACATATATTTTCAAACTCAGTTTGAGATATGAACTTATTTTCTTTACTCTAAATACCTGACACCTATTCCCATAATATTATAGATAAATGGAGAGAAGAAAGATGTAATGGAGAAAAACGAGAAAGATAATGGTAAGTTAATTTACAGTATGTATTTTCTTTGTATTTTGTTTGACTTATTGGTGGGCAATTTTGTTTAGTTTAGTCATGAAGTTGCAGAAGTAAGCGATGTGTTAGTTTTGGAAATATAACCAAATGAGTGTGCCCTAAATCAATGCATGGCCCTTCTACTTGTCCCATCCACTTCTTCCACCCATGCAATGCATCTAAATGAATAAAATGGACAGATTCACAACCTTACAGCAAAATTTCGGAAACTTTATCCACGCTCAAGTCACACTTAAGCCTTTGTCTGATTACTACAGAAGTTCTCTCTGTGACATACATAAAAATTACCGTGCATTAAATGTTCAATCAAATACTGTGATTTAAATACATTTAGCCACATGGGATGCTGCAAGTTATCAGACAGGTAAATTAAAAATATTTTTTTCACCCACATTCACAAAAGAGCATATTTTTCAATCAATGGGGAGTTATTATTTTTAAGAAAGTAATAGAAAATCAGTATTGTATTCTCTCATTTGCAGATGTAAAGGAATGTAGGTTGAAACAGGAGTACTTGTAGGTCCTGTACCTTCTTCCCTTTCATGTAGACATAAGGGACATCCTAAGCCAAAGGGCAAGGAACAAGAACATAGCTTTGACATCAACATTTTTATTAAGCAATCATAACGTTCAGTTCGATGGCATCTGTCGCTGTAGATACACATGGTATGCATGAGCTCGCCATCTGGTGTTGGGTCGGAGTGTTACAAGTTGTTTTTCTTCGAAGAAGTGTTTTCGAGTCACGGGACCGAGTGACTCCACCTTCTGTGCTCATTGCGCATGGGCGTCGACTCCATCTTCGATTGTTTTCTTTCCGCCATCGGGTTCGGACGTGTTCCTGTCGCTCCGAGTTTCGGAACGGAAAGTTAGCTGAAGACGGAAGATTTTCGACGGTATCGTTGCGATCCGGTTAGAGATAGACACATACGACGACGCGTTCAACATCGAAGCGCCTCGGTGCCCTTCGGGGTAGATTTCGGCACCCCGTCGGGGCCTAGTCGGCCCGACCGCGTGGAGGACAACGCCGATGGATCGGACCCCGTTTCGATTCTGCCCCGAATGCCACAACAAATATCCTTATACGGACCTACACTCGGTCTGTAATCTGTGCCTGTCACCCGAGCACAGCGAAGAATCCTGTGAGGCCTGTCGGGCGTTCCGGTCCCGAAAAACTCTGCGCGACCGTCGAGCGAGAAGACTCCAGATGGCGTCCACGCCAAAAGAGCGTCCACAGTTCGAGACAGAAGAGGAACAGGAGGAATCCTTTTCCATCCAGGATTCAGACTCCGACGAGCTACACTCTACAAGAACTGTGAGTAAGACGTCGAGATCAAACCTTAAAAAAGGAAAGAAGGCCCAGGGGACGCCACTGCCAACCGGCCATGGCTCCACCCAAATTCTCGGTGACCAACAATCGGCACCGAAAAAGGCCCATTCAGTGTCGAGATCGTCCGACTTCGGTCGAGACACCGGCACGCAGCCTCCTCGGGACCGAGAGAGTGCTAAACAGAAGCATCGACACCGAGAGTTCGGTGTCGACACCGATCGACGCCGAGACAGTGGCGCCGAAGAACATAGAGGCCAAGAATTTTCGGCACAGAAAAAGAGGAAGGTTACCTCGGAGCCGAAAAAACAATCGACAGGGCTTTCGGAGCCGAAAAAAGCGACATCAGACCCTGTTTCTGGCTCCTATACCGAAGAGCATTCTATGTCTTCTCAAATGAAGAAACATAGATTTGAACAAGAACTGCAATCCACTGACGTGGATCACACGCAAAAGCGTATCTTTATTCAGCAGGGGACTGGGAAGATCAGTACCCTCCCACCTGTCAAACGAAAGAGAACGCTTCAGTTTACTCCTCAGCAACAAACAACACAAAAGGTAACACCTCCTCCCTCGCCTCCACCTGTAACTCCGGCTTCGCCAACTTACACCCCGTCACATTCGCCAGCTCACACCGCCATGAGCCACGACGACCAAGATCAGGATGCGTGGGACTTGTACGACGCACCAGTGTCTGATAACAGCCCAGACACATACCCAACTAGGCCATCACCACCGGAAGACAGCACAGCCTACTCGCAAGTGGTGGCTAGAGCAGCTCTATTCCATAATGTGGAACTACACTCGGAACAAGTAGAGGATGATTTTTTATTTAACACCCTCTCCTCAACCCACAGCTCCTACCAAAGCCTGCCGATGCTCCCAGGCATGCTACGCCATGCAAAGGACATTTTCAAGGAGCCAGTTAAAAGTAGGGCAGTGACGCCTAGGGTGGACAAAAAGTATAAGGCGCCTCCTACGGACCCTGTCTTCATCACCTCTCAGCTGCCACCAGACTCTGTGGTGGTAGGGGCTGCCAGGAAACGGGCAAACTCACACACTTCTGGGGATGCACCTCCCCCAGATAAAGAAAGTAGGAAGTTCGATGCAGCCGGGAAGAGGGTTGCTGTCCAAGCAGCAAACCAGTGGCGCATCGCAAATTCACAAGCGCTGCTAGCGCGATACGACAGAGCCCACTGGGATGAGATGCAGCATCTCATTGAACATCTCCCAAAAGATCTGCAAAAAAGAGCAAAACAGGTTGTTGAGGAGGGTCAAAACATTTCCAACAATCAAATACGCTCCTCCATGGATGCAGCAGACACGGCCGCAAGAACCATTAATACGTCGGTTACCATCCGTAGGCACGCATGGCTCAGAACGTCTGGATTCAAGCCAGAAATTCAACAGGCAGTGCTTAACATGCCAGTAAACGAGAAACTTCTGTTCGGTCCGGAGGTCGACACAGCTATAGAAAAGCTCAAGAAGGACACTGACACTGCCAAGGCCATGGGCGCACTCTACTCCCCGCAGAGCAGAGGATCTTATAACACATTCCGCAAAACACCTTTTAGAGGAGGGTTTCGGGGTCAGGCCACACAAGCTAGCACCTCACAGTCCGCACCGCCCACCTACCAGGGACAGTACAGGGGAGGTTTTCGGGGCCAGTATAGAGGGGGGCAATTCCCTAGGAATAGGGGAAGATTTCAAAGCCCCAAAACCACTACCAACAAGCAGTGACTCACATGTCACACACCCCTCCCACACAACACCAGTGGGGGGGAGGATACGTCAATATTACGAAGCATGGGACAAAATAACTACAGACACATGGGTCCTAGCAATTATCCAGCATGGTTATTGCATAGAATTCCTGCAATTCCCTCCAGACATACCACCAAAATCACAAAATTTAACAAAATACCATTCACAGCTTCTAGAGATAGAAGTTCAAGCACTACTGCAAAAAAATGCAATAGATTTAGTACCAAGCACACAAATAAACACAGGAGTTTATTCACTGTACTTCTTGATACCAAAAAAGGACGAAACACTGAGACCAATTCTAGACCTCAGAGTAGTAAACACATTCATCAAATCAGACCACTTTCACATGGTCACACTACAAGAAGTGTTACCATTGCTCAAAAAACACGACTACATGACAACCCTAGACCTCAAGGACGCATATTTCCATATACCAATACATCAATCACACAGGAAATATCTAAGGTTTGTATTCAAAGGAATACATTACCAATTCAAAGTATTGCCTTTTGGTTTAACAACCGCTCCAAGAGTATTCACAAAATGCCTAGCAGTAGTCGCTGCACACATCAGAAGGCAGCAAATACATGTGTTCCCGTATCTAGACGACTGGCTAATCAAAACCAGTTCGCTCACACAATGCTCAAACCACACAAATCAAGTCATACAAACCCTCTACAAACTAGGGTTCACCGTCAACTTTGCAAAATCAAACATTCTGCCAAGCAAAGTACAGCAATATCTAGGAGCCATAATAGACACGACAAAAGGAGTAGCAACGCCAACTCCACAAAGGATCCACAATTTCAACAGGGTCATTCAACACATGTCTCCAAACAAAACAATACAAGCAAGAACAATACTACAGCTCCTAGGCATGATGTCCTCATGCATAGCCATTGTCCCAAACGCAAGACTGCACATGAGGCCCTTACAACAGTGCCTAGCCTCACAGTGGTCTCAAGCACAGGGTCACCTTCTAGATCTGGTGTTGCTAGACCGCCAAACTTACCTCTCGCTTCTATGGTGGAACAGTATAAATTTAAACATAGGGCGGCCTTTCCAAGACCCAGTGCCACAGTACGTAATAACAACAGATGCTTCCATGACAGGGTGGGGAGCACATCTCAATCAACACAACATAAGAGGACAATGGAACATACATCAAACAAAACTGCATATAAATCATCTAGAATTATTAGCAGTTTTTCAAGCACTAAAAGCTTTCCAACCAATCATAACCCACAAATACATCCTTGTCAAAACAGACAACATGACAACGATGTATTATCTAAACAAACAAGGAGGAACACATTCAACGCAGTTAAGCTTGTTAGCTCAAAAAATATGGAAGTGGGCAATCCACCATCAGATTGGTCTAATAGCACAGTTTATTCCGGGGATCCAGAATCAGCTGGCAGACAATCTCTCTCGAGATCACCAGCAAGTCCACGAATGGGAAATCCACCCACAGATTCTGTACACCTACTTCACACTCTGGGGAACACCACAAATAGACTTATTTGCAACAAAAGAGAACGCAAAATGCCAAAACTTCGCGTCCAGATACCCACACAAGCAATCCCAAGGCAATGCCCTATGGATGAACTGGTCAGGAATATTTGCTTACGCTTTTCCTCCTCTCCCTCTCCTTCCTTACCTAGTAAACAAATTGAGTCAAAACAAACTCAAACTCATTTTAATAGCACCAACTTGGGCAAGACAACCCTGGTACACAACACTGCTAGATCTGTCTGTAGTACCACACATCAAACTGCCCAACAAACCAGATCTGTTAACGCAACACAACCAACAGATCAGACACCCGGACCCAGCATCGCTGAATCTAGCAATCTGGCTCCTGAAATCCTAGAATTCGGACACTTACAACTTAGCCAAGAGTGTATGGAAGTCATAAAGCAGGCCAGAAGGCCATCCACTAGACACTGCTACGCAAGTAAGTGGAAAAGATTTGTTTGGTACTGCCATCATAATCAGATACAACCGCTAGATGCAACTCCAAAACATATAGTAAATTACTTGCTCCATTTACAAAAAGCAAAGCTAGCCTTCTCTTCTATTAAAATACACCTTGCAGCAATATCTGCATACCTGCAAACTACCTATTCAACTTCCTTGTATAGGATACCAGTTATCAAAGCATTTATAGAAGGGCTTAAAAGAATTATACCACCAAGAACACCACCTGTTCCTTCATGGAACCTAAACGTGGTTCTAACAAGACTCATGGGCCCACCTTTCGAACCCATGCACTCTTGCGGAATACAATTCCTAACCTGGAAAGTTGCCTTTCTCATCGCCATTACATCTCTAAGAAGAGTAAGTGAAATTCAAGCGTTCACAACACAAGAGCCTTTTATACAAATACATAAAAATAAGGTCGTCCTACGACCTAATCCAAAATTTTTACCAAAAGTTATTTCACCATTCCATCTAAATCAAACGGTAGAACTACCAGTATTTTTCCCACAGCCAGATTCTGTGGCTGAAAGAGCACTACATACATTAGATGTCAAAAGAGCATTAATGTACTACATTGACAGAACAAAGAACATCAGAAAAACTAAACAGCTATTTATTGCATTCCAAAAACCTCATGCAGGTAACCCAATATCAAAACAAGGTATAGCCAGATGGATAGTTAAATGCATCCAAATCTGCTACCTTAAAGCAAAAAGACAACTGCCCATTACTCCCAGGGCACATTCAACAAGGAAAAAAGGTGCTTCAATGGCCTTTTTAGGAAACATCCCAATGCAGGAAATATGTAAGGCAGCCACTTGGTCTACGCCTCACACATTCACCAAACACTACTGTATAGATGTGCTATCCGCACAACAAGCTACAGTAGGTCAAGCTGTATTAAGAACTCTATTTCAGACAACTTCTACTCCTACAGGCTAAACCACCGCTTATGGGGAACTAACTGCTTACTAGTCTATGCATACCATGTGTATCTACAGCGACAGATGCCATCGAACTGAAAATGTCACTTACCCAGTGTACATCTGTTCGTGGCATCAGTCGCTGAGATTCACATGGACCCACCCACCTCCCCGGAAGCCTGTAGCAGTTCAGAAGTTACCTTCAATTTTGTACATTTGTATATATTACTTAATCCTTTAATAGGTACATACTTACATTTTTCATTGCGCGGGCACTATTACTATAGTACAACTCCTACCTCACCCTCTGCGGGGAAAACAATCGAAGATGGAGTCGACGCCCATGCGCAATGAGCACAGAAGGTGGAGTCACTCGGTCCCGTGACTCGAAAACACTTCTTCGAAGAAAAACAACTTGTAACACTCCGACCCAACACCAGATGGCGAGCTCATGCATACCATGTGAATCTCAGCGACTGATGCCACGAACAGATGTACACTGGGTAAGTGACATTTTCATTACAAGTGCCCACCCCCTGGTTGCTTGCCAGTTCTGCGCCTTGGTCATCTTCGTTTTCCTGAGACAACTGGAAGTGTCTACATGGCTTTCCAAGTACGTTTTGTGACCTTTATTGGTATGAATCCTCCAGATTTATTCTTCTCCCCCCTCCAAATATGAGCTGTGGTCTAATGATGAAGTTTGTGCAGATTCTCCTTCATGGAAGCTTATCTTCATGTTTTGGTACCTTTAGTGCCTCCATGACCCAGCATGCCAATCTGGCTGCGCGTTGTGTTCCTCTCTCATTTTCGATATAACAGTGTAAAACTTTCAGTAGTTCTTATCACAAAAAAAGATGAGCTAGCTTGTAGACCAGCTGACTGAGTGGCTTGTTCTTAATGACTCTGGTTTGTAATCCAACTCTGCCAGAATCTCAAGGGATCTTCTGTGCTGCAGTGTTTACTGCTTGTTTATTAATTAGTTTCCTGGGCCATCATTCCTTTTATACCCACCAATCCTTTTCATCTATGACACATCAGAAGATCCCAGAGTCTGGTGAGGAAGGTTCAGACATAGAAGAGATTCCCACAGTTACATCCTACTAGAGGATTTTGGAGAACATCATGGTTGCCATGCAGTGGAAGTAAAGTACTCCCCATCTGAAAGCGAAGAACACAACTGCTGGGATCCATAATTAACTTTCGACTTTTCTGAAAATCTGGGGTGGCCTTGAAGGTGACCTACAAATCTGGCAAAAGCCAAATCCTAAGTGATAAGCAAGAGGAAATTTGACAACAAACCCATGAATGGGACCTGCAAGATGCTTGGTACGGCTAACCATCTTAAAAAGTCATTCGAAGTTGCTGGAACCCTTAACCAAAGCACTGTCAGCTGCTGCAAACTTGGACATGAGGTTCTTGTCATGTTTGAACTGCTCTGTAACTGTGTTTGGTCTATGCAGAAACTAGTCTGAGAAGCATCTACAAAATGGGAAGATCTCTAAATTTCTTTCAAGTTGTCCATCCTGAAGCCTGTAACACAGAATTTCTGGCAATCTTGAACAATGGTACTATTTTCAAAGTTGGCAGTTTTGTCATATTTGTGTGTTTGTTGGTGGCCATTTTAGGCGGCCTTCTTATTTAAGTGGAGAGGTCGTGCTTTAAACAAAGCAGAGAGTCTTGAACAGGCTGTCTTCTGTCATGAGTACCACCTCCTCCAGTCTTTCTTTGTTCCCAAGCATCACATTTCCTCTGTTGGAAAGAGGTCTCACAGATTGCCATGGAACACCATTTGTGTGCAGCAGCCTCAAGCAGGATAGTTGGCAGAGAATATGGATGAACCCTCTTGTCTTGTCTCTATGGAGTGTTAGTCTCTGCAAAATAAAAAAATTATATGTTTTTGTCATGTTTTGCTATGCAAAATCTAAGCTTTTGTCATGTTTCGCTAATTTCTTAGAGTTTAATATATCAACAAATAGTTAGAGCCCCAAGTCTGCATTTCCGCTAGACTCTTTGACTGTTCTTTATCGGGTTTAGCCACACGCTTTCTGGGTCACATAATCAGGTGTGACCAACAATCTCCTTAAGATTTACAGGATCAGAAGTTATAAAGTGTTCTACTGTCTATATTCTTCTGTGTTTCATATAACATTAACAAAACAGTGGATCTTAACCAGTGATTCTTTGATAATTTACTGATACCGATTAATATTGGTTAGTGTTTGTGCAAACCACAACTGGTATGAAAAACTAAAGCAAATACGCTAGTATCAGTTTTAGGAGGTTGAAAATCGGATAGCTCTTAATTGTTTTCAGAGACTTGTTGTTTGTCTGACACAACAAAGTATTGCACAATTTTGTTAAAAACATAGGAAAATCTTTGTGTTTGAACATAACGAAACAATGGGTATAAGATCCTGCCACCAACATTAGAGGAGAAGGAGGCGATAACCTCAAGATCTGCAGTCTACAACAGAGCAGGGTATGAAATGCGAAAGCTCTTGGGTGTTCGGGAAGTCTTTTGAGATTTCTACTCTGTTATATAAAGAAGAAGTAACTCTCACAAATTATATGAAGACTGTTTACAATATTTTAAGAAAATTCCCTTTGGTGTCCTGAGAGAAGGGCCACACTAGAATCAAACATTACTGGGGAGGATACACTTCCTTACCAAGGAGATGAATAATCTGGGCAAAGATCACAACATAAACCAAGATTCCAGCAACATGGAAAGCAACGCATATTGCTAACCATTTTTTTTTTTTTTTTTAAAGAAAACTCACAAGAATTGTGATTGAAATGTCTCCATAATAAATTCAACTAGGTTAAAGCTTTTATACTTTTCTAAACTCTTGTTCAACCACATCTCCAAAGTTGCTCATTAGTTAGTCTCAGCCATGTCACATGATTTTGTTCCTCATCAGAACATCATTTCTCATAACAAAATGGCTGTTTCTATATTTGACATAGTGGCAGCATCTCAAGTGATAGCCAAGATGATCAGGTGGGAGCCAGGACTATTCTGTGGGTTGCCAAGAAGACATTCAACAGAATCACCTGGCCCTACCTTTTGGTCTAGGTTGGTTAGGTATGGTTCTTAACCTGACAGCCTTGAATGTTTCAAAATATGTTTCCAGAAACTAAAAGCAAGAGTAGTATGTCTCGGGGCAAGTTTATATCTCTTATAGCACAGGCTACTTGACTACAAGGCAAGGGTCTCCACTATCATCACTACTATTTACTGGTTGCCAGAAGCCTTATCTTTTGCATCATAATAGGGTTGATGACATCCCTCATGTTACAATACAAGGAGCTAGGTGAAAGGTTTCTGCCTATGCAGATGATATTGCTATCTTTACTTCTAACCTGACTGCTTCTGTCCCAGCTGTAGAGGAAGGGGTCAGCATCTTTAGAAAGGTCTGGCTGTCTATTGAATGAAGACAAAACTCAGATCATAGTCAACTCATACATTACTTTACATAAGGAGATGCAGATAGAATTGTTCCTGATGCTGACTTACGTGATCAGATCTGACAACCTGTGATGCAGAACTTTGTGGATCAAATGACAAAGTGGAACTGGTTATTCTTTTGTCTAATCATACAGCGGTTTTATTCTTCTCAGGGTACCTACATTTATTCAATTCTGCCTGTACCTTTACTTTTAACTGGAGAGTTTTTTTCTTAAGTTTGAAATTACTTAGTTTTCTTAAGTGTCTTGTATCTTTATATGGGGCTTCAAGGAACCTTGTAGAACATTGCTTTATTGTGTTATGGAGGATGGCCCCTGTCTGATCTCATGTCTTGCTATTAAGTTTCTATGGACTTGAGATTATCATAGGTGCTAGTTATTAATAAAAAAACAATGGCCCTTCAGGGATCTATTTGCAGGTAGCGCCAGAGTCTTGTTTAACTTTTTTGAACCTTCTTGCTGTAAATATATGCAATTTTAGACATCAAACCTTTTACTGTTTATCAATGGTTAAAACTTTGTAAAATGACCCAGATATATCACATATACTCAAATCTTGACTGCAGAGACTCTGCTTGATATTTTTAGGTATTTAGGCACAATAGCCTTACACCAATATGGATTATGCATATTGAGTCAGTGTTGTTGGTTAAACTTACCTGAGTCTTTTTTGGCCCTTCAGAATAGGTTTTTATAACTACATCAAAATACAGGATTTTCTGAACCACATGCCTTCAAGACATCTAGGTTCTCAACCTATACCACTGATTAAGCTATGAATCAATATAAGCAAGAGAGACTGAAATAAATACATATATGGTCACCACTGTGGTTAGTTAGGACTGTGGGTCTTTAGGAAATTGATCTTTTGATTTGCTAATACCTTTGGTGCCAATTAACGAATATTCACAAAACGTATTAAAAAAAAGTTCATCCACATCAGCTCCTTCCTTGAAAGTTATGGGATGATCCATCAAGCGAGAAGAAAGAGGGCATTCACAAAATGCTTTTCCCCCATGCAGTTTTCTGTAGGAAAATTTAACAAAGATGCCCCAAAAAACGTCTGAACACAGTTCACCAAATTTACGAGAAAGTTAGATCTTGGTCCAAAAACAGCATTCTCTTTTTGATTTTGCATAAATCTGTTCAGTATTTTTGAGATTCAAAATGTATGTAGATGTGGCTATGCAGTCCTTCAGTGGAGAGGTCCCTCGGCAATCCCATTAGCTAGTCACAATCTGAGAACAAATGTTGTGGCCTCCATCATAGTGCTTAGGGATTGGTTCCTGTGTCCTGGAACTAATAAAAAAAAAACACACAGAAGGGAGGCAGGGTAGGTGAACCCCTGGACCATGTGGTTGGGGGCAAATGGGTCCTAAAAACAATAAATAAGAGTGTTTGATGCCCATGGGGACTGAAGTGGCCAGGCCCTGCATAGAAACCCACACTTTTGGATGCTAATGGCAGGCATTTGGGTGCCCATTGAGTTGGGTTTGGTGCTTGCAGGGGGTTTGGGTGAAAATCTTTTTTTTTGTTTAGAATGGAATTTCATGTGTATATCTATCTATCTATATTTATCTTATTTGCGGTCGCCAGTAGAATAGTTATAGTTAGGACCTAGTTTCTATAGGAAGAGCATTTTTTGTTATGCCAATAACTTGGTGCCGCATGACGAATCTTACCAAATTTTTCAAGACGTATACTTTTGTTGGTTCAGCTGCTGTCTTCAGTCTTTTGGGGTGATCCGTAAAGCGGGGGCCAAGAAAAAGGGGAGGTCCCGAAATACATTTTCCCTATTCATTTTTCCATATCGTCTTTAGACATGCCTACATCCCAAACCGCTGAACGGAATTACACCAAATTTGTCAGGAAGCTAGATCCTTTTCCACAGATTGTGATTTTTGGTGTAAATCCGTTGAGTAGTTTCAGAAATATTAAAGATTAACAATATAGATATCTAGGGATGCGGTTCCTTCTTTGATACAACTGTCCCTGGGCTGATATCTGATTTGCTACCAACGCTTCAACAAGGAAGTTGTGGCAGCCATTTTGGGAACTGGCTTCAGCTGAGTCCTACCAAAAACAGACAAAAAAAAAAAATGCAAAAAAACACAAAATAAAAGAAAAGGGGCCAGGTTAGGGTCACCCTGAGCCCCTACCCTTGGTGCAGGGGAGATGTTCGCATGGCGTCCCCCTCCTAAGGCTTATGGTAGCCCCAGGGACCGCCACCTCCCTGGGACACTTCAGGATATGTATGCAGATGGGCCCCCTGGGCCTGCCTGCACCCCATGGACCACCATTCCCCCAGGGCAAATCATAGTAAATAAATGCAGGGGGGCATGCACACTTACCCCCTGAGCCATTGGGATCGCCACCTCCTCAGGGCTAAACATGCAATTAATGTGGGGGGCCTACACGGCCCCCACTTCAGCCCCGGGACCGCCACCTCCACAGGGCTGAAATAAATTGAGGAACGAGGTCTGTTGCAGACCCCAAGCCCCGGCGACCACCACTTTCCCATAGCTGATTTAAAAGTTGGAGCCCCTTGTGGAGCCATACATGGCCCCTGGGACCGCCACTCCACTCCTGCAATGTCCAGGGGTGCTCAACACCGGGTATAGCTGTTTCCCTTTGCTTGGTGGGAGCTGACAGCTCTCACCAAGCAAACACTCCGGTTCCAGCGGGCGTGAGCTGTCAAAGTGCAAAGTGGAGGTTTTATTTTGTTTCCCTGCCCGCAGACATTCAGACAGGGAAAGAGATGAGACTATTGTTCTTGCACACAGGACGCTGCATGATTAGCAGCTCTCTGTGTGCAATAACAATGCTGGCTCACACAGGAAGCAGGGAGTCAGCTGGGACTGCGGGAGCCCCGAGTCCCCAGCCCCCTCCCCACGGTCCTACTGCACACTGGGTTCCATGGTTAGGCTTCAGGGCATCCTGGGAGATGTGGCCGGGCCCTGGGGGATGGGGTCCCCAGAGCCGAAATCAACTGGGGGCGGGGCAGCCCACCTCCCACCCCATGTCTATAAACAATAAAAGGCCTTACTGCCTTTTGCCAGGATGATGGACAGCTTACCAAAGGGCCCCCTGTGCGCTTGGCGCCAATTTTGGTGGTGCGTTCTTGATGCAGAGGGTTATGAGGACATCTCCACCAAACAAAGAAGCACTTATGTCATGTAGAGAAGAGTAAGGACCCTTGTTTGGTGGAGATATACGTCTTTGTATTCTTGTTGGCCTCTCCATAGAAGGATTAATGTTATCACAGAATTTTGGACGCATGAGTCACAATCACATTGCCAAATGCACACAAGGTCACTAGAGACATTGGGGGTTATTCCAACTTTGGAGGAAGTGGTAATCCGTCCCAAAAGTGACGGTAAAGTGACGGATATACCACCATCCGTATTACAAGTCCATTATATCCTATGGAACTCGTAATACGGCTGGTGGTAAATCCGTCACATTTGGGACAGATTACCACCTCCTCCAAAGTTGGAATAACCCCCATTGTGTGTGTGTGTATGTATGTGTGTGTGTATATATATATATATATATATATATATATATATATGTTCGATGGCATGTGTAGCTGCAGATACACATGCTGTGCACATCCCGCCATCTGGTGTTGGGCTCGGAGTGTTACAAGTTGTTTTTCTTCGAAGAAGTCTTTTCGAGTCACGAGACCGAGGGACTCCTCCCATTTCGGCTCCATTGCACATGGGCGTCGACTCCATCTTAGATTGTTTTTTCTCCGCCATCGGGTTCGGACGTGTTCCTTTTTCGCTCCATGTTTCGGGTCGGAAAGTTAGTTAGAATCTCGGAAAAATCGTCGGTTTGCGTTCGGTATCGGGTTAGTTACAACAGATCGACACCGACTTTTGAAGAGCTCCGGTGGCCTTTCGTTTTTTTTTCGATCCCCCGTCGGGGCCTGGTCGGCCCGGCCACGTGTCTCTTCAAGGCTGATGGAACGGACCCCATTCCGCTTCTGCCCAAAATGCCATAACAAGTATCCATGTACAGATCAGCATCTGGTCTGTAACTTGTGTTTGTCGCCGGAACACAAGGAAGATACTTGTGAAGCCTGTCGAGCGTTTCGGTCCAGGAAGACACTAAGAGACTGAAGAGCAAGGAGACTGCAAATGGCGTCGCCGCCAACAGGACAAGAGCATTTCGAGGAGGAGGAAGAAACATTCTCCATCCAGGAATCGGACTCGGATAATATCGATCCCAAAGAAACGGCAAAAACCGTGAGTAAGACGTCAAAACACAAAATTCACGAAAAAACCACTAAAGCCCAGGGGACGCCACCGCCAACAGGCCATGGCTTAACCCGAAAAATAGGTGACCGATCATCGGCACCGAAAAAGGGCACGCTGGGGGCGAAGTCATCCGACTCCGGTTGAGATACCGCCACACAGCAATCTCGGGCTCGAGATAGTGGCTCCGAGCAGGTTCGGCACCGAGATAGCGGCACCGAAATGGGTCGGCACCGAGAGACCACGATGCCGAAAGTAAAGAAGGTTTCGTCGGAACCGAAAAAAGCAGCCGAAAAGGTTTCGATACCGAAACATCCGGCCTCGGAACCGAAAACAAGTTCCTACACTGAGGAACAAGGACTGTCCACACAAATGAAGACACATAGATTTGGACAGGAATTGGAAACAATAGAGCCAGACTATACACAAAGAAGGCTCCATATCCAAAAAGAAGCAGGGAAGATCAGTACTCTCCCTCCGATTAAAATAAAACACAAACTTGCCTTTCAGGAAAAAGACAAGCAACCACAGGCAAAGGTGGCTAAACAAGTAACCCCGCCACCATCTCCACAATGCTCTCCGCAACCATCACCGGTAGCCACTCCACCAATGATGCAATCCCCAACTCATACAGGAATGAGTCAAGATGACCCTGACGCATGGGACCTTTATGACGCACCAGTGTGAGATAATAGTCCTGAATGTTATCCAGCTAGACCGTCGCCACCAGAGGATAGTACAGCCTACGCACAGGTGGTGTCGAGAGCAGCGGCATTTCATAATGTCAGCCTGCATGCTGAGCCCATTGAAGACGACTTTCTTTTTAACACACTGTCGTCCACACACAGCCAGTATCAAAGTCTTCCTATGCTACCCGGAATGCTAAAACACTCCAAACAAGTGTTTGAAGAGCCTGTAAAAGGAAGGGCCATTACTCCAAGAGTGGAGAAAAAATATAAACCGCCACCAACAGACCCCGTGTACATCACACAACAGCTAACACCGGACTCAGTTGTAGTAGGGGCAGCGCGCAAAAGAGCAAACTCACATACTTCAAGAGATGCACCACCTCCAGATAAAGAAAGTAGAAAATTCGACGCAGCAGGCAAAAGGGTGGCGGCACAGGCAGCAAACCAGTGGCGTATTGCCAATTCACAGGCTTTGTTGGCCAGATACGATAGGGCCCATTGGGACGAAATACAACACTTTATAGAACATTTGCCCAAGGAGTTCCAAAAGAGAGCGCAGCAGATAGTAGAAGAAGGACAGAGTATCTCCAACAATCAGATACGGTCAGCAATGGATGCTGCAGACACAGCTGCTAGAACTGTCAACACAGCAGTAACAATAAGGAGACATGCATGGCTGCGTACATCAGGATTTAAACCAGAAATACAGCAAGCTGTGCTGAATATGCCATTCAATGGACAGCAGTTGTTTGGGCCGGAGGTGGACACTGCGATCGAAAAACTTAAAAAAGACACTGACACGGCCAAAGCCATGGGGGCACTCTACTCCCCACAGGGCAGAGGCACATTTCGAAAAACACAGTTTAGAGGGGGGTTTCGAGGACAAAGCACAGAACCCACAACCTCACAAACAAGACCCACCTACCAGAGCCAGTATCAGCGGGGAAGTTTTCGGGGACAATATAGAGGGGGACAATTCCAAAAGAATAGAGGAAAGTTCCAAAGTCCCAAAACTCTTCAAAACAAGCAGTGACTTCCAAGTCACACATCCCCAACACATAACATCTGTGGGGGGGAGACTAACCAAATTTTACAAACATTGGGAGGAAATAACAACAGACACTTGGGTCCTAGCAATTATCCAGCATGGTTATTGCATAGAATTTCTCAAATTCCCTCCAAACGTCCCACCGAAAACACACAATATGTCAAAACAACATATAGATCTTCTAGGACTAGAGGTTCAGGCATTGCTACTAAAAGAAGCAATAGAATTAGTACCAAAACACCAGAAAGGAACAGGAGTTTACTCTCTGTACTTTCTCATACCCAAAAAAGACGAGTCTGAGACCTATATTAGGTCTCCGAACATTAAATACCTACATCAAATCAGATCACTTTCACATGGTGACATTACAAGACGTAATCTCACTACTCAAACAACAAGACTACATGACAACACTAGACCTAAAGGATGCATATTTCCATATACCGATACATCCTTCACACAGAAAGTACTTAAGGTTTGTATTCCAAGGAATACATTACCAATTCAAGGTGTTGCCATTCGGAATAACAACTGCGCCAAGAGTTTTTACAAAGTGCCTGGCAGTCGTAGCTGCACATATCAGAAGGCAGCAAATACATGTGTTCCCGTACCTAGACGATTGGTTAATCAAAACCAACACGCTAGAAAAGTGTTCACAACACACAAAGTATGTCATAGAAACCCTCCACAAACTAGGTTTCTCAATCAACTACACAAAGTCACACCTTATACTGTGTCAAACACAGCAATACTTAGGGGCGACAATCAACACAGCAAAAGGGATTGCCACTCCAAGTCCACAAAGGGTTCAGGCATTTCACAATGTAATACAGGCCATGTATCCAAAACAAAAAATACAAGTCAAAATGGTGATGAAACTCCTAGGCATGATGTCCTCATGCATAGCCATTGTCCCAAACGCAAGGTTGCACATGCGGCCCTTACAACAGTGCCTAGCATCACAGTGGTCACAGGCACAGGGTCAACTTCTAGATCTGGTGTTGGTAGACCGCCAAACATACACCTCGCTTCAATGGTGGAACAGTATAAATTTAAACAAAGGGCGGCCTTTCCAAGACCCAGTGCCACAATATGTAATAACGACAGATGCCTCCATGATAGGGTGGGGAGCACACCTCAATCAATACAGCATCCAAGGACAATGGGACACTCACCAAAAACAGTTTCACATAAATCACTTAGAACTATTGGCAGTATTTCTAGCGCTGAAAGCATTTCAACCCATAATAAGCCACAAACACATTCTTGTCAAAACAGACAACATGACAACGATGTGTTACCTAAACAAACAGGGAGGGACACACTCAACACAGTTGTGTCTCCTGGCACAAAGAATATGGCATTGGGCGATTCACAACCACATTCGCCTAATAGCACAATTTATTCCAGGAATTCAGAATCAGTTAGCAGACAAGCTCTCTCTGGATCACCAACAGATCCACGAATGGGAGATTCACCCCCAAATACTGAATACTTACTTCCAGAGTTGGGGAACACCACAAATAGATCTATTTGCAACAAAGGAAAACGCAAAATGCCAAAACTTCGCATCCAGGTACCCACAAGATCAGTCTCAGGGCAATGCGTTATGGATGAGTTGGTCAGGGATATTTGCTTACGCTTTTCCCCCTCTCCCACTCCTTCCATATCTAGTAAACAAGTTGAGTCAAAACAAACTCATACTAATAGCGCCAACATGGGCAAGACAACCTTGGTACACAACACTACTAGACCTTTCAGTAGTACCTCATGTCAAACTACCAAACATACCAGATCTGTTAACGCAACACAAACAACAGATCAGACACCCAAATCCAGCATCGCTGAATCTAGCAATCTGGCTCCTGAAGTCCTAGATTTCGGACACTTAGACCTTACACATGAATGTATGGAGGTCATAAAACAAGCTAGGAATCCTACCACTAGACATTGCTATGCAAATAAGTGGAAAAGATTTGTTTATTACTGCCATAATAATCAAATTCAATCCTTACACGCATCTGCCAAAGACATCGTAGGATACTTACTACATTTGCAAAAGTCAAAGCTAGCTTTTTCTTCCATTAAGATACATCTTACAGCAATTTCAGCTTACCTACAAATTACGCACTCAACTTCTCTATTTAGGATACCAGTCATAAAAGCATTTATGGAAGGTCTAAAGAGAATTATACCACCAAGAACACCACCAGTTCCTTCATGGAACCTCAACATTGTCTTAACACGACTCATGGGTCCACCTTTTGAGCCCATTCACTCTTGTGAAATGCAATACTTAACATGGAAAGTTGCATTTTTAATTGCCATCACATATCTAAGAAGAGTAAGTGAGATTCAAGCATTTACCATACAAGAACCATTTATTCAAATACACAAGCATAAAGTAGTTATACGGTCAAATCCTAAATTTTTACCAAAAGTCATATCACCGTTCCACTTAAATCAAACAGTAGAATTACCAGTGTTCTTCCCACAGCCAGACTCTGTAGCTGAAAGAGCACTACATACATTAGACATCAAAAGAGCGTTAATGTACTACATTGACAGAACAAAACTAATTCGAAAAACAAGACAATTATTTATTGCTTTCCAAAAACCTCATACAGGAAATCCAATTTCTAAACAAGGCATTGCTAGATGGATAGTTAAGTGCATTCAAACCTGTTATCTTAAAGCAAAAAGAGAACTGCCTATTACACCAAAGGCACACTCAACTAGAAAGAAAGGTGCTACCATGGTCTTTCTAGGAAATATTCCAATGACCGAAATATGTAAGGCAGCTACATGGTCTACGCCTCATACATTTACCAAACTCTACTGTGTAGATGTGCTAACGGCACAACAAGCCACAGTAGGCCAAGCAGTACTACGAACATTGTTTCAAACAACTTCAACTCCTACAGGCTGAACCACCGCTTTTGGGGAGATAACTGCTTACTAGTCTATGCACAGCATGTGTATCTGCAGCTACACATGCCATCGAACGGAAAATGTCACTTACCCAGTGTACATCTGTTCGTGGCATTAGTCGCTGCAGATTCACATGCGCCCACCCGCCTCCCCGGGAGCCTGTAGCCGTTTAGAAGTTGATCTTGAACATCTGTATATTTGTAAATATATTACTTTAAACTATATTATGTACATTACTCCATTGCATGGGCACTATTACTAGCATACACAACTCCTACCTCACCCTCTGCGGGGGAAAACAATCTAAGATGGAGTCGACGCCCATGCGCAATGGAGCCGAAATGGGAGGAGTCCCTCGGTCTCGTGACTCGAAAAGACTTCTTCGAAGAAAAACAACTTGTAACACTCCGAGCCCAACACCAGATGGCGGGATTTGCACAGCATGTGAATCTGCAGCGACTAATGCCACGAACAGATGTACGCTGGGTAAGTGACATTTTCCATATATATGTATATATATATACATACATATATGTTCGATGGCATGTGTAGCTGCAGATACACATGCTGTGCATTATCCTGCCATCTAGTGTTGGGCTCGGAGTGTTACAAGTTGTTTTTCTTCGAAGAAGTCTTTTCGAGTCACGAGACCAAGGGACTCCTCCCTTTTGGCTCCATTGCGCATGGGCGTCAACTCCATCTTAGATTGTTTTCTTTCCGCCATCGGGTTTGGACGTGTTCCTCTTCGCTCCGTATTTCAAATCGGGAAAGTTAGCTAAACATCGAAAATTCAACGGTATTGTTTGCGCTCGGTACCGGTTTAGTGTTAGTATATCGACACTGATAGTAAAAGCGCTCCGGCGGCCATTCGGGGCTTCCACTCTTTAGTGGGGCCTGGTCGGCCCGACCGCGTCCATCATCGAAACTAATGGACCGGACCCCCTTCCGCTTCTGTCCGAAGTGCTACGCGAAGTATCCCTATACAGACCAACACTTGGTCTGTAATCTGTGTCTATCACCAGAACACTGGGAGGATACTTGCGAGGCCTGTTGGGCATTTCGATGGAAAAAGACCCTACGCGATCGAAGAGCCAGAAGACTACAAATGGCGTTGACACCGACAGAACAGTTCGACGTTGAAGAGGAGGAAAGAATCTCCATCCAGGGAACGGACTCAGACGACTCCGAAAGTGAGCAACCGGCGACAACGCAGAAAACTGTGAGTAAAACTGCCCCATCCAAGACTCTCACCAAGATAGTAAAGGCCAAGGGGATGCCACCGCCAACAGGCCATGGCTTAACCCATCGAAAAGACGGTGACCAAACATCGGCACCGAAAAAGGCCACACAACCGCCGAAGACATCCAACTCCGGTCGAGATTCAGGCTCCGAAAGATCTCGGCTCCGAGAGTTCGAAACAGCCAAGGTGAAAAAAGTTTCCTCGGAACCGAAAAAGGCTATTTCGAAACCTTCGGTATTGAAAAAAGCTGCCTCGGAGCCGAAATTAGGCTCTTACACAGTAGAGCAAGGACCTTCCGGCCAAATGCATGAACATAGATTTGAGCAGGAAATAAGTTTGGGGGAACCAGACCATACCCAAAGGAGGCTGCATATCCAGAAAGAGACTGGAAAAATACAAACTCTTCCTCCAATTATAATCAAAAGAAAGCTGGCATTTCAGGAGTCAGAAATGCAGCCAAAGACAAAGGTGGCAAGAGATAAAACACCACCACCAAGGTTTTCGCCACAGCTTTCTCCACTACATTCACCACAGCTGTCCCCGGTAACAACACCCCCAATGCATTCACCGACACATACAGGGATGACACAGGATGACCCGGATGCATGGGACTTATACGATGCACCGGTATCCGCCAGCAGTCCTGATTGTTACCCAACAAGGCTGTCACCTCCAGAGGACAGTACTGCATACACGCAGGTACTATCAAGGGCAGCTACATTCCACAATGTAGCAATGCATTCGGAGCCAATAGAGGATGATTCACTATTTAACAATCAATGGTGGATCGCAAACACGCAGGCCCTACTGGCTCGCTACGACAGGGCACACTGGGACGAGATGCAACACATTATACAGCACTTGCCCAAAGAACACCAGAAACGTGCCCAACAGGTTGTTGAAGAAGGACAAGCAATTTCCAACAACCAGATAACATCCGCATTGGACTCGGCCGACACAGCAGCACGGACAGTCAACACTGTAGTAACCATTCGCAGGTATGCATGGTTACGGAGCTCAGGGTTCAAACCCTAAATCCAGCAAGCTGTGTTAAACATGCCTTTGAACCAGGAACAGTTGTTTAGGCTGGAGGTGGACACAGCAATTGAGAAATTAAAGAAGGACACAGACACGGCCAAAGCCATAGGCGCGCTCTACTCCCCACAAAGCAGAGGCACTTTTAGAAAGTCACAATTTAGAGGGGGGTTTCATACGCAAACACCAGAGCTTTCCACCTCACAAACCAGACCCACCTATCAGGGGCAATACCAGAGAGAAGGTTTTCGAGGTTCATACAGGGGTGGGCAATTTACAAGAGCTAGGGGAAAATTCCAAAGCCCTAATACAAGTCAAACCAGTGACTTCAACGTCACAAACCCCCAACACTTAACACCAATGGGGGGGAGACTGACTGCATATTACAAAAACTGGACAAACATAACTACGGACGCATGGGTCCTAGCCATTATCCAACATGGTTATTGCATAGAATTCATAATTTTCCCACCAGATGTGCCCCCAAGAGCACACAGTATGTCCAAACAACACTTAGACCTGTTACAACTAGAAGTCCAAGCATTGTTACAAAATCAAGCGATAGAATTAGTACCTAACCATCAAAAGGAACAGGGGTCTACTCACTATATTTCCTAATTCCAAAGAAGGACAAAACGTTAAGACCCATATTAGACCTCAGAACGCTGAATCTCTACCTCAAATCAGATCACTTCCACATGGTAACACTTCAAGACGTGATTCCCTTGCTCAAAAACCAGGACTACATGCCAATGTTAGATCTCAAGGATGCATATTTTCACATACTCATACATCCTTCTCACAGAAAATACTTAAGGTTTGTAATACACGGCGTGCATAATCAATTCAAGGTGTTACTGTTCGGGATAACAACAGCCCCAAGGGTATTCACAAATTGCCTTGCAGTAGTAGCCACTCATATAAGGAGACCGCACATGCACGTATTCCCATACTTAGACGATTGGTTAATAAAAACCAGCACTCAACAACAGTGTCTTCTTCACACGCAATACGTTATAGAAACTCTACACAAACTAGGGTTTTCTATAAATTACCAAAAATCATATCTGCAGCCATCCCAGATACAGCAATACTTGGGAGCAACACTCAACACACAAAAAGCGATTGCCACTCCAAGTCCACAAAGAGTACAAGCGTTCCAAAATATAGCATTAAACATGCAGCCAAACCAACACTACCAAGTGAGGTTTGTAATGAAACTTCTAGGCATGATGTCTTCATGCATAGCCATTGTCCTAAACGCAAGATTACACATGCGGCCCTTACAACAGTGCCTAGCAAAACAATGGACACAAGCACAGGGTCAACTCCAAGATCTAGTGTTGGTAGACCGCCAGACACACTTCTTGCTTCAATGGTGGAACCCTATAAATTTAAACCAAGGGCGGCCATTCCAATACCCAGTGCCTCAAGACGTGATCACAACAGATGCTTCCATGATAGGGTGGGGAGCACACCTCAACCAGCACAGCATATAGGGACAATCAACAAAAACAACTGCACATAAATCATTTAGAACTGTTGGCAGTGTTTCTAGCATTAAAAGCATTTCAACCACTGATAGCCCACAAACACATTCTTGTCAAAACTGACAACATGACGACAATGTATTACCTCAACAAACAAGGAGGGACACACTTGTCACAACTGTGCCTCCTAGCACAAAAAATTTGGCATTGGGCAATTCACAATCACATTCGCCTAATAGCACAATATATCCCAGGCATTCAAAACCAGTTAGCCGACAATCTCAGTCGAGATCACCAACAAACACACGAATGGGAAATTCATCCCCAGATCCTACAAGACTACTTTCTACGCTGGGGAACACCAAAGATAGACCTATTCGCAACAAAAGAAAACGCAAAATGCCAAAACTTCGCGTTCAGGTACCCACACCCTCAGTCCAAGGGCAATGCGTTATGGATTAGTTGGTCAGGGATATTTGCTTCTGCTTTTCCCCCTCTCCCACTCCTTCCTTATCTGGTAAACAAACTAAGTCAAAACAGACTCAAACTAATACTCATAGCACCAACCTGGGCTCGCCAACCATGGTACACAGCACTGCTGGACCTATCAGTAGTACCTCACCTCAAATTACCAAACAGGCCAGATCTGTTAACTCAACACAAACAACAGATCAGACACCCGAACCCAGCATCTCTCAATCTAGCAATCTGGCTCCTGAAGTCTTAGAATTTGGACATTTAGACCTTACACAAGAATGTATGGAGGTCATTAAACAAGCTAGGAAACCTACTACAAGACATTGTTATGCAAACAAATGGAAAAGATTTGTTTACTACTGCCACAATAATCAAATTCAACCACTACATGCTTCCGGAAAGAACATTGTAAGTTACTTATTACACTTACAAAAGTCTAAACTAGCATTCTCTTCTATTAAAATACATCTCACAGCAATATGTGCCTATCTGCAGATAACACATTCAACATCGCTTTTTAGAATCCCAGTCATCAAAGCATTTATGGAGGGATTAAAAAGAATCATACCCCCGAGAATACCACCAGTACCTTCGTGGAACCTTAATATTGTATTAACACGACTCATGGGACCACCATTTGAACCCATGCACTCTTCTGAAATGCAATACTTAACTTGGAAGGTAGCCTTTCTCATAGCTATCACATCACTTAGAAGAGTAAGTGAGACACAAGCATTTACTATACAAGAACCCTTTATACAGATACATAAACATAAAGTGGTTCTCCGTACAAATCCCAAATTCTTACCAAAGGTTATATCACCATTCCACCTAAACCAAACAGTGGAACTCCCAGTCTTCTTTCCACAACCAGACTCAGTAGCCGAAAGAGCCTTACATACATTAGACATAAAAAGAGCACTAATGTATTACATTGACAGAACAAAACAGTTTCGCAAAACAATTGTTTGTAGCCTTCCAAAAACCTCATGCAGGAAATCCTACATCCAAGCAAGACATTGCTAGATGGATAGTGAAATGTATTCAAACTTGCTATATTAAAGCAAAAAGAGATCTACCTATTACACCAAGAGCGCATTCCACTAGGAAAAAAGGCGCCACAATGGCTTTTCTAGGAAATATACCTATGACAGAAAGTTGTAAGGCAGCCACATGGTCTACGCCTCATACATTCACAAAACATTACTGTGTAGATGTGTTAACAACACAACAAGCCACAGTAGGACAGGCTGTATTACGAACATTATTTCAGACAACTTCAACTCCTACAGGCTAAGCCACCGCTTTTTGGGGAGATTACTGCTTATTAGTGTATGCACAGCATGTGTATCTGCAGCTACACATGCCATTGAACGGAAAATGTCACTTACCCAGTGTACATCTGTTCGTGGCATGAGACGCTGCAGATTCACATGCGCCCTCCCACCTTCCCGGGAGCCTGTAGCCGTTATAAGTTGAATGAAAATGGTAAATTTGTAAATAAATACTATCTTAATACACATTATGTACATACATACCTACTCCATTGCATGGGCACATTTAGTATATTCACAACTCCTACCTCACTCTCTGCGGGGAAAACAATCTAAGATGGAGTCGACGCCCATTTGCAATGGAGCCGAAACGGAGGAGTCCCTCGGTCTCGTGACTCGAAAAGACTTCTTCGAAGAAAAACAACTTGTAACACTCCAAGCCCAACACTAGATGGCAGGATAATGTCCAGCATGTGAATCTGGAGCGTCTCATGCCACGAACAGATGTACACTGGGTAAGTGACATTTTCCATATATATGTACACACAATTACCTAGTGGCGGTTACCACTTGGTAGTTATAGTTAGGACCATTTTTACCATCAAATATGCATTTTTGATTCACCAATAGCTTTGGCGACACTTGATGAAAGTTTCAAAACGTATACTTTGGTCAGTTCAGCTGCTGTCTTGAAAGTTTTGGGGTGATCCGTGAAGCTTGAACCAAAATAAAGGGGGGGGGGCTCAAAACACATTTGATCCATTCTGTGTGTATGGGGATTTTGCATTCTTTAGACATTCCTACAGCCCGAACCGCTGAACAGAATTACACCAAATTTTGCAAAAAGCTAGATTCTGTTCCACAGACTATGCTTTTTGTGGTTTGGTGTAAATCCGTTCAGTGGTTTCTGAGCTAATAGAGTTTAGAAAATATAGATATCATGAGCCTTGGATTCCCAAATCTAGCGTAAAAGCAAGGCCCTGATTGTCAACCTGAATAAAAGTTGCGTCTGCCATTTTGTTTGTTGCATTGGCTTGGGGGTTGGAGAAGATGAGTGAAAAAACACATATGGGGTCAGGATACAGGTATCTTGACCCCATAGGACACATATGTGGGCAAACAATTGCCTTTGTTTTTGTTTTGTTTTTTCACCTGATTCACGGATCCATGGATCCCAGATTTGCAAATCCGTGGCTGGATTGCAAATCCAGAAAAAAATTGGGGGAAAACACTCACTGCATCCAAACTCATGCTGCTCATGGCCAAAGGCTGTGCGTAGCTTGGTTTTGGGTGCATGCATGAAGGTTGGCCGCTGGGATTGGCCATAGGCCAGGCCCTGCGGCAAGGCCATGTGTGGCGCTGCTTATATTTATTTTTGTGCATGCTAAAAATAAAATAGAAATTCACTGAAAAAAACAAAGGTTATAGAGACGTCATAGTTAGGTTCTGAATTTACTTCCACAAAACCTTAGAAATTCAGCAGCTATGGTTAGTTATTTCAAGTAACTATAACTCAAGCCCTAAGGTAACTAAGTCCTGGCCTCGCCATGCACTGCTAATTACCCCAGATATTGCAGCACCCATGACAACTTCTATAGCGTCATTGGAAATATAAATTAAACATTAGCAGTCAAAATATTGAAGAAAAAACTGTGCATGGGGGGGCGCAAGTTATAGTTACCTCAGAGCATGAGTTATAGTTACTTGAAATAACTCTAACTGTAACTGGTAGGTGCAATGTTCATCGTGGCTTGGAGAGATTGACAATGGAAAGGAGAATAGGATGAGAGACGGAGAGATAAAAAGCTGCAACTGGGTAAGCCTGATGAACTCTGTCTCTGTTGGGTAGTGGGTCATCATCTGCTGTATTGTAGCCTCTGGGTTTTTGAACGGTATCAAGAGGCACTGACCAGGAATGCAAATAGTGGGTTCAAAACACGAGCACATACAATGCATACACCAAATAAATAGTAGCACAAAAATGAATTGATATACTAACTCACCAACCTCTTAAGACTGCTGATAACATGCATTTGCCTGGTTTTGCACACTATATGGAGGGCCAGCCTCCTACAGGATCCTCAGTGAGGATAGGCAGAATGTAATGGAAACCCTGGTCTGCTTTCAGTGGGAAACTGAAGAAAAGCAATAGCCTCAAAATCGGACGTTGCTTATATTGCTTGCTCACCCAATATGGCTACAGGTATTGCAGAACTTGCTAGTGTTCCCGGCAACTAGCAGCACTGACCATCACGAGCAGTAAACTATATTTGATCTGGGTAAGGTGAGCCCTGGGTAGAAACTGAGGTACAGAGTAGCTTAGAGGCACAGTTTAGTCTGCACAGAGCACTTCAACCCTGAGAGCTACACTCTGCATAGAGCAGACAGTCTGGCGCCCAAGGTTTTTCAGAGGCCAACATAGAGATGAAAGTAAATGCGTAGGGTAACACTGAACAGGTTATTTTTTTTGCCCCTGACAATTCAACGCTTATTGAACAAATGGTAACGGGGAGATGGTAACTGTAGACTTTGTGGAAAATAGTATATTATGCAGGCAAGTGCACATTAACTCTACAGATCTTAAAATGCAGCATTTCAAAACAATACTTCTTCTGTATTACAGATCCACAAAACCTAGACAGTATAGCTGTACATTGAACTCTGCATTTCTTCTATTGTTCCGAAGAAGCTGACTGTATCCATTTGTTTTTCACTTGCATTATAATACTGGGACCTTAGAAACTCATGTTAAAGGCAGTTCTACTTTTTACAGGATTTCTGTTTATAATAACTGTTAGATTCATTAAATGTGATAATTTGATAGAAATCCCTTAAGAATATAAAGGAGTGTTATCTAAAGCAATGTTAGTTACCAGGCTTTGTATTGCAAAATGCTGGTTGGCTTCTGAACCTCCCAACGTTAGATTCTGGTGGGCAAATTCTAGGGGTTAGTGCTGCCTTGAAATATCCATCCTAGTAGTAAAAGGAAAAAAAACATCAAGGAAAAAAAATCAACTGGTTTGAAAATTCGGTTTGTACAAACAAAGGGTGGATTTACACATTGGATTATAAGATTATTAGGTCAAGATAGCAAAGTAGAATGAATTGTAGTGTTCTTTATGAAAGGTGAATGGATTTTTTTCATTTATAGATGCATAATGATGATCTAATAATATAACTCACCCCAGGATATTATAATGAATGTATTGCCTTATTGTATTTTTACCATCTTTTTCTAATTAAAGAAAATATTTGAATTATATCTTCCCCTTATTGAAGCAATTGTGCACACGTTAATAGCCCACAGTGTGGTAGAAAAAACACAGGTTGCATGGGTTTGCCAAGGAGAGAAATGTGAGTGATTAGGAGTTGTACATACTCAGACATGCTTAGTTGACGACTGCTGTTATTCGGAGGTTTGTGTTTTTCCAATATGTTATGTCACTGACTGCTCACAAAACCATTATCGCTTTCATAATTTCATTCATTTTTGGTAAAATAACCATGCCCTCTATGTATTGATTCATTACTTTTAGAGCCTCCCCTTGCCTGAACCCCTTTCAACATGGTGGGGTTCCCCCATTTTTAAACATGAAGTGATAATTATTTTCTAAACAGCCGGGGAAGCTTTATATTGTCTGTGATTCCCTATTGAGTTGTATTAAAGATCAATACGTTTTTGCAGGGTCACCAGCAAATATGGCACAGTTTTAGACACCACAATCACTGGAAAGTGCAGGCTCTGCCCTGTTTACCAATTTGAGCCAAGGTATCAGGCGGACTGTAGTCCATGTAGCTCCCGCAACCTCCTTGGGCGTGTGCCTAGGGTAATGATTAGTCCTGTGAGACTATGGGACTATTTACCAGTTATTAGTGATATCCAGAGCCATTTTCCACATAGAGAAGCTTGCACAGCAAATCCACACTAAGCCCCTCGTTACGACCTCAGCAGATGGAAAAGGCCGTCCGCAAAGTCCAGCTTGCAGCGCTACCCTGGCGGATTAGGACTGCCAGCCCCTCCAGTAGAGGAGAAGTGGCGGTGCTGGCAGCCCTACTATGGAGCGCCCGCAATGGTCATAATGTGGCTGTCGGGCCACCACATTCGCTGCAGGTCCGACTGCCACTGTGGCAGGTGGCGGTCTTAAGACCGCCAGGATTGTAATGAGGGGCTATATGTTTAAAAGGCTTTATTATTAATTAGTGCTCTAATCTAGTGACGATTATACAAATAAAAGTTGTAACAAATAGTATAATGGTTGCAATAGAATAGATGATTAAACAGTATACTAAAAGAGCCATAAAATATCAGATCATGTTTAGATAGTGTTCGTTAAGTCAGAGCACTGAGTGATGAAACCAGCCTATGGTTAAAAAGGTTATTACACCAACCTATAGCTAAAAAGATGATTAAACCAGCCTATGACTGAAAACCCTTCCTTTCTAGCCTCTAGCAAAAGCTTCCTTAAAACCAAAATGCCCTTATGGGTTTCTCTGAGATGGCCTTTGACACAGATATTTCGGTGCATAATAAAGTTGTTTGCTATCAGCTACTGTGTTTTCAGAGTGTCATAGTTTCGATCTGTTATGACATTCTAGCTGTGGAAAGCATAGTTAAGGTTGGCTGTGTCAGCATGTGGCCTTATAGCTAAGATATATAGCTTTTATGAAGCTCCCTGGAAAATCTGAAGGTGTCTCTCTCTGAAGACGCCTCTGAAACCAACCTAAATACTCTTTTTCCTGTTATGAAAAGGTCAGTCTCATGATTAGTAAAGTACCAAAATCAGCATCCAAATTCTGTCACTCATTTACTGATATCTGCTACCCACTTCAGTTCATGCATATACATAACATAAGATCTGTTATTGCAATAACCAGAGATAATAAAGCAACACATCTGATAAACCTTCAATAAATACTAAATCACTCATTATTAAATGAAGAATGCACACATGTATACATGAGCAAATGAAATTCAATTCAATGAGGAGGACATAAATAGGAAAACATTTGACCCCAAGGTTGATACGGCAACAGTTCTAGTGAATATGTGCATATAAAGGTATGTGCATGAAGAAGTTAGGCAAACGCCTTGTGTCTAAATCGACTATGCAGCATAGCGCAAAAATCAAACATTAATCCAAGAAGAATTAAAAAGCTAAAATGGCTGTCTATTGACATCTATACATGTAAACCACAGCAGCTGCTGGTCACTGATTTACTAAGTTCATTTTATTCTGAAACTGATCAAACTTCAAACGGAGAGAATTCCAAAACTGAACTGTCTGAGAGAATCCATATATGAAGGTGATGTTTGCTAAGTCATACTTATGTCCGGTGAAGCTGGAGTGTGAAAGTAGTTCCAGTGGTACAACTATAGATGCAGAATATGCCAGAATGTGACTAAAGAATAGAGCTGTAAATGCTGCATGGCAGATGGTTAATGGGGGTTACTGGTCTCTTAGTTATCGGTAAGAAAACTGAAGGCTGGAGGTTTGAATTCCAATAAGGCCAAGTTAGCATTTATCCATCTAGATGAATTTAATTGTTATTATTGGTTTAGTAAAATGTTTTTACTGCACTTCCAAATAGCAAGGCAATGTGCAGAGCATGCCCTAAATAAAACATAATATATCATTAAGTAGACTGAACTGTTGTACTTCTGCTCTTGCTACAGCGGTGTGACTTTGCTTGTGGTAGTCCAACATTCAGAATTACTCTGAGCTAAGTTGGGACTACAACTTTTATTATCTGTACATTTTTGTATTTCATTGCATAATGATTGTTGGTTCTGATAGGGTCTAGATGGAATTTCTCCTAAGCAAAGGCAGATACCCTTTTCATTTGATTTCATTCTGTGGCTCCAGTGATGGGTGTCAATGGTTTTATCTGCTAATAGTGATACCGCATGTTGTAAGGGTTATTGTCATAGTCCGCAAAACATAGACTCCAGATTGATGGACTCTGCAATGGTGTCATTTAAAACCCATTCACTCCAAAGTTGTATTTTTGAAGTCCACTTGTGCCAAAATTTCTTGGCCTGTAGGAGTTGCACGAGTGTTCAAGGCCCTAATTCGAGCAGAGAGTCCACAGTGTATCAGGTTCATGAAGGTAAAGATGTTGGGCGTCAGTGTGAGCCATAGAAGCATTGGATTCCAAAGCGGCTCTGCTGCTACTCAAAAGACTCTATCACAGATCCTGACTGTTCTTGGTATATTTTTTGTAAGGTACTATTGTGATTGAAGCATTATGAAGGCAGGTAGATTTTGTAGAGAGTGTTGCGTACCATACATAGAGACTTAAACTAACACCCAGAGCCACTAAGGGTCCCTTGGATCCTGTCTGAGATATCCAGGGCTGCCATTATATATATGGTCATACTTATTTAGACATGCATAACCCTGCATGTGTTATTTTAAATCACTTCAAGACATCATATAAGGCATTTTGGTAGGCCAAGTTACAGACAATCACCCTAATCCAGGCTATATGGGGTCTCTACATTTGCTATATGGATATGTTGGTGGCTCAAAATAGGTAAAAATATGTTTATTGTTCTTCAGATAGAACATTTTTTGATACTGCAATGGTCTTGAGTTGGCTTTCCATAAATATTGATGATAACCATTTTCCTAGCTTTGGCTTCGAAATTAAGGCTAGATCCCATAGAGAATGAGAATGGCCAAAGACTGGCTTGTTGTAGTCAAGAGTCTAGCATGGTGCAGAGCACCTGTTTTAGCAGTGATTAGTTTTAATTTTTTTTAAATTGCTAATGATCCAACAGCATAATTACTAAACATATGGCTATTGGCTATGGTGACTATGGATCGTGGGCAGACAAAGAACCCTATGGAAGAGGATGTGGCGTAAGGGCCAGAGATGCTGACTTTAGAACTGGGGAACACAATTGGTGCCGGCTCAACATTCTGTGATTCTGGGCAAATCACTTAATCTCTCCTTGCCACCAAAAATGAATTTGTTCTTGTGGCATGTGTCGGTGCTCATGTAAATCGATGTAATAGCTTTGTATCAAGTTCGCACTATATGAAACTGCAAAAAATAAATAAATTAAGCGCTCCAATACCTTCGCGTCGAGTTTGTGCTACATAAAACTGAAAAAAATTAAATAAAATAATAATAAAGAAGACCCCGTAGACAACGCAAAGAAACAGCGAGATGCCCGAAAACCAGGAAGAGGAAGAAACATACCACCATGAGTGCAAAACGTTGAAGTAAAAGAAAACAAGGGGGTGTGCGGCGAGGGGCCACAGTGGCACAGGAGTTAACAAGCGACAGCAGGTGGAGGGTGATTGAGTTGCAGGACAAGCAAAAATACAGCATGGGGGAGTGCAATTTAAGCGCTATGGACGAAGCAGTAGGGTATGTGTACAGTGCCCCACCCGAGCTCAGCATTGTAAGCACATTGGCTCACAGGAGCATGACACCAAGAAAAAAGTCCCCCAAAGAACAGATAAACATGACAAAGCATATTTATAAAGTAGTTAGTCCCTTCTTCCAAATAGAAAAGAGGGAGGAAGAGGCATGACTGACTACTAGCCAGCATGAATTTATAAATGACACTGAAAAGAACAAATGAAATGGCTTTATGCCCACATTAGTAAGTATATTAAAAGTATACAAGAGGCTGTACGCTTACACTGAAACTGAAAAAAGAGAACCTTGAGGCAACATCCCAACAAAACAGTCTCAGCATTTTAGGAGTACTGTACCATACAAATAGGGGGAAAATGGAACTCCATGTTGAAAACATGTATGGGTCTCTATCTGGGGCCTTAAAACTGTTGCACCTATTGGTAGTGGAATGGGTGCATCCACTCCGTTTCAATGTGGCCACTCCTTGAAACGATGCATGGCCTGCATTACGGGGACCGAGATAGTGTACGTAGGGTGGCCTGTGAAATTGTGAGCTAAACTTCCAAGGTTATGACATCACCTTCTTTCCATATTTCACACTGCTCATACAATCAGCACACAGAAAATTCGTACTGGTAAAATGACAGCTATTAAAAGAAGTAATAAACTATGATATGCTCTACAATTCACATCTCCAGATGGAGCACAAAGGAAAACAACAAATATTTGCCTCACATCAGGTTGCTTCGACATTTCTGAAAACCCTCACCAAACACCACAGAGAAACAATGGCTGTGATCATGATGATGAGGTGGTGTTTGGACAAAGTATTGAGTCCAAAATGTTGTGTGGACAAAATAGTGTGTCAAGAATATTGAGGACAAAAATATTGTGAAGGTAAGTTTCTTATTTTTATAGTAACATTTTATTACAATTTTTACAGTTTCCTTGCTCAGTATGAATACCAATACAAATAGTATCACTGTTGTCCTGTGGTTCAAGAGCAGGTCCGTCACAATATCCTTCCTAATGTTATGAGCGTTCTATGAGTTTTATCTAGGTTGTCAAGCCATGGTAGTCCCACCATTTTTTCTAGATTGTCATCTTTGGGGGGCATCCACTGGCTTCGTAAATTGTTTCCGCCAGTTTGCCACACAAATTTATGCCCTGAGTACAGGCCTTGACTGAGGGAGCCATTGGAGAAGTCCAGTTGCAGGCAATGTCCCTTTTGGCTGTTAACGTGCCCACTCCCACTACTGTCCTGTTTCCCATGGTTCAAGCTCCATGTCAGGTCTGACTCCTAGGATATGTGCACTCCAAGGTATTCAAAGGTAACCCATAGCACCAAAATCTGGGATTGCTAAGCCTCATCCTGACGGTCTCCCCTCAATGGGACCCTGTTAACCAAAAACCTTGATGCCTCCCTGAAAATGCCCAGAATATGAAGAAGTCTGAGCCCAGAATCAGCTGGTCTGGACGTGAATAAGATGACGTTGCCGGTGTATAGCAGTATGCAGTCCTCCAGCACCAATTCCCAATTAAAGCTGCAAACCTGGGGGTCGCATCAGATCCATACCGTTAGCAGCTCGATGGCGAGTGTGAATAAGAGACAGGATAGAGGGCACCACTGCCTTGTGCCCCGCTTCTCCCTGGACAGTGCTATATCTACTCTGCGGATGTAATGCCTGGTGCTGCTCCGAGGGATAAACCCACATTGGTCGGAGTGGACCAGTTTGTGAATAACTGTCAACAACCGGTTTGCCAGATATAGGTGAGAAAGATGCACAAGTTGATTGTGTGCGACAAGGTTTGGGAAGGACCACAATCGTGGCCTGGTCAATCTCTGGGGAGAAATGGCCCTTGACAATAGCTTCATTGTATAATTTCAGCAGTGTTGGGACAGTGTCGGGCGGAGATTGAGATAGAACTCTACGGGGTATCGATTGAATCTCTGCGTCTTACGTGGATTAAGATCGGCCACCGCGTCTCCTGTTTCCTCTCTGGTAATATCCCTCTCCAAGTTGGCTCACTCCTGGGTGGACACTTGTGGTAGGGGGAGTTCCCTCACCAAAGGCGATGAGGTTTCAGTGTCCTGATGTATTTGGCGAGCATAAAGCTCCCTATAGTACTGGGCAAATACTGTGGTGATCCCCTGAGAATCTTCCACCCCACCCACCGAACCCACCAGAATGCGGGGCATCACCCTGTTTTCAGATTGATGTGTAGTGAGCCAGTGTAGCAGTTAACTAGATTTGTCACACCATTCATAAACCCGACATGTGGAAGCCATCCAGCACTTGAGGCCTCGTCCAGGCATAGTGAGGCTCGGTCGAATTCTAGTTGTTGTGTCTCCAAGTCAGTAAATGATCCAAGCTTCCTGCAGTCCAAAAGCATTATTGAGTGCTCAAGCTTGACCATTAGGCGGTGTTTTTCACGGTCCACTCCTTGGAAGTAGGAGCGAGCCACGCCTCTCATATAAGCTTTGCCCACTTCCCACAGGGTCCAGTCAGAGTCGGCCAATGTCTTGTACACCCCAAGAAAGGACTTAAATTCTTCCTGTAAATATTCTGTGAACTTAATGTCTTGCAGGAAACAAGCGTTAGGGAGTCACATATGGTGGTTGCGTGTGGGGGACATGTCAAAGTGAAATAGAACTGGTGTATGATCTGATACCCCCTGAGGCAGGATCTGGGATCCTGTGCTCTGAAGCAGATCAGCAGCTGCAGGAACAAATAACCAATGTGGGATAGTGAGCCGTGGGCAGTCGAGGCATGGGTATAAACTGGGTCCCCATGGTGCCTCAGCCGCCACGCTTCGTTAAGGCCAGGTCGTTTCGACCAGTCCTCCAAGCCCCGACTGCTTCTAGGAGCATTTCCCTCGGGCATGTGCCAGGTGCCCTGAATCATTATGCCATTGAAGTCTCCCCCTAGTATCGTACCCTGTGGGAGTGCAGCCGCTATGTCCTCTGGGAGTTTTAGCGTGGTCTGATGCATTGTAGGGGGGACGTATATTTACTTAAAATATTTTACATCGCATCTTGCATTGTACGCTCCAATAGGATATATCTACTCTGAATATTCCCTCGTGATTTTGATTATGGCCATTGGCAGGAATTTATGCAGGAGGATGGCCACCCTTCTGGAGCCCCTAGTGCAACCCATAAGGGATACCCTGTCATATCCTCTGCAGGCAAGGAAATGACAGGTGGTGCCTTGTAGATATGTTTCCTGTAGTAACACTAACTTTGGGGAGTGTCACTGGATAAATTGAACAATGGCCCCTCTGTTAATACTGGCCCATAGACCATTGACATTCCAAGTTAGAACCGTGAAAGATTGGGCCATGGTAGAGTCAATGGAATTAACCAGTAGTCGGGGTCGTGGCACGAAAAGATTTTATAGTGGTGGTGGGAAGAGTACTCATAATAGAGGCCAGTAGCGGGGAGCACTTCATGGGTGATGTCTGGCCCTCACCCACACAGAATAAATGTAAGGCAAAATAAAACATTGCAAACTGAACATAAACACATACAACGATTCCCGGGACACCTACATCGCCCCTTCATATGCTTCCCACCCAGGAGAAGCATCTGTCACCCATATCCAACATACTATGGAAAAGTCTCCACCCCGCCCCACCACTACAATGGAATAATACTGTAACAGGATATTACATCACATTGCTGGCATGCTACCAGTATCAGTCTTATATTCACAAAATTACTCCAGGGTAAATTGGCGGATGTGCCAGGCCCGCTTTGAGCCATCAGGATGTTGTGCTCTGTTCAACATCCCTTTTCTCCCTCTGACTCTGAGGTAAGATCCGGTTCATGTTGGCCTCTTGGATGCCTTCTTGATCTTTTCCGCTGGTGTTTACTCTTTGGTTTTAAGAATTCTAGGGTGGTTACCTGAGGAGGACTTGATTTGCCTCATGGAGCTGGCGGATTGGGAGCGATCGGTTGATGCAACTGTAAGCCAGGTCCACGCCTCTTTGGGGAGAGTGTAGAGCTTAGAGGGATATAGGAGCATCTAGGGGGCCCACATGGGCTGCAATTTTACTTTAACTTGGTTAAAGGACTTACGCTTGGTTTGTACCATGTGGATGTAGTCCGGAAATATCAGGATGCACACCGATTGAAAAGGGAGTTCTTTTGCGAGGAGTGCGCCTTTGAGGATGGCGTCCTAGGGCCAGATGTAGGAAGGAAGCAATTTGCGAGTTGCAAATTGCGAGTCCATCCGACTCGCAATTTGCAACTCGCAAATTGCTATGCAGTACGGTGTCTCAGACACCGACTGCAACTCGCTATGGGGTCGCAATGACCCACCTCATGAATATTCATGAGGTGGGTCGCAAATTGCGGCCCCATAGCGAGTATAGGCACTGCTAACATGGAGGCCTGCTGTAGTCAGCAGGCCTCCATGTTAGCGACCTGCTTTTCAATAAAGCAGTTTTTTTTTTTTTTTTAAATGTAGCCCGTTTTCCCTAAGGGAAAACGAGCTGCATTTCAAAAAATCCGAAACCTTTTGTTTCGGTTTTTTCAGGGCAGGGAGTGGTCCCTTGGACCACTCCCTTCCCTGAAAAAATATTTTGGGGTCCATTCACAAAGGGGAAGGGGTCCCATGGGGACCCCTTCCCGTTTGCGAATGGGTTACCATCCACTTCAAGTGGATGGTAACTGCGACTCCATTTGCGACCGCATAAGCGGTCACAAATGGAATTGCATACCATTGCGAATCGCAAATAGGAAGGGAACACCCCTTCCTATTTGCGATTCGGAAATGCATTTTGCGAGTCGGTAACGACTCGCAAAATGCATTTCTGCATAGGAAACACGCATTTGCGAGTCGCAAACGGCAAATTTTGCTGTTTGCGACTCGCAAAGTGCTTCCTACATCTGGCCCCTAGTCCTTATAATTCAGAAAGCATACTATAAGGGGCCTCAGTGGTGCACTGGGAGGGGGCATTTGGGCAAGGGAGCGATGTGCCTGTTCGATGACGGAGCAGTTGGTTACGCTGGAACAATCCATCCATGTCCAAAGCCACTGTCTGAAGAAGTATTTGGTCGACTGACCCTCTGAACCTTCCGGAAACACAAAAAAGTAGACATTGTTGCATCTGGCCCTGCTTTCGGCATTCTTCGCGATGTCTTGTGTGCTTTCCGTGTCCCTGGTCTGGCAATCTACCTCCCACAAGAGTTATTTAACGGTGTCCACCAGGGTGGATATCCTTTCTTCGACCTCCAAGGCCCTCTCAACCGTCTGTCAGAGTTGGCGGAGTAGGGACACGTTTGCTCCTACTTCACTTATTTTCTTCTTCAGTGACATCTTGTATTTGCTGATAGCTTGTAGAATAAGGGATGTGGTGTCACCAGTCACCAGAGTGTCAGCCCTGGAGGCCCCTCCACCGAAGGCTCCACTCGTCCCCCCTAGACGGACTGTGTATTGGTCTATTTTGGTTTGCCTTGCTGGTCCCTTATCTAAACCCATGGCACTGTCCCAGAGACCAGGATCTGATACCATGTGTGCAGAGGCGTAACAGCACAGGGCAGGATAAAGTGGAGGGAACAGCTGTCCCCTAGAGGATCTAGTAGAGCCTGCGCCAATGAGGAGGGAGGAAAACTGACCCGCTTGCACCAGACAAGACCCACAAGGTCTCCTGAGCAGCACGAACAGTCATTCCCAGTCCCTTCCCCAAGAGCCCGGAACAGCAATCACTCCAGCTTCTCTGTCGGAGACACATTACAGCTGGTGCTGTTCATGCCGCTAGGGTCAATGCACAGTGAACTCTCGCCGACAGAATAAGCTGCGAAGTGCAGGGGTAGCACTTTGTGCAGGCAGCACAGTTAGTGTGAGGTCTTTGGTCCAGGAACTGCCCCCTCCCGCATCACTTTGGAGGTGGGGGCCTGATCCCCAGAAGAACCCAATGAGAGAAACCTCAAGGCTTCATGGTAATAAGCTGGGGGCCCCCCGCTGAAGGTGCTCCGAGGTATGATCAGTGCACCGGTCCCCTAGCAAACCAGGCCAGTAAATGGAAGGACAGCAAACTTGGAGTTCCCTCACTGCAGGGCAGAACCTATGGCGTCTGGGCCAGGGCCCAAAGTCGGACAGCCGGAAGCCTCAGGCCCCGGGGCTCCATCAGCAAATTAGTCTGGTTTTCAACAATCACCGCCGCCCTGGGCCTCCAATCTCATGGGACCAAACACCACTTCTCCACCCGCAGGTTCTGGGGCCAACCCCTTGTTGCCTCTGCTGGCCCATCTCCCCTGAAGCCTACCTCACACTCCACATAGGCCCGCCCATCCAATGACGCGACCTGGGGCCCGATAGCCCTCTGGCTAGAAAGCACATACAGGGCTACGCACAGCTTGTGTGCGCAAACTGCAGTGCAGACTGCACAAAGGGAGCTCAGCTCCGGTCCCTCATCTCTCTAAGGCCACGTTCATTGCTTCAGTCGCCGGGCTCCTCCCAAAGATGTTGGAGAGGGCACCAGCTGTGCCTACAGGAAGATGTGGCAGTCAAGCTAGCTTTTCTGCCCCTCCGGGCATGCCAGCACCCATGAAACATGATGCAAGGATCAGCAGTACAGGAGCCCATAATAGTCTGCACGCCATCTTGGTCATTCAGTGAAGGTAAGCATATATGCGTAAGCAAAGTTTTGCTATACTTAATTCCACATATAAGTATGTTTTATATATATATATATATATATATGTATGTTCGATGGCATGTGTAGCTGCAGATACACATGATATGCATTGCTTCCATCTAGTGTTGGGCTCAGAGTGTTACAAGTTGTTTTTCTTCTAAGAAGTCTTTTTTCGAGTCACGGGATCGAGTGACTCCTCCTCTCGGTCATAGTGCGCATGGGCATCGACTTCTTTGTTAGATTGTTTTCTTTCCGGTGTTGGGTTTGGACGTGTTTCCTCTCGCTCCGAGATTTTCGATTCGGAAACTTTAGATAACTTTCTTTGATCGTCGGTATTGTTTTGATTGCATTTCCATCTATAGTCAAGCCGACCGTACCGTAGAAAAACAGATTATGCCCTTTTGGGTGCATATGCCGAACTCTGGCCTGTTCGGGCCTACCACGCCGAAGCCTGATGGATCGGACTCCATTCCGATTCTGTCCTCGATGCCACGCAAAATTTCCATACACAGACCAACACCTGGTATGTAATCTGTGTCTAGCTCCCTATCACTGAGAAGAAGACTGTGAAGCCTGTCGGTTATTCCGATCCAAGAAGACACTGCATGACCGGAGAGCCAGAAGACTGGAAATGGCATTGAAGACTACAGAATACATCGACACCGTTGAGGAAGAACAGGCTATGATGTCAGTTTCCATTCAGGACACCGACTCCGAAGAAGAGTCTGAGGAGGATAGCCAACTCATCACTGCTGGTCAGCACGTGAGTAGGTCTGCCCCTACGCCCACTCCTAAAAAACCATCAAAGGCCTTGGGTGCACCGCTACCAGAGAGCCATGGTTCGACCTGAAAGAAAATAGTCGGCGACTGACCTTCGGGATTGGCACCGAAAAAGGCCACACCAACTTGGATACCGGAGTCGAACAAATCCACCAAAAGCTCCACTTCCACACTCTTCGGAGTCAAAACCTCGACGTCCTGCCTCGGAGCTGAAGCAACAGGCTGTATTTACGGTCCCGAAAAAATTGCAAACTTTGGAGCCGAAAAAGTATTCATACACAGAAGAACAAGGACTTTTGAGACGATTAAAGCAGAGCTCAAAGACATATGATGAACAGTCCTCTAAATCACCAAAAACATCAGAATACATTTCTGAGGACACTGACATTCAGCCTATTCTGGAAATCATAGATGAAAGACAGTCAAGGATTCAAATCCATAAAGAGACTGGGAGGATCATTGCTGCACCTCTTCCACAAACAAAAAGAAAGTTGGCTTTTCAGGAACATTTCGATACTGCTCCACCACCAGCAAAGATTTTTAAAAGGAAGGAGAAGCCATTAGCCTTGCATACTTCTCCCCCACATTCACCACAACTTTGTTTTTCACCACCACCCGTTAGCCCACCACCTGTGCCTTCACCAACTCACTCACACACTTATTCCCATTATGATACAATTGATTTTATGTTTAATTAAAGAACATGTGTTGATTTGAGCACAAATTAACAGATCCCTTGTTGAGGCCATACCCTTTTTTTGCTTTTTGCATTCCTTAGATGAGAACCTGTTATGAGTCCTGACATCACATAAAATCCGGGGCGTCCAATTACAGTGCTTGCAACTCCATTCATTCGAGTTATCTGGAGCCATCTTATGCAAACACTTGCATGATAGACTATCCGCTATAGAATGGAGAATTTGGGGCGAATAAGAGAGATGGTCTAAAGTTGTCTAGTGAGGGGCATAATCCCTGGCCCCCGGTCGGTCGCGGACGGGCGCAGACGTGCTTGCCTTTGGCGCGCCAGAGGCGCGCCCTCATCAGGACTGCAAATAAAACGCCGTCCCGAGGGAGTTCCGACTCACATGACTGGCAGCAGCTAGACTGCTAACCTTTAAGTTTGCCACAAGAATAAAAATGGAAGGAAGGGCTCTGACAGGCCTCCCCCCCAACCTTCCAAGATAAAAATATTATGCAGTTAAAAAGCTAAAATAGCTAAAATATCCTGGGATTACAATGAATGCTCCCAAATCGAGTCAAAATATAGTCAAAAACACTCATTCAGCACTTACGCTATCCTACTATCTCTAGGACAGCTGCGTACCATGGGGTACTTATGCATAGTGAGCCTTTAGAAGAGGATTTCCTTTTTAATACGCTATCCTCCACCCACTCACATTACCAGTGCCTACCAATGCTGCCTGGCATGATCAAGCATGCAGACGAAATATTTAAGGAACCTGTTAAAGCTAGGATTTTAACATCACGCATAGAAAACAAATATAAGCCTACACCTACAGATCCAGTTTACATTACACATCAGGTACCTCCAGACTCGGTGGTTGTCAGTGCTGCCAGAAAAAGGGCCAATAGTCATTCGTCAGGGGATGCCCCCTCCCCCTGAAAAAGAAAGCAGGAAGTTTGATGCTGCTCGCAAGAGAGCAGCTACACAGACAGCTAACCAATGGCGCATTGCCAATTCACAAGCCTTGCTAGCAAGGTCTGATAGAGCACACTGGGACGAGATGCAGGAATTATTACACACCTGCCAAACGAACATCAGAAGAAGGCTCAACAAATTGTTGAAGAAGGTCAGGCAATAAGTAACAACCAGATAAGGTCTGCTCTTGATGCTGCAGATACAGCAGCTAGAAGCGTAAATACTGCTGTAACCATACGCAGGCAAGCATGGTTACGTTCTTCTGGATTCAAACCAGAAATACAACAGGCAGTACTAAATATGCCTTTTGACAAGAAACACCTGTTTGGTCCTGAGGTTGGCACCACAATAGAGAAACTCAGGAAAGATTCAGACACTGCTAAAGCAATAGGAGCCCCATACACAACACCCTACTGAGGCTCCTTTCGTAAGCAGCAATTTAGAGTTGGATTCAAGCCCCAATCTACAGAGGCTTCTACCTCCCAACCTAAACAAGGTCAACAACAACAATACCTGAGAGGGGGATTTAGAGGCTCTTATAGAGGCCAACACTTCAGAGTCGGAGGCAAACTCCAGGCCTCAAAAAGTGTCACTACCCCATCAAAACAGTGACTTCATAAGCATGCCACAACCCCACACATCTCCTGTGGGGGGGCAGACTGCAGCAATTCCACTCCCAATGGCTAAAATATCACCATAGACCAATGGGTACTTTCAATTATCTGCAATGGTTATTGCCTAGAATTGATTGCTACCCCTCCAAACATTCATTCTCATTATGACAGGCTGTCCTCAGGACAAAACGTTCTGTTACACAAGAAGTACAATCGCTATTACTAAAAGAGGCAATAGAATTAGTTCCAAAATCTCAACACGGAACAGTGGTATACTCACTATACTTCCTCATTCCCAAAAAGGATAGCACACTCAGACCCATTCTAGATCTCAGGCCACTAAATCTATATATCCTGTCAGAATACTTTCACATGGTAACTCTGCAGGACGTCATTCCACTACTACAAAAGCAAAAATACATGACTGCGTTTGATCTCAAAGATGCGTATTTTCATATCCCCAAACATCCAGCTCACCGAAAATACCTAAGGTTTGTCATAGCGGGAAACCACTACCAATTCAAGGTTCTGCCTTTCGGCATAACAACAGCTCCAAGAGTATTCACAAAATGTCTAGCGGTAGTAGCAGCTTACCTAAGAAGACAGCACATGCATGTCTTTCCTTATCTAGACGATTGGCTAATAAAATCAAGCAATATTATACAATGTCAACAGCACGCTCAATACACAATAGAAACCCTACACACTTCAGGTTTCATTATCAATTACCAAAAATCTCATCTACAGCCAGCACAGGTTCAACCTTACCTAGGTGCTATTCTCAAAACACAAAAAGCCTTAGCCTATCCAAATACACGAAGGATGCAAGCTTTCCAACACCTCATGCCACAAATGCAGCCCAATCAACAATACACTGTAAGGTTTATCATTAAACTATTGGGAATGATGGCATCCTGCATAACAATAGTACTGCATGCAAGATTAAGTATGAGAACACTACAACAGTGCCTCTCACAACAATGGTCTCAAGCACAGGGCTAGCTGCAAGATCTAGTGTTGTTAGACTGTAAAATGCACAAGTCTCTTCAATGGTGAAATCACAGCAATTCAATGAATGGGCGGTCAGTTCAGGATCCTGTGCCTCAGACCACAATAACAACAGATGCATCAATGATAGGTTGGGGAGCTCATCTCAACAACCTAACCATACAGGGGGAATGGGATTCAAAACAATTAACTTTACCACATAATCCATTTAGAATTATTAGCTCTGTTCCTTTCCCTAAAAGCGTTTCAACCCCTTCTCAAGCACAAAAATGTCTTGATAAAAACAGACAGTATGACAACCATGCACTATCTGAAGAAACAAGGGGGAACACATTAATCTCAACTGTCCCTTCTAGCCCAAACAATTTGGAAATGGGCAAATCACAATCACATTTACTTACTAGCAGAATACATCCCAGGAATACACAATCAGCTAGCGGACCTGCTAAGCAGGACACACCAATATATACACGAATGGGAGATTCACTCTCAAGTACTTCAACAGTACTTTCAAAAGTGGGGGACACCAGAAATAGACCTATTCGCAACAAGCGAAAATGCAAAATGCCAAAACTTCGCATCCCGGCACCCACACCCTCAGTCCAAGGGCAATGCTCTATGGATCAACTGGTCAGGGATATTTGCTTACGCTTTTCCCCCCTCTCCCGCTAATTCCATTTCTAGTCAACAAACTGTGTCAAACTGCTCTCACAATGATACTCAAAGCACCCACATGGGCACGACAACATTGGTAGACAACACTTCTAGATCTGTCAGTAGTACCTCACTGCAAACTCCCAAACAGACCGGATTTGTTAACACAAAACAAAGGTCAAATCAGACATCCCAATCCCAGTGCTCTCAAATTAGCGATTTGGCTCCTGAAGTCATAGGATTTGGATAATTACAACTTCCATTAGAGTGTATGGAAGTTCTCAAACAAGCACGCAAACCTACAACTAGACAATGCTATGCTAACAAGTGGAAACGTTTTGTCTAATACTGTCAATCTAAAAACATTGACCCACTTATAGCATCAATACAAGATATTGTATGCTATCTACTTCATCTACAAAAGGCAAATTTAGCTTTCTCAACTATTAAAATTCACCTTACTGCCATATCAGCATACTTGCAAACTATACAACATACCTCTCTATTTATAGTTCCAGTTATTAAAGCCTTTACTGAAACGTATTATTTCACTGAAAAGCCCACCAGTTCCTGCATGGAATCTAATTATTGTACTCACAAGACTAATGGGGCCACCATTTGAACCCATGCATTCGTGTGAGATTCAATTTCTAACTTGGAAAGTTGCTTTCTTAGTAGCAATTACATCATTAAGAAGAGTTAGTTAAATACATGGATTCACTCTGGAGGAACCCTTTTTCCAAGTACACAAGCATAAAGTTGTACTTAGAACCAATCCAACATTTTTGCCAAAGGTTGTATCCTTTTCACACTAACCAAACAGTGGAATTGCCAGTCTTCTTCCCACAGCCAGATTCAACTGCTGAAAGAGCCCTTCACACTCTTGACCTTAAAAGAGCTCTAACTAAACAGCGTCTGTTGCCTTTCAGCAACCACATAAAGGTAATCCTATCTCTAAACAAGTATTAGCTGGATGGATTGTTAAATGTATTCAAACACGTTACATTAGGGCAAAACAACAACTTTTGATAACACCTAAAGCTGATTCCACTAGGACAAAATGTGCTTCTATGGCATTCTTAGGAAACATAACAATGGCAGACATATGCAAAGCTGCCACATGGTCTACACCACATACATTTACAAAACATTACTGTATGGATGTATTTTCAAAGCAACAGGCCAATGTTGTAATGTTGTAAGAACATTGTTTCAAACAACTCCTACAGGCTAGCCACTGCTTCTTTTGGGGAGAGCAACTGCTTTTTAGTCTATGCATAGCATGTGTATCTGCAGCTACACATGACATCGAACTGAAAATGTCACTTACCCCAGTGTACATCTGTTCGTGGCATGTAGTGCTGCAGATTCACATGCACCCTCCCTCTTCCCCAGAAGCCTGTAGTCGTTACAGTTTCTTATTTGTTCATATGTATATACATTTACATTTGCATGGACATCTTACTTATTACTTTTATAGCACATCTACATTCTTTCACTCTATCACTTCTTCCTACACCCTTTTGCGGGGAAACAATCTAACAAAGGAGTTGATGCCCATGTGTACTATGACCGAGAGGAGGAGTCACTCGATCCAGTGACTCGAAAAAAGACTTCTTCGAAGAAAAACAACTTGTAACGTTCCGAGCCCAACACTAGATGGCGGAAGCAATGCATATCATGTAAATATGCAGCACCACATGCCACGAACAGATGTACACTGGGTAAGTGACATTTTCCATATTCTTCAAAGTAGTTAGATGTGGAATTAAGAATAGTATATCTGCACTTATGTTTTCAACACAATATTGACCACACAACATTTTTAGCATCAGTATTCTATCAGACAACCAACGAGAAAGTCATGAACAACACAGCTGACTGACATCAATATAAATAATATATATTTTGGTACATTTTGTAGTGCTTTCAGTAACATTGCAATGTTTTCTTTCATAAAAGTAGAACTCTGCCTTCGACTATGATTGTTGGACCTAAGCAAGGTCAGCTAGGCTCCATTTATTCTTTTTACCTCACACACGTTGCCCTTGGCTGCGTCTGCATTGTCGGAAGTTCACCGCTGGCACTCTTGCTGCGTCCCCTCAGTAACAGCCTTGGTGAGTGATTCTTAAACTGCGGTCCAGGGATCCATGGGTTTCCATGACAGCTTAGAATATTCAATAATATTAATATATTCATAAAGTGTATATAAATAAAGTAGTAAAATGTAAAACTAAAAAATGCAAACTTTTGTGTAAATGTGTGAGAATTTGAAATTGAAGGCTAAAAAGTAAGGTGGCATCCTCAGACTGATTCCTGGAAGCAGTATGAGTGCATCTAACTCTGTCTAGTAAGGATGATGATGTTGTAGGACTCTCGTCATGGGGACAAGACTGCTGGCTTCGGGCAGCAGCACCACTGTGTGTGGGAACTGAGTCTTATCCCACACTGTGTGATAGCTGTTGGCCTAAACCTTTCGGCTAGCTAACAGCACCTCACCAAAACCCAAAAGTCAAGGTGATTTGTGGCAGTATGACGCTATAGTTTCCTAGGGAAGCTGTGGTGGAACAGATCTTAACCCTTTCTCCCAGTTACATAAGTCTTATACATGCCAAAGACAAAACAGAAGCAAGAGTAGGTTCGATACATTTTATTGAAGCAACTGAGTTCTATGTAAAAAGGCATGAATTGCAATTATTAGAACAATGAAATCCAACACTATTATTATTATGGTGACCAGAAAAGGGAAACAGCTCTACTAAAAAAAAACACAGGAAAGCAATAGCCGTGTTAACCCTAATCTGCCCGTACTGGTCTCTATAGGAAAGCCCCATCCCCATATCTGAATAATAAGCAGGGGGTGCCTGTTGGTCTGCTGGCTTTCGGCCCAAGTAGATGAAACGGCGAGGCTAAGTTCAGCAGAGCTGTGACGACATGGCACAGCATAAGATGGCTGGCTGGAATATTCCCTCTAACTTAGTTTGGGCCACTGTGTTTCTTTATAATAAAACATGTTGCTGTTCTGAGAACTGTCCTGACGTGATAATGCGTCTTTTCCAGGCAACTCTTTGACAGGCAATACTCAGTAAATAATCATGTACAGCCTTGGACTGAGCACAAGATGAAATGTCATGCAAAAGAACTAATCAATTCTGCGTGGAAGGGCAGCTGATAAAAAATAATAAAACATCTCCGCTAAAATAAAGCCTTGCTAAAATAATAAAAGGGAATCACTGAAATGAACTAGATAAAACGCCACTGGCCACAGGGCCAGAGCTAAAATAAATGTGACCATGCGAGTGCAAAAATAACCCAGCGATAATGTTTATCCAAAGCAAATGCAACCTCTAGCGTAAAATATAGACTACACATGCAACAGATTCACTGAACATGGGAGTACATGTGACACATCTGTATAGTTAATACTCAGTATAGATGAAACCTTCATGTAAGTTCCTAACATGGAACGTTAAGTGGCTGAATAAACCCTGCAAAACAAAGCAAGTTTTCATATATCCTGCTAGACAAGATATCACAGTGGAATTACTTCAGGAGACCCACCTTCTTGAAACCATGGAGAAATACCTTCACACTAGATGTGCAGCACATGCATTTGCTTCTTCCTATTCATCCTAAGCTACAGGAGTGACTATTCTAATTAGAAGAGGGACACAAAAGACAGATATAGCACTGTACAGGGAACACTAGAAGGTAGACATTTGACTCTGGTTAATGTTTACAACCCGACATCGACAACATCAATCAAAAATACAGTAGACCCCGTCTAGAGTTATATATTAAAGTGCTCTCTGGAACATTGTTTGAGCCCATCCTGGTTTGTAAGGGCCATGATGAGTCCTTAAGATGAACTATGACACCAGCAGGGAGTGTGAGGGTCAAATAAAACCACAAGGATCACGTAGACCAGGACAAAAAACTGGTCAGCAATTTTCTGGTTGTAGTATACCATGAAGGTGAGAGCTACAGGACGGGAGGAAGTATCCTATAGCCTCTTAAAAATCTTTCACCCCTTCTGAGAATAACTACAGGTATGGGGGTATTTTTTGTGACATAGCCAACATCGACAACCTACATTTTTTCCAGATACTATGGAAGGCTATGTTGGAGTTATCCTTTAAATCGATCATGTGGGTTAGGGACTTTAATGTGGCTCTCAATTCTAGGTTTGATAGGTCACGCAAACAGACTAAACAAACGAATGTAGACGCTATGGCCCTGAAGGAAATAAAGACAAACCACAGCATGATAGGTAAAATAGAGGTTACGCCACGCAACACATCAAGAGGTAACGTTTGTGTGCTCAAGTCATAACATGTTGCCTATGTTGGACAGAAGGCTTTTATCACTTGGGTCGCAGGAGTCATCCACCTATCTAGAACATTATCAGATTATTCCCCCGGTAAGGTTACAAATAACTATCCCTGGAATGCAAATACTAATTGCTCAGTATAAGCTATTGCCAAAACACACTAAAAGATACTGCATCAGGAGATTTCAGAGTATTTCAAAACCAGTGTTGGGTCAGTACCTGACATGATTACAATATGAAAAACATTTAGTTGTCATTCAAGGATTTTCCATCTTGAAACATAATGGTATGCTTAGAACTCTCAGGTCACATATGAACACCCTAGAATGTAATATCAAAGTCCTGAAGCAAACTTAGTGGGTCACATCACATGTGGCTGCTCTTGCAGAGGTGATGGTAAAGACAACTGAATATAATGAAGTAGCATTGAGAGAAGTTGCATTTCTATGTAAATATGCAGAGGCTAGCAGTGACGGAGAGGGAGAGCGCACAGGAAAATCCCTGGCAAACCTTAGGGAAGCCTAGACAGGTGGTGATATCTCAAGCATTTGGGATAAAGAGGGAAACTAGTAATTAGAGGCAGAAGAGATAATGTAGGGGTTTTGTTCCTATTACGTTAGTCTCTGATTCCCTTTCACATTAACAAGGCATAGTGTTAACCTGGCTAAGCAAATTGCGGAAAAAAATATCTAAGTCAACTGTTTTCCATAGGGGCAATAACTGCTTGATTACGGGTGTCCCAACTGGGAAAGCCACTGGTTCCGATGGGCTGCCAGCAGAATTTTATAACCAATACTGTGAGATGTTAGTTCCCCACCTTCTAAATCTGTTTGAAGAAACATATACGTCAAAGACACTCCCTTTTCCATGTAAAAAGCTCTGAAACTGCATGATTCATCTGTCATTGATTAATTGTGATGTAAAAATACTAGCCACATCTATTGATAATTAGAACATTGGAATGTTGGGAGATCCATTGAAGACAGTGGAGTGCTCCAGGCTTCCAATGGCCTGGAGCACTCCAATGTTGTCCTTCTCAGCTGTTGCTGTGAACAAAGGCCTCACGGAGCCCGAAGGGATTTTAACCCCCTCAAGCTATGTGAGGCCTTCGTTTTAGTAATTAGAACATTCTGCCCCTGCTAACGCGTCCCTTTATAGCTAATTTATTCACTCTGGGACTCGTTTTAGGCCAATTAATCTTTTGACCCTGATTGAAGACACCTTAGGACGAGATAACTGATCAATATGTCAATCAATATGTCAATAAGTTCATCAATAAGACTCGGAAACCACCATGACCTTTCAGTCATGAATAACCACACCAGTTTAGTACGATATTATGATGTTTATTCCCTATTGGTTACAATTCTACTAATAAGTGTATTAGTCTCAAATCATGAAACACATCATCATTGTCATAATATTGCAACTCGAATAAGGTTTCATCAAAGCAAAGATCACAAACATTAGAACATAGCACGACGTCAAGATGGATTAACCCCAGCAGAGTATTATTAGCACGTTGTTCAACAAAGCATTGATTGCGTCATTTGTCTATTTGCGTCATTCAGTGATCTCCTTAACTAACCTCGAATTAGCATCAGCATGTTGGGCTTCATGCAAAACAATTTAGCAACATCAATTTGGAAAACCTCTAACTAAGGTCTCTGTCAAAAGTAGCAGTTGGTACCTAGAAAGGAAAGGCAAACAGACAATTCCATTTCATCATTATATAGTTACCCTCCGTAATGGTTCAGCATACAGAGTCAATCTTCGTCCTCAGGACATCAGTTGATTCACCATCAGCCAAGAAACACAGCAAAGTTTGGTAAGGCAGGATAAAAAGGGTACTTCCCTCATAAGGAGGTAAAGTATAAACGGGCAAGGTAAGTAGGATAAGAATGATTCAAAGAATCATACAGCAAAGTTTTAGGCAGAGTGACATAGTCTCTAGGTAATAGCAAGAATGGCTTCTCTGGAACTCTCTTCTCCCCAGTTCAAAGGTCTTTATCCCTTTTCTGTTGTACAGTCCCCTAATTCCTAATTGGGTGAGTTTTGGCGCACTATTATCTCCATCCTATGACTCTCCAGTGGTATCATCAAAATTGTCACCCCATAACAGTTCTCACGTAGTTTATTGGTTCTTGTGATTGACGTCTCCATCGGGTAGAATGTCCGGTATGATTTCATACTCTTGTGGTCCTTTCGCATCCCTAGTCAGTGGTTCCATTGTCTGTACCGGTTTAGGCGACCTTGTACCTGTAACGAGACTACACTGTTGCATTCAGCAAGAATGTTTCCTTGAGCAAGTCAAATTACATGAGAACGGATCTACTACGGTTACACTCATCTTCTAGCTTTTGGAAACGTACGAGTACATATGCTTCAGCAAGTCAGCACACTACACGTTAGAAATACACATGTAATATGAAACCGCCCAGCTAGGCCTCGACTCATGCTAACTAAGGCCTAATGATTTATTAGCAAACCTTTAACATATAACTCTTAATATTAGTATAAAATCATACATTAACTTCTCATTATTTCATTATTAGTCAGTTTCATTAATCATTGTATATATTAGCGGCCACTCCCCGTGGGCACATTTCAAGCACACGTTTAGCAAAAACACACGAATACTTTTTCTATGCGGCATTATTATGCATTAGTTCATAAACATCTCATGTTATTTTTTAGTATAAGAGCTACGCTCCCTCACCCCTATGGGCAGAATGTATGAATAGCTATATAGCCCAGCCATTAAAGGCCCGCTCCCTGGAACAGGCCGTTAATAGCTGGTATAGTCCGCTACGGTGGGCTCCAAGGCTATATTAGAACATTGGAATGTTGGGAGCTCCATTGAAGACAATGGAGGGCACTGGGCATGCAGTGGCCGGTAGAAGCCCAGAGCTCCAACATTCAAATGTTGGCCACAGCTGTTGCTGTTAACAAAGGCCTTGCAGAGCCTGAAGGGATTTTAATCCTCTCTGGGTCCGTGAGGCCCTTGTCTTATTTATTAAAACATGCTTCCCTCTAGTGGCAGAATGTTCTAATTGCCTTATAGCTCTCCATAGCTGGGATATACCTGCATTAAAGTCCTGGTCCCTTGTTAAAGGCCCTCGTCTTGGACTCTGGCCTTTAACACTGGAGCGGACCGTTTATGGTCGGTATAGGCCGCCTCTGTGGTCTGTCAGGCTATACTAAATACTCCCATTGTTTCCCAACCTTGATCTGCTCGACTAATCGGGCTTTGTGCTGGGCCGTTCCACAATTCACAAACCAAATCAACCTGGGAACTCTTGCGACAACAGTATTGTTTGATGCGACAAAGCTATAAGACTTTGTGGAATTGCTATTCCTTTTTCACATACTACACTGGATAGGCATGCTCCCCTCTTTGTAAAATGGATACAACTACTTTATGCGTATCCACTGCTCTAGCCAGAGTAAATGGTTTGATCTTAACCCCATTCTCGAAGATAGGGATGTTCATTGTCCCCGTACTGTTTGGCCTTGACCTGCAGCCCCTCACTTCCACTGTACGAAACACTCCCCCAACTTCATGTCACGGACCTATACTCATCTCAGTACATGTACATGATATGATCCTTTACGTTCGAGACCTCGAGTTAAGTTTAAATTGGATCCTGAGGATATTCATCAAATTTGGAGGTATATAGGGATTCACCATAAACTGCCATCTTCTTCCTCACTCCAAATACCACTAGATTCACAACAGATTTCAAGTTGATATGGGATAAGGGCCCAGGTGAATAATTGGGGATATGAATGCACCTAGACACAAACATTGTCAGAAAAAAATGTAGCCGAGCAATTTCTAGATGAGAGGATAAAAGTGAGCGCTGAGTTAAACTACCACTGTGCCTTGCAGGACGTATGTATTGCCATATGCAGATTGGTGGTGGTCCATCAGTTGTTACACTATTTTACAATTATACCTTTCCCTTTCGCTAAAACATTCCTTTATACACTGTGATCTCTGTTAGTTAGGATGGTATGGGCAGGGAAACAGCCCCGAAAAGATGGGAAGCATTGAGCAACTTGAAATATACATCGAAATGCAGCCTGAGTCCTTTTGACCGAAGGATAGATATGGGGACTTCTTCATAGATTTTTACTCTCCATAAATATCGTCTCACAATCAGAGGTCGTTGTTTGTTAAGCAAACTGTTTCCATGCTACACCTTTGCAGGTATTCAAGTCTCATAGAAATGCAAAATGACTGAACAATAGTGCACCAAATTTGGCATGCAGAAATGAACTGGCACACTTGACCTGAAAAGGATTCCACACATGTGATTTGCCTGTGAAATTTCTTAGAGACTGGTTAATTTCGTTGAAGTAATGCCATGCATTTTTTCAGTCTACTACTAGGGCATATTTAATAACTTAAACCCACCCCAAATGCCACTTCTCTTGCCACCTCTAGTGTGTATTTAACTAGTTGTTTTTCTTAACTTTCTTCATGCAGCTTCCTCCCCATCTCAAAAATCAATTACTGCTGAAAAACTGTTTTCAATGTTGAAGGATGAGAACATTCGTGTGATTATGATGGATGTCCGAACATCGGAAGACTTCCAAGAGTCTCATATCTACAATTCTATCAGCATTCCAGAAGAGGCCATCATGCCTGGGTACTACTTACATTTTTTTTTCTCTCTCTTTCTCCCTCTCTCTCGCTCCCCCTCCCTTTCCCTCTCTCCCTCATACACACACACACACACACACACACACACACGCACACCCAACTACAAATGACAGTGTTTCATTATTGATGTGACGCTTACGACAGAAATGGTTTGACTGTATTCTGAAACTTTCCAGGGTGCTTTTTATGCTCAATATCCTGTAAGAATGAGTTTCACATCTGTGGACCAAGAAAAGCAAACCAGCAGAGCCTGGTTCTTGGAATTTTTTGAATCATCAGGGCACCAGAACTCAGTCTAACACTGGTCGAAATTAAGATGGTTTGCCCCTTAGATGGGTTGGAGCATTCCATTTCAGGAGTCTTAAACAGCATACATAAATGTTTAAGTAATAAACTTGGTTACTGGTCGCCAGGGAAGAAAGAGAAGGCCTAGTCCTAAAACTATACCACCTGGTAGGCCTTCTTTAGTGTAGTCTAGTTTTAAGTTCATAAGTGGTCTTACAATTCTTTTTATTACATATTGTATTGGTTTTGAACGTGTGTTTAAAGAACAAGGTAATCTTAAAAACTGCAGGGAGATATTCTTACCACAACATTGTTTGCATCCTAAAAAGCATACTCACATTGAAGCATACATGTCGGTCTGGAGTCACATCTGTTAACAGCAAAACAGTCGCTGGCGTTATTACTGACAGGAGGCAGACATAGCATTAGGGACATTGCTGTTCATGAAATTAGAAAGCATTATACCAAAGTAATCCCACCAAGGACCCCATGTCTTCTGGCCCACCTCACAAGATCCCAGACTGGACTAAGCCCAGAAGAGCTGCTTTAATGTTCTGGTTCACTAGGACCCTGTCACTCCAGGGCCCTACACCCAGTTTCGTTTTTTCCTTAGGTGAATCAAGACCGTCAGAGTAATTTATGATTAATGTTGAATAAACACCTTTGGGTTTAAGATCTTTGATAGTCAACTTAAATAGACCCAGGGCCCGTATAAATGGCTGACAAATGGGAGCACAGCACATGTTGCAGCCGTAGGTATTCATAGAATTGTGTAGCTCTTATTCATTGTTCAGTTTGGTATACAACTTGTTATGCTCACCCTTCCAATTAACTTCAATGGTGGAGTTGCTGATACTGTTCTATCTGTGGATATCCGGTATTGTTGCCAGTTGCGGATGTCAGTTACCGAACCATAGTGTTTTTTTTTTTTATTACTTTACCATCCAACCTCATTTGCTTGAGTGCCTGGTGCCAGAACTAGTAAAAAAAAACTTCTGTTTCAGAGGCAAAGCCATCCGGCATCCTATTGCCCCATGATGGATTTGTGGTTCTTAACATCCAGGTAAGGTAGCGTTGGTTTGAATTGTCAGAGTATGGCTGAGCCCACTACTGTCCCTATTAGTACTTAACAATTTAGGTTTGCATCCACACCCCTAGATTTGAATACGTTTTTAGTACGTTATGCCCAATGCATTCATTAGTGGCCAAAAAACATTCTTTGAAAGAAAGTCATGCCCGAGGATAGTTAAGTAGATTCACTTCTAGAATATTTGAAGTGGTGTGTGAATAATTCATGATTAAAACCTGAATGTCCTGCCTTCAGTTCCTATCTCACGAAGTTCATGTTGCAAATTACTTGATATACAGTGGTTAATGCTGCCAGAATGTCTAAGAAGACCATAGTACCAGCGCTTTCTCAGTTGACCAGAAGTAGGAGTTTATCAAACAGCTTTCAACACATAGGGGGTCATTACACCTCTGGCAGACAGTGTTAAAGCTGCGGTAATACCGCAAACAGTGCGGCGGATAAAAAAATGGAATTATGACCCTGGCGGAAACCGCCAACAAAGACAGCCACTTTAACACACCGCCCGCCACGGCGATACAGACAAGCAGCGCGGTGGTCACCGCCAACAGACAGGCGGAAGACAATGTACCGCCCATAGTATCACAACCCGCCAATCCGCCACCTTTTCCAGGGCGGATTCCCCGTGGATAAAAACAATGCAATGGGAAAACGCTCACCTCAACACATCCCACGAGGAACGTGGACTCCATGGACCCGGAACTCCAAATACTCCCTGCCCTTGTCTTTCTGCTCCTCTACGACCATCATCTACGTAGGCGCCTAAGACAACAGTGAGTACTGCACCTACGACATGGGGGAGGGGGGAGGAAAAGTTAGGGGGACACCCACCAAACACCCCCAACCTCGCATAATACAACATACACACCAATGCATCCACAAAAATCACAGTAACAACCCACTATCCCCCCGGAAGAATGAAAAGACAAAGTGAAATCCGTTCAAACATTGTAATGTAGCAATATACATGTCTGACATTCAGTCAGAAATATATACATTACAAGAAGTAGTGCAGATATGTACATAACAACGTCCGTGCACCAACAGTCCAAAATTGCATGGGCGAGGCCCACAAAAGATACCTGACCACAATCGGAGAGAACACTGCCGGGGCATCAGATAGAAATACTACAGGCACCTCAGGGGGAAGGGAAGGGGGGGCACCTCAGCCGGATTACTGCAAAGCCAGACCCACGACGGGGCTCCATGCCCATTGATGTATCCTGGGGAGTGCAAAGCCACAGTCTCACAAGTCTCTACAGTGGGTGGGTTGCCCACTGTGCCATCCTGGGGAGTGCAAAGCCACAGTCTCTCAAGTCTCTACAGTGGGTGGGTTGCCCACCGTGCCATCCTGGGGAGTGCAAAGCCACAGTCTCACAAGTCTCTACAGTGGGTGGGTTGCCCACCGTGCCATCCTGGGGAGTGCAAAGCCACAGTCTCTCAAGTCTCTACAGTGGGTGGTTGCCCACGGTGCCATCCTGGGGAGTGCAAAGCCACAGTCTCACAAGTCGATAACATTCTCCACTGGTTCTGGGGGGGACTGGTGCCCAGACTGGATGAGTCTCCCCGTGAAAGTTCCTGTCCTGTCACTGTCCCAGCTGCACATGGGATAAGGATGCCTGATGTGGTGGTCTATTCATTCCTACCCAGTGCATGCCCTGTTCAGTGGTCTTCACCATGGCGGTCTTTGCCCTGTTCAGCGGTGCTTTGCCATGGCGGTCTTTGCCCTGTTCAGTGGTCTTCACCATGGCGGTCTTTGCCCTGTTCAGCGGTGCTTTGCCATGGCGGTCTTTGCCCTGTTCAGTGGTCTTCACCATGGCGGTCTTTGCCCTGTTCAGTGGTGCTTTGCCATGGCGGTCTTTGCCCTGTTCAGCGGTCTTCACCATGGCGGTCTTTGCCCTGTTCAGCGGTGCTTTGCCATGGCAGTCTTTGCCCTGTTCAGCGGTCTTCACCATGGCGGTCTTTGCCCTGTTCAGCAGTGCTTTGCCATGGCGGTTCTGGTACGGACATTGGTGTGTGGCATGACGTTCCCTACACTGGGCATTGGTGTGTGGCATGACGTTCCATCATAGCCCACCTGGGCTGTGGCAGCCGTGGCCCTCCTGGGCACTGACTCCGGCGGTGGCCTCCTGACCAGTGACGATACTTGGGCCCTCCTGGGCTGTGACTCCGGCGGTGGTCTCCTGACCAGTGACGATACTTGGGCCCTCCTGGGCTGTGACTCTGGCGGTGGTCTCCTGACCAGTGACAATACTTGGGCCCTCCTAGGCTGTGACTCCGGCGGTGGTCTCCTGACCAGTGACGATACTTGGGCCCTCCTGGGCAATGAGTCTGGCGGTGGCCTCCTGACCAGTGACGACGGTGCTGGTGGTTGAGTCTTGACCGCTGGGAATGATGGCGCCCTTCTCTGCTGTGACACTCACAGCAGGCTGGGCAGACTTCCTCTGGCCCTTCCCCACTTTTGGTGGAGTCACAGCGGACTCTCCAATCCCCTTGGAACCCATGTGAGTTGTTTTCCCACCATGAGGCTTCACACGGTCCCGTCGTCCAATCTTCAACTTTAGAGCCTTTACAGGGGGTGGGCTGCCAGTGCCTTGGCTCCGGGTCACACTGCCTGCCCTGGTGGCCGGTGCACTCCACAAACCTTGAACAGGCACCACTGGTATTGGAGGCTTTATGGCTGAGGCGCTACAACGGGACTGATGAATTGGAGGGGGGTGGGGGGGTGGGAGCAAAAAGGTCAACTTTACAGAGGGACAGTTTCTGACGTACACTGGGATGGGTAGTTGGAGGGGGCCTGGGAGTGGAGGAAGAGGAGGTGGTTGTCGGAGGTGTCACGTTAGGTGTTTTGGGTGCAGGTGCAGGTACTGGAGGCTGTCGTGAGGTGGATGGATGTTGGGTGTGTGGGTGCCCACGTTTGTGTACTTTGGGAGGGGGTGTCACAGACACACTGGGAGAGGACACAGGGGACGTGTAAATGGCAGCGGAGGTGGTGAGTGCAGGTGAGCGGCTCGTGGTGCTGGGTCTCCTTGTGCGATTCATGGTGCCTGTAGATGTGGAGCATGCAGGTGTGTGTGTAGACGAGACTGGGAGGGAGGAGGGAGAAGAGGAGGAGGGGGACACAGTGGAGGCAGTGGATGTTGCTGTGTCTATACGTGGGTGAGGCTTGCGTGAGTGCCTGTGGGTTGTGTGGTGCTTATGTTTGCTTGAGCTACTTGTGTGTGCTGACTTGTGTGCATGCTGGTCTGTAGGTGTGCTTGGGATGGGCTGGGGTACAGGAGATTGGGTTTGGGTGGAGGAGGTTGGAGGGGGGAGGCTGGACACAGGGACAATGGCTGCCATCAGTGCTGAGGCCAGAGATTGCAGGGTTCGCTGAAGGACAGCCTGACCAGAATGAATGCCCTCCAGGAATGCATTACCGTGTTGCAAATCTCGTTCTACACCCTGGATGGCATTCACAGTGGTAGACTGGCCAACAGTGAGTGACCTGAGGAGGTCAATGGCCTCCTCACTGAGGGCAGCTGGGGTGACTGGGGCAGGGGCTGAGGTGCCTGGGGCGAAGGTGATGCCCACCCTCCTGGGTGAGCGGGCACGGGGCGAACGCTGAGGGGCTCCTGGGAGGGCGGTGCTGGTAGGGGAGGTGGCAGCTGTACCTGTAGAAGTGGGGCGCATAGATGGTGCCACCACCACAAGGGAGCCCCCATCGGCGAATGAGTCCGTGTCGCTGCTTGGTGATCTGGTGGGCGACGTGAAGCTCCCCTCGCCCTCCGTCCCACTGGTGCATTCTGAGTCCGTGGTGTGGCCCTCAATGGCCATGTGGGATGCAGCTCCCTCGTGCTCCGGTGCCACTGTACCTCCGCCTGAAGATGCTGATGTACAAAAGGACAGGGAGAGCAGAAAAAGGGGGGGAGACAGAAGAAAGAGAGTTTTAGTGCATGGCATACCACTACCGTTGCCGGACAAGACAGACACAGCAGCCCCCTGCATTACGCCGTGCTCCTGCCCTCTGCACATGCAATATCTGGGATATGGCCTACATGGCTATGGAGGACATCTGCACACATGGATGCCACAGGGGCAACTATACCTGTACTTGGCACTCTGCTGAGGTGGGGTAGAGTGCCACATGGCCTGCATTACGGAGGGGCCTAGCCTACGGAACTCGCCTAGCCTAGGTACACCCACAGGCCTCCTCCCCCACCCAGACCCCTCCACTGCGCGCAAAGTCTGCAGAATGAGAGAGTACTCACCCCCTTGTGTCTGCTGTGATGCCCTCAAGCGCCCATCCAACTCTGGGTAGGCTGCCACCAGGATCCAGAACATCAGGGGGGTCATGGTGCGACGGGCACCCCTCCCACGTTGGGAGGCCATCCCCAGCTGAGCCTCCGCCGTCTTCTTGCTCCAGCGGCGAATGTCCTCCCATCTTTTACGGCAGGGGGTGGCCCTGTCTCTGGTGGGCCCCCAGGGTCCGGACCTCCTTGGCGCTGACCTACATGACATGCACAAGGAAAGAGGAACAGTCATTACCAACTGCAGCGTCGATGTGAGTGGCCCCCTCCCTACTCTGGCCATGTGGCCCATTCATTCCCATGCATTAATGTTCTATGAACTCTGCCCCCGTCCCTCATTCAACCAGCCTTCTTCACCCAGGCCTAGCCCATACAACGTGCTCCCTGTGTACTGACCTGTTGGTCTGGAAGACCGTAGAGTAGCGTGTACTGGGGGAGGACCCCGTCTACCAGTTTCTCCAACTCCTGTGCAGTGAAGGCAGGGGCCCTTTCCCCAGACGCAGCAGCCATCGTCGCTTCCAGACCGAGGTCACAGCAGCACTTGCAGTGTAGGTCCTCTCCTGTCGAAGGTCAGGTATCTAGTGATTGAACAGATAGAAAATGGCGGTCACGTCCACGGCGGTGCGCATCATCACCGCCGGCGCACCTGTTCATTGGCTCCTGAGACCCATAGGGTCCAATGTTAACCAATGCAGCATTGCGCAGAGGTCTACGACCACCTACAGCGGCGGTGTGCAACGCCAGCGCAGTTACCCCACAATCCCATTGTCCCAGTTTAGAGGTCAGGCAGCCGCCATTTGAGGGGCCCACATGGCTTGATTTACCTCTGCGTCACACATAGCTAGGCCTACACTCAACACACATACAGGAAGGGATTTGTGAGTGGTGTAGTCTTGTGTGTAACTGTGGGTACATACCTGGAGGAATAATGACTGATTCGCCGCTGTTGTCCTTCGTAGGCACCGTCAGCTGGGACATGTGAGAAGATGGCGGAATCCTCCGGTGTACCGACCGCTGGTGGACCTGTTAACAATGGAAGAGCGACATGTCATCGTCACCTACCGGTTTGACCGTGCCACAATCCAGGAACTATGTACCCAGTTGGAGCCAGACCTGATGTCACCAATCCGCCATCCGACTGGAATCCCCCCTGATGTGCAGGTGCTGTCAGTGCTCCATTTCCTTGCAAGTGGGTCTTTTCAGACAACCGTGGCCATGGCATCAGGGATGTCCCAGCCTATGTTTACCAACGTGCTGTCCAGTGTTGGCTGCCCTGCTGAAACACGTAAGGAGATACATCATTTTCCCTGAGGTGGTAGATTTGCCTACAGTGTAGGGTGACTTCTATGCCCTTGGACATATCCCCAACGTCATAGGTGCCATTGATGGGACCTATGTAGCTCTGGTCCCCCCCCACAGGAGTGAACAGGTGTACAGGAACAGGAAGAGTTATCATTCTATGAATGTTCAGATGGTCTGTTTGGCAGACCAGTACATCTCGCAGGTAAATGCTATGTTCCCTGGCTCTGTGCATGACGCCTACATCCTGCGGAATAGCAGCATCCCTGATATGATGGGTCAACTCTAGAGGCACCGTGTATGGCTATTGGGGGACTCTGGTTACCCCAACCTTTCCTGGCTATTGACCCCAGTGAGGAATCCCAGAACCAGGGCAGCGGAACGCTACAATGAGGCCCATGGGCGGACTAGGAGGGTGATCGAACGCACCTTCGGCCTCCTGAAGGCCAGGTTCAGGTGCCTCCATATGACAGGTGGATCCCTATTCTACTCACCGAAGAAGGTGTGCCAGATCATCATCGCCTGCTCCATGCTTCATAATTTGGCTTTGCGACGCCAGGTGCCTTTTCTGCAGGAGGATGATCCAGATGACGGTGTTGTAGCAGCTGTGGAGCCTGTGGACAGTGATGAGGAGGAAGCTGAGGAAGAAGACAACAAAAACAGGGAGTCAGTTATACAGCAATATTTCCAGTGACACACAGGTGAGAACATTTTCATGTTTAACACTACATTAACTTTCACAGGTCTACCTCTATCCTGTCTGTCGATTTCAACCACTATTTGGTAACTGAGTTGTACCTTTCGATTACTGTTTCACAGGTGTGGTTACCAACGTGTCATCTGCTTGCATCCTTCAAGGACTTGTGATGTGTGACATAGGTATGTTAGCTTTACAATAGGAAACGCATTATGACAGTCATTGATAATACATTTTTACTAAATCACAGACTGACTGCAGATTGTTTTGTGTTTCAAGGGTGTTTATTGAAGTGCTAATTATTGGAGGGGGTGGTAAAATGGTGAGGTGTGATGGTGGAGGAATGTCCATGGCAGAGTCCAGTCTATTAGTTTCACAGGTGCATTGCCCATCTGGACATAGGAAGTGGAGCTGGGGCAGTTTAAGTATGGACAGGGTAACAAGGTGGGACAGTGGGAGGACAAACAGGGTGGTCTCATTTCCTGGCGGGGGTCTTGCCATCTTGCTCTGTCCTGTTCCTGGATCTCAGGGACCGCTTGCGTGGTAGCTGTCCGTCTGCAGGGGGTGGGGTGCTGGTGTGGTGGTCCTGTGGCGGGGCATCCTGTCCACTAGCGCCGGCGGAGGTGGTGGGCAGTTCATCGTCCTGGCTAGTGTCGGGGGGCCCCTTGGAGTGCCACGGTGTCCCTCAAGGTCTGCTGTATATCCTTAAGCACCCCTACGATGATGCCCAAGGCGGAGCTGATGGTCCTGAGCTCCTCCCTGAACCCCAAATACTGTTCCTCCTGCAGGCGCAGGGTCTCCTGCAACTTGTCCAGGACCGTCGCCATCGTCTCCTGGGAGTGGTGGTATGCTCCCATGATGGAGGAGAGGGCATTGTGGAGAGTGGGTTCCCTTGGCCTGTCTGCCCCCTGTCGCACAGCAGCCCTCCCAGTTCCCCTGTGTTCCTGTGCCTCCGTCCCCTGGACCGTGTGCCCACTACCACTGCCCACAAGTCCCTGTTGTTGTTGGGGTGGTGGGTTATCCTGGGTTCCCTGTAGTGGTGGACACACCGCTGATTGACCTCTCCTGGGTAGGGAGGTTTGGGCCCGCTGGGTGGGTGCTGTGCTGGTGTTACCAGAGGGTGGAAGCTCGGTGTTGGGCTGTGCCTGTGCAAGGGGAACCGACTGTCCCGAGGCCCACGATGGTCCGGGCTGGTCATCAGGATCCAGTAGGGCAGAGCTGCTATCATCACTGTGGGCCTCTTCTGGGGGTGGAGTGTTGTTGTCTGGACCCTCTGGTGTGGTGACGGTCCTTCGGGTTCCTGCAGGGGCATAAGAGCATGATTATTGCATGTGTGTATGTAATGGTGTGCAATGGGTGGGTGAGCGTGTACCCCAGTGCAAGCATTCCTGTGTGGGAGCTTGTGTGATGGTGGTTTAGGGGGTTGTATGGGTGTGTGCAGTGGGCATGCTTTAGTGATGGGTGTCCATGCTTAGTTCTGTCATGCAGGGCTTGGTGTTGGGATGTGTGGTTTGTGTTATTAGTACAGTAGTGAGGATTTTGGGGTGATATGGGAGGGGGTGAGGGTGGGGGTGTGTGATAGCATGCAGGTAGGGTGGGGGATATGATAGTTAAGATTTGACTTACCAGTGTCCCATCCTCCACCGACTCCTGCGAGGCCCTCAGGATGCATGATGGTCAAGACTTGCTCCTCCCATGTTGTTAGTTGTGGGGGAGGAGGTGGGGGTCCGCCGCCAGTCCGCTGAACCGCGATGTTGTGCCTGGAGACCGTTGAACGCACCTTCCCCCGTAGGTCGTTCCACCTCTTCCTAATGTCCTCCCTATTTCTTGGGTGCTGTCCCACTGTGTTGACCCTGTCCACGATTCTTCGCCATAGCTCCATCTTCCAGGCTATTGATGTGTGCTGTACCTGTGAGCCAAATAGCTGTGGCTCTACCTGGATGATTTCCTCCACCATGACCCGGAGCTCCTCCTCGGAGAAGCAGGGGTGTCTTTGGCGTGACATGGGGTGGCGTGTGTGGTGATGTGTAGTGGTGTGTGGTGTTTTGTGCGTGGATGTGGGTTGGGTGATGGTGTTGTGTGCCTCTCTATGGTGGTGTTGTCTTGGCTGTGCAGTCTCTCTGGCCTTCGTCTCGAAATTGTGGTCGTAGGGGTTTGTGGGTGATTTGGGTGTGTGTTTTATATTGTGTTGGGTGTGTGGGAGTGGTGTTTGTATGTGTCTCAGGTGTGTGTATTTGGAATTGTCCAATGTGGCGGTGTTTTGGAGATGTGTGTGTGTTTTGAGCGCGGCGGTGTGTACCGCCAATGGAATACCGCGGTTGAAAGACCGCAGCGTGGATTCGTGGGTCGTAATAGCATGGGCGTGTTTCTGTTGCCGTGGAGGTGAAGGTTTTGTTTTCGCCAGTTTATCACTGACCTTTGGTGTGGCGGTGTTGTGTGGGTGTCTGAATTTTGGCGGATTCCGAGATGTGGGTCATAATAGCTGTGGCGGAATTCCGCGGCCGCGGCAGTGTATTGGCGGTCTTCTGCACGGCGGTAAGCGGCTTTTACTGCCAATGTTGTAATGACCCCCATAATCTTTGGGCCCAGTACACACAGGCATTTTTGGCTGCAAACAAACTTTGTTTTAAATAAAATGGCTGGAGTTATGCCAACTAGGTATTCACCAAAGGATACCTATCATATGTAAATTAGTTTTTCCAACATTAATGTACCCATTGCCTAGTAATACAGTTATTTAGGAGCAACTCTGCATGAGGGGTGGAATTTGTGAATTCCAAAGTCATCCTTGTGTGTTTGTAAGCTCCAGCAAGCACTTCTGATTGTGAGCATACACAAGCTGCTGTTTATCTTTTTCCTCCTGTCAAGGCCTTATGTAGATCCCCCTCCAAGTTGGGAAGGAGGACTACCACCACCAAACTGGGGCAGTTCACGCCTAGGCCCTCATAACATTTTGTTCACATAAGCTACCCACACCAAATTTGCGTCCTTTTTTTTCCAACATCTTAGGGATTCTAGAGGTACCCAGACTTTGTGGGTTCCCCTGAAGGAGACCAAGAAATTAGCCAAAATACAGTGAAAATTTTGTTTTTGTTAAAACAAAAATGGGAAAAAAGGGCTGCAGAAGGCAGCTCGTGGTTTTTCCCCTTGAAATGGCATCAACAAAGGGTTTGCGGTGGCAAGATCACCATCTTCCCAGCTTTCAGGAACAGGCAGACTTGAATTGGAAAACCCAATTTTTCAATACAATTTTTTCATTTTACTGGGACATAGCCCATTTTTTACTATTTTTTGTGTTTTCAGCCTCCTTCCAGTTAGTGACCAAAATGGGTGAGAAACCAATGCTGGATCCCAGAAGGCTAAACATTTCTGAAAAGTAGACAAAATTCTGAATTCAGCAAGGGGTCATTTGTGTAGATCCTACAACTGTTTCCTACAGAAAATAACAGCTGAAATAAAAAAATATTGAAATTGAGGTGAAAACAACTGCACTTTTTCTCCACGTTTTACTCTGTAACTTTTTCCTGCGATGTCAGATTTTTTAAAGCAATTTTCAAAGAGTATTGAAAGTACTCGTCAGCTGGACTCTTCTGGTTGCGGGGATATATAGGGCTTGTAGATTCATCAAGAACCCTAGGTACCCAGAGCCAATAAATGAGCTGCACCTTGCAATGGGTTTTTATTCTATACCGGGGATACAGGAATTAATTTGCTGAAATATAAAAAGTGAAAAATAGGTATCAAGAAAACCTTTGTATTTCCTAAATGGCCACAAGATAAGGTGTTGAGAAACAGTGGGTATTTGCACATCTCTGAATTCCGGGGTGCCCATACTAGCATGTGAATTACAGGGCATTTCTCAAATAGATGTCTTTTTTACACACTGCCTTACGTTTGGAAGGAAAAAATGTAGAGAAAGACATGGGGCAATAACACTTGTTTTGCAATTCGGTGTTCCACCAAGTCTCCCGATAAAAATGGTACCTCACTTATGTGGGTAGGCCTAGCGCCCACGAAAGGAAATGGCTCAAAACACAACGTGGACACATCACATTTTTTGACAGAAAACAGAGGTGTTTTTTGCTAAGTGCCTACCTGTGGATTTTGGCCTCTAGCACAGTCGGCACGAGGGGAAACCTAGCAAACCAGCGCATTTTTTAAAACTAGACACCTAGGGCAATCCAAGATGGGGTGACTTGTGGGGATCTGACCAGGTTCTGTTACCCAGAAACCTTTGCAAACCTCAAAATTTGACCATAAAAACACGTTTTCCTCTCATTTCAGTGACAGACAGTTCTGGAATCTGAGAGTAGCCACAAATTTCCTTTCCCCCAAGACACCCTATAAAAATAGTACCTCATTTGTGTGGGTAGGCCTAGCGCCCACAAAAGGAAATGGCCCAAAACACTACCTGGACACATCAAAATTATCAAATACAAAACTACCTGTTTTTGCAGGGGGGCACCTGCGTTTTTGGTCCTGGGCTCAGCAGCCTTCTAGGGAACCTACCAAACCCAGACATTTCTCAAAACTAGACACCGAGGGAGTCCAGTGAGGTGTGACTTGCGTGGATCCCCCAATGTTTTCTTACCCAGAATCCTCAGCAAACCTCAAATTTAGCTAAAAAATCACATTTCTCCCACATTTCTGTGTGGGATCACCGCACTGGGACACATTTCATACCACCCAATGTTCCCCTCAGTCTCCCGGTAAAAATGATACCTCATTTGTGTAGGTGGGCCAAGTGCTTGTGAAAGGGAAGAGCCAAAAACATGTTGATATTAAGGGGTAACAAAGGGGGTCCAAAAGGGCAGTTTGTAAAAAAACATTTTTAGGCTGACAAGTGCAGCAGAATTTTTATAGGTATAGATGAAATAATGCTGGGTGGTTGGAATTTTGTGGATTCCTGCAGATTCCGGAAGGTTCCATCACAAAAACGGAAAAATGTGTGATTTCCAGCAAAGTTGGAGGTTTGCAGGGGATTGTGGGTACAAAAATGGTGAGGGGTGCATGTGAAACACACCACCCTGGAATCGCCCAGATGTTTAGTTTTCAGATGTGTCTAGGTCTTGTGGATTTTTCTACATGGCAGCATCCCAAAGTCCATAAAGTGCAGCCCTCACCATTCCAAGTGGGACGATTTTGAGAGTAAGCCAAGTTCTCATGGCCCAAATGTAAAACTAAAACCCAAAATAATCAAATGTCTTCTTGCTTGCTGTGGGATAAGATGTTTTAGAGTGCGGGGGAAAGCTGAAAGACTGTTACCCCTTAGTTGAGGTGGGGGCGTAACCAGGCCCATACTGGTTGGTAGCCACCACCCCAATATTATTATTATTATTTTTTTTTAATTCCCTGGCCTCTAGTAGACTTTCTGCCCCCCAGGGTGTGGATCAGGGGTAATTGCCCCATCTGCCCACTGGTGGGCAGAAGAACTTTGGCCCCATTTATTTGGGGTGGGAGTATGGCCATACCCCCACCCTCTTATTTTTTTAAAAAAAACTTCCCTGGCCTCTGGTGGGCCCTTGGGGCAGATGGGCCTTCCAAAAATAGGCCCATCTGCCCCCAATCGGGGGCAGATATGGCCAACAGTAATGTGTCCCCATGGGGAGCGATCCTTACCCAAGGGGCTGCCCCCCCTAAAGAAAACACATGCATACACACACACTAATCCCTGGTGCCTAAGTGGTTTCTGCCCCCATGGGGGCAAATTGACCTCAAATCTGCCGATCTGACCCCAAAGGGGGCAGAAATGGTCTAAATACAATTTGCCCCCCCAGGGGAGCGACCCTTGCCTAATGGGTCGCTCCCCATTTCTAAAAAAAAATAAAAAAATAAAAAAAATTGCCCTGGCGCCTAGAGGCCTAATAACAATAAGGGGCAGAAATGGCCTAAAATAAATGTTTTCACAACAACAGCAAATGAAGACTGTTAACCCAGGAAAAAATCCCAGTGATACAGCAAAGGGTTGTTCCCCAACAGAAGACACACCGATCCTATTACCATTCTTGATGACTACGTTGATCAAGGGGATAATGATGATAATAATAATAACGAACCAGAAGATGGAAAAATCCCTCACGACCAGGCTACAAATACAGAAAGTGAATGTTATGATTATACGGCTCCAATATCTGACTCTCCAATGTATGCAGCAGCTAGTTCTCCACCGGACAACACGGAGTGTTTCAGTGCTCTATTAGAAAGGGCTGCTAAATGTTTTGACCTGCCAGTAATGGTTCAGCAAACAGACTGATTCCTTTATGACTTCAAAGAAACACTAAGAAAATTAGCGAGATCAATTCCAGTCGTTGACTGTCTCTTGGCAGGAGGTCTTAAGTTCATGAAGAACCCAGCTACTGTTACAGAGGCAATTCCTGGACTAGATATGATTTATAAGGCTCCTGAAAGTGCTCTAACCTGCCTGATAAACTGAATTTGATAGTGATACAGGAATCCCAACGGAGATCTAAACATCTAGCTATACCATGCTCAGCCCCTCCTGATAAGGAAGGTTAGATAATATAGGGAACCATTTTTCGGCTATGGCCGCTATGACCATAAGAGCACCCAATGCTTTAGAGATACTGAGCAAATACGATTGCCAAATGTTGTCAGACTTAGCGCCATTTATAGTCTGCCTGCCATAAGACAGAAAGCAGGAGACAGTCTATTCTCTAGGAAGGAGAGAGAACATATTCCAATATGATTGACATAGCAATGGATGAAGCTGTTACTGGCTTCAGGCAAATGGATGGAGTGGCAGTCAAGATGACAGGGATGACTACAGGCGACCTCTTTTCGCCCAGTAATAATAAAGGAGAAGCTCTCTTTGTAAACACATTGTTCATTGGGAGTGCTGCAACAGTGAGGATTCAGACATTATGTGGTGCAAGGGACAGAGGTCAATATACTTTTAGAGGAAGTTTTCAGTCCAACAGGTGTCAGCATTACGGTCAGGCCCAGCAGGGATACCAACATCATTTTACACAGCAATATAGAATACCATCAGCTGCAGCTTACGCCAGTCATCCTAGCAAAAGAAAGTCAGCATGTGCCAGACAGGGGCATGAGTCCTCCTGAAGGCAGAGACAACATCACCACTCTGGTCATCACTTTACAAACAGTGTCCTTGATTGTAGAAGACCCTCTTCACAATGATTATGATACTTGGAGAACCAGCTCCTCAGATAGATGGGTATATGACATTAAAAGACAGGGTCAAACCCTAGAATTTACCCAAAATCCTCATTGGAATCTTCCTCGCAGGAGAGTACATGAGAATATTTGTCTATTAAAAGAGGAAATCGAGTCTCTTACTCTTAAGGGAGCAATTGAAGAAGTTCCACAGGCACACAGAGGTACATAGTTTTACTTCAGTTTTTTCCTTTTAAAAAAATGGAGGCAAGTATTCGATCTGAGAGAGCTAAACAAATACCTCAAAGAACAAATATTCAAGATGGTTACTTCACAGGATATTCTGCAATTAATGAATACAGGATATCATATCAAACAAGCACAAATGATGGACGTAATGTGGAACCAATCTAACATTCGACCCAAGTCACAGTTCTGTGTTTAATCCATCAATTGTTTTGCTCACCATGCCACACCAGTTTGGACCCATCCATAGGCAAATCAGTCTTGACCGTGTTCCCCATGGAAAAAGGCCAGCCCGAACTGCCAGGCCAAGTCCGCCCAGGACCCACGTCTGGGCATACCTCGCAACAAAAGCAAACAACTAAGTGGGAAGGGTATCCTCAGACGTGGGTGCCGTGCTTGCTATGCCATCAGATTCAAGCTAGCCTGACTGATGAAGAGTGATACCCTGAAACTGGTGCTAGGGTGCTTGTTTCTGGCCCAGGGAGGACCTGTCCTGGCAGTTCAGGCTGGACAGTTTCCATGGGGAACAGGGTCAAGACTGATTTGCTTATGTCTGGGTCCAAGCTGGAATGGCATGGCAAGCAAAAAAAAACTGATGGATTAAGCCCAGATCTGTGACTAGGGATGAATGTTTGATTATTCTGATGATTTTATCAAAGTAACGCCAGCAACAATACCAGCATTGAATGGTGGATGAAAAAAAGCAGCATCACCAAGGGTTTGAAGTCCACCAAACTTTGTGATCACAACGGATGAGTCTAAGGAAGATTGGGGTGCGCATCTCCAGGCCCTGGAAGTAAGTGGCAGATGGACAAGCTGGGAAAAGATGAAGCATATAAATGTCATGGAAATAAGGGTGGTAGTTTTATGGCTTTGTGCTTTTCTTCCAAGAATGAAAGATCTACGGTGATGGTTCGAATGGACAACACAACCATAATGTTCTGCCTAAGCAAGCAAGCAAGCAAGCAAGGAGGATCAGGGTTGCAGCCACTATTTAGGGAAGCACTAAAAATCTGGAACTGGTGCTTAATACGGTGTTCCCAAGACAATATTGGTACACAGAACTTATTCACATGTCCGAACAGCAACACATTCCACTCAAACCAGGTCCTGGGCTGCTGTCAATGAAGAGTGACTGTGTGATTCATCCAAATGTAGAATCACTCAGTTTAGCTGCCTGGCTCCTGAATACAATCAGTTCCACCGGCTGAATATCTCACAGCAATGCAGAGACATACTAGCCAGAGCGAGAGCCAAATCTACAAATAAATCATATAAGGCAAAATGAACACGGCTCTGGAATTGGTGTTCTTCGAATAATTGCCATCCTGTCTCTTCAACATCTGTGCTGATATTACCATACCTGCTCAGCTTAGCTCCCTCTGGCATATTGCATAGTTCAATCAAAGTTCATCTTGCTGCAATATCAAGATTCAGAAGAGACTGGAATCAAAAGTCTCTATGCCAGATAGCCTAATAAAATAATTTCTACGTGGACTATTTAGAGTTTACCCTTCAATAAAGAAACCTCTGATAACATGGCAGCTAAACACAATCCTGGCTCAGTTGATGCAAGCACTTTTCAAGCCAATACACACAGCAGAGATATCTCTTATGGAAGACTGCCCTACTTATAGCCCTTATTTTGGCTAGGAGAATTGGTGAAATACAGGCGTTTACAATACAAAGGTGATACCTGCAATTAAAAAAGGACAGAGTTGTCTTGCGGACTAATCCTTACGTCATACCTAACGTGCAATCAGCTTTTCATCTTATCAAACCCATTGTTCTAAAAGGGTACTTCCAAAATCCATTAAATGCTGCAGAGAGAGCTCTTCATACTCTTGATGTAAAAGACTGCTTGAAATTTTATATTGAATTAACAAAGAGCTTTTGAAGCGCTGACTAACTTCTTGTTGCCTTTGAACTTCTGTGAAAAGGGCAAGCCTTGTAGAAAAGTAGCAGAGCAAGATGGGTATCAGCACCAAATAAGGCTTTGCCATGAAAAAGCAAGAAGACCACTTGCAGCAAAAGTGTGCCCTAGTTCCAAAAAAAGTGTGGAGACTTCGACAGCATTTTTTGCAGGAGTATCCATAGATGATCTATGTAGGACTGGAACTTGGACAAACAGGCACACCTTCACTAGTCACTACTGTCTAGATGCCACTTCCAACCAGGACACTACAGTGGGTCAAGCAGTTCTTCACAATTTATTTCAATGAGGTGAGCTACTTAAGAACTATTATCGCTACTCAAAGTACTATCATTATTGTATTGTTATAATGCCTCACTCTATGGGAGGCCTTCAAGATTGTGACGAGGGAGGCTGTTTTTTCCAAACTAGACTTGGGTAGAACTCATGGAATTTTACTCTGCGGAATCACATGGAGTTGCATAAAAACGCAGAGATACCACAGAGTTCCGCCAGCGGGTGGAATTTGTATGTTGCGCTGCTCATGCTCCCGTTTTAGCACTGGTGGCACATTTTGCACACAAAAATCAGCACGAACGGTGCCGCGCTATTATAGAGTTCATTGTGCTGCAGCTTGCGTAGAAAATCTATCTGGAACGCAGCCCTCTGACTGTCCATGATTATAAAATTTCGCCGGACATCCTCCTAGTCTGGACATCGTGCTAGGGGGCGCCAAATCTTGCTTGCATTCTGGAGCCTCATGATGCTCCCCGTTGTCACTGCGTTGCTCAAACGGGGAAAAAAATCCACCATGCAGCAGTTGGTGGATTTTTTATGCTGAGTCACCAAAATTCTCCAGTTCCGTCCAAGACTAATCCATCCAGGCTGTGAGGTACTTGAGACTATACAGGAGCAACTGCAAAAAGAGGAAACACACATTTTAGGCCTTAAGCACATTTTACAGGATGCCCTATATGAGGGACAGACTCTGGCAAATCTGAAGCTTGTCCTAGGTGAATTCCATAATCTAGCAGAGAGAGAGACCGCATTCCTGTGAATCAAGGCTAGAAGATACAGTGAGGTTGAGCGCCCTTCGCACACCCTGGCATGGCCGCTCAGGAGACACAGGCAACAAAACATGGTTACAGTGGTACAGAAAAATTAGGAACTGCTAACCACTGACTTAATAGATATTCTAGACCCCTTTACGAATTATTGGGAAAACTGTATGCAACAAAGGGGCCTACTAATCAGGAACACCTGAGACAATATATGGAGGTAGCTTTAGCGTGTTTGGAGAGGGAGGATGGGGGAAACTCATTGACGTTCCATTGAGGTCGAAGAGGTGAAAACTGACATAGGTAGGCTTGCAGCATGTGAAGCGCCTGGATCTGGTGGGCTTACTGCAGAGTTTTTAAGGCCTTCATTTATTGGTAATGTATGCAGATCCACTGTGGAGCAGTTCTCATCCAGACATGTATGCAAGCAATCATAATAAACTTAGGTAAGCCTGAGAAAGCCCCCCTTGAAACTCAGTCAATTAGGCCACTGTTCTTTCTTAACATCATGTCAAACCTTTCCTGCGGATAGCAGCAAACAGGTTTATCCCTCTGATGCGGATTGGGTACTTGTGGAACAAACCTATTCCACCCCTGGTAGAACGACATCCTATAAAAGAAGCACCCTGTTTGCTATAATTGACCAATTGGACCCTGACCAGCCTGCAGTATCTGTGTTTTTGGATGTTGAGAAGGCTTTTGATTCTCTAGGGTGGGAGTACATGTACCTGTGTTCTTGATGAGGTGGGCCTGGAACACCTTTTCTTGAAACTAACCAGGCTTCCATATGTGGACCCTGCCACAAGAGTCTGGTTTAATGGGTATATCTCACGTCCTTTTAGTAATCGACAAGGCACTCAGAAGGCGGGCCTGCCATAACCCTTGGTATTTGCACTTGCCATGGAGCCATTGACTTGTTGATAAGGGAACATCATTGACAGTGCAGACGTATCTTCACAAAGTGGTCCCTCACTCTGTCATTATATACAGTTCACCTCCTCCTGTCCATAAAGCATCCTGTAAAATATGGAAACTTATTGCTGACCATCTTGAAAACTTTTTCCTTTTGTGCTGTGTTAGAGATCAACTTAATTTGAGGTAAATATGAACTATGCTACCAGACTGTGTACCCTTGAATACCCTCTGTGTTGGTGCATGGACGTAGTCAAATATTTAGTCATCAAAATACACAGATCTAACAAGCATTTTCAATGCAACGGGTCTCGCATTTGCTCGAGTTAGAGCTATTAGCGGTGTAAAGAAATAAAAAATAAAACGCAGCGCGATCGCACTATGTAAAATGCAGCGCAATGGCGCTGCATGGAAAATAACATATAAAGTAGTCGGGTACCCAGGCTCAAAACATGGAGCCTCGTATGTTTCTAGTAGTTTACTGGTGCTGTGTAGGTGGGCTAAACACCGGAAAAGGCATGACGTATGCATGCCTTTCACAAATGAAAGCAAGCGGATTTTAAAAGGCAAGCCCACAAACCAATGTAAGTGACTGACGTGACATGGGCGTGGTTTGAAGCCCAAAGAGAGATTACTGAATGGACTGAGCGCTTTGCGCTCACCCATAAAAATGTCATGATGCACCGTAACTGTGGGCCCTAATTTGATAAACTGAACAATCAGGTTGGCACATGGATCAAACTTCGACTATCAACTGCTAGCCAGCTATTCCTTATGAAATTAATTGTGCTACCACATTTTCAGCTTCTGAACTTGTTCTCCAACATCCTGCTATGTCTACCAAAATCTTTCTTTGTGATACTGGTGGGTCATCTGGCAAACCTAATATAGGCGAAGAGGACTACGCTCATTCTTCCATATGACAAAGAAGGTTTTTTGGTGAAGTTGTGACTGCTTTCCAGCTGGGTGTTGATGGTGTTTGAGTGTAGAAATGAACCAGAAGTCCATGAAGAAACAATCCCCATTATTTTATTCACTTCGTTTTTGTTTTAAAATCTCCAACTGGGATTCAAACCCTGACTGTTACCTTTTACCATTTATAATGACAGGAAGAGAACTGCAGGGTATGTATCAAAACATGGTAATAAAGCTGAGGAAAGATGCACTTACTTCAAATTAGGAGGATCTATTTTATAAATAATGACAACCAGTGAACCTAGTTTAATTTATTGCAAAAGAGTTGCAGGTTGGCTACTAGAAGGTTATTATTAAATTTAAATCCAGTGCTGAGTAACACCATTTTGGTTTAAGTGGCAAAAGAGGCAGAAAGGTATGGGAGGCAGCAAAGAGAAAAATCTTAACTAGGATGTGTTTATTTCCCCAGAGCACCTATGTACGAATTGTATTCTAAAGGCATAATATTGTGGCAAAATGAATGTAAATTGCTGTAGGAAAGTGCCCATTTTGGCATGGTTACCCCCGCCCCCACCAAAACTTTTTGCCTAACATTAATGCTGACTTGACTGAGATTGTGCTGGGATCCTGCTAACCAGGCCCCAGCACCAGTGTTCTTTCCCTAAAAATGTACTATTGTTTCCACAGTTGGCACACCCCTGGCACCCAGCTAAGACCTAAGCTCTGTATCAATGGAAGGTCCCCAAGGGCTGCAGCACGTATTATGCCACCCTAAGGGACCCCTCACCAAGCACAAGCACATTCCCATTGCAGCTTGTGTGTGTTGGTGGGCAGTCGACGGGGTGCCATGCCCACAAACCACTGGCTGTGGCAAAGGTAAGTCAGCCCTTCAGCAGGCCTTACAGTCGTAAGTCAGGGTGTGCTATACCACAGGTGAGGGCATAGCTGCATGACCAATATGCCCCCACACTGTCTAAGTCCATTCTTATATATTATAAGTGCAGTTTGGCCATATCAATTACATGGGCTGGAAGTTTGTCATTACGAATTCCACAGCTCCATGATGGCTCCACTGAAGACTGGTAAGTTTGGTATCGAGCTTTTCAGCACAATAAACTCACACTGATGTTTTGGATTTATTGTAAAATGCACCCAGACGGTATCTTAGAAATGCCCCCGTATTTTAGCCTAACTTCTAGTGCAGGACTGACCGGTCTGTGGACGCCTGCCACTTCCATAATAGTTTCTGACCACATGGGGTGAGAGCTTTTGTGCTCTCTGTGGCCAGAAACAAAGCCTGCACTGGGTGGAGGTGCTTCACACCTCCGCACTGCAGGAATTGTAACACCTGGCGGTGAGCCTCAAATGCTCAGGCCTCTTGTTACAGTTCCCCAGGGCACTCCAGCTAGTGGAGATGCCTGCCCCCCAGACAAAGCCCCACTTTTGTCGGCAAGTCTGCCGGGAAAATTAAGAAAAACAAGGTGGAGTGACTACTTCAGCTAGGACCACTCCTAAGGTGTCCAGAGCTGAAGTGACCCCTTCCCTGCAAAATCCTCCAACTTGGTTTGGAGGACAGTGACCAGTATGGTTAGGTATGTATTCCCCTCCCCAAACGGAATGGGCATCAGAAGGGTGTAGTCACCCTCAGGGACAGTAGCTATTGGCTACTGCCCTCTGGCACCTGTAATGCCCCTAGATCCAGGGTTTAAAGGGCTCCCCTGAACCTAGCTCATCAGATTATTGGTGACCTCAGGAAGACCAGAAGAAAGAAGGAGGACTGATAAGCTGACACACAGCAGAGCAGACTGAAGACACCATCTGATTTGGTCCCAGCCCTACAGGCCTGTCTCCAGCTTCTGAAGCCACAGCTACAAAAATGTGATGCATCCTGCAGGACCAGCAACCTTTTAAAAGCCCCCAGAGGACTGCTTGCACCCCAGAGGACCAAGATGTCCTGTGGACAGCGGCCCTGTCCAGAAAGAAACTCCAGCAAAAGACTCCAGAACTTCTCCAGATCCATGAGTCCTGCCCACTCTGCACCCTACCCCCACTTCTGTGTCCAGGTGGCCCACCGATCCAGAGCAGGTCCCCAGGCATTTCCAACATACAGCCTACCCTAGGTTGACCCTTGCTGGCCAACACGATGACGCCTGATGCCTAAATCTGGAGGCCCCCCTGTTCACTAGAGACCCGGACCAAGATTCCTGACGCCTAAAGGTACCCTTGAGCCCCTGGCCTTGTGGAATCCGACCACTGGTCCAGCAACACTCAGCAGGCATCCCTCCTCCTTGTCCAGCCTGTGGTTTTACGGAACCGACCCCCCTGGACCTAGCCTCCAGCATCTTTGTGACCCCTGGGGTCCCCCATTTGAAAAGCATTGGGAGCCTGACACTAAGTTTGCACCCTGCACCTGGCCATCCCTGTGCCGCTGTAGGTGTGCGTTTGGTGCTGACCTGTGCTTCACTCCCACCGGTGCTCTCCTAAACCCCCCAGGTCTGCCTTCCGAAGACGTGGGTACTTACCTGCAAGCAGGCCTGATTCCTAGTGTCCCCAGTCTCCATTTGAAAGTCTTGCAACAACTTTGACCTCTGCACCCGGCCAGGTGTTTTGTGTTAACTTGAGCCCAACCCTGTGGACATCCTAAATCCCGTAGACTGGAACTGTAAGTCTTGTACTTGCCTTGAAACTGTGCTACCTCCCCCCCCCCCCCCCCCCCCCCAAAAAATGTCTTTGAAAATTGCACTGTCAACTTTTAAAAGAGATTATTGCTATTAATTTGCAAACCATATAACTTTCCAAATTGAAACAAAGTGGTGTTGATACAAGTGCTTGCTACTTATTTGCAAATGTACATACCTGCAAACTTAATCTTGTGATTCTAGAAATAAAGTAACAAAATATATTTTCGCTATATAAAAACAATTGGCCTGGAGTTAGTCATTGATTGTGTGCTTCATTTATTGCCCGTGTGTGTGTACAACAAATGCTTTGCACTACTCTCTGAGACGCCTAACTGCTCGACCACACTACCACAAAGAAAGCATTAGTATTATCTATTTTAGCCTCAGTTAAGCATCTGGGCAACCCCTAGACTCTGTGCACACTATATCTCATTTTGATATAGTGTATACAGAGCCAGCTTCCTACAGTGGCAAAGCTCAAAATCCATTATTCTTGTGTGTAATTTGGGACTCGTGCATACTAATCCAGTTCTGTTCTACTAGAACCCTTCCAGTCTCCCCTCATAACTGGGTCAAGAGAGTCTCTAGGCGGCAGTGCTGAACTCTGTACTCCCCTTAGAGGCCACCATAGCTCAAATTTTATAGCACAAGTGTGAAGTCTAGTAAGATGATTTAGTGAGTGTCTGACCAGGGAGGAGGGTGGGTTGCATATGAATCTCCATCTATCAATATCTACTATGATTTTACTATGTAGTGTGTTCCAGTTTCCCCAGGTCACTATTAGAAAATGTACATGTTCCAGTCATCTTCAACAATACAAGGTTGCACATCGCCTCTGGGTACTGCTACGTTATTGAAAAACTGTGATACTGAGTGATAGGATTAGAGATATAATGTATTTTTTCAGCCAATGTTCATTGCTTGATTGTTTAATGTCATAGACAAATGCAGAGATTTGATTTGACATTGTTCAGGAGGTTGAATTTTCTACCCGCAGTGGTACCAAATTGAATAAATAAACACACAAGAGTTAGGCCATGTTAACGCTTTGCCATCATCTTCTAAGGGATAGTACTTCTTTATTTCTTTTACCTAGGTCTACACAAGGGCCTTTCCTAAGAGGGTGTAAATTTGTGCCTATCATCCTCTGTTGATAATCAGCCTGCTGTGTTTTGAGTTAGATTGTTAAAGTCGAATTTATGGTGTTTCATTATCTCTTCCCATTGGCGGGAAGAACCTCTCCTTTGTCCCTGTTAGTCTTATACACTAGAAAACGTTTTTTTTTTTACTATGTGTATGTAATGCTTTATGGATATATGTGAGTCGAGACAGTGACCCGAGTGTATAAATGATGATAGAGTTACAGAGTCTCCATACATGTAACCTTACAAATGTAATTCCTGCCTCCAGCGAGTAGAAGGAGCAACGGGATGGAAATATTCCTGCACAGTGTCCCTAAATAATGTTCCTCCTCTTTGGCATTAATTTACTTTGATGTCAAACAGATAGTGCTCAAGGTTTTTCACTAAAATTAAACACATTTTGGTTCCTTATCAGACTGCTTGAATATCCCTAAAAAATGTCAAGACGTTTACTATAAGTAACTTAAACATTCTTCAACTATGACACAGACATAAGGGAAATAAAGGGAATAACATTGGAACTAATTGTTAACTGTGTGATCACTAGTTAAAACCAAGTGTCGTACATCCATAGTCCTTCATTATGTGATTGTGTCTTATGCAGCAATGTTCATAAAAAATGTTTTGTATCCTCGAACAGTTATGACACTAGCATTAAATGTAGTAACTTTAAAATGGATGCCATATTGATTTTGTCACGAAAGCCCAATTCATAATCACCTTGCATGGCAATCCGTAAAGTACGGTGAGATATATATTTAGAGATAGAGACATACATCTAGGTCATTTTTGTGACTTGCACTAGATTATAAACAGAGCTTGCTCTACACGTTGATTATATATTTGAATTTTGATTCTTTTGCAGTATGATGTTGGATTACATTAGAACGCCCCCACCATGAACTGTGTTCTCATCAATGATGTAATTTCAAATGTTTTAATTATGTTATCAATGATTTAATAGAACATGTAATGGGGGATGTAATATTTAAGTTCACAAGCAGTGCATGGCAAGGGTGTGAATTATAGCTACTTTAGGGCATGAGTTATAGTTGCTTGAGATAATTATAATTTGTGAACTTTAGTGGTTTTGTTTATTTAAAACAGTATGTATTAACAGTCATTTTCACCAAATTATAACGTCCGTTTAACATTTGGTATTTTCAGTGAATTTCTAAAGTTTCTTTTTTTTAATGCAAAGTGTAAGACCTATTAGCCTTAACGGTGGTCTTCTCCCAATCGTTTGCCTTTCTCCCCCACTTTTGCTGATCTTGTTCTTCTGTTCAATTTAGGACTCTGCACTTTACTGCTGCTAAGCAGTCCTAAGTAGGTATGCTCACTCCCTAAAACATAGTGAAATTGGTTTACACCCAGTTGATACATGTAATTTACTTGTAAGTCTCTGGTAAAGTGGTACAGCATATGCGCAGGGCTGGTAAATTAAATGTTATTTGTCGACCTGCCACACACATTGTTTCACCCACTTTAGTAGCCTTCATGTCTCAGGCCTGCCATTGCAGCCCATGCATGCAGTTTTAAACTACCATTTTGATCTGGCAAAATAAATCTTTTGTGAGACCTAACCCTTCCTTTTTAATACATACAAGTCACCTTTAGCATAGGCCCTAAGGAGCCCATAGGGCAGGGTGCAATGTATTTGAAAAGTTGGACCTGTACTTTTAAATTGTACATGTCCAGTTAGTGAAAAACTAGGGGATATGCAATTTTAAAGGTTTTAGTAAAAATGGTGCTTAGAAGCACAAAGTATTAATTGTAATTATCTTTGTTGCGCCAGACCAGGGCAAAATCACAAGTTCAGGCAAACTGCTATGGAGATCAGGCCAAGTAGAGGGACCAAGTTAGACCCACTGAACAAAGTACCTTAAATCCTAGTAGCGGAGTGTTGCGCAGCAGTGGTTCCGGGGGGGCTGTAAGAAGCAAATGGGAGGTCCTGCCTCGGAGATGAATCTCGCAGCGGCTGTTCTGATGGAGCCATCAGTGTGGCTTGAAATGAGAGTTCCTGTGTCGTTGTCGAGGATGCTGTTGACGAGGGCTTGCAGTGCGAAGTTGTACAATGGGGATGCGTTTTGCAGCAGCAGTTTTGAGTAGCTGCAGGCTGTGATGCTTGGTCCTGCGTTGGAAAATGCAGCACACTGCATCAGTTCTGCCCAAGAAACCACAGCTGGGCTGGTAGTGCACCCTCAGACTCATTTCCAAGAGTCCATGCCTGGGTTGGCACCACTTGGGAAGGCAAGACTCACAATAAGCAGAGTACAGGTGCTGGGTTCAGTATGGTTGGAGCCTTCACTGTCCCTGACGCCAGCCAACTAGCCCTTGGAATCACTCCTGGGATCAATATGCAGGTTAAGTCCTTCTCACTCAGGCAGCAATGTAGCAGTTCTTCTTGTAGAGCAGCACAGCAGTCATTCTGAATTTTCCACACGTCAAGAGGTGTACTAAAGAGTTGGGTCTGGGGGTCCAATATTTATACTTGGTGGCAGCTTTAAGGTAGGAGAAGGTTTCCACCCCCAGAGGTGTTCGGGATCCCCTGCCTCCCTTCCCTGGCCTCAACTTGTCTGGGTGCACAATAGACTGAGATGAACACCTTTGTAAGTGTGCTGAGGCAGAGCCTTTGTGATGTGCAAGTGTGGTAGGTGACAGCTCCTCCTTACCAAGTCTGAGATGGCCCTGCCACCACCTATTCTCCCTTTGTCTCAGTGTCTGGGAGCAATACACAAAGACCAACTGCTAGTTACATCTGTCATTTGGCCCAGGCTACAGGCAACAAATGGTTGGGACAAGAAAATGCTACCTTTCTAAAAGTGGCATTTCCGGAATTGCGCCTTAAAATCAAACTTCACCATTAAAGAGAGGTTTAAATTACAATTCTTTAGAGAACAAACTAGACATTCCTACCTGCTCCCAATTTAAAGTTATCACTTATTAAATGGAATGAGGTAACCCAGTGTTAGCCTATGGGAGAGGCAGGCATTCCAATAGCGAAAAATGTTTTTTAGTCTCAGGACATGTATAAGTTAAAAGTACTTGTCCAACCTTTTAAGTAGACTGCACTCTGCTCTATGGGCTGTTTAGGGCATACTCTAAAGGTATCTTATATGTATTAAAAAAGAAGGTTTGGACCTGGCAAAAGGTTAATTTTGCCAAGTGGAAATGGCAGTTAAAAACTGCACACAAAGGCTGCAGTGGCAGGCCCGAGACAGCCTTAAAGGGTCACTTAAGTGTGTGGCAAAATCAGTGCTGCCGGTCCACTGGTAGCATTTAATTTACAAGTCCTGGCTGGGTACATGTGCTACATGTACATGTAGCACAACTTTACTCAGTCCTTACACGTAAATTAAATGTTATAATTAGGTACATGCCAATTTCACCAAGTTTAGAGAAGAAGCACTTTAGCACTGGTTACCAACGGTAAAGTGCCCAGGGTCCTAAGGCAAGCAAAATGTGGATGAGTAAGGCAAAACGTTTGGGGAAAGACCACCCTATGGCTGACAGGTGTAACACACGCATTTGTATAAATATATATACTACTATTAGTTTGTGGAACTGTAAAATTATTGATTTTGTACTACTTTATGAAAAGTATATGAAATGGTTTTCTTGTTCTTTTGTTTTTTTTTATGGACATTTTTGTAATGCAGCGATATAAATGTACATACATATTTTTAGAGTCACTGCAAGCTGGATTGAAGCTAAACTGCCAGAGAAGTCCAAAGAAGTGTGGCGAACAAGAGGACATGTGGATTATATTGTATTGTTTGATTGGTTCAGTACTATAAATGATTTAAAGGTGGGAACAACTCTTCAGAGTCTGAAAGATGCTCTGTTCAAGGTTAGTAAGAGAAAAAATGTTATGTAATCCTTAGACTCCTCAGTGGAATTGCATGCCATTATGGTACTTTTGTATGTGATATGGACGGATGTGTATGTTGTTGTTTAGAAATATATCATATTGGAGCTTAGCGGTTAACTAAAATGTAATTCAAGCAACCATTGACAACACCTTATGTTCTGGTATAGTGAAAAGTTTTCACAAATACTGTTACAGTATTGGCAGCAGAGGTGCAAGCTTCCCTACCATGCGGAAAAGGGCGTGTGGCAGCAGTGGCATTGAAAGATTACTTCACTGAAACACACAAGGTACATCACAGCTAGTACCAGTGCATACTTGATCACACATACTAACCACACATATAGCACAGGTATTGTATTACAGCATTTGTATAGCGCTTACTACACTTATGTGAAGCAACAGTTGTGCAAAAGTCTCTTACATATACAAAACAATAATAAGAAAGGCAGCAATTGAGCACACCTTCCTCCCAATGTGTATGTGGGTGCTGGAGTTTTGTATGTTTGTGATGGTGGAGATCTCCATTATATGTGTTCATGGGTGTGATGTAATGGTTTTTATCTGTGGGTTGGTGTGATCTGATGCTTATTGATATTTTTTTTTCATCAGCAAAGGATACTTCTTTGGTAAATATTACAATTTTTCTGAAAAATATATTTCAGGGATTTCAGTCATTGCATCCAATTCATAAAGCATGCTAGCGGCTGACATTCTGCACACTTCCTCTTGAGTGGATGACATTCTTCACACTTCACCTCTTGAAATACCTATTGGGGAACTGTTTAACCATTTTGCCGACCACACCCATGATTTGTAATACACCTCTTCTGTACCCCTTTTTAGAAAAATCTTTTTAATTTTTCCATTAATATTTCAAATTCAGGTGGCTCATTAGTTTTGTATAAATCGATGATTACTGATCTATCACCAAGGCTACAAGCCACAATTTACATACATCTCTTGGGAGAAATCTAATGTGCGGCACTATCCAGCATTGAGAATAAGGGGCCAACATTTATTTTAAATCCGAAACAGTTGCTAACATAAGAAATTACATATTGCTAATATTGCTTCAATATCGGAGGTACCTATTTCATATACATTCAGTCACCTATTCCTTTGCATCCTGGCCATTAGTTTGCTAGATTCCGATTAGGTTTAGAAACTATTCATGAGACAGAGCTGTATCCTACGATAGTTGGCACCTCTTGGGACCTTTTAGTTCTATTACAGACCTCTTTTCAGGTCTTCGAATTAACCTGTAAATCATTTTCTAGGATTTTGTTAATCATTTGAGCAGAAACATTCTGATTAATACTTCTCGTTTTTGTGAAATTTATTTCGTTTTTGAGCAAGTAAGGCATAAGGGCATAAACGTACCCATAACAAACAGGAAATCAAAGCAGGTGTACACAGATGCAGCAGTTTTCTTTAGACATATCATCAGCGATCCTTCTAAAAGGAAACCAAAGGGAAAGGAAACAAACCCTGGGAGCGTGCCTCTGACCCAGGACTCTGCAGCCTACTCCACCATTATTCAAATCTCTGTATTACTTTCTTCTAGCTACTCCACATGGCGTACATGCATACATAGGCCCATATTTATAAATTTTTATCACCGCATTTGCGTCAGTTTTTGACACAAAATTGGCGCAAAATGTAAGTTTGCGCTGCTTTCGTGTCAAAAACTGACCCAAATGCGGCTCTAAAAAAGTATAAATATGGGCCATAATTTTGTCTATTTAGGAGGTGGGGAAATAGAGAAAGGAGGACTACACCAATTCAATCATCAGGGAAGGTTTCTGATTCATGATGACAACAGGTTTAACGGTTTGGGGCCTTCTTCTGCTCCTTCTACCACCATCTCTCTGTCTTCTGTCTTGCTCCGATTGTCTTCCTTCTGGACCTTCATGCCCTAGGCCTAACATGACGAGATTATTGTGAACTTCTGTTGCAAGGATGATTCCTGGACTTACTTTGTGACCCCTGAGAGTCTGCAGATGTGGAGCTGCAACCCTCTCCTCCGCGCACCTCCTCAGGTATCTCAAAGAAGTGGGTGCAAGACTGAAAGATGCCCTTTAGCTTGGCAGGGTAGAGGATGAGATAGCGAATATTCAGGCTGCAAATTTTCCAGTCTGCGTTCTTCACCCTTGCTGCCAGCTCCCTGAACATCGACAGCAACTTAGATAAAGTTTGCTGCATCATTGTCACTGTGTCCTCAATCCCAGACACTCAAATCTCTGCTTCCGCAATTCTGTCTACTACCTGTCAGAGGTCTTGCCGCAGCAACATAATGTATGTCCCAACAGCTCCAATTTTGTTCTGCTGCATGACGGAGTGATAGTGGCACGGTTTGACACAGGCAGATAGTCGCATAAGTCGCTTTGCCACCTCCCAGCAAGTTATCTGTCATCTTCAGATTGTGCTGCTGAGTGGTACTTCCAGTATGTGCAAACATGTCCAGAGTACCTTTTTTGTCTAATGAGAGCACCTTCTCTTTTGCCATGATATACCAGGAGGCAATCAGTCAAATGAAACTCTTGTGTGTGTGTGGCCAGTTGCTGCTTGTTGCTGACCCTCCATCCCCCAAGAACGGGTAATCCACTAAGACATCCTCTCAGGGTTTCAACGCTGCTTTCCTCGAATCATTGGTAGAGTCTGCTTGAATAGGCCCCAAATGCAAATTTAATAGTCAGTTTTTCCGCTTCCTCTTATTAATGAAAAATCGTCAACATAATCAAAATGCTCTTTCAATAAACACAATTCATGTGGAGACCACTATATGTATTAAAAACATGATTCCACTTAATTTATTAGGACACAATTTGATTATTTTAAAAAGGACTCATCTTAGTCACACATTATTCTTATTAGTTCGATATGTTAATTTCTTACACAAATAAATGTAGTCACAAAATCAGATGCATCAACGCCTCCTCACATCACACCCAACAGCCCCCTCATAAAATACACATTCTCATTCATACCTTTCATACCCCGATACACACCTTGACATAATATTTCTGTACATCAACCGTATCCAACAATTGTCAATATAGAATTTTGTTAAAAATAGAAAAAACACATCATATCAAAATCATATTTACTGTGTATTATGTACAAATACAATTTTTGATTTCCTGTCCTAGCAATTAACTCTCATTAACAGTATGTGTGTACTTCACTTTTCCTTAGTCCTTTACACAGATGATGTTTGACCTGTTGTACCATGTGTTGGTGACCTTAAATGGTCCTATACTGACTTAAATCTTGTGCAGATGCGTGTTTTGATGTGACTCAGCAAACACTGTACACCTTCCAGACGGCACAGAAAAATCAACGCTTAACTAAAGAACAAGTGGGGGGGTTGGTTACTAGGGATATGTCAAAAAGTACCTACAAAACACAATGGAACATAATGAAAAAAATAAAAAGGACTCCAAAATTGTTAAACATACAGCCTGACGGACCATAGATGAATACTGTCTAAGACATGGTCCTCGCAAGACACTGAAAATTGGAACCAAGATTATTTGAAAATTGTGAGGTAAAGAAAAGGAGAAGGAAAAGAAAAGCATTTTAAGAAATCCAATTAGGTCAAACTACGCACCTTGAAGTGACAACAGTACCGCCGGAGGGGAAAAGGGTTGCCTACTTCCTTGGTAGGTTTTCAATTGAGTTGCTTTCAGTTACTGGATTACTTTTTGTGGTTAGGGGTATTTATTATATCTGATAGAGACTTCCAGCTGCAGATTCCATACCTTAGAATTTCCTGACATCAGCTTGGAATCTGGATTTTTATGCTGAGCAGTACCCTGCGAGCGCCATCGGGTGGCGTTGTTCGGATCCACATGCGTTGTTCGTCTCCGCGTGGCATGGTCAGCACCATTGGAGCAGTCTGTGACATCACTGTTGCCTAAAAAGGCACCACCCCGGTGCGCATACGCCAGAACCACAGAGTCATGGATACAACCAACAGTTCGTCTGTGCAAAACTAGGGCCCTAAAAGGAATAAACCCTAACCCTACTAGACATATCTGCAGAACGGCGAGGCGTGGGTGGGTGTAAGAAATCTGCAGCTAGATGGAGTCTCTACCAGATAATGAGTTTCCGAAGGTAAGTAACATCTGATCGAGACTTTTAGCTGCAGATTCCTTACCTTAGAATAGATACCCAAGCCATAACCTCCTGGCGGTGGGCTGTGGATACCTCTCCTTACACTAAAAAGTCCTGTAGGACTGAACGAGCAAAGTGTCTGTCTCTCCGTACCTGATTGTCCAGGCAGTAATTTTTTGCAAACGTGTGCAAGGATGCCCATGTTGCTGCCTGACAGATATCCAGGACTGAAATGTCCCGAGATAGCGCAGTGGTAGCAGCTTTGCCCTTGGTAGAATGAGCCCTCAGGAGGCTGCTTCCTGGCCAATGTGTAGCAGATATTGATGCAGAGAACAACCCAGCGCGAAATGGTTTGCTTCTGCACTGCCCAACCCTTCTTTGCTCCCACGTACCTCACAAAGAATTGGTCATCCACTTGGAACTCTTTTTTGCGGTCAAGGTAGAACGACAACACTATTTTGGGTCCAGCTGGTGGAGTTGATCCTCTTCTTTAGAGAGATGTGGTGGAGCAAAGAAGTTGGGCATGGTGATGTTCTGACCCAGATGAAATGGGGTCACCACCTTGGGGAGGAAAGAGGTACGAGTTTTGTGAGGAGTTCTTTTATGTACTTTCACAGCCTTGAAAAAGTCACCAGTGTGATGAAGCACGTCTGTTGTAGATGAAAGAATGTGTACATTCTGAAGACGTGATCTCTCCACATGTCAATAAAAGGTTTGGATTTTACCTAGTTTCTACGTGCCCTTATTATTTGTATTTAAAACTCAAGTTGGGCCGAATTGAGTACGTCTGGACTGAGTTACAGTGGATTCTGAGGGGGCCACTGATGTCCATGCCTTGGGTAGTAGGACAGGAATACCAATGAGCTCCATATGGACTATATTTGTTCTGAATTACTTTACCCACTGCTATTGTTTTCCAGCTAATCAAAGGTGCAATAGTCATACCACTACTACCTGTATATAATATACATAACCAATATTAGTTAACATGCATAAAGCCCCATTTAACTACCACCCTAAAGAATATTCTGATACTTAACACACTTGACGAACAAACTCTCCCTACCTCATGCATTAGAAATTAACTGGACTACTTTTACTAATAACAGGGTTAATTTTAAAAACCCTCCTTCAAATGGTAACTAACACAAAAATAACAAAACCAATGCATCAGATATCAGTCACCGGGCTAGTTATTTGACATACAAGGGCCACCTATAAATAATTGGTTTACCCATTGACTGTTGTCTTTGCATCCCAGAGCTCTACTCAAAAGGTTCAACCTCTACTCTGTGAGCTCAGCCTTCACTCACCACCCTGGTCAGACCATGCATCTATTCTGCATGTATCTTGCTCTTGGAGTGGTATGCCTTAGCCTCCAAAGTTGTTGTGTTCAGTAGTGTCTTCCAGCATTCTCCCAGACCTCATGTCTCGCCCCCAATATCTGCACTTGCTCCCAGACACAGGTTTCGTCAGGGAGACAGCCAGGGGGCTTTGCTCATACACCTGCTTTCACGCTATTTTTGGCCTCTCACCAGACGCTACACCTGTCTCCCCTCCCAATGGTCTGCACCTTCTGTCTGTCCCTTTTGTGATTAATGGGGATCAATAACCTGTGCCGCACCACAGCTAATCGTTCCTGTCTCCTTTCTAGGCCCGGCCCTCTGTGACCCCTCCTTTTGTGATCCGGTTAGCCTCACCAAGTTCTCACCTCAATCTTTCGCTCAATAGGAGTCCGGGGGTTGGACCTCAGGGTGCAGTAGTCACTAATCTGGCTCACCGGAGAGTCAGTATGTTACTTTAGCTTCCTGCTTACATTTGAGTTTCTGTTCTCTCCAGCTGCCATCAATGTCACCTTTTAAGGCTTCATCCTTGTGGCCAGGCCTCAGAGAGTGGTGGCTTGGAGTCCTGCATGCCTTCTCCACAAGGGGTGGGATTTGAGGTTGGAAAAGGTTCAGGCCTTCACTCTAGATTGCCCCTGGCAATGCTGGAGCCCGGTTACAAGCGACAGTTTGGCAGGCACTCCCTTTGCTTCCTATACTTCAGCTGGCAGCTGTTGCACCATCCTGTACTTCACCTCTACCTCGGTCTATTCCACTGCGGCCTCTCTCACACTCCTCTCGACTGTTAGAGCCCCCTCTTTGTGATACTATAGCAGTTGAGTTCAAAGAGTTGTGGGGAAGCAGGGTGAGTAAAGATTTTGGTGGGTGGTTTCATGGAGCCGGCTTAATTTGTGATCACTGTGATTGTTGTACATTTTCATATACCTGTCCGGCAAACCCACAAATATTATCTGCTGCTGAAGCCCATTTTCAAATTGCTCTGCTCCCTTTCCGCCTCCCTAGCACCCCTTGACTGTTCATGAAAGTGATGGCAGTGGCTGCTGCCCATGTTAGGAGGATCAGGATTTCTGTACCTCAAAGACTGTTTGCTGCAGATGGGCTCACCACAGTAAGTAGTGTTCCACCTCTGGACGATGACAAACCTTTTGACATTGTTGTCCCACCTCAATCCTTCACAAAGGCTTTGATTCATAGGAGTAATCCTGGACACAGTAGAGTTCAGGGCTTTCCCTCCGCATCGAATATCGAAGATTCTGCTATGATTGCAATGTTTTAGGCTAATTTCTCCATCACATTGAGAGCAGCTCTGAAACTTTTTGACCTTTTGGCTTACTGCATCCTCCTTATTAGCGGTGTTCCAGTGGGCCAAGCATCAAGGCAATCGGACCATTGCCATCCAGGTCTCGAAGGAGACGGGTCAAAATTTGCACTGGTGGCTGTTCACATGCAGTTTGTTTAGTGGCAGACCCCTCTCTCTTCCCCACACAGAGCTGATAGTGGTGATGGATGCATTCTTGCCGGGTGTGGGACACTATGCAGGGTAGGTGGATATTAGGAGTCTGGGGTCTCCTGAAGAGGGACAGATGTACATCTGGAATTGAGGCATTCATATGACTCTGAAGCTTTTCTGGTGTCCGTCAAGAAGAAGCAGGTGCAGGTTCACATGAACAACACCACTACAATGTAGTACTGCAAACAGCGAGGTGGAGTAGGGTCCTGGGTCCTGTGTCTCAAAGGCTCTTCGCTTCTGGAGGTGGTTGGAGAACCAGGGAATTTTCCTGATTGCCAACCACCTGACAGGTTCCCTGAATACCACAACAGATGAAGTGAGCAGGCGGTGCCTGGCAAATCACAAGGGTCAACTTTATTCCGATTTGGAGCAGGTCATCTTCCAATATTGGGGAGAACCCTAGCTAGAATTTTCAACCTGCGGCAAGAATGCACCGTATTGATAGGTGTGTGCATTGGCCTTTCTGCAAGATCACTCGTTAGATTTGTCCGGCTGGAATGGAACACTGCACTCCTTCCCACCCCTGCCTCATGTTCTGAAAAGGAAAAGAAGCAAATGGGCCAAGTCATCCAAGTGGTTCTAGATTGGAGACTGTACTACTAGACCCTTATGGGCATGAGTTATGTATCCTCCGATCAGGCTGCCACTTTGCCAGGACCTCCTGCCTCAACAGCAGTGCTGGGTCCTCCACTCTAATCTGCGCAAACTACATCTACTTGCATGCCAATTAAGCAGCAGCAACTAACTGTATTCTATCTGCTGCCTGAAGTGCTGGCTATCATCCTTGCCTCCAAGCATCCCTCCATAAAATTAATTTACGCGGGTAGCTGTGTAAAATTTGTAGCCTGGCATGGCGCTGGCTGTACTGATCCCTTACAAGTGAAGTTGCCTTACGTGCTTTTGGCCTTTGAGGAGGTGAGTGGTAAAGATTATGGGGGTTATTCTAACTCTGGAGGAGGTGTTAATCCGTCCCAAAAGTGACGGAAAAGTGACGGATTTACCACCAGCCGTATTACGAGTCCATTATATCCTATGGAACTCGTAATACGGCTGGTGGTATATCCGTCACTTTACCGTCACTTTTGGGACGGATTAACACTCCTCCAAAGTTAGAATAACCCCCTATGTGTCTGCCCCTTTGGCCTTTCTGTGTTTGCCGACCTCTCTTTCTTTCTTAAATCACTTGTTATGATGAGATTTATTAAAGACCTGACACACGTGATAGTACCAAGGACCACTGAGTGAACGATCAGCTTTTTGCAGGGGTCTTGGAGCAGAGAAAGGGCCTTATTAAATTGGGGTAGTTCTCTCCAATAATACCTGCTATTCACTGCCCACAAACAGCCTTCGGAAGGTCTGAGGTCCCATCCCAGCAGACCTAAGGCTACTACATCTGCACTGGCACACATAGTGCCTGTCTTTGACATCTGCCATGCTGCAATGTGGGAGTCAATGCAAACGTTCACAAAGCACTATTGCCTTGATAGCCACGTCAGGTGGAAATAGCGTTTTGTCCTGCAAGACTTTTTGATCTGAGCCCACTCCACTCCAACTGGGGAGGACCGTCTTTAGTATCTGTTCTAAGGTGAGTGTTCTGCAGGTAGATGTTTTTTATCAGAAGAACAAGTTACCTTCATTAATGCTGGAAACTCTAATCTTACCACAGATTCCTAACTGCCCTGTCATCTTCCCATTCTGTGGGGTGACCTGTTAACATCTAAAAAAGGTTTCAAGTTAGTATTCAGCACACTGTTAGCAACATTGCTTCACGTTTTGTGCCCTGGTTGGTATGAATTCAGTACGGAGCTAGACAGTGTCATCTAGTGGTGCTCAGGAGCCCTTCTGTGGAAAAGTTTTCCCCATCCAGTTTGATCCCTGAGGGAGTATGGAATCTGTGTTTGGAGTATTGACCAGAAAGTGTTGTGTTAATAAAGGTAATTTACTTGTTCGTTTGGGTATTCCTAATATACATTGCCAATTATCGAATGCCTTTAAAATAAGTTTTGTTTCTTAAATTATTTGCTAATTATTACTCTGGTACCTTCCAAAGTTCCTACATAGTAGTTCTGACGTATGTCGATAATCTGGCGATAAGAGAATAAAAAACATCCTTCATTTCCTTCTACTCTTACCCCAATTGTTTGCCAGGTTGTAATCAGCACGTGGATGAACTAGTCCCCAGCTTTCACTAATCCAGTTATTTTTCCACCTTGTTTTTTTGCTGATGCTCAATGTAATTTAGGGTAAACATTCATGTATTGTTGACACTTAAGCTACAAGGCCTTGCATTGTGGTTCGATAGCAAACTAGTTTTTGGTTTATGTATTTTTCGTATATTTTATGGTACTTAGATTCCATTTTCCTTTTACATATGATGGGTAAAAAATATCGAAAGCATGCTCCTGTTGTGTACCACAAAAAAGTAATTTATGGTACTGTATGTGCTGATGCAAATTATGATCAAAATTCGATTGGCAGTGCCAGGCACCTGTATCTTGTGGAATCTGAGATGCCTCTAAACTAATTCTAGGTTGCTTATTTTCCCAAACAGGACCTCTGTTTGCTTAAAAAATGCTCATTTAGTATGCAAGGAAGTGTTGAGAAAAAACGGAAGTGTATTTGTTTTCATCAATGATACTCTACCAGTTATTGATAGCTGTTCCTTTACTTTCTTGATAAGTGATCCATAATTGAAGTCCTAGAGATCGTTATAATACCCTGAAACACTCATTCTGAACTACCTCTTAGAATTGTCTTGTATCTGTGCCACAATGTATTTGGAAAAACTTGAGCATCTGTATTATAAACAAAACTTCAGTTTTAGTTAAATTCACCCTGTAACTTCCCAGAGCTGTATATTTCTTAATTATTGCTAAAGTGTGTGCTATATTTTATTGCTCTTGAGATTGGAAGATTCTTAATCTAGTTCATCACAGTAGATGCGGACGATTCAGAATTTAAGGTCAAAATCAACCAGGTGACCTGTACTGCACAGTGAAAGTCACAGCTCACGAGGTTTAATACCTTTTGTGCATCCTTGAAAATAAAGTTCTGAACTTTCCTGCCTCAGATGCAGAGGGAGAGTATTCCATATGGAGGGGCCGAGAAAGGAAAAAGAGCGTCCACCAGTCCTTGCCCTCCCCACTCTTGGCACTCTCGCTAAGGCCAAATGCGAGAACTGAAGATTCCTGGCAGAGTTGTAAAAATGGACACCGGAGGCCAGGTAACTTGTACCACTGTTGTGCAAGGCACAAAAAATCAACAATGTTTTCAACAGAGTTATCTTCCTTACCGGTAGCCAGTGCAAGGAAGATGCTTAGAAATCCTTGTTCCTTAATGGCAAATTCAATAGGAGTCATGCTGCAGCATTTTGCATCATTTGAAGTCTGTGAATGGCGCAATCCAGAAGTCCAAGATACAGAGCTTTGCAGTAGTCCAGGCGAGAGATTATCAGAGCATGGATAACCGTTTTCCCGTATTCAATGACTGCTGGATCGCAAAACACATTCCTGTCACTGCGCTAAGCTGAGGTTGGAAAGTTAAGCAGTTGTCAAACTTGACTCCTAGGTTCTTGGCTGTCTCCGTAAAAGACACAGGCAGCGCAAATCCACCTGGCCAACCTGCTGACCAGTTGGTAGATGCCACAGTGTCATAAAAGAGTACTTCAGTTTTATCTGTATTGCTCATCAGTTGTTTCTGATGCAACCAGTCAAACACGGCAGTAAGGTATGACTTGATGGAGTCATAGACAAGATCTTCCTCATCCCCTGAAAAAAAGAGAATTTGAGTGTCATTTGCATATGATAAAATCTTGGCACCGAAAGACTCAATCACAGAAGCGAGAGGTGTAAGATAGACATTAAACAAAGTTGGGCTAAGGCAAAGCCCTAAGGGACCCTGACTGAAATTGCCTTATTGCCAGAAGCAAATGGGGGAAGCCAATCCTTCTGTTCTCTATTATCTAAGAAGGTCAGCCACCTGAAGGTCATACTCATTTCGCCAATCTTTAGAAAGCGATTCAACAGGAATGAATGGGGTACCATGTCAAAAGCAGCCAACAGCTCTCACAAAAGCAGCACAGCCTTGCCCCTGGCATCTGGAGTGTCTTTGATTTGTTCCACCATCTTGAGTAAGGCCATCTCAGTAGTCCGATTCTGCCTGAAACCAGACTGACTAGAATGAAGGCGACCAGTAGTCTCCAAATAACAGGAGAGTTGCCTGTTGACTGATTTCTCAAAGATCTTAGAGACTGCAGGCAGCAGGGAAATGGGCCTATAGTTACTCAGCAGATTGGAGTGGGCTGAAGGCTTCTTCAGGTATGGAAGAATCTTTCCCTGTTTCCACCCTGTGGGAACCATTGCAAAAGCCAGCCACTCATTAAGCAGCCAGTTTACCCACAGAATAAATACTTCTGCCGTTATGATTAACACATGGTGGGGCAGGGATCAGCAGGTGAAAGAAGATGAACCATCAATGGCTTCTGTGACAAAATCTGTATTAGAACATTGGAATGCTGGGGGCTCCATTGAAAACAATGGAGTGCTGCGGGCTTTTACTGGCCGGTAAAAGCCCGCAGCGCCAACATTCCAATGTTCGCTTTGTTCACAGCAACAGCTGTGAACAAAGCCTCACGGAGCCCAAGGGGATTTAAATCCCCTCGGGCTCCGTGAACATTTTTTTTTTTTAATAGAACATTCTGCCCTGTGTGGCAGAATGTTCTAATAGCCTTAGAACCCGCCGTAGTGGGCTCTACCGGCTATTAAACTCCCTCTCCCTTGTTAAATGCCCTCGCCTTCAGCTCGGGCATTTAACGCGGGGAGTGGGCCTTTAATAGCCGGTAGAGCCCGCTACGGCGGGTTCTAAGGCTATAGTAGGCAACAGCTACCTATAAATAATACATTTATTTTCATCTGAATGGATAAGGTTAACTGCTCTCGAAGCTGTGTGATTTTTTAACATTGGTCAGTATTTTATAATTGAAGTTTAGCAATGTAAATGATCATTAGGAGCTAGAATTTTGAGGATCTTTTTTGTTTTTTGATATATAATCAGCATACTTGTGTGGAAAAACATGTGATCCTCTGTTGCAACAGAGAGATAGTTAAGATAATCTTACATCATTGTTTGAGTAACAGTGTAAAAAAACTGTCCTTCCCCTTCTGGGTTTGAGCTCAACACTCCATTATTAAGGGTCTTAAGTGTGAAAAACCTTTTTTTTATATTTTTTTATAGTCACTTTGTTTTCTATGCTGATAGCGTCTCCTGTATAACCACACTCATGTACATATACTTGTTGTTCTATTCTGTGTGACATTAAAATCTCCACTTTAATATTTATTCATTTAAAGTATTTTTATAGTGCAAACATAGCCAACAGATAACAGAGCATTTTACAGGTAACAAGTGCACAGTGGAGTGTTGCAAGAGAAAATGGAGTGAAATTAGCCCCTTGGATCAGCTGGGGAAGTATAGTTAGAAGAGAGGTGTTTTGTAGTCTGTCCTGAAAGTAGCAAGGTTAGTATTTAGTCTTTTGTTGTCTGGGATAGAGTACCGTAGTCTAAGGATTAGCCATAGGAATGGTTACTTTGTTTTTATGTCTTTCCTGGTTTTAGAGGTTTCTAGAATTAGACGATCTCTGCCTCTTGTTTTTCGTTGTCCACCTGTGAGCTTGAGTGTATTGCTCATATCGGGAGGTAGTCAAAGGAGGATTGTTATATATGAGACCTGCAAATATGAAGTCCAATCTAAGATCTTCCTCAGCCTCAATCAGCACATCTAAATATGTGAGGAATTATGGTTATTCAGAGCTTGTTCAGCTCTTAATGATGTTCTACTTTAGGTAAGACATTTTCATCTTGAGTTTACAAACCAATGAAATGTCTTCTCTAGTTGTAGCTTTCAATGCTTCTTTTTTGTGATGGATACGTATTACCACAGTTTCTTCCTCTTATGAGTATTACTCAGAGCCCTTTAGAACACTGTTTATGTTGAGGAGCAATACAGATCCACCCCACCCCATTACACTACTGATTCATTGTAAGCTGAACTACAAAATGCATATGAGCAAGGCACATCTCCTGAAACAGAGGCAGGCTTGCTACCTTGCCCACCAGTGAAAGAAAGTCCTTTATTTATAGTGGTATTTAGAAGAGCAACAGAAGTACCAATGATGCAGTTGCACATTATAGAGAAGAAAGTAAATGTATTGATTGAGATTCTTCAACCAGGGTCGACTTTATCTGAGCCCTTCTCACTGTTTAATGAAGCTCTTACTGATGACCTTCTTGCCGCTTGGTTTAAGCCACGCTCCAGCCAACCAGTCTTTTGGTCTGTAGTTAGGCAACATATACCAGCCCGTCATGCCGAGGAGTTTCATACACACTCCTGAGACCTTACTCTGTGTCTCTTCTATACCTTATACCTCTAGATGAGACGGAGGGCTTACACGTCCTTTTTCTCTACATACACGCCAGCTTAATTATCGGGAGCAAGACAAAGCGCCCCAACACAAGAATTTACCCAAAAGAACTGTTTTGTTTATAGATCGCACCCTAAAAGATTTTGGATCCATACGTGCTGACTTATGAGTACTCCCTCATGAAGACTCGGGGATAATAGTGTTTTGCCCCGTCACGTGATTCCCACTATTCTTTCTCTATTGATCGTACATTATCTTGAAGAGTTTTACTTGATTAGGATAAGCCATCTATTCATGTTAACACCTTACTTATATTTTGCCCTGAGGAAGTCAATGAGATTAATTTCTCTGAGACAAAACACGTGTTGGCTGTTGGATGTTGTTGTGATGACCACATATGGAATCTTTCTGATGTGATGAACATGTATGAAAACCTCGCACAAGAATAAAGACACGGAACTTTAACTCTGTTTGGATTATATATTGATTTTCCGAAGACCAAGAACCTAACTATACAGACTCTTATCTTATTTCATACGAGTGCCCTGGCCTTTTGAATCATATACCAGCACCTCGTGACCTACACTTCCTCACCCAAGCACCTTAACCTGGACAGCCTGATTGTTCAAACCCCATCGAGCATGGTTAATTAAAATGAATGGTCAGTAAATCGTCTGGATAGGATATCGAAAAGAATTGATGCCTTTGGAAAGAAAATGTTTTCTTCTTCCAGTTTGGCTCTCAGATCCTTTAACACAATTTACCTCCTGGGGAGGTACACCCTTAAACTATGGCACATTGCCAGCGACATCTTGCTGGTTATCCTGGAGGTCGTCAGGACCTCTTACCTAAGATGATACATGGCGGCCAGGACATAGCCAAGTAGGGGATCCAAGCAGGATTGGATGATATGGACTGCATCAGAAAATCTATTGGCACCAGTATTGTGCTTAGGAGGTTAGTCTGGATGTGATCAAACAGGTTTTCTGGAGACGCACAAGTGTCCTTTTTGATATGCCCTTTGATGATTCTAGGCTATGTGGAAAAAAGACTGGAAAGTTGCTAGAACAATTCAAATACAATAATGCCACAGCTTGATCTTAGAGGCTACAGATGCCAGCTAAGCATTTTCTTCACTGATGCAGAAATCTGAGAGGCTATTATAGGGGGCTAACTTACAGACAACACCAGTCCTCTCAACCTGTGGCACAGCAGTCACCACAACTCTTTAGAGTCTGCAGCCATATCACCAGTAGAAAGTGCTTAAAACAGGAGAGACATCAATCCTCCACTTTTTCCACCTGTGCTGCCGCTGCTATCATGCTGCTTTAGTTTCCCCTCTCTGACTCATGTTGGTAGGAAGCAAGATACAACATTTCCTCTCAGACTGTAGATTCTTCGCGTCAGAAATCTGGGTTTTGCTGATTGTACAAAAGGTCTGTGCCCTGCCATTCACCTCCTCCCCATCCCACCTTCCTCCCGCACCAGGGCAAGTTTCCAAAATTGTCATCCATCTTCTATTGTTCAAGGGTGCCATAGAGTGGATATTGAAATGAGAGATGGGGTAGGATGCTAGTCATGTTACTGAAGATGAAGGATGGAGTTCTCGAACAGATTTTTGCTTTTTGAATGTCTTTCTGAGGAAGGACAGTTTTAAAATGCTTCTACTGGCTCAGATCCTGCCAGCTGTGGGCCCACAAGATTTGCTGGGGGTCCTCAGACTTTTAGGAAGCGTATTTCTGAATACACATCCTGCAGTTCCACAGGCCCTACCTGAGGTTCAGTGTGGGTCAGGAACAATTTCAGTTTACCATGCTCCCCATCTGCCTTCCCTTGGCCCCTAATATGTTTACAAAAGTGATGATGAGTGTGGCCTATCTTCTGAGATGCAAGACTACATGTACTCCTGCTAAAGGCCCTACACTTAGTTGTACTTCTCCTCTGGGTGACAGACAAACCTTTGGCACTGTTCGGTTTTACCATCAATGAGCTGAATTTCCACCTGGACACCTTACAGAGGCTTCCATTCACTGCTGCATTTGCAGATGCTGTGGCATTCATGGCTTTTGTTCTGTCTTGGTCATTCAGGTTATGATTCCAATCTTTCGAAATGAATCATGGATTTTGTGATTTGGTCTCCTGGCAGTGTGCATTCTTATCATCCTGAATACCAGGTGGACATACGGGCATTGCAGTGGAACCTCAGATACCAGTGGGACCAGCATCAAGGATGCCTCTCTGACTCCATCCAGATTTCTAGAGAAAATGCACAGTATCTACAGTGGTGGCTGTCAGAGAACATCCTAAAGTAAAGCAGGCTGCTGCTCCCCTCTACCCAGAGTACTTGGTGGTGACAGATGCACCACTGCTGATTTGATGGAGTAAGTCCAGCATACAGCCAGCTCTATATTGGTCTTCTGGAGTTACAGGCAACAAGTCCATACAGCACAAATCATGAGCATTACTTGTCTTCCGCTGTCCTGATGAGGCCGAAATTGTATGGGCTGAAACGCGTCAACAAGTTATCAAGGAGTCCTGACTGCAAAGTTGCAATTTTTGAAGGACTATTGTGAGCCAGGCTATTTGAAAGGTACTGAGCCTGGAAATCATGGTTTGATTATACTTCTTTGGATGAATTTGGCCCCCAATTGATTTGGTTGGAACTACTGTGTTATAGAAGTCGGGGAAGCCACAGATAATTTTCAAATGTTTTTCCATCATTCTAGTATGACATGTATGATGTGCAAGTGTTTTATATGATGTATGTCTTTAGCATAAATAAATTGTACCCACAGGGTGAGGGTGGCACAGCAATTTAATTTGGGATGTTCAGAAAAGTAGAATAGCAATTCATACATAAGACAAAATGTGTTTTTCAATGATAATTCAGGCATCATTGTTGATAAAATTATACTGAATATATCCCCCTTACCTATTTTGTTTGATTTGTGTAATAGTTATCTGCCCAAGGATTGGGGGCTATATGGGCATCATTCTCTTTGATGACAATGGGTTTTTCTACACAGCACTCATTAAGAGACTTGTACATTGGAGAAAATGTGTTTTCCAATGATAATTCAAGGTATCATTGTTGATACCATTATACTGAATTTATCCCCTTACCTACTTTGTTTGAGTTGTGTAATAGTTATCTGCCCAAGGATTGGGGGTTATATGGGCATCATCCTCTTTGATGACAATGGGTTTTCCTACAAAGCACTCATTAAGAGACACATTCTTGATGGAATGGAAAGACGAACCTCAGTAAGCTTGTCCTATCTTGAGTTCTGAAGAAGATCTAGGCAGACCTAACTCCAGTCAGTCTCATTGCCCTACACTGGACCTGGAGAATGTGAGAACTGAGCTCTGTTGAACCCTTGACTGCTTGGACTTCAAGATGGCATGTAACACATTTAGTGTCCTAGATAAAGCCACACCCAACGCACCACAAACACTGCTGTGCCTTCCTCACCGAATAGGAGGAGAGGAAATTCAGTCAGTGATCATGAGCTCACTATACCATTGTTCTACTGGTGATGAGTTGTATCAAGCTTACCATGTCTGCCTGGACCTGAAGAGGAGACCTCGCTGGGGCTGAAGGAAGGCTGAGCAACACACCACTACTTAGCATCTTTGTAAAAACCCTACATAAAAAGCAAAATAGTTGTTTGGTAGTTCTCGGAATCCCCTTTTGAACCAATGGAAAATTATATGGCTGTACTAATCACCCAAGTCTAGGAAGGCTAGTAAATTCACTGGAGCTGCCTTATGAATTCTCTTCTGAAGGGTATTCATCTTGATGCATTTTTACTCTGTAAGTAGATTGACACCCTTGACATTAATGAAGAGGCAAAATCCACCTGATGCCTTCAGAACCAAAAATAGCCGGTCTCTTGTGCTTGAACTTGGTCATCAAACAGGATCATCTCTTGTCTTCTCCAGTCCTTGAATCCCCTTCCACAGTATTGACCTAATGCTTGGATTAGAGGGCTAAATCATTTGAAGGAGCACAAGAACAAGAGTACAAGAAGAGTGTAAGAATAGGGTGCACAGAACTCCAGCTTTTACCCCATTCTACAACATCCAACAGATACGTGACCATGAATCTGAAATGAATGTCTCCCATTGTAGATGAGAGCGGCACACTTGTCCCACGCTGGAACAATGTTAAAGTTGGGAGCGCTGCCCCGGCTCCATTTTTGCAGTCCATAGAGCTTTAACCAGCCTGTCTTTGACTGATAAGCTCTGAAGCTAGTGAGCTGAAATGGCTTGATAACTGTACACTGCTGCGCTGATGTCATCAAACCAGGTATCTGGTAAACATTTCTTGCTTATAAATTCACAGCAGCCCTTCCCTTCCTCGAGTCCAAAGGCTAGCGTTTGAAAATCTTTCACCATTTACTGGCGTAATTGTATTATATCTAAGTGCCGCCTGGTCTAGGTCTGAATAATGTATTTTTATTGCTGCTGTCTCATGAACACACTTTTCAGTCGGATTACCGGAAGAGTTGTCTTCTAATTCTACGTCCACCTACAAGTAATCTGCAGAGTTAGCGCACACAGGATTGCAATGTACTCTCTAAAAATATCTTTAGCCTATACATCGATGATGTGACGATGATGTGTATAGCCCTGTTATGGCCCTCCTCGAGGAGCTCAGATGCTTTGGGGAAGCGTTGGGCTTCCTGGTGAATGTCAGCAAATCTTAGGCCCTCAATCTTACAGCTCCAAAGGGGGAGATAGTCACATTGGCACAACGTTTTTGATTTCAGTGGCAGAATGATTCAGTCTCATATTTGGGCATAGAGCTGGCCAAAACAGCAGAGTCCATGGCACTCTGTAACTATAATACCCTACTCAAGCAAACTACTGCGACCCTTAAGGCCTGGCGTTCGTACCGCCTTTGTGGCTGGGTATGATTGCGGTGATAAAGATGGTGATCCTCCCACGTATTCTATTCCTCTTCCAGGCTCTTCCTGTTTCGCCCCCACCACGCATGATTTCCCACCCCCAGAACTACATACAGGGATTCTTCTGGTTAGGGTTATGTCCCTGTATGAGTAGGGGCCAGAGCTATCATCCACCCCCAGGATGGAGGCTTGGGAATCCCACAATACTATCAAGCAGCTTAATTGCGCTATCTGGTCGAATGGCTCCAACCAGAGTTAGAGAAACACTAGCTCTTTGTGGACCTGGCCATTGCTGGTACCCAACTGTGGAAAATACCATTCCTGCCCCAACAGCAGCGGGCCTGGGGACTTTATTCCTCTGCCATCACACAACCAAAAATGAAGGTCTGGGATGCGGTCTCCACAGGCAAGGGTTTGACGTCCTTCCCATCCCCTTAACGCTTATCTGCGGGACTACAGACTTTACTCTGGGGCTGTATGAGGCAGCATTCCAACGCTAGCTGGGGGCTGATTGCCGCTTGATCGCCCACCTCTTCGACAAAGAGGGCATTATGGCCTTTGAGCGACTGACACAACACCTAGGCCTGGTAGAGTCTGAGAGACTCCGTTACCTCGAGATTAGGCACTGGGTCTCCCAAAGTATGATTCAGCAAGGAGCAGGATGCCCCTTGACCGAATTTGAAAATGTCTCATTCTGAAAAGAGACGACTGCAAACTAGTGTCTGAACTCTGCAGTTTACTCTCTCCACCACCACCACCCGCTAAAGCTCCCAGTCAGAAACGGTGGGGAGAAGGAACTGGGCAGAACACTTACTGAAGAGGAATGGGGAGATCTCTACTACCGCACAAGACATGCAGCCATCAACATGGCTAGTATAGAAACGGCCACGACGAGCACAGCATACTGGTACCTCACACTCTCCAGACTGCATAGGGGGAACTCCAGGTGTAGCCCCGCGTGCTGGAGACACTGTGGACAGGCAGGGTCCCTGCTCCACATTTCTTGGGAGTGCCCCAAGATACAAACCGTTCCATCTCACAAAATGTGGATGGACCAGTTGTGGCATACTCTGGGCTTGGAGAAAATTACACTGTCCCTCAAGTTGTCTCTGGCCTCTCTTCAGAAACTGTGGGACCCTCTTATTTCCCTGCTGTCCTCCTTCATGAGTTAATATGTCCAAGATATTTGAGACTCCTTCAGTTACAGACCCCTAAATATGTCTCATTCTGTAAGCCAACAGGTTCACTAGTTTGTTGTGTCTCTAATACACAGCCTGCATGAGCGTGATACCCTGTTTCCGGTTTGAATTGGGTGTGGGCGGGGGGAACTTGGTGGGTCTGTTATGGCCTCGGCAACTAGACGGGTTAACTATGCCTGGTCACTGACGGCTGTAAGCAGGTGTATGTGTAAACCTTTAATATACAGAATTGAACTTGAAAATACCTTTATCCTCAATTATTATATTCTAGCATTGAAATTGGAAATCTCATTCACAGAATGGTTCCTTTTTAGTAGGTGTTTTCTTTTGGGGGCGAGAGTTTGTGGGTCACAGTCATCTGAAACTGAGAAAATAAATTGTTGATAGTACTCTGAACTTCAGCTGGCACTATAATCGGTGCATTTGTTTCTGTGAGGTAGTGCAGTGGCTGAAGTGGGGTGGATCATGGAGGAGCTATAGAGTCCTCTTCTTAGACATAGCCTTGGTAACTCATCAGGTTGTCCATATTGTGATGAAAGTCTGTAGTTATCTCTGGCATAATGTGTCTAATGACTGCATTATCTGCCTTATGCATGGTTAGAGAAATCTTTTATGGATAGGAGGATCTAGAACAACTTTATTATTGCAGCCCCTAGCATCTACATGATCAGTGTACCTGTAGGATGACCTGCATTTTTGCTTAAATGCATCTCTATACTGACAGGCATCTGCAAATGTCAGCAAAAATGAGCAAAGTTGCTGCTTAACCCCTAATTATATCCCAGTGCCGGTGTGCAACATATTCACAGGCCGCACCACAACCCATTGGTCCCACCCAGCATGTTTATCTATCAGTATATCAGAGGCCTCAGCCCATCCCAGAATGCGACCAAGCTGCACCTTTGTGCTATACCCAGTCGACCCCTATTGCCCCTTCCAGCAGTACTGCTGTAGTGCATAAGTCAGAGTATGTTTTTGGCCTCCTGAAATTCAACGATATTTGATCTGTTTGAGTCAAATGTAAAATAAGACAAGCTGTGGGTAGAGGAGACATCAATATGATTTGTGGGTGGCAGTAGATGTAAGGGTAAAGCATGTCATTGTGGTGTGAACATCTCATGTTGCTAGTATTTAGAATGTCATGGGTTTTACACTCACGGTCACATTGTCCAACATGTGGAGTGAATGAGAGAGTAATGTCCAGAATGGTTGAAAGTTCTTGGGGGTGACTTCTCTCAGAAAATTAATAATGTTCATTCAATTTGGTCTGTTTAAGAGATACAAGGTAACTAATCATTCAGTCAAGATAATTATATACTTATGTTATATTCAAACATGTATTTTCTTTTTTGCAGTGGGAAAGTAAAACGATACTGCAGAGCGAACCCCTAGTTTTAGAAGGTGGTTATGAGAGCTGGTTGCTTTGTTATCCAATGTACACAACACATGCTAAAGTAATTCCACCTCAAAGAGGAAGTAGTGAAGCAGTGCCCATCTCATGTAAGTTATGTTTCAATGTTCTCTCTTTATCGCACTTTGTTTTGGACCATTTGAAAGAAATGTGTAAAATATTTAACGCAATCATTTATGGTTCTTTTGTGTAAGAACTGAAAACTAAATGCATCACTATTTCATCCTTTCTTGATTCTGTTTTCCCAAGATATTCAACTTGTTTGCTTAACTCTTTATCCTGTTTAAAATTCTTAAAGCTGTTTAGTTATTTTTCTAATCAAACTTTTTAGTGGCTGGATGCAGCTGAAAGGACACCCAAAAACCAGGCTTAGTAGTTATTGCAGTGCCAGCTGACTGTGACACAGCTACTTTTTTCATCATGTACATATACTGAGAATCTAGAGGTTCTATTAAGAGTCCTTTATTCTGTTTTGTGCTACTGTCTTCCTTTTTTCAAACAACAGTTTTAAATGTTACCATGATCACATTTCAAAGGGCACAAGTTATTTTTTTGACATTGATATTGTCCTTTAGATTCTGAGATCACGTTAGTGCTAGTTTGCAACTCACCTCTGACATTACACTAGTTTATTGGCACTCTATTGTAGTATACATCTGAGGTCTGATGTGTTAGATGCCGTTAATGGAAGAGTAACTTAAGAAACACTGCCATCCTTTTACTAACTGTGAAAGATTAGTTCTACTAAAACTAAAAAGAAAAAAAAAAATTCCTAGCATAAGCCGAAATGTACTTAAACATGGCAGTCCATGAACCAGAAGAGATCTGGCAAAGGAACTCTTCTTAGTTCTAGTGAGTATGTATGAATACGTATAATATCATTATAGCATAAGCCTGGCCAAAAAGTAGTGGAGCACTGTTCATGATTAAAGACAAGCATAAAGTTAACAAATAAGATCAAAGGTGGTTCCAGATCCTAGGTGTATTTATCAAAAAGGCCTGCTGTCTTGTGTTTTTCTTTTTTAAACTTCTTAGTCTCCTGTATGCACCAAGATCCACCATAGGTGGTAAACTTGTGGGCACGTTGAACAGGGGTGCTGATTGTGAGAGCTTTGCAAATGATACAGCTGGTTTTGAAGATGATATGGGCCGGCAAGAAGAGCAAATTTATTTCTTTAGGCTGTGACTGACATGTTGTGGCATATAGGATGCCCTTAAGGGGGTGCGAGTGTTGAGTCTGGAAGGCCATGCAGTAGTAGTATTACCATCATCCTGAAGAAAGAGTTCTAGGACTTGAACAGCAGTTTTCAGGTCACTTTCTAGAAAAAAGTGTTTGACTTTCTTTAGAAGAGAGAGCAGGTACTATGCTGACTTTGTTGTTTTGGTAATGTATTCTTTGAGGGTGAAGTTGGTGTTCAAAGTGATTCCAAGTGACTTGGCAATCAGCAAATTTAGGAATCGAAGCTGCCAAGCTTCATGTCATTGAGCTAGCTTAGTACTGTACCTTGTTTATTGTTCTTGGCAAATAACAACATTTATTTCTTGGTAGGATTGAGCTGGTAGGTGCTGGACATCCAAGTCTGGATGATGTGCGAGCAATGCTTGTGGCATTTAATGTATGAAGCAGAGAAGGCTTTCAAGTAGATTTGTGTATCATTAGCATATTGGTTAATCTTGATGCTGTTATCTGTTGGTAGAGGATCAAGGAGTTCCATGAAAAGGTTGAAGATGACAGGAGTCAGTATGGAACCTTAGGGGGCTCGCAGGTGACTGGGATCTTTTGTGAACTGCTCATATGAACAAACTGGTGTCTGTTGGAAAGCAAGCAAGTCATTTTATAAGGTAGAATAGAGGCTGAAATCTCTAACTCACATATATGACTGAGGCGATTGTGAGGAGGGAGATTCTAAGCTTCTAATTTGGGAGGTTGTACGGTAGGATGTAGAATTGGGAATTTAAAAACATAAATATATAAATAATAAGTATTTTCTTAAATTAAATGGCCTTAATATGAGATTCACACATTTTACAGAAACTCATTCTGTAAATCGGACATTCCTTTTGCTACTGCAGTTTGCTCCTCTTTGGCTTCAGTGAGTAAATATTTATGGTAGGGATGATCCTGCTAAAGTCAGACCCCCTAAGAGGGTATAGACATTGAAAAGGAGTCAGAATTAATGGTCATAACTTTAAACCATAACATTGTAACACCTTAAACAGGTAAACTGCTGAACCAAATGTGGATTCCTGTGCAGTGCTGTACTCTGCAACAATCTCTCTACTCTCTTCCCGACTTATTTGTCCATGGCAAAGAAATAACCATGTGTTTTTCATGTCCCAAATCCCACCACTAAGCACCTGTCTCGCAGTAACGACCACATGTGCTATCGTATTTCATACCATTTGCAATACCACGCCACCGGTTCACTAAAATTCAGCTTTTATTTTTAACGGCGAGCCTGCGAGAACATGCACTAGTGCATGTGTCTCGCTTTTGAGACACTTATGTTAACAAAAAAGGGCTTGGAGTCCGCCCGATGTTTACAGTTTATTGGCTTGTCAGGCACTCTTTTTTTACAGCCTCGTAATTCGTCACTGCAAGCCCGGGATCATTTTCCTTCCTCTCTGCAGAGTAGGGACCAAGCACTGATTGATTCAACTTAAACAGTACCTGTCCTGTGCTCCCGACATGACTGAGGTACTATTTTGTCTTTTAAACTTTTATTGGTATGCAAACTGAAAGCTTGGCAAAACCTCACTCCAATCCCAAGCAATCTGCCCCACTCCGAAACAGTCTGCCCCACTTCATTTCAAAACAGTTTGCCCCACTTCAGTCCAAGACAGTCCAATCCCAACCATTCTGCCCTACTCCAAACCAACCTGCCCCACGCCAGTGTGTCCCACTTCAATCCAAAACACTCTGCCTCACTCCAATCTGAAAAAATCTGGCCCACTCCAGTCCAAAATAATTTGCCCCACTCCAATTCAAAACATTTGGCTCCACTCAAATCCAAAACAATCTGCCCCACTCAAATCTAAAACCATCTGCCCCAATGCCATCCAAAACAATCTACCCCACTCTAACCTAAAACAACCTGTCCCACTCCAATCTGTCTCACTCAAATCCAAACCAGTGTGCCCCAATCCAGTCCTAAACAATTGGCCCCACTCTAACCTAAAACAATCTCCCCACTCCAATCCAAAATAATCTGCCTCATTCCAATCCAAAACAATTGGCCCCTCTCCAGTCCAAACAATCGGCTCACTCCAATCTGCCAAACTCCAGTCAACAACAACCTTCACCCCTCCAAACAATCTGCCCCACTCCAATCCAAAACAATCTACTCACTCAGACCCAAAACAATCTTCCTCACTCCAATCCAAAACAGTCTGCTCCACTCCAGTCCAAAAGAATCTCCCCCACTCCAATCCAAAGCAATCTGCCCCACTCCAATCCAAAGCAATCTGCCCTTTTCCAATCCAAACCCATCTGCCCCACTCCAATCTCCCCCACTCCAATCCCAAAGCAATCTGCCCCACTCCAATCCAAAGCAATGTGCCACACTCTAAAACAATATGCTCTACTCCAAACCAATCTGCCCCACTCCAAAGCAATCTACCCCACTCCAATCCACAGCAGTCTGCCCCACTCCAATCCAAACCAATCTGCCAACTTCAACCCAAACCAATCAGCCCCACTATAAAACAATATACTCTACTCCAGACAAATCTGCCCCTCGCCAGTCTAAATCTGCCCCACATCAGTCCAAATCAATGTGCCCCAGTCCAATCCAAAACAATCGCCCCCTCCAAAACATTCTGCGCCACTCCAATCCTTATCAATCTGCCCACTCTAATATAAAACAATCTACCCCAATATAATCCAAAACAATCTGCTTCACTCCAAACCAGAACAATCTGCCCCACTCCAGTCCAAAACATTCTGCCCCACTGTAATCTAAAACAGTCTACTCCAACCTAAAACAACCTGCCCCACGCCAACCCAAAACAATCTACTCCACTCCAAAATAGTCTGCCCCACTCCAATCCAAAATAGTCTGCCCCACTCCAATCCAAAATAGTCTGCCCCACTCCAATCCAAAATAGTCTGCCCCACTCCAATCCAAAATAGTCTGCCCCACTCCAATCCAAAATAGTCTGCCCCACTCCAATCCAAAATAGTCTGCCCCACTCCAGTCCAAAACAACCTGCCCCACTCCAGTCCAAAACAACCTGCCCCACTCCAGTCCAAAACAACCTGCCCCACTCCAATCCAAAACAACCTGCCCCACTCTAATCTCCCCTCATGCCACTCCAATCCAAACCAATCTGCCCCTCTCCAGTCTAAATCTGCCCCACTCCAGTCCAAAACAGTCTACCCCACTCCAATACAAAGCAATCTGCCCCACTCCAATACAAACCAGTCTGCCCTACTCTAAAACAATATACTCTACTCCAAACGAATATGCCCCTCTCTAGTCTAAACCTGCCCCACTCCAGTCCAAATCAATCTGCCCCAGTCTAATCCAAAACAATCACCCCACTCCAAAACATTCTTCCCCAATCCACTCCTAAACAATCTCCAATCTAAAACATTCTACCCCACTGTAATTCAAAACAATCTGCTTCATTCCAGTTTGAAACAACCTGCCCCACTCCAGTCCAAAACAGCCTGGCCCCCTCAACTCCAAGACAATGTGACCCACTCCATTCTACCTCACTCCAAACCAAACCAATCTGCCCCACTCCACTCCAAAACAGTCGGCCCCACTCCACTCCAAAACAATGTGACCCACTCCATTCTACCTCACTCCAAACCAAACCAATCTGCCCCACTCCAATCCAAAACAGTCTGCCCCACTCCATTGAAAATCAATCTGCTCCACTGCAGCCCAAAACAGTCTGCCACGCTCCTGCCCAAAATAATCTGCCGCAGTCCACTCCAAAACAATTTTCCCCACTTTAGTCTGCCCCACTTTAAGAAAAAACTATTGGACCCACTCCACTCTGCGCAGCTCCAATCCAAAACAATCTGTCCCACTCCAGTCTGCCCCACTTAAATTCAAAACAGTCTGCCCCCTACTTCAATCCAAAACAATCTGCCCCACTCTATTCTGCCCCACTCCAATCCAAAACTATTGGCCCCACTCCAGTCTGCCCAACTCCATCCAAAATAATCTGTCCCACTCAAGTCTGCCCCATTTTAATCCAAAACAATCTACTCCACTTCAGTCTAAAGCAAACCACCCCACTCCAATGTAAAACATTCTTCCCCACTCCAATCCAAAACAATCTTCCCCACTCCAATCCAAAACATTTGGCTCCACTCAAATCCGAAACAATCTGCCCCGCTCCAAATGCAAAGCAGTCTGCCCCATTGACATCCAAAACAATCTCCCCACTCTAGCCTAAAAAAAAAGGTCCCACTCCAAAACAATCTGCCCCACTCCAATCCAAAACAATCTGCCCCACTCCAATCCAAAACAATCTGCCCCACTCCAATCCAAAACGATCAACTGCCAACTAAAACAATCTGCCCACTCCATCCTAATAGTATCTACTTAACTCCAAACCAAAACAATCTGCCCCATTTAAAAAAAAAACAATGGATTCTAACATAATACATCCCGTCCCACCCCAAAACAAACTGATCTACTCCACTCCAACCCAAATCAATCTATCCCTCTCTAATCCCAAAAAATCTGCCCCACTCTAATACAAAAAATCAGCCGCTCTCTAATCCAAAACAATCTGCCCCACTCTAATCGAAAACAATCTGCCCCACTCTAATCGAAAACAATCTGCCCCACTCTAATCGAAAACAATCTGCCCCACTCTAATCGAAAACAATCTGCCCCACTCTAATCGAAAACAATCTGCCCCACTCCAATCGAAAACAATCTGCCCCACTGAAATCTAAAACAATCTACTCCACTCGAACATAAAACAACCTGTCTCACTCCAAAACAAAACAATCTAACACACTCCAACCCAAAACAGTCTAGTCCACTCCAACCCAAAACGATCTACTCCACTCCAACCCAAAACAGTCTACTCCACTCTAACCCAAAACAATCTGCCCCACTCCAACCCAAACCAATAAGCTCCACTCCAACCCAAAACAATGTGCCCCACTCCAACCCAAAACAATGTGCCCCACTCCAACCCAAAACAATGTGCCCCACTCCAACCCAAAACAATGTGCCCCACTCCAATCCAAAACAATCAGCCTCACTCCAATCCAAAACAGTCTGCCTTACTCCAATCCACAACAGTCTGCCTTACTCCAATCCACAACAGTCTGCCTTACTCCAATCCACAACAGTCTGCCTCACTCCAATCCACAACAGTCTGCCTCACTCCAATCCACAACAGTCTGCCTCACTCCAATCCACAACAGTCTGCCTCACTCCAATCCACAACAGTCTGCCTCACTCCAATCCACAACAGTCTGCCTCACTCCAATCCACAACAGTCTGCCTCACTCCAATCCACAACAGTCTGCCTCACTCCAATCCACAACAGTCTGCCTCACTCCAATCCACAACAGTCTGCCTCACTCCAATCCACAACAGTCTGCCTCACTCCAATCCACAACAGTCTGCCTCACTCCAATCCACAACAGTCTGCCTCACTCCAATCCACAACAGTCTGCCTCACTCCAATCCACAACAGTCTGCCTCACTCCAATCCAAAACAGTCTGGCCTCACTCCAATCCAAAACAGTCTGGCCTCACTCCAATCCAAAACAGTCTGGCCTCACTCCAATCCAAAACAGTCTGGCCTCACTCCAATCCAAAACAATCTGCCTCCACTCCAGTCCAAAACAATCTGCCCCCACTCCAGTCCAAAACAATCTGCCCCCACTCCAATCCAAAACAATCTGCCCCCACTCCAATCCAAAACAATCTGCCCCCACTCCAATCCAAAACAATCTGCCACCACTCCAATCCAAAACAATCTGCCACCACTCCAATCCAAAACAATCTGCCCCCACTCCAATCCAAAACAATCTGCCCCCACTCCAATCCAAAACAATCTGCCCCCACTCCAATCCAAAACAATCTGCCCCCACTCCAATCCAAAACAATCTGCCCCCACTCCAGCCCAAAACAATCTGTCCCCACTCCAGCCCAAAACAATCTGTCCCCACTCCAGCCCAAAACAATCCTCCCCCACTCCAGCCCAAAACAATCCTCCCCCACTCCAGCCCAAAACAATCCTCCCCCACTCCAACCCAAAACAATCCTCCCCCACTCCAACCCAAAACAATCCTCCCCCACTCCAACCCAAAACAATGTGCCCCTCTCCAACCCAAAACAATCTGCTCCACTCCAATCCACAACAATCTGCCCCCACTCCAATCCAAAACAATCTGCCCCCACTCCAACACAAAACATTCTGCCCCATTCCAACCCAAAACAATGTGCCCCTCCCCAATCCAAAACAATCTGCCCCACTTCAATCCAAATCAGTCTGCCCCTCTCCAATCCAAAAGTCTGTCCTAATCCAAAACTATATGCCCCAATCAAATCGACAACAATCTGCTCCACTCCAGCCTAAAACAATCTGCCCTTCTCCAATCCAAAACATTCAGCCTCACTCCAGTCTCACCACTCTAATCCAAAACTATTGGATCCACTCCAGTCTGCCCCACTTCAATCCAAAACAATCTGTCCCACTCCATTCTGCCCCACTGCAATCCAAAACAATCTGCCCAAATTCAATCCAAAACAATCTTTCCCAATCCATTTTGCCGCACTCCAATGCAAAACTATTCGCTCTACTCTAACCTGCCCAACTCCAATCCACTCCAATCTGACCCACTTCAATCTAAATCATTTGGCTTCACTCAAATCTAAAACAATCTGCCCACTGATATCCAAAACAATCTACCCCACTCTAACCTAAAAAAAACCTGTTTCCCCTCCAAAACAAAACAACCCACATCAATCTGCCCCACTCCAATCCAAAACAATCAGCTTCTCTCCGATCTGCCCCACTCCAATCCAGAACAATCTGCCCAACTCTAATCCAAAACAATCTGCCCCACTCCAGTTCCAAACAATTTGCCCCACTCCAACCCAATACAATCTGCTTCGTCCCAACCCAAAACAATCTGCCCCACTCCAATCCAAAACAATCGACTCCAACCTAAAACAACCTTTCCTACTCCAAAGCAAAACAAACAATCTACTTCACTGAAACCCAAAACAATCTGTCCCACTCCAATCCAAAACAATCTGCCTCACTCCATTCCAAAACAATCTACCCTCTGTAACCTAAAACAACCTGTCGCACTTCAAACCAAAACAATCGAGTCCACTCCAACCCAAAACAATCTGCTCCACTCCAAATCAATCTGTTCCACTCCAAACCAATGTGCCCCACCCCAATTCAAAACAATCTGCCCCTCGCCAATCCAAAACAGTCGTCCCCACTCTAGTCTGCACCACTGAATTCTCCCCTACGTCAATCCAGAACAATCGTAACCTCAACAATCTGCCCCACTACAATCGAAAACAATCTGTCTCCCTCCAATCCAATGAAATCTGCCCCACTCCAAGCCAAAACAGTTTGCCCTACTCTAATACAAAATACTGTCCTACTCCAATCCAAAATAATCTGCCCGGCTCCAATCCAAAACAATCTGCCCCATTCAACTCTACCTGCTGCAATCCAAAACAATCTGCCCCACTCCAGTTCAAAACAATCTGCTTGCTCCAATCCAAAACAACCTGCCCCACTCAAATCCAAAACATTCTGCCCCACTCTAATCTGCCCCACTGTAATCTAAAACAGTCTACTCCAACCTAAAACAACCTGCCCCGCGCCAACCCAAAACAATCTACTCCACTCCAAAATAGTCTGCCCCACTCCAATCCAAAACATTTCACCCCACTTCAACCTGCCCCACTCCAATCCACAACTGTCCACCCTATTCTAATCTGCCCCACTCAAATGCAAAACAATTCACCCCACCACAATCTGCCCCACTACAATCCACCCGCCAGTCCAATCCAACCCGATCCACCTGCCCAAATCCACTCCACCCCACTCCAGTCAACGTCAAACTAATCCTACCCACCCCAGTCCAATCCATCCAATCCAATTCACTTTAATCCATTCCACTCCAGATCAATTCAATTCACCTTAATCCACCCAACTCCAGTCCAATCCACCATTATTCACCCCACTCCTATCCACTCCGTTCTAATCCAGTCCATTCCGCCCCATTCAAATCCACCCCACTCCAATCCAGTCCACCCCACTCCTCTCCAATTCCCTCACCCACACCAGTCCACCGCAATCCAGTCCACACTACTACAATACAGTCCACTCCACTCCAATCCAATGCACCCACCACACCCAATTTAGTCCTCCCCAGTCTGATCGACTAATCCACCCCACTTAATCCAATTTACCTTACTACAATCCATTCCACTGCAATCCAATTCTCTCCACTCCACCTCACCCCACACCAATCCAGTCCACACCACTCAGTCCATTTCACCCCACCCCAATCCAACCAATTCCACTGCACCCTGCCCAACTCCAGTCCACCCAACCCACCCCACTCTAGTCCACCCCTCAATCCTATTTTAATCCACCCAAATCTAATCCAGTCCACCCTTCATAGTACACCCCATTCAGTCTACCCTTCTCCAATCTACCCCACTCCAATCCAATCCAACTCATTGTGCTCCAATCCATCCCACCCCAGGTCAGTTCACACCACTCAGTCTAGTCCATCCAGACCACCCCACTCCAGTCCTCCACCCCTTTTCAATCCACCTGACTCCAAACCAATCCACCCGACTCCAGTCCCCTCCACTCCTGCCCAATCCATTCCACTCCAGTCCAATTAGCCCATCTCCAAACCATTCGTACCCCTCCAGTCCAGTCCATTCTAATCCATCCCACTCTAGCCAGTCCACGCCACTCCAGCCTACTGTAATCCAATCCACCCCAACCCTATCACTGCAATCCACTCACCCCAATCCAATCTAATCCACCTCACCCCACTCAAATCCACCCCACTCCAGTCTACCCCAGTCCAGTCCTTCTCACCCCATTTCAATCCACACCACTCAAATCGAAGTGACCCTATCCAGTCCACCCACTCCAATCCACCCCACTGTACGCCAATCCATTCCACCCGCTCTACTCCAATTCAGTCCATCCCACTACCTCAGTCCACCCCAAACCACACTATTCTACCCCACTCCAGTATATGCCACTCTACTCTACGCCACTGCAGTCTACAACACTCTGCCACTAAACTCTACTCCCCTCTACTCAACTCTAAAACCCTCCACTCACCCAAGCCACTCAACGACACTGCACCAACAAATCCCCTCTACAATACTGTATTGTACAACACTCCACACCATCAGTTTTTAGCCATGCTGAACAACAACCACACTGGTGTACAACATAGCAAAACATGTTGCCAATAGCTATTGTATAGACCAGACCGATTGACTTTGCGAGTGCTCGTTTTACATGTATTTGAAATCACCAAGGTGACTTTGTTGGCTGATGACTACCCCAGACAGTAAAGCACGCTGCAGCCCAGTTTTTAAATTCACACCATGTTTCCCATCACATGCAAGACTTGGCCTGGATGGTCATGTGCAGAAATGTATTATAGATCTTTTCAGGGAGACTATAAGAGGGAGATGTTGCAACTTATAAGGGGTCTTGTATAATCCTGTTTAGCCATGCTTTTGTCTTGACTTACGCTGATGAAACTGTGCTGTGTCATTTTGCCTCTGCTGATAGAATCTGTCTTTGCAGCTATAATATTGAGTAATGCTGCTCCAAACGAACATGGGTGCATAGATTGAAGTTTTGACACAACTAGCTGAAGGTTGTACAGAGTGTGCTCTTTATTAGTATTGGAAGAAACTTGTACATGCAGCACTGAGTGTCACTAGAGAACAGTTGAAGTATCCGTTATGCTGATCAACATATGCACATCTAGTTTGTATTGAAGTACAAGTGGTCGTCAAGGGGGAACAAGAAAAAAAGAAAAGAGGTAGAAGGGGCCCCAAAACATCTTTTCCCCATGCAATTTCCCATAGGGGTTTTAAACACAAGTACAGCCCAAACCACTGGACGGGATTACACCAAATTTGGCAGAAAACTTGCTCTTGCTCCAGAAAGAGCCCTTTTCAGGTCAAACATAGCAGCGTGCAAGCTCTTCGACATGTTGTAATCTATTCGTGGGCTTTAACCACACTCATCTCACGCCGATCACTTTCATTCGTTGCTGGGTCTGCCTTTCAAAAATCCCTGGATGTCGTTGGTAAATGTTTTACGCTTGTCCCGCCTTGAGGCTGTTTTGTTACCGCATTGGAGACTGACCCTATTAAATGGATTATTGCACGATCAGACGTGTACCTTAGTGTGGCGCACTATTTTTATTTTATTTTTTGCCTCACCACTTCGCTCATGGCGGTATTTTGTTTCGTCTTCCTTGGCGTCAGACATCTTGCTGTTTCTTTGCAATGTCCTCGGGGGCTTTTAGATTTATTTATTTTTTGCTGTTTTATGTAGCATAAACTCGACACAAAGGTATTGGAGCACTTTATTTATTTTGCAGTTTTATACAGCGTGGACTTGATACAAAGATATTTCAGCACTTTACATGGACACTGGTTACATTGCACAAGAATACATTCATTTTTGGGAGCAAAGGGAGATTAAGTGATTAGCCCAGAATCACAGGAAGGTGAGCCAGCGCCGAGACTCGAACCGTGTTCCCCAGCTCCAAAGTTGGCAGCTCTGGCCCTTACACCACATCCTCTCCCCTAGGGTTCTTTGTCTGGTGCGTGTTGGGGCAGGCTGGGGAATAACTCATTTTTTTATATATATAGCATTTGATTATAGAGGTTTTGCAATTTCATTATGTTGCAAAGCAGGTGCCATTCTTAACAAAATCACTAAAATTAATTTGCATCGACCTTACAGAGGTGAGGTGAAAAAGCTATGTCAGGATTGTAATCTGTGACATTCTCGTTCTGTGAAGACCGCTGCAAAGGGAGCATTAACCAACTCACTTGAGTTGAGCTTAACACTAGGCAATAGCATGTGCTCCTGATAACCTCCAGAGGGTCAGCAACCAAGCACATAGGTTAGTTCTAGGCAAGAAGATGGCTAAAGTTGTTGTTTCCAAAATGTTGGAAAAAAGGCATTTCACGGCCTCAAGCTTCATAGCAAAAAACATCTAGCCTTTGGATGTACATTGGGCCTCTTCAAATAGGGTTCAGTTAGTAGAGGCAGCCATTTTCCAAACCCTGTAACGCAAAGAAGCTAACACAACGGTGCCACAGTGAGAGGAGTAGCGTATCATAGGGCACAAAAGTGAAGCAAAGTCCATCACTTCCTCCTGTAAGAACTCACTGCTCTTACAGCTTTGACAGTTCTCACACAGCTACTGTAACCTTACAGATGCAATTTCCGGTAGCGGTGTCTAAAACAGCACTCGAATAGCACTGCTTCTGGTTTGAAGAGGCCCCACCTCGAATACTCCTCACAGTTGCTGTCACAGATGCATAGCGCTTTCCCATTACCCTCTGGACTCCTGTGTATAATGATCCACACATCGTCTGCCACAGTCCAGTAATGTTTCACCTGCTCTCCTCTCTTCCACCCTCAGGCTTCATATAACCACTCCACTAAGTTCCCATGCATCATTTGATGTAAACTCTATGCATTATTTCTGATTACTGTGGTTACCAAATACATGGAAAATCAATGTTGAGACAGTATCTTGATAAGTGACCCTTTTCTTACTCGTGCTTCTACTGGTGTTCCTCTCAATGCTTCGCTGCGCCTCTCCCTGTCTATAGGAATATATGTGTGTTTGTTTATATGGATACACACCTCAAGGACTACATCTCAGTCAATCCTGGACAGTAACAGTAAAGACTCCATAGGGCAGGAGATGTTTTAAACAGGAGAACTGTTGTTTTATAAACTGTGGCAACCAGGACCAGTCCCTGCTTGTACATATGTGACCCAAATGTGTTGTTGTGAGTGAAGTCTTTTTTGTATAAGAAAACAAAGAAAGACCACAAATAGACACTATGATGAGCCCAGATTTGTTGCTGGCACAACCTTGATAGGTTATTATAATATGGCTTGCACAGAGCCACAGTGGAAAGTCCCTAGACAATTGGAATAGTGTCCATCAAGTGGGTTTTTTACATAATTGCATCACACATGTTGTTCATTTTAAAATATTTGAAATTTGAGGTCCCGGCATTTAAGTAAAAGGAGCCTGAATATGGGCTAAGGTGGCCCAGAGGCCTAATGTGTCCTCAGCAAAGATCTGTGTGCAGCAAGGATTGAATGTTAGATTCCCAGAGGGGCTGGCTTTTACTTTTATCATCCAGGGTGATACCACCTGAGCCTTTGAATGGTATATCACACCGTCACTGCTTGGAAGAGACTGGTCCTCACTGAACTAACACACTGATCACCCAAACCAGAGCCCAGATCATCACTATACCAGTTAGTGAGAACTTTTAGAACCTAGTGGAAGGGGTGCCACAGCTTCAGATGATGCCATACAGAAGGCAGAAGTATGCAAACCAAATGGTGGGAAGATAATATATGTTTTATCTTGTGTCTGTCTCTTAGTCCTTTTGTTGTCCTGAAGTCATGTCTTGTCATGGTTTTGGTTGAGATGCCGTGTGGTTCCTTGGGATTTTGTATGTCAGCTGTAAACAGGAGAACATTCTCAGGGAATGAGGTGATAAAATCATGCTGCTGGTGGGACAATGCCTTGCACATGACTGATCACCTACCGTCTGTACTGCTTTACATGGTAATAAATGCGTCAACATGTGTATTTGCCTGCTTTATGTGCTGTCTATCTGTGTCTTCTCTTCAGGTCACCAATTATCAGGGACACTGGAATTTTGCAGCAAATGGCTGGCAAAAGTATGTGGCAGTGGTGCCTGAATTATGTGGCTAGAAAGTACAAATTATGCTGCACATTCAGTGGCAACATTATTTTGCTGTTTCATCATTTAACACACATTAATACGGTCTGAGCAAAGATTTCTCCTTATTAGTACTAGTTAACACATGACCACAAGAGTGAGCAAATAAAAAGTGACCAGATGACCTCTGCAAAGGATCTACCTCTGTGCAGAATATGCCAGAGTCACAGAACTGCATCATTCCAGTGGCCCTTCTTCTTATTGACATACACCAAGAGGAGACACTGTATGCTTAATGTAGGCTACTTAAGTGATTGTTATAATTTTATTATTACTATTATTGCGTTAGATGTGTGATGGGGTTATGAAGAGGAAAGCATCTTTACGGCTGCACTATGAATTCATGATGCAGTCTAGGTTTCCATTACAAGCGTTAATATTTATTTAGTGCATGATTCCTATTAATGACTTGTGAGGCACTGAGAATTTGTCGCTGGTGCAATATCTATTTATGCTTTAACGACCTGGACACATCCGCCCTCAGCATCACCACAACTTTGAGTAGTGGTTTACAGCATCTTCAGTACACACAAATATTACTGTCACCTGACCAAACTATTTCTGGGCTTCTTCTTTGACTTTCAGATAGGTCAGAGCTTAATCACTGCCTGAGAGGACCATGACTACCTTAGCTTATTCTCATTGTGTGTTCTACGACTACACACCAGAAGTACACTAATGCTGTATGCTTTATATTTGTCACATAATGATGATTCTGCGTTGCAGTATAAGCGCTACGAGGCCCCTGGGCAGTTTAGGCGCTATATAAGCAATTTTAACATAACATAACATTTGGGGATGCCCAATTTCCCCTTCAGAGGGTATATGGTCAAACCAAGCCCTGTGCTGTAAGGAAGGTGCCTCATGGAGTCACCTAGTGGTTAGGGGAAATTATTGCCAATTTACCTTAAAAGACCTATTTGGGGACTGCACCATTGGCACAGTTCTATTTTGATTGAGGAGCTGAAAATTGCTCCGCTCCCTGGTCCAGCTGTCCCAGCATAACATCCATTGAATGGCTGGGCTAAATTAATTCTCACATGGTTTGTCTCCGCCTTTAATGGCACAGACAAGCTAAAAACGATGGAGTGGAATGTGCCTTACCATGTCTCAGAATATTGTATTCAATATTACAATTCACACAGAGCTGCCTGCCAGCTGGAAAAGTTCTGTGTGTTTCTCATTTACGACTGTGCCACACAACCAAACTGTGTCAAAACCTAAAAGGGGACCAAGCATCAGTGTGATATAACACAAGGCACCACCACTGCAGTATCCATTATCGTGACAGTGACATGGATAGTGGCCACCCTTGGCTGGATTAATGTCCACATCCCAGTCTGCATGCATATTTTGAATGCAAGTCTTTTCCCAGCCCCTAATACACCACCATGAGATTTACTTGTCAAATGATTTCCAGGAAAGCAGGAGTTGGGCTTATGTGCCCCATAGCACTCTTTGTCCGATTCACATTCATTTGCATGTATAGGTTCAATTTACTTGTGTAAATGGCTTACTATACAAAAGTGGAATATGAATCCGAGATTATGACTCAATTTACCCACACATAATATAACATGTGTATTATGTAACAATAGCTTGAAATAAATCTGCTCTCATGGGTGTGGAGTGTGCATTCCACGGTTGGGATGCAAGAGAGAGATTGTGCACCCTGACAAATGTATGAATTGTTAATTAATCACAAACATTGTCAACCTGCAATAGTTTATAGTCTTACTGTTGTTACAGACAGGAGTAAATAATTTATCAATAAGAGAATAAAGGGATACAGCCCTAACATTTGTGGAATTGTAGGAGATGTGGCTTCTCTGCCTTGTAATACATTTCCCAATGGAAAATAGGGGAAAAAGCTAGAAAGTCAAATGTCTTAGTAATCTTTTTTTTCTTATGAGCAGTTATGTATGTGTAGCTCCTTACGATTGTGAGTACTTCCGAAAAGGTGTTACTGTTGCAGGCTCCCAGGATTACTTCTGGAATTCTTGGAGAGTTCCAAAATCAGAATAGAAAATCCCCCCTTAATGTAGGAGTCAACTTAAGACTAGGTTTTCTTAGTTAATGGGGCCCCTTGTATCTGAAAAAAGAACACACACACAAGCATAGAACATACCTGGAGGAGCCATGACTCCAAGCTGGGTGGCAGCCCAATGCCCCCTCCTAGCTATGAATGTTTCTGTTACTGTTTCGCTTCTGTAATTCTAACTTTCAATTTAAAATAAAGCAGGTGATTTGTGGGTAGACAGTCTTTGTTTTCTTCTGTACCCAGACGTTTGGTCTTGCTAGTTGCATGTCTTTGAATTCTGAAACAATCATCTGCGGCTCGGGCTGCAAAGCCATAGTTGCTTCATAGAATCTTTGAGCTGGGTAACTTTTCACTTCATAATTCGTATAGGCCTAAAGTACTTTCTTTTCAAATGTTTCGAACACTGGATTTTTATCATTATGTGACATGCTTGCTTTAAGCCTCTGTCGTCATTCTCCTCGCTCAGAGAGGAGAGACGTGGGTGACCTCGCAAGCTGATTGAGTGAGAGGCCTATTTATGGAACATGAAGTGACACAGGAAGCAGTGCACTGCACAGCTGCTTTTTTATTTCATTTTTATGTTGTGGTTCTTATGTGCTATATACATACTATAGGTATATGTTGAGGTTATTAGCAAACTTTATTGCATGTCATTATAGAACATGCATGCCCATTGAAAGACTGGTAAGGCAGGATCCATGCCAGGCTAGCAGGGTAACCACTGTGTAAATAAGTTCCATATAAATAATTTTTACGTAATTTATCCTATTTGGCTGTCAAGAAACTCTGACATGGTTCTGGACCTACCTACCCAAGAAAAACATACATTTCAATCCTTTTCATAGCCAGAAATAATGCCAATGAAACAGCCATGTAGGAGCATCACTGGGCACCACTGGTCTAGGCGAAAAAACACTCTATTGTCTAAACCCAAGCTTCCTGCTCAACTCTGAGTGGTCCGGGTGGCAAGAACAAGACTTAAAATTTTGAGAAGCCACCACAACAGAGATAATTCTGACTTCAAAACCATCAGCCAGTGCACAAATGTATGCACTGAAAAGTCACTGTCAAGGCCGAGGTGATTCAGGTGGACGTACCTGTTCTACAGTCCAGTCCTGAGCCAAGGGCTGTCATGAGACTGTTAACCCAGCCCTTCTGTATTTCCATTTAAAACACTGACCCAAGGTCACAGATGTCGCACCTCTGGAACCTACCCTGACGGTCCATCTACCACTAATGCTCTCTTTCACCAATCTGCACACATTTGAAGCATCCTGTTCAGGTGAGCTTCCTCTTCTGTTATTCTCTTTGCATACAGTCACTGATTTTAAAAGTTAGGCTGGTATTGTCAATGGAGAGGAATAATTATTTTAAAAGTTTAACAAACAGAAATATGTGGGTGACCCCTTTTCTTTGCTCCTAACTCTTTTGACCCCCTCATTCTCTGGGTTCAGTGCCACAAAGTTGCCTCTTTGTGGCTTGTTTGGTGATATAAATGTTTAGGTAAACACACTAGAAAGGGTTACATCTCTAGAGTATCACAACCAGTCTGTAGGAATGAGGCAAAAACACTCCCAAGATGGCGGCGTTATTATGTCCTCTCCTGTAGCGACAGGTCTGGGAGGGTTGCTTTGGCACCTGGCATACATCCACTACACTCCAAACCAAAACACATAGGAAAAAGACCCTGACATTTACAACGCTAATAGCTCGAACAAATGTGAGACCTATTGCATTGCAAATGGTTGTTGTTATTTGGTGTAAATCTGTTGAGTAATGTTGATGTTATTAACCACTGGTGTGCGTCAGACGGCTCACAGCCATCTGACACCACTTTGCTCATGTGCGTAGGACAGCTCCCAACTGTCCACACATACCGCATAGGAAATCCCTCTGGTGCAGGCACCAGAGGGGGATTTTCTTCTGCCAAAAAACAGCCTCTGGAGCTGGGGAGTAGCTTCCCCAGCACCAGAGGCCGTTTTTGGTTTTGAGTGAAATGACAGTCAGCACTTACGGTGCTCTGATGTCATTATACTGAAAACAAAATTGAAATGAGCGGATTGTCTCATTTCACTTTCACTGCCTAGGTGCCCGAGGGGGCTATCTCATCCCCAAGCACCTAGGCAGACGGGAGAGGTATAATTGGAAAGGGGAGAATCTCCTCTCTCCAATGGTACCCTTCCCTAGTGGATCCCAGCTTGGGGAGCACTGCAGGAGGGCGACCCCCAAGCAATGATCCACCACAAGACATCAGGGAGAGGGATCGGCTCCTTGGGAAAGGATGTTTGCTCCCTCTTAATGTTTATTGGACCATATTCAGTCTTTCTGCTCCCCTTGGGGGCCAGATGGCCGCAATAGCCCATGGTCTGCACCCTCTCGTGGGGGGCAGGAAGCCCACTAGGCACCAGGAATTATGTTTTGTTATACATAGGGGTGGGGGCTGCTCAGAATGGACATGTCAGTGCACCCACCTGCCCCATAAATAAATAAAAACAGTCTATAGGGGCGAGTGCGGGGGCTGCTCACAGTGGGTAAGGCAATGCCCTCCAAAATAAATGGGGACTAAAGTAGTTCTGCCCCCCAGGGGGTCTGAAAGCCCACTAGACACCAGGGTTTCGTGTGCTTAACATGCACCCTACACCAATTTCTTACCCACAATGCCCTGCAAATTGTATCTTTGGCTGAGGTCACACATTCTTCCTACATTTCCGTGATCGAAACTTCTGGAATCCACTGAAATCAACAGAATTCTTCCAGCCAGCATTGTCACACCTGTGCCGATAAAAAAAATTATTTCCCACTTGTGTGGCTGTACCTTGTGCCAGTGACAAGAAAGGATCCAACCGAGGTCAATAGGAGTCTTCACCCAAGGGCCCCCATTGTCCTTGGTTTGATCTGTTCCTGTCGCTGCACTAGGCCCAGCCGCACAAGTGGGTCAGCGGTTTTATGACACAGGTGGGACAATGCTGGGTGGTTGGAATTTTGTGGATTCCTTCCTATGGATTTCTGAAGTTTCCATCACAGAAATATATGGAACATGTGTGATTTCAGGGAAAGTTTGAGGTTTGCAGGGCACTGTGGGTGACAAAAAAACTCTAATGAGATCCACTCAAGTCACAGCATTCTGGATTCCCCTAGGTGTCTGGTTTCCAAAAATGTACAGGTTGGGTAGGTTTCCTTAGGTGCCGGCTGAGCTAGGGTCCAAAATCTAGAGCTATCTACATTGGAAAAAGAGGGTAATTTTTCGGTGGAAAAACGCGATGTGTCAGTGTTGCATTTTGGGCCGTTTCTTGTCGCGGGTAATTGGCCTAACCACACAAGTGAAGTACTGTTTTCATTGGGAGACTTGTAGGAAGATATAATAATAGAACATCTGTTATTACCAATTGGATTTCACTGCATTTGTCCCTTTCAAATGTAAGCCAGTGTAGAAGAAATATGAAATTTTGAAAACTATCCTCCAAATCATAGGCTAGTATGTTGTACCCACAGATGCTGAGGTGTAGAAATAGCCACTGCTCCTAAACTCTATATCTTGTGGCCACCTCAGAAATACATAAGTTTCCATGATTCCTATTTTTCACTCTGCCTCTTTCGCTGTAAGAATTTGTCTATACTTGGGACTCAATGAAAACCCATTGTAGGATGTTTGCTCTGGGTACTGTTGGTTCTTGGAGAACCTACAAATGTTATGTATCCCCACAATCAGAAGGATCTGGCGGGCATAAACTTTCATCAATATGCCATTGTGACAAAATGTTACAGATGAAAATGTTGTCACAAATGCCCGTTTGTTTCCTAGTCATTTTCAATATTTCTTTTTTTCAACAGTTATTTTCCTTGGGAAACTTGAGGGATCTACACATGACACCTTGCTAAAGTCAGAATTTTACAAACTTTTCAGAAATCTATAGCTTTTCTGGATCACCCATGGGTTTCACACTGGTTTCCACCACAAACTAAGTAGGTTGAGAGCACACAAAAATAGGGAAAATAGGCTATCTGTTAGAACAAATGCTATAAGTGTGGTACAAAATTGTTTTTGTTCAACTCTGCATGTACCTGAAAGCTGCGAAGATGGTGACTTTGTACAGTGAACCGTTTGTGGATGCCATTTTTAGGGAAAATAACAGACACTTTTATCTGGTGCACTTTTTCCCTATTTTTCTCAAAAAACTCAAAATGTGGCTATATTTTGTCTATTTTCTCAGTCCCCTGCAGGGGAATCCACAAACCCTAGGCATCCCCAGGATGTTGGGGGAAAAAGTACACAAATGTGGTGTGGATAGCTTATCTGCACAAAAGGTTATGAGGCCTAAGAACCAACTACCCCAAATAACAAAAATAAAAGTCAACACAATGGGGGGGGGGGAGGTCAGGCCTAGCAGCGAAAGGGTTAAAGGGAAACAATGTTTTATATCTAGGGACCCAGACTCTTCGTAGATCCACTTGCGGGGGATTTGGAGATCTGGGGCAAAAGTAAGGCCCTGATAGACTAGCTGCAAACTGAAAGGATAGTTGCAGCCACCATCTTCTTTCTTGCATTGGGCTGGGGGTAGAAAAACACTAAAAAACTGACATAAGGGATCATGATACAGGTATCCTGACCCCATGTGAGAGATGGAGGGGTCACTAAGGCAAATTACCCCTTTTAGTAAATTTTTATTTTGGGACGAGCCGCGGATCCACCGTGGGGCTCAGTGCAACCCCCAGTGTAAATTTGCAAAGGATCTGCAGGTCCAAAAAACAATGGAAAAAAACTTACTCACACACTAAAACCAGCTGCGCACTGCCAAAGGCTGTGTGCGGAGTGGGGATGGGTGCATGTGGAGGGTTGTACTAACGTGCTGTTATTAGATATTACTTTACGTTAAAAACAAAACCATTGAAATTCACTGAAAAAAGCTAAGGTTACAGTGCTGTTATAGTTAAATTGATGTTTTACCTGTTTCAAACTATAGAAATGCAGCAGTTATTGTTATATAATTGAACCGCAGTCAGGTTCTTCTCCCAGTCAAAGAGTGGAGCAGGCTTATCCCGTCTCGTGCCAGTTCTGCTCAAGGTGCCTTGTTCCACCAGTGTTCCAGAGCGCAAATCTGAGAGCAAAAGCTGCATGGAGGAGGGAGGGCAGACCTCCAACAGATAGCTATCTGCTGTTCGGCAAGCATTAGGGCCAGATCAATAAACCTGTTGGGGGATATATGTTTGCTGGTACACCTAGTGAGCCCTAAGTGACAGTGTGATTCATCTTTCACTTGGTGGTAACCCAGTATACCCGAGATGTGAGTGAGTACTTCGTCTCAGTAGATACAGAGTGTGCTTTTGTTGGTGTAAAAAAAAACCTCTATCCTGGGCAATCACGGGTCCCAGTCTAATTTAGGGATTTAGCACTGTTGTGTTAAAGTGTCTTCCTTCTTTAAGCACCCTGACCCTTTGCAGGGGTATGACTTGTGCATGTATAGCACACTGGATTTTAAATGTAATCCTCGTTTCTACTGGAAGCCAATTGAAGGCATTTAACGTAGGTGTTGTGTTGTCATGCTTTTTAGGTCTAACTTTAGCCAAGCGATTTAAAAGTGTATATGAATTATGCTTACTGATAAGGGCTTTGAGCCAGGCCTCTTCATCCATTGATCTATCGTTTTCATTTACATTTTTGTTCCACCCACCTCAGCATAAAGCGCGTGGCACAGGGTCAACTCACTTTTGCTATTGAATTACCTTTCTGCGAGTAGCAAAATTCTGCTCTTTCACAATGTGCACCTAAACACAAAAGTGGGTCCCTTTGTCCAATTTGTCAAAAAACATTCATGGCCAACACAAACAGTGGGATAGCATGCTTGTTTTGGTTCTGAATTTAACAATGCTTTTTCTGCTTTGAGGGCCCGCAGTCCCACGAGCAAGAGACTTCGTATCCAATGTTTAGATGTGTTTTTTGTTTCTATTCACAGATTTGGTGTTTATCTCCACCACCTTTGACCAAACTGAAAATAACATATACTGCTATTAGTAGTACTTAATTTACATACTCCACAGATGGCAGGATTCAGTTAGCGATGCCAGGTCTCAAACTAGTGATTTCCTAGTGAGGCAAACATTGAATTGACTGAGCCATCCTGCTGCTCGCATTGTGTGTGTTCTCTCTGTCATATAAATAATGATTATACTATCTGTTTTCTCAGTGTCAATTTTGTTCTAAATCTACATATTTACTGTTCAAGAAACAACACACCAACTGTAGTGTCCTGCTCAACACATAATGAAGCAGCCCCTCCCATGAGGCTGCACTAATACCCACCCCGCACCCATTCATCACAGATATCATCAATCAGGTAACCCTGCCAATAACAGGGACGAGGTGCACATGCTCAAGGACAGTTGAGTAGATATAGAAGTAGTGTCTGTGTCGTCCTCTAATTTAGTATGCAGGCCTCGCTCCCCCGTCATAACTGGGACAAGAGCTGTGAGTTAGTAAAGCTGGGTGGGGAGGGAAGATACCCTATTCTACCTGGTGGCCATCAGTCAGTGATGCATGGAGGAGAGGAAACAGCACCACTAGCAACTCATCACAGGTAGAAATAAGAGGCAGAGTGTCGGGCACAAGGAGTGCCGCACCAAAATTATACTGTCTGATATCCCCACAGGCACAGCAGAGCCAAACAGATACAGCATCAAATGCACCAGGTCATTACCTGCAAGTAGTAACAACAGTGGGGACACTGTCAAAGAGAAGACAGCACTAGCGAAGCAGGGGGCAAAGTCTGCAAGGCAACCCCAGCCAAGAGCCGACAGCAGTGATCAGCCTCAGAGGAGCCCCAGGTTCGGTCTGACGAGCTGGAAGGAGAGGCTGCTACTGCACTGCGGCACCGCCAGGGAGTGGCTCCAGAGAGGAAATGGGCAGTAGCCTGTTTCCCCAGCTAGGTGAGCAGAAGATTAGAGGAACTGAGCAGGAGGGCGCCACACAACACCCAAGAAAGCAAGGAGACCCAACACCTGAAGATGGTGGCAGGACTAGAGAGACAGTCGACCTCTGAGAAGCCCTATTTGCCAGTCCTGATGAAAGTGCATACTGCCACACCAAGAGAACAACGGTAAAAGTTACTTGTGAGATTAAAAGATGAGAAGGAAGTCTGACCTGCTGATTCACTGTGGGAAATCCGATGTATGACAATGAAGGAAGGAAGATAGAGTGGCCAGGCCTGAAAGGCATTCTTAAGGAGACTCTAGCAGCTGACTGAGCGCTTCTGTCCACACAAATGAACTGCACACATGCATGCAAACAGGGTCTCTGACCACACTTCCCCGCACAACTGTCCAAGCACAGTCACCAGCGGCTCTGTAATCCGGAGCATCCAATTTAAATGATGCAGATGCCTCCACAAATAAAAATTTAAGCACCTGATCACCACCACCCCAGGATGGTGGCTACCCAAGAAGGAATTCCTGCCATCGTCAAAGCAAGTCAACACCACCTATAATACAGGTTCACCACATGACTCCCATCATATCAGGTCATGTCAAATCTGTCATCACTACCACTCCTAGAGCATCGAACAACCAGAGTGGAGTCCAGCATCATCATTATACCAACATGTAAGAAGCGCCAATGACACTTTGAAAAACTAGTCAACCAACTACTTGCTCGCCCCGCATGCATCGTGATGCTGGCAGTAACAGCACAGCTTGACCCCGATGTACCTACCCCTGAAACTGTACGAAAGACTAGACAGTGGCTCCTCAGCCGTCTTGCAGTGGCTCCGGTGAAGCACATGCACAGCCCCAGTGCAGGCCACTCACAGTCCCTTTGCAGCCAATCCAAGAGGGCTCCACAAGTGAGAAATGGACCTGACATTGGCCCACTAACAAATGCCAGGAGGTAGTTGAGCCTCAGAGCAGAGGCTGTCTTCCCAGCCACAACAAGACTGTCTTTAGTGAGTCAAGCTACACCACCGGTCAAGCTTTGTGATGGACTCCAACTATGCTACTGATGCACCCCACATCCATCTATCACAGGCATTACCACTCAAGTGACCTTGCAAATAAAATGGGCCGGGCCCACATGCTCATGGCCAGTTGAGCAAACATAGAAGCAGTGTCTGTGCCATCCTTCACTTTAGTGTGCGGGCCATCGGCCTCTGACCTTACAGCCACTTGTTAGTACTCCATGTTTTGTAAAACAATACAATTGATAATTTGAGTGTGTAGAGAGGTGGTAATTGAGTTAGATAACATTTGCATCTGAAACCTACTAGCTGAATTTAGTTTTAATAATGAGTAGCTTCATAACATAATGTTGATTTCATGACTTATTACTTGAATAATGTGGCAATTTTCATTGCTATAACTAAAGTTAAAAAATGTAGCTGTAAAATTAATACAGTTTGCAATCATTGTTTTAAGGGGTGTGACCCAGCGAATATTTACTAAATCACACAAAAACCTTAATAAGATTCAAAGCTGACCTTGTTTGATGGTTCCACTGAGGAAACAAAGCAAATGTAATGCTGCATGTTTCCATTTGGATCCATCACAGCATAGCATGGGAAGTGGGCTTAGCCCACTTCTGCCATCAGCTCTCAAGCACTGTGGGTGACAGTATTTTTCCTGATAACGTGCATGCTTCCATAAAAAGTGGGCTTCAATGGCCTATAAATTACTTTGCCAGAGGTTTTTTCCTTTCTATTCTTTATGCTTTATTTTTTTAGTCACCATTGTGTGTTTAAACTATGTCTTCAGGTTACACTAATTTAAAGTTAGAAGTAACTTTCTTTGCTCCAATAAGATTCATGTTTTCCTCTGGTACGCATTAAAACTAAAATGAACTTCTACTAAGCATACCTGCTTGCAAATGCATTTACATATTTTTTTATTGCAGGCATATGGCCACCACGTATGGCAGCAGTTTTTTTTCTTTATTTTTGTGGCATATGTGAGTAAAGACTTATTTGTCTGGGTCCAACTGCGATGGCTTGGTGTGCAAAATAATGATGGACTGGAATGTGGCCAGAGTGATAATCAGTGGCTGAGATTAAGTTCATGTTTTTCCATTCATCATTATCTTGTGTACCTTCATGGGTATAGTCTGGTAAAAGCTGATGAGGTAAGGGTGGGTATAATTCTTTGCTATGGACTTCCCTATATTTGCAGTTTTTGACTCGACAATTGATTGCATACTCTTGTAATAGTTTGGGTTTTTATGTTGGGTTGCACAACAGATGTTATGTTTTCTAAAATGCTAAAGATGTCGTTATTCTGATTACTCAGTAAATTCATAAGATTAGAAGCACCTTTTAAGCCAATTTGAACTCGTCTATATATTTTGTACAATACCTTATTGTTCAGTGTCTTATTGGTGTTCTTGTGCCTAGCATTGAATTGTTTGTTGAGCAATTTGTCTTCCAAATTGACTTTGACCATTTTTAGAGGTGTGACTCTCTCCATGGTATTTAACTGATTATAGTAAAGGCCACATAGGATAATTTCAAAGCTTATCTCATCACACTATTTAATCCCATCAGTAGTGTGTGGAATTGAGGACTCTGATTTGTATGCCTTCATATTATGCCTGATGTGCCTGAAGACGAGGAATTTTATCCAGAGGACATTTGTTGTATTCCGTGTTGGATCACTGTGCATCACAGTTAGTTTTGCTCCTTTGATGTTGACCCTCAGGACTAACTCTACCCAATGACTTACTCTGTGTGCTTTGAGTATTTTACGAACACTGAGTGATGTTTTGTACCTTTTCTTCCTCTGGTTTAGTTCCATTTGTACTTCCCAGTTGCAACTTATAAATTCACATCTTCTATCATCAATATTTTCTGGGTCAGGATATGACAGGGTAGAGCTAGCTAGTGGAGGTCATCTCTTGGGGATCCATTGTGCTCCGAGGAATGGTAAATCAGAAGCAAGGTGGACTATAATCTGGGATTGATCATACATTGGGCAGGAGTACATTTGAAAGAGTAGTATGCTTGTGTCACAGCTGTTATCTCACCAGAGTGTATGATGACCACTGTGCACTGCCTTCTGCTCTTTCTCACCTGCTGGATAATTTTGTAATTTGGAACAATTATATAATTTAACACAGTAACGGAGCTTAGTAAGCCAGAATTCAGTGAGGCATGTCTTGGTGCAGGTTTCGAAAAATCATAAAAATATTACTAGACTTGCAGATCGAGTAGCTTAAATAATCTACTCAACATAACTGTAATGTACTTGACCAGGAAACGGGTCTCAAATTGTGTAACTCTAGGCAAATATTGTATTTTAGAGAGTTGCCTTTTTCTTCATTCTCACAGGTGAGTGCACCTTCAAATAACGTTTGCTCCATGTATAATAAATCTAGCCCACATATAGGTTATACATGATCGATAACTTGCCTCTTAGTTTACTAATAGCTTTGCCATCAGGGCAGGAGTGTTTCTCAGTTTATGTTTAAACATGATTAATAAGTATATTACTAAAGCATTATGTGGTAGCGCACTGTCATTTACAGACAGTAAATTTCCAAGAAATGCCCAAAAACCTTCCCAATAACTTGCAGCTTTACTGTTCAAACTATATAGTGTATTAACAATAACCTGTGAAAATTGGGTTTCAGAAAAAATACGTATTATTTGCACATCACCAGGTAAAGTGTTCTGACTTGTTTTCATCCTATAAAAATATTTTTTGTCATTACACAGGAGTACAAAAATGGTCTTTCACAGCTACTGACATATTTTGAAATGTATGTAAAGTGGACTTGGTTATATAAATGTTGTGTGTTAAGAAAAACCTCATAGCAACAGCCTTTCATTTGGCACAGGTCAGACAGTTCACCTTAAAAAAGTCCTGCAACTCTGCAGTCACAAGGGAAAGTGATTGCATTGCAAGAAGACAAACTGACTTTTGACCTCTGTCTCTGAACACAGAGCAAATGTGACAAGAATAAGATTTAAGGGCATCTTAATTGCTAATTCAGTTTCTGACTGAACAGAGCACCTGTTCTTTGTCAACTGGCCAGAAGGGGCAAGTAGGTTCTAAAAATAGCTCAACCTGATTAAATATGACTCGCCATTATAAATTATTCGAGACCTGTGGTGCAATATAGAATATGAGGTTCTTTATGATTAAATCATGGGTTTTGAGAAAGTGTTTCTAAAGTGATTGTATGTTATTTAACTCATTGGGCTCAGGAGTAGAGTTGGACTTGGTACCCAACGTCCAACCAGGTGAAATATTTCTTTCCATTTTGATTTTATAAGTGTTAAGAAGGAATAAATGAGGGACATAACAATGAAGTTGACCTGCTCTATCTATACTCCCCTGCTGGATTGGTCACTAATGAATTGTCACCAATGATAGGTTACTCTTTGTGTTCTGGTGGAGATGCCTGATAACTTAAGGAATCTGTTTGCATTATCTGATCAAAATTGCCATGTTCTGATCCAGATGACCTTTTAAATGATCATCCCATCACAGGCATACCTTGGCGGTCAAAAAGGTTAGAGTAGGTGGTGCACATAGCTATTGCTTGAAAGATATTGCCAGTAGACATGTCCAAATTTTGGCAGTAAGATGTTTTTACATTTGCTGCCTTTATCTCCAGTTTGCTGCCTTTATCTCCAGTTTGCTGCACTTCTAAGTATTTGTGTGCAGTTTTGCTTCCTTGGTTCCAAACACTACAACTTCTCATTCCTATCTCAAAATTATCTTCACCTTTTTGACAGGTAATCTGATTGTGAATTTTAAAATAGTAATGATGACCTGTTGTAGGAGGCTGGCCTGGCTTGTAGTGGGTACCAAGGGGTACTTACACCTTGCACCAGGTCCAGGTATCCCTTATTAGTGTAGAGGGGTGTCTAGCAGCTTAGGCTGATAGAAAAGGTAGCTTAGCAGAGCAGCTTAGGCTGAACTAGGAGATGAGTGAAGCTCCTACAGTACCACTAGTGTCACATGCACAATAGCATAAGAATACACAGATATACTATGCCAAAGTATCTCAGTGAGTACCCTCAGTATGAGGATAGCAAATATACACAAGATATATGTACACAATACCAAAATATGCAGTAATAGCAATAGAAAACAGTGCAAACAATGTATAGTCACAATAGAATGCAATGGGGGCACATAGGGATAGGGGCAACACAAACCATATACTCTAGAAGTGGAATGCGAACCACAAATGGACCCCAAACCTATGTGACCTTGTAGAGGGTCGCTGGGTCTGTAAGAAAACAGTGAGGGTTAGAAAAATAGCCCACCCCGAGACCCTGAAAAGTGGGTGCAAAGTGCACCTAAGTTCCCCAGAGAGCACAGAAGTCGTGATAGGGGAATTCTGCAAGGAAGACCAACACCAGCAATGCAACAACGATGGATTTCCTGACGAGAGTACCTGTGGAACAAGGGGACCAAGTCCAAAAGTCACAATCAAGTCGGGAGTGGGCAGATGCCCAGGAACTGCCAGCTGTGGGTGCAAAGAAGCTGCCACCGGATGGTAGAAGCTGTGGATTCTGCAAGAACGACAAGGGCTAGAAACTTCCCCTTTGGAGGATGGATGTCCCACCTCGTGAAGAGTCGTGCCGAGGTGTTTCCGTGCAGAAAGACCGCAAACAAGCCTTGCTAGCTGCAAGGGTCGCGGTTAGGGTTTTTGGATGCTGCTGTGGCCCAGGATGTCGCCAATTGCGTGAGGGGACAGAGGGGGCGCCCAGCAAGACAAGGAGCCCTCTCAGAAGCAAGCAGCACCCGCAGAAGTGCCGGAACAGGCACTACGAAGTGGAGTGAACCGGAGCTCACCCGAAGTCACAAAAGAGGGTCCCACGACGCCGGAGGACAACTCAGGAGGTCGTGCACTGCAGGTTAGAGTGCCGGGGACCCAGGCTTGGCTGTGCACAAAGGAAATCCTGGAAGAGTGCACAGGAGCCGGAGTAGCTGCAAAACACGCGGTTCCCAGCAATGCAGTCTAGCATGGGGAGGCAAGGACTTACCTCCACCAAACTTGGACTGAAGAGTCACTGGACTGTGGGAGTCACTTGGACAGAGTTGCTGAGTTCAAGGGACCTCGCTCGTCGTGCTGAGAGGAGACCCAGAGGACAGGTGATGCAGTTCTTTGGTGCCTGCGGTTTCAGGGGGAAGATTCCGTCGACCCACGGGAGATTTCTTCGGAGCTTCTAGTGCAGAGAGGAGGCAGACTACCCCCACAGCATGCACCACCAGGAAAACAGTCGAGAAGGTGGCAGGATCAGCGTTACAAGGTCGCAGTAGTCATCTTTGCTACTTTGTTGCAGTTTTGCAGGCTTCCAGCGCGGTCAGCAGTCGATTCCTTGGCAGAAGGTGAAGAGAGAGATGCAGAGGAACTCTGATGAGCTCTTGCATTCGTTATCTAAAGAATTCCCCAAAGCAGAGACCCTAAATAGCCAGAAAATGAGGTTTGGCTACTTAGGAGAGAGGATAGGCTAGCAACACCTGAAGGAATTCTTGGAGAGTTCCAAAATCAGAATAGAAAATCCCCCCTTAATGTAGGAGTCAACTTAAGACTAGGTTTTCTTAGTTAATGGGGCCCCTTGTATCTGAAAAAAGAACACACACACAAGCATAGAACATACCTGGAGGAGCCATGACTCCAAGCTGGGTGGCAGCCCAATGCCCCCTCCTAGCTATGAATGTTTCTGTTACTGTTTCGCTTCTGTAATTCTAACTTTCAATTTAAAATAAAGCAGGTGATTTGTGGGTAGACAGTCTTTGTTTTCTTCTGTACCCAGACGTTTGGTCTTGCTAGTTGCATGTCTTTGAATTCTGAAACAATCATCTGCGGCTCTGGCTGCAAAGCCATAGTTGCTTCATAGAATCTTTGAGCTGGGTAACTTTTCACTTCATAATTCGTATGGGCCTAAAGTACTTTCTTTTCAAATGTTTCGAACACTGGATTTTTCTACTTGCGGGAAATGCTTGCTTTAAGCCTCTGTCGTCATTCTCCTCGCTCAGAGAGGAGAGACGTGGGTGACCTCGCAAGCTGATTGAGTGAGAGGCCTATTTATGGAACATGAAGTGACACAGGAAGCAGTGCACTGCACAGCTGCTTTTTTATTTCATTTTTATGTTGTGGTTCTTATGTGCTATATACATACTATAGGTATATGTTGAGGTTATTAGCAAACTTTATTGCATGTCATTATAGAACATGCATGCCCATTGAAAGACTGGTAAGGCAGGATCCATGCCAGGCTAGCAGGGTAACCACTGTGTAAATAAGTTCCATATAAATAATTTTTACGTAATTTATCCTATTTGGCTGTCAAGAAACTCTGACATGGTTCTGGACCTACCTACCCAAGAAAAACATACATTTCAATCCTTTTCATAGCCAGAAATAATGCCAATGAAACAGCCATGTAGGAGCATCACTGGGCACCACTGGTCTAGGCGAAAAAACACTCTATTGTCTAAACCCAAGCTTCCTGCTCAACTCTGAGTGGTCCGGGTGGCAAGAACAAGACTTAAAATTTTGAGAAGCCACCACAACAGAGATAATTCTGACTTCAAAACCATCAGCCAGTGCACAAATGTATGCACTGAAAAGTCACTGTCAAGGCCGAGGTGATTCAGGTGGACGTACCTGTTCTACAGTCCAGTCCTGAGCCAAGGGCTGTCATGAGACTGTTAACCCAGCCCTTCTGTATTTCCATTTAAAACACTGACCCAAGGTCACAGATGTCGCACCTCTGGAACCTACCCTGACGGTCCATCTACCACTAATGCTCTCTTTCACCAATCTGCACACATTTGAAGCATCCTGTTCAGGTGAGCTTCCTCTTCTGTTATTCTCTTTGCATACAGTCACTGATTTTAAAAGTTAGGCTGGTATTGTCAATGGAGAGGAATAATTATTTTAAAAGTTTAACAAACAGAAATATGTGGGTGACCCCTTTTCTTTGCTCCTAACTCTTTTGACCCCCTCATTCTCTGGGTTCAGTGCCACAAAGTTGCCTCTTTGTGGCTTGTTTGGTGATATAAATGTTTAGGTAAACACACTAGAAAGGGTTACATCTCTAGAGTATCACAACCAGTCTGTAGGAATGAGGCAAAAACACTCCCAAGATGGCGGCGTTATTATGTCCTCTCCTGTAGCGACAGGTCTGGGAGGGTTGCTTTGGCACCTGGCATACATCCACTACACTCCAAACCAAAACACATAGGAAAAAGACCCTGACATTTACAACGCTAATAGCTCGAACAAATGTGAGACCTATTGCATTGCAAATGGTTGTTGTTATTTGGTGTAAATCTGTTGAGTAATGTTGATGTTATTAACCACTGGTGTGCGTCAGACGGCTCACAGCCATCTGACACCACTTTGCTCATGTGCGTAGGACAGCTCCCAACTGTCCACACATACCGCATAGGAAATCCCTCTGGTGCAGGCACCAGAGGGGGATTTTCTTCTGCCAAAAAACAGCCTCTGGAGCTGGGGAGTAGCTTCCCCAGCACCAGAGGCCGTTTTTGGTTTTGAGTGAAATGACAGTCAGCACTTACGGTGCTCTGATGTCATTATACTGAAAACAAAATTGAAATGAGCGGATTGTCTCATTTCACTTTCACTGCCTAGGTGCCCGAGGGGGCTATCTCATCCCCAAGCACCTAGGCAGACGGGAGAGGTATAATTGGAAAGGGGAGAATCTCCTCTCTCCAATGGTACCCTTCCCTAGTGGATCCCAGCTTGGGGAGCACTGCAGGAGGGCGACCCCCAAGCAATGATCCACCACAAGACATCAGGGAGAGGGATCGGCTCCTTGGGAAAGGATGTTTGCTCCCTCTTAATGTTTATTGGACCATATTCAGTCTTTCTGCTCCCCTTGGGGGCCAGATGGCCGCAATAGCCCATGGTCTGCACCCTCTCGTGGGGGGCAGGAAGCCCACTAGGCACCAGGAATTATGTTTTGTTATACATAGGGGTGGGGGCTGCTCAGAATGGACATGTCAGTGCACCCACCTGCCCCATAAATAAATAAAAACAGTCTATAGGGGCGAGTGCGGGGGCTGCTCACAGTGGGTAAGGCAATGCCCTCCAAAATAAATGGGGACTAAAGTAGTTCTGCCCCCCAGGGGGTCTGAAAGCCCACTAGACACCAGGGTTTCGTGTGCTTAACATGCACCCTACACCAATTTCTTACCCACAATGCCCTGCAAATTGTATCTTTGGCTGAGGTCACACATTCTTCCTACATTTCCGTGATCGAAACTTCTGGAATCCACTGAAATCAACAGAATTCTTCCAGCCAGCATTGTCACACCTGTGCCGATAAAAAAAATTATTTCCCACTTGTGTGGCTGTACCTTGTGCCAGTGACAAGAAAGGATCCAACCGAGGTCAATAGGAGTCTTCACCCAAGGGCCCCCATTGTCCTTGGTTTGATCTGTTCCTGTCGCTGCACTAGGCCCAGCCGCACAAGTGGGTCAGCGGTTTTATGACACAGGTGGGACAATGCTGGGTGGTTGGAATTTTGTGGATTCCTTCCTATGGATTTCTGAAGTTTCCATCACAGAAATATATGGAACATGTGTGATTTCAGGGAAAGTTTGAGGTTTGCAGGGCACTGTGGGTGACAAAAAAACTCTAATGAGATCCACTCAAGTCACAGCATTCTGGATTCCCCTAGGTGTCTGGTTTCCAAAAATGTACAGGTTGGGTAGGTTTCCTTAGGTGCCGGCTGAGCTAGGGTCCAAAATCTAGAGCTATCTACATTGGAAAAAGAGGGTAATTTTTCGGTGGAAAAACGCGATGTGTCAGTGTTGCATTTTGGGCCGTTTCTTGTCGCGGGTAATTGGCCTAACCACACAAGTGAAGTACTGTTTTCATTGGGAGACTTGTAGGAAGATATAATAATAGAACATCTGTTATTACCAATTGGATTTCACTGCATTTGTCCCTTTCAAATGTAAGCCAGTGTAGAAGAAATATGAAATTTTGAAAACTATCCTCCAAATCATAGGCTAGTATGTTGTACCCACAGATGCTGAGGTGTAGAAATAGCCACTGCTCCTAAACTCTATATCTTGTGGCCACCTCAGAAATACATAAGTTTCCATGATTCCTATTTTTCACTCTGCCTCTTTCGCTGTAAGAATTTGTCTATACTTGGGACTCAATGAAAACCCATTGTAGGATGTTTGCTCTGGGTACTGTTGGTTCTTGGAGAACCTACAAATGTTATGTATCCCCACAATCAGAAGGATCTGGCGGGCATAAACTTTCATCAATATGCCATTGTGACAAAATGTTACAGATGAAAATGTTGTCACAAATGCCCGTTTGTTTCCTAGTCATTTTCAATATTTCTTTTTTTCAACAGTTATTTTCCTTGGGAAACTTGAGGGATCTACACATGACACCTTGCTAAAGTCAGAATTTTACAAACTTTTCAGAAATCTATAGCTTTTCTGGATCACCCATGGGTTTCACACTGGTTTCCACCACAAACTAAGTAGGTTGAGAGCACACAAAAATAGGGAAAATAGGCTATCTGTTAGAACAAATGCTATAAGTGTGGTACAAAATTGTTTTTGTTCAACTCTGCATGTACCTGAAAGCTGCGAAGATGGTGACTTTGTACAGTGAACCGTTTGTGGATGCCATTTTTAGGGAAAATAACAGACACTTTTATCTGGTGCACTTTTTCCCTATTTTTCTCAAAAAACTCAAAATGTGGCTATATTTTGTCTATTTTCTCAGTCCCCTGCAGGGGAATCCACAAACCCTAGGCATCCCCAGGATGTTGGGGGAAAAAGTACACAAATGTGGTGTGGATAGCTTATCTGCACAAAAGGTTATGAGGCCTAAGAACCAACTACCCCAAATAACAAAAATAAAAGTCAACACAATGGGGGGGGGGGGAGGTCAGGCCTAGCAGCGAAAGGGTTAAAGGGAAACAATGTTTTATATCTAGGGACCCAGACTCTTCGTAGATCCACTTGCGGGGGATTTGGAGATCTGGGGCAAAAGTAAGGCCCTGATAGACTAGCTGCAAACTGAAAGGATAGTTGCAGCCACCATCTTCTTTCTTGCATTGGGCTGGGGGTAGAAAAACACTAAAAAACTGACATAAGGGATCATGATACAGGTATCCTGACCCCATGTGAGAGATGGAGGGGTCACTAAGGCAAATTACCCCTTTTAGTAAATTTTTATTTTGGGACGAGCCGCGGATCCACCGTGGGGCTCAGTGCAACCCCCAGTGTAAATTTGCAAAGGATCTGCAGGTCCAAAAAACAATGGAAAAAAACTTACTCACACACTAAAACCAGCTGCGCACTGCCAAAGGCTGTGTGCGGAGTGGGGATGGGTGCATGTGGAGGGTTGTACTAACGTGCTGTTATTAGATATTACTTTACGTTAAAAACAAAACCATTGAAATTCACTGAAAAAAGCTAAGGTTACAGTGCTGTTATAGTTAAATTGATGTTTTACCTGTTTCAAACTATAGAAATGCAGCAGTTATTGTTATATAATTGAACCGCAGTCAGGTTCTTCTCCCAGTCAAAGAGTGGAGCAGGCTTATCCCGTCTCGTGCCAGTTCTGCTCAAGGTGCCTTGTTCCACCAGTGTTCCAGAGCGCAAATCTGAGAGCAAAAGCTGCATGGAGGAGGGAGGGCAGACCTCCAACAGATAGCTATCTGCTGTTCGGCAAGCATTAGGGCCAGATCAATAAACCTGTTGGGGGATATATGTTTGCTGGTACACCTAGTGAGCCCTAAGTGACAGTGTGATTCATCTTTCACTTGGTGGTAACCCAGTATACCCGAGATGTGAGTGAGTACTTCGTCTCAGTAGATACAGAGTGTGCTTTTGTTGGTGTAAAAAAAAACCTCTATCCTGGGCAATCACGGGTCCCAGTCTAATTTAGGGATTTAGCACTGTTGTGTTAAAGTGTCTTCCTTCTTTAAGCACCCTGACCCTTTGCAGGGGTATGACTTGTGCATGTATAGCACACTGGATTTTAAATGTAATCCTCGTTTCTACTGGAAGCCAATTGAAGGCATTTAACGTAGGTGTTGTGTTGTCATGCTTTTTAGGTCTAACTTTAGCCAAGCGATTTAAAAGTGTATATGAATTATGCTTACTGATAAGGGCTTTGAGCCAGGCCTCTTCATCCATTGATCTATCGTTTTCATTTACATTTTTGTTCCACCCACCTCAGCATAAAGCGCGTGGCACAGGGTCAACTCACTTTTGCTATTGAATTACCTTTCTGCGAGTAGCAAAATTCTGCTCTTTCACAATGTGCACCTAAACACAAAAGTGGGTCCCTTTGTCCAATTTGTCAAAAAACATTCATGGCCAACACAAACAGTGGGATAGCATGCTTGTTTTGGTTCTGAATTTAACAATGCTTTTTCTGCTTTGAGGGCCCGCAGTCCCACGAGCAAGAGACTTCGTATCCAATGTTTAGATGTGTTTTTTGTTTCTATTCACAGATTTGGTGTTTATCTCCACCACCTTTGACCAAACTGAAAATAACATATACTGCTATTAGTAGTACTTAATTTACATACTCCACAGATGGCAGGATTCAGTTAGCGATGCCAGGTCTCAAACTAGTGATTTCCTAGTGAGGCAAACATTGAATTGACTGAGCCATCCTGCTGCTCGCATTGTGTGTGTTCTCTCTGTCATATAAATAATGATTATACTATCTGTTTTCTCAGTGTCAATTTTGTTCTAAATCTACATATTTACTGTTCAAGAAACAACACACCAACTGTAGTGTCCTGCTCAACACATAATGAAGCAGCCCCTCCCATGAGGCTGCACTAATACCCACCCCGCACCCATTCATCACAGATATCATCAATCAGGTAACCCTGCCAATAACAGGGACGAGGTGCACATGCTCAAGGACAGTTGAGTAGATATAGAAGTAGTGTCTGTGTCGTCCTCTAATTTAGTATGCAGGCCTCGCTCCCCCGTCATAACTGGGACAAGAGCTGTGAGTTAGTAAAGCTGGGTGGGGAGGGAAGATACCCTATTCTACCTGGTGGCCATCAGTCAGTGATGCATGGAGGAGAGGAAACAGCACCACTAGCAACTCATCACAGGTAGAAATAAGAGGCAGAGTGTCGGGCACAAGGAGTGCCGCACCAAAATTATACTGTCTGATATCCCCACAGGCACAGCAGAGCCAAACAGATACAGCATCAAATGCACCAGGTCATTACCTGCAAGTAGTAACAACAGTGGGGACACTGTCAAAGAGAAGACAGCACTAGCGAAGCAGGGGGCAAAGTCTGCAAGGCAACCCCAGCCAAGAGCCGACAGCAGTGATCAGCCTCAGAGGAGCCCCAGGTTCGGTCTGACGAGCTGGAAGGAGAGGCTGCTACTGCACTGCGGCACCGCCAGGGAGTGGCTCCAGAGAGGAAATGGGCAGTAGCCTGTTTCCCCAGCTAGGTGAGCAGAAGATTAGAGGAACTGAGCAGGAGGGCGCCACACAACACCCAAGAAAGCAAGGAGACCCAACACCTGAAGATGGTGGCAGGACTAGAGAGACAGTCGACCTCTGAGAAGCCCTATTTGCCAGTCCTGATGAAAGTGCATACTGCCACACCAAGAGAACAACGGTAAAAGTTACTTGTGAGATTAAAAGATGAGAAGGAAGTCTGACCTGCTGATTCACTGTGGGAAATCCGATGTATGACAATGAAGGAAGGAAGATAGAGTGGCCAGGCCTGAAAGGCATTCTTAAGGAGACTCTAGCAGCTGACTGAGCGCTTCTGTCCACACAAATGAACTGCACACATGCATGCAAACAGGGTCTCTGACCACACTTCCCCGCACAACTGTCCAAGCACAGTCACCAGCGGCTCTGTAATCCGGAGCATCCAATTTAAATGATGCAGATGCCTCCACAAATAAAAATTTAAGCACCTGATCACCACCACCCCAGGATGGTGGCTACCCAAGAAGGAATTCCTGCCATCGTCAAAGCAAGTCAACACCACCTATAATACAGGTTCACCACATGACTCCCATCATATCAGGTCATGTCAAATCTGTCATCACTACCACTCCTAGAGCATCGAACAACCAGAGTGGAGTCCAGCATCATCATTATACCAACATGTAAGAAGCGCCAATGACACTTTGAAAAACTAGTCAACCAACTACTTGCTCGCCCCGCATGCATCGTGATGCTGGCAGTAACAGCACAGCTTGACCCCGATGTACCTACCCCTGAAACTGTACGAAAGACTAGACAGTGGCTCCTCAGCCGTCTTGCAGTGGCTCCGGTGAAGCACATGCACAGCCCCAGTGCAGGCCACTCACAGTCCCTTTGCAGCCAATCCAAGAGGGCTCCACAAGTGAGAAATGGACCTGACATTGGCCCACTAACAAATGCCAGGAGGTAGTTGAGCCTCAGAGCAGAGGCTGTCTTCCCAGCCACAACAAGACTGTCTTTAGTGAGTCAAGCTACACCACCGGTCAAGCTTTGTGATGGACTCCAACTATGCTACTGATGCACCCCACATCCATCTATCACAGGCATTACCACTCAAGTGACCTTGCAAATAAAATGGGCCGGGCCCACATGCTCATGGCCAGTTGAGCAAACATAGAAGCAGTGTCTGTGCCATCCTTCACTTTAGTGTGCGGGCCATCGGCCTCTGACCTTACAGCCACTTGTTAGTACTCCATGTTTTGTAAAACAATACAATTGATAATTTGAGTGTGTAGAGAGGTGGTAATTGAGTTAGATAACATTTGCATCTGAAACCTACTAGCTGAATTTAGTTTTAATAATGAGTAGCTTCATAACATAATGTTGATTTCATGACTTATTACTTGAATAATGTGGCAATTTTCATTGCTATAACTAAAGTTAAAAAATGTAGCTGTAAAATTAATACAGTTTGCAATCATTGTTTTAAGGGGTGTGACCCAGCGAATATTTACTAAATCACACAAAAACCTTAATAAGATTCAAAGCTGACCTTGTTTGATGGTTCCACTGAGGAAACAAAGCAAATGTAATGCTGCATGTTTCCATTTGGATCCATCACAGCATAGCATGGGAAGTGGGCTTAGCCCACTTCTGCCATCAGCTCTCAAGCACTGTGGGTGACAGTATTTTTCCTGATAACGTGCATGCTTCCATAAAAAGTGGGCTTCAATGGCCTATAAATTACTTTGCCAGAGGTTTTTTCCTTTCTATTCTTTATGCTTTATTTTTTTAGTCACCATTGTGTGTTTAAACTATGTCTTCAGGTTACACTAATTTAAAGTTAGAAGTAACTTTCTTTGCTCCAATAAGATTCATGTGTTCGATGGCATCTGTCGCTGTAGATACGCATGTTCTGCAATAGCTCGCCATCTGGTGTTGGGCCGGAGTGTTACAAGTTGTTTTTCTTCGAAGAAGTCTTTCGAGTCACGGGACCGAGTGACTCCTCCTTTTGTCTCCATTGCGCATGGGCGTCGACTCCATCCTCGATTGTTTTTTTTCCGCCATCGGGTTCGGACGTGTTCCTGTCGCTCCGAGTTTCGGAACAGAAAAAATAGTTAATTTCGGAAGATTTTCGTCGGTATTGTTGCGTTCGGGATCGGCGTACTTACATTCAACACCGCATCGAAGATCGAAGAGCTCCGGTGCCCTTCGGGGTAGTTTTTCGATCCTCCGTCGGGGCCTGGTCGGCCCGACCGCGTGCTGAGGAACGCCGATGGAACGGACCCCTTTCCGTTTCTGCCCCAAATGCCACAATAAATACCCCTACACAGACCAACACTTGGTCTGCAACCTGTGCCTGTCACCTGAGCACAGCGAAGACACCTGCGAGGCCTGTCGTGCGTTCCGGTCCCGAAAAACACTCCGAGACCGTCGAGCCAGAAGACTTCAAATGGCGTCCGCACCGACAGCCCGACGGGAGTTCGAGGAACAGGAAGAGGAAGGTACCTTCTCGATCCAAGACTCAGACTCCGAAGGATTCGACGATACACAAACCGTGAGTAAGACGTCGAAAACCACACAAAGAAACATTTACAAGGCCCAGGGGACGCCACTGCCACCAGGCCATGGCTCAACCCATAAAATCGGTGACCGACCGTCGGCACCGAAAAAGGCCCAAACGGTGCCGAGATCGTCCGACTCCGGTCGAGACACCGGCACGCAGCCTTCTCGGGACCGAGAAAGTGCTGGAGACAAGCCTCGACACCGAGATGCCGGTGTGGACACGGCTCGACGCCGAGACAGCGGCACCGAAACAGATCGACGCCGAGAGGTTTCGGCCCCGAAAAGGAAAAAAGTCACCTCGGAGCCGAAAAAACACGCAGACAAAGTTTCGATGCCGAAACAAACTGCAAGCGACCCAGCTTCAGGCTCTTATACAGAAGAGCACTCGCTAACCTCCCAAATGCAGAAGCATAGGTTTGAGGAAGAGCTACAAGCAACTGATGCGGACCATACGCAAAAGCGTATCTTCATTCAGCAGGGGACAGGGAAAATAAGCACCCTTCCCCCCATTAGGAGAAAGAGAAGGTTGGAGTTCCAGACGGAACAAGCACCACAACCAAAAGTGGTGAAAAGAGTTACACCACCACCCTCTCCTCCGCCCGTGATTAACGTTTCACCAGCACAAACGCCATCACACTCCCCAGCTCACACCACCATGAGCCAGGGTGACCAAGACCAGGACGCATGGGACCTATACGACGCCCCAGTGTCAGATAACAGCCCAGAGGCATACCCTACAAAACCATCTCCACCAGAAGACAGCACCGCGTACTCTCAGGTGGTGGCTAGAGCAGCACAATTTCACAACGTAAGCCTCCACTCAGAACAGGTCGAGGATGATTTCTTGTTCAACACACTCTCCTCCACCCACAGCTCCTACCAAAGCCTGCCTATGCTCCCTGGTATGCTCCGGCACGCAAAAGACATATTTAAGGACCCGGTCAAAAGTAGGGCAATCACACCAAGGGTGGAAAAAAAGTATAAGCCGCCTCCTACGGACCCGGCTTTCATCACAACACAGCTGCCACCAGACTCTGTTGTTGTAGGAGCAGCTAGAAAAAGGGCCAACTCTCACACATCTGGAGATGCACCACCCCCAGATAAAGAAAGCCGCAAGTTTGATGCAGCTGGTAAGAGAGTCGCAGCACAAGCTGCAAACCAGTGGCGCATCGCGAACTCCCAGGCACTACTTGCGCGCTATGACAGAGCCCACTGGGACGAGATGCAACATCTCATTGAACATCTGCCCAAAGACTTCCAAAATAGGGCAAAACAATTGGTTGAGGAGGGACAGGCCATCTCCAACAACCAGATCCGCTCCTCCATGGACGCTGCAGATACAGCTGCACGGACAATTAATACATCTATAACTATCAGAAGGCATGCATGGCTCCGAACGTCTGGATTTAAACCAGAGATTCAACAAGCAGTTCTCAATATGCCTTTTAATGAAAAAGAACTGTTCGGTCCAGAAGTGGACACAGCAATTGAGAAACTCAAAAAAGATACGGACACTGCCAAAGCCATGGGCGCACTCTACTCCCCGCAGAGCAGAGGGAATTACAGCTCATTCCGTAAAACGCCCTTTCGAGGGGGGTTTCGGGGTCAAAGCACACAAGCCAGCACCTCACAAGCCACACCGTCCAGTTACCAAGGACAGTATAGAGGAGGTTTTCGGGGACAATATAGAGGAGGGCAATTCCCTAGAAATAGAGGAAGATTCCAAAGCCCCAAAACCCCTACTACTAAACAGTGACTCACATGTCACTCACCCCCTCCACACAACACCAGTGGGGGGACGAATAGGTCATTATTACAGAGCATGGGAGAAAATCACTACAGACACTTGGGTTCTAGCAATTATCCAACATGGTTACTGCATAGAATTTCTACAGTTCCCTCCAAACATACCACCAAAAGCACAAAATTTAACAACACACCATTCCAATCTCCTAGAGATAGAAGTGCAGGCACTATTGCAAAAGAATGCAATCGAATTAGTGCCAAACACACAAATAAACACAGGAGTTTACTCACTGTACTTTCTGATACCAAAGAAGGACAAAACACTGAGACCAATCCTAGACCTCAGAGTAGTCAACACTTTCATCAAATCAGACCACTTCCACATGGTCACACTACAAGAAGTATTGCCATTGCTAAAGCTGCACGACTACATGGCAACTTTAGACCTCAAGGATGCTTATTTCCATATACCAATACACCCATCGCACAGGAAATACCTAAGGTTTGTATTCAAAGGAATACATTACCAATTCAAGGTACTGCCTTTCGGATTAACAACCGCACCAAGAGTCTTTACCAAATGTCTAGCGGTAGTCGCTGCACACATCAGAAGACAGCAAATACATGTCTTCCCATATCTAGACGACTGGCTAATCAAGGCCCATTCGTTAATAGAGTGCTCAAATCACACGAATCATATCATACAAACCCTCTTCAAACTAGGGTTCACCGTCAATTTCACAAAATCCAAAATTCTGCCACGCAAGGTACAACAATACCTGGGAGCCATAATAGACACATCAAAAGGAGTAGCCACTCCAAGTCCACAAAGAATTCAAAATTTCAACACCCTCATACAACGCATGTATCCAACACAAAAGATACAAGCAAAGATGGTATTACAACTCCTAGGCATGATGTCATCATGCATAGCCATTGTCCCAAACGCAAGACTGCACATGAGGCCCTTGCAACAATGCCTAGCATCACAGTGGTCTCAAGCACAGGGTCACCTTCTAGATCTGGTGTTAATAGACCGCCAAACTTACCTCTCGCTTCTGTGGTGGAACAACATAAATTTAAACAAGGGGCGGCCTTTCCAAGACCCAGTGCCACAATACGTAATAACAACAGATGCTTCCATGACAGGGTGGGGAGCACACCTCGATCAACACAGCATACAAGGACAATGGAACGTACATCAAACAAAACTGCATATCAATCACCTAGAACTTCTTGCAGTTTTTCAAGCACTAAAAGCTTTCCAACCAATAATAGTTCACAAATACATTCTCGTCAAAACAGACAACATGACAACAATGTATTATCTAAACAAGCAGGGAGGGACGCACTCCACGCAGTTAAGCCTGTTAGCACAAAAAATTTGGCATTGGGCAATTCACAACCAAATTCGCCTAATTGCACAGTTTATACCAGGGATACAAAATCAACTCGCAGACAATCTCTCTCGAGATCACCAACAGGTCCACGAATGGGAAATTCACCCACAAATACTGAACACTTATTTCAAACTCTGGGGAACACCTCAGATAGACTTGTTTGCGACAAGGGAGAACGCAAAATGCCAAAACTTCGCATCCAGATACCCACACAAACAATCCCAAGGCAATGCCCTATGGATGAACTGGTCAGGGATATTTGCTTACGCTTTTCCTCCTCTCCCTCTCCTTCCTTACCTGGTAAACAAACTCAGTCAAAGCAAACTCAAACTCATATTGATAGCACCAACTTGGGCAAGGCAACCCTGGTACACAACGCTGCTAGACCTATCAGTGGTACCCTGCATCAAATTGCCCAACAGGCCAGATCTGTTGACACAGCACAACCAAAAGATCAGACACCCAGATCCAGCATCGCTGAATCTAGCAATCTGGCTCCTGAAATCCTAGAATTCGGGCACTTACAACTTACCCAAGAATGTATGGAAGTCATAAAACAAGCAAGAAGGCCATCCACCAGGCACTGCTATGCAAGTAAATGGAAGAGGTTTGTTTGCTACTGCCATATTAATCAAATACAACCATTACACACAACTCCAGAACATGTAGTGGGTTACTTGCTTCACTTACAAAAATCTAACCTAGCTTTCTCTTCCATTAAGATTCACCTTGCAGCAATATCTGCATACCTGCAGACTACCTATTCAACTTCCCTATATAAAATACCAGTCATTAAAGCATTCATGGAGGGCCTTAGGAGAATTATACCACCAAGAACACTACCTGTTCCTTCATGGAACCTAAATGTTGTCCTAACTAGACTTATGGGTCCACCTTTTGAACCCATGCACTCCTGCGACATACAGTTCCTAACCTGGAAGGTGGCATTTCTCATCGCCATTACTTCCCTGAGAAGAGTAAGCGAGATTCAGGCGTTTACTATACAGGAACCTTTTATACAACTACACAAAAATAAAGTCGTCCTAAGGACCAATCCTAAATTTTTGCCAAAGGTTATTTCACCGTTCCATCTAAATCAAACAGTGGAACTTCCGGTGTTCTTTCCACAGCCAGATACCGTAGCCGAAAGGGCACTACATACATTAGATGTCAAAAGAGCATTAATGTATTACATTGACAGAACAAAGAACATCAGAAAGACTAAACAACTCTTTATTGCATTTCAAAAACCTCATGCAGGAAACCCAATTTCAAAACAAGGTATAGCCAGATGGATAGTTAAATGCATCCAAATCTGCTACCTTAAAGCTAAACGACAGCTGCCCATTACACCAAGGGCACACTCAACCAGAAAGAAAGGTGCTACCATGGCCTTTCTAGGAAACATCCCAATGCAAGAAATATGTAAGGCAGCCACATGGTCTACGCCTCACACATTCACCAAGCACTACTGTGTAGACGTGTTATCCGCACAACAAGCCACAGTAGGTCAAGCTGTATTAAGAACATTATTTCAGACTACTTCCACTCCTACAGGCTGATCCACCGCTTTTGGGGAAATAACTGCTTACTAGTCTATTGCAGAACATGCGTATCTACAGCGACAGATGCCATCGAACTGAAAATGTCACTTACCCAGTGTACATCTGTTCGTGGCATCAGTCGCAGTAGATTCGCATGTGCCCACCCGCCTCCCCGGGAGCCTGTAGCAGTTTGGAAGTTACCTTCAATTATTTATATATGTATCATCTCAACCTTAAATAAGTGCATACTTAGTCACTCCATTGCATGGGCACTATTACTACAATTCAACTCCTACCTCACCCTCTGCGGGGAAAAACAATCGAGGATGGAGTCGACGCCCATGCGCAATGGAGACAAAAGGAGGAGTCACTCGGTCCCGTGACTCGAAAGACTTCTTCGAAGAAAAACAACTTGTAACACTCCGGCCCAACACCAGATGGCGAGCTATTGCAGAACATGCGAATCTACTGCGACTGATGCCACGAACAGATGTACACTGGGTAAGTGACATTTTCATTTCCTCTGGTACGCATTAAAACTAAAATGAACTTCTACTAAGCATACCTGCTTGCAAATGCATTTACATATTTTTTTATTGCAGGCATATGGCCACCACGTATGGCAGCAGTTTTTTTTCTTTATTTTTGTGGCATATGTGAGTAAAGACTTATTTGTCTGGGTCCAACTGCGATGGCTTGGTGTGCAAAATAATGATGGACTGGAATGTGGCCAGAGTGATAATCAGTGGCTGAGATTAAGTTCATGTTTTTCCATTCATCATTATCTTGTGTACCTTCATGGGTATAGTCTGGTAAAAGCTGATGAGGTAAGGGTGGGTATAATTCTTTGCTATGGACTTCCCTATATTTGCAGTTTTTGACTCGACAATTGATTGCATACTCTTGTAATAGTTTGGGTTTTTATGTTGGGTTGCACAACAGATGTTATGTTTTCTAAAATGCTAAAGATGTCGTTATTCTGATTACTCAGTAAATTCATAAGATTAGAAGCACCTTTTAAGCCAATTTGAACTCGTCTATATATTTTGTACAATACCTTATTGTTCAGTGTCTTATTGGTGTTCTTGTGCCTAGCATTGAATTGTTTGTTGAGCAATTTGTCTTCCAAATTGACTTTGACCATTTTTAGAGGTGTGACTCTCTCCATGGTATTTAACTGATTATAGTAAAGGCCACATAGGATAATTTCAAAGCTTATCTCATCACACTATTTAATCCCATCAGTAGTGTGTGGAATTGAGGACTCTGATTTGTATGCCTTCATATTATGCCTGATGTGCCTGAAGACGAGGAATTTTATCCAGAGGACATTTGTTGTATTCCGTGTTGGATCACTGTGCATCACAGTTAGTTTTGCTCCTTTGATGTTGACCCTCAGGACTAACTCTACCCAATGACTTACTCTGTGTGCTTTGAGTATTTTACGAACACTGAGTGATGTTTTGTACCTTTTCTTCCTCTGGTTTAGTTCCATTTGTACTTCCCAGTTGCAACTTATAAATTCACATCTTCTATCATCAATATTTTCTGGGTCAGGATATGACAGGGTAGAGCTAGCTAGTGGAGGTCATCTCTTGGGGATCCATTGTGCTCCGAGGAATGGTAAATCAGAAGCAAGGTGGACTATAATCTGGGATTGATCATACATTGGGCAGGAGTACATTTGAAAGAGTAGTATGCTTGTGTCACAGCTGTTATCTCACCAGAGTGTATGATGACCACTGTGCACTGCCTTCTGCTCTTTCTCACCTGCTGGATAATTTTGTAATTTGGAACAATTATATAATTTAACACAGTAACGGAGCTTAGTAAGCCAGAATTCAGTGAGGCATGTCTTGGTGCAGGTTTCGAAAAATCATAAAAATATTACTAGACTTGCAGATCGAGTAGCTTAAATAATCTACTCAACATAACTGTAATGTACTTGACCAGGAAACGGGTCTCAAATTGTGTAACTCTAGGCAAATATTGTATTTTAGAGAGTTGCCTTTTTCTTCATTCTCACAGGTGAGTGCACCTTCAAATAACGTTTGCTCCATGTATAATAAATCTAGCCCACATATAGGTTATACATGATCGATAACTTGCCTCTTAGTTTACTAATAGCTTTGCCATCAGGGCAGGAGTGTTTCTCAGTTTATGTTTAAACATGATTAATAAGTATATTACTAAAGCATTATGTGGTAGCGCACTGTCATTTACAGACAGTAAATTTCCAAGAAATGCCCAAAAACCTTCCCAATAACTTGCAGCTTTACTGTTCAAACTATATAGTGTATTAACAATAACCTGTGAAAATTGGGTTTCAGAAAAAATACGTATTATTTGCACATCACCAGGTAAAGTGTTCTGACTTGTTTTCATCCTATAAAAATATTTTTTGTCATTACACAGGAGTACAAAAATGGTCTTTCACAGCTACTGACATATTTTGAAATGTATGTAAAGTGGACTTGGTTATATAAATGTTGTGTGTTAAGAAAAACCTCATAGCAACAGCCTTTCATTTGGCACAGGTCAGACAGTTCACCTTAAAAAAGTCCTGCAACTCTGCAGTCACAAGGGAAAGTGATTGCATTGCAAGAAGACAAACTGACTTTTGACCTCTGTCTCTGAACACAGAGCAAATGTGACAAGAATAAGATTTAAGGGCATCTTAATTGCTAATTCAGTTTCTGACTGAACAGAGCACCTGTTCTTTGTCAACTGGCCAGAAGGGGCAAGTAGGTTCTAAAAATAGCTCAACCTGATTAAATATGACTCGCCATTATAAATTATTCGAGACCTGTGGTGCAATATAGAATATGAGGTTCTTTATGATTAAATCATGGGTTTTGAGAAAGTGTTTCTAAAGTGATTGTATGTTATTTAACTCATTGGGCTCAGGAGTAGAGTTGGACTTGGTACCCAACGTCCAACCAGGTGAAATATTTCTTTCCATTTTGATTTTATAAGTGTTAAGAAGGAATAAATGAGGGACATAACAATGAAGTTGACCTGCTCTATCTATACTCCCCTGCTGGATTGGTCACTAATGAATTGTCACCAATGATAGGTTACTCTTTGTGTTCTGGTGGAGATGCCTGATAACTTAAGGAATCTGTTTGCATTATCTGATCAAAATTGCCATGTTCTGATCCAGATGACCTTTTAAATGATCATCCCATCACAGGCATACCTTGGCGGTCAAAAAGGTTAGAGTAGGTGGTGCACATAGCTATTGCTTGAAAGATATTGCCAGTAGACATGTCCAAATTTTGGCAGTAAGATGTTTTTACATTTGCTGCCTTTATCTCCAGTTTGCTGCCTTTATCTCCAGTTTGCTGCACTTCTAAGTATTTGTGTGCAGTTTTGCTTCCTTGGTTCCAAACACTACAACTTCTCATTCCTATCTCAAAATTATCTTCACCTTTTTGACAGGTAATCTGATTGTGAATTTTAAAATAGTAATGATGACCTGTTGTAGGAGGCTGGCCTGGCTTGTAGTGGGTACCAAGGGGTACTTACACCTTGCACCAGGTCCAGGTATCCCTTATTAGTGTAGAGGGGTGTCTAGCAGCTTAGGCTGATAGAAAAGGTAGCTTAGCAGAGCAGCTTAGGCTGAACTAGGAGATGAGTGAAGCTCCTACAGTACCACTAGTGTCACATGCACAATAGCATAAGAATACACAGATATACTATGCCAAAGTATCTCAGTGAGTACCCTCAGTATGAGGATAGCAAATATACACAAGATATATGTACACAATACCAAAATATGCAGTAATAGCAATAGAAAACAGTGCAAACAATGTATAGTCACAATAGAATGCAATGGGGGCACATAGGGATAGGGGCAACACAAACCATATACTCTAGAAGTGGAATGCGAACCACAAATGGACCCCAAACCTATGTGACCTTGTAGAGGGTCGCTGGGTCTGTAAGAAAACAGTGAGGGTTAGAAAAATAGCCCACCCCGAGACCCTGAAAAGTGGGTGCAAAGTGCACCTAAGTTCCCCAGAGAGCACAGAAGTCGTGATAGGGGAATTCTGCAAGGAAGACCAACACCAGCAATGCAACAACGATGGATTTCCTGACGAGAGTACCTGTGGAACAAGGGGACCAAGTCCAAAAGTCACAATCAAGTCGGGAGTGGGCAGATGCCCAGGAACTGCCAGCTGTGGGTGCAAAGAAGCTGCCACCGGATGGTAGAAGCTGTGGATTCTGCAAGAACGACAAGGGCTAGAAACTTCCCCTTTGGAGGATGGATGTCCCACCTCGTGAAGAGTCGTGCCGAGGTGTTTCCGTGCAGAAAGACCGCAAACAAGCCTTGCTAGCTGCAAGGGTCGCGGTTAGGGTTTTTGGATGCTGCTGTGGCCCAGGATGTCGCCAATTGCGTGAGGGGACAGAGGGGGCGCCCAGCAAGACAAGGAGCCCTCTCAGAAGCAAGCAGCACCCGCAGAAGTGCCGGAACAGGCACTACGAAGTGGAGTGAACCGGAGCTCACCCGAAGTCACAAAAGAGGGTCCCACGACGCCGGAGGACAACTCAGGAGGTCGTGCACTGCAGGTTAGAGTGCCGGGGACCCAGGCTTGGCTGTGCACAAAGGAAATCCTGGAAGAGTGCACAGGAGCCGGAGTAGCTGCAAAACACGCGGTTCCCAGCAATGCAGTCTAGCATGGGGAGGCAAGGACTTACCTCCACCAAACTTGGACTGAAGAGTCACTGGACTGTGGGAGTCACTTGGACAGAGTTGCTGAGTTCAAGGGACCTCGCTCGTCGTGCTGAGAGGAGACCCAGAGGACAGGTGATGCAGTTCTTTGGTGCCTGCGGTTTCAGGGGGAAGATTCCGTCGACCCACGGGAGATTTCTTCGGAGCTTCTAGTGCAGAGAGGAGGCAGACTACCCCCACAGCATGCACCACCAGGAAAACAGTCGAGAAGGTGGCAGGATCAGCGTTACAAGGTCGCAGTAGTCATCTTTGCTACTTTGTTGCAGTTTTGCAGGCTTCCAGCGCGGTCAGCAGTCGATTCCTTGGCAGAAGGTGAAGAGAGAGATGCAGAGGAACTCTGATGAGCTCTTGCATTCGTTATCTAAAGAATTCCCCAAAGCAGAGACCCTAAATAGCCAGAAAATGAGGTTTGGCTACTTAGGAGAGAGGATAGGCTAGCAACACCTGAAGGAGCCTATCAGAAGGAGTCTCTGACGTCACCTGCTGGCACTGGCCACTCAGAGCAGTCCAGTGTGCCAGCAGCACCTCTGTTTCCAAGATGGCAGCGGTCTGGAGCACACTGGAGGAGCTCTGGGCACCTCCCAGGGGAGGTCAGGGGAGTGGTCACTCCCCTTTCCTTTGTCCAGTTTCGCGCCAGAGCAGGGCTGGGGATCCCTGAACCGGTGTAGAGTGGCTTATGCAGAGATGGGCACCATCTGTGCCCATCAAAGCATTTCCAGAGGCTGGGGGAGGCTACTCCTCCCCAGCCCTGACACCTTTTTCCAAAGGGAGAGGGTGTAACACCCTCTCTCTGAGGAAGTCCTTTGTTCTGCCTTCCTGGGCCAAGCCTGGCTGGACCCTAGGAGGGCAGAAACCTGTCTGAGGGGTTGGCAGCAGCTGCAGTGAAACCCCGGGAAAGGTAGTTTGGCAGTACCCGGGTCTGAGCTAGAGACTCGGGGGATCATGGAATTGTCTCCCCAATGCCGAATGGCATTGGGGTGACAATTCCATGATCTTAGACATGTTACATGGCCATGTTCGGAGTTACCATTGTGACGCTATACATATGTTGTGACATATGTATAGTGTACACGTGTAATGGTGTCCCCGCACTCACAAAGTCCGGGGAATTTGCCCTGAACAATGTAGGAGCACCTTGGCTAGTGCCAGGGTGCACACACACTAAGTAACTTAGCACCCAACCTTTACCAGGTAAAGGTTAGACATATAGGTGACTTATAAGTTACTTAAGTGCAGTGGTAAATGGCTGTGAAATAACGTGGACGTTATTTCACTCAGGCTGCACTGGCTGGCCTGTGTAAGAATTGTCAGATCTCCCTATGGGTGGCACAAGAAATGCTGCAGCCCATAGGGATCTCCTGGAACCCCAATACCCTGGGTACCTCAGTACCATATACTAGGGAATTATAAGGGTGTTCCAGTATGCCAATGTAAATTAGTGAAATTGGTCGCTAGCCTGTTAGTGACAATTTGGAAAGAAAATGAGAGAGCATAACCACTGAGGTTCTGGATAGCAGAGCCTCAGTGAGACAGTTAGTCATAACACAGGTAACACATACAGGGCACACTTATGAGCACTGTGGCCCTGGATGGCAGGGTCCCAGTGACACACACAACTAAAACAACATATATACAGTGAAATATGGGGGTAACATGCCAGGCAAGATGGTACTTTCCTACACCTGGTGCATAGATAAAACCTATTTACATAGACAGCAACAAGACTATTACCATGGTGGACGCTTTCAGATCTACCAGTGTATTTAATTAAAGTGAGGATGGTGCAGCAAATAAGGTGCATTGAAACAGGTCCTTTAATGCTGAGCCATCAAGGGAGTATCCTCCACTGGTGAATATTCTTCCTCCCATTTAGCTAGAATTGTGTCCTTCCTTTCCATTGACTCCCTGATAAGCTAATAATAATGTTGCAGAATTTGTTTTCTAGAAAATGTAGTTATCTTAAGATAATACTCTGCAATATTTGCACTAGTTTCTACATTTTGCTTGAAAAAGAACATCTGTCCTCAAAGTAAAGAAAATAGTATTTCAACCCTATCATACTTTAAATATTGTAAGTGGGTTTTTTTCAAAATACTCAAGATACACAGAATTGTGATGCCTTTCTCAACATGATCTCCAACATCAGGTGGTAGAGGAAAAGGTTTACGTGGCCCAAGCTAGACGGGTGAGGGTACTTTTTGTCTAGTGACCAGACTTCTTGTCCACATTCAAGAGAGAAACTCCTAGATGATTAAAGTCCAGTGCTATAAAAACATAAAGTGGTTGCTTCTGTGCAGAATCCATATTCACCTAGACATCACCACGGTAGGGAGATAAGTCAGGGATCAATCTCTAGACCTGCCAGCTGAAACCGGATCTAGTGCTGTCCTTCAAGCTGTCTTTGGAGCAGTATCTGAATTTAAGGGATTTCAACCCTCTTTAGCATTCGGAGAACACGATTTTATTCCTCATGCCAGATTTTCAGAAATATCACAATGGGATGTCTTTAAGGAAGAGCTTTTTAAGAAGATGATGCAAAAGAAGCATTAAATGTCTGCTACTGCTCCCTACCACACTGCAAATCCTTGGCTAAGTCACAGCTGAGATTCAAGAGTTCACTGACTTTGAATAAATTTGCTGCACTAGTGGATAGGCTGATTGAGACTCCTTTGATAGATAGATATCAATAATGTTAAAGAGCTGGTATTGCTCCACTAAAGTAGATGACTAGAGGGTAAGCGTCTTTTTTATTCTTCTGTTGTTGAAAGTGTCAATTAGGGCTTTTACACCTAAATTATAAAAGAGTGACTACTGCTTTGATTAGGAAGGTCAGTATGGCATTCCATGCAAAACTGTTTAAGAAACTCAAAATAAAATTGAGTTTGAGGATAGTCAGGAGCAGGTCCCTATGATTGGTAGCTATACTTTTCTAAAACTCCCATGATCTGTGGAAAAGACTCACCTTCCCACGTTCACTTGTCTGCTGTGCACAGCACTGTGCTGTACGTATTCCAGGGCAAGAAAGGCTGGTGATGCACTTGGAAAATTGCTAGAGCTTGACTAATACCTCCTAGTCTTATACGGATACACTACGCATAGCCACATTAACACAAAAATCAGAAACTACATTTACCGTGAGGCCACAGAACTCTTAAGGTGTTTGGTAATGTCATGTCCATCTTGAAGGTATAAAGTATAATTTTCTAATTGGACCAACACAGCCTTGCTAGGCAGTCGAGATGCTTTGTTGCTTCCACCAGGACCTTCTTACCATTCATTTGCAAAAACCTTAGAGATTGTTTTTCCTTTTGATTGGGGTATTGGAAGTTGAAGCTGGGTATAGAGAAGTATTCCAACAAATTCAGTCATGTTTTGAAAACAAAGTAGAGTAGTTTAAAGTACTAGTACAGAAGTAATCTTGAATAAGTATAATCTTCGTTCCCAGTGCACATTTAGATTCTGGGTTACTCAAGGAAATTAAATAATCGTCAACACATTTGAGAAGTGTTGCTAAACAACCTGAACGTGTATCAGAACCAGAGTGTATTTTCACAAAACAAGACTTTCCAGAATGTCGGTGTTTCACCAATATCCCAGAGAGTTGAGGTGTAGAGATGTTCTGAAGAGGATCTACTATGACTCAAGGAGATGGCAGCTCGCACCAGAGGGTGATATCCAGTGTCTCTTTTTCCCTCATATCTCATTATCCAGCACTGCAGCTAATGATTGTTATTATTGTGCATGGTTGGCCGTTAATATGGAGAAGTGTGGCACAGTTCATCACTCCTGTTGGATCTAGAATTCCGATTACTGTGTTTTGTCGGATTTTTTTTTTTTTTTCATCTTAGGAGCAGTGGATCCTTTTTATGGTTCTGTTCATACTGTGCAGGATCTTTAGTGGTTCATGCTGCATGTCTAGTGGGAGGCACAGTATTTTCCCCAGTATTGCCGCAGAATAGATGTGAGGAAAAGGATGTTTGATGCTGTGCCCTTCATCTTAAAATAAATTAGCATGGCAGGTAATATTTGAAGGCAACGGAATAATTTGCAACAGCTGGTACAGAAACAAATTGTATGCAAGTTAGGTGTATGCAAGAGTTGGCGATTTGAATAATGAAAAGACATTCCGTTTAAAAAAAAAACTTTACTGGTAGTCTCATAACTGGGGCTTTCAGGTTTCTTATTTTACCTTGGAAAGTCTATAAGCTTTTTGAGCACAGGGTAGATAGCAGCACATGAGATATTTTACGAAAGGCCAGTTTTAGAGCTTTCAGCAGCTTCAGGACCCTGATTTTGCCAAAACAGTATAGGTTATGCCTTCTGGGCCTAAGCACAACAATTGTGCACGTGTCAACTGTTATTATAAACAGCAGTATACAAACTTTCTCGGATGGGGCAAAGAGAGTCTACAAATCAGCCAACAGCGGATAAGGGTTCCACTCCACCAAGCCAGCCTATTTTAGCAGTGGGGGGATGGATGTCAGAATTTATGTTGGGATAAGAGAGGCTAACTACAGGCCAGTAGGTAGCTTCCGAATTTTAGAAATGGGTACAGCCTTTCTTTCAAGACTGATGCTTAAGATTTCTCCCCTGAAAATACGGGGAACAAAACATTTATGGTGGTGTACATACCCCCTTTGTTTTAGCTGCCACACCTAGGTGGATATCCTGAGACAAATAAAGATGAGTACTCTTGGCTTCAGCATTGGAACGGACCACAGATAGGTACCTCCCACTGCTTCCATAAGGCTAGGCTCCTAGAAATGTGGAGAGTTAGGAATATGACGGAGGTGCCAGAGAAACTCTAGCACGATATGGACGGGAAGCCGTACCCCAAATCCCTCTTCTCCCCGAATCCGTCGTATTTTATAGTTATTAGTGTTTATTAAGTGATAATCTAATGCATGTCATATGTATTAGGATTGTCAATGTAATAATATAAACCCCTGCAATAATTAATATTATGAGAAGGAATGGAAAATACGGCCCTAAAATTGTTTATCATGCGTCACTAATAGATTAGTCTAAACTCCAAGTCATGTAATAACTCCTACATACCTGATGGTTTTCAGTTTTGGGACTCCCAGTTTTACACATCTCTCTGCCTTGCAATAAACAGAGCATCTCTGTGGAGCTGGTGGGCGCACCTCTCAATCAAAACCCGATGTGGAGCATTGAAAGACTTAGTATATGTTGAATCAGGCAATTAGAGGTTCAATTGCCAGAATGGGGTACTTGCTCACACCAAAAGTAAACCCGAGGCACCTAAAGGATATCCGAAGACTAATAGCTGCCTAGTTTGTGCCTGCCCTGCAGTAGGAGACACTGCCTGTAATCATATGGCTATTCCATCAGTTTAAGGCATTTTTGCTGTAGCTCGTTTTGAAATGGCAGGCTGTTGTTTCCAATCTCAGGCTTCTGATATTTGAGGTAACCTCAGTGCTTCGAGTTTCACCAGTTATTGCAATTGAGCTTAAGACTTAGAGGATGGGGGGATGGGAGGATGGGGTAGGCTTGGGGGGGAGGGATACAGGGGATGTGGTGGGAAGGGGCAGACATACCTGTATGTGGGCAATTTGCTTTTACATTTACCCTTCCAGGGAAGAGTGTGTACAAAACCATAACTATTTAACTATTTCACAGTGAAAATGTGCCTGTATGTTCTATGAAATAGATCTAACTCCAAAAAAAGGTTCAATTTTATAATTATTATTATTGGACCTTAGAGAATGCCTTCCGCAAGCAAAACGTCGGTAAGACCATAACCTAGAGATCTCTGTGATACAAAAAAAAAAACACTGCAACCGGTGTCCTTCCTGTTGTGGTTTGTGCCTGATGACCTAGTGATTGCTTACGTGTATTTAAGGTTATATTGGGCACGTTACTGCATGACTTCACACTGCTCTCATCCCAGCAAGTATATCATGATCTGAGGTAGTGGGCATGAAATAACAAGGGTTTTTGTACCAATTCAGGATGAGTTCACAATGTCTAACTTTTTTCACTCTGAACTTCCGTCTTAACCTACAGTTTTTGCTCTCTTCTTTTTAACATGATCTCATCCCTAATTACACTGTGCCGCCCTAAATGATGTGTGTGCTGCATACTACCCCTTTCTTCCCCTCTCAGTCTTGTTCTCTGTGCATTTCAGGTCACACCACCACTCCTAACTTTTGTTGGCTTGTCTTTGTGTCTGTGGGTCTATAGTGACCTGACCTACATCATTGCATGTGATGCTTCCTTGCTCTGCACCACTGCTTAAATGTAATGATCTTTGTCAGTAGCCTACCTGTGAGTGGAAGCTGCAAGCACAACAGATACTGCTATAAATTCAACAGACACAAAATCTCTGTGTTGACTTGTCTAGATTCAGGCAACGGACTATTAAAAGGGGCTAATAATTTTTATTATTGGAGTTTTCAGGTTTGAGTAGCGATGGATGAAGCCCTAAGGTGACTAGAAGGCACACTTTGAGAATCTTGCAATGAGATATTTTTAAGTGTGCAAGGAGAAAGAGTTTCATATACATCTATTGAAATTTAGGACAGTCAGGCAGAATTCGGGGGTGTTTATTCCAAAAATATGAAGCCAGAATGCACTGATGCTCATTGCATAGACCACTGTCTTGCACTCGCTAAAGAAGATTTGGGATGTAAGTGAAGTTAAGAACAGAATTAAAGGTCCAGTGATTTACGTTAGTTCTGTAGGGCATTTTCATTCAGCTGCCAATTTGCTAAGGAACAGCATAATACAAATAGCGCGTTTTGGTTTGGTAACTGTCTTGTGAGAAGAACCCATGTCAAAACACACACCACAAATTTTGAATATTTATAGATATGCATTGTGGATCTCACTGTAAGACGAAGTACTTGTTCTGTTTCTGCAGAAATGTACTGTTTTGAGTTGAAAGTGGGCTCTTGAGGCTCTTCTGAAAATAATCCATGAGCAGCATATATTTCACCATGCTTACGTGCCGGCAATATCACTTCCTTGTTTTGCACTTACACAGGCAGGATCCACAGCCATTGTATTTCTCTTAATATGTTTTTTTGGAACCATTTTTGTTTTTTCTTTTTTTTTTTTTGCGAGACATTTTCAGCCATGTTGCTGCCTGAGTCTCCTGCTTTTAAGCCGTGAAAGGCATTTCACTGACACATACCTTTCTTACAGAGACTTCTGACTGCAGAATCCTCACCTTTTGAATTATTTTCCAGTCGTCAGAGTGGATCTAGGAATTCTTCTGCAGTACCCCTGCACACTGGCATGTGGCCTTGGCTGCTTTGCATTGTCATTCTGCACCTTATGTGACTTGTGCAGGCCTACATAGGTGCCACCCATATGCACTAACATAAGTTCCTTTCTTTTTACGCCAACGGACGTGGATCCAGAGATACCCTTTGTCTCACCAAGACTCTATATTGTTAACTCAATTCGTGTGCAAGGGAATATGTCATCTCCTAAGTCGAAAGGGTTTAAACACTGTGGGGAATGTTACAAAAAATATGTCTGTGACTGACACATGTGGATAGCTTGTGGTGCCTGGGTTTGAATTACAGCTCTAAGGCCTGCAGTGATTATGCCTTGATGTTCCCCAAGACCATTTGAGATTGGGATGCTAAGATATACATGGCGAAGCACCACAAGACCTCACTTCAGGATTGGTTGAGCTCTAAAATTAGATCCCGGTACTGCTCCTGAGATCTGTAAAACGACTAAAAGCACTCTTATTCAGTGTAATGTACAAACAACGAATATAAGCTCCAAGAGGAGTTCCAAAATATTCTTCATTATTATTTCTTCACGTTCTGCTCCAGCCAAGCCAATACGTGTTTCATCTGGGTTATATCTCCCCTTGACTTTCTCAGGGCTTCTTAAGGCTGTCAATAATACATACAGAGATATCTGTTTTACCTCTTCCTTTTCTCTATTTTTAGTCCATGCAAATACATGTCTTTAAACCTGCTAAATAGTGCACGCATTTCACTTATATAGTACCAGGTGGAAATCAAAATAGAATAAAAGTACTATTAGTGATCTACACAAGTTGTAGTGAATACCCAATTATTTATCCCATTATACAAATATCAATCTCCGTGGTGACGTAACAAAGCTCTATGTGTTCCAAACATGCACACAAAAGTGAAGTCCCTCACCCATCCTATTGTGTGTCCATAATGTTAGTACTCCTAATAACTATTCTACTTATATACAACTATACCTGCTTGTTTAGATGTCACAAATTCCTTTTTCTCTGTAATCAGTTCCAACAAAACTTCCATACCTCCTGCTCCAAAATATTTCCTATACAATAGTAAATCATGTGGAATTGTTATTGAATTATTATCTCTAATAAAATTCTGATTCTGCCGTATATTATCTTTTCTTTTATTTGCTTACTTCCTTAATAATTACTTGTCTGAATATTATTATTGTTAAACCGGATGCTAACTTTTGAGCGTATCCTGCTAAGCGAATTAAAAATCCCTCAGTACGTATTCATTATAAATGCCCAATAATCTTTTGCAAAAAGCTCCAATTTATCGCTTAAAATTATTGTGAAACCCACCTCTGAATAAATGGACTCTGTATCTCCTAACACCGTGAGTACGTGTGAAGTGAGTCAAACTGAATACGAGTCTCCCCGCTGTTTAAATAACCTCTCCTTCCTAGTACTAAACAAAGAAAGAGGACTTCCTCATTCCATTCCCTGTAACTCCATCTAAATTCCTAGCCTGAGTCCGTTGTCTATTTACTAATCCCTGTTCATGAATATAGAAAGAGTACTAACTGGTTTGAAATAGAACCTTTTAAAGGTAGAATCGGAGGACCAATCAGCCACGTTTATAATATCTTCCAGGAGGGCACCCAGACTGAATACCTTTGAGGCCATTGCTGCATGAGTAAAATGTGCACCAAAGATCTTGAGATCCACACCAGCTTCCTGGATAACCCACCATACCGAACAGGAGGCTGTGGTTAGGGAAGACACTGCCTTATGTGGCTTCGTGGGGGTGATTAGGAGCTGTCTTTCTCCTGGAGGCCCAAAGTTCGTGGACATCTCCTCAAAGGCTTTAAGACACTGATCCACACACAGTTCAGGAAAATCCAGAAAGGCTGGTTATTATATGACCCTAGTATTGGATTTAGTACGCCTGCTAATAGTGAATGACACCCTAGGGGGTGAGAACACCCTTCCAGTAATGTCCAGGGCCCAAACATCTGAGATTTTCTGCATGAAACCACGCAGAGCTGCATACCCAACTTCGCCCAGAGTTCTTTCCTCAACAAAAGCGTACTAGGTTGCTGTGACAGGAAGTGATTAGGCACCTTATTGACATCCCAAAGTGCAAATAGCATGGTTCCAGAGGAATCAACAACTGGATGCCATGTAAAAGATGGCACACAAAAGGGTGTTCCCCTGCCAGGGACCCTTCCACAGGAATATGCCCCGCCGAGATGTAATATCCTTCTGTGCTGGACTCGCTAGGAAATTCAGGACTCAAATGATGTGTGCGCCCAACGGATCACAACCCTGTTGCACACACTAACAGCACCATCCCGTCCAAGCTGACCTGTATCACTTAATGGTTCCACTGGATCATGCCTTTGACAAGAGGTCCTCAGTCTGTGCCAAATGTCCCAAGAGTGACCATCGACTCCAGTGATCCACCATGCCATCAGGCGGAGGAACCCTTCCAGGACCATCTGATGCATGATCCAATCTGGGTTGAGAACAAGTCGGAAATAGAGGGAGACAGATTGGAAAATCCCAAGAGATTTCCAGAGGAACTGGAAACCAAAGTTGAGAGTTCCAAGTCAGGGTGACCAAAATGATCTCTCCCCGTTTTCCCCTGATCTGGGCCAATGCCCTCATAATCATTGAGATTTTTGTGGCTCCCAGTCGTGCAGACATTTGTGGCCACAGCCAGAGGATCCGGTCTCCAACTGAAGAACCTGAGAAGTTGGTGATCCAGCTTGGAGGCTTAGAGGTCCACTGAGAAAGGACCCCACTGATTCTGAAGAACGGCAAAGGCCTCAGGATGGAGTTTCCGAAGGCTGGAATCCCAAAAGTGACAGGATTGCCTGTCCGCCACCCGGTTCTCCTGACCGGAAAGATACTCTGCTGTGACAGATAACTGATGGTCCAGGCACAAGTGCTAGAAGTGATGGCCAGATCAGAGAGAACATTGGAGCGAGGCTCCCCAGATTATAGATCTACCTCACTGCCAAAATGTTATCTATTTTGAGGGGAAAACAAGATTGGATCTTGTTTTTGGACCAACATTGGACCGCAAGGGACTTGGCCAGGAGTTCCTAACAGTTCATGTGTAATTTCTGCTCTTGAGACCACAACCATCCTGTGGAGAAATCTCCACACAAAGCACCCAAGTCTGACCTGCTGGCATCAGAGTCTTCAACTCTTCAACGAGGTCTGGGGCAAAGCCAAAGATCATTCTCCTGTTCCAAGCTTCCATGTGGGAAAACCACCAGTGACTCTCCTCACATGTGTCATTTGAAAGGATGACCGATTGGGAGTAAGTGAGCCCTCTTCTAAGGTGTGTCGCCTTTAATCCCTAAAGAGCCTGATAGTGCAGGGTTCCCGGCAAAGTGGCCTGGATGGAGGACAATAAGAGGCCAGCTAGGCAAGGAATCTTTTGTAGAGAGACTCTTTGTCCGGTCAGCGTTCTCTAAAGTTTGTTACAAATCTTGGCCACCTTCTGAGATGGAAGGCTCAATGTGGCCTCGGTGGAGTCTGTGACGAACCCCAGAAAAATTGCTCTCCGAGATGGCACCAGTAGGGACTTCTGCTCATTTATCACAAAAATGAATTATGAGACGGACCCCATGCGCCCGTAGGTTCTCCACGACTGGTCTGATCACCATTGTGAAGCAGAGCAAAGGAAATGCCAAAGGAGAGGGAAAATCAGTATGCCCAAGTAAGCATCCTTCTAGGTAAGGCAGGCCATTCATTCCGCAGGGCGTAATACGTCTCAAAGGAGGTGGATGCCCTCTATTTTGAAGTGATGGTACACCAGCCAGTTGTTGAATTCGCACAAATGTATTACTAATGTCTGACCCTCATCGTTCTTGCCTACTAGAAAGAGGTTGCTTATGAAGCCCTGAGGATGAGAGGTGGTAAGGTATATGGTACCTTTTGCCAGGACTGGGCCACTTCAACGTCCACCAAACCTTCTTCTTGTTGTGAGAACTGGAGGAGTCCGGTGGATGCCACTTGTCTCAGTGAACTGCAAAACACTATTTGAAACCCCTGAACTGTCTGTAGGACCCATGCATCGCTCGTGATTGACTTCCAGAAATGGAAAAATGGAAAACAGAAATGGAAAACGCTGCTATTTGGGGACCATAGCCTCCTTCACCGCCCGATATAGAGAGTTATCCACCACCTCAAATAATTAATCATCCCATTGGAGGAAAGTCAAGGGATCACTGTTCCTCAGAGTGTCTCCCTCAGTGTCCATAGCACTGACCAAGGGGAATCAAGCAAAGACAGGCAGGGCCAGTGAGCTTGCTGTGGGACTACGCCTGTGACCAGTGCTAAGAGATTGCGTTTTAAATGTAGGGACAGTCAATTTGGTGCTATGAGAAAGTGCTTCAAATGTGAGGGCAGCATGGGGTGCTGCAAATTAGGTGTTTGGGGGCCCGAAAATTATGTGTGGGCAGTCACACCTTTGGAGGGGTCTGAGCACCGGGGCACCACCCCTCTGGTGCGTTAAATTAAGAATGGGGGTGAAATAAGCCTCCCTGGGAGAGTGTCCCCTAAGGCTCTCACAGCCTAACACCAGGTAATACAGACCCCAGGGGGATGTTACTGTCAAGCTTATACTTCCGACCCTATGATCAAAGGGGGTCGCAAGTCTCCAATTCTCAGGCTTGTATAGCCTATACAGACCCCACAAACAAGGGGTGTCACTCTTCAGAGGCAGCAGAGGCTCAGGCAAGCGGCGTGTGAACAGGATTTTCTAAATCGGACTCCGCAACCATAGAGTAACGTGCTCACAGCCCCATGTGGTGGAGGGAGAAATGTCAGCCTGTTGTGTAGGAGTCCAAAAGCGGTCCTGCAGCCTGCTAATCACGAATACTCAATGTCAAACAGTCCTCGGTGCCAGTTACAAAACACTCTGCACAGCGCAAATTTGCGAGAGGAAAAAACTGTGAACTTATCTGGGCTATGAACAGTGTAGAATGAGTGACCAAGGGCAGAGGCAAAGGACTATGGAAGCAGAAGCTGCCATCTGATTGGACATTCATGGACTACTCATTACATTGTCTGTTGTTTGTTCTTATCAATTCCCAGTGTTTCATGGGAAATGTGGTTTCTTATTTAATGCAATGAAGTGGTTGAAGTTAATAAAGTGAAGAAAGTGTAGAGGATTATCCGTGCCTCCGGTCCTGACATAGAATCTACAGCTAGATATAGCCTCTGCCAGATAACCGAAGGTAAGTAACATGTTTATCATCATACTATCTATGAGAAACAACTGGGATGTTAAAAATAAATGTTATTTGTATGCATTTAACTTATTAAACAATTTAAGAATCTGTAAGACATTTTTGCTGTTAAACTCTCCTTTCTGTGAATTTTAGTGGATTTCAGTTACCCTTCGCTGGATGAACCACCAATTCTTCCAGTTGTATCCCAGGATCAACCGATTCATGTGGAAGCGCATAAATCTCAAGAAGTAATGATAAAAGTGGATGAAACAGTAAACTTGCCACATATACCACCTCAAAGTATACCAGTGGCTGCAGTTGCTGCCCCTGACAGTCCGGCTGAAGTTCAGCAGAATTACTCTGTTAAAGTCATTCCACAGGTATGTTTTACAATTTTTTTCAACTTTTGTCACATTAATATTAGCCTGAATCACCTCTCACCTGATCTTCAATCTTTTTTTTCTGGTTAAGTTTTGATTATAGTTGATTACTTTGTGTTTTCTAAAGGTATGTTTTTGTGAGTGCCCTACAGTACTGTTCATAAAATGTCTTTCAAAACAAATGTTCTTATTGTGATAGCAACATTAAATTTAAAGTTTTCAAATAGGTAGTCTGTCAGTATCATTCACTAATTTGATGACAAGGAAATATAATTATTTTTTTATTTGAATAGATTTCTTAAGGATGTTAGGGATAATGTCAGCAAATTAAAGTCAGATAGAATTCACATTGATGTTGTTGATGGCAGTATGGACTTTCCTTCCCACCAATTTCAATTGTAAATATTAAAATGGAGAATTAATAGGAAAAGCAACATATAAAAAGTCACTTGTGGCCATTCATTGTTTTACAGATTCTTAAAAAAAGATTGGAATTCATGAATATTGGTATGCAGGGGAAGTGAGTGTTTGCATTTTGACATGCTACATTCTATTACGATATTCCAATGGGGTATAGCTGATCGTTCTGAATATTGAAGGTTCAGTTGCTCCTGCCATGACCATATGTTATTCTAAAATCATTTGATAGATCCGATAGAGTGAAATGAGCATTTAGGTAATCAATTATGAGCTAATATAGCTGAGCTAACATAGAAGACCGCACTAGTCACTTTGGAAATTCCACTTGACTATTTAAAAACTTGGAAATATAGCCACTTGAAGATTGCACTAGAAAGACTAATTTCCACCATTAGTTTTAAATCGGAGGAATTGCATTGCACTGCTTTGAAAGGTTCCAACAAAATATTGACTACCAGCCATAGTAGGGAAGATGCAGCCATATTTGCTCATGTCCTCCAAACACTGCATTGCAAGAACTATGTTTTTACTGAGAGCAGAAAGATTACCAATTATGGCAGTAGTAGTTCTAACTGTCACAAATTAAATATTGTGTTAGACAGTATCCTTGGCCCTGATGCAACAGTCATTATTTAACATAGTCCAGAAGCTATAGATTTCTTTTTATCCTCTATGTTTAACTAAACTCATATCCCACTGAGTGGCTCTCTTTTAAACACAACCCCCCTCATAATCTCCTCCCTATCTCAACCCCTCTTTTCTGTTTAGGATGACAAAGTTGTACAATACATATTGGACCACCTTTCAATCTAAAGTCCATGAAGGACAGGCGGGATCCAGCTCCATAAAAAAAGCTCATTCATTTTCTTTTGGCCATCCTTTCCTTATTCCTATTTCTCCCTACGGTTCCTCCATTGTGCAGCACGGTCATATATATGTGAGATGTGGCCATGTTGCTTTTTTAAGGGTAAGAAAACACTGGAGTCTGACATAAATAAGCAAGGACTTTGTTTTGCCTCCAAGGCCTATGCAGGATATACATGGTGTGCAGTGTGGCCCATGGAGGTATATTTTTGTTGGATGGGCTAGTCCAGTAGTCTGCGATTATTTAACACATCCATGCACAATGTTGTCTCATTTCCGGCACCTTGAGTTTTGGTTCCGACATGCTCATGCATAACATTGGCTACAACGATGGAGGAGAGCTACACATGATATATTTCAAGCATCCATATACAAATTCTTAGAGTGTGACCATAGGTTCACCAATTCATCTGATATTACTAGCTATATTTTTTTTCCACCTCTTCACTTGTCATGGTACAAAGAGCATCTTCACGTCCTTGGTTTTACAACCTTGGAAGGATTACAAAAGTTCAGATTAGATGATGAATAAATTAGTGTATTTAGTGGGACCAAAATAGTAAACACAATTATGGTATTAACAATATTCAAAGGGTAAAGGTCTTCATCAAAGTTTGCTTTGGAATGCCACATGAGGCATTGGAAACTCACCCATGAGAACCAAACAAAGATAGCTGCAGTCTCAAGGAGAGTGCCTGTCACATTTTGCTCTGTAAATTAACTAAATGTCGATAGTCTGATGCTAGAAATGAAACACACTTGACAAGATTGAGCTAAACAGTTTCTTAATCTAGGACACACCCATTGCATTTCTCTTGCTAACCTGCTAAAGTGACCATAGCTGTATCAGTCTGCCAGGTATGACGAATCTGCAGCAATAACTATTCATGAGAAGAACATATAACACCTTCATTAGTGCTTTGTAGTGGATAGCATCTTCTCCAGAGTCCTCACCTGCCTCCCATATGCCTGTTTCTGAGGGAGTGCTTGATATTGGATGGCGTATTTCCCGCTATTATTTTTGCTGCTTATTTTCATCCTTCTCTCTGGAGGGAGTATGAAAACACAGTTCACAAGACATGGGTGAATTAATTATGGAACAGAACCTTTGCTAATTCCGAGGTCATGGCTCTGTAGCATGCTTCGTATCCAGGTGGCTGGAGGTATTGCTGAAAACGTTTTTCTGAATCCAATCAAACACCTGGAGTGTGGTAAACCTTGACAAATCTGATTCAAAATATAATTTCCACTAAAAACGTTGTGACAAACATGAACAACTTATTCTTTTTGATTTATAGGTATATTTCTATTTGTATTCCCACTGCTCTTTCTATAGGTAAAGAATAAACTATATAATTTATCCGACTGTACATAAGGTTTATTGTGTATTTACCTGCGGTACAATGTTCCAGGCACCTGTTTATAAGCTGCTATGCTTAAAGTCTTTGGTGGAGTCAAAAAGAGCAATTTTTCATCAAATTGGAGTGCAGTACTATCTCAGTCCCAGTGTAACCATTGCTAAGTAATACTTCCCCGTTTGTGTATTGCCCTTTAACCCATTCAGTAGTCAGAGATAAGAGATGATAAATGCTTTCAGCCACCTAGGTTTGTACATCTTAAAGTGAAACAAATATTTATGTGTAAATAAGAAATCAAATACAACCTGTAGCCTCTCTTGATGATTTCAGAGTATTATATTTATACTGTCCCTCTTCTGTCTTAGCAATTAAAATGTATCTGAGTTTCTCTACAACTTCTGGATATTATAGTTTCAGCATTCATTATTTAGGGGCCCTAATGTTGTTTTTAGAGCATACAATCTGGCATAATGTACTCAGTATTTTAGGTTTGGTTTCTGACTGTTTAATTTCTAATTCATTGTTTGTTTGTTCCAGGTTGATCGTACTAAGAAGCCTTCAATGAAGATTACCGGTAATGAAATAAAAAGTGAACAAAAGATCACTGACAAACATTCTGTGCAGAATGGAATAGTTATTCCTGATCGTACAAAAAAGCCACCATTTGACCCAAAGGTTCACATGAGGGAGGATGAAAAATCTGGAATGCTGCAAGAAAAAGGTAACCTGGATAAGGAAAGCATTGACAACATTCAAGAAGAACAAAAAGAAAAGCTCAAGAGAGAACTTGCAGAACAAAGTGCAAAGGAGGAACGTGAAATGCGAGAAATGGGTATTAAGAAAATGCAACTTCCAGCCAAAGAAGAGGTTGCCAAAAAAGAGCAAGCTAGAAGTGAACACGAGGAAGCAGAGGAAAAGCAAAATGATGTGATAGGACAAGAAAAAATAGAACACGACAAAAATGAAAGCAGAAACTTGCATCCTAAATCTGAGAAAGAAAGTGGATCTCCATTACCAGATATAAATATGAAGACTTTTAGAGATGCATCACACTCCGGAACTAATGGAGATCTCAATTCCAGCAAGGTTTGTGGTACCATGTTTAAAGTGCAATGTTTAAATATTTTCCGACAAATAAAGTGTTCAGTCAGAATATTTTGCTAACGATAAAAGCCAAGATAAAGGAGGGGACTTTTTAAAGTCAAATAGGTTTGGCTCATGGTGGGTTTCTTGTATAGTGCCGGTTAATTACCATAATGCATTCTATTACGAGGTTTTGAAACATGACTGCAACCCTAGTTGGCCACTATTTGTAGTTGTTGGGGCGCGAATTCATAGTTATTTTTATATTTCTTGTCCAGCTTTATAAAAAATTTAGTGATTTGGTTCTAAGTGGTGAAAGGTCTATCTCTCAATTTACCTACCTGGTTGTTACTTGAATTATAAACCTGAACAGCTGTTCAAGTGATATATTTTAACCACCTGGATGGGATAAATATTTAATTACCTGCTGCAGTAATTCTGTATATAATTATCAATATCCTTCACTTTCGCTTTGTAACCCCGTAATTATGACCCACCAACATGCCCTCTGTATTGTTAACTGAAATGCAACATCATTTGAGCATGTTGACCTAAAGCACTAGCTTAGCATTACTTATTGACGACTGTCCAATACATATTGAGTGCTAATTTGTTTGAAGTCCTAATTAGACCAGGTTAACTGTGATGACAAATGAAGTCCAATCTGAGATAATCATAGGACCTAATCCCTTGTAGTTCTTCTAGTTGGACGTGAAGAAAGGCTTTGAATGATATTAGCACTTATCATAATAATTGGTTTAGTTTGTTTCTGAATAAAATCCGAGTCTGAGCAAAAAGTAAATAATGCATGATGTAGTAAATGTAGACTATTTTTAAAGTGACCAGTATGGCTATTTTGTCTACAAATATAAGAAGGAATACATACCAACCCTAGACTCTTGGGCAATAAGCATTCAGTTCTATCAGTGTGTGCACGACAGTAGTAAAATATACATTAAACAGGAGATTTACCATGCCATATGACGTGCATGCTACCATATAAACTTCAAGTGAATCATTTATTTGGAATTCTGGTGCAAATATTTATGGAACTCCATAGATGCCACATACAGCCTCTTGTTTATACAACTTCCCTCCTAGTTGCAAACCAATACAGATTAAATGCCTGTCTATCGTATAAGAGCCAGACCTAAAGTCAGCATGAATGTTAGAAATTGCATTGTCTTCTCAATAGTGTTGTAGCTGTTTTATTTTCCTGTGTAGTGTAAGCCTCACATTTAAGATTCAGATTGGTAGACTTTCTATTGAATAGCAACGTTGCACACAGTGGTCAATATGTGATGCTAAATATTTTCACCTGCGTCACAAGGACCAATAAGCAAAAAATTTGACACCTTGTGCCATATGGTCACTCAGGATTTCACCGTACTGAAGATCTGTATCTATAGAGAGCTTTAATTTGCAAGAGCCGTTGTTGTATGGTGAAAATTCTCACTATCAAGATTGTCAATAATGTCTCCAAATTATTTCACTGTCACTCTTCTTGTACACAATTACTTAATTATAGGAAGTTCTCACAATTCTAATACCTTATGAATTATTTGCCATCTATCTTTCATAATAGCTTTTCAGAAAAGCCTAAGAAACAACAAAAATCTGTTTGTTTTACGGAGAAGCAACATGAAGCTTCTTTTTCTGAACCAAGTAACCAAAAAAGGGCCTACAAAAGTGTTCAGAGGAAGCCACGAGAATAAAGTCTTTTCTCTGAGGAGATTGTCAACATTGGCAAATCAAGACTTAAACCAGTCTCTGAAACACTCACACTGAAACAAAAGACTAATCGATGACAAGGCCATTATTGTCAGGACCAGCACCATTCACTAAGTTGTCTTCAACAGAGGTATCATGGTCTATGAGGAAGGAAAAGGCTACTTTAATAGTATCAGTGACCACCAAGACTACTACTAGGTCTTTCTCTAGCTAGTCCTTTTCTATTACTCCTTTGCTGACAGTCGCACTACCCTCAGCCATACCATCAGCAATTCCACTGTCGTCGAAATTGAGAATGCCATTGCAGCTTACTATACCATCGATGTTGGAAGTGCTGTCATCACCAGATAAACTGAAAAGACACCAACAATTATGCTTATGTCTCATAACGGCACCAAATCTAATTTGCTTCCAGAAAGTACATCGACTATAATTCCAGGAGATATATTTCCTAGCAGGTGTTGCCAAACTCTCCAAAACTCCTTTTGGAATCTGAAGATAAGAGTATGTTTGGGTCAACTTATAGCCCCACTCAACTTAATGTAAAGTATCAAAATTGGGAAAATGACATTTACGATAGTCATTCTCAATATCTTTATGACAGAGAGAAACTCCCAAACCCACAGTTCCTTACCAAACGTTCTAGTAACATTAAAAACAAAAATGGAATTACAAAGAAACTTCTGAGAGTGGTGCACCAGTCTCGCATCAACCCATGATGCAGGCTCTATTAAATCTTTTTAAGGTCTTATGTTTAAAGTTAGCTGATTACTACTCTCGATTTCCTGAACCATTATCACTACTCCAAGGGAAACAAGTACCTCTGCCATCTTCACCACAAGCTGCATTACCTTGGATCCAACCCACTACTCTGAGAACACTTTCAGGAGTACCATTCAGATTTGTCACACCAGCAGCATCCTAAGATCCTAAGTTCTCCAGTCAAGTCAATGGCTAAATAGCTATATTGATGATGCACAAAAGGGAAGGGGAGCCTCCACCCATTTCCACTCCTATTACTGGCCCAGAATGGGGTTAATATATCACTCTGGTTGAAAAGGAGTGCCAACTCAATCTTCTTTCTCCCTAGATGGCATTAATGGTTTTGACAGCCTCGTAGAAATCGCCTCTATCTAACCTGATCTCCCCAGACCAACCAGAGAAACAGATTGTTTTTTATGTGATTTCAAAGAGTCAACCAGAAAATCTGTCAGTTCAGTCCTTATAATAGTCTACATATTGGTGGTTGGTTTAAAAACCGTTAGGAAGTCTGATACGTTAGCAGCTGTCCTTGCAAGGTTGGATAAAGTGTATAAAGCACCTGATGATACTTTGGTCTGCCTTATTGGACTCCTACAGGTAGGTTCAGTAACACTGTGGAGGTGCAGGGAAGATCTTGCACCAGAGTCTTCCATTTCTGTCCACCGGAGAAGAGAACAGGGCCTTTTGTGGCTGTGGCTGGGAATCAAGCAGAAATTGCACAGGCTACCAGGGATAATGCTCGACACAGTTCTGCCCCCCTGCAGCTTCAGCCTCCAAGCCGCTTTAACATGCCTACTGCTTCATCCACTCTGGGAGACAGGATCAGGCATTTTCTACCAGGTTGCAGACCAGCACATCTGGTATGTAGGTGCTCCAGATCGTCCAAAAGGACCCTTTCCAACTTACCTCAACTTCCTCCCACTTCAGAGCGGCACTCGAAGGAGCACCGTTTCATCTTGCTGAAAAAGGTGGAGGTTCTCTGTGCCAAGCAGACCATTAAGAGGGTTCGTACATTGGAAGTAAGGATGAGTTGCTACTCCCATTACTTCATTGTGCTGAAGAAGAATGGAAGTATTTGTCTGCCTTAGATGTGCACCCTCTAAATGCCTTCCTTTGGAAGTATAAATTCAAAGTGCTTACTTTGGGTTACGGTCTGTCTGCCCTGAAACCAGGAGACTGGGTAGTGTCTTGGACCTGCAGGATGCATATTTTCATGTGCTCATCATGCATTCCCACAACGCTACCTGCAGTTCAAGGTAGGCCTGGAGCAATTCAGTTAGCTGTTCTCCCTTTCGGTCTTAAGTAGTGCCCCGTGGGTGTTCACAAAAGTGATGCCAGTGGTTGTGGTGCATCTTGGAGGTTGGGACACCAGTTTTTCCTTTCAGTAATTGTCTGTTAAAGGTAAGATTGCCACTGTCAGTCATGGACCACTTCCAGATGGTGACGCTCGTAACATCGGTGAGGTTTTCTGTCACTGAGCTGAAGTGGCCTTGTCATAAACTCCCAAACCCAGACTCCCTTTTGAGCATGTTAAGTACACCTGTCTTCATTTTGGTCCATAGTCAGCATGCCTTTATCTTGTGCAGAACTTGTGAAAATGGCAATTTATCTAAACAATGTTTTTGCTAACACATAATGCGACACAAGTGTGCTTCAAGCTACATGATATCTACATTTCAAGGTCTGACAATGGATGTGTAAATTAAACAAGTAGTCCGAGCTGCCATGTTTTCATCATGCTGATTTATACTTATTATGTCTCTGATTAATGGAAAAGTACTCCCAACGTAGGGCAAAAGTCAGTGGTTAACCCTATTTAAATCACATTAGTTGACCACTGAATTAGAGAGGCCTTTGCAGTAGGTTATCACAGGAGGTTCTGCCAGACTTCTGCAGCATCCACTTCTATGCTAAGAGTTGATACAGAGAGGAGAAGAGCTGAGCCCAGCTGATGTGTGGGTTCCTTTCAAGGTAACACACTCTCTCTGGCTTATGTCTGATTATCACAACTGATGTGCTGTGAATAGGTATGCAGTGCGCTGGGTCTCAAGAAACTCTGTAGGCAAGTTAGCTGCTCCATGCTCTCATGGTGTAGTGCATAGAAGTAGTCCTAAGGGGTTATGATACTAAGAGCATTCCAGTGATGTTACACTGGTTTATATTATTCATTCTGCTAACAGCATGCATTAGTGCTGTTTTAATTGTATCCTGTGTGGTTATAACTCGTGTACTGAACAGGGTGAGACCGAAATAAAGTACTTAAATGTATATAATGTCTTTTTCTTAGTATAATGTTTGTGTGCCATTCCAAAGCCCGTAATTGGGTTTGAATCACCACTGTATCCCTGACCAGCTTACAGGACTGTGATTAACACAGAAAGTGCAGACACCATACCGACCAGCATGCTCAGTGGGGTTGCGTGCGTCTTCAATAACCTGGACTCCCCTGCTCAAGTGATGGTGCACTGAACTCAGTCCAAGCACCAGTGGGTGGGAAAACCAAGTTTTGCAGATTTGGGCCAGAGCCCTATGATAGGCAACAGCACGTGACTCCTGCCCAGAGGCTGTTCTTTATTCTGGCCATTCTAGGTACCGTGCTGTTCAGGGCCTTTCCTCCGATGCACCAAGTCCATGACATTCAGACTGTGATGCCATTGTTTCAGCCTTGTCCTGCATCTCCATGAAAAAGACTGTCAGACTGGATCTGTTGGCCTCAAGCATCCTGCTTGTTCAATTCACCAGGTGGCATATGCAGGCTCTGCAGTTGGAACTGAAATTTCAGTCGGCCCAGCACCAAAGAAACTTGTCTGATGTCCTACAGGTTTCAGTGGAGACTGTACCAGATCTGCAGTGGTGGCCGTTCGACTGCAATCTGACCAGCTTCCCTGCTGGATTGGGTGGCACCTGGGAGAGAAAAAAGTCAGAGGTCTTTGGTGGAAACATGGCTCCACATCAATGTGTTTGAGCTATGAGCCATCTGCTTGGCCTTGAGGGCCTTCCAGTCATCTATCACAGGAAAGCTAATGCATGTTCTATCAGACATCACCACTGCCATGTGTTATTGGTGCAAGCAGGGCGGGTCTTGAGTCCTGTGGAAGGAGGCACTACGCCTCTGGAATTGGCTGGAACATCAGGGCTTCTCCTTGACCATGAACCATAAGGTGGGATTTTTAAACACCAGAGTCTACAAGCTCAGATGATGGTGCCTGGTGGATTATGAATGGCAGCTGCATCCTGCGGTGGCACAGGCTATCTTCCCACAGCGGAGAGAACCCTGGCTAGATCTGTTGGCCACCGTTGAGAACATGCAATGTCAGAAGGATTGCATGTTAGATTTACCAAGAGCATCTCCTCAAGGTGACGTGTTTAAGCTAGAATGGAGCACTAGACTCCTGTTCGTCTCTCAGCCACTTCTTCTCCTTCCCCATGTCATGAGGAATATCAGGCACTACCGAGCCCAAGTCACCTTCTTGGCGTAACCATTTGTCCTCTCGTAAGGCTACCTTTGTGGAAAGATCTTCTGTTGCAGTAGCAGGGCAAGGTTCTGCACCCGAACCTGCACAATCTACACCTCCATGCACGGAGGTTGAGTAGTAGCAGTTGACTGCTCTGGATCTTATCAGTGGAGGTTGTAGATGCCATCCTGGGGTAAAGGCACCCCTCAAATTTCATCTATACCGGGTGCTGTGACAAACTTGTAGCATGGGCAAAACAGATCTTTTATAAGCCAAACTGTCAGATGTGTTACTGTTTGTTTGCCTCTGGCCCGGCAAGGCCTTGCAGTGGGCACTATCAAAGGTGATTTGTCAGCCTCTTTGGTGTTTTTGTGTTTACTAGACCAATCATCCTTGGTTAAATCACCTGTTGTGATGCATTTTATTAAAGATTTAGAACGTTCCCTCAACCATTTGTGATGCTACAGTGGAACTTTAATTTGGTCCTCACCTTCCTCATGTGCTCTCCATTCAAGTCCATACACAGCTGCTTGCTGCACCTTCTGACTCTGAAAACTACCTTTCTCATTGTGATCACATCATCTCGTTGAGTCAGTGACCTACAGCCATGCTACACCATCTTTTTCCTAGACCAGCTGTAGTTGAGGACCAAGGCAGCCTTTCTGAAGAAAGTTGTGACTCTGTTTCACATTGGGCAGGCCATCACTCTCCCAACGTTCTTTGCTCCGCCTCACCCCTCAAAAGATGAGGTTGGACCCCAAAAGAGTCCTAAATGTCTATCTAGATCAGACCAAAGACCATTGGGTGGGCAACCAGCTTCTTGTGGGGTTTTCTGGGGCAAAGAAAGGTAAGGCAGTGCAGGAAAGGACTCTTGTCAAGGTGAATAATCCTCTGCATAAAGATATGCTATGCACTGGCCAATAAGCAGCCGCCAGAAGGTCTGAGAGAGAGCCCATTCTACCAAGGCCTGCACTGCTACAAGTGCCACTCAGAGTGTCTGTTGTTGACTTCTGCCAGGCTGTGGCATGGGCATCAGTGCAAACATTCACCAAGTACTCCTCTCTTGATGGCCGGGTCTACTGAGAAGGGCATCTTTCCCGTTCTATCATACTGGACTTTTTGGTCTGAGGCAATTCCATAACCCCCCCACCTTGAGAGCTACTGCTTTTGTTTCTATTCTAAAGGAAGGTGAAGAATCTGCGCTTAGAAGTATCCATCAGAAGACCAAGTTACTTACAATTGGTAACCCTTTTTCTGGTGGAAAACCACAGTTTCCTTTCTACCCTCCCACCTTTTCGTTCTGTTTTGCGCTGGATCTGAGGGTGCAGAAAGAGTCTAGCAAGAAACTGACGTCTCGGCGCAGGGTGGTGCTTTTGTGAAGCTCTGCTCTTTCAGTTACAGGGTGGAACTAAAGTAATGTGGAGCTGCACGGCACCACCTAGCAGTGCGGGTGCACAGGTATGAACATTTCCGCATCCAATCTAGTGCCTGGGGAATATGGTAATGGTGAGAAATGTGTGTTAGAGTAACCATCAGTAAAAGTTACTAAATGTAAGTAACTTGTTTGTGTTTCAATATCTCTTATACCATCGCCTATTCTGACATATAAAAACACTCCAACACATTTTTACTCTCACACTTCCTCTGTTGCACCATCTCACTCACTCATTCTTACTCAGTCATACTTTCACACACTCACATTTACTCACACTCACTCATCAAACTGATCTGATAAAAATATAAGAACATGGCTTTTGTTTTTTAACTTGCTTCTTACTATTCCGTGACACTTCCATTGCAGCAGCAGGGCAAGAATCCAGCGCTTGAGAGCAACTCTGGCAAGCCTTGGTACACATAAACCAAACAGGGCAGCAGAGGCACGAGGAAGACCTTACTTGTCCCTCTCCCAGCTTCTGACAGTGCTGCAGTCCAAACTCTATCAAAAAGTATAAACGGTCTTAGGATTTTACCCTTGCTGTTCTGTGTGAATTTACATTGGACACAGGGATGCACTAATGTATTGCCTGACAGACTCTTTTTAGCAGGTATACTGTGCTGCATGAGGCATGTAAGTTTGTCTGCTAAATAAAATGAATTGTGCCTGCGTTAGGTGCCCGATGTTGTTGCCTTTCACACATGCACATATGTAAGGGTTGTGCCCCCCTGGCGCCCCTGTTGATAGCTGCCACTGCCCACGTAAGTGGGTAGCCCTGTCTGTCACAGGAAATCTCCCAAAACGAAACATGAATACATGTTATGTTAGTAACTCTTGTGCAGCGCACTGTCACCACAAGGTGTTCCAAAAAAGAGAAAAGCAACACAGTGCTCCTACTCTGATTTACAGAATCACTTGTATAAATAGCCTTATCTTTAGGAGGCAATGAAACTGTGGTAGGGATGTTGCAGAGCAAATGTTTGTGGGGGAAAGAACTACAGAGCTTGGCTGCATTAGAGAAAAATAAAAACAGTGTTTCACTGATCTGAATTTGCAGAGTTTAGATTCTCTTCTAGATTAGCATTGAAGGATCTCAATTCTTTTCTTTGAAAATACTCCTGGAAGTTCTTCCGAATAAAGCTAGTGCTTGTCTTAGAGCTTTCTTGGAACATAATATATAGAGTTTTAAAGATTACATGTGGGGCTTACAAGAATTGGCATTGCATGTGCACAAAACAGGGCATCCAGACTGTCCAGAGTTTTTTCATCAGTAACTCAGGAAGCTGTAGATAAGGTGCCATTGCCTAATCTAACTGAGAACCTATTTGTGCAATCACTGCACATAATCTACTTTCAAAGGGGGGAGAAGGGAAACATTTTCCTCAGTATGCTGCTATTAAACGTATAGGAATTAACTACTGCAGAGACTTGAGATAACAGCTTTGACATCAGTTTTGATGTCCAGCTTTTTGCATTTGTTGCTGGTAGAGGTTTATTTCCCATTTCAGGTGACCAGTGAGTGTCTAGCCACAGGTCATTCAGTCCATTGACTATTAGTATCTCAGTATTCTCTGCGTTTAGTTTTAACTTGTTGCTGCCCATCCCTGCCAAGTGTAGCACATTGATTTGTTCCTATGCATCCTGGGTGGCTGAGCTCTCCTTTAAATGCAGCAGAGTGTCACCTGCATGCAAAAGATTTTTCCACGGAATTTCAGTAATTCTGGGGTTGCGGTTTGCCGCAATATTTGAGCCACAAGTTGCTACCCAAGAAAACCTACCAACCCCAGACATTGTTGAAGACTAGACTCCCGACTGAGTCCAGGGTGGTGTGTCCTGCATGGATCCCACTATGTTTCCTATCACAAGAGATCTAACTGGTGTAAAAAAAAAAAAAAAACAGCAGACCAACAGAAAAGATCATTTATGTCAGAATATTTAAAAAACATTCTATGAATCTATCCAATTTTCAACATTAAATTGAATTTTATTTTCCCTGTGGACTGGTAATGAAGCAGTTGGTCAAGCAGTGCCACCTTTTTATTTAAACCTAAAAGTCTTGTCACATGTGCAGTTCAATTCCCTAAGTTTATATGACAAATGTGACAAAGTAGTGGGGCCCACCTTTTCTGTCTTATGGTGACAGTAGCATAGTAGTTTGTTGCTACTGCATTCATTTAGCACTTGGTGCCAGTTAGTAGTAGTAGTAGTATATTTTGTGTTTCTGAATTGATAAAACTCCCTAAAAGTCATGTATCATGAACACAATCAAAATTAAATACAAAATAAGAGATATCAGCATTACATTAAATATTCACAATAAAAACAATTAATAAATTAATACCAGTCGCCCATAAATAAGATCACTCCCCAGGGAAGTACAAAGCTCCCAGCCTGTATTAGAGTTTCTCTAAACGAAGTAAAAAAAAAAAATAGAAAGGTCCCCACCTCCAAACTAAAAGGTGAATAGTAGGGGAGCAAGCATCTTATTTTGACTGCCACTGCAAGAAAACTAACGACGGAGAAACATATGAAATAGTCTTCCAGTAAATGTAAAAACATAGGACTGGACGAACTTGATTGAAAGAACCATACAGTTTAGAGAGCAGTAAAATAAAAGCTCTATGTGGGATCGCATAAAATTCACAGAACATCATACAGCGTAGAGTGTGTAAAGCAGAGATTGAGTCACAACTACAGGGAATAAAGTTCAATCCAGAATGCACACTCCTTAGGGAAGCTAACAGCCAGTGAAGTTGGTTCAACCTGGACGTTGTCAGCACAAAGCAGTGGTTTGGTATACTGACCCTAGAAAGATAGGGTTCCATCTGCGGGACTGGGTGCCTAACTCTTGGTAAATGACAAATACGGGTATGCGTTGAGGTACACCCAAAAGCCATCTCAGATATTTGTCTTTGGCTGTTCGATGGGGCTGAAACATCAGTGTAACCCCTTAAGTCACTACCGTATGCCACTGCAGAATCACATTTTGCGTGATATATCTTGAGAAGGGCCTACAGTAGTTTCTTGCCCAGTCTTGTGACAAAATTATAAATGGCTGTAATAGTTCTTGTAAACGGGTTTCTTTTGCAAGCAACTACGGGCGACTCAGATCCTGCCTCATGAAACTGAACCCCTAGATAGGGAAAAGAACAAACTTTAGCCAACAAATGGCCCTGGGCGTAAAAGGTCTTGACTCCAGACTTCCCGACTCCTGTAACCATCACAAAGGACTTGCTATAGTTTGTTGACTAGTCCAAAGAGCTCATAAAAGCAAAAGAGTCCTTTAACTTTTTCAGGCCCACACTTGTTTTGCCTATAAGGATGGCATCTTCTGCATACAATCGGGCAGGAAGAGATTGTGTACCCACTAAAGAAAGGTCCTGGCCATCCTTTAGTAACTGGCGTTCTAGGCACTTCACCTATAATATAAAAAGAAAAGATGCCAAGATGCACCCCTGCTGTACCCCACATGTGTACCTTAACGGGGTTAGTGCAGGATCCACCAATATTACATTTAACTGCTGCTGACATATCTTTGTGCAAGTCCCTGAGAAGGATGACAATGTTAGCATCGACCACCAGAGTTAGAAGCCTGACCTATAATTTGTTACGGTTAACTCTATCAAAGGCCTGTGTTAAATCCATTAAGGCCATATAAATGGTACCTTGTTTAGCAATTTTGTAGTAAGAAATCATGAGATTAAAGTTCATGTATTCATCGATTGTACTCAGACTCTACTTGAAACTGTACTGCATGTCTATTATGGTAGCCGTCTCCTCTGCCCAGATCATTAGTGTATTAGGAACAACCCTCCCAAACACCTGCATTACAGAGTCTGTTAAAGAGATAGGCAGGTAACATTTCATATCCTCCTTATTCCCTTTCTTTAAAATCGGGACAATGATTGAGATAGACCATGAGGGAAAGGACCAGCACAGATGGCACATTTGTTCGGCTTATCCCATGCCTCCTCCCTCAAAAACGTTTTCCTTCTTTTGATATTATTATTGTAAATTAAATAGCAGGTTACAAACTGCTGCTTATTTCTAGGGGTCTTCTTCAACACATTAATTAAGCTTCTATGAGGCTTAGCACAATGAATGTGAAACCACCTATTGAAGGGTTTGCTGAGGGGATATGCAGCCGGTCCAGTCAAGACTTAGCATACACCCCCCCTGCTAGCCCAACAAAAGATCTTAAAATATCTATCCCTCGGCCTCTTCTTCGACGAAGATCGTGAGCATAGAGGCACAGATGTCGAACAGCTTAGCTTGAAAGTCGACAGGGACTGTGGGTGGTCCATTCAGTATTCTAGCCTGGGGCTATGCTGACACCTACCCAGGAGCCTTACTTTGGGACTGTCTCCCTCACTAACACGTCCACGTTCAAGACTGATCAGAGTATGGCCAGTGAAAATGGTTTTGTGTACCTTTAATATGTGAGCGACCTTAGCAGTGAAGGCGATACCAAAATAAAGTTGATGGTAGTAGCCTCTCTCTATAACGGTAGGAGGAATTGGGGTAGTCCTTTGACTAGAGAGTAGCTCAAAAGTAAAAAAAAACAAGTCAAACTGGTGAATTGGAGAATTTAAAAATTCACCCTGCCTGGAATGTTCCATATGCGAACCATTCAGTCTCAGAGGGCAAGTGGAGAAAGAGGTTCTCGCAGGCCGCCTGCTTGTACATAAATTAATATTGAAATTTTCCAGCAGTAGGAATGAAAAGGGATTCTGAAACTGATCCATAAATTAATTCACAACAGCACCTAAGATCTGCAAATTGCTCACTAAAGAATTAGAATTATAAAAATTAATCAGCTGCACATTTCCTGTATTTGACAATTTGACTGACACTGCCTGAAAAAGGGAGACCCAGTATCAAACGTTGTATACTGCAGTTTAAGTAGCCATCCCTCCTTTTCCATGACCAGCTAACGAAGGGATTGCAGGAATGTGTTAAGCCTCAAACCTGTATAGGCTGAAGGACGGTGAGGCATCCCAAGCCTCCTGAAAGCAAATAATTGGGAAATTGTTTAACAAATTCAATCCATATCGATCATTTGATTTTGTGAAGGAGAGGCCCTCCACCTTCCAGCTAACTATCTGTAATGCACCCCTGTTGCCCTCCCACCTGGTATTTACACCATTAGAGAGCTGAGCTGTATTACTCAATGAATGACATCAGTTACAGTTGTCCAGGGTATTTAAGGTTTCAAATCTATTTGTTACTGGGTTCAAGTTCGCAGTGGTGGGGCCCAAAATATGGCTTTGAGTGTACAAAGGAGTTGGAAGGTTATCTGGTTTAGCTGGGGCTGGATGGGGTTGTAGTAAGAAAGCTGATGCAGCTTAGTGGCGCTGGCAAGATTAGGGCAGGGCCGGTAAAAAAAAAAAAAAAAGAACAGTGATTGCTGCTGTTTGTGTGTGGCTAACATTTCTGCATTTAGCAACACTGGTAAACAAATTTAAAACCTTAAAGGAAACAGCTTGTGTAGAAGAGGCCAGGAGTACACTCCTCTAGGGTGGCTGATTTAACATATTGCCTGAGCATTGTCTTAATAATGAGGGCAAATTTGCAGAGCATAATATGCAGTTTCTGTTGTTGAGAGTAGTAAGGGGCTGTAACTTATCAGATCGGAGCCTCGAGTGGGTCATGATGCAACTCTCCTGCCTTACCAATGGTAATGAACAGTTTGTTGCACTCTTCACATCTGCATATATGGTGTATGCAATTACATTTTTCACATGTAATTGGTTTTAAGAAATTGTAAGCAGTGTCGAAGGCAAAGGGTTAAATTTGTGCAGTGTGGTAAACTTGCCTTGATCAGTGACTATTGGTAATTGCGTCACTGTAACATGCAATGTGTGTGGCAGTAAACATTTTTTCTTATAGAGAATTCAAACCGCAGATGCCTCACCTTTTTGAGTATTCCCAGGTGTCAGACTGGATCCAGAAACTTCTGCATAGCAATTCCCTCCAGCATCTGCAGGTTGCGCCGTGGACTTACGTGCTGCCTCATGCCTCTCCCTCTTGTGCGGATGTGATGTCACAACATATATATATATGTTCGATGGCATGTGTAGCTGCAGATACACATGCTGTGCACTGTTCCTGCCATCTAGTATTGGGCTCGGAGTGTTGCAAGTTGTTTTTCTTCAAAGAAGTCTTTTCGAGTCACAGGACCGAGTGACTCCTCCCTTTCGGCTCCATTGCGCATGGGCATCGACTCCATCTTAGATTGTTTTCTTTCTGCCATCGGGTTCAGACGTGTTCCTCTTTGCTCCGTGATTCGAATTGGGAAAGTATTAAAATCATCGAAAATCCGTCGGTATTGTTGCGTTCGAGACCGGTTTCCTATAGATACATCGGCACTTCCGAGACAACCGCTTCGGCGGCCCTTTGGGGCTTCCGCGCCCAGCCGAGGCCTGGTCGGCCCGACCACACCCGTCGCCGAAGCCTCATGGACCGGATCCCCTTCCGTTTCTGTCTGACGTGCCACACCAAGTATCCATATACAGACCAGCATCGGGTCTGTAATCTGTGTCTGTCACCCGAGCACAGCGAGGATACCTGCGAGGCCTGCAAGGCCTTTTGGTCAAAAAGGACCTTGAGAGATCGGAGGGCGAGGCGCTTACAGATGGCGTCGAAATCGACACAACACCTCGACGTCGAAGAAGAGGAGATGGCTATCTCCATCCAGGGATCGGAATCGGACCCCTCCGACGGAGACCGACTGCCGACAGTGGGCCAAAAAGTGAGTATGCCTGCCCCGACCCATCCCCAAAGTCAGACAAAAAAGCAAAATGCCTTGGGAACGCCACTGCCTGAAGGCCATGGCTCGACCCACAAAAAGAGCGGTGACCAAGCAAAATCTTCGGCACCGAAAAAGGGCAAAATCGTGCTGAAGTCTTCCGACTCGAGTCGAGAAACCGGCGTCGAAAAAAGTCGACATAGACTGGCCGAGACCACTAAGCCTCGAAAGAGCATTTTGGAGCCGAGGCCAACCATAACAATGGGTATTTCGGTGCCGAGAAAGCTGGTTTCGGAGCCGAAAAAGACTTCTTACACAGAAGAACATGGGCTCTCCAAGCAACTTAAAGAGAGGCACAGGTTTGAACAGGAGTTGGGTGTGGAGGAGTTTGATGAAAGTCAACCAAGATTACAGATCCAGAAGGATACTGGAAAAATTCAAACTATCCCTCCTCTCAAATTTAAAAGGAAATTGGTTTTTCACACACAGGCAGAGACTGAAATTGATCAGCCAAGAGCAAAAGTGGCTAGAGAAAAGTCACCAACTCCACATTTCTCACCAGAAATATCGCCACCACATTCGCCACAAAGGACAAGGTCGCCATTTGGCACGCCAACTGCACAGTCACCCACACATACTGTGCAAACACAGGTAGATCCCTGGGACCTCTACGACCCACTGGTTTCAGACAACAGACCTGAGTGCTACCCCTCTAAGCCATCTCCTCCAGAGGATAGCACCTCCTATACACAAGTATTAGCCAGGGCTGCGACATTCCATAATGTCACTGTGCACTCGGAACCATTGGAGGATGACTTCTTTTTCAATACCCTGGCATCCACGCATGCGTCATATCAAAGCCTGCCTATGCTACCAGGCATGCTTAAACATGCACAACAAGTCTTCCAAGAGCTGGTCAAGGTAAGGGCCATCACGCTGCGGGTAGAGAAAAAATATAAACCACCCCCGTCTGACCCTGTGTTCATTACACAGCAGCTCCCTTCTGACTCTGTAGTAGTGGGAGCCGTAAGGAAGCGGGCAAACTCGCAATCATCAGGGGATGCACCACCTCCTGATAAAGAAAGCCGCAAATTTGGCACAGCGGGGAAGAGAGTGGCGTTGCATGCAATGAATGATATCATTCAGCATCTACCAAAAGAATATAAGAAACAGGCTCAACAGGTGGTTGAGGAAGGACAAGCCATCTCCAACAACCCGATCAGTTCGGCACTAGACTCTGCCGATACTGCAGCAAGAACTGTAAACACGGCAGTCACGATCAGGAGGCATGCCTGGCTACGAAGTTCAGGTTTCAAACCTGAAATACAGCAGGCGGTGTTAAACATGCCATTTAACCAGCAGCAATTATTTGGGCCGGAGGTGGACACCGCCATCGTAAAAATGAAAAAGGACACTGACACAGCAAAAGCCATGGGTGCGCTCTACTCTTCCCAGTATAAGGGAACATTTAGAAAGCCACAATTTAGGGGAGGGTTTAGACAGCAACCCTCAGAGGCATCCACCTCTCAAACAAAACCCACCTACCAGTCACAATACCAGAGAGGGGGGTTTCGTGGTTCATTCAGGGGACAATTCCCAAGAGCAAGGGGAAAATTTCAGCCTACCAAGCAGACCCACGGTAACAAACAGTGACTTCAATGTCACACTTCCCCAACACACATCACCGGTAGGGGGAAGATTAACAAAATACCACAAACATTGGTCAGACATAACCACGGACACATGCGTTCTATCAATTATCCAACGTGGTTACTGCATAGAGCTCACACATTTCCCTCCAGATGTTCCCCCAAGAGCGCACAAACGGTCAGCAAAACATCTAGACCTGCTAGAAATAGAGGTACAAGCACTATTAACCAAACAAGCCATAGAACTAGTACCTCACCACCAAAAAGGGACAGGGGTTTACACCCTATATTTCCTTATTCCCAAAAAAGACAAAACACTAAGACCAATTGTAGATCTCAGGACATTAAACCTCTACATCAAATCAGACCATTCCCACATGGTCACACTACAAGATGTAGTTCCCTTACTAAAACAGGGAGAATACATGGCAATACTGGATTTAAAAGATGTGTATTTCCATATATCCATCCATCCATCTCACAGGAAATACCTCAGATTTGTCATACAGGGAAAACATTACCAATTCAAGGTATTGCCCTTTGGGATAACAACAGCGCCCAGAGTATTTACAAAATGCCTTGCTGTAGTAGCAGCTCATATAAGGAGACATTACATGCACGTATTCCCATATCTCGACGATTGGCTAATAAAAGCCAACACTCAACACCGGTGTCAAAGTCACACGCAATATGTAATAGATACCCTACACAAACTAGGGTTTTCTATAAATTACCAAAAATCTCATTTGCAACCATCCCAACTACAACAATACTTGGGAGCCACACTCAACACACAAAAAGCAATTGCCACTCCAAGCCCACAGAGAGTTCAATCGTTTCAAACTATGGTGTCAAACATACAACCAAATCACCAGTACACGCTCAGATTTGTCATGAAACTACTAGGCATGATGTCCTCATGCATCGCTATTGTCCCAAACGCACGGCTACACACGCAGCCCTTACAACAGTGCCTAGCAAAACAATGGACGCAGGCACAGGGTCAACTTCAGGATCTAATGTTGATAGACCGCCAAACACACTCTTTGCTTCAATGGTGGAACCCTGTAAATTTAAACAAAGGGCGGCCATTTCAAGACCCAGTGCCTCACGCCATTATCACAACAGATGATTCCATGATTGGGTGGGGAGCACACCTCAACAATCACAATATACAAGGACAACGGGACAATCAACAAAAACAACTACACTTAAATCACTTAGAACTACTAGCGGTCTCCCTAGCACTAAAAGCTTTTCAACCCCTTCTAGTCCACAAACACATTCTTGTCAAAACAGACAATATGACAACAATGTACTATCTAAACATACAAGGGGGGACACACTCATCACAACTATGCCTCCTAGCACAAAAGATTTGGCATTGGGAAATTCACAACAACTTTCGCCTGATAGCGCAACCAGTTAGCAGACAATCTCAGTCGAGATCACCAGCAAACTCACAAGTGGGAAATACATCCCCAGATTCTACAGGATTACTTCTACCGCTGGGGGACACCAGACAAAGATCTGATTGCAAAAAAACAAAACGCAAAATGCCAAAACTTCACATCCAGGTACCCACACCCTCAGTCCAAGGGCAGTGCTCTATGGATCAAATGGTCAGGGATATTTGCTTACGCTTTTCCCCCTCTCCCACTCATTCCTTTCCTAGTGAACAAACTGAGTTAAAACAAACTCAAACTAATACTCATAGCACCAACGTGGGCTCGCCAAACGTGGTACACCACACTGTTGGACTTCTCAGTAGTACCTCACATCAAACTCCCAAACAGACCAGATCTGTTAACACAACACAAACAACAGATCAGACACCCCAATCCAGCATCGCTCAACCTAGCAATCTGGCTCCTGAAGTCTTAGAACTTGGCTACCTAAACCTTTCAAATGAGTGTATGGAAGTCATTAAACAAGCAAGAAAACCGACAACAAGGCATTGTTATGCTAATAAATGGAAAAGATTTGTTTTCTACTGCCAAGCTAACCAAATTACACCGTTAGATGCTTCCATACAAAACATTGTGAGTTACTTACTACACCTGCAAAAAGCAAATCTCGCTTTTTCTTCTATCAAAATTCATCTCACTGCAATCTCTGCTTACATGCAGATTAAACATACAAAGTCACTTTTTAGAATCCCAGTTATTAAAACCTTTATGGAACGACTAAAAAGGATTATAACTCCAAGAACCCCACCAGTACCCTCGTGGAATCTTAATATTGTACTTACACGACTCATGGGCCCACCTTTTGAACCCATTCATTCTTGCCAAATCCAATTCTTGACTTGGAAGGTAGCATTTCTAATAGCCATCACTTCACTACGAAGAGTTAGCGAAATACAGACATTCACTATCGAAGAACCATTTATACAAGTACACAAACATAAAGTGGTTCTCCGCACAAATCCGAAATTTCTGCCAAAAGTCATTTCACTGTTTCATCTAAACCAAACTGTAGAGCTCCCTGTCTTCTTTCCACAGCCAGACTCAGTAGCAAAAAGAGCACTGCATACATTAGACATAAAGAGAGCACTAATGTATTACATAGACAGGAAAAAATAATTTCGAAAAACTAAGCAATTGTTTGTTGCTTTCCAAAAGCCCCATGCTGGTAACCCTATATCCAAACAGGGCATTGCCAGATGGATAATCAAATGCATACAGACCTGTTACCTTAAAGCTAAAAGAGAGTTACCCGTTACACCAAAGGCTCACTCCACTAGAAAGAAAGGAGCAACAATGGCTTTTCTAGGTAACATACCAATGACAGAGATTTGTAAGGCAGCCACTTGGTCTACACCTCATATTTTTACCAAACATTACTGTGTAGATGTGTTAGCAAGACAAGAAGCCACAGTAGGACAGGCTGTACTAAGAAAATTATTTCAAACTACTTCAACTCCTACAGGCTGACCACTGCTTTGGAGATGATTACTGCTTTGTAGTCTATGCACATCATGTGTATCTGCAGCTACACATGCCATCGAGCGGAAAATGTCACTTACCCAGTGTACATCTGTTCGTGGCATGTTGCGCTGCAGATTCACATGCACCCTCCCGCCTCCCCGGGAGCCTGTAACCCTTTAAGTTTCATTAAAATTGTGTATGTGTAAATAAACATTCCTTGAACACAAATATGTACATACATATCTATTTTATTGCATGGACATCTTTAGTATCCTCATTCTACCACTCCTACCTCACCCTATGCAGGGAAAACAATCTAAGATAGAGTCGATTCCCATGCGCAATGGAGCCGAAAGGGAGGAGTCACTCGGTCCCGTGACTCGAAAAGACTTCTTCAAAGAAAAGCAACTTGTAACACAGCTCACTCTGGCATCAGTTCCGCGCCAATCAGCGCAGATCTGGAACTTCAACTTTCAGTTGACAGATTTGAGTCTCTTGAAGTTTTCTCTTCAGAGTGCAGAAATGCCTCCTAACCCAGTAGGTTTTAAACCGTGCGTGACCTGTACCCGACAAATTTTGTTTACGGATCCAAAGGACGATTGTCTCTGGTGTCTTGGCTTCATCCACGACTTGAAGTCGTGATTGTCATGTACCAAGATGAACAAGAAAGCATCTGTGTATGCAAGGACAAGCTAGTGGGCGTGGAGATGCAGAAATCGAAGACCTGTTTCCGATTGGAATCAACAGCATGGTAGTACTGATCAAGTCAGAGGGCTCTATTTCGTTCCCAAAGTTGTTTGTGTGATTGGACCTCCTCTAAGACAATTAAGTCGAAACGTGGCCATGACAAGCATAAGAAGTTTAAGCTTGTCTTTCTTGGATCGCGTCACTCACACCACTTGGAGTCATACGATATGCCTGGCACCTCTAGGACACAAAGGCATTCCCCTTTTGCAGGACCAGTTCAGATGCTGTTCCTGTTTTGGATTTCTCCGGATCTGGTGTTGATGCAAAATCAACAGCTACAGCTAGCTGTGGAGAAAAAGTTTTGGGGCAACGCCCGGGTCCCTCTGGTGCTCCTTCGGGCCCCATGAAGCGTATGTGGCCTCCAGATGAGCTACTGTTGCCAAATCCGTCCTCAGTGCCACCTGTGCCTCTTGACCTCATTCCGAAGTTGAGGTTGGTGCTGGTCCCGAGTACATCAAATCTGGCCAGATGACACCTTTGGCTCCATCCTCGGTGCCATATTTGACGAGTGGTTTGCTTCATCCACCACTGCTAACGCCAATATCAACATCCCCTACGCTGGTTGAGTATCCAATTAAATTGTCAGATTCTATGGCAAATGCTGTTCCTACCACTAGGGTTTATGCTCAGTCTGAGGCTGATTTTTTTCTAGAGAAGAGTATCTGTGTGGCTATCAGCCTTATACTCAGGATGATTCTGTGGAGGATTTACAGGGTGCAAGTGAATTGGACGCTTTACCTGAAATCGGACTGGCATCATTTAATCCTGCTATGGCCACCAAAGAGAATTCTCTTGACCTTATTCTAGCCACTCAAGATCTCAAGACTACTTTGCTTGCAGGAGGCATTGTTGCCATTCAATGAGGTTCTGACAGATATGGTAGTGGGCACCTGGGCTAAACCAGGATCTTGCCCACCATTAAATAGGCAAATTGCAAGAAGGCATAGACCTGCTCTCGGGGATCCAGATTTGCTTTTGCAATATCCAACTCTGGAAAGCCCTGTGGTAGCAGCTTATTATATCCATACCAACCCTAAAGCTTTTCCTACCTCTCCCCTGATCCATCAAAGAAGTTGGAGCTGTATATACAAAAAGGATGTTTTCTTCTGCCAATTTGATCCTTGGGTCTGTGATTACTTCATGCCTTTTAGGCAGATACTCCCATGCTTTGAGGGTTTAAGTTACTCATATGGTACCTGCTGTGCCAAATGAGGCCAGGATGTAGCTACATTTTCCATGAAATCGGGCGTGGACACAACTGACTGCCTAGGAAGAGTAGTTGGTACTAGCATGGTGCTTTGATGCCACGGTTGGATTAACTCACCAGTCTTTTCTACAGATGTTCCAATTGAATATGCCTTTTGATGGCCATAGGCTATTAGGAGCAGAGGCACATTCAACTCTTGAAAGCCATTGTCACTCTCTGGGTTTGTCTCAGTCAGGTCGTCAGTTTCCCCAACATCAAAACCCTTTTAGTGACTTTGGAAGGGGCCACCTTCAGGACTGAGGCAGTATTCATTCATCTTAGTTGAGAAACAGACACCCAGTACTTTAAAGGCCGTGTTCATGGAACAGGACGGCATCGTTCAGATACTCAGGGGTACCAGTCTGCCCAGGCACCAGCCCCATTTCTTCAGTTGCATCAAAACCCATTTAATTTGACCTTGACATCCCACAGTCACATGGCTTGAAGCCGAATTGCCTTTTACCTCTGCATTTGGAGGCACATTACTTCAGATCAAAGGATGCTTCAGATTGTGAATCAAGGTTACTCCTTACCCTTCCTCAGCTATCCTTCAAACATGCCATCTATGCCACATCTCACGGAGGACCACTTGTCCACACTCCAAGGTTAAGGTCTAGCTCTCTTGGCTAAGAGAGCGATAGAGAGGGTACCGGTTTTCAAAATACAGACTCGTTGTTAATCCCGTTACTTTCTGATACCAAAAAAGGATGGAGGCCTTTGCCCCATTCTAGATCTTCACCTTCTTCTTAATGAAAGACGGGTTGAACCTTGACCCAAGTTCTCCCTGCACTCCATCCGGAAGACTGGATGATAGCATTGGACTTGTGGAATGCATACTTCCACATTCCCATCCTGTAGTCAAACGCAGGCACTACGTGCGGTTTCAGGTGAGCCAGGAGCAAATTTAGTTCTCCATGCTTCCTTTGGCCCGACCAGTACACTTTGGGTGTTAACAAAGGTAACATGATGATCACAGCCCGTCTACAGAAGTTGGGAATTCCAGTCTTCCCATTCCTTGATGACTGGCCAGTGAAGGTGGGCTTGCCTCAAACAGTTGCAAACCATCTCCAGGCGGCTGCTGACCTGTTGGGTTTCAACATCAGTGTGTCACACCTGACTGCTTCACAGCTGCCCCCTTCATCTGAGTCATCCTGGAAATGGTGCTCTTCGAGATATCCCTCCACCTCAATGAGTCCAGGACATTTGGGCTATATTCCCTACGTTTCATCCTTTCATCTGGTTCTCAGTGAGGGTGCTCTGAGGTTTCTGGGCCTCATTGCCTCCTGCATCCTGCTTATGGACCACACCAGGTGGCACACGTGGGCTCTGCAGTGGGATTTGAAGTCTCAGCTTGCTGAGCACCAACATAATCTGTCAGATTTCCTCCAGGTGTAGGAGGAGACTGAAGAGATCTGCAGTGGATGTTGCTTGACTCCATTGGACCGGGGGCAGACCCTTCTCCATACCGCTTCTAAAGTTTTAAGGATCATGACGGATGCATCATTACTGGTTTAGGGAAGTCTTCTGGGAGAGGTGTCGAGATCAGAGAACTCTGGTGTCCGGCAGAAGCTCGCGTTCACATCAATCTGCTGAAGTTGTGAGTGATTCACTTCGCAGTAAGGGCATTCCTCCCGACTTTCAGTGGGGAACAGGTATAGGTTCTTACAGATGACAACAACTGCCATGTGATATAGCAACAAACAGGTGAGTAGGCTTTTGGGCCCTGTGCCAGAAGGCTTTTTGCCCCTGGGAGATCTTTAAACAGTAGGGCGGACAAATTAAGCCGATGTTGCCTAGTGGATCACAAATGGAGAATATGCTGAGGTTGGGCGGGAAATCTTCCCACAATGGGAAGAAGCCTTTCTCAGTCTATTTGCCACTGCAAAGAATGCTCACTGTCACAACTTTTGCACATTGGCGTTCTCAAGCGAGGCTTCCTTAGGAGAGATGTCTTTCGCCCGCACTCGAGCATAGGACACTTGTAAGCCATTCCACCCCTACCTCTCCTGTTCAGAATGCTAAAAAAAGATCAAAAAAACTGAGCCTAGTCATCCTTGTGGCACCAGAACTTCTGACCATGAGCATCTTTCCTCCAATCTGGCTATCTCTTCGGGACGCAGCAACAGAGCAGGGTCCAGAACCTGCTCAACCTACACCTCTCTGCCTGGAGGTTAAGCGACGACAGTTGATGACATTTGATCTTTCTCCCAAAGTATTTGGTGCTATTGTGACAACTAGGGGTCCTTCTACAAAAACTGTTTATGCAGGATGCTGGCACAAGTTTGTTATTTGGTGTTTTTCACATCATATTCAAATCCCACTAGCTTCCTACTACAGTTAAAGGTTTCTTATTTGCTCTTTTGGCCTTTTAACGTTTACTAGTTCAGCCATCTATCTTTAGATCACCTGTTGTGATGTGTTTGGGAAGGAGCTGACCCTTATGTTCTCTCCTACTCCTTTTTATATTGCTGCAGTAGGATCTAAGGGGGTGATTCTGACCCCGGCGGTTCACTGCCTCCGGGGCCAGGGTCGGCGGGAGCACCGCCAACAGGCTGTCGGTGCCCCGCAGGGCATTCTGACCGCGGCGGTTTGGCCGCGGTCAGAAAGGGAAAACCGGCGGTCTCCCGCCGGTTTTCCGCTGCCCTGGGAATCCCCCATGGCGGATTCTGACAGCCCATACCGCCATCCTGTTCCTGGCGGTTCTCCCGCCAGGAACAGGATGGTGGTATGGGTTGTCGTGGGGCCCCTGGGGGCCCCTGCAGTGCCCATACCAATGCACTGCAGGGGCCCCCGTAAGAGGGCCCCACTTTGTATTTCAGTGTCTGCATTGCAGACACTGAAATACGCGACGGGTGCCACTGCACCCGTCGCACCTTCCCACTCCGCCGGCTCAATTCTGAGCCGGCGTCCTAGTGGGAAGGGTTTTTGCACTGGGCTGGCGGGCGGCCTTTTGGCGGTCGCCCGCCAGCCCAGTGCAAAAGCCAAAATACCCTCAGCGGTCTTGCGACCGCGGAGCGGTATTTTGGAGGGGGGCCGCCTGCCAGATTTAGAATGACCCCCTAAATCTTTTCTTGACCTACCTGATGTGCTTACCCTTTGAGTTTATGCACAGTTGCCCTTTACACTTACTTACACTGAAACCAGTGTCCCTCATTGCTACGTCTACCAGGTGAGTTAGTGAATTTCAGGCCTTGTCATCTCTTCCTCCATTCATTTCTTTTTTTCTCGGACAAAGTATTCCTTCCAACATAGGAAGCCTTCCTGCTCAAGATAGTCACACCCTTTCATGTGGGCCAATCCATAAAATTCTTAACATTTTATGCACCACCTCATCTTTCAAAGGAAGAGGAGTGACTAAACCTGGATCCTGAAGGCCTTAGCTTTTACATCAAGAGGACCAAGGAATTTCCACAAGGTGCCCAAATGTTTGTCTGGGTTTCTGGAACAAAGAAGGGCAGGATGTGGTACACAAAAGAATCATCTAGATAGATTGTCTTTTGTATTAAGATCTGCTAAGGGATGGCCAAAACACAGTCCCCAGAGGGTTTACATGCTCACTCTACCAGAGCAAAAGGCTGTTACAGCGGCACTAGAACAGTGTGTACCATTCTTGGACATTTACCAAGTTGCTATATGTTCTGCTCACTTTTTATATTGGTTTCTATGGCTCCACGTCTCTTGGCATGACCAGAGTCCAGAAAGAAACTGCTGCCAGCAAGAGCAGGTCACATGTATATATACTGGTCAGGAAGTGACGTCTGCATGAGAGGGAGCAGAACATGGTACCACAAGGTCGCACGGTGCCAGCTGCAAACTCTGGAGGGACGTGCTATGCAAAAACGGCCAGATCCAGTTTGACACTTGCGGATAGTCAACAGTTAAGGAATCTGTAGTTAGCTAGGTAGCTTGTTTTTCTGATGTCAGTTTTGCTGGACTTTGATAATATAATGGAATTTTAGCTTTGCATTCTAGTAATCTATTTTAGAGTTACATTAAATATTGTATGGTACTGAAGCACACTTATTTTCTCTGTCATTGTACTTATGTATATAAGAGTGTGTGATCCAGTACTGACATCACGGGGTTCTGGTTACATCATAAACCATCAGGTTGAAGGCCAACTGGTTGTAAATATCACCAGAACCCCATGTAGGAAGTATATGATCATATTACAGGTTACCTATTATGTATTTTTATATTGCATGTTTATTTTGGGGTACTTAGTTTAAAAAAGCAGTTTTCTTCCAAATACCACATAATTGCCATATTTCCACCTAATCTGGCCCTCCGTGCTGCATAATTCTAAAATCTCTGTATAGCAGTTTGGGGCTGTCATTATAAAGATCAAATCCATAATCATACAGTGAACTGTGAAATATTTTCTTTTTCAAAGTTCTTTCTAAAATATGTGTTTGTATACCACTGCATTTTGTGCAGTTACTGTGTAATATGGTCCAATAATGATAGTGAGGAGTTCTGGTGACATAATTAACCATGTGGCCGAAGGTTGAAAAGTTTAATATATTGCCAAGTTTTATATTCCCCCTGATGATGTTTATAATTCTTGTATTACAGACAGTTGGAGCTAAAGAAAATAAGGTCGGAAAGATGGATATCAATGAAGAGGAAACAGAAAGACCCAAAGTAAGGTTATTACACTTTATATGAGTTTTAATCCAGTGTCGGGCCAATACAAGCCTTACTCTAATTTCTGCACAAAATAATCCTGATAGGAAAATCCAGAAGAAGTCTGAAATTAAGACCCTTTTTGGCAGTGGTACAGTAAGTCATTGGAGAATATACTATTTTCATTAATGAGAGCACAAGTTTAACAAAAAAAACATTATGGCTGTCCATTGGACTATCTGTATCTCTAGTGCATAAAGCGAGTGTCTTTGCTGTTGTGACTTCCTCTGTTCTCCTGTCAAAGCCTTTTCTTGCTTTTGAATCCCAAAGTCTTGAGCCGGTGCAGTTTAAAATTCCAAGGCTTGCATATCAAAATGCCTGGTCCACAATGTCCATCGCCGTGGGCAGAGCCATTAGAATTATGCGATTCTGCAGCTGTGGCTTTTTTCGCATAGTGATGGATTTGACGCATTTGCCTCATGATCCTTCCCCTGCTGCATAATATTCAGATTTTAACCAAAAAAAAGTTCCTAGCACAAATGAATCAAAAGTTACTAAAACACAGTAACATGTGTTTACGTGCAGTGGAAGGCCCTTCACAATTATTACCTAGTCATCTTTCATTGATTATTTCTGTATTTAATTGTTGAGCTGATACTAGGGAGGTGAAACTTTGTCCAGACAGTATTACCAGGCGTAAACATGGCAAATAATGGTACAAAAAAGTGCCACACAATGATGCATAATTTGGCTTTTCTTACCACATAATTTATTTAATCCTGTCCCATAGTTTGGTGCTCTTCTGCTGCATACTTCCAGTAGCCCAGGTTGTGGTAATTTTCCACGTCAGCTACCGGTGGTCCTGGTTTCCTCACTGAAAGACTTCCTACATTAACTAGGAGGCCACATTTCTTAGAATGTGGTGAAGATTTACCATTCTCGGGATCTCTAACTTACATACGCTAACACCACTTCCACTAGGGTGAGCTCCTGTTTACATTTCTCGCTCACAATTGGCTACTCTGCAGCCCTTTTCACCAAACATGTACAGAATGAGAAGAAATGGAAAGGAGGTGAGTGAACATAACAAGCTGATTTCCAAGGACCTCACGGACACAGCTACATTGTTCAGAGCATACCTCTCATTGCAGTACAAGCATATGGTTGAAGTATCTGGACTTAACGTGTGAAGTAGTAAACTCTGTACAAAACTGCTGCAGTAGTGGCCATATCGCTGAGCTCTGTCCAAGTGATAAAACTCAGTCCTGTATCCTTCTTTCAGTTGGGCAGGACTTTTCAATCTTTCGAGACAAAAGGAATTTTTCATTCCAGGCCAGACAGCCCTACCCATTTCGCTGTCTCAATCTGGCAAAGGCAAGATAAATTACTTTATGTGCAAATCCAGGATACACTCACAGGATCCGAAAGAGACTACAATGTCCTGTTAATGTTTCCTTGGCTCTCTCCCCACCACTGTGGAGATGTGGGTACCTCTGGTAGGGATGTAGGACTCTCCAGTGACTAGAAAACCTTCCCTTCCCAATTACTGGACCTAGATTGGCAAATGGCTCCTGGTTGCTATCAGTGTTTAATAAAGGACATAACCAACAATTTCCCAGCGGCAGAGAGCACCAGGAAGTACCCTTTAAACCCGCTTTGGCTCAGACAAAGAATATTTGGGCAAGCTTATCAGCCCCTGTTTGAGGCTGTAGAGCCTGCCCCACTATCCAAGAAGTCGTAGGGCTAATACTCTTATTACTTAATAGAAACGAAGGGAGTTTCGATCCACTCAGTACTAACATGATGTAATTCAGTTTCTCTCTCTACAAATGTTCAAGATGATAATTAGGTTATGCATGTGCTTTCAGCGCAAAGACTGGTTATGTTCTGAGGCACCTACTTTCATGTGCCTTTTGGCCAGAGTCACCATGGGACTGGCATTATTAGTACAAGACATAAGGATTTGGCACTAATGCTATCCTGTGAGTCCACAATGAGCATTTCTGCAGCTGCAAGTATATGTTGCTGCCTGTGCCTGAATGAGGTCATGGTAATTGCATCCTGTAGGGAGTGCGCTGCATTAAGTCTGGCTGTAGGCATAATGTCCCTTTTTAGATAAAAGGTACTCAATAAACATCCCAAAATCCTTTGCAATCCTTTGAAAATTAAGTTAATAGATTGGTATGTATTGAACAAAGTACAATTCTCCTACGGGTGAAAGGATAATACTTTGACAGAAGTTAAGTAGCACGATCCATATAAGTGAACAGCCCGTTTTACCTGTGTCACTGAAGTGAAACCTACAGGCTCACTCATGTTAAGTTCCACTGCTGTATGCTTTGCTCACCCTTCGCCTTCATCAGGATAGTATGTAATTCTATGCAGTGCATGTGTGTTATATGTATGTGTTTGGTGTATATGTGCTTGTGAATGGAACAATATATGGAAGAAGTACTGATGTGCCATGCTTATGGATTGTATGTGTGCCTGTGAATGATAAAATACATGGAAGATTCCGGGTTCCGTTTTTTGAGGTCCAGGCTGACTGGTGGAGCATGAGCAGGTATAGAAATCCCCCTAAACAGATTTGTGGGATTGCTGTACTCCTGTGAGCTGGGTGGGACACACTGGCGGAAGGGAGACCCAGGCTCTTCATTGTAATTAAAAGGGTGCTGTTTGATTCAGGGAGTGGTCAATAGAAAGGTAGAAAATCTCAGGAAAGAGATGAGGCTGATAAGAGACTCAAAGAGTAGGGCGGAGGCCCGGGGTAATCTTTTAATGCACATATCACTGTGGCTGACGTCCAGGGGTGAACCTCGAGTCATTCCTATGGCCTGTGTTGTGGGGCTTTCAGATTTGGAGCCACTCCTGTTGTAACAGACTGCTTCTAGAGGAAGTGCAGGACAGAAAAGCTGGCACTTCAAAAGGAGGCAGACCCACAGCATAAACTTCAAAGACTTAGACCCCAAATCGGATTCGGTGTCCGGAAATGGCCTATAAGTAGGGAAGTTCAAGGCCCCCAAAATGGTCAACTGTGAAGCAGCCAATTGGGCTGTGTGATGAGGAGAAGTTTTGCAAGACTTCAGCTGATGACCAGGACTAGAGGCTAAGGACTGCTAGTGTCCTAGCTGGGTGAGTGGACATCACCCAGGGAACCTATGACCACCTGCTCTCTGAAGCACCAATGCCTGCCTGCTTGCCAGGACTAGTTTGCCCTGTGAGGAAGGCGCTGTAGGGAACGAGGCCTAGAGCGAGATCCAGGCAATTTGATCTTTAAAGCAAGGTGTTAGGAGAATGTTTCTGCACCAATTGCCTTGCAGCCCATGTGAAGAGGGAAGTCTGTGACCGCATATACCAGGTGGGGACGCCATGAAGATGACTATAGGGCCGCAGTCCACTTGCCCAGGATCCATAGTAGGTTGGACATCAGGAGCAAAAGGTCTTAAAACCCACAGTTGGGCCCAGTAGCTCATGCTTGCCCCATGGGCCACTAAACTGGGGTCTGACGATTACCCCCCATAGAAAATGTCACATCTGTCACAGACACAGTGGTCTTCTTCCTACAGAGGAGTGTCCTTTCTTCCTGGTACTGAAGAACCAGAACCTTATGGGCCTGGCGGCGCAGGGTACGGCTGAAATCTCCTTGGATTCACCTGCCTCAACTAACAGAGACACGGGACACTCTGTCAGGCGTAAAAGATCAGATTTTATTAGCTGCAGCTAGTACAGTTGTCCAAGAAGTACACAAGGTATGTTCTCAGGAGACTGCCACTTTACTTTGTGGCGCACAATCTTATATACCGTATAAAAACCATTTATTAACTACATACACTCCCAGAACACATAGAAAGGAGCCAGTAAGAATAATGTAAAGATAGAACAGAGCCAATAGAAATGTCGGAAAACAAGACAGCACCAATAGAAGGAATTGGAAAACAAAGTATCAAGTGACTTAAGGTTGCCTCCCCTCCAGCTGTGTTTGTCACCCCTCCCTTGAACTAATTCATTAACCGATCCACAACGAAGTTGCATGTGGTGCGATAAGTTTGTGTGCGTTTGGAGGACAGTTGTGAAATGAGAGAATACTAGCAAAGGACAGCGAAGGCCAGACGATAAGATAAGATCGGCGGAGAATAGTGTGAGCCTACAGATAGTTGAAACAAGGATTAGAAAACCAGACAGGGATTAGTGTACTCGGTCAGACCTTAATACCAGCCTTGTAAAGATAGAGGCAGAAGGCTGTTTTGAACACCATGTTGCAGAATAAGCAGAAAAGGCAGAATGGACTTCGTTCGCTGTGCTGCCTGAGTGAAGGCAACATAAAATGGCGGCGGGCCACAAAATGGCGGGTCGATACGATCGTATTAAAAATCGAATTTCCTCAGACCCTCCTTTTGCCAGAACTCAGGCAAGATACACAAACTCATGTTAATCTGAGTCGATGTCTATGGCCATGAGGTCATCAAGCTGTTGCTGTACCATCATTTTGATATTCTCTGCTCTTTGTGACTTGGGTTTGGGAATACATGCAGTAGCACATAGGTTGCAGATGGCAGGACCGCAGTGCATACAAAGACAACAAGAGAATATAAAAGCTAAAATTACTCCAAAGAATGTCAATACCTTCCAACCCCATTTGGACAGTAATCCCCAAAACCACTCTGAAAAGGACCAATCTCCTTCGTCCTGATGAATCGACTCGGAGATTATGTGTAACTTAGAGATAGCTTGGTATACTGTCGGAGCGTCATTAGGTATGAAAATACAGCAACTTGATCCGATCAATTTGCATACTCCACCACGGTCCGCAAGAACAAAGTCTAAGGCAACACGGTTCTGCAAGGTCATAAGACGATCAGCCTGTAGTTCAGCTGTAATGTTACTTAAAGCTCCTACAGTGATGTCTATGGTGGTTTCTACGACACGAACCAATTGCCTTATATTTCTGCTGTTGGCCATTGGACCCCAGAAGGGAAGAAATCCTTTGAGGAAATCTCCTCCCTCTTGTCCTGCTGTGTCTTTCGAATCCACAATCCCTCTGCCATATCTATTTTTATGATGGTTCGCAGGAGCGGTGTATGTAGGGGGAAGAAGAAAGGCTATATAACAAGTACCAGAGAAATCAGCTGGCAACCATGTATAAGCCCTATCGTGGCAAACGAAGTATGTACCTTGAGATGGTACTAACGGCAGTGAATTCAGGGCTGAATAAACATATGTATGGGAACATAAACTTTCTCTTTGTCCGGTGTTTGGAGTTCTACCATTTATTTGCAGACAGAAATTTCCTTGTTGGGGTATGACCCGTATCGGAGGAGATTTTCCTTGCTTAACCTTATCATTGAGGCTGGAAATGTAATTAGTTATGTTCCAATTGGTATATGCTTTTCTTTCATCTATGGAAGCTTCACTTTTTTCCATGATTTTAGCCATAGCTACCATTCCCTTTATCAATAAACTATGACTGAAATTTGAACCAACACTATGTGAACTGACAGGTTGTTTAATTTTACTTTGATATGCATTATTGAAAATGACAAAATAAGCCCAAGCGGAACCTTCATAGGAGAATGGAAGAACTAAATATGGCATTCCTTTTTCTACCGTATGTGGTATGAGTCCACACACCCAACAGTCAGTTGTATTGATCACTAACTGATGTTGATGTAACAACTGGACGAAGGAATTGTTAAAGTATTCAGTTCTTCTGATGAGTTCATGCTGGGGAAGAGTGTGAAATAGGTGCGGAGAGATAGTAGAAGAAGATGTAGAGGTAGGAGAAGAAGATGTAGAGGTAGGAGAAGACAACTTTTTGCTGCAGAGTAATAATGATCCAGTTTACAGATGCCAAAAGAATACACGACAATATAATGACGCATAGAGCAATACTACAACGACTACATATTTCTTTACAATTATTCTTTACATTTTTACTTTCTCTTTTATCTAATGTAGCCTCCATCTTTCTAAGTGGATGCTCACGGCAATCTTCCTCAATCACTGTAGTCACGATTATCTACCGTCCTATGACACTGTGAGGTCCTGCAGGCCTATTGCCACTTACTCAGGTCGTAACTAAGACTCCTACCGTGACCCTGCAACCGGGATAGAGTACTACATAGGAGAGAAATTTACAAGTTCTTTGGTCTTGGTCTCAAATTATAGCGTTCCTGTCCAGAGGCAGTCTGGTTTTGAAACAATGTTCCTGGATTTGTCGTGTTCAAGCGACGATGCGATGGTATTGCTTCTTGAAGGATGTCGTCGTCCTCTTTCTCAGAAAGTGTTCCAATTAGACGCGCATCACTGAATGGTACAAATTGCGGAACTTTCTCACTTTCAGAGTCACTGATGCCTCTACGGACCCACTGATCGAAAGGCAAGGGCAAAGGCACTTTCTTGCAGTGCACGGCATGCACCCAGTTTTTCTTTCCTTTGACTTTAACTGCTGTTCTTGTGGTCAAAAGAACCAGGCGTGGCTCTCTCCATCTGGGCTCCAAATTTCTCTGTCGTTGGAAATTTTTCGTGCAGACCCAGTCACCTGGTCGGATGGAATGACCTGGGTCTGTGGAAGCCTCTGGTAGAGCACTCTGAACCTGTTGATGTAGAACACGCAATTTAGTTGTAAGGTCATGCAAGTAGTCAATCAACATCGGGTATGGCAAGTCTGAGTATTTCTTAGGGCGAGGAACTCCCCATACATTAGCTGGGCGACCAAATATCACTTCGTAAGGGCTAAGCCCCAAACGAGAGTGTACTGCTGTTCTGGTGGACAGAAGAGCCAATGGTAAAGCATCAGGCCAATTAAGTCCTGTGCTAGCTTGCACCTTAGCAATTTTAAGCTTCAAGGTTCCATTGTAGCATTCTACTAAACCAGCCGACTGTGGGTGATTCGCCGCGTGGAACTTCTGTTTTATGCCAAGACCTGCACAAACTTTTTGCATGACTTGACCCACAAATTCGCTCCCATTGTCACTCCAGACAATGCGCGGCAAACCAAACCTAGGGAAGAATTCTTTCAAAAGTATTTTGGCAGTTGATAAAGCAGTATTGTCCTTCAGAGGGTAGGCTTCTACCCATCTAGAAAAAGCACATACTACCACCAGAACATATTTGAGGTTGTTGCATCGTTCCATGTGAATATAATCGATCTGCAACACCTCAAATGGATATGTTGGAGGAGCAAAATGACCTGCTGGAGTTGGGGTTCCCTTTCCCGGATTGTACATCAAGCAAACAATACAATGTTTTACTACATTATTTGCACACTTTGGGATCCCCTCATTTTGCCACACTGGAGCCAGAAGTTCACATATTCCTTTTGCACTTAGGTGAGCTGGACCATGTGCCATAGTAACTACAGGTAGTACATAAGCATCTGGTAACAGCCAACGTTGATGTTCTGATAATTCAACCCAACATCCCATCTCATCTAACATTCCTGTACTTTCCTTCCACTTTCTCAACTCATTCTCCGTAGCCTCTCCTTGAATTGATTTCACACTCTCTACTGTATCTTCACACATTCCCTTTTCTCTTACGCAGTTTGCGGGACCTGCAACATACATTCGACTTGTGTTGTCTCTGGCTGTCTTTTTCGCTACCTCATCTGCAAATGCATTTCCTCGACCAACATCGTCCACAATCTTTTTGTGTGCACTACACTTCACGATCGCTATCTGAGTAGGCATTGTAAGTGACTCAAGAAGTTCAGTCACTAATTGACCATGTTGTATCTTAGTACCATGGGAAGTAAAGAATCCTCTTTCCTTCCATAAGCGCCCAAAGTTAAACGCTACACCAAAAGCGTATTGGCTATCAGTGTACAAGTTTACTCTTTTTCCTTTGGATAACACACACGCTCTAGTTAAGGCTATCAATTCAGCTGCCTGAGCTGAATTATGTCTAATGCGTGCTGTCTCCACAATCGTATGCAAAGTAGTAATAGCGTAGGCTGAAACTGTATCTCCATTCGGGAGCTTGAAACAAGAACCATCTACCCATAGTGTTCCATCTGGATTCACTAATGGCGTGTCTTTTAGGTCAATTCTACCCTTAGTCTCTTCTTCAGTACGGAGAAAACAATCATGCTGTTCAGAGACATCTCTCTCTTCTGGAAGAGGCAACAAAGTAGCTGGATTCAGGGTATTACATCGTTTGATGTGTATGTGACTAGCCAAAAGCGTCAGCTCATATCCGGACAACCGAGCACTCGTAAGATGCTGCGTTTTTGTCCTATTTAGTAAAGTATCCACTGCATGTGGCACCATAACAATGAGAGTATTATCTAGCACTACTCCAGCAGACTGTCGAATAGAAATTGCTGCTGCCGCTGTCGCCTTAAGACAACTAGGCAATGCTTTAGCTACTGGATCTAACGTAGCTGAGAAATATGCGCATGGTCGCTGTTGATCTCCAAAACGCTGCGTTAAGACTGACAATGCACAACCCTCTCTTTCGTGGACATAGAGCGTAAAGGGCTTACTGTAATCAGGAGTACCCAATACAGGAGCAGAACACAAAGCAATACGCAAATCAGTAAAACTCTTCTGACACTCGTCAGTCCACGGAAGAGGCTGAGGCGTATCTTTTAAAGTTAGCGCCAACAGCGGTTTAGCCAATAAAGAGAAACTCGGAATCCACTGTCTACAATAAGAAGTAATGCCCAAAAAGGCACGTACCTCTCTTTGTGTGGATGGCACTGACATTTGTGCAATTGCCTGAATTCGTTCGGGGGTCAATCGTCGTCCCTCCTTTGACAAGAGATGACCCAAATAAGTCACCTCGCGACAGACATATTGTAATTTAGAAGGAGAAACCTTGTGATTCAGATCAAACAAATGACGCAACAGTGCAACGGTCACGTTTTTGCAAATCTCCTCTGAATCAGCTGCAACTAATAAGTCATCCATGTACTGAATGAGAGCGGCACCGGACGGTAAGGAAAAGGCATCAAGATGACATTTTAGAGCTTGACTGTAAATAGAGGGACTTTCACAATAACCTTGAGGTGCGCGTTTAAACCGGAAGCTTCGGCCTCCGAGGGAAAAACCAAAAATATCTCTACTCTCTTCGGCGATGGGAATACTAAAGAAAGCATTCTTTAGATCAATAACTGAAAACCAAGTCGCTGTAGAAGGTATCATCGTCAACAGAGCAGTGATATCTGGGACTACAGGAAACTGCGGTACGACAATCTTGTTTACCTCCCGAAGATCAATTACAAAACGATAAACAGGAGGCTGAGAAGGATCAGTGCGTTTAAGAACCGGAAGAACAGGACTGTTACATGTATTTCCTCTCGTTTCCTCAACCACACCCTTCTGAATCAAATCATGGACAATTTCCAGAAGTGCTTTCTCACCTTCAGTAGAGATTCTGTATTGCGGAATACGTGGCATTTCAGCATTGGGCTTGAGAGTAACAACATAAGGTGGGATCTCAAGACAACCAACGTCATTCGGACCCGTAGCCCAAAGCGTTTCGGGAAGAGAAAGCAATTCAGGTGGGAATTGATCTTTTGATAAGTACATTGGACTAGTCATTTTCTGTCCTAGAGTGAGGTATACACCAGAAGGTGAACAATATATCGTAGCATGCATTCTTTTTAATAGATCTAAACCCAACAGATTTTCACCACAACCATTCGGCAGAAGAAGCGGAGCTTCTAAAACATAAGGGCCTATTGAAACAGGCAAAGGGCAAGAAACTGGATTGCGAACAGGGGCGCCAGAAAATCCTAAAGATACATTCGTTAAGCCAGACAAAGGTGCGCCAGGGAGTTTAGAATGAATGATAGAGCTTCTCATGGCACCAGTATCTAAAAGAAATGGCTCTGAAACACCCATTGTAGTGACATTAACATAAGGTCCATTCTGATCCACTGGAATTGACGTAACCCCCTTACTTTGTCCATGGCTGTCCTATTCAAAATGAAGACTTTAATTCCCTCCTTCAATATACTGATCCTCACTGTAATACTGTGTAGACCTAACATTTTGCTGGTCAAAGTAATTTCCGGAATTTGGAGGAACAAAAGAACGCTGCTCTTGGGTTAACACACCTCGACCTCTACCTCTATTTGCTGACTGAGGACCACCACGACCTCGTGAAGCAGATGTTGCTCCATTACGCTGCAACAATGCCGGACAACTATTCTTAAAATGACCTTCCTCCCTACAATAAGCACATTGATTGGGACCTAGCAAAGGTCTTGGAATGAATGGTTCAGGCTTTTGATACAACCTCTGAAACTGCGGAGGCTGTTGAAACTGAGGCTGAACATAACGAGGAGGATAAGCCTGTTGCAAGAGAACTTTAGTTTTTAATTCTTTCGTCTTTTTCTCTTGTTTTTCCCTTTCTTCTTTGTCTCTATTTTCATAATATTGTGCAGTAGCCAATATCTGGGCGGAAGAAGAAACTGCCCATGAACTCTCGGAGTCTTTTAGCTTGTGTGATAGTTCAGGAAGCAAGTTATATACGAACTTATCCACAAATAATCGCTGTCCCCCTTCTGTAGCCATATCTTGACCACTGTGATCAATGAATGTCTCCTCGAATCGGGTAAAGAAATCGGAAACACTTTCATCTTTCTTTTGTTTACATGCTGCTAGCTTATCCCAATTAACTCTCAAAGCAGGCATCATTGTTTTCATTAATGTAATAATCCTACCAGGGAGTTCTGAGATCAAAGCGTCGGGCTTTGCACCACCTACTTGACCTCTATCTGCGGCAATAATAGCGTTCCAATCGCCGCCTAATTCTTGAGCGTGATCCTCTCTACGAATTTTAGCCCATATTGTCTGTGGAACTACATTTCCCATCAACATGTCAATATCTGCTAGATTCATAGTACATGCATCAACTGTTTGCGACAACTCTTTATAGTAACCAGCAGGATTTTTGCGTGAATCTGGTAGTGACTGTTTAAGTGCTAAAACTTCAGACCTTTTCCAGGGGACATGTATCCATATGCGCTGAAAATGCGCAGGAATAGCTGGATTAGCACCTGCTGCTGCAACTTCTTCCTTCCATATTGGAGAAACCTCTCTCATAGGATAGTTTTTCAGTGCTGTCCTAACTGAAGGATCAGAATCAGGAAAAGTCTGTGAGAACAATAGGGATCTGAAAGAAATAAGTGTTCTGACAGCGTTTTCAACCTTAGGACCCACAATAAGTCCTTTGTCAAAGTCAGCCTGAACATCTAACAGATCCTGTGGGACCGAACCCAAATTCATATCCTCCCATTCTTTAGCGAGAGTATCGCACATAACTTTAAAAACATATCTCTGCGTAGGTGCATTCCATTGCAGAAAGGTGGTCATAATATCAGACGTACTATATTGGGGACCCTTCTTGATCCATCTACAAGCAAGTGAGTCCAATTTTTCTCGCTCTTCGGAGTCTGGGAATTGACTACGAGACTGTCTTCGAGAAAAAGCTGGAGACACATTTAAAGCTTCAAAGAAAGGTGATAAGAGACCAGAGACAGTATCTGCAAATCGCTTACGCATAGATGGAGAATTTGACATAAGGATAGGGGACAAGGTATTAGGTGAATTAACTAAAGGAGCATTAGGAATTGCCAAAGGAGCAGAAGGCAAAGGAGTTAAAGGCAAAACTGGCATAGGCAATACTTGAGGAGGCAAATGTGGAAAAGCTGGAGCAGGCGGAAGCACAACTGGCGGCTGAACAGGCTGTAACATCGGGGGTGCATTAGCACCTTGTACATAGGGCGGAGGCAATTTCAATAAGTGGGACATTAAGGAATCTTCCTCAAAATCTTTTCTTTTATCAAGGGAAGAGATAGGCAACGTCGGATAGCATTTATCTATTGCCATTCGATGCTGTCTGTCTGAAATTTCCATTGCATTATCTATTTCATCATCTTTGAATTGCTGAGCAGCCTGTATAATCGTCATTCCCTGTGTTTTCCTATCTCGTTTCGCTTGTTTAATTTCTCTCTGTTTGGCTTCCTTACGCCAAAGGCGAAAAGAGTCAAACATTGCCGGCCGGGCTTTTCTTTTAAATAACGTTGCTTCTAAATTATCTAGCACATCAGTTTCGAAACTACCATTTTCTGGCCATTTTAAAACACCATCTTTCTTTGTATATCGGGTCCATGTCTTATTAAAGGCAATAGGACCAACACCATGTTTAGAATAGAGCTCATATGTGGGAGTTCCAACCGAAGGAATCGGACAGGAGTCCTCAAGCTGGGAGTCCCTATTACAACCAAAGCAACAAAGTTTTCCAAACTTAGTCAGACCAGACATCTCACGATTTTTACTGGCTGTTCACAAACATCAAGGGGGTAAAACTTTCAGTTTACACAGCACAAATGCACTTACCCCTCGGCTTTGGCCACTGCAATGGCCAAATCTAAGGACCTAAGGACAAAACAAAGACCAAAATTTGTGGGCGCGACCCACCAAATACTTAACTAAGGATGTCTTCTTACACCAACAGAGGCCCGTCTATCGTCTCGCTTTACCATACATCATCAAAGAAAGGGCCAAGGCAGGGCGGCAGTCAGGGCAGCAGTCGTCAGTAGCCGTCAGGAAGGAGTAACCGCGCTGAAAAAGACCTTCGGACCACTTCGACATACAGGGGTCGCTTGACGTGGCTCGCGATTCCTCCAGAATTTTCTTGCGGGGTTCCTCACGACCTTCAGGCAGAACCGGTACCGCTGAAGCCGCCCCACGTTGGGCGCCAGTTGAAGAACCAGAACCTTATGGGCCTGGCGGCGCAGGGTACGCCTGAAATCTCCTTGGATTCACCTGCCTCAACTAACAGAGACACGGGACACTCTGTCAGGCGTAAAAGATCAGATTTTATTAGCTGCAGCTAGTACAGTTGTCCAAGAAGTACACAAGGTATGTTCTCAGGAGACTGCCACTTTACTTTGTGGCGCACAATCTTATATACCGTATAAAAACCATTTATTAACTACATACACTCCCAGAACACATAGAAAGGAGCCAGTAAGAATAATGTAAAGATAGAACAGAGCCAATAGAAATGTCGGAAAACAAGACAGCACCAATAGAAGGAATTGGAAAACAAAGTATCAAGTGACTTAAGGTTGCCTCCCCTCCAGCTGTGTTTGTCACCCCTCCCTTGAACTAATTCATTAACCGATCCACAACGAAGTTGCATGTGGTGCGATAAGTTTGTGTGCGTTTGGAGGACAGTTGTGAAATGAGAGAATACTAGCAAAGGACAGCGAAGGCCAGACGATAAGATAAGATCGGCGGAGAATAGTGTGAGCCTACAGATAGTTGAAACAAGGATTAGAAAACCAGACAGGGATTAGTGTACTCGGTCAGACCTTAATACCAGCCTTGTAAAGATAGAGGCAGAAGGCTGTTTTGAACACCATGTTGCAGAATAAGCAGAAAAGGCAGAATGGACTTCGTTCGCTGTGCTGCCTGAGTGAAGGCAACATAAAATGGCGGCGGGCCACAAAATGGCGGGTCGATACGATCGTATTAAAAATCGAATTTCCTCAGTACTTCAAGAGTTTTTGACATAAGAGCCCCTTGCAACTTCACTTTGCTGGGCACTGGAATAGAATATAAATAGTGAGCTAGTCTAGGCCATCTTGGTCCAGTCATCTTGTGCACTATCTCTGAGGTTATGCACCTGTTGAAGGAAAATCTATCAATAAAGTAAGACAGAACAATTTTATGCAATAATATGGTCTTAATTGATCAATTGGGAATATCAGCTAATCTCAAAAAGAGAAGTTCAAAGTTGTGAATTTCAAGCAGTGTTATACATACTGTAAAAGAGACAAAAACACGAGTTAGAAATTCCTATGTGACGTAAATAGCAAGCTGGGCAGATAAGATATTGTCAATATACGTAATTTTCCAAGAATTGTGTATGTGTCCATATTTAGCAGACGCCCCCTCTTGTTTTTTTTTTTGTAGTTATCAGAATAACAGCAAGATAACCTGGGAGTGCTTATCTCTTGTTTGACGCCATTGGGCCAGGCTCAGCTGACTTTAACATATTCTCAAGAGGCTTAGGCTAAGGCAGAATTCACCCTTGTTTACACCATGTGCTCAATGACAATGCAAAACCATTTTCTTCTTTCAACCTCTCGGTGTGTTTCTTAAAACTAATGTGCACTATGACCTATATATTTCTGCAGAGGTTCATTTCTGATATAGGTTTTAAAACTATCCCTCACCTGAAATATTTGTATTGGGGTTTGGGATTTTATATTTGTGAGTATGTCTATAAAATATATTTCCATTATTGCCCTACATCAGTCCCCTCTCTAGTTGATTCTTCAACTATCATTCCCACCTTCCTGTCTACTAGGGGGATCGCCTTATGCTCACTATTCTATCCCTTGACATCCTTAGTGCGTTTCCTAACCAAAAAGGCTCCTCACATTTTAGCTATCATCTTTTTCCAACATGCTAAGATTACCTTAAAAATAAGAATAACATCACTATAAAAGGCGACAAGGCCTTAAACAGCCCCGATATCCGTGATGGCACCCATTCAAACCAAGCCTCAAACCACCCATCAGGGACACCCCCTTCATCAACCATTTTCTTGTGTAAGTCATGCAACGTCTGAATTGCCTTAGTTACTGTCCACAACATTGGCAGTCACATAAGTACAGCAAGCTAACTCAATTTTTTTACACACCCCTCCTTCCATGGCCATCATTAAATCCAAAACCTATATGTGCTGCATTACCATCAGTCTAATTGCTCGTCGTTCTTCCTTGATAGCATTGAATCCATTCTCACTTGCATTGATTGTCTCCATTAGCTCCCAGCTAGCAGTTGCTTTTGCCTGAAGAAATGGTAGAATGCTTCCAAAAAAGAGTTGGGCATCATTAAATAGTCTATGTTCCTGTGGGAATTCTTTCCAAATTGTATTACCATAGTATTCTGCAGTTCTTTTTGTCCGGTGCTGATGAAGCAAGGTAATGGGAAGGTCCATGGGATGGTCATGTTACTGATAGATGGAGATGTTCACACATGGTATCAGCAGCAATGGGGTGTATAAATTCACAAGGGAGCAAAGGCCATTCCAGTTTGGGGGTATCTGCATGTGGAGCCGGGCCCCACACATCCAGTAGTGATCCATCAGGCTGTAGGTGCCTCCCTGCATATCGGCATTGAAGGTGGTGATTTTCCAGTTGAAGTTACTCCCTACCCTTGGTGTTCCATTTCCTCTGAAGCAAAGAGAAAACTGTATTAATTTCATTGCTATTCTAGGGTGTGTAGTAATTCCTGTCCATGTATATCTCTGTGTGTTTGCATCCCATATTACTTGACACTGGCCTATTATCAAATGTTAGGTGACCATTTGTCTTGGTACTGTTCCATAAAGATATTCCTCCACATGTGAACTTGGCTCTATTGTTCTATTTGTCATTGGTAAATACTGACCCTGTAATGCTAAGACCTGGTCTGCTTGCACAATCGGGGGTAGAGGGTTAGCTAAATAGTTACTACATTCGAATAATGGAGAACCCTGTCCAAAATGCCTCAGTGTAATACCCATTTTTTCCACTCTGCGTGAGCCCTCTTTTCCTCTGCTTTCTTCATTCTTGATCTCTCTTCCATTATCTTTTGTTTTTCTGTCAGGATTTGTAGGACTTCAGGGTTAGTGTCAAATGTAGTTATATTAACTTGTGCAGTTACATGACTAAAATGAGCTGGTTGTAGCTGTGCTTTTAGTCTGCATAAAATGAGGTGCAGGAGACAGTGTATAATATTTGGGGATACCTCTTTAGGAAGGTGCAATCTGTCTCGTACAGCAGCGTGGGGGATGAGGGAACATACATAACAGGTGGTGTTTGATGTGGATGTGCCTATACTATGCATGTGCTGATACCACATATTCTTGAATAACGCAGTCAGTATCATTATCAACAGTTCTGTGTGGGCGTGTAACAGTTGATGTAGGATCAAAGGAATAAAAATGCACTAAGGCTAAGAATAGCAGTATTAGTGCACTGAGAAGGAAAACCAAACAAGAACTACATAACTTAAAAGAAGTATTGTCTATCATTGGAACAATCGAGGGAGGTTTTACTCTGGTTGCTGCTTCTCCTGTTCTCCTCTCTCTTTTTCCTGCTCTGTGTCTGGAGGGATGGATGGCATGTTTAGGGCTAGACAAATATCCATTAGATGGATCCATGGTTTGTGGCCTTGAACTTTCACTGCTGTAATCTTTGTTTCAGTCACAGGGAAGGGTCCATTAAATCTGCTATCTTTCTACTTGCGTCCAAAGTTTCGGATGTAAACTAATGTTCCCAATGGCAATGGAGTGTGTTGGTCATCTACAGGAGGTGCATGGGCGCGCTTGTTGGCTTCACGTGTAACCAGGTTAGAGAAGAACGTGGAAAGCCTTTGTTAGCTCAAACATATACATTCATTTCAGTTTGTACAGCTTCAGGTGAACTCAGTCACCAACCTATGCCTAGTTAATGGCACAAATGTGCTCATTGTTCTGCCTTTCACAATTTGATTTGATGAGGAGTCAGACGGTGATCTGATCCTGAAGTCTTTCTCAAGTCAAACAGTGCTAGTGGGAGGCAGTATAGCCATGCCTTTTTTAATGTCGCACAGTTTTCTTATTTTATTCTTAAGGAGGCCATTAAGGTGCTCCACAATACCATTGCTTTGGGGGTGATAAGCTGAGGACAGTTTGTTCATTATTCCCAACAAGATGATGAGATCGAAGAAGATATTATTGACAAAGTGGGTGCCGTTGTCGGATCTGATCCCTTCAGGAACGCCCCACAGGCGTATTAACTCACGTATCAGAAAATTAGCAGGACTTGGCACCACAGTGGACACAAGGCCCTACTTCGATCCGCCTTGAGAATGGACAGATTACAATTATGAGGTAGCGATAATTATTACACCTGTCAATCATACCAATCTAGTCAGTGTGCTGTTCCTTAAATGGTCCTTGTGGTCGGATATTGTGGAAGCTATTGCCTTAATGATAGGACTTGGTGAATACTGCTGGAACACCATACAGTTGTGTATGTACATTGTAATCATCTCATGTAGGTTGGGGACAAACCAATACTGGCGTATTTGGAGCGACATGTTATCTCTGATAGTATGTGCAGGAAGATGTAACTGGTTTAGAGCTATCGGTAACAATGCTTGCGGCATGACAGGCTTTCCTGTTGATATCTTGTTGATATCTGTCCATATATTAAATCTGTTCCTGTCTGTATGCATCCTCTGGCTTCCCACAACTGTCTCTCATGCTCAGGCACTTTCTTGTATCTCTCTAAGGTGTAGGTAAGCTGTCTCAGTATAATGTCTTGATGCATCCAAAGGATCCGATGGTGTCGATGTTTCACTAGCTACCAATACTTTGGTGTGTGTCACTAAGGGGGCGTGTTGCGGCATCTTTGGCTGCCCAGTCAGCTAGGGCATTTCCGCATATACAAAATCCTGAGCACTAGTGTGGGCTGCACACTTCACCACTGCAACTGCATGTAGCAGTGTTAAGGCTTGTATCAAATCCTCCAAGAGGGGAATGTGCATGACAGGACTTCCATCAGCCCTAAGGAATCCGTGTCTGCTCTACTGCACAACACTAGAGTGCACTGTTGTGCTAACATAGGCTGAATCAGAGTTTACTGTTATTATTTATCCTTCTCCTTGTTTGAGGGCCTCGTCTGTGTCCGAAATAGGATGTGCAAAGAAGATAGCAGGGTTGGCTGAGTGACATTTAACTACTTTCACGAATGGCAGTGATAATATTATTTCATAGCCTGATACTCCCTGTATTGGCAGTGTCGTCTTAGCTTTCTGAATTATTGCAAATACTACATGTTTAGCGTACAGTGTCAAAGGTGCACCCAGGATAATAGGGGCCCTTTTCTTGACTGCAAAGGCTGATGTAGCTAACGCTTGTTCACAAGGGTAGTGGCCTTTCATGACAGAATCAAGAAGGCCACTAAAGGATACTTTTGAGTGAGGACATGTGCCATCACCTGGCCAATACAGTGGCAATAAAGGAAAAACTATTTATTGTAGTCTGGTATTCCTAACATCAGTGCATTTGTTATCTCTATTTTTAACTTGCTAAATGTTTGTTTCATCTCTTTAGTCCGTGTGGTCCTGTCTTTCTGTGTTTTAGCCTGTTTGATAGATGCATGCAGTGGGGATATTGTCCCCATTGTCTAGCGTAATTACATAAACCCAGGAACTTCTGCATTCCTTTCACTGTCTAAGGCTCCGCCATCTGTCAGATGGATGCTGCTCTTTCGGGTGTAACTCGGCAGCCAGAGGCTTTCAGCAGTTGTCCCAAGTATTGGACTTCTTCCTGACAGTACTGTAATTTTTCCCTGTCTGTCTTGTAACCTTGTTGAGCAAGGGTGCACAACAGCGACAGAGTGTCTTTTCTATACTGCTCGTCTGTCAGACTACAGATCATCGACATACTGCAGCATTATGCTGTCACCTTGAAAATTGATGAAGTCATTCTTGATAATCCTTTTAAAGGCACTAGGGGACTCACAGTACCCTTGAGTACCCTATTGCAAGAGTAGTCCCTGCAGTAGGTTTTCTAAAGCTGCTATTTCCCAGCCCCTTCAGCGAGCGGTGGCAACTGTTTTTTAAGACTTTTCTTTATCCATCTGGGATATGGTATATACTGAGATGCCCCTGGGCCTTTAAATATCCAGGGCAATTGTGTCACGACTGTAGTCCCATGGCCAGTAGGGTGACAAGAGTCAAACTTACAAGCATACCTCTGAGACTTTCTCGCATATAGGGATAGTCCCAGTAAGGATCCCCTATGCCCTGAGAAATGCACATTTCTGCATTTGCCAGGTCTCGGGGCTCAAAATAACCCTCTCACGGCCATGGTGTCATCTGTCCACCATCCCTCTGTCCAACTCGCTAGGTTGTCAGTAAAAGGGACAACACTATTCTCATTTTAGGCTTCTATTTCATTGGGCATCAAATCATTGCCTGGACACACAGGGAGTACATGTGCCAGATCTTTCCTCAGTGTCATCTTTCCTGCTATGCCTACCATTCCCTTTCTCAGATATGGGCATGCATGCATACTATTAAATGCTATTCTCTTCAATTCCTGTTGCCCTCTCTGTACGGCTTGTCCTTCCTTATTGCTTTCTTTTCTCACACATGCATGGTGTGACTGTTCCCTATTATGTTCCTCAAGAAGGGACATTCTGTTTATATGCTCAGTGATGTCATCTAGTGCCTCTTCTGGTCCTTCGTAGGATTCTTCTGATCCCATATCTTCTTCTCCTAGGGTGCTATGTGTAAGGACTTTGTTATTTGGTCCTTTTTGTTCAATCATATGTGGCCCATTTGGGGCCCTCCACTGTTCCAGTGACCCTTCTCCCCATTCCTGTGTCATCTCTTGGGCCTGCCTGCCAATCCTCCTGCATTTCGACCCACTTGCCAACACTATTCTTCTCTGTCCCTGGGCTCATAAACCTCTAGCACCCTGTGGAAGGATATTCTGATGGGAAAGCTACCCTTCTTGTCTCATTTTTACTTGATTTTTTCAGAAAATCTTCCTGTTTTCTAGCACCACCCATTCTCTGTGTGTCCTTTGACCCTTTGTTAAGTGCACTCCCATTTTTCCTAGTGGGGAACATCTTGTCCTCTAAATGAAGTGTAAATTTGGTGTCTACCGTCCCTAAGTATTTAGTACTGTCCCCACCCAACATCTTCCATGGGGTACTAGCCATTCTAGGACATGGTGATATACAAACGTATTCTCCATGCTTGGAAGAAGATTCTGATGGTAGGCTATACTCTGGGTCTGTATATCCCACAGCAGGGGGATGTGAAGTGGTGGGTAATGAGTGCAGTATGCCAGTTTGTATCATATATATGCCTTGTACCGTTGCACTATCTAAACTTAATTGCACATCTTTGTAGAGAGGTGGAGGAACCAAAGGGCTGGTCTGAGACTTTATCTATGATTCTCTCATATTTGTTTCACAAAAGACCTTCCATAGGTCTTGTGTGGTCTTCCTTTTCTCTAGTTTACTTCCCTTGAATTTGCTTTTTAGGAAGGTGGCCATGTTTTCTACCATTGTAGTATCAGAGGTGCCCTCTTCTAGCCAGGCATGTGCAAGTTTTAATGTTGCTTTATGCCATTCTTTACATTATTTATTTATCCTGTCCTTATGTCCTGAAAACACCTTAAACATTTGTTCCAAAGGAGACCCTGTGTCTTTTTAGTGAAATTGATCTTATGTACTATACAGTTGACACTGTAAGTGGACTCCTATTTACTTCATGGGGTATTTCCAAAACTGCACATAAACTTTTATTAGGCTGTGAAGGGGAACATCAGATATATTTATCCCTTATTTCTGAGAAATTTAGTTCACTCATATGTTTTGGGCAGGTGCATTTATGGGTGGCCTGAGTAGGTTTTTGCCTGATGCAAATAAAAACAATTGTTATTGTGAATATATATATATATATATATATATATATATATATATATATATATATATATATATATATATACGTACATACATATACGTACATACATATATATATCTATTGTGAGAAGAAAAAAATATATATATATATAATAATTTGGTGTCAGCAATCCACTCACCTACTAAATTCAACACTTGAAGGTCCCTAATAAATGCATACAATAAGAGGTCTATAACTAAGTATTGAGTCTATTATTATTCCAGGGAACTGACGCAACCATTGCCCATGGTTCCATTGAAATGTTGCTGTGACTTCAATATATTCTGTCTTTGGCCACAAGGTGGCACCAGTATCACACATGAACAATTTAAATAGACTATCTACATCAGTGAAACTCAAAGTACGGCCCGGGGTCCGCATGCGGCCCCCTGACCTTTATATGCGGCTCCCTAGTCAACAGAACCACTGGGCTGTTGGTAACTGGACTTAGCACTAACTTTAAAATATGTTAAAGGGACAAGCATTTATTTAAAGGTTAATTGCAGTTTAAGAAAATAAGTATCAAGGTTGTCTTGCACTGTTTAACTTTAGCAACACCTTCATTCATAACGACATCTTGCATATGTGTTAAAATATGATAATGTCTTTAAAATTCAACAAGTGTGATTCGGTTGCATGTAGAACCCTTTCACCTTAGGACATCGGATTATATCTATCAGTACAATGAGAAGTATTTTTTTTAAAGTTATAGTTTTCAAACATGAATTTAGAAGCATTAATGCTCCCCCAGCCTGACAACAATGCTGAAGGTCAACTAAAAAGCAGACCAGTTGTTATATGCACCCATTAGGTGACCAGGCTTGCTATTCTAGATGAACAACATTATAGCTTATTAAATCAAACACAGGAGACATTTTTGTACAGTGTACATCCTGAACTCATGTATGTCGAGGTCCTTTTGTATGTGATAATGAAGAAAAAGGAGGGAAAGTGAAATAAAACAATTGCCTAGAATAACACAATTTGATCAAGTAGGGAATCCGGGATTGATTCCAGGTTTTTTTGATTCCACATTGTTCAATTCAATTCAGCCACTAGATGTACCTGCTTCACTTTCCCAACACCTCTCCCCCGACTCACCCACACGCACACCACCTGGTGTCACCAGTGCGGCCCTCGGTACACCACCGAGCAAACATTTTTGGCCCCTTGGAAAATGTTTGTGAGTACCTATGATCTACATAAATGTTTATTCACTGTGCACTATGTTTCATCAGGGAAAGCGGTTCCCCACTTCCAAGATGTTTTTTAATCCTTGCTTCAGATTATGCTAAAAATATTATTTTGTGTCTTGCTGTGCCTCTCTCTTTCTGTCTATATTTGTTCATGTGGGGGTTTCTGAGGTGTTTGGACAATTTTCTACTGTCTGTCCTTAATAATTGATATATTATCATTAGAGTGCTTCCCCCAATACTTCTGGGGGATTGGTCAATTCTTTATAGAGGTCTCATATAGGGTGTCTTACTCTTGGAAAAACAACTACGACAGGTGTTGTAGATTTTAAAATAAACTTCTGTATTCTAAGTATGCGAAAGTCTTGTTTGCAATTACCTGAAAGGTAGTTAATTATATTCCTTTTTACAGTAGCTGATAATTCTTCTTCTGTTTGTATACCCTCAAGAAATATTGAGACATTAACCCAATTCAGTCATTTACTTTAAACTTTCTTGTATAATGTTTTAACTTAGCCCTCATAAGAATAGGAAATCTAATACTAATTCCTAACATTATTATGTGGCCACATTTCCATCTTATACACACATGTACATATACAGCAATACAAAATTTCATACAGAGGCAACCAAAACACTACTGCAACAATTCTAAATCACATACTAGGGCAAATAAATCATTATTGGTCACTTCACTCTGGATTCATAGAAAAGACAATTCTACACTATTTTGGAGAACATACACTGATTACTCAGTCTCAAACCCTTTTCTACCTTGACCACTTTCAACTATGTAGTTGAGTCCTTTGTGTCTTCTGGTCTTACCACTGGTATCCCTTAATATTGTGTCAATACACAATCTTGCATGCAAACAATAAAATTATATATTATTGTAAAAATTGTTAATGTATTTGCATATATAAAAGGAACGGACCTTCTACTGTTCCCACCTTAAAAACGCCAAACACCTGAGTTCTTCCTGCCCCTTAGAAATGCAGAGCCTTTTATTGATCGACAGTGTCTCTTTATCTTTCAGAAGAGCACAAAACACTTCCTGGGGGGACAGGCAGTATCTGGGCTGGCAGTCAGTGAAGTTAAGCAGAGCTCCTGGCTGTGGCCTGCCAATATGTTGAAGGAAAATCTATCAATAAAGTAAGACAGAACCATTTTACACAATAATATGGTTTTAATCAATTAATCAATTTGGAACATCAGCCAGTCTCTAAAAGAGACCAAAGTCTGAAGTTCAAAGCTGTGGATTTCAAGCAGTGGCATATATACTGCAAAAGCCACAAAAACGTGAATTACAAATTCCTATATGATGTAAATAGCAAGCTGGGTAGTTAAGATATTGTCAACATTCGTAAGCTTCCAAGAATTGTGTACGTGTCCATGTTTAGCAGAAGCCTCCTGTTGTGGTTTTTATTGTAGTTCTCAGAATAAGGGCAAAATAACCTGTGAGTGCTTATCTCTTGTTTGACGTCATTGGGCCCAGCCCAGTCCGTCTGACTTCAACATATTCTTAACAGGCTTGCGGTAAGGCAGATTCCACCCTTGTTTACACCTTGTGCTCAATGACGATGCAAAACCATTTCCTTCTGTCAACCTCTCTGTGTGTTTCTTAAAACTAACGTGCACTATGACCTATATATTTCTGCAGAGGTTTGCTATTTACATAGCTTTTAAAACTATCCCGCACCTGAAATATTTGTATTGGGGTTTGGAATTTTATATTTGTATATATGTCTATAAAATATATTCCACTCACTAGCGCATGTCTGTTGATGCAGTGTCCCTTCCTCCTACCATGCCCACAGACCTTTTTAAACTTTTTTCATAATACACTCATCTGAGGACATATAGCATACCAATGTGAGGAATCATCAAAAAGTGCTTTATAGGACAGATCTACGGCTTCCTCCACAGGAACCGTTAGGAGGTGATTGTATTTTTCCTAGTTCTAGTGGCACGTTGAAAATTTGTCATTTCCCATATTATTTTTCGATTCGTTTTTTTTTTAGTACTCGTAAATTTCTTAGTCGATGAAGCTATAAGATTCTGCAGAAAAAGAAAACTTAAAAGCGTGTCCAAGGGAAAGATTGTTGCACTGATTGGAACTGTGTGTTGCAGAGAGTGACAAATCATGTGGTTTGAGTGAGACATTGCAAATGTTTCACTGTGGCGAGATCTAAGAATGTATGCGTGCTTGTAACAAATGTCTGTTTGACACAGGACGCTCCAGGCCTAAATAAGATCCTGTGCATTAAACACAGGATTTTAAATTGAACCTTGTGTTTGACCGGAAGCCAATGGAGCTTTCTTGGTGCCTGACACCTTAACTTTCTAACCACAAAACGTTCTATCCCTTGAAGTTTGTCACTTGCTGAGTCAGGTTTCCCAGGGTTGAGACCATTACAATAATGAATCTGTGATAGGGCGCCGAGAGAGGTAACTCTTAAATGACAGGCTTTGACAGTAAAAGGCAGGACTGTACCAAACAGCCAATACAATTGACCTTGGGTGCTCGGTTAACTAGGCTACCCAAGGAAATAGAGCCAAATGGATTCCTGACAATTGTGTTTTTTCAGTTCTGCTAGTAAAAGTTTGATTTTGCTCCTATTAAGTTGCAAGGAGGTGACACTCTGGACAGCTGTGAATGTCAATGCAATTGACATAACAAATTTGAATCATCTTTATTTAGCTGAATAAAGAGCTGGGCATTGACTGCAAACATCAATGCAATGAATTCTTGACATTTGATCACCTTCAGCAGGGTCTCATTCGGATGTTGAACAAAAACCAAGAAAGTGAACATTCCTGTGGGCACAGTACATGGCAGGTCAAAACTCTGGGAACGAGATGACAGAGACAAAGATTGTGCTCAATTTGACAAAGAGGCTGAGAACCGATTTGCCACAATTTCCGAGATACCTTCCTTTCCAAATGTCCCTAGTAAAATAGTATGGTTTCAAGCCCAACGGACAATGTAACTAAATCAGGCCTGCAATGTCCAAGCATCATTTCAACCACAGTGAGTAGTAGAGCCATCTCAATGCCTGTGTCTGGGCAAAAACCCAACCCCTAGTATCCCTTGATCCTCCAGGTACAAGGGCAGCGGCTTGGCTGCCACTCTTAACATTTTCCCCAATACTAGTAGCAAGCTAATGGGGTGGTAATTATCAAGTATTGTGAGGTCCAAATTATCTCATTTAAGGATGGGGAGAGATGACTTGGTGGGAAGGGGTTGTCCATGTGTGTGTCTTTGTCCTGTACAGATGTTCGTCTTCATCAGTATATTTTCTACACTCTGACCTTTTGCATTCTCAGATGGACAGAATTAACAGTCCCTTCTATGGTTACATCAGTCTGAAGCCCTTTGTTAAAATCTTCAAGAGTTTTGTGAGCATCTGCTCTAGGGCCGGCCTCTGATAATGAAGCACTTAATGATTTTGATGTTTCTGATGCATTACTTTTGAAAAATGGCCAAACAGGACCGGCTACAGTTTTTCTGAGAAGATGGTGCTTAGGTACTGAGGTTGAATCTGAAGTATTATAAGATAGTGATCAGTACACCCCACTGGTGATATATCCATTAAGAACCATGTATCAGTTGGAATAAAAGTGGGTTCCCCTAAGTAGCCTTTAACATGTGGAGCATTCTGCAAAATCTTCAAGAGACGTTTTTCAAATTGTTAAATTCTACATTGATTCTGCTAGATCCAAGAGCAGCATTGAGTACATTCTTACAATTTGACAGACTGGCAGAGATTGGAGTTTATGATAAGGTCGTAAAAAGTTAATACTTTACCTGGCAGATAGATTTAAAAGTACAAGCTCTAAATCCCTTTTGATCTCAGAAGAGAAAGCTCAAGAGAGGGGAGTAGGGTCCCTCAAGGATCAGCCTCAAGTCCCATCACAATATAGATATAAAACCTAGTGGCAGTCACCAGTAGGTAGTTATAGTTAGAACCTTGCTTCTATAGAAAAAGCGTTTTTTTGTTTTGCTAATAACTTTGGCGCCGTTTGATGAATGTACAAGAAGTATTCCATAAAGATACAACGCTCACTTAAGTGTCTGTCTGGAAAGTTTCTGGGTGAGCCTTCAAGCGGGTATGGAGAGAAAGGGGGGGGGTCCCAAAAAGCTTTTCCCCAAGCATTTTTCCATAGGGATTTTGAGCAGGAATAGTGCCTGAATGACAGGCCAGAATTACACCAAATTTGGCAAAAAAGTAGCTCTTGGTCCAGAGAGCAACCCTTTTTATTATTTGGGGTAAATCTGTTCAGGAGTTTTTGAGAAATTAAAGTTAAAACGAAAGTGTAAATATAGTGGCACGAAGGCTCTGTGAACCCTCCTGATCCTGTACTAAAATCTGATTGGCTGCCAACACTTCAGTAAGGAAGTGTTGCCAGCCATTTTGGGACTCTGCTTCAGCCAAGACCCAGAAAAAAAGATTTGAAAAAAAAAAGAAGAGAAGGGGACAGGGTAGGGACACCCTGACCCCTTACCTCTTAGGGGACCACCACTTCCCTGGGGCTGATGTCTAATAAAATGTGTGGGGGGCTGCCTGCCAACCCCTCCTCCTGCAGCTCCAGGGGCTGATGTCCAGTGAAATGCGGAGGGGGCGCCTAGCCTGCCTGAAGCCCTGAACCACCACCTCCTTGGGGCTAATGTCTAATAAAATGCAGGGAGGCACCTCCCCTCCCAACCCCACAGGCCTGGGGACCGCTACCTCGCTGGGGCGAAATTTAAATAAGATAGGGGTCTGTTTTGGACCCCTGGCATGGGGGACCACCAATTAAAATGTTAGAGGGGGGCCGCACGTCCCCCCTCATAGAGCCAATAATGGCCCTGGGACCGCCATCTGCCAGAGCCAGCTCCTGCTATGTCCCGATGTGCACACCCCCGGGACATAGCTTTGACAGCTCCCGCCAAGTCAGAACAAACAGTCCGGTTTCAGCAGGCAAGATCTGTCAAACAGCTCTTACTTGCTGGAAGTGGAGGTTTCCTCTGTTTCCCTGCCTGCAGAGATGCAGGCAGGGAAACAGAGGAAACTATTGCTCTCACAGACGGGGAGCTGCATGTTTAGCAGTTCCCTGACTGTGATAGAATGCCTGCTCCCCAAGAGGCGGGGAGCCAGCTGGGACCGCAGGGGCCTCAGGCTCTCCCCGTGGTCCCCCAACTTGAGCAAGAGAAATTTAATACATTTGAACTTATAAAGGAAAGACAACAATAACCATCCAGAAAAATGAGAATAATACATCACTAATCAATAATTAGCATTAACATGTTGGACTTCATGTGAAAAGAATTTAGTAACACAAATTTAGAAAAACATCTAGCTAAGGGATTATCAAAATATAGCAGCAGTACTATATTATCAGCAGTTGGTACCTGAAACACAAAAGACAAACAACAATATGCATGTCATACTATTACCCAATCACTAAGGTATCCAGCAACAACGTCTACTTCATCAAGGGAACAGCAACATCAGGCATCAGTATCAAAAAAGGATCGGAACAGGAGCAACATGAGGGGTATGGTTTAGAACTTGGACTTTAAGATTACTAAACCATCAAATCATTTGTTCAGTATTGAACAGATTAAGTAAACTCAGAAAATAATAAACATTAGCTAAAGATAAATGACAAATCTCCCAATACGAATGACTAATGAAGACGAATAACTAAAAAAATGAATGAATGACCCCGAATCAATGGTGTCTGAACATTAAATTAAACCTACTAAACATTCTGATTAGTTCAAAGAAATATATTGAGGAAACTACGTTGAATCGGAACACCAACAGACATCAAAAGTATATAAAATGTTAGCTCTAAACCTTTCTATTTGCTGTTATTCCATTGACGAAACTCAAACTAATACATTTGTTATTTCTTCTTCCGTTGCATCTGTAGACCCTTTGTTCAAAACTCCAATTACGTCGTCCCCAGATCATTATTACAAAATATAGAAACATTTCTCATCTTGCCACTCTTTTCCCTTGAGAAAGAACATAGGTTAGAAACATAACTACAAGCAAAATATATAAACACAATAAATGAAGTCAGTTAGGCACGAAATGCAGCTAGGAAACAGAACCCATTAGACACATTTATTTTGATTTCTGCTACAGTGACCTTATATATGCTCCTGCTTTAGTCCTGCAAGGGCCACTAAATACACACTTATTCTAACATTTGTTTTACCAAAGAAACACACTCTTTTTGAAAAGACAGAATAATTTAATTAGCTTAGTTTAGCATTGAAAACAAAAAGTAGGGCTTATATATGATGGTGGCCATCCAGTCGATCACAAACTCGACTTTGCATAGAAATTAGTACACAATGATTAAAATACCAAATTATGAGTATTGTTACTTATGTGAAAAGTAAACACAAAAATCTACTCTCTTACAATCCCTCCACTGATGACTATAGATGTCATCACACAAAACCCTCAAATAAATTCATTTATTTCAAATTTTAGAATTTAGTCCTCTTTACATTTTATAAAATTTCTTTGTTCTCAAATTTTCCCCATAAAATGTTTCCATTTTTACATCTACCCTCCTCTTATTCTTTTCAAACCCTATTCTTTTAAACATTTGAAACGATTTATATATTCCACAAATTCCGATTAAACAAAACACCAAAATTGAAATCCATTTCACTCATTTTAATATAATACCTCCACCTAGGTTGCCAATCCAATTTCCTACTGAAGCAATTCCTTTGCCAGCCTTTTCCCAAATAGTAGTTTCAGTTAATTCTTTTAATAATTCTGTTTTAGTGTTGTCCGAATTGTATGAACAACAGTGACGAGGACCAAGTAATTTACAAACTCCACCCTCTTTTGCTAAGAGAATGTCTAACGCAAGGCGGTTCTGAAGAGTCATGGCTCTTGTCGCAGTCAATTCAGTATCCAGGAGTAAAATAGCCCCTGAGTGATCTGTTAACATGTTATCTATAACTGTAGACAACTTCTGTATCTTTATTGAATTCAGAACAACTCCCACTGAAGAAATTATTGCTACAGATATGTCTCCCACTATGCTAGAAGTTGATTCTCGCTTGTGTCTTGTTTGTATTTCAGAAAATGTACGAAACTTATTTAAGTCTTCTAGTTGGTACATTTTTGGAAAGACTATTCCCAAATAACATGTGCCATACCATCCTCTAGGAACATGTTCATAGGCATTTTTCCCACAAATATAGTACACACCAGGCACTGATGGATCCTGACCATTTCAAATAAATCTCCATTTACTCCCAAACAAAAACACATGCCTACATTCACTCGTTCCCACATTTACTCTATCTAACTAAGACTGCGGCCTATATATGCAAAGTTTGCCTACATGCAATGCATCCAAGTTCAACTTTCCTTGTTTAGTAATGTCAGTATATACATGATCAGTTCCAGGACTTCGCAAAACTAATCTCTTATCTATTTTTGCTTTAATTGTTCTCTTCCTATTCCCTGTGTTATCTAGAAATTTCTTCTCTGCAGGTGTAAGTAAACAGGTGAGATTGTTGCGATGTGCGAAAGCAGTCCCAAATGTTAATGTAGGTTTGAAGAAACCATTTACTATCTCTGTGTTGTGATACCTAGCTATCTTACTAAGATCCTTAATAATAGGCACAAAAGAAAACACAACATCTGTGTTCGAATAAAAGTATTGACTATATTCTTGGTTAAAGAATCGTGTTAGTGAAAGACTACAACTTATAGCATAAGTAAGCAGTAAACTATGATAAGCAATTCCCTCCTTAACAGAGGCTGGAATCTGCTTGCAAACATAACACTCTTTTGCATCCATTACATCAACATAGTCCCGCCATAAGCGATAGAAGACAATAGAAGAAAGCTTTCCTCTTCGTGTAAGTATTTCTCATCTATTTTAAACCTATCTAACTCTGAAAGATCAGTAGTTGATTTTGAACCAGTAACATTATCAGGTGTAACTGTAGTATGGTTTGCTCCACTCGATCAAAAAACAATCACACTCGCAATCAATAACAAACATACTATTGCACAAACAATTGCCAAACCATTACCTATACATTTACAGTGACTACTCTTAGTATGTTGATTACTCAAGTTTCCCATGGTCTATAAAGAACCAAAAAAAATAAAAGCAAAAAAAATTATAGCCATGCAGCAAAAACAAAACAAAAATTGCAAAAATCTTCAACTGGCAATCTTCAAACTCAATCCCGCATAATTTTTTTCTTTTAAAGTTCATTTACACTTTCAGGACCTTTTGTCAAAGTTCGGTAAAAATTGCCAAGATCTGTTAAGCAGCTTGTCAAGTTAAGTTATTAAAGTCTCTTCAAGGTATTATTTTCAAAAAAGTATTTTCACTTTTCTTTTTCAAATTCTATTTTTCCCAACAATTGTTCATTAGTTTCTTTCATGTACCAAAATATAGACCCTGAATGTCTCTGTCAAAACAAAAACTCAAAAACTCTTCTTGCCATTCATTTGTAGTTGCATATGCCCATTCAGGACCAGAATATCTCTGGTTTGGAACTCTTTTCCCCTTCAATCTTCGACCACCACAAACTTCTCCTTCACTCAGATCTTCTTCTCCATTCAGCTCTGTTTCTTCCCTAATTGGCGGTACCACATTAATCTTCCCTGCTTCAGAACTTCTCTCTGGCCAATTATCACCTTTTAGTGGCTTTTTTTGTCAGAACTCTTCAAAATCGAACTCTTCTCCTTTGACGTTCCCGTAATTGGTTCAAGAGGAGTCGGACCCTTTTGGCTTGGATCTGTCTCATTTCCTTTCCCATTGGGGTTAGTCACTTGTTCAGTCTTGTTTATCAGATCATCTGCCTCTGAGGACACCCTCCTCTGACCAGGTCTTCTCTTGACTGGTACTCTCTAGTTCTCCTTGGACCGGTTCTTTTAGTCTTTCAGACGAGGATGGTTCACCTTAGTCTTCCAGGATACCTTCCACCTCGTCTGACAGAGGTGTAGATACTTCGTTTGTAGCCTCCAGCTCTTCTCTTTCTTCTTCTTGATCTGGAGTACTCTTAGATATAGGTAATCTCAGCAGCTCTTCTTCCTGCTCTGTAGGATTGTTCACTTTCCAAGTGTGGCTTTGCATGCACCCAGTTCGCAAGTCCTGCATACTTCACAGCTGTAGTCGTTATCAATATCACCTGTAGAATCCTTTCCACCCGGGCTCCAAGCATGATTTCCTCACATGCTTACGAATAACGACCCAATCACCAGCTTTCAAGTTGCATCCTTGACCTTGAGATGATTGCAGTGTGGTAGCTTCCACCTGATGAGAAAAAGATCGTACTACATCAGCTAGATTCTTGCAGTAGTCTAACACCATATCATCTGTAATGTTCACAAGTGCATTTGTAGGTACTGCTGGTAATCTCATTGCTCTACCCATGAGGATTTCATAGGGCGACAGTCCTGTTTTGTCAGGTGTACTTCTCATTGACATCAGGACTAACGGCAATGCATCTGGCCATTTCAAAATCGTAGACACACACATTTTCACCAATCTCAATTTTAGAGTGCCATTCATCTGTTCTACAAGACCTGAGGCTTGTGGACGATAACTACATTGGAGTTTCAGCTCAATGTTTAAAGCTAAACATAGCAATTTAATCACTTCATTAATGAAGTGGCTTCCTCTACCTGATTCCAAAGAGAACGGGAAACCAAAACTCTCTAAGTTGTATCTTTGCTACTGTAAGGCTATCATTTCTCCTTGCTTGAAGGATAAGCCTCTATCCAGTAACTGAAAATACACACAATCACCAACACGTACTTCAAACCAGCACACGCAGGCATCTCAATACAATCCATTTGCATTCTGCTAAATGGTCCTCCCGCCATACCAATGTGTCCCATATTTACCACTGTCCCTTTGCCAACATTCATTTGTTGACAAATAGTACACCTCTTACAAATTGCTTCAGCAACCTGTCTAAATTTTGGATTGAATCAAAACTGTTTACGGACCATTGCATCTCTCTCTATGTGAGCTTGACCATGGTAGTATCTAGTCATTTGTGTCAGTAGACTGTTTGGCAGAACTAGTTTCCCTTCTCCTGTCATCCATATGTCTTCGTCCGCCTGGACACATTTTAATTTCAACCGTTCTTTGCGCTCCTCTTTTGGGACATTATGTTGAATAGCTTTTAACTCTTCTAGGGTATCAACAATCTGCATGGTAAAGTTTGCATAGACCTCATCATTTTCTGGTAACAACTCCCAATTTTCTTTAAAGGATATGCCATCAAGGCACAAAACTTTGCGATCTGCATATGCATTTCCCAATGACACGTAATCTTGTGACCTCTGCTTTTCACCACAGCAACTTGCTCAGGCATTTGTATAGCTTGTAACAGCTCATGAATTCTCTCATCATTTCTTATTGGTGAACCAGAAGAAGTTAGGAAACCTCTCTGTGACCAAATCTGGCCAAAATCGTGCACTATTCCGAATCCATATTGACTATCTGGGTAAATTGTCACTTTCATCTGATTCGAAATATGGCAGGCTCTAGTAAGAGCTCCCAATTCTGCTACTTGTGCAGAGAACACTCCACGAAGCCATGATGCTTCCTGTATGCCAGTAATAGTACATACTGCATATCCTGCCCTCAATGTGCCCACATTATTTCTCAGACAGGAACCATCAACAAAAATAATTTGATCATTTTCTTCCAGACATATATCTCTAATGTCTGCTCTGGGCTTTGTACATAACTCTGTAACTTCCAAACAATCATGTTCTGTATCATCCAAATTATTGGAACCATTGTTTTCAATCGGCTGTAAAGTTGCTGGGTTAAGCACTGTACATCTCTTAATGGAAATATTTGGAGACCCCAAGATTGCCGTTTCATACCTAGTCAATCTCGAACTGGTAAGATATTGAGTCTTAGAGCGAGTAAGTAAACCTCAATAGAGTGAGGGACCATTCTAGTAAGAGGATATCCCATTACTATTCCTTCACTCTGAGAAATGCTCTGCTCAACTGCTGCAACAGACCGCAAACAACCAGGTAAAGCTGCTGCGACCGGATCCAAAGTAGCTGAAAAATATGTTACTGGGCGATTGACACCACCATGTGTCTGAGTCAAAACAGACAAGAAACATGCATCACCTTCATGACAAAACAACAGGAAACTCTTTGTGTAGTCAGGCATACCTAAAGCCGGAGCTTGACACAAACTCTCTTTCAGCTCAGATAATGCTTTCATACAAGCTGCATCCAGTATTATAGGAATGGAAACATCTTTGTGTCAGCTTCTGTAATGGCTTTGAAAGAACTGAAAAATGCGGAATCCACTGACAACAGTAACCAACCATTCACAGAAACATCCTCACATCTTTCTGTGTACTTGGTACTTTCATCTGCAAAATTGTAGCTACTCTCTCTCTCTCAATTCTCCAAGTTCCTTTCTCAATCAGATAACCCAAATATTTCACCTCTTTTTGACAATACTTCAACTTAGTAGGGGACACCTTATGTCCATTGTCTCCCAGGAAATTCAACAAAGCAATCGTATCATATTTTCAACCTTCCTTCATCTTTGATGCGACCAACAAATCAACCTACTGTACTAATGTCGATTGATATGCCATCACCAATGACTCCAAATTCTTTTTCAAGATCTGGTTGAAAATGGATGGTGACTCTGATAGCCCTTGTGGAATTCTATACCAACAATAGACTTTGCCCACATTTTTTTTAAACAAAATAGATATCTGCTGTCCTCATGAAGAGGCACGGAAAACAATGCTTGACATAGGTCTAACACAGTTAACCATTCAGCATCACATAGGATCTGAAACAAAATCAGAGCTGGGTTTAGAACCACTGGACAACATTTAATCACAATATCATTTATTTTCCTCAAATCCTGTACAAGACAAATTTTCCCACGTGGTTTTCGTAAACCCATTATTGGTGAATTACATGGGCTACTCAGCACTTCTTTCAAAATTCCTTTTTCCACAAATTGTTCTGTCAAAGGTTTTACACCTTTGATTGCCTCAATTGTCATCGGATACTGTGGAGTTTGAGGGAAAACCACGTCTGGCTTCACTGCTACCCTGACTGGTTCCGCTACTTTAATTAACCCAATGTCCTTTCCTGAAAGATCTCAAACTTTAGACTTAACAGTCTTCTGCAGATCAACAGGAAGATCTTTCACTTCAAAAACTGGAAAGAAACTAATCAAAGGAGCTTCTTCAATTTCTGTCTCATCAAAACTAATCAAAGGTAATTCCTCAGACACCAATTCATTATTAACAGTATGTGTCAGGTCTTATTCATCATAATTTTTTGTCTGATCTCAGTTCCCTAATCTGAACAGGTAATAGAACATCTTGTTTTGCACAATAAATCTCCCCAAGTAGTGACACTGGATTTGAATCGCAAACCACAAACTTGTGTAATCCTTTAAAATAACCAATTTTAACCAAACTGGCTCTGCAATGGGGTTGGTCATTTGCAGCACCCACAACCTGAATCGTTTTCCCTGATAAAGGCAGATCTGGAACCTTTGCAGATCTCACTGTTGAGCGTGCAGCTCCTGTATCAACCAGAAAAGAAACTATGTGACCATGCACTTTTCCCTTAACATAAGGACCTTTCTGATCCACCTCTAATGAAGGCAGCCATTACACCCTCCTCCTCATCTGAGCTATCCGACAGCCATACTTAGTTCATTCCATTCTCACTATGTAAGGGAAACTGTTCTACTGCATTAGTAGTATTACTCTGATTTATTTTCTGACCTGTGACCACTTGAGAAAGCATCACTTGTTGCTGAACCATAGGACTTTGTGGTATCTGTAATTTTCAAGTTATTTGAATTTGTTGTGCAGGGTACCATCTACACTTGTGGCTGCATCTGCTTCAACTGAGGTATCTGTACATGTTGTACCCGTGGCTGTACACTTTGTACCTGTTGCATGAGGCTGTAAAGGTTGGAAACCCTGCATCGGATTTACACTGTTCTGGAAATTTAGAATTTGACCTCTCATTTTTGGTCCTCTCATATTCTGGAAAGCATTGACACCATTCATTTGTTGAAAAAAAGTCCCTTGATTCACTGTTGGACACTGTCTCTTCCAATGCCTGATTCCTCCGCAAACATGACAAGATAACATTCTCTTTCCCTGCAGCTCTCCTTGCATCATCACAGAAATCAAATCTACACCTTGATAAACATTTGGAAGTATTATTCCACCATGACCTCTACCTCTGCCTCCATCCTGAAACATTCCCTGATTCTGAAACATGCCATTTCCGTGTTGCTGTTGAGTCTGAAAACTCCCCTGAATCCCTGTCTGTGCAGCTTTAATCTGCATCACCATCGCTTTCTCCTTTAACTTTTTCTGTTTCAATTCAATCTCATCACTATAGTATTTAGCATCAATCAGTTTTGTTTGCCAGCAAATCAAATGATTCTTAATCATCTGGCTAATTTCTGGTCTCAATCCTTCAACAAACCTGAACACCAAATGAATATGTCTTTCGGCTCCATTGTTTCTGTACCACTGTAATTTTTAAATGCTTTTAACAGTATCTCACAGTATGCATGAATCGATTCCTTCACCTCTTGAGCTGTTCGATCTAGGCGTTGCCAGTCAACATTATTCGTCGAAACTCTCGTTTTCAGGAACTCAGTAACCTTATAGCAATACTTCATCACTTCAGGAGATGGTGCACCAGTTGTCGAATCTCTTTTTGGCTCACTTGTTGGCCAATCTACACTCCTTTTACATTCTATCCACAAATCTGCTGGAACCACAATTTCCAAAAGAGTGTTTAAATCCTCCCACAGACATTTTGCTAGTTTCACAAACCTATCTGTCTGCTGGTACCACTACACTGGTTTCTCCCTCAACCTTGGGTAATCATTCATAAATGATAAGATATCACTCCTGCTCCAAGAGACATGAACAAAATTCCCTCCTGGAATCTCTCTCATAGGGAAAGCTTTTATTGGCTCTTTATTCTGTGATACATCTACAAGAGGAGTATCTGAACCTTTTCTCAGTCTTTCTCTTTTTTTTGACCCATCTACCTTCGCATTTGTCTAAGGCTCTCCAAATTTGTACTCTCTCAAGTAATTCTCTTAGATGTGTTTTCATCCCTGTAGATCTCATGTGTTTAAAACCTTCAGCTTCAAAATTTAATCTATAACTTCTCTAAAGTTGTTTCATTATCGTAAGGTCTATCTCCAATTTGTCTGCTAATTCTTGTAATTGCTGATGTACTTCTGTTGCTCCCTCTGTGAGTAATTGACACAAATATCTCAACTGCGTCTCAGTATAGGGATCGAGTCTATTTATTCCCATTGTTCCTTCCAGAAGCTCTCCCGCTTCCATTGATAATCTTGTTTTATTTATGTACTCCTTTCCCTTGAACTGACTCTCAGGAATACTTTTAGACTGACTCTCAGGATCGCTTGAAGCGCTCAAATCGTCCACCCACTTTGTTCATCGCTGTGCAGTCATATTTTGTAATGAAATATTACCAAGTTGTACACTCGGTAACTGTTGTTGCATTGAGCGTTAAAATTTTAAGCATAGAACCATCTCCCAATTCATCCATTTCAAAATGTCTAATTGGAGTTAAATCCAACAATGACCCTGATCTATTTAGAGTTTGCCCCTCAGGTGACATTAACCTAATGTCTTCATTCTGAGTTTGAACTGATTTTCTATTCCTTTTTATTCTGAGCATATAAAGGCACAAGTGGACCAAATGTAATTGGTACTGATATCGCATCTGGGCTCCTGGTTTCGACATTCAGAGAAATCTCTACTCCTGCTTTCCCCTTTCGAGGCACTAACACTGGAGTAGGCTTTGTTCTAATCAATCTCAACTCCTGTAAATTCTGACCTGAAGATACCACTAGCTTAGCAGTAGTGTTCACAATTGCCACATCTGGATAAATCCCAGTAATATTAGTCTTAGGCATCTGTCTATTGTCAGTTGTCTCATTAAGACTACTCTTCATCGGTATTTGCACTGCAGGATTAGTCTGAACTGAGCTCTGATTCACGTACGGATTAACCTGTACAAAACTCTGTTGTATTCTGGCTACTCTGTACTATATCCTGAGTCGCTGTAACTGGTATCAGTGCAGTAGGATTTGTACCTGCTGTGCTTGATCCTTCTTGAACCACATAAGGCGGCGGACGATTCCTCCACATCTGTATAATAAACTCATCTTCATGTGATTCATCGTCATTATTCATTAACTCTTTAGGCTCTTTGATTTCTGTTCTTTGACTGCTGAAGAACTCTTTTTAGATTTCTTTGAAGCCTTCTCACTCTCTTCAGTCATTGCAGGAAACAACCTAACGCCTTGTAAGGTATCAATTCTCCAATGTCTCTGTTCACTGTCCCATCTAGCTTCCGCTAGTCATTTCTCTGCTCTTCTCTTTCTCCTCTCAAATTTCAGTGATTGTTGCTGTCTAGCTACTAGCTCCCAAATTACTTAAGCTTCAAAATGAGCTGGTCTTGGTGGTGGTCGTAAACCATACATCACCTGTCTCAAATTCTCCAAAAACCTCAAATTAAATGTACCATGTTCAAGAAAAACTAAACAACCTTCCTTCTTTGTGAATTTAACCCAGTGTTTTCACCAAAGACATGCTGCAGTATCTTTCTCTTCAGTTATGATATAAGCCGGAGTACCTTCTGGAGGACAAATTTCTCCTTGCCTAGCTGGAATATACTCATCACCTCTAAAAGCACTTTTTAAAGCTGTGAAAAACTTCATTTTCACAATTGTTATTTCAAAAGAATCAATAATCAGGAAGTGACTACAATCCCACAATCCTCCTCGTAACCCTTCTCGACCAATTGTGCTTCACGTTTGTCCACCAATCCGTGAGCGACCCTTCTCACTAACCAACCAATCCCAGTGCCGCACAAAAATGACATTACACTTACACACACAGCGGCTGACAAAGTCTTGCGGCTTGTCCTCCTAAACTCAAAAACACTCAAAACAAATGCAAATTAATCGCAAGCACTTCTTCAAAACCAATGATAAAACAAATTTGTCTATTTACTACAGGAAAGGTAACACAATTTCTTCAGGAACCTTACGAATGTCACTGACGGCTTCTGCTCTTGCAGCTATTCTTCTCAGTTCCCCAGATCTGCAAGCAAAATTCGACTCGCAAATTTCACTCTCAGCTGATCAATGGATACTGTTCTGGTGCACATAGAACTCGCAAAATCTCCAGTCGATAATTTCAATCATTCAAATTAACTCATAAACTTGACTTACCAACCACGCCCAATTGGTCTACTAAATAGACAAATTACAACATAAATCAAGTGTCTCCGTACACTTTTAATATACTCCGGAGTCTTAGACATATCCTCTGAGGTCCGTCTTATCAACAACCACGTGGACAATTTTTCCGAGCAACAAGTGCCACACACATGTGAAATTCACTGACTTCCCTACTCTCACACTTTAGAGTACGTCAACTCTTTCTCTGACATTATCTTCTACTTCTGGAGTACACCCACTCCCTAAAATCTCACAAACAACTCAATCAACTGTAAATTAGCTAAAGCTGTGCAAGCGCATATTCCAACTCACTCAGTCTAACAACAGAATGCTGAGAACATACCCTTTCGACCTAGGAAAATCCCAAAGACCGGGGAAAATCACTTTGGGCACTTAGCAATTAATGTTACCAAAATTGTACAACATCTTCAAAAACAATATTAACAAATACTTATGACATAATTATGATGCCACTTAAAGAAACAATAACCGAACTCTGCTACCAATACTGTTAACACAGGAAATCCTTACTATTTAGTCATGACAGACCAAAAAGCGGATTTTATCCCCTAGGTCAACTGAACAAACCCAGTTTGCTTTAAAGATAACGTCACAATATAAACGCCATTAGAAATAAATAGCAATCATTAATAATTTATTAATACTTCAATAACCACACCAATTTATAATAAGTTAAAGATTTATTTTCCTATATTAACAATGCCAAGGTCACGTAACTCACTCGTGACTCAAATGATACATATACAAAAACAACAATGGCTGACTTAATCTGCGCATGAATCTACGTTTAGTCAATGCAAACAATCACAATATCACAATGGTTATTACACAAAAACATAGCAATAGAATTTGAGCAAGAGAAATTAAATACATTTGATTTAATAAAGGAAAGACATCAATAACTATCCAGAAATATGAGAATAATACCTCACTAACCACTAATTAGCATTAACATGTTGGACTTCACTAAAGTATTCCGCAACAACGTCTACTTCATCAAGAGGACAGCAACATCAGAAATCAGGATCAAAACAGGAACAACATAAGGGGTATGGTTTAGAACTTGGACTTTAAGATTACTAAACCATCAAAACATTTGTTCAGTATTGAACAGACTAGGTAAACTCAGAAAATAATAAACAATAGCTAAAGATAAATGACGAATCTCCCAATACGAATGACTAATGAAGACAAATAACTAAATGACCCCTAATCAATGCTGACTGAGCATTAAAATAAACCTACTAAACACTGATTGGATGTAGTTTCCTCCGCATATTTCTTTGAACCAATCAGAACACTAACAAATATCAAAATTATATAAAATGTTAGCTCTACGCCTTTCTTTTTACTGTTATTCCATTGACAAAACTCAAACTAATACATTTGTTATTTCTTCTTCCGTTCTTCTATTGCATCTGTAGACCCTTTGTTCAAAACTCCAATTACGTCATCCCTGACGTAATATGGAAACATTTCTCATCTTGACACTCTTTTCCCTTGAGAAAGAACATAGGTTAGAAACATAACTACAAGCAAAATATACAGATACAATGAATGAAGTCAGTTATGCCACGGAAACGCAGCTAGGTAAAAGAACCCATTAGAAACATTTATTTTGATAACTTCTACAGTGACCATTGTATATGCTTCTGCTTTAGTCCAGCAAGGGCCACTAAATACACACTAATTTTAACATTTGTTTTAGCAAAGAAACACACTCTTTTTGAAGTGACAGAATAATTTTCATTAGCTTAAGTTAGCATAGAAAACGAAAAGTAGGCCTTACATATTATGGTGGCCATCCAGTCAATCACAAAACTCAACTTTACATAGAAATTAGTACACAATGATTAATATACCAAAATATGAGCATTGTTACTTATGTGAAAAATAAACTCAAAATTCTACACTCTTACAATTGTTTCTTCTTTTTATAGTATCTCTCCTCTGAAAGTTTAGTGGTCCAATCCTCCACAAGTCAGTGTAACTCAAATACCTTCCCTACCATTAAACCGGATAGAGAATCTAAACAAATGGACACAATTGGAAAGCAGTTTTTTCTTCTACCAGTCTGGCACTCTAATCCATCAATGCCAGCTGCTTGTTAGGAGCCTATTCCCACGCACTTTGGGACTTGGTAGCACACGTCCTACCTGGTGTGCCTGACAATTTATGACCTGGTCTTTCTCAGGCTATAGAAGATGGTCGTGATGGGGCCAAGTTTATAATTCATTGTAGCTTGGACACCACTGGTTCGATCGGGCGCTTCATTGGCACTAGCGTTGGAGTTCACTGCCATTCATGGGTTCCCCGGCGATGTCCAGTCCTCACTAATGAACATACCCTTTGTTGGGACTCACCTGTTTGGAGACAACAGTGATTATGCGCTGGAGTGCTTTAAAGAGAGCAAGGCTACAGTTCACTGTCTGGGCCTAGCCACCCACCTCGCCAACAGCATCCATTCACACCCCCCTCTGTAACGCCTGCCTGTCCAGCTCCCACAGGGAACCTAGCAGTTGAGGCTGTGACTCCCACTGTCTCCTGGGCTAGGTTCATTGGGCTGCCCTGTGCACCCCACTGGCTAAACTGTGCAATAAGTAGGTCATGGTTGTTGCACCCGCTTCTTCTTGGTGCCCAAGAAGAACAAAGGCCTTCATCCCATTTTAGATCTGCGCCCTCTCAATGCAATGGAAAGAGACAATTAAAATGCTCTCCCTGGTTCTGGAGACTGGATGATGGGCTGGATCTGCAGGACGCTTATTTCCATATACCTATCCTCCCAGCACATTAGCGCTACCTGCGGTTCATGACGGGACAGGAGTATTTTCAGGTTGCTGTGCGCTCCCCTTTGGTCTCACTAGTGCCACTCGGGTGTTAACACTGATGTAGGCCGGGTTGTCATTCTTCCCCTTCTTCAATGACTTGCTGTTTAGGGCTGCTCACCCGGGGCAGTCGTCAACCATCTCCAGACTATGGCAATCCTCCTGTCATCTTTGGGTTCACTATCAAAGTACCATAGTCACACCTGACTCATTCTCAGACGCTGCTCTTTATTATAGCCATTCTGGACACCGATCAGTTTTGTGCCTTTCCCCCAGGAAAAAAGGAGTCCAGGACATTCAGGCTGTGATCCTGATCTTTCAGCTATGGTCCTGGATTTCAATAAGGTTGCTCTGAGGCTGCTGGGACTGATGGGCTCCTGCATCCTGTTGGTTGAGCACGCCATGTGGCATATGCGGTCTCTGCAGTGGAATCTGAATAATCAGTGGGCCGACATCAAGGGGACCTCTCCATCCACATTAAGATTTCAGATGAGACTGCCACAGATCTGCAGAGGTGGCTACTGAATCGTGATTGGGTCAGTGTCAAAGTCCTCATCCTTCCTCACTCACAGCTGACTGAGGTGATTGGTGCATCACTTCTAGGTTGGGGTGGCCATCTGGGAGAAGTGGAGATCAAAGGCCTCTGGTCTCCAGTGGAGTCCCTGCTCCGTCTCAGACTCCTAGAGCTGAGGGCCATCCATTTGGGTTTGAAAGCATTTCTTCTGTTCATCGGGGGAGGCTGGTACAGGTGCTTATGGACAGCACAACCGCCTAGTGGTACTGCAACAAAAAGGGCAGGGTGGGGTCACGGACCTTGTGCCAGGAGGCACATCTCCTCTAGAAATTGCTGGACCACCAATGGTCTTCCTGGTGGTGAACCTGATGGCAGGCTCACTGAATTCCAGGGTGGATCACAGGTTGCAGTTACAACCATAGGTGGCGCTAGGTTTTTTCTGCAATTGCGGGGGGGGTTATCTTGGCTCGATCTACTCGCAACTGCCAAGAATAGGCAATATCAGCACTTCTGCACCTTGGATTTTTCAAGGCATCGCTCACTCAGAGAGGCGTTCCGCTTCAAGTGGAACTCTGGACTCATGTATGCCTTTCCGCCAATACCACTCTTGCCCCAAATTCTCAAGACTATCAGGACCGATTGGGACCAAGTCCTCCTAGCGGCTCCAGATTGGGCACCAGAACTCCTGGGCTTCAGCATCTGTCCTCATCAGGCTGCCTCTCTGGGAGGATCTACTGTCTCAGCAACAGGGCAGTGTTTTGCACTCAGGATTCTCTGATCTCCACCTTTATGCTTGGAGATTGAGCAGAGACAGCTAAATACTTGCTCAATGAAAACTGTATACACCTGTCATTAGGGCAAATTTGGGTTTGGTGTGGTACTCCCCAGACTGATCCCCTCCAAGCCACTTTATCTGACCTTCTGTTGTTTGTTATACCTCTTGCTTTCAGCATGGTAAAGGGTTATCCTGGCCTTCTTACAGTTGCCTGATCAGCCCTCCTTGTTTAAGTCACCAGTCGTGGTGTGATATTTGAAAGGGCTACACCATTTATTTACTCCCTCTCCCTTCATCATGCCACAGTGAGACCTTAACTTGATTCTCACCTTTCTGATGTGCACACCATTTGACCCGCTTCACAGCTGTTCTGTACAGATTCTCACCCTTAAGACAGTGTTCCTCATTGCCATAACATTGGTGCGGCATGTAAGTGAGCTTCATGCTTTGTTAAACTGCCGTACACCACCATCCTTTCTGCCAAAAGTTGTGATGCTGTTCCACGTCGGTCAAACCATCACCCTGCATGCTGTTTAAGTCCTGCATCCCCCCTCTAAGGAGGAGGAGAGACTACATTGATTGGACCCCAGGAGAGCACTGAGCTTTTACATAGTTCATACCAAGGAACACCAGGTGGATTATCTGCTCTTTGTGGGATTCTCTGGAGCAAAAATAAGGCAATCCTGTGCACAAGAGAACCATCTCCTACTGGATTGTGTTCTGCATTAGGATATGTGGAGGGACTGGTTGCTCATTCTACCAGGGCCAAATCTGCTACCACTGCTACTCATGAATAAGATCCTAAGTCTAGGAACTTGCATAATGGCCACGTAATTTGCTTTTGGGACTCTGTCTGAAGGCGCGGACGCTCTCAAAAGCAATTGACGGCACACAGACGTGGCACCTATATAAGCTCCTCACAGCATTTCCAGAGTGTGAACTGCATGGCACCACCTACCTGTGCACAGAGGTACTGTTGAAAAGTTTCCTGTTCTAGTCTGATGCCTGAGGAATATTCAGAAGGCGAGGAATCTGTGGCCAGATAGTCTCTACCAGAAAGAGCATTACAGAATGTGAGTAACATGTTTACAGTACCATCACTTTTTCTTGTCTGAGGAAGTATTGCCCAGCACTTGCTTGCTCTTGGGAGTTAGGATGTTTCAAAACTCAGCACTGCCAAATGGATGATTACTTTTTATCATAATACTATTGGTGCTTATAGTTGCATGTGAAATGTATGTTGCTCCACATGTCAACACTTTGCACTGATGATCAGAGATGTCATCATTTAGATTCCTACAGTGTGCTTCTTTCATAAATGTATGCCGGGTGGTTACATAGGTTACTGCTCATGCAGTCTATCTTTTTTGTAATCTACTGGATTACACTGTTGATCCAGTTCCAGCAAGGCTCCTCAGAAAACATGCCTCCCTTCTCTCTGCCAGTATGTACCTCTAAGCAAGAGTACCATACCAGATAGCTTACAAAAGCCTTATCCTACCTTTCTTCAAAAAACCTAATCTTGACTCCACGGTGCTCTCCAATTTTAGGTCAACCACCCTTGTTACTTAAGAACCTGGTGATAATTGTGGTTAAGCAACTCTACTCCAATCTAAATCATGATTTCCTGTCACCTCCTGGAGTCTGCTTTCTGATTGAAACATGGCACCGGAAGTGCTCTCCTTGACAGGCATCGAAAGACTCAATCGGACGCCCCACCATCAAGCTCGGAACTGAAACTGAAGCAAAAGTCTGCTACCCCGTTACCAAGCCAAATGCCATCATCCTCGGCACCGAAAGCTTCCACTTTCCTGCTCGCACCAAAAAGACTCCCTACCTTAGCACCAACAACTTCGGCACCGAGAGCTAAGAGCACCTCGGCACCGAAAAAACTCACTATCCCTGCAGCTTCACGTCCAGAACATTCCCCGAGCCCATACTTCATAGGATGAAGCATGAGCTCTATGCCAAGCAGTCACAACTGCATAAACCGCCACAAACAGAGAGAGTGCTGGTCAAAGCTGTTGTTAGTGCTCCTTCAAAGCGACAGCTTTCTTTTGAAGATGCTCTTGAACCACCTACCCCTCCAGTCAAACAGAAGAGAATTGAGAAAGACTTGGTTGAGATCCACCATCCTCTACCTACATCTCCACCAGTCACTCCACCACCATCACCACATGCTCCTTCTCCTCCACCATCTCAAGGTGACCCCCTTGACAGCTCCCCACAGGGCTCATCTCGGTCAATATGCCTTTTCATTCAGACACAGACCCTTGGTCTCAATATGATGTGGACACATATATGGACACTGACAGGGAGGTCTACCCAGCTAGACCATCCCCACCTGACAATACAACTTCTTTTCAAGAACTAATTCGGAGGGCAGCCACATACCATCAGGTGCCCATTGAAGATGATTTTCTTTTTAAAACCCTTCCACTTCACATAAGTCCACACAATATCAATCCATGTTTAAAGATATGTTGAGGCATGAAGATGATAATTTCCAAGACCATGCTAGAGCACGCATTATCACTCCGCGGGCATAGAATAAACATGAGGCCTTCCCATCTGACTCAGTTTTTTATTAAAGGTCGCTTACCTGCTGACTCTTTAGAAAACTAATTCACAAGCTGCTCATGATGCACCGCCTCCTGACAAGGAGAGCAAGCTCATTGATGCTTCTAGAAAGCGTGTTGCTGTTCAGGCGGCCAATCACTGGTGTATCGCCAATACTGGCTACGCATTGCAGCTTTTAAGCAGGAGGTAAAGCAGACAATCTTTAATGTACCATTTGATAAAGAACACCTTTTTGCCCCACAGGTAGATCAGGCATTAGAGAACATTTAAAAAAACAACAAATGTGGCAAAATCCATGGGGTCGCTCCAACTCCCTGCCTTGGGTGGTACTTTTTGGAGGCCTCAATATAAAACTACCTCTAAGCCCTCTACATCTGAATCTGCTCTGTCACACGATAAAGGTCAACCCCACACATCCTTTCAAAGAGGATTTTACAAGGGCTCCTATAGAGGGAATAACTACAGAGTCAGGGGAAAAACATCCTCCCCTCAAACCTCTTCTACAGCCAACAAGCAGTGACTCACTCCACCTTCTTTCCAATGACCAAACACCTGTAGGAGGACGCCTTCAGTTATTTTTAAAAAATTGGCAAAAATTCACTGCAGATCAATGGGTGTTGGATATCATCCAATATGGTTATTTTCTGAAGCTCAATTCCACACCTCCAAACATTCCCTCTCGTACTCACAAACTTTCACAGGACCATCTCACTCTCCTCAAACAGGAAGTGCAAGCCTTTCTGGCAAAAGGAGCAATAGAGCCAGTTCTTCTACAAAATCAGGGAACTGGGGTATATTCACTATACGTTCTCATGCCCAAAAAAGACAGCTCCTTAAGACCTATCCTAGATCTCAGGCCTTTAAATCATTACTTCATATCAGAACACTTTAACATGGTCACACTTCCGGATGTTATCCTATTGCTGCAACAGGACGAGTTGTTATCGGCACTGGATTTAAAAGACTTCTGCTGTCACATTCCCGTACACTGGTACATCGCAAATATCTCAGATTTGTGCTAGGACAACACTACCAATTCAAAATGCTCCCCTTCGTGGTCACAACAGCTCCCAGGGTGTTTACAAAATACCTCGCAGTCATAGCAGCTCACTCGCGCAGCCAGAAAATTCATGTCTACCCATATCTAGATGACTGGATCATCAAAGCCAGCAAACTCAAACATGGTTTGCACCATACTCAAACCATAATAGACTTACTTTATCAATTAGGCTTCACCATCAGTTTTCAAAAGTCACATATAAATCCACTTCAGTTACAGCCCTATCCTAGGGGCCATTCTCAACCCACAGTTGGGAATAGCCTACCCAGATTCAGCAAGGGTACAAAACTTTCAAACACAGATTTCTCACCTTAATCCCAGTCACCCAGTCACAGTAAAATCAGTCAAGAAACTCATAAGAATGACGACTTCTTACATTGTATTCGTGCTACATTTCCGCCTTCCCACGCCCCTGTGAAGGAATGTCTATCATGCCAGTGGTCTGTCATATGGTCTCTGTGAGGATCTAGTGTTGGTTGACAGCCGCACCTTTCACTCTGTGCAGTGGTGGAACTTAACCAACCTTTTAAAGGGTTGGCGATTCCTGGACCCTGTTCCCCAGATCATTTTGACAACGAACGCGTCTCAGACCAAGTGAGGGGCTCATCTCCAGGACCTCACAGTCAAGGGTCTTTGGGATCACAAACATCGAACTCTACACATCACCTATCTGGAGCTGCCACCTGTTTACTCAGCACTCAAAGCCTTTGTAATTCTTCTCACCAACAAGTTAGTTATCATATGCACAGACAATAGTATTATGTGCAACAACGGGGTGGTGGAGGGGGACATTCTCTACAACTGTCTCGCTTTGCACAGACAATTTGATATTGGACCATGTGTCACAATATATACCTGTTACTGAAACACCTCCCAGGAACACAGCAGTTTTGTCGACCTCCTCAGCAGGATGCGGCAACAAGTCCACGAGTGGGAACTCCACCCCCTGAATCCTTCTACCCTAATTTCACAAGTGGGGATTTCCAGGCATAGACTTTTTGCAACAAGAGAAAATGCAAAATGCCCAAACTTCATCTGCAGGTTCCCACACCCTCAGTCCAAGGGCAATGCTCTATGGATGAACTGGTCAGTGATATTTGCCTACGCTCTTCCACCTCTCCCTCTTCTTTCACATCTGGTTCGGAAACACAAGCAAACATCTCTCACACTCATTCTAGTGGCACCCATGTGAGCAAGACAACCATGGTTCACCACTCTATTAGACCTGTCAGTAGTGCCACACGAGAAGCTTCCCCTCAACCTGGACCTTATCACTCAGGTCAAATCAGACTTCCAGATCCCAAGGAGTTGCAATTTGGCTCCCGAAGTCATCGAATTTGGTTCCCTAAACCTGCCTCAGGAATGTATGGATTTCTTAAGGAAGCACATAGACCAAATACTAGGGTATGTTATGCACTAAAATTGAAACGTTTTGTGCACTATTGCATTGCTCAAAATTGGGACCCCTTCCAAGTATCAGCTGAAAATATAATTCTCTACCTTATTCATTTACAGAAGCAAACTTAGCATACACTTCCATAAGGTTACACTTAGCAGTTATAGCTGCTTACCTTCAGAACAGACAACTTTCTACTATTTTCAAAATTCCTGTTATTAAAGCTTTTATGGAAGGACTTAAAAGAATAATACTGCCTAGACTACCCCAGTGCCTTCTTGGAACCTTAATGTGGTCCTCACTAGACTAATGGGTCCAACGTTTGAACCACTACACTCGTGTCCTTTACAGTTTCTGTCATGGAAATTTGCATTTTTAGTTGCAGTAGCCTCCTTCAGACGTGTCAGTGAGCTCCAGACAATGACCCTACAAGGACCTTTTTTCCAAATACACATGGATAAAGTGGTTCTTCCTACCAGTCCAACATTTTTACAAAATGTGTTATCCCAGTTTCATCTTAATCAAATGACTGAATTGCCAGTCTTTTTTCCCCAACCTAATTTCTTTGCTGAAAGAGCCATACACACATTAGATGTTAAAAGAGTGCTGATGTTCTATATTGAAAGGAATAAAACCTTTAAGAAGTCCAAACAAATTTTTATTGTGCTTTCGCCACCACCCAAAGGCAACCATGCTACTAAATTTACAATAGCAGGATGGATTTTCAAATGTATCCAAACGTGCTGTGCAAAAGCCAAAAGGCCATTACCTATTCCCCCTAGAGCACACTCAACTTGTAAAAAAGGTGCATTTATGGCCTTTTTAGGTAACATTCCCATAGCTCACTTTTGTAAATCAGCTACATGGGCTACCCCACACAATTTCACCAAACATTACTGTGTGGATGTTTTAACACACCAGCAAGCTAATGTCGGTCAGGCAGTGCTTCATACTATGTTCCAAAATAATACAACACCCACAGGTGAGCCACCACTTTTTGGGAGGCACTGCTTTACAGATTATGCAGAGCACGTGTATCTACAGCCACACATGCAATCAAACGTAAAATGTTACTTACCCAGTAAAAGCATCTGTTTGTGGCGTGTAGTGCTGTAGATCCACGTGCGCCCACCCGCCTCCCCAGACAACTGTGGCTGTAGTAGTCTCTTCTACACATTTACATGCATGGACATTTCATTAACATTACTTTACACTACACTCCATTCATAAACCATCTGTGGGAGAACAATCTGATGGAGTGAATTGCCCATGTGCATTATCAGCAAGAGGAGGAGTCACTGTACCCTGTGGCTCGAAAGACTTTTTAAAGAAAAACAACTTGCCACCTTCCGGACCCAACACTAGATGACCTAAGTATGCATAGCATATGAATCTAAAGCACTACATACAGCAAATGGATACTTACTGGGTAAGTAGCATTTTCCTTATTTGGTCTTTTCCAGCCACCCAGAGCGATCGCTTGCAGAGATCACAAAATACAGCAGTTAGGCTATTCACTAGCTTCCGTAGGAAAGGGCATGAAATAAAGTACTAGTGATTGATTGTAATTGTAGGATCATGCTTTTGTGACGCTCTGCATAAAGAGAAGTGTTATTTTACCCAGCGCTAATGCCTTGTGCCTAGAGAAGTGTAATGCTCACAGAATTATAAAATAGCAACATAAAACTATTTTGTGTATTGTTTGTTTGTTGTCCCTCCAGAGAGAGACTTTGATGAGAGCGCGAAGTGAGGAAACTGGAAGAATGGTGCCAGGAATGCCTGGCTGGGTAAAGGTAAGCTACTGACTTTGTACATTTAAAATTACAGTTTGAAAGTTTGGTAGTATTTCCTAAAAACAATACAACTGAATGCATTGCAAGACTGAAAGACTGAGTTCTTATATATTTAGAATGCTTTATTGCATATTCATGGACATAGGAACTGCAGTGAGTGCCAAGTGGCAAAAAACTTTATGACATAACAGCATTTCAAGCAGATGCACCTCTATGGAAGTTTAAGTTCTGTTTCAGAAGAGTATTTTGATTTTGTTTGCGTTTGTGTATTATTATTTTATTTTTATTTTTTACAATAGTGCATTACAGTATAGTTCGTTTTTTAAGAAATGTTTTTCTTTGTCTGTCTAGTTCCTTGATGCAGTAACTGGCACCTATCGGTACTACCACTCACCAACACACACCGTCCATATGTATATTCCTGAAGTGACCTCTACATCTACACCTCCCTCTACACCTCCGACTCATAAAGTAAAGCCACAGGCTGCTACTGAGATGGACAGAGATGTTTCCAAATTGAAGCGCTCCTACTCATCCCCTGATATAACCCAAGCTATTAAAGAGAAAGAAAAGGAAAATAAAACAACACCTACTGTTAATCGTGAGAATAAGTGAGTACCTTGAGCATTTTTTTTATTCTGTTTTCATAATTCACAATGTGGCCCTCTAATGTATACTAATTCCTCTGCACATTTTCTCATGCAAATATGTTTCATGTCCATTCCGTGCTGGGTAGTACCACAGTAATTACAGTGTATCCTGCACAGATTTTATGGTGTTATTGGAAGTCTCAACACATGAGACTGTGTGGTGCTACCCACCCTTTTTACATTTCTTCTACATGTTACAGGCAACAGGTCTCCAGAACCAGCTATGCCAGTAATATGCTAAAGCTAATGTGAAATGTTCTTTACCAGACACACTCAAAATGCAAGCTTGAATTATGTTTTAAATCACCACTTTATATGGTGTACAGAAACGCAGCCCTATTTTTCATATTTGCAGTGCGTACTTCAGTAGGACATCCAAGGCCATGTACCTATTAAAACATGAAAGTATTATTGACCTGGTTTAATTGATATATCATGCCCCTAGACCAGTATGAACCTCCTTCAGTGTGAGAGCATTGACTTAATTAAAGGGCAGGATCTTCCTTCTGAGTTCTTTATTACGGACAAATCTGAAAAAGCAGGTAAAGATGTGAGTTTTAGTGTGTAAGTCATCAAAATGCCATCCCTCAAATACAGCGAAAAAAAGTAAATTATGATTTCCCCAGTTTCTACTGCCCATTGATCGGCCAAGGTCTGTGTGATTTTCAGCTGGATATACATCCTCTATGGATGTGTATCCGGTTTCAATAAGAGACTACGGACATGTTCTGCACTTTGTGATGAAACATGCTCCCATTGGTTCTGATGCAGAGATCGATTTCAGAGTGATGACATTAAATGTATTTACTTTTACAGCACATCTACTTGGTTGAGCAAGCCACTGAATATGTGATTAAGGTCTCTGATGTCATTAGATCATAAAAATGTTCTCAATCCTGAGTGCTTACTCTGGCAGGATTGCCTTTATTAAAATACTGTTCATGTTAAGTCATTTATTTTGAGAATAAACATTTTATTGAGTGTAAAACAATTACATATATTATACATAATTACATATATTACACAATGTTACTGCATATTCAGATTCTAAGCAGTGAAAAGTGTAGATAGATCATGCCCCAGGGGAACTGCAAAAGGGCAATCTTTTCATTCTTCTCAAAGGCTCCGTCTAGAAGGTGTTCCAAAAAGCATGTTGGTTTCTATTTCAAGTTCTTCCTTGTCAGGAACAAAATGGGGGAATGGAGGCCTGTCCTAAATCTCTGAGGCCTCAGTAGGACTTACAAGATACAGTCATTACTGGGCCTAATGTCATTCTGTGTAGGACTTCTACCTTTCTGCGGTCTTAGGCTGAGTATGATTCATCAAGAGCTATACCAGCAAATGGGACAGTCAACAGGGTATTGGAACAACATATTGGTGTGGTGCCCAGATGCCTCAAGCGAGCTCTTCTATGGTGGATGTTCCTGGACATCCTCTGTGCTCCAGTGCTGGCCTTATTTTCAAAAGCAAACAGAGTTTTTATGAGAATAAAAGGCTGAGGAGCTCATGTGTAGGAGCTATCCGCCATGGGCTTCTGGTATAACAAGGGAAAGAAACTCCACATAAACATCTTAAAACTATCAGGCAGGCCACACCGTCTTGATCAATGCAGACAGTATAACCTCAGTGTACTATATCACTACACAGGGAGGCACGAGGTCTTGTTCTGTTGGAATCTCAAATGCAACAACACTGGGCGGTAGTGAGCAAAGTGGACACTAAAACTCCTGCTGGGGGTACAAATCGAGTGGTGGACACACTCATTCATGCCCTGTCAGATTGCCAGGAGTAGCAACTCCATAACGATCAGCTGCAGCATATATTTGTAAAGTAAGGTCATCTGACTACAGACCTGTTTGCCAATGGGCAGATAAAGAATTGTGTGTACTATGCAAGCTGGTACTGGCTATTGGGCATTAATGCTTATGCCTTTCTACAGTGCTAACTGATACTGATTGCCCCAGCATGGCCCTTAATATGTCAGTACACCAGCCTAATGCGACTGTCCTGATACCAACAAATTCCTTTCAAGAACCATCCCATACTCCACTCTAGGAATAATGATCCAGTCCTCCACCACAACATGAAGTCACCTGACATCTTGGCTCCTGACTGCTTAGAAATCAGCCATCTTGACATCTCAAACTGAAGAAAAATCCTAGCACAAGCAGCTACTATGGTGAAAGATCACAACAATAGGTAGAAACATTCTACGTCTGGAGTTCAACATAATCTGTCTTGATTCAGTCCCATCAGTTGCTCCCATAATTACTTCTCCTAGCCCAAGATGGTCTCAATTACTCATTGATCACAGTTCATTTGCTCACACTGTCGAGAATTAGGAGGGCCAGTGCTTCATTTTTGCTTTTTTGGGGCTTTTCTGCCTGTAACACCGCTCAGAACCATGGTAACTTAGTAGAGGGCCTGGTTAACGGATGCTGCCGCCCTTTGAGCTTATCGAAAGGGTACATCTCAAGTACCTCTCACTGAAAACTGTGCTACAGTTGTCTGTCACCTTAGCAGGGAGAGTTGAAGCGCTCCAGGCATTCACAAAGGAGCCTCAAACTTGCTTCATAAGAGATAGTCACATTGCACACCAATTTGAGGTTCATGCTCAAGGTCCCCTTGGACATTCATTTAAACAAACCTATGATTCTCCATTCCTTCTTTTCAGATCCATCCATGTTGTCTGATGTGCATCACTTTTTATATTGACGAAACTACAAATGTATGCACTTCAGACCAGCCTTTTGCTTTATTTGGTTGCCCTCTGTCCAGACAGGGTATTGCAACAGGCTGACAACCTTCATCACCTTTTTGCCACAATAAAGCTAAGAATCTGCTTCAGAGCAGTGGTATGGTGCATTCCTAGATAATCATGGCAGTGGCAGCTTTGTTCTATGCAGGAGTACCTCCCTTTGAAATCTGTGGTGCAGCCTCGTGGAAAAGCAGTCACATTTTCACCAAGCATTACTGAATGAATGTTAATGCAGCTGTCAACTCTTGATTGGTCAACCAGTTTGATGCAACCTGCTTCAGTTAATTTGAGCCTGATTCCTGCTTTCTTTATATATATGATATGACTAGCTATTCTGATTCAAGCATGCAAATCTATGAAACATCCAGTGCTGGCGAACAAATTAGTTACCTACCTGTAACTCTAGTTCACCAGTGTTATTTTTCATAAATTTACATAGGACCTTCCTTCCAATGTGGTCAGAGGCTCACTAACTATCTGTATCCTTTTTACGTTTACGAAATCCGAGCTGTGGTGGCCTCTAGGGGGAGTAGAGAGCTCAGCACTTACACCTTGTTTGGCTGACATTTGGGTTGTTTCAAGCAAGGTGGATGTGCTACTATTCAAACACTGTTGTTGGACCTGTGGCCATTTTTTATTGGGATTTTAAAGGTACTAGACATTCTTATTTTAATGATTCAGGCATGTGAACTGGAGTTACAGCTAAGTAACTCATGCCTTATCATTTTTCCTTCCACCAGTCTGATATGATGCAGTACTTTGGAAAAATAAATGTATTGGTTGATGTGATAACGGACCCATACCAAGTGTCTCCTGATAACACTAAGATGACCAACTTTGCCTCTAGTGGGTTAAAGTATAGTAGGGAATGAGGGCATGCCTGAGCTATAGACATCTATAGAACTGACTGAAGGTGGCAAAACTCCTCATGGAGTTTTGGTAGTAACCGTCCAAAGTGTTCAGGCGCACACCTGGGAAAACAATGGCGTCTCTCCAGTTTCCCACACCAACTCAGCTAAGTCAATGTGTCATTGTACACCTTAAACACTACCATTGCCCTTAGAGGGCACCCTCTAGAAGGGGAACTCCCTATAGAAAATGCGGTGGAGATCTGGTTCCTAAAGCTCAAAACTTGGTTTTATGGGCTGTGATCCGGATAACCAGTCATTAGTCCTGGTGAGGTGTTACACTCAGAAGTAGGTGTGAAGTCTGCTACATTGTGCCTAATCCTCTGTCAAAGGGAAACTTGAAGAATTTGTTTATTGCAACCCTATGTATCCTGTTGTGCCATATGGAAGATCACAATAGGTAGGTGATGTGTTTAAAGAATGAGGGAAATTATCAGAAATTAGTAGTTTTTCAGGATGCGTATGGCTTTCGGCAATGCTAACATTTTGATTACTACTCTTCTCAAATGGTACCAGGGAAGCTTATTCTATTGAAGGTAATTTTTTTAGAGATAAGCAGGTGGAGACATAGGGAATAGTAATTATGTACAGAGAGATGTAGTGGTAGGAATTAAACATAGGGAAAGATTTCCACCCCTATTTATTATTTAAGACTGTGGATCGCCTAGGTATTGGAATGCATGGTCCACTGTCTGACCTGTAGAATTCCCCGTATTAGAAAGATATTTTATTTAGACCTTTTGACTCTAGGCCCTCTGTAAATGTCCAGCAGATTTTGGTGTATGATGCTGGAGGCCTACAATTCCATTCTGCCTAGTATTCTCACTCGTACTTCCTCTGATTACAAGATTTCTCCCCAGAAGGGGAGTAACAACTTAGACCACCTTTGAGAAACTGGGTCCTTTATGGCCCTTTGAGGCTGCTATGGGGATCCATGACTATTGAATGATTTAATCATGAGCTCATTGAGGTTGCCACCCACTATGGTTAGACCCTGATAGTATAGGCCCAATCTGTTGACACAGGAGGTGGGGTGTACACTTATTATTGTTAGTGTCATCATGTAATGTCTCCTGATGTCACATATCTGCCCTGTCAATTAAACCAAGTTTGGGTCACCTGGAATGGGAGACGGCGCTTGACCATTAGAGGGGCGGGTGTAGACTGATGGATAAATTGAGGCAAATCCATGTTGACATAAGATCAGCAGAACGTCTGTGCTATAGTATTTGGCCAATTTCATCACAGCACCTCATTTTATGTAGGGGGCAGTTGACGTTTGAAGAGTCATACCAAACGTGTTAATGGTGACCCTCCCTTAGCACCACCGCCATTCATCTGTTTTTTATATATATATATATGTTTGATGGCATGTGTAGCTGCAGATACACATGCTGTGCATATCCCGCCATCTAGTGTTGGGCTCGGAGTGTTACAAGTTGTTTTTCTTCGAACAAGTTTTTCGAGTCACGAGATCGAGGGACTCCTCCCATTTCGGCTCCATTGCGCATGGGCGTCGACTCCATCTTAGATTGTTTTCTTTCCGCCATCGGGTTCGGACGTGTTCCTCTTCGCTCCGTGTTTCGGTTCGGAAAGTTCGTTAAATCTCGGAAAAATCTACGGTATTGTTTGCGTTCGGTATCGGGGTTAGTTAACGCAGATCGACACCGAATCAAGAAGAGCTCCGGTAGCCCTTCGGGGCTTCTATCCCCTGGCGGGGCCTGGTCGGCCCGACCGCGTGCGTCTTCAAGGCTAATTCTAACGGACCCCATTCCGCTTCTACCCCGAATGCCACAACAAGTATCCTTACACAGATCAACATCTGGTCTGTAATTTGTGTTTGTCCCCCGAACACAAAGAGGATACCTCCGAGGCCTGTCGGCGTTTCGGTCAAAGAAAACGCTACGGGACCGGAGAGCACGAAGGCTTCAAATGGCATCGGCGCCGTCAGGACACCACGACGTCGAGGAAGAGGAGGCTTTCTCCATCGCTGACGCGGACGAGCCCGAAACGGAGCAGACGCCGAAAACCGTGAGTAAACCAGCCCCGGTCAAAACTCACGCCAAAATCATGAAGGCCCAGGGGCCACCACCGCCGGCAGGCCATGGATTAACCCGAAAAATCGGTGACCATCGATCGGCACCGAAAAAGGGCACACATGTGTCGAAGTCATCCGACTCCAGTCGAGATCCCGGCACAGAGCATACTCGACACCGAGAACCTGGCTCCGACCAGACTCGACACAGAGATACCGGCTCCGAGATAAGTCAGCACCGAGAGATCGGCACACCGAAACCGAAAAAAGTGGCTTCGGAGCCGAAAAAGACTGTAGAAAAAGTATCAGTACCGAAACACCCAGCTTCGGAGCCGAAAACAAGCTCCTACTCCAAAGAACAACTACAAGGCCATAAATTTGGACAAGAGCTAGAAGCAGGGGAGCCAGATTATACACAAAGTAGGCTCCATATTCAAAAGGAAACAGGGAAAATAAGAACTCTCCCTCCTATAAGGATGAAAAGGAAACTTGCTTTCCAAGACAAAGAAAAACAACCACAAGCAAAAGTGGCAAAAACAGTAACTCCACCTCACTCTTCGCCACAATCATCACCACACCACTCACCGCAACTGTCACCAATTGCAACCCCCCCTATGATGCAATCACCAACGCACACAGGGATCAGCCAAATGGCACAGATGCATGGGATCTATATGATGCGCCAGTATCAGATAATAGTCCAGACTGCTACCCAGCAAGACCATCACCACCTGAAGACAGTACTGCCTACACACAAGTGGTGTCCAGAGCAGCAGCTTTTCACAATGTGGCACTGCACGCAGAACCCATTGAGGATGACTTTTTATTTAATACTTTGTCGTCGACACACAGTCAGTACCAAAGTCTCCCAATGTTACCAGGGATGTTGAAACACGCGAAACAAGTATTTCAAGAACCCGTCAAAGGCAGAGCCATCACACCTAGGGTGGAGAAAAAGTACAAGCCTCCCCCTACAGACCCTGTGTACATCACACAACAACTGACACCTGACTCAGTAGTAGTAGGGGGAGCACGTAAAAGGGCTAATTCACACACCTCTGGAGATGCACCACCACCCGACAAAGAAAGTCGAACGTTTGATGCAGCAGAGAAAAGAGTTGCAGCACAAGCGGCCAATCAATGGCGCATTGCCAATTCCCAGGCTTTATTGTCAAGATATGACAGAGCTCATTGGGATGAAATGCAACACTTTATAGAACATCTGCCCAAGGAGTTCCAAAAGCGTGCACAACAAGTGGTGGAAGAGGGCCAAAGTATCTCGAACAACCAGATACGATCGGCAATGGATGCAGCGGACACAGCCGCAAGAATTGTGAATACAGCGGTCACTATTCGGAGACACGCATGGCTACGCACCTCCGGGTTTAAGCCCGAGATCCAACAGGCGGTGCTTAATATGCCTTTTAATGGACAGCAGTTGTTTGGGCCGGAGGTGGACACAGCTATAGAGAAGCTGAAGAAGGACACTGATACGGCCAAGGCCATGGGCACACTCTACTCCCCACAGAGCAGAGGCACATTTAGGAAGACACAATTTAGAGGGGGTTTCGGGCTCAAAGCACAGAACCCTCAACCTCACAAACCAGACCCACATACCAGGGCATGAATCAAAGAGGAGGCTTTCGGGGACAATACAGAGGTGGACAGTTCCCTAAAAATAGAGGAAAGTTCCAAAGCCCAAAGACCCCTCAAACTAAACAGTGACTTCAGTGTCACAAATCCCCAACACATAACACCAGTGGGGGGAAGACTCACAGATTTTTACCAATACTGGGAGGAAATAACAACAGACTCTTGGGTCCTAGCCATTATCCAACATGGTTATTGCATAGAATTCCTACAATTACCACCAAATGTGCCTCCAAGAACACACAACATGTCCAAACAGCACTTGGATCTATTACAACTAGAAGTCCAAGTGTTGTTACAAAAAGGCGCAATAGAACTGGTACCCAACCATCAGAAAGGAACAGGTGTTTATTCCCTGTATTTTCTAATACCCAAAAAGGTCAAATTCTCTGAGACTCATCTTAGATCTCAGAACACTAAATCTTTACATCAAATCAGATCACTTTCACATGGTGACACTTCAAGACGTAATCCGCTTGCTCAAACAACAAGACTACATGTCAACATTAGATCTCAAGGATGCGTTCTTCCATATACCCATACATCCTTCACACAGGAAATACTTAAGGTTTGTAATCCAAGGAGTACATTACCAATTCAAAGTATTACCATTCGGGATAACAACAGCACCAAGGGTATTTACAAAATGCCTTGCAGTAGTAGCAGCCCATATCAGAAGACAGCACATACACGTATTCCCGTATCTAGACGATTGGTTAATAAAAACTAACACTCAAAAACAGTGTCTTCAACACACAAAATACGTCATAGAAACCCTTCACAAACTAGGGTTCTCAATAAACTACCTAAAATCACATTTACAACCGTGTCAAATGCAATAATACTTGGGAGCTACAATCAACACAAAGAAAGGGATTGCCACTTCAAGTCCACAAAGGGTACAAGCATTCCAAAATGTAATACAAAGCATGCACCCAAACCAACAATATCAAGTAAAATTGGTGATGAAACTTCTAGGCATGATGTCTTCATGCATAGCCATTGTCCCAAATGCAAGATTACACATGCGGCCCTTACAACAGTGCCTAGCGACACAATGGACACAAGCACAGGGTCAACTTCAGGATCTAGTGTTGATAGACCGCCAAACACACACCTCGCTTCAATGGTGGAATCATATAAATTTAAACCAAGGGAGGACCTTCCAAGACCCAGTGCCTCAATATGTGATCACAACAGATGCATCCATGGTAGGGTGGGGAGCACACCACAACCAACACAGCATCCATGGACAATGGAACACTCAGCAAAAACAACTTCATATAAATCAACTAGAACTGCCAGCAGTGTTTCTAGCATTAAAAGCATTTAGCCCACAAACACATTCTTGTCAAAACAGACAACATGACAACAATGTATTACCTGAACAAACAGGGAGGGACACACTCATCACAGTTGTGTCTCTTAGCACAAAAGATTTGGCATTGGGCGATTCGCAATCACATTCGCATAATAGCACAATACATACCAGGAATTCAGAACCAGTTAGCCGACAATCTCAGTCGAGATCACCAACAGATCCACAAATGTGAAATTCATCCCCAGATACTACAAACCTACTTCCAAAACTGGGGAACACCGCAAATAGACCTATTCGCAACAAAAGAAAACGCTAAATGCCAAAACTTCGCATCCAGGTACCCACACCCTCACTCCAAGGGCAATGCGTTATGGATGAGTTGGTCAGGGATATTTGCTTACGCTTTTCCCCCTCTCCCACTTCTTCCGTATCTAGTAAACAAATTGAGTCAAAACAAACTCACACTAATACTAGTAGCACCAACTTGGGCACGTCAACCGTGGTATACAACACTACTAGATCTGTCAGTAGTGCCTCATATCAAGTTACCAAACAGACCAGATCTGTTAACTCAACACAGACACCAGATCAGACACCCGAATCCAGCATCGCTCAATCTAGCGATCTGGCTCCTGAAGTCTTAGAATTTGGACATCTAAACCTTACACAAGAATGTATGGAGGTCATCAAACAAGCTCGGAAACCTACTACAAGACATTGCTACGCGAATAAATGAAAACGATTTGTTTATTACTGTCATAATAATCAAATACAACCATTACACGCCTCCACGCCAAACATTGTAAGCTACTTACCACACTTGCAAAAGTCTAAGTTAGCTTTTTCGTCCATTAAAATACATCTCACAGCAATTTCTGCCTATCTGCAAACTACACATTCAACTTCGTATTTAGAATCCCTGTTATAAAAGCTTTTATGGAGGGGCTAAAAAGGATCATTCCCCCAAGAACACCACCAGTTCCTTCATGGAACCTCAATATTGTATTAACACGACTCATGGGTCCACCATTTGAACCCATGCACTCTTGTGAGATAAAATACTTAACATGGAAAGTAGCCTTCCTAATAGCTATCGCATCTCTCAGGAGAGTAAGTGAAATACAAGCTTTTACCATACAAGAACCCTTTATACAAATACACAAGCATAAAGTGGTTTTACGCACAAATCCAAAATTTTTGCCAAAAGTTATATCACTGTTCCACTTAAACCAAACAGTGGAACTCCCAGTGTTTGTTCCACAACCAGACTCTGTAGCTGAAAGAGCATTACATACATTAGACATAAAAAGAGCACTAAAGTATTACATTGATAGAACCAAACAATTTTGCAAAACAAAACAATTGTTTGTAGCTTTCCAAAAACCTCATGCAGGTAATCCAATATCTAAACAAGGCATTGCTAGATGGATAGTCAAGTGTATTCAAACCTGTTATGTTAAAGCAAAAAGAGAACTACCTATTACACCAAAGGCACACTACACTAGAAAGAAAGGTGCCACAATGGCCTTTCTAGGGAATATACCAATGACAGAAATCTGTAAGGCAGCCACATGGTCTAACAGCTACATTCACTAAACATTACTGTGTGGATGTGTTAACAACACAACAAGCCACAGTAGGACAGGCAGTACTACAAACATTATTTCAAACAACTTCAACTCCTACAGGCTAAACCACCGCTTTTGGGGAGATAACTGCTTACTAGTCTATGCACAGCATGTGTATCTGAAGCTACACATGCCATCGAACGGAAAATGTCACTTACCCAGTGTACATCTGTTCGTGGCATGAGACGCTGCAGATTCACATGCGCCCTCCCACCTCTCCGGGAGCCTGTAGCCATTATAAGTTGATAAAAATAAACTTGTACATTTATAAATTTGTAAATATATCACTTTTTTAATCACATTATGTACATATATACTTACTCCATTGCCTGGGTACTATTACTATATACACAACTCCTACCTCACCCTCTGCGGGGAAAATAATCTAAGATGGAGTTGACGCCCATGCGCAATGGAGCCGAAATGGGAGGAGTCCCTCGATCTCGTGACTCAAAAAGACTTCTTCGAAGAAAAACAGCTTGTAACACTCCAAGCCCAACACTAGATGGCGGGATATGCACAGCATGTGAATCTGCAGCGTCTCATGCCACGAACAGATGTACACTGGGTAAGTGACATTTTCCATATATATATATATATTTATATATATATATATATTGGGGAACATTGTGAAGAAAATACCATTTATCACTGTTTTAACTGCTTCCTATTACTATGCCTCCTTCCCACCCTATAATTCTTTTAAGCATCTATTGGAAAACATTAGGTGGCAAAACCATCCCTTAGCCTAGAGAATAGCTAATTCCATTTCCTCCCCCAGGATTCAAACTTTACATATCAAACAATTCAACAAGAAAATATAATATTGATTTGGAGATAATGTTCACCTTGTTGCTTTTATCATGGATATTATGCTTACATGATGGTCATTCAAAAGGAAAACATGCTGGAATTTTGTATTTTGTACTTCTGCCAGTGTTGACCCTCAGTACTGGTAATGATTCAGGAAGATGGTTGGTAGCCCATCATGATGTCTTTGGGGAAGGTGAATGAAGACCTTAATTGTTTGCCTGCTTAGATATTGATGATTTGTCTTGGGTCCCATTGTGTACAAAATTGCTGCCCAAAATAGGTTTGGTGCTGAGTTGGTGCCCTAGCTATGGGTGTTAGTCTGGACTCCTAATGTGGAGTTGAGTCACTCTTGGAGTAATGATGTTCTAGGGGTCTTCCTGGGAGTGAACAGTGTCTCTTCAGTGGTGTCTTGCTGACCTCTCTAGAGTGAGTCCCTCTGTCGCTGCCTCATGAGCAATCAAATCAAATCAAATCATTAACATTTATAAAGCGCGCTACTCACCTGTGCGGGTCTCAAGGCGCTAGGGGGAAGGGGTTACTGCTGCTCGAAGAGCCAGGTCTTGAGAAGTCTCCGGAATGCAGAGTGGTCCTGGGTGGTCCTGAGGATGGTGGGGAGGGTGTTCCAAGTCTTGGCTGCCAGGTAGGAGAAGGACCTCCCACCCGCCATGGAGCGGCGGATGCGATGCGAGAGCGATGCTGGTGGAGCGGAGAAGACGGGTGGGAGCGTAGAAGCTGAGGCGACAGTTGAGGTATTCTGGCCCTTGTTGTGGAGGGCTTTGTGTGCGTGGGTGAGGAGACGGAAGGTGATCCTTTTGCTGACGGGAAGCCAGTGCAGGTGTCTCAGGTGTGCGGAGATGTGGTTGTTGCGGGGTATGTTGAGGATGAGGCGGGCGGAGGCGTTTTGAATTCGTTGCAGACGTTTCTGGAGTTTAGCGGTGGTTCCAACGTAAAGGGTGTTGCCGTAGTCCAGGCGGCTCGTGACGAGGGCGTGGGTCATGGTCTTTCTGGTGTCGGTGGGGATCCAGCGGAAGATCTTTCGGAGCATGCGGAGGGTGAGGAAGCAGGAGGATGATACGGCGTTGACTTGTTTGGTCATGGTGAGAAGAGGGTCCAAGATGAAGCCGAGGTTGCGTGCGTGGTCTGAGGGGGTCGGTGCAGTGCCCAGGGCCGTGGGCCACCAGGAGTCGTCCCAGGCGGTCGGGGTGTTACCGAGGATGAGGACTTCCGTTTTGTCTGAGTTCAGTTTCAGACGGCTGAGTTTCATCCAATCTGCAACGTCCTTCATTCCATCTTGCAGGTTGGTCTTGGCGCTGGTGGGGTCCTTGGTGAGGGAAAGTATCAGTTGAGTGTCGTCGGCGTAGGAGGTGATGATGATGCTGTGTTTGCGTACGATGTCGGCGAGGGGGCTCATGTAGACATTGAAGAGTGTCGGGCTGGGCGAGGAGCCTTGTGGGACGCCGCAAATGATCTAAGTGGGGTCTGAGCGAAAAAAGGTGGAAGGTAGACTCTTTAGGAGCGGTTGGAGAGGAAGGAAGCGATCCAGTCCAGGGCCTGGCCTTGGATCCCGGTGGAGCGGGTGCAGTGACAGACGGTGTCGAAGGCAGCCGAGAGGTCGAGGAGGATGAGGGCGACTGTTTCTCCGTTGTCCATCAGGGTTCTGATGTCGTCTGTGACTGAGATGAGGGCGGTTTCTGTGCTGTGGTTGGCTCGGAATCCGGACTTAGAGGGGTCGAGAAGGTTGTTGTCTTCAAGGAAGTTGGTAAGCTGCTTGTTGACAGTCTTCTCTATGACTTTGGCAGGGAAGGGGAGGAGCGAGATGGGGCGGAAGTTCTTCAGGTCGCTTGGGTCAGCCGTAGGTTTCTTCAGTAGGGCGTTGACTTCAGCGTGTTTCCAGCTCTCGGGGAAGGTAGCAGACGAAAACGAGGTGTTGATGATGGTCTGGAGGTGCGGGGCGATGATGTTGTCGGCTTTATTGAAGATGAAGTGTGGGCAGGGGTCTGAGGGGGCACCGGAGTGGATGGAGTTCATGGTGGCTTTGGTCTCTTCTGTGTTGATGTGGGTCCAGGCGTTGAGGGTGATGGCTGGGGGTGTGGGTTCTGTGGTGGTCGGCTGGGTCTGGTGTCCGAAGCTGTTGTGTAGGTCGGTAATCTTACGATGGAAGAAGGTGGCGAGGGAGTTGCAAAGGTCTTGTGATGGCGTTGGCGTTGGAGAGCTCTTTTACGATGTTGAAGAGTTCTCTGCTGTTGTGGCTGTTTTTGTCCAGTCTGTCTGTGAAGAAATTCCTTTTGGCTGCGCGGATCAGGTGATGGTGTTCGCGGGTAGCGTTCTTGAGGGCAATCATGTTGTCTGCGGTGTGGTCCTTACGCCAGGCTTTCTCGAGGGTGCGACAAGTTTTCTTTGATTCCTTAAGGGTGTCAGAGAACCAGAGAGGTTTTTTGGTGTTGGATTGTCTTGGAGGGCGCCTGAGGGGAGCGAGGTTGTCTGCGCAGTTGGTGATCCAGTTCGTGAGGGCTGCGTCGTTGGGGTCGGCGGAGAAGGTGGGTTGGTTGTCGATGAGAGTGGAGAGAAGCTGTTCTTCGGGGATTTTGTTCCACTGTCGACGTGGGATGGGTTGTGTGCGGAGGTGGCTAGTCTCGCGTCGGAAGGTGAAGTGGACACATCTGTGGTCGGTCCAGTGTAGAGCGGAGGCGTGGCTGAAGGTACGTGTTTGCTGGCGGAGAAGATGGGGTCGAGCGTGTGTCCAGTGATGTGGGTGGGGGTGTTCACCAGTTGCTTAAGGCCGAGGTTGGCGAGCAGGGCGGTGGTGTTGGGGTCGTCGTTCAGTTCCAGATGGAAGTTGAGGTCGCCGAGGAGGATGTAGTCCGGCGAGGCGAGGGCGTGCGGGAAGATGAAGTCGGTGATGGAGTCACTGAAGAGGGCTCGCGGTCTGGGGGGGACGGTAGATGAGGGATCCTCTGAGGGTGGTCCTGGGGTCTGTGCGGATCTGGAAGTGCAGGTGTTCGGCGGCGAGGGGAGTGTCTTCCGTGGAGGTGGTGACGTTGATGGAGTCTTTGTAGACAATGGCGATTCCTCCTCCTACTTGGTTGGTGCGGTCTTTCCTGGAAATCTTGTAGCCTTCGGGGATGGCTATGGCGATGTCGGGGGCCGAGGTGGCGTTCATCCAGGTCTCAGTGATGAAGGCGACGTCTGGTGCGGTGGAGTCCAGGAGGAGCAATGTTAATTTGTGTGATTTGTTTCTTTAGTTGTGTGGCTTTTGTCTGTTTTTTTTTACTCTGGCCACTCCCACTCTGCTTCCGATGTGTCAAAGAAGAAGGTTTTTGACTAGTAGATGGCTTTAAGTCTAGCCGGTGTAGTAGCATAAAATGAATGCACATGGCCCTTAGCTTCTGCTTAAACCCTTTAAATGATTTTTGTGGTTGTTGTACCAGTTTTATGTAGTCTGGCATTACCATAATATGGTGGAATACATGTTGGAACAACTCTAGACCACATAGCACCTTGAGGATCTCATCTCTATCTTTGTAGTTTGAAATGCATGCTTTCAGGGGTTTGCGATAGGGCTCCAGGCAATTGCTTTTGAGAGGACCAAGCACTGAGAGAGTTGCTCCTCTGGAATAATCAGTCTCAGTCAGCTCTCAAGGAAGATTTTGCATAGGTTTCTTCTATGCCTTCAGGAAATATAAAGGGGGCATGGATTATTCCTTTTGGATCCTACACATGGTCTTTCAGTATTTTGCTAAATGTTTTCTGGTCGGAAGCTGTTCTTCTTACCTCTTTCAGGGTTGCTTCTAATATGGATATGTGGCTCTCTTCCTCCATCACTCTTTCAGCTGCATGTCTGAAGCCTTGTCACAGTTGGGAAATGTCTTTGCCTGATTCACTTACCTGCGTTTTTAGGGCTGTTTTTGAGGCTCAGTTGCTTGCAGGATGATTTCCATGAAGTCTCAAGCTAGCCAAGGTGGATGCAGTGCCATTGGCTATAGTTGCTGAATCGTGTTTTGTGTGTATTTGTCTTTTATTTCTTGGTTGGAGATGTGACCCGCTTTGTCTTTTACCATACTGGACAGTGATCTCCCTCTGAAACACTGGGTTTTATGTTGCTGATGGGTTTGCAAGAAATCAAGTTCTAGTGTTTCCGAGCCTGAGCTCAACAAAAAGCCTAGTCAGAACAATACTAGATCCTAGTTTCGTTGGAGCTCGGTGCGGCAGTGTTTCTGTTCTAGATGTTGACGTGTTGACGTCCCCCAAACCCATTTTGCTTCTCCTCTGTGTTTGTCCGGGGAATTCTGTGATATGCATGCTGGTACGTGGGGGCTGTGGTTCGAGTCACGCTAATGCGGACTTTGATGGTCCTGAGGGTGTGTGGAGTTGTGACCCCCTACCTTCAGTCTTTTAGGTTGCATCTGTAGAGACCGAGCTTGGCCCCCAGTTCCCACAATCAGTACAACAGGGGTAGTCCAGGAGGTGAAGCCTGTCGAGACACCCACAAAGAAAAGCTTGTGTAAGTGTCCTGTTGCCATACAGTCACTCCTCATTATTACCAGACCAATGAATTGACTGCTTCTGCTTTCTAGAGGAAAATCGCTGCTTCTGCTATGTCGCAAATGGTGACTCTTACAATTTGACCTTCACATGGACACTTCTAGGTGGCCATTTTCACCCACAGCCACTGGTCATGTTTATGTGGTGGTGAGATGGGGAGGAGAAGAGAGGGGGACCCACATGCCTTTGAGGGGTCACCGTCTTAACCTGCTCCCACTAGTGTCTAACGTCCTCCTTAGTACAAGGAGGGGGTAGTGTGAGCAACTCAGAGAGTTCTCCTAAACAATCACTCCAATATTCCCTAAGTGACCAATCCCGCCTCCTCACCTTCAGTCCAGGTGGCACTGTCTACGTCGCAACTTAGGAGAAATGGCCGACTCTGTACTCATTGCTGGTAGCTGCCCGATGTTCAGTGAAGGGGAAGAGCGTTTGAGCAGTTAGTCCCAGTCCCTTGAAGGAATCTGATTTTCCAGACTGCCCTTCTCACTGAGTCATATGCCACTGGTCAGAGAGCAATCACACCTACTCAACCACTCAGGTCTTGATCCCCTTCAAACGCTGTGCTCCACTATCATTATGGGAGCACTACATTTCCTACCTGCCCATGCAACGTGCAAAAGAGAAATGCCCGACGAGGGGCAAAGAGAACAATTCTACAGGCCCACCAATGGGGCAGAAGGCAACAGGCCTTAGCTACTGCAAGCAACCTCAGCTAATTACTCTTCTCTCACACGCTCTTTGCCAGTCGAGGCCATCTCCACTGTGAAAAATGTACTCATTATTACCAAAAGTGCAGCTCCAGCCTCATGATGTCATGTTAGCAAGGGTAAGGAGCCTTCTGATGCCAGAAAATGGACATGTAAGCAGAATTAGATAGGATGTCTGGGCATTAGGTCAGGAACTCAGTTAACATGCATCCGCCATATTGACTTCATCTTCTTGAGGCACCCTTTACGTGATATATAATTCTAAAGTTCTTCTTTCAGTAGATCACGTGTGGATCTCCGAATGAAATTGATCTCATAGCAGATATCATGTGGTTAATGCAGTACTTTATGCAGTGTTTATCCTAGTATATTAAGCTACTCCGTAATCAGAGGTTCTTTAAGGCATGGTCAAAGTGGGCAGTTGCCCAGGGCCCCGACCTACCAAGGGGCCCGAAGACACTGAACTTTGTCTGTTTGACCACTGTCTATTCTATTTTTCCAACCCATCTTCCTTTCTGCCTACTGTTAACTCTAACTCGGTCTTGCAAAGCCTGTGTCATTTTAAGGACTTTTGGCAATATGGACAAGACATACTTCAACTGTTTTTCTGTGACTATGTTAAAATTTCACATTGTTTGTCATCACGTGAAGTTGAAATAGGTAATACAATTCGAATTTGGGCTATATAGGAGCCCCCAAAGTATGTTTAGCCCCGGGCCCCGAAAATTCTTAAGATAACAGTCTCTGATGTCACATAGGTGTTATTCTGACTTTGAACTAATGTCAGTTTTAGATAATCATTATCACGCTTTCTCATAGTCAACTGTAATAGTGTCCTGCCACAAGAAATAAATATTTTTTTGCGCAGACTACTAAACAGAAATGATAAATCCAGAGGCCTGTAATTATTTTTCTCTTGCTATCCACCAGCTTTAAACGGAATGTTTACTATATTTAAATACATGTAGTAATGTATTTTTGCAAACCAGATAAGCTGTAACAATATATTTCTAGTTGTATTTTTCAACATTTTTGAGAAAATCCAGATTTGTACATAAAATATGAATTTTCAGGACCTTATTTTTGCCCTAATACCAAGATTAACGTTATACCATCTCTTAAGGCCGTTTCATTTCTTGTTGGTAAATGGTAGCCTGATACTGTATCTCTCACAACGACTATACAAAGGTAGTCTATTTGGGGTTTCGTTGCACTAGTCAAATATATTAGCCTTTATTATTTAAATTTTAGAAATGGGCATCGTCATTGATTTAGACCATTATTTTTAGGACAACATGTTTAATTGATCCTAAAAGTACAGGAATTGATGTTCAATGGGACGACAAATTTGAGAGCATGCTATCTGCAAACATTAAGCCCAAATTAAAGGAATCACTGTGTACATTTGTTTTGCCTCGTGTTGGACACATTTTCTCAAATTCCACTTGAAATTATTCTTCCCAGTAAATAGTCACTTTTACCAAAACCTATGTTAGTTCATTTTTTGTATATGATATGATTTGATACCGGTTCAATTTAGCAACCAATTAAACCAACGCACACTTGATTTTAATTTCACCGACAACAAAACCAACGTGAACAGTCTTTCCTCACTGATCTAACAAAAGAGGCATTCTATTGACTTATTTATATGTTACATGTAAAGACAAAAAAAATGTTTTGTGCAGTAGCATTGATCCCTGCAAACATATGTGACCTCTTCTTTCTCTGACTTCTCAGCAGACTGAGAAATTGTTCCAAAACAGAGGAACACCTTGGGAACAGAGAACCACTACGTAGTTGTAACAACCAAAGCCTTCAGCTGCAAAACTTTGGTTGTCAGATAGGAAGCAGAATCTGTTTGAAACATCTTTGCTACAACCATGCTGGGTGCTCTAATGTCAAAGGATATTATTTTACAGGTGTGGCCCAGATACGTCTAGTTCATTCTCAGATGACGAGGAGTCTTACGACATAGGTAACTGTGAGATATACTAACAAGATAATTGGGCCATATATTAAAAAGACTGACTGCCTTCTGAGCGGAAGATTGAGCAGAAAACAGTACAAGATGTTTTTAATGCTAGTGCTATCATCTCTGGAAACTGTTTTAAACAAAAGTGTACTAATTTCTACTTTGGATGAAAGCACACCTCACATACCAATTTTGATAATGAAGATGACACTTGGGTAAAAGATGCGGTCAGGCTCTTGTGCAGGCTTGCATAAGTGCGCATTTGAGGTTACGTGAATGAGTATCTGCTTTAAATTTTCCTTCTGTGTAACAAAGTACATAAGTTCCAAAATAATGTTATTTTACAACTTAGTTTTAGACCCATTATTTGGAAGCTGTTGTTTTGCACCAAAATAAAGTAATTCATTTTAAACACCATCTATTAAGTTGGTCGTTCATTCGTTGTTCCAGAAAGTGGTTGGTATAGGAAGATGTGTGTGATAAATTGTCAAGATGGTGTAAGTGGTAGTTGGTCGAGACCCTGGTGCACGGAGTGTATAAGAAAGTTAATTTGTACACTTTATTTGGATCTTCAGATATTGACTGACTACTGCCATTTTAGTGCAGAAGGGATAAGAGCACAGCATGACTGGCTTCCCAATATTCACACACAGCTGCAACTTTGCAGGAGATCCAGAAGGTGGCAATTTGGCCTTCCATTCCTAAGCACTTCTTTTTTGATTGAATAGTGGATAAAATGCCATTTTTAGAACCTTTGATCCAGCACATTTGAAAGTAGCTCATAGTCTTCTGTTTCATCTTGTTCAGAATATGCTGCTGCAAATTATCATTCGTCGCCAGCCTCCCCGACCTTTCCTCAATATGTTCCTTGTACTTTGCAACTGAAGAACTGACACTCTGAATGTGACATTATTAGATATGCCATGCCGTGTAGTCACATAGGGATGGTGCCCCATTGCACTGCAGGGCAATCTGATTGATGTCTCTTTTGGAAAATGTTATCACAGATCCAACCTGGCAAATGGGGATATTTCAGTTTTTCAAGTATCTGCAAAGAAAATTCAGATCTAATCAGGTCTGTGCTTAAAGGTAAACACCCCACGGACAACTTTTCTTTTGGAGATTTGCATCCTCATGAGTATCCATAGGTTGCCACTTTGGTACTGACTGTAAATGTTATATTTGCCTGCTGTGGGTTCCAACTTTTGTCACCCAGCTGTTATTATGCAGTCTGCTTGTGCCTTATTACACTATTTATCAGTATGTCATTAAATCACTGACAACAGATTTACAAACGAGAAATTTTGTTCGAGAGTAAAAACTAATTTGCCATACTTTTTTTTTTCAGACCTGCAACTCAACATAAAACCGAAATCTCCAGGCTTTCCGCAAATCGGATTCACAATTTGAACCCTGTGTTTGGAGGTGTAGGGCCAGCACTGACCGGACTTCGTAATTTGGGAAACACCTGCTATATGAATTCTATATTACAGTGTCTGTGTAACACACCATTTCTTACTGAATATTTTCAGAAAAACTGTTATCAAAGCGATATTAATAGGTATGAACTAAGTCGTATAGTGCCCATTGTAGCGTATCTCTTTGAATATTTTTATAAAAATGATTGAAGATTTGCTGTTTCAAGGTAATAGAAAGTTATTACATGGTGATAATAGTGCACTATAAGACACAGTGTAACTTTAGAGTAACAAACGTTGTTCCAGTTACTTAATATATTTTACATTACTCCTGTTTGATTGCCACATAGGAAGGGACACACACTCATGTGTTAACTAAGATTTTCCAGCATATATTTTACTGATAAACATCAGCAACCTTGAAATACTAGTTTCATATTAGCAACCTATCGGCTCCTTTGTACCATTTGTGGAGTAGGTGGTGTACTTGTAATCACCCCTTACTCCCTTCCAAGCAGACATTTTAACATCTTATTTCTGAAGCATTTGTCTGATTTTTAAAACTGTTTATATGAAAGTAATGATGTCCTCTGTAAACTTATTTGCCCAACTTCTGTCACTGTTAGAGAAGATTAGCTTTTTTTTTCATAATGCAGGCACGGATTTGGAAAGATCAGTGTTGAAACTGCAACACATGTGTCTAGTGAATCATCACTTTAAAATATTTGGGGATTTATCATTCAGAAGCAATATTTATTGATCTAGATAACCCTTTTTAAACGCCATTATAATAATAATGCTAATATTTATACTTTCGACATTTAGAGGATAATTACGGAGAGAAAAACTCTCACTCTGAAGTGCCTATCTTAGGTTCGTGTTACTATAGTCCTTGCTGACTCCTAGATCAGCTTTGACTGACCCCCAGGAATAGGCCTTACCAGCCTGCCTAATCTTAAAAGAAAGCCTTTATCCATTCAACTTCGTTGTCCAGAAACACAACTGAGCCACCTCACCCATAGTGGATTGTACTAATGTGCCTGTCTCTTACCAGGTTGTGGGCTAAGGAGTGTCTGAGATAATGGCTTCCATTAATAGCAACCAGAGACACATTTCTATTCATCTGATTCTCTTAGCAACAGCATCTGATGCTTATGAAATCATTGTTTACCAGACAAAAGGGAACAGGTTTAGTTATTGAAGAGAATTTTGGAAGCACATGCAAAATAATCACTTCATATTTTCCATCCCCTACATTAAGGAAAATCCCCATATTTCAATTGCCTGCACAGATAGTGATGAAGGGTTAACTTTTGCAGACTAAGAAGCAAATGGTGGATAGTAAAGCCAAACCTACTCTTTTACCAAAAGCTCACAGTACCTCTTCCCAGTGTATCAGTCTCCAGTGATATGTTATGCTTTGAGCTGCTCAATCATTTGATTTGCCATTTTAAAGGAATGTGTGAAAATACAATGGTCCTTTTTTTCAAATTACAAGCACATCTTTAACCTCATTTTGCATCCTCAATGAAATAAAGGGAGGTGTGTATTTTAAAGTCTAGCTTCTACCTATCTGTGAAATCAAGATCAGATTAGAGATACAAGGTTGCAGACATGGCACCCATCTTCAAGAAGCCAGTTAGCACAATTCCCTTGTATATACAACAACACGTAAAAATCCTCTGATTATGACCTTAATCATCTTCTTTTCACCATGCAAAGGGGACAGGAGATTGTGTTCTGTGTTAAATGAGACCTCTACATTGACTTCTAGCGACATAGTATCAAATGCAAAAGTGGTCTCAGCTTGTTATAGTAGAAATTATCATCATCCAGTTCCTGTTAATAAGCAAACAAAATTGCTACTGAATGGAAGCCAACTGGCTTCAAACCATCCAGTGAAAATATCGATGGCAAAGCAAACCCAGGTTTCCGAAATGTTATCTGACGGGCATATGTGCTTAGCAAAGACACTGATAAATTACCTGTGGAGCAAAGGCAATATGTTATGAATATGTAGTTCTTTAGTGCATAGGCCTTTTTTCATTGTTAACAGTATGGACAGGCATCAGCACCAGCCAGCAGCCAAAGAGGTGAGTATTCTTACAAATTAGCCAACAGTTTATAGTCTGTTGACCAAACACACCATCTACGTTCTTGCCCACCATACCAGCGAAATAGGAACATAATAGACCAGTTCAAAGGATAAGTTTGTATGTGCATATCCTCACTGAAAAGCAGCCTGTCACTAAGGTCTTCTGAGCTCCTCGTCTAAGAGGGCCAACATTTGTTTTAGACTCTTTGTTTGGAGTTTTGTTTTAAAGACATTATAAGCACCAAAAACTAGCAGTACTCACTAAAAACCCTAACCTCTCTCTCCCCTCACAAATGCTCTTTTGAGTTGATGAACCTGTCATCCCTTATATATAAAACTACACAATTTTAACAATATATTTATCTCTTGTGTCCTTTACTGTCTGATTACAACAAAGCACTTTGTTTGAATACCGTTATGAAGTCCTCCCAGAAAAGGAGAGTCCACTAATTAACATCTCAAGCTAGAGCAAGACAAAACTCATACTACAAAATCAGGTCCTCCCTGAACCATGTCACAAGCAACCCAGGACTAGTTATGCCCAGTTAAGGCTCATCAGCCAGGTATGGTTGGGTTGAGTCACTGCAAGGTCACTGGCTGAGATTAATTCAAGCATTCCATCCATCACTTTTTGTATACTTTAGTGTGTTGCACTACGTGGGGCGGGTATGACCTGATGCTGTTAACTTGCATGCAGTTTCATTGGAACCAAGCTACCTGGCTGATGAACCCTAGCTAGGGCAAAACGGGTCCTGTGTTAATTGTGTTCCGGTTTAGAGAGGACCTGGATTGGCATTTTGGGCTGGACTGTTCCCATTGAAGCAGGGTCAAGACTAATTTGAAAATAACTGAGTCCTGACTGAGGCAGGCTGGTGTGCAAAATAACAATGTATTAGAATGCAGCCCACGTAATTATCAGTGGCTGAGATTAATTGAAGCATGCCAACCATCCCTTCTTGAATACTTTAGCAAAGTATACTTTAGTGTGTCACCCTAAGTGAAACGGGTATGGACAGGCATGGGTCACATTAACACTATCACTGGAAACAAGCTATACCTGGCTGATGAGCCTTAACTAGGGCAAAACCGATCCTGGGTTGCTTGTTTTCCGTTTCAGAGAACCTGTCTTGGCAGTTCCAACTGGACTGGTTCCCATTGGTGCAGGGTCAAGACTGATTTGCATATAGCTGGATCCAAGCCGATGTGGCATGATGTGCAGAAAAACAATGTACTGAGATGTGGCCCCAAGTAATTACCAGTGGCTAAGATTAATTCAAACATTCCATCCGTCCCTTCTTGAATACTTTAGCCAGGTCACAGAAGAGGCCCAGGCCATACTGACCTAGACCATACTTGATGGCCGGGATGCAGCAAAGGTCACCATCAATTCGCTAGGCAGGGCCATTCATTGCATCCACAGTGGCACTCCGCTGCCACGCCAGGTTGAGATCAACTGGCTTCTCAGGGGACATCCAGGCGTCACTGATGAACATACTCTCTAATGGCTTCACCCTGTTTGGCAACAAGACCGATTCAGCACTTTGGGGAGAGTTGGGTCACTGCAAGGTCATTGAGAACCTCCCTGGTGCCTCGCCAGCTGCCCTCCTCATTTTTCCACCCCACATGGCTGAAGTAGGGGATCCTAGCAGCGTTCTCAATACCAAGGGTACCCTCCAGGCCACCGGGCTCCCCAGCCCTTTCGTGGCCGTGGTTCCCACGAAGTAGTGGGACTCAAAGCCAGAGTACTGTCCAGTCCCCCACTCTGCTGACTGTTGCAGTTACCAAGCCACTTCAGCATTACTGTTGCAGTTACCAAGCCACTTTAGCATTACCTCAACCCGCATGGCCACCCTGTTGCAGCAGGATAAGGCACTGCCTGCCCCAGTGGCAAACAATAACAATTGAAAAATGGGTGCTTAACTTGTCCAATAGGGTTATGTCCTGCTGTTTCTTGAAACTCCACCACCTTTGCCACTGTCCTCAGGTCAGCTGACAGCACTCCCTTTCCTTGCTATGCAAGGAGGTGCAGGTTCTTTTGGACCAAATCAATCAGCATCTTGCTTTTCTTGCTACTTTCGGTGCCAAAAAAAGACTCGGCCGGCGCCCAATTCTAGTCCTTCGCCGTCTCATTGCTTGTTTGCGAATGGAGAAATTCTGAATGCTCACCCTATCCCTAGTTGTGACACATTTTCTTAAGGGATTACAGCATCTGTTCCTACCTACCCCTTTTGTTATTCCCCAATGGGACCTTAATTTGGTCAGACCATAACTTGTTTGTTCTCTATTCAAACCCAGGCATATCTGTCCTCTGACACTTGTGACGATTAAGACAGTCTTTTTAGCAGCAATTACATCAGCCAGGAGGGTCAAGCTATCTCTTTTAACCACGTACACCAACGTCTGGCCAGACAAACTGGTTCTTTGTCTTGTACCTCCTTTCTGCCTAAGATGGTGACTCATTTCTATGTTGTTCAAAACATCCCGCTGTCGATGTTTTTGCTTCATCTCATTCTTCCAAGGAATAGAAAGATCTCCTTTGTTTAGACCCAAAAAAGAGCCTCTCCTTTTTTTTATCAATCGCACCAAGGATCACTGGGTGGACGATCGGCTCTTCAATAGGTTTGCTGGAGTGAAAAGAGGCAAGGCTGTGCAGAAACGGATCATCTCTTAAAGAATTGTTCTCTGCATCAAAATCTGTTACATACTAGCTAGGAAGCAGCCTCCTAAAGACTTGTAAACTCATTCCACCAGAGCTAAGGCCACAACTACTATGTTAGTGTGCAGAGTGCCTGTTCTGGACATTTCAGCCTACTAAGTGACCATCACTCCAACTGTTCATGAAACATTACTGTCTGGATAGTCAGGTTCATCAAGATGGGCAATTTGCCCGTTCAGTGCTCCAGGACTTTTTAGTTTAAGCCAGTTCGCAGACCCATCTCCGGGAGGTATTGCTTTAGTACCTATTTTAAGGTGAGCAACCTGCAGTTAGAAAAACATTAACGTGAGGCACCCAAGTGCTACAAAAGAACATACACAATGCAAGCATGTAAGTGACAAAAATGCCCTACAGAAATAAGTCACGCTAGTACCAAAATAGTTATCCACTAACAAACAGACTAAGTCAAAGAGCATTGGTGATTTACACTTTCTTTCTCTTTTCTTTCTTTATCTGTATCTAATTTCATGTTTTTCACAGGGAAAATTTGGGTCTTATATACCCAGTTTATTATTTGAGCATTTCGGTTTTTAACTCAAGTTATTTACTTGTAATTTCCAGCTCTGAAGAAGTCGTGTGGGTCATTTCCCTATGACGAAACATGTGTTGGCTTGGAATACTGGGTGTATGGACTAGTGGAATTCAAGTTCTTGGAAGACTTTTCTCAATCAATTACGCGGACTGGATCACATATTAAGAACTGTTCTGATTTTGATTGTTAATCCTTTTATAATATTTCTACATAATTGCGAGTATGTTGCTGTATTTATACACACATATGTATTGAGTGCCTCACGTTAATGTTTTTGTTAGTTTTGGTTTACTTAGTAAACCTTTAAAGGGCTGGGTGTAGTCCCTTGTGAAGGCACCTTTTAGCTCTAATTGTGGCCAGATGTTTCCCTGAGCACCCTTTTTTCTTTTCCCCTCACTAACACACCCCTTCATTGAAAACCTGCAGTTAGAAGTCTCTATCAGAAAAACAAGTTACTTACCTTCGGTGATAGTTTTTCTAGTAGAGACTCTATCTAACCAAGATTTCTCACCAACCCTTCCCTTCCAAACTGACTGATAACGTCAAATATTCTGCTAGACTCTGCACATTGGTCAAAAGTCAGTTTGACACGGCTTCATGTTTTTCATGAAAGAAACTGATGTCAGTGTGCTGGGGTGACACCTCTATAGGCACCGAATTTGTCACTTCCGAATCTAATGACATTGATGCAGAGTCCCCGACACCACCTACCATTGCGCAGAAAGGATGCTCAAGATTTCCTGGAGCCAGTCTGATGCCTAGGGAATAGTCTACGATGAAGGATCTTCAATTAGATTGCCACTCCAGAAAAAGGCTTACCAAAGTTAAGTAACTTGTTTGTTACTTCTCTCTAATGACCTCTTTGAAGGATATATTTGTGGCATTTATCCCATCAGGGTATGTAATCAACCACTCTCTTTGCGAACATCATGGTAGGCCTCCCCATACTCTTCTTTGCAACGTTCCAGGTGCATCACTTTACATTGTAGGACTGGTATGACCTAAAAAACGTATAGTAGTATAAGGGATGCTATCCTTTCTAACACTGAGATTGCCAAGACTGTATAACTATGTTGTAAATCTGAACACCTCTGAGCAGTTCGTTTTATATGAATTATCATTGGTGTTTGTGTAGGCTAGTGGTCATGCTTTGCAATGAAAGTGACTTTAAGATAAATGGTAGCAATTTTTCATTATTGGCAGGGTGTGGTCAGTTATCAAGTTAACACTTTTCTTGACCATATTACCTTTGAACCCAGACAGCTTCCTATAGTTCTCATATCTTGCAAGAGTTAGGAAGTAGATTGTATTGGGCTTGCCAATGTCATCAAAGTGTGATTGGAAAACTGTGTGATCTTATGCTATCCCTGTTCTGTTGCCTCTTGGGATAGAGTTCCAACTAATACCGCAAGCATCGAAGGGTATATAGCTTGCTTCTTTTCTACTTCCAGTCCACTACTTTAGTGACCCTGAAAGAAATCTGTTTAGGTTAACAGCCTTACATTTATCATACTGCTCTCATATTGCTTAATTAATCCAAATCAAGGGCGAACATCATATGAGAAGGTGCATTTGACCTGAGCAAAAGCTTTTTCCACTGTGAGTAAAATCGGTACTGATTTGGTCTTTCTTCACTTGGCAGTGTCCATTTGGTCCACTACTTTACAAATTTTTACCTGAAATAAAGGTTGATTGATTTAGGGTAAACAACTAGTAAAACAGCTAATCCAGCCTTCTAGCCAGAATGCTTTATGTAAAGTTTTGCAACAGTATTTACTAGGGATTTGAGTCTTTAGAATGACCATGAGTCAGGAGTTCTGTTTGCCTGGCTTTGAATGGCCGAGATCATGGAATTGCCCATGAATTAAGACACTCTACCTTCAGCCAAACAGCAAGTTAGCTGTTCATGCAGAAGGTTTAACAATGGGTCCAGGGCTGTCTTCATAAAACGGGAAGAGACCTATCTGAGCGTGGTGCCTTGTTGGGTTTTTAGATCCTTAATTGGGCCTGAATCTTCTACTTGATTTTATACTATACCATATGCTCCCTGTTGCAAATTAACATCTTTGGTAAAGTAGAATCATGGAGTTAGCCCTCTGTTTACCCCAATCTTATATAGATTTCTAGATGCAGATTTGTTACCTTTGAATTTTCCCTAGTTGTCAGACTGGATGCAGTAGATTTTTCGTAAGTAGCCCTGCATGCTGGTAGGTGGCATTAGTCAGCTCGCGTGCCATTGCTGACCACGCTGGCAGTGACATCCGCTTTACTTATATAGGTGCCACCTCAGTTTTTTTCTTCACCAGCAAGCGCAGATCTGGAGAGAGCTACTCCTCTGTAATTTTTTTGGCAGGATTTTTTTGATGTTTTGTCAACCTTTTTGAGTTTTTTTTCCTCCTGGTGTGTTTAGGAAAATTGTCATTGCATAAGACAGATTTTAAACCCAGCGGTGCCTGTCACCGCACTATGTCAGGGACAGACCCACATGTCATGTGTCTATGGTGTTTGGAGTGCAGCTGCGACTCCAAGCCGTGCTCCAACTGCCGGGCCGTGGCAAGTCCTCTTTGTCTCATTCAAAGTGGTCGGGACACTTAGGTGAGAAATAGAAGAAACACAAGAAGTTGAAGCACTTTGACTTCTCCTCAGCCGATTCCACAAAGAAACATTGGCGCTCGAGGCATGGGTCGTCAGAGCCTATGCCAGGACTGACTCTGCATCTTCCCTCCTTCATTGGAGCCATAGAGACCCCCCAAGAAACTAAAGAATCCTGGGTTTTGGTGAGACTGACTCTGAGACTGCTGGGCCTCATGGCCTCCTGCATACTGCTGATGACAAATGCTAGATGGCATATACAGGCTGTGCTGTGGGACCTGAAGTTCCAGTGGAGGCAGCATCAGGGGACTCTCTCCGACATTGTCCTGATCTCTGAGGGCAATGCAAATAACTTGCATTGGCAGCTAACAAACCGTGGTTGGGTCAGAGGCAGACCTCTCTCCCTTCCCCAGCCAGATCTCATAGTAGTGACAGATGCATCACTCCTGGGATGGTGTGGCTACCTGGCAGAGGTGGAGATCAGAGGACTCTGGTTTCCAGTGTAATCTGGACTCCACATAAACATGCTGGAGCTCTGTGTGATCCCACTGGCATTCAAAACCTTTCTACCCTTCATCAATGGAAGGCTAGTGCAGTGGTTCACAGATGACACCCATCCCCATATGATACTGCAACAAACAGGGCGGGTGGGTTCGTGGACTGTCTGTCAAGTGGCTCTGCATCTCTCGACATGCATGGAACAGCTGGACATATCCCTGGTGGTTAAGCATCTGGCAGGCTCCCTGAATGCCAGACCGGACAAACTCAGCCGACGATGCCCAGTGGTTCATGAGTAGTGTCTCCATCCAGAGGTGGTGCAAGGTCTCCTTCACCAGTGGTGAGAGCCTCTGTTAGAGCTGTTCGTCTCTGCCGAGGACACAGTGTCAGCAGTTGTGCTTGCTGGAATTTCCAAGGCCGCTGTGGCTCAGATGTTTTTCATCTCGAGTGGAGCTCATGCCTCCTGTATGCCTTTTCGCCCATACCACTCCTGCCCGAGATCTCAAGAAGATCAGGAATGACCGGACCCAATTGATCCTTGTGGCTTTAGACTAGGTACAGATAGTCTGGTATCCCGAGCTACTGAACATGAGTGTTGATCCTTCGATCAGTCTTCCCCTTTGGGTGGATCTTCTGTCGCAGCAGCAGGGGAGGGTCCTCCATCCGAACCTGTCATCTCTCCTCCTTCTTGGGCAGGGATCCAGCAGCAGTAGTTCACAGCTTTCAACTTTTCTCCTGAAGTCTGCAATGTTATTTTATCAACCAGACATCCCTCCATCAAAACGGCATACGCCTGCCGGTGGAAGCAATTTGTATCATATTGTACAGAAAAGTCCATTGATCCCCTTTCTACTTCCCTTTCTTATATTTTGCATTTTGTCACTTCCTTTGCCCAGCAGGGCTCTGCTTGGGCACTATGATGGGTTATCTTTCTGAGCTGTCAGACTTCTTGAGACTATCTGACCAACCCTCTTTATTTAAGCCCTCTACTGTAAATAGATTTCTGAAGGGCCCTATACATATGTTTCCCTCTTCTCCTTTAACTATGCCTTACTGGGGCCATAATTTGGTCCTCACTTTATTGATGTGTGTTCCTTTCGAGCCTCTCCATAATTGTCCCCTCCGGCTGCTCATGATTAAAAGGCCCTCCTCGTGGCCGTTATATCTGCCCGAATGGGGAACGAGATGCAGGCTTTATCTTCCAAGCCTCCATTCTTCTCAGTTTATCTGGACAACTGGTGCTTCGCAGTAAAGCCTCTTTCCTGCTGAAAGTGGTAACACCATTTCATGTGGGTCAGTCTGTCACCTTGCCCACCTTTTACGCTCCTCTGCATCCCTCTATGGAAGAGGAGCGACTCCACCATCTGAACCCAAAAAGTGCATTGTCGTAATATCTTGATTGAACAAAAGAGTTCTTGGTGGACAACCAACTCTTTGTGGGGTATGTTGGAGCAGAGAAAGGTCAGGCAGAGCAGAAGCAAGCAGTCTCTCGGTGGGTCGTTCTCTGCATCAAGTTCTGCTACGTACTGGCAAGAAAGCAGCCTCCTGAAGGCTTACAAGCTCCTTCCAACTAAACTAAAGCTGCGACCACTGCATTAGCACTTGGAGTCTCAGTCCTGAGCATCTGCCATCTAGTTAAAATTTGTCTGCAGACCCACCACCGGGTTGGTATTGCTAGGGTATCCATTCAGAGGTAAGGAATCTGTGGCTGGAAGTCTGTCTGAGATGAACAAGTTACTTATCTTTGGTAACGCCTTATGTGGAAGTAATAATATCTAGCTGTAGATTCCTTACTGTAGTGCTTTCCTCTTATCTAGTTTCTAAGCACTAACATAACACAACAGAAATGCACTTCTGAGGTCAAAGAAGACTTTTATTGTTGTTAATTCTTCCCCAACCACAATATTTATGAATGACGAATTAGTAGCTTTCAAGTCCGCGTTAATCAAACAAAATATATCAGTTTGCAATATACACAGCAGGTTATATTTATAAGATATTGAATGCAAAGCAAAACAAATACTTCACCGTGTGGGAACTATCTACAGCTTCATCTTTCTAAGGTCTGCAAGCTGATGACCCCTGTCAGCCGCGAGAAAGAGTGTCATCTACCCACACGGGATTGCTGGCAGCCTGCGCCAAGCTCCAGCACGAGGTCCGGCAGATTTGAATCTGACTCTCTGCAGCCTGTTACCTTCGTTACAAAGGTGTGCCCCCTCCTCTCAGACCTGGGAAACTGAGCAAGCCCTTTGGAGACTGGCCAGGTCTCCAAGACTACTCCTGTTCCCAAGCTCAAGCGAAGAAAAAACAACACCCATGTACTCTCTCTTATCAGGTCTAGTCTACTGTGAGAACAAAACATCTTGGTTCAAAAACACAGCTTGGAAAAATACAGCTTGGATTCTCAACTGCAATGTCTAACTCCACGTTTAAGGCAATAGGCAGCTAACCTAAATATCAAATGCAATGTCTAGTGTCATGTCAAAGCCAATAAGCATCTAAGCTGAATACAAAATGCAATGTCTTATATCATGTCAAAGCCCATAGGCAGCTGAGCTGAATACAAAATGCAATGTATAATATCATGTCAAAGCCAATAGGCAGCTGAGCTGATCATGTCAAAGCCAATAGGCAGCGGAGCTGAATACAAAATGTAATGTATAATATCATGTCAAAGCCAATAGGCAGTTAAGCTGAATATAAAATGCAATGTATAATATCATGTCAAAGCCAATAGGCAGCGGAGCTGAATACAAAATGCAATGTATAAGATCATGTCAAAGCCAATAGGCAGCGGAGCTGAATACAAAGTGTAACATATGATATCATGTCAAAGCCAATAGGCAGAATATCTAATAGCATGTCAAAGTCAATAGGCAGCTAAACTGAATACATCATGTCAAAGCCAATAGGAATGCAATGTCAAAGCCAATAGGCGGCTAGACTGGATACAGAAAGTAATGGCTAATGCCATGTCAAAGCCCATAGGCGGCTCAACTGAATACAGAAAGTAATGGCTAATGCCATGTCAAAGCCCATAGGCGGCTCAACTGAACAAAACATACCATGTGCTACTGGTGAACATTGAGCAACTAATATAATGACTAATGCAATGTCAAAGCCCATAGGCGGCTAAACTGAACAAAACATACCATGTGCTACTGGTGAACATTGAGCAACTAATATGCGCAGTGGTGAAACACAAAGTCATTGGTCAAAACAAAACTTTATCAAATGGCAGTACACTTACCAACTCACCGTTCTTCCCTGTCTGCAGACAGATTTGTAGGGTCAGGGATGATCTCTTCTGGGGCCCTGGTTTGGGCACCCCAGTGTCAGTGCACTTTATGGCTCCACGCTTCTGGTGTGGAAAGTCGTGAAAAGTAACTGACGTCAGCACGCCAAGGTGGTGCCTATATAGGTGAAGTGTCACGGATGAAGCTGCGCTGAGCTGACCTATTGATCTTGTTTCTCAGGTATGTTGGTGTGGTCCATCATTTCCCATCCCCTAGTGCTGCCGCCATTTTGTGATAGGCAAATTGTCCATGGAACAACCACAGGTTCCACCAGGTGAATTTGTACACCCTTGGCATGTTTCCAAGGTCCTTCCATGCATGCCTACCACAGAAAAGCCATGCTCAGTCTTCCCAGGTATCCTATCTGCTTCATATTTCTGACATTGCAGCATTTGGATAGCGTATTGTGATGCATAGCACTCTCCTCTGCCAGTAGTGGTTGTGGATCAGTCAAACATCCTTGTATGAAGTGTGGTTGGCTCTGACATCATCCAAGTTTGTAATGTGCATGTGCAGCACCCAACAGTCGTTAAAGTAGGGGCTAGGGTGTCCTGTCCGGCCAGAGTAATGGGCAAGGAGCTCCAACAACTTGCTACCATTTTGCACCATCTCACCTTAGAAGTACAATATTGAGATTTGGAAGCACTGCTCAGAAAGGAGCTATTTAGCACTGACAAGCTTAAAGTGTCACAGTTAAATGTATCTTTTCGTCTTTCATTTTTTTTAAAGGAATTCAGCTTTTAAATAAAGTATACTGATTAATGTCTAAGCCTAAAGTTTCTTGGATAACTTTTTAATTGTAAAAATACTATTAGACATGGTAACATTTTCTTATTTACCTTCTGTTTATGCTTCAGAGTTTTCTTGGTTTTTTAGGATATGTAATAACTGGATTGGCTGTTGCATTATCTAGCAATCAGTTGATAAGCATTGCCATTGTAAAAATGTAATTAATTTTCAAGCATATAATTGTTTTTTTATATTTTAGGTCTAATGTGTTGGGGCATAAAGGTGACGTGGCTGAAGAATTTGCTGTAATAATGAAAGCTTTATGGACAGGGCAGTACCGATATATTAGTCCAAGAGATTTTAAATTTACAATTGGGAAGATCAATGATCAATTTGCCGGAAATAGCCAACAGGATTCGCAAGAATTGCTCTTGTTTTTAATGGATGGGCTTCATGAAGATCTTAATAAGGTGAGCACATAGTCTGACAAAAAAGTTCACCACAAAGATCTAACCTAAAATTGTATTGCTTTTACCTTGTTCTCTACATGCTTAGGAAGGGATGTCTAACAGGCACTTACCCAATGTAGAAGTTATCATGATATTATCTGTTAAAAGCAAATGTTCCCTTAACAGTAGCCTAAGTGTGTAAAAGTGTCACAGACTTAAAATATCCATGATCTACCTTGAAAAATGTAAGTTCACCGTCAGCATATTTTTATGTTTTTACCTGATTTAGTACCTCTAGTAAAATACATAATGTATTAATTGGTGTGTATGTTATTCTCTATATGTTTGTGTGAAGCGCTCAAAGTAATGTACACTGTATGGCAATGCAATATAGTGAGGTGCAAGGACAGGGAAGGGGTGAGGGGAAGTGAAGGTGAGTATAGTTTCACTAGACTGAATGAAAATGTGATTAAACCCAAAGGAAGGGCAAGGGAGATGCACTGATTGGCAGCAGGAGTTGTCCTGCTTAGGATTGTAGTAGGGGGTTAACATACCCAGTTATGAGTCATAGGTAAAGAAGGAGTAGGAGTTAGGGAAAGTATCCAATAATAGAAATTTACAGTGTAACAAGATGTTGTGTGAAGAGTCAAGTCTTTCCTGTAGTTGATGAACATAGCGGAAGTTGACTGAGGTTACCTTTCAGGTCGATTCGAGTCTTCTCCTTTTATCTTTTGGATTCCAGCCTGGTAGTGCAACTGCATGTCTTGCATAGTTGCCCAGACATTTTGATCTTGGTTACCAACTACAGTGGAGCGCCAGAGTGGGCCCTTTGTAGATGATGCAGAATGTCCTTAAGGCAACTCGGACTATGGTAGCCAGTGGAGATCTTTGAGAATTGGTGTAATCCTGCCATAGTTTCAAAGACCTTTAATATGGTAAGCCGCTGTCTTAGCATCCACTTTAGGGGTATTAGACACATCTCTGGTTCACAGACAAAGTGCAGTGTTTCTCCATGGAGATGACAGTACAAGAGCCTCAACACAGTTTTAATGCGGGTTTCTGGTAAAAAAAGGATCTTATTTTGAGAACTAAGTCTAGCTTGTGCCCAGCAATCTCAGTCTTCTCTGTTATGTGAATCCTGAAATTGATCATGGTTTCAATGTTGTAGGTCATCTAGAATACATGAGAAGGTAGACCTCTTCCTTACAATAATGCCAGTACTCATTACAGTACCTCTACTACCTTCTGTCTCGAGGAGTTGTAGTGTTCTTACAGTCTGACTTTAAAGAGTCGGCACTCAACCAGATTTGAGAGAGGCTGTGGAATAGAGCCTCCTCTGTCCTAACACCCCACAGTCCCTTTCATGGTGCCACTGGTGCTTCACTTCCAGGGGATCCTCATCAATTGTCATAAGCACTGAATAGTCCTGTCCACACGCAGGGGCCATTCAGTGCTTATGACTTTGATGAGGATACCCCTGGAAGAGAACTAGGATTACAGGTAATTATATTTTCCTTCTCGCGCTTTGACTAAGCGGGAGATCAGAGAAGCTGGAAAAGAGCATGGGAGGGGCATAAATACAGAGTACTGCGGACCCACTTGGTTGAACATATGGAGTACCTGCACCCATCAGGGTTTCTGGTGGTTGCGGGCGATATGAACTGTATTTTTTAATCTAAGAACCTCATTAGTAATTTGACAGCTGAAGATGATGAATATTGGGGTATCCCTCAATCGAAGGAGAACGTTTTTTGTATCGGCTCTTGTGTCGCCTCACAGATGGCTTCTCTTTGCTTTGGATATGGTTTAAGAGAATGCAATGGTCGCACTAGATCAGATCTAAATTGTGCCCCCACCTATAAGCGTGGGCTTTCTTCAAGCACCATTGATTATTTTCTGGTGAACGTGAGACTCTGGACTAGCACCTTAGATATGAAGGTTGAAATTCATCACGATAGTGACCATAATCCCTTGTGCCTTACCCTATTCAACCATGCATTTAGAAGAGTAAAGAACTTAGAGACTACTGACGTCCCCATTCCTCTTTTGAATCATAGACAAACTTGTGTTAGCTGGCCAAAAGTAATATCAAATCCATATACGATCAAGGCAATCTATGCATCCTTTCTTAAACTCTTCTCTAGTTACTGTGAGCAAGAGGTTGGCAATATCCCAATTCTGAGTATCCATGCAGAAATGGCAACTACCTTACAGGGCATTTTTGACAAGAATACCTCCTCCAGGCATACTTCCGATCAAACCCAATCTAGGTAATGGTTTAATAGGGATTGTACCCATGCATGGTCCAATTTAAAATTAGCCCTTAAAACGCACTCACAGGGGGAGATTAGAAAGGCCTGATCCAGATACACTAAGGCCCTGGAATTAACAAAATAATCTTGGGAACCTGAGATTTGGCAAACGATGCTGGATGCAGTCAAGAATCGAGATGATGGTTCTTTCTGGAGGTTGCTGGCCAGTAGGTATAGCGGGGGCAACAACACAATCACCATGCACATTTAACCCGAAAGATGGGTGGCCCATTTCTCTGAGATTTACGCTGCCCCTGTACAACATGGCTTTATATGTTATGGGGGTGACGAATGTAGACTCTCTGTTGAAGGCTCTGCGAAGGATATTGTTTTCACGCTGGCTGAAACCACAGCAGCCATTAATTCCTTGAGACCAGCTAAAGCTCCCGGTCCTGATGAGATACGGGGGGACTTGTACAAATCTGAACCCGTTATCTGGACGTGGTATATAAACACACTATCGAATGCCGTAGCAGCAGATGGCCCTATCCCGGACAAGTGGCATGGGGCGGAAATAATCCCCATATATAAAAAAGTTGATGTAGGCTCACCAGGCAACTATAGACTAATTAGTCTTATCGATAATTTGCAAAAGATCTTTGCAAAGCAAGTTTTAGACTGGCTCATGGAATGGGTCCAAGACATTCAGGCTTTATCCCCTCTTCAGGCTGGGTTTCATCCAAAAATTTGCACAATGGACCAGGTCCTTAGGCTTTCTTTGTTATACTGGAAATATGTTATTTTAGCAACAAAAAAAAATTGTACGTTGCCTTTGTGGACTTAAGATCAGCTTTCGACCTTGTCCCTAGAGGGAAGCTATGGGAAGTCCTGAATAGAATTGGTGCCCCGGGGAACTTAGTGTATTTAATCCAAAGGTTACATGAGAATACCTATGCAAGAGTGAGATGTGGTAGCCAGGGGGAAATTACGGATCTAATAGATATTAGGAGAGGGGTACGCCAGGGCTGTGTCCTTGCTCCCACTCTTTTTTCTTTGTTTATCAATGGGGTGGTTGAAATTGTAACTGACTGTAAAAATGATGCTCCATCCCTGAATAACCAAACAATTCTGATCCTGTTATTTGCTGATGATTCACTTTTAATTTCCAAAACTCCCATGGGCCTGCAGGTCCTAATGGATAGATTTAGCATGTTTTGCACAGATTATGGATTGGAAATTAAATCTAGCAAAACCAAACTCATAACCTTTGGCTATGGCCCCACTAAAAGATGTACTATTTTGTATTTCAATGGGGCTCCCTTAAGTAAGGTAAGCTCTATCGATTACCTGGGAGTAAGAATAGGTAACAATATGCAATGGGAGGCCCAGGTTGATAAGAGTACAGCACTTTTAGCACATAGATCTGGGGCTATTTTGCGGTTTTATAAATCTACTACTGCGAAAGCTGTCTCTCCAGCTATCAAAATCTTTCTAGTGAGGCCCAGGGTGCAGCGTCATATGGTGCAGAGATTTGGGGATTTTGAAATGTTAGCTAATTATCTGTGGGGGAATATAGCTTTATAACATCCCTTTTGGCATGCCCTTGTAATACCCCATTGATCCCAATGTTCCTGGACCTTGGATTCTCTCGTATTTCTGACGTAATAGCCCTAAGACCCTTACTTTTTGGCTACGAATTTGGACTACCCCGGAATTAGCTGTGTACAAGGAGTCTCTACAAGACATCCTAGAGAGACCTAATGCACTTTCTATTCCTTGGCTGAATCATATTGTGAGATGGTTTCACATTCTGGGTCTTAGGGACTTTTGGAGTCAACCCTATAATCTAAGGAGGGCTCATAAATATCACCTGAAATCAGTTTATTGGTCTTACGTCAGGAACAGGTACTTGAAATGTACGTCACATGGTCGATTGAGATCCCAATTTCTTGACTTCAAGTGGAACCCTCACATTGAACCATTTCTGGATTGAATCCCCGATTTATTAAGCAAAAGCTTGTATGTCTGTTTTAGGTATGGGTGCTTACCTTTGAGGTCCTCTACTAGTGTGGCGACCTACATTGACAACTGATCTATGCCCTAGCTGTAACTGTACTTCAGAAACTCTAGTACACTTCATGTTTATTTTTCCTGCCTATGGGATAGCTCGGCGAAGGTGGATTCACCCAGCCTGTAGGAATATGGGTACGAGACATTGTAAAGATGCATTGAGACTGACGATGAGAGATACCCCCACGTTTTTAATCTGTGTGGTCAGCAAGTTCCTTGCGGCCGCATGGCATATACGTATACGCCTCTTAAAAAGACAAAATGTTCTGTTTTTAAGTAATTATAGTTCTTAAATTTATTTATACATTGATTTTATACAACCATTTTATGATTATCGTGATCCATTGTTTGACGTATATCGGACGATAATGAGAGATAGTTCCTTATTATTATATAGGCCATTAGTTAGCTTAATGGGGAAGTACGCTAAGGCTTTTTAGCATGATCTTTTCTTTTTTTTCCATTTTTTTGATTAATTGATTGTTCAATCTTATCCTAATCTTGTATTTATTATGCATTTAATGTTATTTTAGTTGAGATTGTATTGCTTTGATGGTTAAATTTGACCGAATAAAGCTTGTGTGTGATGATGATGATGTGTACTGCAGATTGCTGTGTACACAGTCTATACTCTGCCCCTCTAACAGTGTGGGAAGGTCAGCAGTTGAAGGGGAAAAGGGAGGAATTACTTGCAGGTGGTGTCTCCACCTCTTGGGCAGCTGTGCCAAGATGGGGTGTAAGAAAAGGAATTCCCCATGTGGAAAAGTATTTCTTCCTTGAGTAAAAAAGGGAAATACATTTAACACATTAATTTGCACTTTCTCTACAGATTTTGCATGAACAAATATACAGTTGTGCATTTGTTCATGTGAAAATGGGGCTCACAAAGATTTGCTAGGAGTATCCTTACAGGGCGTCTTCTGTAAACTCTTGTGTTAATGAAAGTCATAAATCTGCCCTAATGTGAGATTTTTGAACTGAGTGTGCAACACTGTGAATACCTTTAAGAAGGGGGTCCCCTAATTTATTTATTTGTCGCTTATAATGTTGCCACTGGCATGCATCAAACATTTTTGTTAAATTATGCCTGGAAATAAATTGTATTTCCAGTTATTCTTTAAAGATTGCACTACAATTTAACAAAACTGCCAGTACCCTTCACCCTTTTTCCAAATTGCAAATTTCATGGAACAGCTAGTGTAGGAAGTTGGCTCTGTATATACTATTTCAAAGTAAGAAATAGTGTGCACAGAGTCCAAGGGTTCCCCTTAGAGGTAAGATAGTGGCAAAAGAAGATAATTCTAATGCTCTATTTTGTGGTAGTGTGGTCATGTGGTCGAGCAGTAGGCTTATCAGAGGGTAGTGTTAAGCATTTGTTGTACACACACAGGCAATATATGAGGAACAAACACTCAAAGACTTACTCCAGGCCAATAGGTTTTTATATTGAAAAATATCTTTTCTTAGTTTATTTTAAGAACCATAGGTTCAAGATTTACATTAAACACTTTAAATGTAAGGTACTTCACTTAGATACTTTAGGAACTTTGAATGAAAGAAAGATCATATACAGTCTTTGTAAAAATGGCAATAATCTATTTTCAAAGTGGACACAGTGCAAAAATCAACAGTTCCTGGGGGAGGTAAGTAAAGGTTAGATTAGGAGGTAAGTAAAAGACTTACAAGTCTCAGTCCTGTCGCATAGGCAGCCCACCGTTGGGGGTTCAAGGCAACCCCAAAGTTACCGCAGCAGCAGCTCAGGGCCGGTCAGGTGCGTAGGCCAAAGAGGTGCCCAAAACACATAGGCGCCTATGGAGAACTGGGGTGCTCCAGTCCCAGTCTGCCAGCAGGTAGGTACCTGCGTCCTCGTGGGGCAGACCAGGGGGGTTTTGTACAGCACTGGGGGGGGGACAGGTAGGCACACAAAACACACCCTCAGCGGCACAGGGGCGGCCGGGTGCAGTGTTCAAAGCAGGCGTCCGGTTTCAGGTAGGAAATAATGGAGGGACCCGGAGGTCACTGTAGCTGTGCAGGTAGGCAGAGGGGGGGCTTCTCGGGACCGCCACCACCTGGGCTAGGCAGAGGGTTGCCTGGGGGTCACTCCTGCATTGAAGTTCGGTCCCTTCAGGTCCTGGGGGCTGCGGGTGCAGTGTTGGTTTCAGGTGTCGGGTCCCTTGTTACAGGCAGTCGCGGTCAGGGGGAGCCTCTGGATTCTGTCTGCAGGCGTCGCTGTGGAGGCCCAGGGGGGGTCGTCTCTGGTTACTCACGGGCTCACAGTCGCCGGGTAGTCCTCCCTGAGGTGTCGGTTCTCGGAATCTAGAGCGGGCGTAGGGAAGTCTTACGCTTCCGGTGGTACACGTGCAGTCTTTGAAAGTTGCTTCTTTGTTGCAAAGAAGTAGCTGGTTTTGAAGAGGGCTGCTGTTCACGGGAGTTTCTTGGTCCTTTAGTCCAGGGCAGTCTTCTGAGGCTTCAGAGGTCGCTGGTCCCTGTTGGATGCGTCGCTGGAGCAGGTTTTCGAAGTTGGAGACAGGCCAGTAGGGCTGGGGCCAAAGCAGTTGTTGTCATCCTCCTTCTCTGCAGGCTTGTAGGTCAGCAGTCCTTCTTGTTCCTTCAGGTTCCAGGAATCTGATTTCCTGGGATCTGGGGAGCCCCTAAATACTAAATTTAGGGGTGTGTTTAGGTCTGGGAGGGCAGTAGCCAATGGCTACTGTCCTTGAGGGTAGCTACACCCACTTTGTGCCGCCTCCCTGTGGGAAGGGAGGGCACATCCCTAATCCTATTGGGGGAATCCTCCAAACTCAAGATGGAGGATTTCTCAAGGCAGGGGTCACTTCAGCTCAGGACACCTTAGGGGCTGTCCTAACTAGTGGTTGACTCCTCCTTTTTTTCTCATTATCTCCTCCAGCCTTGCCGCCAAAACTGGGGGCAGTAGCCGGAGGGGCGGGCATCTCCACTAGCTGGGATGCCCTGTGGCGCTGTAACAAAAGGGGTGAGCCTTTGAGGCTTACCTTCAGGTGTTACAGTTCCTGCAGGGGGAGGTGAGGAGCACCTCCACCCAGTACAGGCTTTGTTCCTGGCCACAGAGTGACAAAGGCACTCTCCCCATGTGGCCAGCAACATGTCTGGTGTGTGGCAGGCTGGCAGAAACTGGTCAGCCTACACTAGAAGTTGGGTAAGTATTCAGGGGGCATCTCTAAGATGCCCTCTGGGTGTATGTTACAATAAAGTGCACACTGGCATCAGTGTGCATTTATTGTGCTGAGAAGTTTGATACCAAACTTCCCAGTTTTCAGTGTAGCCATTATGGAACTGTGGAGTTCGTGTTTGACAAACTCCCAGACCATATACTCTGATGGCTACCCTGCACTTGCAATGTCTACGGTTTTGCTTAGACACTGTAGGGGCATAGTGCTCATGCACATATGCCCTCACCTGTGGTATAGGCACCCTGCCTTAGGGCTGTAAGGCCTGCTAGAGGGGTGACTTATCTATGCCACAGGCAGTATGAGGTTGGCATGGCACTCTGAAGGGAGTGCCATGTCGACTTAGTCTTTTTCTCCCCACCAGCACACACAAGCTGTGAGGCAGTGTGCATGTGCTGAGTGAGGGGTCCCCAAGGTGGCATAAGACATGCTACAGCCCTTAGAGACCTTCCCTGCCATCAGGGCCCTTGGTACCAAGGGTAACATTTACAAGGGACTTACCTGAGTTCCAGGGCTGTGCCAATTGTGGAGACAAAGGTACAGTTTAGGGAAAGAACACTGGTGCTGGGGCCTGGTTAGCAGGGTCCCAGCACACTTTCAAATTATAACTTAGCATCAGCAAGTGCAAAACATTAGGGGGTAATCATGCCAAGGAAATTGTTTATTTGAAAAGGTGTACATGCCTTTTATATAGAAGCCACTGTCAGTAATGCAAGTTGAGTTGTATTTTCTTAGACTACTTGCCTGAACATGGAAGTTTTTGAATTAATGAACCATATATACAATTTCAAACCTATTAGTCATGCGAATGCTTATCTTGCCAGCATACAAGCCTTTTTCTCTGAATGAAACTGTTAATTGGCAGAGTTTGTACTTAAGGGGGTTGGATCTTCTTATTCAGTGGACAAAATAAATATGAAAATGGGTTATCATTGACGCTAAACAATTTGACTTAGGCATCAGGCTGTAGAAATTCCACAACCCTGCGAAAACAGGATAGTTCTTGCAATGCCTAATTTTTGAATCTGGGTAAGGCCAGGACTAAAGCAGAGCTAGAGCTGCCAGGCCTGGAGTAGAGCTAGAATAAGACCAGGACTAAAGCAGAGTTTGGAGCTAGCAGGTCTGGAGCAGAGCTGAAGTAAGACCAAGCCTGAAGCAGAACTGTAGCTGAAGCAGAAACAATTGTAGCAGAGGTGGAGTAAGAGAAGGACTGAAGGATAGCTAAAGTAAACTAGAATGGAAGCAGAGCTGGCAGGCCTGCAGCAAAGCCTGAGCAGGCCTGCTTGCAGCAGAGCTGGAGAAGGACAAAGTCTGAAGCAAAGCTGAAGCTAAAGCTTAGGATTAGAGTATAGCTGGAGCAAGCAGGAGCTGGTTCAGACAGGGCTGGAACAAGCAAGGGCTGGAGCCGGAAGTGGAGCTCGAGCAAAACTGAATGGGAGGAGTTGGTGCATAGGTACTCTGATCAGAGACACTTTATACATTGTTTGGACACAAACCTTTCAGCAGGAAGAGGCTGGTCCATGAACAGGATCCACTTGAGAGGAAGGGGCTTAAATCAGAAATGAACATACTCTAGTGGTATTCCATCTTGCAATAGAGTCTCACTTAAGGAGAGTTCGACTGAAGCTCTGTCTTATTACTCTAGTATTGGAACTTTCATGGATTCACATGCTTGAATCATTCCCCGTCGTCGAGAAGGGAGCCTCCGGTACAAATTACACAAGTAGTGTTGAAATATATTAACAAAAGGGCCCTAGGCTTCTTCAGTTTAACAGTCTATCAGAGTAATTTTTAGGAAAAGGACTAAACTTGAGCATCCACCAATCAGACAACACGACCCTCTAGAATCCTCCTGAGAGAAGCTCCAGCACCTCAGATTTTCTACCGCACATCGTGCTAGGGAGTCTCCTCAGAGCTCTGCTCTTTATTCACACCTTTTGGATTAGCTTGAACATATTTGAACTGATTGGAATAACACCTTCAACATGTCTGACAAAGAGAAGAAGGGTTTATTCAGAAATTGCTAAATCTGTGGTAAGAAGAGACTACATTCTGAAGACCCTCATCAGGATTGTATACACTGCCTCTATCCAGACCACTCAGCCAAGGACTGTAAGGTTTGTCGTACCGTTTCCTCTAAGACTCTTAAGGATAGAGAAGGCAGATTATTGATTTGGCCGCAAAAAAATAAATACAGAGAGAATCCAGTCTCTGACTCTGATAGTGATGACTCTTCAATATCTAAAAAGTCATCAAAAAGGGTGAGATCAGACACAAGATATCCATCCCAACAATCGAGAAAAGCCCACAAAAAGACTGCCTCAGGGTCTTACAAGGGCCGCAGCCCCTCTACTTCACCTCAAAAATCTTCCAGGAAAGGGGAGAGAGGTCATGCCAGCAGTCCTGAGAGACATAAAAAGTCATCCTCTGTACCTCCATCTGTGCCTTTCAAAAGGCCTTCATCTACTTCTACAAAAAATGTACCGTCGACGACGGACTCATCGTCGACGAGACCATCGGTGAGTGCTCTTTCACCGCCAGCGACGACTTCCACCGTCGCCGACAGTTCTGACGATGACATCGTCGACGATGAGTGCCCCACCGTCGACGAGAGTGGCATTGACGACCTCAGCGTTGACGAACGTCTACACATCATCATCGTCGACGGCAGTTATGACGGTATCGGCTTTACCATCGTCGACGGCCTCGTAGACGGTAGACTCTTCGGTAAGGCTGTCATCGATCAAAATCTTCATGCGTCCTTCATCGACGATGAAGACTATGTCTGCGCCGTCAACGACACCATAAAACACATGAAAGACTTATCCAAAAGCACACCTCACCTAGTAAGGTGACCTCTCTCATACCAGTGCACTTGTTAGAGGGAGATGAAGACTCGGACGACGAGGGACCATTTGGGACAGCCCATAGCCCATCTCAATTAAACGTCAAATATCAGGACGACGAATTTGATGAAACCTATGACCCTCAATTCTATGGAGGAGACCAACAATATCAAGAAAGGGCGTACATTCCAACCTCTTTACTATCTGACCTCCGAGCAATGCTGGCTGATTACAGCAGGCGTTTTCCTCCTCAAGGGGAGCAACCTTCTCCATCGCCCGTCTCCGGGGTTACCACTCCACGTCAGAGACCGGCATCTTTACCTCTAACAAATGTGGCTGCGCCGGATATGACTTTACCTCAGGACACTGACATGTCGGAAGGTGATCACGAAGAAGGGGAGCTCCTTGACACTCATTCCGAGTGGGATGAATACATTATTCCTGCTTCTCCTTCTCCTTCCCAATCAAAGGTAGAGTCCCCTCCAGACGACATCAGAGGATTTCATAATCTCCTGGAAAGAGCAGCTAAGCGTTTCGCTTTGCCAATGCCGTAAAAACAGACAGATTGTTTTCTTTATGATTTTAAAGAGCCTTTTCAAAAATCTGTGTGCTCTATTCTGCTGGTCAGCTACTTATGGGAAGAAGGCCTAAAAGTGTTGCACAATCCTGCTACTGTCACAGCAGTGCTGCCTCGTTTGGGCAAAAAATACAAGGCACCAGACGATGCACCAGCATGTCTAATTGGTTATCCTCATCCGGACTCAGTGGTGGCTCAGGCGGCACAGAGGAAGTCCAAGAATCCGTCTGCTCCGATTTCTGCACCTCCAGACAAAGAAGGTAGACGGCTAGACAACATTGGGAAGAGGTTCTCCTCGATGGCTAGCCTAGTGATAAGAGCTGCTAACTCATTAGCAGTGTTAGCCAGGTTCGACAGACACCTGTGGGCAGACCTCGCCCTACATATTTACCAGTTGCCGTAGGACGGAAGATCAGAGGCAAAGACGACGTTGGAAGAAGGTCACCGCACGTCAGCGGAACTCATAGACTGTGCAGTGGACATAGCCACGACGGCATTTTGACAACTCGCAGGTGCGGTGGTACTTAGGAGACAAGGTTGGCTAAAGGCTACATCATTCCGGCCTGAGGTACAGAACAAGATTTTAGACCTACCTTTCGATGGCCAGGCATTATTTGGTAAACATATTGATGAGGCTTTACAATCTATCAAATCTGACACTGATACGGCAAGATCATTAGGGACTCTCCAGTTTCGAAAGCCTTCCTTTCGAGCTAGAGGACGTGGACAGTCTTCATATAGAGGAGGATATCAACAGTATAGATATTCAGCCTATCCTTCCTCATCTCACCAGTTCCGTCAATATTACCCACAAAGGCAGCCACCGCAAGCAGCTTATGGTAGATCTGGCAATAGGGGAAGCTCAACTCGCCCTGCTAAAGACTCAGCTCGTAGAGCCTGATACATCTGAGACACTGGCTACACCCAACACTCCTCCGCTGGTTCTAGGCGGAAGGATATCCCTGTTCCTCAAGCAATGGGAAATCATCACATCAGACAAGTGGGTCCTCCAATTAGTGAAACAGGGCCAAACTCTGGAGTTTATCCAACTGCCTCCCTCCAATCCTCCTCGCAGGACTCTTACAAGGTACCCAGAACAACTCAAGAGGGAGATCAACAAGATGCTCCTCAAAGGAGCTATAGAGAAGGTACCTCGATCACAGGAGGAAGAGGGTTTTATTCCAGGTTCTTTCTCATTCGCAAGAAGTGTAAATATTGGAGGCCGATCCTCGACCTAAGGGAACTAAACATCTACTTAAAAAAGCAGTTGTTCCGCATGATAAGCCTGCAGGATGTCCTCCTGCTTCTGAACCAGGGAGATTTCATGTCTACACTAGACCTAAAAGATGCATATTTCACATTCCCATCCACCCTACCCACAGACAATACCTGAGATTCATGGTAGCCGGAAGCCATTTTCAATTTCGTGTCCTCCCTTTTGGCCTAAAATCAGCTCCCAGGATATTCAGCAAATTCCTAGCGCCAATCACAGCCTTCCTCAGGAGGAGGAAACACCAAATATTTCCATATGTCGACAATTGGCTGATAAAAGCAAGCACCTACGCAGGAGCGCGCAGATCAACAAGAAGGTGCTTTTCCTTGCTGAGCAGTTTAGGCCTCACCATCAACTGGGAGAAGTCCAAACCTCTGCCAGCACGCAGTATCACCTTTTTAGGGGCAAACCTGGACACGCAATCCACCATGGCGTGTCCCACAGTAGAGAGCCAACAAAAGTTACTGACACTAGCAAAGTCAATACAGGGAAGAAACTGCGTTTCTGTTCGCCTGTTCAAATCCCTGTTGGGGATGATGTCATCATGCATACCTCTGGTTCCTCTCTGCAGACTAAAAATGCAACCGCTACAGGAGCAACCCAACCGTCAATGGCTCCAGGTTTCGGGAAGCTTCGAAGATCGAATAAATATAACCCCAAATATAGCCAAAGCCCTGATATGGTGGTCTCAAAAGCATCATCTGTCCATCGGCCTTTCCTTTTTACATCGTCAAGCGCCGCATACCATCACTACGGACGCATCTCTGGAGGGCTGGGGAGCTGTGTTGCAGGATATTCAAGTAAGTGGCCACTAGAGTTGAGAGTGATGCACATCAATCTGCTAGAGCTCAGAGCAGTTTATCTTGCTTTGCAGGCTTTTCTCCCGAAAATAGCAGGATCAGACGTAGTAATAAGAACAAACAAAACACCACTACGATGCATTACCTCAACAAACAAGGAGGCACGAGATCTCTCACCCTTTCCAAGGAAGCCCAAAGAATTTGGAATTGGGCCTCGCAGCAAGGCATCACGCTCACAATTGTGCATTTGCCGGGGATATAGAACAAATATTGCCGTATTTATTGCATTTAGCGCAAGCAGGCCTGGCACATTCCTCCATAAATGTACATCTGGCGGCAATAGCATAATACAGGCGCTCAGACTCTTCACCCTCGCTGTATTCCTCTTGTTTATTCAAACGGTTTTTTAAAGGACTTTTCAGGTTCTTTCCTCCATTCAGACCTCCTCCTCCCTCGTGGAACCTGAATATTGTTTTAGCACAGTTGATGAAGTATCCGTTTGAACCGATTCATCGAGCCTCTCTGAAATTCCTTTCTTGGAAGGTTGCTTTACTGGTGGCTCTCACATCAGCCAGACGTGTCAGTGGGGTACAGGCCCTCTCCATACAAGAGCCGTTCTTACAGATTAAACAAGACAGACTACTGCTGCACACAAACCCACATTTCATCCCGAACGTCCCTTCGGACTTCCACATCAACGAGCCCTTAGTTTTCAAAACCTTTTTTCCACATCCTTTTACTCCTTAGACATCAAGAGATGTGTTCAATTCTACTTGGACAGAACTAAGGGCCACATGTACGAACACTTTTTCCCATAGACACAGAATGGGTAAAAACCTTTGCTTCATCTGGCCCTAAGTCCTTTCGCCGCTCTAATCAATTGTTCGTAGCTTACAGTGCACCCAGACGTGGCCAACCACTCTCCAAGCAGAGTATAGCCAGATGGATCACCTCGCCCATTCGATTCTGCCATCAAGCAGCGGGTAAACCTCTGCATTCATCAGTACGCGCTCATTCTACGCGGGCAGTTTCTTCCTCAGCAGCGCTGTTTGCGGGGGTTTCCCTGCAAGACCTTTGCAGAGCAGCAACATGGTACAGCTGCCATACATTTGCAAGACATTACTGCTTGGAATCACTATCTCAAGGAGAGGTAGCAGTGGGCCAAGCAGTCCTCAGGAACCTCTTCAGGTGAAGGTGAGCCATCTCTTTCATCCCTCCATCCTAGATCAGGTACGCACATTGTTTATGTCTCTTATGTTCGGCTACATATTCAGGGTTTTTCATGTTTAAAAAAAAAAAAAAAAAAAAAGGGAAATAGAGAAAAGTAAAGATAAATAAATATATATACATATGTTTTATATATGCAGGTGTTTTGTGACATACATGGTTACAATGGTACAGTGTGCATAAGTACTGCTCACTACTCTGATTCAAGCATGTGAATCTATGAAAGTTCCAATACTGGAGTAAGAAAATTAGTTACTTACCTGTAACTGTAGTTCTCCAGTATTGGAATCTTTCATAGATTCACATGCGACCCACCCACCTCCCCGGAGAAGCTCACTTTCACCTTCCTCTCTCTCTCTTTTTCCTCTCTTTAATGCACTTGTGCTTGGAACATCTGAGGTGCTGGAGCTTCTCTCAGGAGGATTCAAGAGGGTGGTGTCGTCTGATTGGTGGATGCTCAAGTTTGGTCCTTTTCACAAAATGACTCTGATAGACTGTTAAATTGAAGAGGCCTAGGGCTTTTCTTTGTTAATATATCTTAACACTGCTTGTGTAATTTGTACCGGGGCTCCCATCTCGACGACAGGGAATGATTCAAGCATGTGAATCTCTGAAAGATTCCAGTAATGGAGAACTACAGTTACAGGTAAGTAACTAATTTTCTTTAATGGACAACAAGCATAAAAATGTACTCCAGTTTGATGCTCAGAGTTTTCTCGCAGTGGTTAAAATCAGAAAATATAGGAAATAGCTGTAAATGGTTTGGACCAGATGACAATCTGTGCTCATTCTTTCCTACCAAAATACTGTTAGAAGGATGGACTTTCAAAAGACAATTTCGAAATAAACTGTGGCCTAGCATCTGACAGGGTTGGCTGTTCAGCTATTTTGGAGAGAGTCACTAAGCTGTTATATTCTTTTTGCAGAACTTATATAGACAGGGTATCTGGCCACAAAATGTCACAGTTTCTAAAACCAACATAGAAAGGGCCCTAATGAAATATTCAGACCACAACTGTCCATTCTTCACAGGAGCACAGTGTACAGGGCAACATTGAGCTTTTCTCTCGGTATTTCATACATGACCTCTTTTTACATGTTAGTAACACCCCTCTTTTTCCCTAGTCACCTTCAGCGTTCCTTAGGAAACACTTGTAAAGACTCTTGAAGGCTTCATTTTCTGAGGTATCATGTTAATCAGCTGACAAGCCTTTGGAGAGCTATACTCAAAAGTGGGCCTTGCGCCTTAAACTGGCTGAGGCGTATCATGCCCAGCATTTGATCTACCACCTGCTTCTTCAGTAGATTCAGAATGATATCAGTAACTAGTTGAATAGCTAGTCTGCTCATGACAGTAGTTGGAACTCATAACCATGGCTGTGGACACCCAATTGATAGAAGGGCTTTAACATTCAAGCTAAGTCAATCCACAAATCACAAAATGATTGGGTAACATCAATTCAGACTATTTCCTTGTGGCCTTTCGAGGTTACACATAAGGGCTTAGAACCTGATTTAGAGTTTTTATAATGGGTACTGCTTCCTCCTTATTAACAATGGCATCAGTATATAATGCACTTGTAATAAGTTGGATGCCATAGCTGTCACATTTGTGATGGAGTACTTGTTTGCTAGAATTTCAGTCAGGCCTTTTGTTGGGACATTTACAGGACCTAAATCCATTGTTGTACCATCCACTGCCTGTATCAAGTGTGCTCTTTTATTTCTGACTATAGGACTGGACTGTTGTTTCCTGTAAGCCTGATCAAGGTACATGCCTGGAGCTTCTGAGTTCAGAAGCACCTGGTACCTGCAGACAACGCACAGAATCCAATTGAATAATCTCTTGAAGATAAAAAAATCATACAAGCACCAGTAACGTTGATGTAGTTTCGCCCCACATCTTCTCTGAATGTTTTGACGGGTCCTACTGTACACAAAAGAGTAATATGCCCTTGCTGACCACAAGACAGACAAAATCCTAAGCGAAGTCTACAGACTCGTTCTTCTACTGGTAAGCTTTACAAAAGCCCAGCCTTGCAACAGCTGTCCTGCCATCTCTGGTGATCCCTGTTTCAATTGGTTCATTTTGACAGAGAACCAGGAAAAATCTGCATTTTTGGCTGGCTGAATACTGAAGATGTGGGTGGTCTAAAATGACGCTTTACATGTTCGCTTTTTTCCTTTAATTAACTTACTTTAATGATTCAATGATTCTGTGCTTGATCTAGAAAATTAGCTCAAATAATTCATTAAGGAAGGATGATAAGGCACTTGTGCTAACTCGTCCTTGATTTATTCTAGGAAGACCTTTTCTAAAAAGTGTCAACTGCGTCCTTTTATCCTGAACAGTCTTTATGGCTATTTGCTTGAACAAGATAACATATGCAAACATTTATTTAAACATTGCCGAGAAGGTAGTAAAATCTTTGCGATCAGGATAATCAGTGACTACTAGGGATGTACCCAAGAATAGCACCAAGATCATAAGGCTACTTATCAAATAACCAACCAGTGAAAAATCTGATTTTGGACTGGAAAAAAAGCAAACTAATCCAATAGGTCGTACAGGATTTCGCTCACCTTTAGCTATGGGACTCCTATTTAAAGTGGGGCCCATTGGACTGGCCATAGGAGGGTTTGAAGGTGGATGTGTGGCTAAGGTTTGCCATAAAGCAGTACTTGCAGGGTATGAATTTTAGTTTGTTGCTACTGGATGGTAGTTCACAAACCTTGAATTTGTTTATCCTTGGAGTCCAACACGCCAGAAACGTTGCTGTTGCAACCCGTCTAGGGTTAACTTTTTTCTTAAAGGTCTTGAGGAAACAATTACCCATTCTGGAAGCCACACTCTGTCACAATTGTCCTAGTTACAGAGAAGGGTGCCTGCCAGCACAAGGAGGAAAATGCCGAAACCAGAAAAAAATTCCAAATTGTGAAGTCCCTGGAGGATGGACTGTGTACGTTGGGGCGATTTGTACTTAAAGTGCACGTTTAAAACTAAGGAACACATTTTTGCGGAGGATGAGCCAACTCCACTAGATACTTTCTTGTACATCAGGATTAGTCACAACACTAGAGCTGTCACCCCTGATATTCCAGCGGAGCCATGAACACTGTAAATGCACTACTGCAGCCCAAATCCCTGCACCGCCTGGTCACTGCCTTTTATTGTACCAACCAAAGCAAGTCCGCTCCAGGAAACATCCAAGCCCGTGCCAGGTGGCATGCTGAGCTTGAGACAGAATTGACGGGTGCCATTTGCTCGGCATGTTGCACACACTGTGGAGATGTAGCCTCCAGTAGTCGGCTCCACATTATACACTATAAGTACCTACACAGAGCTTACTATACCCCACACAAATTATACAGATATGGGCTAAGAGATAACAACAGATGTCACTGTTGCAATGCGGGAGGGGGGCTGACGTTCTCCACTTGGCATTTGAATGTGACCGCATTGAGGAATACTGGCGTAATGAAGTGAAGACATTGAGAGATAAGATGGATTCAGCGCTTACGCTCACTCTCTTCTTGCCCTACTGAGATACAATCAACAACTTGTGCACTGCTATAGGAAGTTCATTGCACTGCCAAGCGGAGAATGGGGGAGAGGGGGAGCACCTTGATTTAAGGAATGGCTGACTAACCTTGTCTGTTGTAATGATCAATTGACGTTGTATGCGTACACCTTGCCCCTGAACTCCAGGCCTAGGGATATCTGGGATCCCTCAGCACCTGCTTTTTATCTCATTCTTATTTCCACTTGCCCGTTCGGCCAATCAGCCACTGATCTGAGAACAATCCACAGTGATGCCCCCTGCAGGAGATAGTTGCTATTTTCTACGAGTAAGCCAGTAGGCGTTACCTAGCATGTTTTATATGTCCTGTTTATATTGTACACTGAGGCTACGTGATGGACCAAGGGAGAAACGTCTCCAGCAACCTTGTGTGCCTTTGGCAATGTTATTGTTACTAGTGCGTCTTTTTGGAGATGTCCTCGTGCTTCTGCGCATCAACAACGCACCACCTGAATCGGCGGTAAACGCAGTGGGGTCGTTTTGGAAAGCTGTCCATCAGCCTGGTAAAAGTCGGGAATTCCTTTACCTACTACGAGTGTAGACGGGGCGTGGCTCAGCGGGCGGAGCTTACAGGTGCTTTATAAAGGGAGAACCTTCTACTCTGTGTCTCCAGGAGAGGAAGATAGAACCCGCATGCTGAAATCTACTGTGACCTTTTGTCTGACTGCTTCCTGTATGGCTACTAAATCTGCTTTCTGATAAATGATAGACATTGATAATACATAGCACATTGTGCTCAATACTCTGCATAATAGGGCCGCACTATGATTGAATGAGACTGGTGAATCAATGGAGTATATGCTGCACTTTTCTGTTATTAACGTGCAATATGTGAAATTTCCCTGTGACCAATTAATGTGCTAATTTTTAAGGCTGTCACTGTTGCCCCGCCATTGTTGGGCTAAGGCTTATTGTATTTTTCTCTGTTTTTTTCTTCTTTAAAATCACTAAACAAATAAAAAATAAAAAATTGTGAAGTCCCCATAGTAGGCTAGTTCTTGTAAGGTTGAAGTTTTGTATCTAAGCAAGACCAATACGGAGTACAGCTGGAAGGCATGAAACAGAACTGGAGTAAAACTAGAACTGGAGCAAAGCTTGAGTAAGATCAGGACTAAAGCAGAGCTGGTGCTGGCAGGCCTGGAACAGCTCTGAATAAAGGCCAAGGCCACAGCATAGCTACAGCAAGAATAGGAATAGAGCATGGTTACAATTAAACTAGGATGGGAGCAGTGTTTGAACTGGATGTGGAAGGCCCTTAGCAGGGCTGTAACTGGTAGGCTTGGAGCAGAGCTGGAGCTGACAGGCCTAGAGCAGAGCTGGAGTGAAGACCAGGACTGGAGCAAACCGGAGCTGGCAACAAGACCAGGACTGGAACAGAGCTGGAGCTCAAGCTGTCAGGCCTGAAGTGGTGCTGAAGACAGGAAACAGCATTGGAGCAGACCTGGAGCAAACTGGTCTGAAGCAAGCAAGAACTGGAGTATGAGTAAAAAATCTAACAGCAAGAACAAGCCTGAAGAGTTGCAACAAACTGATTCTCTGATCTGAGGCTCTTTATATCCTTTTTAATTTTGTAACACATATTGCCAATTGATGCTATTAAAGGCTTTCTCAACATCCACAGTGAGTTTCATAACTGAAAAGCACCTTTTCTCCAGCAGTTTCTGATAGCTGGCATTTTTTGTCTTGACCATGTCTGCTCCTGCTAAATCCTGTCTAGTATCTATGTACTATTTTCAAATTAAGGCTTCCATTTTTCCTGCTGGCAAAACGTTTGGTAAAGCCTTCAACGTAGATAAACAGGAAGATAATATGTACTTTATAGACTGGGTATTTTTGATATGGTACAGTGGAAGTACGCAGTTTGAATATTTTGTTTTATATATATATATTTTAATGGTTAATGACATAAGATTATCCCTACAGCATTGCTAAAACTCAACAGGCATGCTGTTTGCTGGCTAGGTTTTTTCGCCTGTGGTCATGATGTTTTTCAGTTCTACATATGGATGTTTTATCAATCCTCTTTGTCTAGACCATTTCTACCCCTGCTAAATCCTGTAGTATCTAGGTACTATTTTTAAATTAAGTCTTCCATTTTTGCTGCTGGCCAAACTTTTGGTAATGCCTTCAACGTAACTTAACAGGAAGATAATCTGTAATTTACAGGCAGGGTACTTTTGATATGGTACAGTAAAAATACGCAGTTTGAATATTTTGTTATATATATATATGTTCGGTGGCATGTGTAGCTGCAGATACACATGCTGTGCATTATCCTGCCATCTAGTGTTGGGCTCGGAGTGTTACAAGTTGTTTTTCTTCGAAGAAGTCTTTTCGAGTCACGGGACCGAGTGACTCCTCCCTTTCGGCTCCATTGCGCATGGGCGTTGACTCCATGTTAGGCTGGACTGTGCTACTCCCTAAGGGGCCCCCTACACGAAGAGGGCGGGGTGACCTTTTTTGTTTCAGACTACTGACGAGACAGTTCACATGAATGTAAGTGACTGCTATGTACCCTCCATACACATAATTAGATAGTGTTTCTTTCTTTTTTTGGTATATAGCCAGGAGAAGTCTAGTTTGATGTAGGTCCTGATGAAGCGTTAGAGGATCTTTCACGACCAATATTACGCGAAACATGTTGACCAGATCCTAGGGGGAGGTGACAATTTCCCAGTACTCTAGGCTTTTCTTAAGTGGTCGAGCATTATTCTCAGATTCCACTTAATAGTGTTTTTAATCTTGATCGTAACCCCTCTGGATAGATATTAAACAGAATAAGTTTAGGGGTTTCTAATCAATCTTAAATTTCGTTCACTCTCCTGCCAGTTATAGTGTCTGACCTCCACAACTTCAACGGCAGTCACCACATACCATAAAAGATCTCCGGCAAAGAGCCCCCGAAAGGGGAGCCCGTCAGACATTGCACCGGCCGGTCTGACGAGGAGCTTCCCGATGATGAAGCATGACACCCTCTTGGGTGTGTGAGGGTTCTAGCTCCTAAACTTTAATTGTTCACCCTACAGTCAGGAACAGTGTACCTTTTGTTGTTGATTACATGTATAGGGAGCATGTACACTGGACCTTTAATTCTCCCGATCCCACTCTTTGTTGATTCAGAATCAGTTAGCCGACAATCTCAGTCGAGATCACCAGCAAACTCACGAATGGGAAATACATCCCCAGATCCTACAGGATCACTTCCACCGCTGGGGAACACCAAACATAGACCTATTCGCAACAAATGAGACGCTGCAGATACACATGCTTTGCACATCCCGCCATCTAGTGTTGGGCTCAGAGTGTTACAAGTTGTTTTTCTTCGAAGAAGTCTTTTCGAGTCACGAGATTGTGGGACTCCTCCCCTTTCGTCTCCATTGCGCATGGGCGTCGACTCCATCTTAGATTGTTTTCTTTCCGTCATCGGGTTCGGACGTGTTCCTTTTCGCTCCGCGTTTCGGTTCAGAAAGATAGTTAGAATCGCCGAAAATTCGACGGTATTGTTTGCGTTCGGTATCGGGTTAGTTACAACAGATCGACACCGAATTTTTAAGAGTTCCGGTGGCCCTTCCGGGTTTTCGATCCCCCGGCGGGGCCTGGTCAGCCCGACCACGTGTCTCTTCAAGGCTAATGGAACGGACCCCATTCCGCTTCTGCCCCAAATGTCACAACAAGTATCATTATACAGATCAGCATCTGGCCTGTAACTTGTGTTTGTCTCCAGAACACAAAGAAGATACTTGTGAAGCCTGTCGAACGTTTCGGTCGAGGAAGACATTAAGAGACCGAAGAGCGAGAAGACTACAGATGGCGTCGGCACCAGCAGGACAAAAACACTTGGAGTAGGAAGAAGAAACCTTCTCCATCGAGGATTCGGACTCGGACGAGGTCGATCCCGAACAGACGCCGAAAACCGTGAGTAAGACGTCGACACACAAAACTCACGGAAAGACCACTAAAGCCCAGGGGACGCCACCGCCAGCAGGCCATGGCTTAACCCGAAAAATAGGTGACCGATCATCAGCACCGAAAAAGGGCACGCATGTGTCGAAGACATCCGACTCCGGTAGAGATACCGGCACAGAGCAGACTCGACCCAGAGACAGCGGGTCAGAGCAAGTTCGGCACCGAGAGGGTGGCACCGAGAGACCGGAACGCCAAAAATTTAAAAAGTGTTGTCGGAGCCGAAAAAGACTGCCGAAAAAGTTTCCATTCCGAAACATCCGGCCTCGGAACCGAAAACAAGTTCCTACACAGAGGAACAGGGACTGTCCTTACAAATGCAAGGACATAGGTTCGGACAAGAACTAGAGTCAATGGAGCCAGACTACACTCAGAGAAGGCTCCACATCCAAAAGGACACAGGGAAGATAAGTACTCTTCCCCCAATTAGGATGAAAAGAAGATTTGCCTTTCAAGAAAAAGACAAGCAGCCACAGGCAAAGGTGGCAAGACAAGTAACACCGCCACCATCTCCACCACGCTCAACGCACACATTGCCGGTAGCCACTCCACCACTGATGAGGTCCCCAACTCATACTGGAATGAGTCAGGATGATCCCGACGCATGGGATCTTTATGATGCTCCAGTATCAGATAACAGCCCAGACTGTTATCCAGCGAGACCGTCGCCACCTGAGGACAGTACAGCCTACACACAGGTGGTGTCAAGAGCAGTGGCGTTTCATAATGTCACCCTGCATGCAGAGCCTATTGAGGATTACTTTTTATTTAACACACTATCCTCCACACATAGCCAATACCAAAGTCTCCCTATGCTACCTGGAATGCTACAACACTCCAAACAGGTGTTTCAGGAGCCTGTGAAGGGCAGGGCCATAACTCCAAGGGTAGAGAAGAAATACAAGCCACCGCCAACAGACCCTGTATACATCACTCAGCAATTAACACCAGACTCTGTGGTAGTAGGGGCAGCTTGCAGAGCGAACTCACACACCTCAGGAGACGCACCACCTCCAGACAAGGAGAGTCGCAAGTTCGACGCTGCGGGGAAAAGGGTTGCAGCACAAGCGGCCAACCAATGGCGCATTGCCAACTCACAGGCATTGCTGGCGAGATATGATAGGGCTCATTGGGACGAAATGCAACATTTCATTGAACACTTACCCAAAGAGTTCCAAAAAAGGGCACAAAAGGTGGTGGAGGAAGGACAGAGTATCTCGAACAATCAGATACGCTCGGCAATGGATGCAGCAGATACAGCTGCTAGGACAGTAAATACAGCAGTGACCATAAGGAGACACGCATGGCTGCGTACGTCAGGATTCAAGCCGGAAATACAACAAGCCGTGCTGAATATGCCATTTAACGGACTGCAGTTGTTTGGGCCGGAAGTGGGCACTGCTATCGAAAAACTTAAAAAGGACACTGATACAGCCAAAGCCATGGGCGCACTCTACTCCCCACAGAGCAGAGGCACATTTCGTAAAACACAGTTTCGAGGGGGGTTTCGAGGACAAAGCACAGAACCCTCAACCTCACAAACAAGGCCCACTTATCAAAGCCAATATCAGCGGGGAGGTTTTCGGGGACAATATAGAGGGGGCCAATTCCAAAAGAGTAGAGGGAAGTTCCAAAGTCCCAAAACTCCTCAAAACAAGCAGTGACTTCCACGTCACAAATCCCCAACACATCACGCCTGTCGGGGAGACTAACCAAGTTCTACAAACATTGGGAGGAAAGAACAACAGACACTTGGGTCCTAGCAATTATCCAGCATGGTTATTGCATAGAATTTCTCAAATTCCCTCCAAATGTCCCACCGAAAACACACAATATGTCAAAACAACACATGGATCTTCTAGAACTAGAAATCCAAGCGTTGTTACAAAAAGATGCAATAGAACTGGTACCAATTCATCAGAGAGGAACAGGAGTTAACTCGCTGTACTTTCTCATACCCAAAAAGGACAAAACTCTAAGACCTATATTAGATCTCAGAACATTAAATACCTACATCAAATCAGATCACTTTCACATGGTGACATTACAGGACGTAATCCCATTGCTCAAACAACAAGACTACATGACAACACTAGACCTAAAGGATGCATACTTCCATATACCAATACATCCTTCACACAGAAAGTACTTAAGGTTTGTATTCCAAGGGGTACATTACCAATTCAAAGTGTTGCCATTCGGGATAACAACTGCACCAAGAGTTTTTACAAAATGCCTGGCAGTACTGGCTGCACATATCAGGAGGCAGCAAATACATGTGTTCCCGTACCTAGACGATTGGTTAATCAAAACCAACATGCAAGAACGGTGTTCACAACACACAAAGTATGTCATAGAAACCCTCCACAAACTAGGCTTCTCACTCAACTACACAAAGTCACACCTTCAGCCGTGTCAAACACAGCAATACTTAGGAGCAACAATGAACACAACAAAAGGGATTGCCACTCCAAGTCCACAAAGGGTACAGGCATTTCACAACGTAATACAGGCCATGTATCCAAAACAGAAGATACAAGTCAAGATGGTGATGAAACTACTAGGCATGATGTCCTCATGCATAGCCATTGTCCCAAACGCAAGGTTGCACATGCGGCCCTTACAACAGTGCCTAGCATCACAATGGTCACAGGCACAGGGTCAACTTCTAGATCTAGTGTTGATAAACCGCCAAACATACACCTCGCTTCAATGGTGGAACAATATAAATTTAAACCAAGGGCGGCCTTTCCAAGACCCAGTGCCTCAATACGTAATAACGACAGATGCCTCCATGATAGGGTGGGGAGCACACCTCAATCAACACAGCATCCAAGGACAATGGGACACTCAGCAGAGACAGTTTCACATAAATCACTTAGAACTACTGGCAGTATTTCTAGCGTTGAAGGCATTTCAACCCATAATAAGCCACAAACACATTCTTGTCAAAACAGACAACATGACAATGATGTATTATCTGAACAAACAGGGAGGAACACACCCGACACAGTTGTGTCTCCTAGCACAGAGAATATGGCATTGGGCGATTCACAACCACATTCGCCTAATAGCACAGTTTATTCCAGGGATTCAGAATCAGTTAGCAGACAATCTCTCTCGGGATCACCAACAGATCCACAAATGAGAGATTCACCCCCAAATACTAAACACTTACTTCCAAAGATGGGGAACACCACAAATAGACCTATTTGCAACAAAAGAAAACGCAAAATGCCAAAACTTTGCATCCAGGTACCCACAAGATCAATCTCAGGGCAATGCGTTATGGATGAGCTGGTCTGGGATATATGCATACGCTTTTCCCCCTCTCCCACTCCTTCCGTATCTAGTAAACAAATTGAGTCAAAACAAACTCAAACTCATACTAATAGCACCAACCTGGGCAAGACAACCTTGGTACACAACACTACTAGACCTCTCAGTAGTGCCTCATATCAAGCTTCCAAACAGACCAGATCTGTTAACTCAATACAAACAACAGATCAGGCATCCAAATCCAGCATCACTGAATCTAGCAATTTGGCTCCTGAAGTCTTAGAATTCGGACATCTAGACCTTACACAGGAATGTATGGAGGTCATAAAACAAGCAAGGAAACCAACCACTAGACATTGCTATGCAAATAAGTGGAAAAGGTTTGTTTATTATTGCCATAATAATCAAATTTAACCATTACACGCATCTGCTAAAGACATCGTAAGCTACTTACTGCATTTACAAAAGTCAAAGCTAGCTTTTTCATCCATTAAAATACATCTTACCGCAATTTCAGATTATCTGCAAATTACTCACTCAACTTCATTATTTAGGATCCCAGTCATAAAAGCATTTATGGAGGGCCTAAAGAGAATTATTCCACCAAGAACGCCACCAGTTCCTTCGTGGAACCTTAACATTGTCTTAACATGACTCATGGGTCCACCTTTTGAACCCATGCACTCATGTGAGATACAATATTTAACATGGAAAGTAGCGTTTCTCATTGCCATCACATCTCTAAAAGGAGTAAGTGAAATATAGGCATTTACCATACAAGAACCCTTTATTCAGATACACAAGCATAAAGTAGTTTTACGAACTAACCCAAAGTTCTTACCAAAAGTCATATCACCGTTTCACTTAAATCAAACAGTAGAACTACCAGTGTTCTTTCCAGAACCAGATTCTGTAGCTGAAAGAGCACTACATACATTAGAAATCAAAAGAGCTTTAATGTACTACATTGATAGAACAAAACAAATACGGAAAACAAAACAACTGTTCGTTGCTTTTCAAAAACCTCATACAGGGAATCCAATATCCAAACAAGGCATTGCCAGATGGATAGTTAAATGTATTCAAACCTGTTATCTCAAAGCAAAAAGAAAACTGCCTATAACACCAAAGGCACATTCAACTAGGAAGAAAGGTGCTACTATGGCCTTTCTAGGAAACACTCCAATGACTGAAATATGTAAGGCAGCCACATGGTCTACGCCTCATACATTCACCAAACATTACTGCGTGGACGTGTTAACAACACAACAAGCCACAGTAGGACAAGCAGTACTACAATCTTTATTTCAAACAACTTCAACTCCTACAGGCTGAGCCACCGCTTTTGGGGAGATAACTGCTTACTAGTCTATGCAAAGCATGTGTATCTGCAGCTACACATGCCATCGAACGGAAAATGTCACTTACCCAGTGTACATCTGTTCGTGGCATGAGACGCTGCAGATTCACATGCGCCGACCCGCCTCCCCGGGAGCCTGTAGCCGTTTCGAAGTTGATCTTGAACATTTATAAATTTGTAAATATATCACTTTAAACCACATTATGTACATAGATATTTACTCCATTGCATGGGCACTATTACTATAATACACAACTCCTACCTCACCCTCTGCGGGGAGAACAATCTAAGATGGAGTCGACACCCATGCGCAATGGAGCCGAAAGGGGAGGAGTCCCTCAATCTCGTGACTCGAAAAGACTTCTTCGAAGAAAAACAACTTGTAACACTCCGAGCCCAACACTAGATGGCGGGATGTGCAAAGCATGTGAATCTGCAGCGTCTCATGCCACGAACAGATGTACACTGGGTAAGTGACATTTTCAATATAAATGGTTAATGACATAAGATTATTCCTAAAGCATCGCTAAAACCCAAAAGGCATGCTGGTAGCTGGCTAGGTTTTTTTGCCCTGTGGTCATGATGTTTTCTAGTTCTACATATGAATATTTTATCCATCCTCATTGTCTTCCTGACCCAACTTTGGTACCTTCACATTTGACATAATTAGGTTCATTTTCCGCTTGTCAGTTCCCTTCTCATGATATATGTCTTTATAGTAACTTTTCAATTATTGAATACCCTTGTCGACCAGTTTACAGTTGCTGGAATTATCCTCAACAGATATTTGGTTTTCCTTTTGATTCTGTGAGCCAACAGCAGCCATACTTTTTTATTTCCATTACATTAACTCTGTTTCGGATACCATAACACATTTCTGCTTTTTCTGTGTGTCATTTTATTTCACGTACATGAAGGGTCAGTTTGTCTTAATTATAAGCTTGGTTTGTTTACTACTATACTTTTTCACTAGTTCCTTTTGCCCAGATTCCTTTATCTGTGTTTTTTCTACCACTTCAAAGAGATGCAATGAGTTCTTCTCTGAGACATGCCTTTAGAGATTGCCATTCATGTTTCTGATCTTTCACTGAGCAAAATGAATAGCTTAAATATCTTGATTTTGCATTTGTGTAAGTATTCCAGTTTTAAGTCTGATAACTATTTCCAATTATTTTGTCCCCTTGTAGTGTAATCTAACAGGATAGTTACCTCAACTAAATTGATGTTGTACAGCTGTTATATATTTTTGATAGTAAAATATAGTACATTATGGAATAATTGTTGTGGACTTGGGAAGAGAAGATATGCTTTGCCACTGGATAAGTTAGTATCCAGACAACATAGTATAAATTCTGATATTTTGTCAAGACCTGTTCTGATCATCTTTTCACCAAACATGCTCATAATGTTTATGTCATGTACTGTGTCTAGTGCCAAGATGAAATCTCTTACGATTATGAAATTTCCAGTTGGATACTGTTATACTCTAATGATTATATCTGATAGAGATTTCTAGCTGCAGATTCCTTATCTTTGAATTTCCCAGACGTCAGATTGTATCCAGAAACTTTTGCGTGAGCAGTACCCCTGCAAGCCGTCGGGTTCCTTTGTTTGGTTCTCCACGGCATCGTCAGCGTCATTGGCACTGGAAGTGACATCCCGGTCACCTATGTAGGTGCCACCCAGGCTTGCGGACGTCAGTTCTTTTTTTTCCACACCAGTTAGTGCTGATCCGGAGAAGAGCTATCCATTTGTCTCGTTTTGACAGACTTTTTTCAACATTTTGTTGAATATTTTTTCTTGTGTGTTGAGAATGTTCTCCAGAAAGTTAGGGTTCAAGTTGGATACCGACCCGCACCGTGTGTGCTTGTGGTGTCTCGAGCGCGAAAATTACTCAGTCCTGCTCAGACTGCTGGACCACGGCGCCGAAAGCTTTGAGGGAGTGGTCCCTAAACCTACTTGCGGTCCGGCACTCAACACCATATAGCGCAACTCGTAGGAGGTCTCAGTCCCAATCGAGAAGAAGGTCACGGACCGCTCCAGGAGCCCAAGTCCTCTTTGTTGCACTCAAGGTCCTCTGGAGACACTCGGGGAAGAGGCACAAGAAGAAGTCGTCATCTCAACGGATTTCAACTTCACTTCGTCAGTCGGCTGAAGCGACGAGTGGGGACATCGTCGTTCCAGGCATGATTCTGCAGTGCCATTGGCAGGTCCGACTCCCCACCTCCCCCTGTATCTGGGAGCCAGAGCGACTCTCACTCAAATAAAGGAGTTTTACAAGGCAATGCACTGAGTATTCTAGTGGGCCAACCCCTCCAGAGCACCTTCAGGCCCGTGGCGTCAGAGGAGGCCCCATCAGGCTCCACCATGATGGGTCCAGCCTCAGCTCAGATTGGGTCTCACAGGTCGATCCCAGATCGGCGACGCTCATGCCAATGTGACCTCTGGCACCAGTGCTACTGGCAACGCCAGTCCCATTGTCATCCCCAACGACCCTGAGTCGGATGGCATTGATCAACGCTAATTCCAGCGCCGGTAAAGCCCATCGGTTCTAGGTTGTTGCCTGAACATTTTGAAGAGGAGTCAGGCATGGGGGAAAAGTGGAAGGGGTCACTGTACCCGTTAGAATACCAGTTAGAGACCCCAACATCATTGGACTGGTATGAGGAGCTAAGAGATGCCAGTAGACTGGGCACCTCTCCAGATACTGGCTTGCCAGGTCAAGTCAATTCTACTTTATTTTGGCTATTGCCATAAAAGCATACATAAGACATTATAAAAACAATATATTGTTAAACACTAAAATCCATAAGAAATAGCAAATAAAAAGTTAAATAATGCAGAAGCATAAAAGAACCTGCCATCATGTGAAAAGGCATCTGACAAATTCGAGTATGGCTCCAGGGAGCAATTTCATACATTTGTATGAGCCAAACTCCCTCCTCCCCAGAGACAGCATAAAATTTATAAATCATGATGAACTGTTAATCAACTAAATAACTCATTAACTGATGTAGGCATTTGGGATTAGGCACTAGAATAAGAACAATCGGCTATTTTCTGTCTATGTCTCCATACACTTTAAAGAAAACGAAAGACAGCGAAATACTATTGTTCGCGTAGTGTCTGTTTGCAGTATCCTGGTGGCAATTTAGTCATTCCTTATGCCCAAATTAAGGCATACCGGCACGATCCACTTCTTCCTGTAAGCATTATATCGTGGACAAAAATACAAAATATGATCCATTGTTTCTCTGGCCGCAGAGCAAAATAGGACAACTTAGATCTGCCTTAATATCAACAAGGGGATGCTGCCACTTAACAGCAAATGAGTGAAGAGGCAAGGTTGCCACGCAAAACTTAAAGTAGAGGGATCTAGCAACCAGTGGTTCGATTGCATCCATAAACTCTTCCAGATAGTATCTTTGAACGCTAGAAAGCTCAAAGTTAAAGTGCCTACCCCTCGGACCTATATAGTTCACCATCTACATGTCTGTAATAAACCCCCATGAGCATAGGCTTGGAAACCGAACATAACATTTCCCGGTGTGCCCACAAGTACCCACACACAATATCTTCGAAGCAGCACTTGATTAACCGGAACTACAACATCGTAAGGGCCCTCAAAGTTTTAGGATTTCCTCCAAACCCGCCCGATAAGATAATAAGTCGGGTGAGGACCAAATCCTCATCCAATACAAAATAAGTCTAAGTCTGACTCTAGAGACTAGGGATTGTATGCCAAGATCGAATCTAAGTGCCACTAATAGGGTACCAAAAGGGAGGCTAGTGAGGGATTGTAGGAGGCTGGACTGGCTTGTAGTGAGTACCTAGGGGTACTTGCACCTTGCACTAGGCCCAGTTATCCCTTATTAGTGTATAGGGTGTCTAGCAGCATAGGCTGATAGATAATGGTAGCTTAGCAGAGCAGCTTAGGCTGAACTAGGAGACGAGTGAAGCTCCTACAGTACCACTTAGTGTCATATGCACAATATCATAAGAAAACACAATACACAGATATACTAAAAATAAAGGTACTTTATTTTTATGACAATATGCCAAAGTATCTCAGAGTGTACCCTCAGTGAGAGGATAGGAAATATACACAAGATATATATATACAATACCAAAATATGCAGTAATAGTATTAGAAAACAGTGCAAACAATGTATAGTTACAATAGGATGCAATGGAGACACATAGGGATAGGGGCAACACAAACCATATACTCCAAAAGTGGAATGCGAACCACGAATGGACCCCAAACCTATGTGACCTTGTAGAGGGTCGCTGGGACTATTAGAAAATAGTAAGGGTTAGAAAAATAGCCCATCCCAAGACCCTGAAAAGTGAGTGCAAAGTGCACTAAAGTTCCCCAAAGGACATAGAAGTCGTGATAGGGGAATTCTGCAGGAAAGACACAAACCAACAATGCAACAACAATGGATTTCCAGTCGAGGGTACCTGTGGAACAAGGGGACCAAGTCCAAAAGTCACAAGCAAGTCGGAGATGGGCAGATGCCCAGGAAATGCCAGCTGTGGGTGCAAAGGAGCTGCTACTGGACAGTAGAAGCGTAGGTTTCTGCAAGAACGACAAGGGCTAGAGACTTCCCCTTTGGAGGACGGATCCCTCACGCCGTGGAGAGTCGTGCAGAAGTGTTTTCCCGCCGAAAGACCGCCAACAAGCCTTGCTAGCTGCAAATCGTGCGGCAAGGGTTTTTGGACGCTGCTATGGCCCAGGAGGGACCAGGATGTCGCAAATTGCGTCAGGAGAGAGAGGGGATGCCGAGCAAGACAAGGAGCCCTCTCAGCAGCAGGTAGCACCCGGAGAAGTGCCAGAAACAGGCACTACGAGGATGCGTGAAACGGTGCTCACCCGAAGTTACACAAAGGAGTCCCACGTCGCCGGAGACCAACTTAGAAAGTCGTGCAATGCAGGTTAGAGTGCCGTGGACCCAGGCTTGGCTGTGCACAAAGGATTTCCGCCGGAAGTGCACAGAGGCTGGAGTAGCTGCAAAAGTCGCGGTTCCCAGCAATGCAGTCTGGCGTGGGGAGGCAAGGACTTACCTCCACCAAACTTGGACTGAAGAGTCACTGGACTGTGGGAGTCACTTGGACAGAGTTGCTGGATTCAAGGGACCTCGCTCGTCGTGCTGAGAGGAGACCCAAGGTACCGGTGATGCAGTTCTTTGGTGCCTGCGGTTGCAGGGGGACGATTCCGTCGACCCAGAGGAGATTTCTTCGGAGCTTCTAGTGCAGAGAGGAGGCAGACTACCCCCACAGTATGCACCACCAGGAAAACAGTCGAGAAGGCGGCAGGATCAGCGTTACAGAGTTGCAGTAGTCGTCTTTGCTACTATGTTGCAGTTTTGCAGGCTTCCAGCGCGGTCAGCAGTCGATTCCTTGGCAGAAGGTGAAGAGAGAGATGCAGAGGAACTCGGATGAGCTCTTGCATTCGTTATCTAAAGTTTCCCCAGAGACAGAGACCCTAAATAGCCAGAAAAGAGGGTTTGGCTACCTAGGAGAGAGGATAGGCTAGCAACACCTGAAGGAGCCTATCAGAAGGAGTCTCTGACGTCACCTGGTGGCACTGGCCACTCAGAGCAGTCCAGTGTGCCAGCAGCACCTCTGTTTCCAAGATGGCAGAGGTCTGGAGCACACTGGAGGAGCTCTGGACACCTCCCAGGGGAGGTGCAGGTCAGGGGAGTGGTCACTCCCCTTTCCTTTGTCCAGTTTCGCGCCAGAGCAGGGCTAAGGGGTCCCTGAACCGGTGTAGACTGGCTTATGCAGAAATGGGCACCAAATGTGCCTATGAAAGCATTTCCAGAGGCTGGGGGAGGCTACTCCTCCCCTGCCTTCACACCATTTTCCAAAGGGAGAGGGTGTAACACCCTCTCTCAGAGGAAGTCCTTTGTTCTGCCATCCTGGGACAAGCCTGGCTTGACCCAAGGAGGGCAGAAACCTGTCTGAGGGGTTGGCAGCAGCAGCAGCTGCAGTGAAACCCCAGGAAAGGCAGTTTGGCAGTACCAGGGTCTGTGCTACAGACCACTGGGATCATGGGATTGTGCCAACTATGCCAGGATGGCATAGAGGGGGCAATTCCATGATCAGACATGTTACATGGCCATATTCGGAGTTACCATTGTGAAGCTACATATAGGTAGTGACCTATATGTAGTGCACGCGCGTAATGGTGTCCCCGCACTCACAAAGTCCGGGGAATTGGCCCTGAACAATGTGGGGGTACCTTGGCTAGTGCCAGGGTGCCCTCACACTAAGTAACTCTGCACCTAACCTTTACCAGGTAAAGGTTAGACATATAGGTGACTTATAAGTTACTTAAGTGCAGTGTAAAATGGCTGTGAAATAACGTGGACGTTATTTCACTCAGGCTGCAGTGGCAGGCCTGTGTAAGAATTGTCAGAGCTCCCTATGGGTGGCAAAAGAAATGCTGCAGCCCATAGGGAT